>NC_134853.1:157676004-158876004 GCF_049852395.1 Peromyscus maniculatus bairdii
GAAAACACACTGCATGTACTGTCTTTTTTGATGAGGGTTTAAGTTATGCATAGTGTGTAGTCAGATTAATAATGACTTGGATACTTTTTATTGGGAAGCTTGGCCTTAGGCTTGTTTCTCAACTGAAGCTTAAATTAACCAATTTATATTAATCTACGTTCTGCCACGTGGCTTGTTACCTCTCCTCAGTACCATACGTCTGACTTGCTCTGCGTCTCACTGGCGAACCCTGCCTCTCTTCTTACCAGAGTTCCTATCTCTTCTCAGAAGTCTTGCTATCCTCTCCTGCCTAGCTATTGGCCATTCAGCTCTGTATTAAACCAATCAGAAGGTGACTTGGCAGAGACACATCTTCACAGTGCACAAAAAGATTATTCCACCACAGTAGTGTATTTTTATGTCATCGTGAATGATCCCTTGTAGAGCAGACCTACCACTGAAGAATTCTCTGAATGTTTGGAAGGATAGTGTTGCTGGGTATAGAGTTCTTGATTGGAAAGTCTTTATATCCTAATTGAATGTGCCTTAAACCCATGATGCTTTCTGGCCTCCATGACTTCTGAAAGCAGATGTTACCTCATGGAGGACCCTCCTTGCACATGATGAATAGCTTCATGCTGCTTCCAAGATTTTCACCCCTTAGTCTTTGGTTTTGGAGGTTTGATGGCAGTTGACAATGTGCAGACATGGAACTCTGATTTCCTCCTAGTTGGAGTTCATTGAGCTTCTTGGATATGTCTTTTCCATTGCTGTGATAAATCACCATGATCAAAAGGAACTCATGGGGGCTGGAGAGTTGGCTCAGTGTTTAAGATCACTTGTTGTTCTTGCAAAGGACCCAGGTTCGAGTTTCAGCACCCATGTGGAGGCTCGTCACCTCCTCAGGCACTGGGTACACATGTGATGCACAAACATGCATTCAGACAAAACACTCATACAGATAAAATGATAAAAACAAGTCTAAAAAAACAACTTATGGAGAAAGAGTTTATTTCGGCTTACAGTTCTAGAGTAATAAGAGTCTACCATGGTAGGGAGGCATGGCAGCAATGGTAGACATGGTAGACCAGGAAGCTAAGAGCTCGCTTCTTCAGACTCAGGCATGAAACAGAGGGAGTAAGCTGGAAGTAGGGCAAGACTATACAATTACAGAGCCCACTCCTCCACCCCTCCTCCCCAAACAGTGCTCCCAATTGGGGACCAAGTGTTCAAATACATGATGAGCCTGTGGGAGACATCTCTCACTCAAAACATCACAATATCCATCCATCACAGTTACTCATCACACTGGAGGGGTTCATGGCCACTGTTTCTTCAGGTACTTTTTTCTTTCCCTCCTTTCTCCCCTCTTTCTTGGACACCCATTCTGTACCCATTAGTCACTTGATGGTCCTTCAAAACCAGCTGAAGCTCTGGTCGTTTTCCCTTCCTTTATCATTTGTTCCTCCAACTGAATATTCTCAATTTATCAGTAAGTTCCCTGATTCTTCCTCCTATTCTAAATATGCTTTTGAGCTGCTCATGAACTTTTTATTATAGTTATAATTTTCCAACTCTGAGATCTCTAAAAAGTTTGTTTAAAAAGTTCTCTGTTTCATGAGACATTCTCATACTTCCACTTAGGTCATTAGAGGAATTTTCTTTTAGCTCTGTGAATATTTTTTTAAGATTCATTTTATTTTTAGTTGTATGTATATGGGTGGGTATGTGCACATGAAGTCCAGAGTGTCAGATTGCCCTGGAACTGGAGTTATAGGAGGTGATGAGTGCCAATGTGGGTGCTGGAACCTGAACTCAGATTCTACGTAAGAGGACTCTTAACTCACTCTTAACCACGGAGCAATCTCTCCAGCCCTTGAATATATTTTAAATAGTTCATTTAAAGTCTTTGTCTATTAAACCCAATACCATTGCTTCCTTGGTCTATTGATTGTTTTTACCCAACCTACTTAATGTATCTGTCATATTTTCTTATTTCTTTGTATGTTTCTTAAATCTTTATTGAAAACTAAACACTTGAAGTAATACATTGTAGCAATACTGGGAATTGATTTCCTTCCTCTTCCTAAGGGATCGTTGTTGCTATTTGTTATAATTGTTTGTTGTTGTTTTGCATGGTTTATTTCACAGCTTTTATAAACTAATTATATAGAAAGTTCATATTCTTGATTGTGTGTGAGTTGAAGTTTGGTACACTTACTAGATAGTCAATAAATGGATGAAAATTCCCCTAAATAGCAGGAATTTATAAGTTCCCAGTCTTTACCAAGGGACTCCCTGTGTGTAGTTTCCAACATTGCACCCTCAGTCTCACTTTCTCCTTTTTATGCAGTCCGGGAACCCAGCCTACGGGATGGTGCCACCCATGGTTTAAGTGGGTCTTCCCACCTCTTCCTAATCTTGACACTCTCTAACAGGCATGCCCAGAGGCTGTCTCCTGGGTGATTCTAGAACCTGTCTAGTCAAGAATCAATTTTAACCTCCACACCACTCCATTCTTTATAAGCATGGACTTCCTCTAGTGGTTTTACCTTCCCTATCCAGGACTAAGCTGTTCAGGGATAGAAAGGAGACAAAAGGAGTTTTCTTTTTCAGATAAGAAAACTAAGAATTGGAGCAATTAAGTGTGATGCTCAAGAGCACCGAGAAAGGGTAGGCAAGGTCAAGAACAGACCCAAGCCATTGGGTTTGTTTTCTTTCATAACTGAGAACAGTGGTTCTTTATGATTGAACACTCATTCAGAACTCAGCTTATCCTTTACTTCCTGATTCTCAATCTAAATATTTTCCCCAGTGACTTAGGACCATATCACCCTGTTGTAATTCTTGCTACTGTCTGTTGTGGGATATTACTTTAACTATATAAAGATGTGTTACATTTGTTTATGCTACATTGGTTTATGCTGCATTTGTTTAATGATGTAAAGATGTGCTGCTCTGCCTTCCTAAGGCACCTGATTGATCTAATAAACAGCTGAACGACCAATAGCTAGGCAGTAGAGGGATAGGCAGAGCTGGCAGACAGAGAGAAAAGTAGGAGGAGGAATCTAGGCTTGAGAGGAACAAGAGAAGAGAGAACAGGGAGAAACAGAGGGAGATGCCCAGGGTTGGCCAGCCAGGCAGCTACCAGCCAGACACAGAAGAAGCAGGAAAAGTAGAACACACAAAATGAAAGAAAGATTAAAAAAAAAAAAAAAAGCCCGAGGCAAAACATAGATGAAGAGAAACAGGTTAAATTAAGTTATAAGAGCTAGTGGGACAAGCATAAGCTAAGCCTGAGCATTGGTCACTAACAATAAGTCTCCATGTCATGATTTGGGAGCTGGTTGGTGGCCCAAAAGAAAGCCTGCTACACGTGTCCTTCTCTTTTACACTTTTCTGTTTACTGGAGGCTTATTTGTTCTCAGATTCCTGGAGCGGGACTGCCAGTCCTGGTCACCACTGGGTCCTCAATGCCCACCTTACTGACTACGTCGTGGCTTGTACTTGTTCCTGTTAGTTTTATCGTCAACTTGATTGTCAGAGCCTGCTAACAAGTCCACTGGCCAGGTATCTGGGTAGAGGCTTGTGGATTATAGAGACAATGGAAAAGAGAACAGAGTTGAGAGGATTGCCAGGCAATGCCGGACAGTCCTGAGTTTATTTCACAGCCAGCTTATATACAGTCTTGAAGGGCAGAGGTAGAACAGTGCACAGTACACGCATTCAATCACTGTCTATCCTCTCCTTGAGTCAAGGAGCAGGCAGTTTCATTTTCTATCTCAATGTACCTCTGGCTGGCGTCAGCAGCCTGTGTCTAGCTAAATAGCATTTTCCTTTCCATGGGCTAATCAGGAGTTTCTCACAGCCCTGGAGCAAGCAAGGCTGAACTCTATTGACTCAGAATAGGCTTCAGATTCAAACTGGGAAACTGAGTCAGTTGTGGGCTCCCACACTTGATCCAACCTAGAGTTACTTAAAAAGAGGAAACCTCATTTGAGGGATTGCCTAAATCAGATTGGCATGTGGTCATGTCTATGGAGAACTGTCAAGATTGATGATTGGTCTGTGAGGGCACAGCCCATCGTGGGCAGCACCATCCCTGGGCAGGTGGGCCTGGGCTGTATAAGAAAGGTAGCTGAGCATGAGCCGGAGAGTGAGCCAGTAAGCAGCCTTCCCCAACCGTCCCTGCCTCGAGTTCCTGACCCGACTTCCCTCTACGATAGAATGTTTCCTGGAAGTGTAAGCTGAAAGAAACCCTTTCCTCCACCAAGTTGCTTTTGGTCTGATTGCTTTATCACAGCACGAAAGTGCAAACTAGAACACCCTCTATGGACTGAATTGCATCCCCTCAAACCTACACGTTGAGGTTCTGTGTTTAGAGATGGAGTCTTTATGGGGGTAATTAAGCTAAATGAGGTCACATAGTTGAGTTCCTGTCTTAGTTTATTTTTTCCAGAGCTGTGATTTAAAAAAAAAAAAAAAAAAAAAAAAACCTCTGACAAATGCAACTTAAGGGGAAAAGGGCTTATTCTGGCCCCTAGCCCCAGGGCACAGTCCATCGTATTGGGGTAGTCAAGGCAGCAGGAGTTTGAAGCAGCTGGTCACATCGCATCCACAGCAGGAGGAAGAGAACTGTGAGTTCATATGAGAGGAGGGACCCTCATTTGAGAAAATTCATCCACAAGATCCAGCTGTAGGCAAACCTGTAGGGCATTTTCTTGGTTAGTGATGGATGGGGGGGGGGGGCCCAGTCCATTGTGGGTGGTGCCATCCCTGGGTTGGTGGTTCTGGGTTCTATAAGAAAGCAGGCTGAGCAACATGGAGAACAAGCCAGTGAGCAGCACCCCTCCATGGCCTCTCCATCAGCTCCTGCCTCCAGGTTCCTGCCTTGTCTGAGTTCCTGTCCTGATTTCCTTCAGTGATGAACAGTGATGTGGAAGTGTAAGCCAAATAAATGCTTTCCTCCCTGGTCGCTTGGTCATGGTGTTTCATCGCAGCCATAGTAACCCTGGCTAAGACAACAGGTGGCACCCGGAGTGAACGACAACAGGTGAGATGCCCAAGCAAGTGCTTGTGGGCAGGGAAGCAAGGAGGATGGAGGCCTGAGTGCTGGCTCCTCCAACAGAAGTGAGTCCGAGACACAAGAACAGCAAGGGAGACTGGAAAGTGACTAGGGGGGCGAGATCAAGTAGACGGCATGGGGGAGTCCATAGAGAAAGGGCAAAGTGACAGGAAGGCAGAGAACACCACTGCCTCGCTTTAGTAAACGACAGAGTAAGGACTACACGCTGATTCTGGAAGCATGGAGGTCAGAGGTGAATGAAATCCTGCTTCAGCTGAGCTAAAAGAGAAGCATACCCAAGCATGAGGGAAGCCCTGGATCGCAAGCTCCAGGCCAATCTGGGCTCCATGGTGAGTTTGAGGCCAGCCTGGAATATATAGTAAGACCCTATCTTAGAAAACAAAACTGGGGCTGGAGAGACTGCTCAGTGGTTAGAGCACTGGCTGTTGTTGCAGAGGACCCAGGTTCCATGCCTAGCACCCATGTGGTGGCTCACAACCATCTGTAACTCCAGTTCCAGGGCATCCGATGCCCTCTTCTGGCCTTCTCCGACCCCACGCAAGATATACATACATACGTACAGGCAGGCAAAACACCTATCATATGAAACAAAAACAAACAAATCTTTAGCAAAAATAACAACAACAACAACAAAAAAAAACCCTATCCAGGTAGAAGATGGCATTGGTAATGTTATTTAAAAGATAGCATTTAAGGGAGACTAAATGAGGTGATACCTGAAACGGACTTGGCTTGTGTAAGACAGGATGGTTTGAGGATGGTAGAAAGGACGGACCGAGATGTGAAGCGGTGTCATTCAACACTGATGGCAGAATGTCCTGGCAGATACGCTGGTGTTCACCTTAAGCTTCTTTCAACTTTATGGTATTGCCTCATTTTATTGTTGTAAAAATCCATGTCACATAAAACTTACCACCTTTATTTTAAACACATCTTTCATCGAACACTTGCATAACACGCGCAGTCGTCATCACCGTCCACCCCCCACCACGCTTTTCATCTTGTAAAACTGAAACTCTCTAAACATTACACAATAATTCTCCATTCCCCCTTCCCCCAGTCCCTGGCAACCAGCACTTGACTTTCTGCCTTATGTTTTGATTGCTCTAAGTGCCTCACATAAATGGGATCATAGACTCCTTTTTATGACCAGCTTGTTTCACTTAGCATACTGTCCTCAAAGCACATCATTGCAGCTCGTGTCTGAACTACCGTCATTGTGGAGGCTGAGTAATACCTTCATGTGGCTCTACCTCAGTCTGCTCACCTGCTTTCACTGATGGGCACCTGGGTGAATTCCTCATTTTAGCTGCTATTGGTAGAGATGCTGGGAATATGAGTAGACAGATAGCCAAGGCCCCGTTTTTAATTCTGCTGGATGTCCACCTGGTGTGGCAATGCTGGGTCACATGTCCTGTGCATTGGTTATGGTTTGAATATGGCCTCCAGTGTCTCAAGTGCTGGAGGCTGGGTCACTGGGATGGCAACGTGGAAGAGGGTGGAACCCTTAAGCAAGAGATGATTAGGTTGTTGAGGATATTACCCTTGGAAGAAACTGATGTACTTTCTCATGGGACCTTGGTTTGTTCTTGCAAGAGGGTTGTCATAAAATAACAAGGCTGGCCTGTCACCAGCTCCCTGGATTCCTGTCTCATCTCCTGAACTCTCTCACACACAAGGTCCATCTGTGCTTGAATTGTATACATTCACTCAGGACTTCATCTGTTCTTTACACCTTCATCCAAGGCTTCCTCGGCTCCCCTCAGCTGATTCTCTTCTAGGCTAGTCCTCCTTCGTGTGTGTGTGTGTGTGTGTGTGTGTGTGTGTGTGTGTGTGTGTGTGTGTTTCATTAGGACTTCTTTCTGGAGCACGGGTGCCCTGGCAGTGGCTAGACTACTGAGGAAAACGTCTCCCCTTTCCCCAGAAACCATGAACTGTCTACAGATCCTCAGGGAGAGGTGGGGCCTGGTGAGACCCTCTGCTTTCTGTGACAGATGTTGACAGGCCCAATTCTGTGCAGACAATCACAGCCACTGAGGGTTCAAGACCACAGTGGCTAGGTCACCCCTGGAACACGGTGCTTCACATCACTCCACCCCTTTCTCTGGCTGTTACATCCTTTCTAATCTCTGTTCTGCACTGTCCCATGAGCCTGGAGCTACATCCCCTTTAGGGTGCAGTGTTCATCGGTCACTTCTTCTCAGCACCCTGACCAACTAGGACTTCTGAAGCATCTGCTGCCTGATGTAAAAAGAAGCATCTCTGACAAGAGTTGACAGCAGCACTCATCTGTGGGCATAACACAAGGATTTAGCAGGCGATTTGACAAGTGTAGCATGCTCATTTAGTAAGGCAGCAGTACTAGCTAGCTTCCCTACTTTAGCCTATGACCTCTCCAGACTTTTGACAGGTTTATGACACTGGACATGAATCCCCCCCCCCCGACCCCCGACCCCAGCAGCTCTCCAGTCCAATCGGAAACCAGTTGCTTTGCTGCCTTAAGGGTCGTTGCCGCTGCTGCACAAGTGGCCACGCCTTGCCTAGCAGATTGGTACTGTAGCTCACAGAATCCATGGAGGAGTAAGACTGCTCAAGCCTTTTCTCCCCCAGCAGCCTGAACAGCACCTTCCAGCACCATGAGAGCTAACCAGTAAAAATAAGTGTCTCGGGCTGGAGAGATGGTTCAGGGGTTAAGAGCACTGGCTGCTCTTCCAAAGGATCCAGGTTCAATTCTCAGCATCCACATGACAGTTCACAACTGTCTGTAACTCCAGTTCCAGGGAATCTGACACCCTCATACAGACATATATGCAGGCAAAGCCCAATGTACATTAAATAAATAAATCTTAAAAACAAAAAGAATAAAGAAAAGAAGTTTCTCAGCCTAGCATGTTTGGTGAGGCCCAAGCCCATGGGAGACTCAGTCCCAAAACCAGCAAACAGGCCCAACTCACACCTGCCAGAGTGAACCTAGCTGAGGACTATGGCTGGAGAGGTCATAGACCGCAGAGGAGAATCTACCATGGCCATTTTCCTAAACCAATATAATTTCTAACTATATTCTAAATACTTATCCTTATATCCACAGATAAGTGCAGCTGTCACCTCTCATTTAAAAAAAAAAAAAGGCTTCTTTCTGCAGCAGATGGAGGCTACTACAAAACGCAGAGGATAAGTGATCGTGGGTACCAACCCCAACTGATAACACACCTCCTACATATAAGGTTTAGAGAACATAATGGGAGAGGTAAGAGATTGGAAAAGGCACAGGGCCAAGATACCTGCGGCAAGATGGTGTCTTCTTGACACGACAGGCACTCGGCACCCACGAATTCTCAGCAATATGGTCACCTGCACAAGACGAGCACTATGAACACATTAGTCAACAGGGCAAAGAGAATGGGGGACAATATCGCAGGACCCCATCCCTATAGGAAAGCTACAGCAATTGATGGCTGTGGAGGGCAGGAGAATCAGTTTTTTCCAGGGAGAAGCCCCCAGTAAGTTCTCCAGTCCCAAGTAGTTCGTCCTAAACACATGTGCATGTACATAAGAGCAACACTAAACAGGCTTGGCGGGTTATATGTGTTTATGTGTAAAACGTTAATAATTATGGAAGGAGTTGGGGGGGACACAGGATGATTTGTGGGGGGGAACCAGAGTGGAAATGATGTAAATACAGTATAGACATGTCCTGGTTTGCTTTCCGTTGGTAATAAAACACTGACCAGAAGCAACTTGGGGAGGAAAGGGTTTATTTGGCTTAGAGGTCACAGTCCATAATTAGGGGTAGCTGGGGCAGGAGCTCAAGACACAAACTGAAGCAGAGACCGTGGTGGAATGCTGTTTACTGGCTCGCTCTCTTTGGCTTACTCAGCTACTTTTCTAATTTAACCATGCCCACCTGCCTAGGAATGCCACCACCCACAATGGACTGGGCCTTTCTACATCATTAACAATCATGAAAATGCCCCCACAGGCCTGCCCATGGGCCAATAGAATGGAGGCAGTTCCTCAGTTAAGGTTCCCTCTTCCCAAGTGACATCACTTTGTGTCAGGTTGACAGAAATCAATCATCACAATTCCTGCATGAAACGTTAATTAAAGAATGACAGCTGGGTCCTTTCCAACTTGGGCCCAGCAGAACGGCTCTCGAAAAGAAGGGTGGCGAGAAGAAGCAGGGCCGTTCTGCCATCAACGAGGTGGTGACCCGAAAATACACCATCAACATTCACAAGCTCATCCATGGAGTGGGCTTCAAGAAGCGTGCCCCTAGGGCACTCGAAGAAACCTGGAAATTTGCCATGAAGGAGATGGGGACTCCAGATGTGCGCATTGATACCAGGCTCAATAAAGCTGTCAGGGCCAATATCCGTGTACGTTTGTGCAGAAAACGTAATGTGGATGAGGACTCACCAAACAAGCTCTACACATTGGTAACTTACGTACCTGTTACCACATTCAAAAAAAAAAAAAAAAAACAGTATGACAGCTGAGGTTCTCCTTTGCCCTCCATATGCACACATGTGGATATGTGTAGTCACACCAACACACCCGCATATGCACAAAAGAACTTCTTATGGGTGAGGAAGCCGAGGGCAGCACTGAGCGCTGCGCATGGCCACCTGGGGGAGCCTCAGCAGGGAGGCAGTCACCCAGCCCTCGGAGTGTTGGCTCAGTAGTCAGGACTCTCTGGACTGTGTCCCAAGTGTCGTTCCATTTGTGAGCTGTGTAATCCAACTTAATCTCTCTGTGACCCAGTTTCCTCTTGTGCAAAGTAGAAATGATATTTACTTCTCAGGTGTGTTGTGGATGACTACACCAAGGACCACACTTACCTAATGTTAGCTCTCAGGAGCCACGTGCTCAAAATACACCACACCCCTTCTGGAATTCTGTGACACGAGCCACAGAGTGTTCTCAGTCTCTGTGAGTTACCACAGCTCGAGTTGAATTTTTCAACTCTTAGAATCAAAAGATTTGGAACAAAAAACACACCATTTTCATCTCCATTAAGAAGATGATTAAACTAAAAATCAGAGAGGTTAAACTGGTTCCCCAAGGACACACAGCTCGAGTTTGAACTCAGGGTCTGTTTGACCTCTCAGTCTACTCAGAAAAGCAGCCTTTACACCTGCCACTAAAGCCCATGTGCTCAGGACCCTCATTATTTCCTAGTCAAATGTTCTTTCTGTTGGGGAGTTTCCATGAAGGTGAAACCTGACATTTGGAGAGAAAAGAGGGGGTGGTCAGGCAGCCTCCTGAGCTCAGGCTGAACACCCCAGAGAGTGACTTAATGGATCACAAATTGTACTTGGGAGGCTTAATTTCACATGGTCCAGTGAACCACATCCCCATCTCTGCTCCCTGGAATGTGAGCAGGAACAGGCAGAGAAATGTTCTCACCACGATAGGCACACGCCAACTCCAGGGCGACCTCCCAGGGTTTTAGTCTTGAGGATGCCAGGTAGGTGCCCGCTCTCCCTGCCTCCTCTGCCTTCTGGCCTCTTTGCTGTCTCTCCCTCTGCTTCATTTTTTTTTTTAACTTCATTTCTTCTTAATCAGAAAGCACTGGGATTGCTCACAAGAAATGGTTACAAACAAAATGTAAATACAAAAATCAAGTACTGGCCGGGTGGTGGTGGTGGCGGTGGTGGTGGTGGCGGCAGCGGCGGCAGCGCACACCTTTAGTCCCAGCACCCAGGAGGCAGAGGCAGGCGGATCTCTGTGAGTTTGAGGCCAGCCTGGTCTACAGAGTGAGATCCAGGACAAGTACCAAGACAAAACTACACGGAGAAACCCTGTCTCGAAAAACAAACAAACAAATCAAATGCCAGGCACCAAGACTGGGTAGGCCATAAAGTGGGGTAGAAAGTACAGGCTGAGAGAATAGAGCAGTGTATACTAAAAGTGGTATTTTACTGTTAACCGTGGCTGAGCTGCTTGGTAGCCAATGTAAAACTGGGAAGCAGACAACTGTACAGTTCAGAAAATCTGAGTAGTGTAGACGGACAGAACATACCATTGGGGAAGCCAAGTGTCCCTTCAAGCTCATCTCCTCTAGACCAGTTTCCCACGTTGTATGAGGGGATACTGAGGACTGTCACATCCAGTGGCCTGGCCTGGCCTCCAGATATAGGAACAGGTTTCAAAACTGTTGAAGAAAGCAGTCAGAGTGGCCCCCAAAATACAACTCCACCAGAGCCTTCAGAAAACTGGAGAGATGGCTTTAGGAGTTAAGAGCACTAGCTGATCTTGGAGAGGACCCAGGCTTGATTCCCAGCACCTACATGGCAGCTCACAACCATCTATAACTCCAATTCCAGGGCATCCCATGTCTTCTTCTGCACTCTGTGGGCACAGACATGCATGCAGGCAAAGCACTCATATACAGAAAAGTAGAAGGAATAAATCTAAAAAAGATAAGGTTTCTGAGACTGAGAAAGTAGCCCGATGACAGAGCAAGTCCCTGGGTTTGATTCCCAGCACTGCCCCAAATAGGGGAGGATGCCACAGGTAAATACGTTAGTGGTAAAGTCAGGATTAACAGAAGCAAGTTTGTTTGGTACTTAGTTTTTACTGTTGTTAATGTCCAAAAGCACATAGCAGAGAATTCTGGGACAAAAAATGTGAGAGAAGACTGCAGGTAGCCAGTTCCAGAAGATAAAAGAAGCATGTGTGTGTGTGTGTGTGTGTGTGTGTGTGTGTGTGTGTGTGTGTGTGTGTGTGGCTGGCCAGGACTTGGCTGTCTGCATCCCCAGGGTGAGCTGATCCCAAAAGGATCAGGCATGGGCTAGACCTAAAGCTCAGGTGGAAGTATCGTTTTGTTTTGTTTTGTTTTGAGACAAGGTTTCTCTGTGTGGATCTCGTTCTGTACACCAGGCTGGCCTTGAACTCACAGAGATCCTCCTGGCTCTGCCTCCAGAGTGCTGGGATAAAAGGCATGTGCCACCGCTGCCCAGCTAGGTGGAAGTATCTTGATCAGGTGACATCAGCAGTGTGACTTCCAGGACAGTCCCCTCTAACTGCTACCTCTTGGTTTCCACTGGCTTTGAGGCAGAGCATTCCACCATCACTCAAGTCTGTATCACCCCCAGGCTGTTGGAAATCTCAGAATGGAGAGTCTGCAGTTCCAAGCAAAAACAAACAAACAAACAAACAAACAAACAAACAAACAAAACCCCACAAGCTCTACTGAACGTTAAGGTTTGTTGTATCTGTACAGCAATGTACAATCTGTACGATAAAACAAACAAATGCTTGACTTGGAGAGCTGGAAGGATCCCAACCCCACAGCACATGCGCCACAGGGTGGGTGCACTCTCCCCTGCTGGGCGGGTTCAGTCTTCAGGAACCATTTGTTCTTCCCCGGGGATGGATGACTCCAGGCTGTGCCCCAACCCTGTCAGAGTCACTTCTCTTTCAGACGCCCCTACCGGATCAACTCAGGTCTTCTCAAGTCCCTGGGAGAGACTTGAGTTACCCCCAGACCAGTTACCAGAGCACACTGGTCCCTGAGCAGGACCTAATAAAGATGAGGGACTTCCAAGTTTTCCGACCTGTTGCTGCCCCTTTCTATCAAATCAAGCTTCCGTGAGGTTTAAAGTCTTGCCAAACCGCACACAGCAAATCCACAGGAGCCAGATTTCCAGCTGGGAAGTTGGTTTGGATGATGGCTACGTCAGGCAGCCTTCCTGAGACAAAATTGTGAGGTCAAGTGTGGACTCCCACACTTGGAGTCACAACGCTAGGGAGGATGAGGCAGGAGGATTGCATTCAAAACCAACCTGAGCTACATGGGGAGGACCATGTAGCAACAAAGAAAGGAAGGGAGAAGGGAAAAGGAAGGGGTGGGAGCAGGCAAAGTCAGTTTGCAAGCCAAGATGAAGAACACGTGGGGCCTGGGGAGATGGCTCAGCAGTTAAGAGCGCTGGCTGCTCTTCCAGGGGACCTGGGTTCGATTCCGAGCACCCACATGGCAGCTCACAACTGTCTGTAACTCCAGTTCCAGGGAATCTGGCACCCTCACGGATATACACACAAGCAAAACATCAATAAAGTCAATAAATAATTTAAAAATAGTTAAAAAAGAAAGGAAGGAAGGAAGGAAGGAAGGAAGGAAGGAAGGAAGAAGGAAGGAAGGAAGGAAGGAAGGAAGGAAGGAAAGAAAGAAAGAAAGAAAGAAAGAAAGAAAGAAAGAAAGAAAGAAAGAAAGAAAGAAAGAAAGAAAGAAAGAAAGAAAGAAAGAAAAAAAAACGTGAAGGGACCACTGATAACGGAGGTCATGTCTCAGGGGCAGTAGTAAAAGGAATGGTCACATTTTACTTTGCTTTGTTTTATTGGACACAGGGTTCCATTCTATAGCCCACACTGGCCTGGAACTTACCATCTAACCCAGGCCATCCTTTATAGGCCATCCTTCTGCCTCAGTATTTGAAGTCCTAGAATTGCAGGCCTAAGTCACCTCTCCTGGCTCATATTCTCTACTGTATCTTTCTGTAATTTTTTTGGTTACTGTGACCATGATTTTATCTTTTGCATTGATAAAATTCAACCCAGGGCCTCGGTCACGCTGGAGAAGCATCTGCCTCTAACCCACATTTTCAGTCCCTTGACAGTTACCCAAGGACACCAAAGGGTTGTTCTTCAGACAGGAACCCCAAGTGTCCTTCCTTGATCACATTTCAGTCTCCTCAGTGTTTCTTCCCTCATGTCCACCCCCACCTGTGTGCCCTCCTGTGCTCCCCTGAAGGTCAGAGGATGACGCTTGGGAGTTGGTTCTCTCCTTCTACCTTGTTGAGGCAGGGTCCTTGTTGCTATTGCTGCTAAAGCTTTGAACTTGTGTCTGGCTGGCCCTCGGGCTTCTGGATGATTCTCCTCTCTCCACCCCCATTGTGGGGTGCTGGAATTACAGATGCTTGCACACCAGGGAATCAGCGTTTTACATGGGCTCTGAGGATCGAACTCAGGCCAGCAGGCTCCCATGGCAAGTCCTTCCCCGCACCGAGCTGTCTTTCTGCCTCTCCTCATATTCTGACATGGGGTCTTATGTATTTCAGCTGGCCATGAACTCACTATGTAGATGAGGATGACCCTGAACTCCTGATCCTCCAGCCTCGGTCTCTCAAATGCTGAGATTACAGGTGTGTACCACCAGGCCTGGTTTGTGCTGCTCTGGGGATTGAACCCAGGGCTTCGTGTACACTAGGCAAACACTCTATCAACTGAGCTACATCCCCTAGCCCTTCCTTAATGACCTTCTGAGAACCTGACTTCCCATAGGTGGGTGGGAGAGAGAGAAGACATTGGCCATCCCACGTCTCTCTGCTGTCTGCCTGAATTTTTTTTCAATTTTTAATTTTATTATATATTTATTATATAATAAATGAATGTGGCCAGACAAGTTTCTCCTCTTCCTTCCTCAACCCCGTCTAGACCCAGCAAACAGAAAGGAACACACCCCGAGGCTAAGCCAGGGAAATCCAGTACCTTACCAGAGGGACACGCTGCGTCACCCATGGCTCTGTGCATGCTCTCTTGTGGACTCTCACTCACAAGAGAGCGGAGGCTGCTTTTCCTCAGCTACTGTGGTGTTCTCCAGGCATCCTTCACTTACAGGAAACAGGAATCCAGTTTGAACTGACTTACTAGGAACTGGGGAGTTGGGTGCATGAGGCTTTGGGTTCTAGCCCGAGCACTAAGAAAAAGAGAAGTAGGTTTCATCAATTAATATAATTGAAAAATCTACACAGGCATGTCTCTGACTTCAGGCATGGCCAGATCCAGGTGCTAAAAGAATGTCTCATGCCTTGATCTTCTTCCTGGGCAAGTTCTTTGCACACTGTGGCCCTGTCCCCTGCCCGAGGGCTTAAGCTTGGGAACCCAGGAGAAAGCCACCCTCAACAGGAGTTCCAACAGGAGTCCCAGAATCCAATCTCATCGGCTTTGCTTAGGCCAGAACCAATCATTGCAGGCAGCCGGATGGAATATGCTAACTGGTCCTCCCTCCTTAAATCTCAAGGCATCAACCAGTCTCCACACAAGAGGGCTATGGGGGAGCAGTGATCACCCAAAGTGAAGACAGACCACTATCAGTCAGAAAGTGGGAAACGTACTGGGCACAGATATCCAGTGCTGGAGCCTAGGCCCCTTTAAGCGAACTTGGCAGAAGCTGTGGTAGAGAAATCACCGTTTACCCAGCCTAAGGCAGAAAAGAATAGAAATTGGGGTTGAGATTCAGAGTGAGGGCCATGGGGGGAGACAATGCAAAAATCAGCGGCCTCTGCCTGCTGGGGACTCCACCCACACACAGGGCTGAGCCTGCAGCCCCACCCTTGGGGTGGAGGGAAGGGCTTCACTCAAAGAGCTGGACCCCAGTAGCCACTGACCGCAATCTCTGGGGTGGCTGTGGGGGCTTTTTTTTTTTTTTTTTTTTTTTTGGAGGGCGAGGACATCCATCCCAGCTCTAGCATCCCAGGCATAGTATGGGGGACAGAATTTCATAGCTGCCATGCTGCGTCCTATCTGCCATCCCATGTGAGTCCTGCCAGCTCAAGCCGGCTGCCTGGAGGTCAATCGAATCTGCACCTATCGGCATGGCTGAGCTCCACGAGACTGGGAACCAGACCTTGGACACGACTGGCTCCTGCCCCTGTGGAAGGCCCCTTGGCAGGCAGCCAGCAGGCCAACACCCTGCTCCTGTGCCCAGACCTTCCTTATAGAGCTGGGATTCCAGGAGACCACAGAGGAGGACCCAGGCCTCTTCTCTGAGAGTTTGCTCTGAGAAGGCCCAAATAAACGGCAGCTTGTGCTCACGGCTCCCGAGGACACAGCCAATGGTGCCTGTTCTTAAGGTACCTGTTCCTGTGGTACACTGATGGGATGCCTGGGGACCAGCGGCTGCTAATCCAGCTGTCAGGATGACAAAGAGCTGAATGGGCCAACGGACACTTGGATAGACTCGGTTTTCTGTTCTCTTCTGCTCCCAACACTTCCCCTACCACATCTCTTTTTTCATCAGGTCAACCATTTGCCTGTGTGCTCAAAGCACAAACACACTTTGCCTCGTTGATTCCTGAACCCAGATCTGGTCAGAAACCCATCTCTGGAGGCCTTTCTCCAAGTGAGGCTCCCCAGTCACCCTCATCAGGACCACATGGATGTTTGTGAACTTTGTGGCTCTTTAGACCCCATCCAGGCCTAATACATCCACTTCTCTGAACACTGATGGCCGGCACTTTGAATTTTTTTTTTTTTTTTTTTTTTTTTTTTTTTTGGTTTTTCGAGACAGGGTTTCTCTGTGTAGCTTTGTGCCTTTCCTGGAACTCACTTGGTAGCCCAGGCTGGCCTCGAACTCACAGAGATCCACCTGCCTCTGCCTCCCGAGTGCTGGGATTAAAGGCGTGCGCCACCACCGCCCGGCGTTTTTTTGTTTTTTTGTTTTTGTTTTTTTTTGAGGGGGGACACTTTGCATTTTTAAAGGCTGGTGAGGAGGCCCATCAAGTAAAGGCACTTGCCATCAACCCTGACGACCTGAGTTTGATCCCTAGGACCCACATGGAGGGAAGAGAGAACAGGTTCTCAGAGTCCTTCAGCCTCCACATGTGTTCCATGACACACACACAGAATACATGTAATTTTTTAAAAAGGTTGTGGGGAATCCCCTCATTTACCCAGACTAGGAAACTTGATGGGGGGTCACTGATGCACCCCAGATCTTGGGAGGGACCTCTGTCATCAAAGCGTCATAGTTGGTTGTCATGTATACAGACACTCACCAGGCAGGGCCCCAACAGGAAAGTCCTGATTCATGAGACTCCGCCCCCTTTGGCCCTTCTATCAGGTAATTCAAAGTCTCCAGCTCTCCGAGTTACTGATTAACCCTGGGTTTCGAGTAAAGTAATAATAATAACTGAAGGGGACGACGTAAGCTGAGAAGCAAGCTGGACAACCAGGAGAGAAAGATGCCAGACGTCTGCTGTCAGCAGGTACCTGGAGAGAGCAGAGAGGAGGTTGGAGGTGTCTCCATGGGGCCAGAATCCATGCAAGTTCTGGCAGCACCGGTGGACACTCCTTGCGGATGCCCCTGCCCAGAACAGCCTCATCTCAGCAACTCCATGCCCAGAATATCCTGCACTAAGGCCCCCCAGCCTATCTCAGCAGGTGCCACCACCACGACCACCATCATTGCCTTGGGACCCACTGGGCGTCTCAGCATCTCTATGGAGGCCGACCTGGAATGCCTGGTGTGCAGAGAGCCTTACAACTGTGCCCGGTGCCCCAAGCTGCTGAGCTGTCAGCACACCTTCTGTGCTGTGTGCCTGAAGCTTCTGCTATACGTGCAGGAAGACACCTGGTCCATCCCCTGTCCACTGTGCCGAAAGGTCACCGCTGTCCCAGGAGGTCTTATCTGCAGCCTGCGAGACCAGGAGGCGATGGTGAGGCGGCTGGCCATGCCCTGCCCAGAGGTGCGCCTATGTCCCCAGGGGCTAGTGGGCTCTGCCACTTCAGCGGCGCGGCCAGCCAACTGGACAGGAGAAGATGATCAGGACACAGTGAATGTCAACCGTGTAGCTGCCCGGCGCCTGGCTGTACACCTGCTCCTGTTGGCTCTTCTCATTGTCCTCATCCTGCCTTTCATCTACCCTGGCGTCATCCGGTGGGTACTGGCCATCGTCATCGCCCTGGCGCTGCTGATGTCCACCCTCTTCTGCTGTCACCCTCACAGCCAGAGCAGCAGCTGGCCTTGCCCCAGGACTCTGTTCTGCAGAAAGCAAAAGCAAGCCCAGATCACTTCTATTGCCTAAGAGATCCGGATCCCTACAGGACCAGCGCTGCCATGGCTCCCCCTTCCCCAGATCTTACAACCCACACAGGAAAGGGGCTAAGAGCCTCCCTTTGAAATCACATACGAACTGGACTTGAATGCCAAAGCCAGACTGGCTGTGTTGGATCAAGGACTCAGTGCTGGGACGATGGGCTTGGACCTGCCTGCCTGCCCTTGTGTAGCATAGCTAAACTTTTAGGGGGGAAAGGGAGGAGACCAATTCCCTGAATGAGTGACTTCACAGGTGGTGGGG
The DNA here is from genome assembly GCF_049852395.1 of Peromyscus maniculatus bairdii. NCBI lineage: Eukaryota > Metazoa > Chordata > Mammalia > Rodentia > Cricetidae > Peromyscus > Peromyscus maniculatus. The sequence goes on from NC_134853.1 coordinate 157,694,149, forward strand.
TCCCTACCCCTCTTCCTGAGCTCCTGGGTTTTGTATATATCACTCTGGACACATTGGGACATTTGGCCTTACTACAAAGCAAATAGAACCAGCGCTCTTTTGTAATCCTTGTAGCTGGCTGCCTTTTCTTGTACGGGTTTTCTTTTCTGTTTGGTGTGCCGCGAGGTCTGTGGCCATTTCTAGGTGTTGTGCATTCTCCTTCCTGGGATGCCAGAGCCCATGGGAGCGCTGCTGGGCTTTCTCCAGTCACTTGCTGTACCCATCCTAAACCCTCCACGGCAAAGGTCTCATCAGGGGTTCCCACAGGGTCCACCCCAGGGTGGGAGAGAAAGAAGCCACATGGAGGTGAACTTGTAAAGCTGGGGAGGGGGGGATACCCCAGGTTCAGCAGACAGAGTTGGGGAGGTGTGGAGATGGTAGGTCCAGGAATTGTCCCCAGACTCGCCACTGAGATCACCAGTTGTGTACCATCCAGACCAACTCATAGAATCTCAGGGTTATAAGGACAGAGAGAGAGAGAGAGAGAGAGAGAGAGAGAGAGAGAGAGAGAGAGAGAGAGAGAAGGAACCCAGCTCTCCATCAGACTCCCAGACCCACATGACCAAATGAAAGCTTTCCAAATGGTACCACCCTCCTTATCACATCTACAGTCCTATTTGCTCCTTTGCCATAAAGATAAGACATCTCGTAAATGCAACGGTCCTCAGCAATGACATCCCCCACCCCTCAGCCTCAGCGTGACAGTCACTAGAAAGGTCCCTGGGTCATCTCTTCAAGACCCTTTGAGCTTCCTCTTCACACAGGGAAGCATCTGCCCTCAGAAGTCAGCTCTGGTGGGTCCAGGTAAAGGGTCTGCCAGGGTGGAAATGGGAGGACAAGAGGTCCAGCATGGGAGCTGGGAGCATGGACTTCTGGCCCATCCATCAACATATGCCTGTGGCGACTATTGGCATATTGGAAGGTCTCTATGATTAGTGGCGACAGATGTGAAACTCCAGAGGGACTCTCCATTTCCTGAAATAGGAGAATAACAGGCAGACAGGGCACAGTTCATGGTGACAGGACCTTTGTCAGGAGTGATGAGAGGACTCTGCCACTGGTCAGTAGTCACATGCTGTTGGGCAAGGTCTCTGGCTCTCAACTTCCTTCCCTTTCCCCAGACTGAGTAAGTCTGACTCAATTAGCCTTTTTTTTTTTTTTGGCGGGGGGGGGGGGGGGGGGGGGGGGGGCGTGTCGAGACAGGGTTCCTCCATGTAGTTTTGGTGCCTGTCCTGGAACTCACTCTGTAGACCAGGCTGTCCTCGAACTCACAGAGATCCTCCTGGCTCTGCCTCCCAAGTGCTGGGATTAAAGGTGTGCACCACCACCGCCCAGCCTCAATTAGTCTTAAAAACCCCAGGATGTCCGAACTGCTCAGGGCGTGGCTCAAGCCACAGGTGAATGGAGGGGACAAACTCTTGTGAATGCCTGCAAGGAGGTCACAACACGGACTCCTGTCTCACTGTGTGGCAGGCTGAGGGTGGAGCTCAGTGGTAAAGTGTTTGCCCAGAAAATGTGAAGCCCTGGGTTCCATTCATCCCCAATGCCACGAAATAAATAAGTGCCCAAGTAAACAAAAGTCCATGTGCAGCACACTGTCCTGAACATCACAATGCCTCCTTACTTTTCTTAGGAGGTCGGGCAATTCTCAGTGCGGAAAGAGAGTGCTGGGGGTGTGTGCATGGACTCAGGCTCTTATAGTCAGCCAGCGTGAGCCTGGAGAATACCCTTTTCCAGAGGGTGAGCAGATGGAAAGGACTTTGGGTGTGTGCAGTTTGGGATGGCTGCCAGTCTGACAGCAAAGGGACGTTGTCTCCCCACCTACTCCTCCAGGCCCATTTTACTTCCTGGAAACAAAATCCACCCCGAAGTCTTCAGTTGATCAAGGAAATACCATTTGTTACCATTTGGTGGGAGCGTGTTTATCCAGCGCTCATAAGATAGCCAGGCGTTCCCCTAACAGCCAAGTTATGGGTCCCTAACAGCCTTGTGAAGTTGAAACCATGGTGCTCCCTCTTGCAGAGGAAGACACTGCACTGCCATCAGAGAGGTGGATTTTCCTGCTTAGGGTTGCACAGCCAGTCTATGCCAGAGATCTTTGGGGAATTAGCCCTGAGTTTTATCTCAACGTGAGGCCTCCTTTGTCCACAGAACGACCTGGAGACTGATCACCACCTATGGGCTTGGGAGAAATGCCATAGAAAATATGAGACAAACTCCAGGAACCGGAGATTCCGGGACTCAGAGATCAGCGTTTTAGAAGGAAGATTGATAAAAAACGGGATTAGCCTGCTGCCTCCCGCTCCAGCCTTCCCTGCAGGGAACCCCACTGGGGGGAACATTGGAGTACAGGCTTGAGGTGCATCCTCGTGATCACATGACTACTGTCCTGAGCCTTGGCTTGTGACCTAGACCCACAAGCTCCTTGTCGTTTCTGGCCCCCAACCAAGGCATCTTTGGGGTCTCTGGGCAAAGGTAGTCTAGCACTACAGTCCTCTGGCCCTTTGAAGCTGACCTGGTCCCATCTTCTGGAACTTCAAAGCTTGGGGACAGGGGTGCAGCCAAGGCCAGTGCTGTCCTGGAGAGGGCAGAGGAATGAGGCAGTGTGACAGGCGAGTGTGAGTGGAAGGAACCAGCTGAGAGGCCCTGGGCTCAGTGCTGGGCTCTGGCCCATGTTGGAGGAAGTTATGGAATGTATGGGAGCCTTGGTTTGTCCCCTTGATAATGGGAGGGTCGCTCGAGGTTCACCGAGAGACCTTGCCTTAAAAGAAAAGGGTGGAGAAAGACAGAGCAGAATGTTGATGCCCTCCTCTGACCTAAAATGAAGGTGGGGTACACCTCAGGGTACAGCACTGCTTTGAGAGCCTGGGTCCAACCTCCAGTAAAGAAAAGAGAATCCCTGGCATTTGTCCCTAGTCTGATACATTATTTTAATGCCTGCATCTCATATCCTGGTGATACACAACACGTTTTTAACCAGTCCATGAACACATGTTAATCATTCTCAGATCGCACCTGGAGAACACCATCTCCTTCAGGTCTCTGTGGAGAAGGTGGTGTGACGCCCTCCGACTCTGAAAGGTCACCCGGCAGGAGAGAACCATCCTTTTTTATGGATTCTGGGGGATGGAACCTCTGTCCCACTTTCTTATTCTTGAGACATGGTCTCACTAAATGATCTAGGATGACCTTTAACTCACTCTAAAGCCCAGAAAGACCTTGGGCCTGTGATCCCTCTGCCTTAGTCTTGGCAAGTCCTTCCAACAAGTAGCTGTGATTTCAGGCCTTCACCATCAGGCCTGATAATCTGTTTAAACAAAGGCAAATCAGGGCTTAGCTCAGGGCAGCTGCTAACTACATGAAGGACTCAATCTCTGTGTTATTTAGCAAATGTTGTGTTAGAAGGGTTTTTTGATTGACAGGATAGTTGCAGAGACAGCAGCGGGTACTTAGCAAAAATCCGTGTGCCCTTTGCCCTGGTTTCCAATCTTAACACTGATACATTTGTCAAGATTTTAAAAAATCGATATTGGTATTGACTAAAGCAGAGGCTCCATTGATCAGTTTCCTAATTAATGCCTTTATTGTCCCAAAACCCACTAGGGGACCACTTTGTACTGAGTGTAACTTATTTTCTAAAATTGCTTTCCATATTGATTTCATTTATCTATTGTTATTCCTTCCTCCATTAGCAAAGGAACCTGATTTTTTTTAACTTTTAGAATTACATTTATTTACTTATTTATATCAAGACTGTACTACATCAGCCTATGCTGAAATAGGAACAGCAGTTGTCTCATAACTGAAAGCCTGAGAACCTCTTAGTTGCTCAGGCCGAGGCTGAGTACTTCAGTCTGGAACCCTCTGGCCACTTCTGTCCTGAATTCCTCATAGCCAACAATAGGATCTTTCTAAATTCCGGTTTTTATGGGCGCGCGGGAGGGGGAGAGAGTGGGACAGGCCACCTCCGTGTGGCTATTGCCTGCCCTTAGTGATGCCCAGAATCTCAGCTGGAACCCCTCTGCCCTCCATAACTGATCCTTTTGACCTACAATAATCCGCTAGCTGTTCTTGGTCCTGATTGGCCGATAGGGAGATCAGGTGACGGAGGCTTATGACATTCTAGCGGGGGTCACAGACTCTCTGGGCTGGAATGCTGCGTGTCTGACCTGCTGGCTCGTTGTACTATTCCCACTTCCAGCTCCAACCTACCTTCCAGGAGAAAGAGCAACGGCCTTAAGAGTTCATTGCTTAGATCATGGTGACTCATATTCCAACCCTGACCAGGATGGCCGCCTACTCCCTCGCCTGTAAGACTAGGCGTGATGAAAATCCACAGGTTACCAGGGCAACAAGAGCCATCTTCCAAGTGCTGGGGGCACCGTCCCTGAGGCTTGGGCACAGAGCAGCGAATGAGGCACGGGAGACTCCATTTCTGGGCCTTTTAAGTGCGAGTGTGGGATACACAGATTGTAACTTGGCAAACAGGAAAACGATCAACTTCACAGTTTTAAGTACTCTGATTAAAATATTACGGGCCTGAATGCCTGGTGTGCCAATTCATGGCCTTGGAACAGGACCTGGCACATAGTAGGTGCTCAACAAATATTTGTTAAATGGCTAAAGCTGAGTGAGTGGTTAGGGAAGTCTCACAGGAATGGGGTCCCAAAGTGGAGGCCTGGGGGATGTAAGAGCTGCGTGTACAGACGGGCAGCCAGCATTAGAGAAAGTGAAAGAAGAATCAGGAGGCGCGAATGTTGCAAACTTCACAGAGCAGTGTATGCAGGAGAGAGGCTGCTTCTGGGACAGGCTCTTTCAATGTGTGGAGGCAGAGTTTGGAAACTTCCCTCTAAGTGTCTGCGCATAACCCTCTCCTACCAGCCGAGCCCCTGGCGAGCACTTTCTGCAGAGTCCTTCTGCGCCCCGCGTTCTCGCTTCCTGGGGCGCAGATCTGCGGGTCCCTCCCCGAGGCCAGCACCTGGGTGGCGGGCGGCTTTTGGTGGCTTAGGTGGCGGTGCGCCCGGCCCAGCCCGGAAGGTCGGGTCTCTGGGGCTGCGCAGGCGGGACCGGCCGAGGCCGGTGTGGGGCGGCTGGGCCTGGGCGAGGACGGGCGGGGATCGCCGGGGCGGGAGCAGCCGGGCCGCCGGAATTCAAGTCGTCGTCCCCTCGACCGCTGCCACCTCCAGGTAAGCCGGCCGGGAGCCTGGAGCGCCCCCAGACCGCGGCCGCTGCGCTTTCGGACCCGGAAGTGCATTTAGGACTCGAGCGGGGCGGCAGGAGGGGAAACTGATGCCTGTTGGAGTACGCGGGCCAGCACAGCCCAGGGCACCAAACCACTCCCCTAAGGATAAGGAGCTGGGCTGGAAGGTTAGAAAGGGACTTGCCCAAGGTCACTCAGGGTCACTGGACGGCCCCTGCATACTGGGAGCCCCAGGTTCCCGATTCCGCTCTCCATGTCCCTAGACTCAATTCCCAGAGGCCTGGGAAGCCCCTGAGTCCGGGAAAGGTCCGGGCCGTCCTACTGTGGCCGGGGCGTGGCTTCTCGCCCGGCGGGTATTTACAGAACTGGGGACATTTCCTGCTACTGACTTGGGAGCAGAATTTACAGAGAAAACGGAGGCTGGGAATAGTGGGGTGACTTTGGCTAGGACCAGGCGATTGGAGCAAAGAGGGTAACCAGAGTGAGCTGGCTCCAGAGTTTGACCCAGGGTTAGATTCAAAGTTGGCCTCCTTGATGTCCTTGTCTTTCCCAGGTGTGGCCTGGAGTAAAAGCAGAGCCTGGCTCAGTCTCTAGGTTTGATCCAGAGGCCACTGCTGCCATGAAGTAGTAGGAACACCAAACCCATGGGGCTTCCCAGGCCTCCATTCATCACTATGTATCTATCCACCTACCGTGTGTCAGTGTGTACACTGCTTAGGCTCTGAAGACACAGCAGTGAACAGCCTTCCTCCGGAGTACACCCCAGAGGATGAATCAGCTGGAGGCTGGGCAGACAAGACCACCGAAATGTTCCCAACTACCCAGATGTGGAGAAAGCAGGGACCCAGGGACCCTTGCTCATAGTTAGAACAGTACTAAACCTTCTGAAGGTCTATGCCTCATTGAAGATGCTTCTTCCAGCCTGAGTTTCCCACTTCCCAAAGGTCTGGGGAATAGGTTAATGAATCTCCTGGGCCTAACAGATGCCCTCGGTGAACCTAGGAACCTGGCAAAGCCTGCTCCTGCAGCTTCCTCTCCAAGTCGCCTTGGGTGTCTCCTTGGACCTACATTTCCTTATATAACACAAAGGGATCATAATTCCTCCTGGTGCTGATGATACTGTCGGAATGCCTCGTGAACACAAAAGCACAGTACAGAGGGTCTTAGCCAAGTCAAAAGTAAATTAAATACCAAGCGTGGTGGCGCACGCCTTTAATCCCCACACTTGGGAGGCAGAGACAGGCAGATCTCTGTGAGTTTCAGACTGGCCTGGTGTACATAGCGAGTTCCAGAACAGCCAGGGCTTTGTAGAGACCCTGTCTAAAAAAAGTGGGGTGGGATTTAAAATATTTGCTTTGAGTGCTGGGGATCACACACCTCAAGCAAGCAAAGATGGATTTCTTCAGAGGTCTAGTGACTTGATAACCTGTTCTTGCTCTCAGTGGAGAAATCTTAGAAGCAGAGCTGGGGGTGGCTGAGTTCCAGGTGAGGAGGCTGAGGCTCCCTCTGGGGTTGGAAACACAACGCACACCTCACAGTCTGCATTTCCGGTTTGTGCACTCCTGCAGATTCAGACAGGGTCAGACAGTCGGGTTGTGTTCCTCAGCTTCCTGAGTGGTCCCCAGCAAGCCGTGGCCTCACGGAAACACCTTGGCTTCATTTACAAAATAATCTGTCTGCACACTTGGCAGGGGACTGGAGCAGAGCGGGGCCATGTCTGGCACCCTTGGAACCGTTATAGGCCCAGGCTTCAGTGTGTGGCTGGGAGGACACAACAGAATGATTTAGGTTGCTGTGGCTCTGCCTGTACCTGATACCATGGGACTGGGAAGGCTAGACCAGAGCCTGGGTGGGCAGCTGTGGGACCTGAAGAAGGTCCATTTCATTAGGCAGTTAATAGTCATCTTACGTGCCTTCAGTAGTTTGTGTTTTCTTGGAGGCAAAGTCTCATGTAGCCCAGGCTGGTCTTGAACTTATTATGTGGCCAAAGACCACCTAACTCTTCTGGTCATCCTGCCTCCACCTCCTGGGTGCTGGGATAAAACACTCGTGCCCTCACACCTAACTTTGTGATGCTAAAAATAGCACACAGTGCTTCAAGCAGGCATGAATAGCACACAGAATGCTTCAAGAATTCTCCCAACCGAGATCCCTCCTCTCTGAGACACTGCTATACAGCAGAGATTGGGGGAGCAGAGGAGTGGGGTCCTGGCTCCTTGAACCTGGTACAGCAGGCAGAATTCCATCTGTTCCATTTGACCTCCCCACACTGGCAGCTGAACCCAGGCCATCATGCCTCTGCCTAAAACCTGCCCGGCTCCCTGTTTTCTTAGGGTAAAGAGCAAACTTCATGTGTCACGGACTCCAAGGTCCTTCCCCTGTGCCTGCTCTAGCTCAGAGTGCCCCCCAACAGTTCCCTACCTCACCTCTGCGCTGCCCCTTTTCCTGATAAACATCTTGCTCATCAGATTTTTAGCCCAGCCCAGCTCTGTATTCCAAAGGCCCAGGCCACACTAGTCATGGGATTTGTGTGTCAGAGGTTAAGCCCAGGTGGCAATGAACTCTCATTTCCACCCCACGTGTACCAGGCAGCTCGTGACTTCTAGGATCTGGTCTGAGGCTGCTTGCTGGGTGTTCAGTAGTGAAAGCCATTGGTAGAAAGAACCTTTTTGAGAAAGCCAAGGACCTTGTTGGATATAAAACTACATTTCCCTTTGCAAGGATATACTGAAGTCATTTCTCAGCTGTGGAGAGAGGCATTCATCATTCATTCATTCATTCAGTACTGTCTCCACCAGATGCTATCACAGGGTACCTCAAGGAACATAACCCAGGTGCCACTTTCTAGTTGGAGAGACACCATCTTGATTCACAGCAGATCTCAACCTAATGCTGTGACCCTTTAATACACTTCTTCATATTGTGGTGACCAATTATTTTATTGCTGCTTCAAAACTGTAATTTTGCTACTGTTAGGAACCATAATGTAAATATCTGATATGTGATTCCTGAGGGAGTCTTGAGCCACAGGTTGAAAACCACTGATCTTGAGCAAACAAATCAAGACAGAAGAGTTACCCAGGGCCGAGGTGATGGGGTCGCAGTGAACCTAGAGCTCTCATGGGACATGGGGGGTGGAATGGACTGACAGAGACACACTGATGCTCTGGGCTTCAGCCACTGACTCCCTGACTCTCCTGGCCAGGGAGGCAGGCACATGGAAGAGGTAGGACCCACGTTAGCACTACAAACCCAGGAAGGCTCACAGCAGATTAAAAAGTAAAATTCTGGGTTCTCTTTTATTTATGTTTATTTATTTATCTTATTGTATTTTTCAGTTCTCGGAGCCCTAATGTGTGCTAGACAAACACTCTGTCATTGAACTACATCCCAGCCAGAACTTGGAACCTGAAGTCATATGCACCTAGGGTTCGTGGTGGGACCGCCGCATGCCAGTGATGTGACCCCCACTTTTGGTGAGCATTGGCTTCATCGTGTCGGGTGGGGATAGGGATAGGGATGGTGTGTTCCTCTTAAGGATGCTGTGAAGCAGAAAGGGTCGTGACAGTTTGCCCCAGGGCATCTTAGCAGAATTTGTTAGCATGATTGCTATGTATAAAAGGCCCCACTTGGACATGGGGACACAGACCCCATGGCCATCTGGGGGAAAGAACATTTCACCGAAGGGACAGGGAGTGCAAAGGCCATGGTCTTGCAGTGTCTGGGGGACTTGGGACCAGCAGGACAGTGTGGCAACAACAGAGTGAGGGAGGAGGAAAGAGGCCATAGGACCAGATTGCCTATGGCCCTGTCACCTTCGTCAAGGCCTGGACTGGCTGAGAAAGGGCTCTTCCAAGGGTTGGGAGCAGAGGAGTGCATGCAGTGTGACTTCTTTGGATAGTGCTATCTTCAAGATACATGATGAATGGCGATAAGCGAAAGCAGAAAGACATGGGAGACTAGTGAGGAGGCTCCTCCGTGCCCCCATGAGAAATGGTGGTGGTGTGTGCCAGGGCCCCAGCAGGGAGAAAGAGAGCAGTGGCAAATGTGGACACACGACAAGGGCCTGTCCTGTACACATCCTCCCTTCCTGTCCCACTCCAGGCTGCTGAAGGGAGGCGATGGTACCTTCCAGGCCCAACATCTCCTCCTTCTGGTAGTAAGGTGGTTGTCCCAGACCCTCTGGGCTCTTCTGTGTCGGAAGTGTTGCTATGGAGATCTCCTAACAAACTTCATTTATCTCTAGCTTCCAGCTAGACTTTGAGGTAGAGGTACAGAGTGATTATTGTGTTGGGGTGGGGGAGAAGCAGGGGGAGCTAGAGTCCTTGCTTCTAGAAGCTTCTTACCTTATGAGTAGGTGTGTGTGTGTGTGTGTGTGAGAGAGAGAGAGACAGACAGACAGACAGACAGACTGAGACGCAGAGGGAGAGTTTGCGGTTATACTCTTAAAGGTTTAAGGAGGCTGCTGTGGATCTGTGTTGAAATGGACTTTTGAGATAAATTTTTTCTTGGGGTTTTAGTCTCCAACCCTCCCTAGACACCATAGCCATCTCTCTATTAATTATCTGGTTGCCCTGTAGAATCACCTAAAAATTCACTCATGACCAGAACAAGGAGAGAAAAAACACCTCTTCCTGTTCACACGAGAGCACACACACACACACACACACACACACACACACACACACACACACATTCCTATCATATCTGACCTTGACTTTCACAGACTGCTCACAGCAAGAGCCACAGCTGGAAAAACAAAAGTTCATTCTTGTGTGGGGTCTTATAAAGAAAGGCCTGGGCCTGGGCCATGCAGTGTTAGGATGACTTAAAGCATGATATTGACCATGCTTGATGGCCTTTTCCATGCTGGCTTTGGGATTTTCTTCTTCCTCTAAGAAGAAATCACAATGCCTTTTTTTGGGTGCCAGTCAGCAAACGCCCACTGGGTTGTCCAGCACTGGAGTTGGCTGGGCACAAGGCTACTATTTGTGGAATGCCTGGCTCTCATTCCCACCAGTGACAAAATCACTTGACCAGCATTTTCCTTAGTGGTAGATAATGTGCCTGGTTGACTAAAAGTCACAATCGTCCAGGATAAGAATGAGGTCTTCGAGGATAGCAATGAGGTCTTCCCAAAGCCATCCCTGTCCGTCATGAGTCTGGGTTCACAGCCTCACTGTGGGTGGGGTGGCTCTCAGGCTGTAAAGGTTGTTCCCCTGGTAGACAATGTTCTTCTAGATCAAACATGGACCTTGCTTGGAGTCCCTGGATGTCTTTACAATACCTGGACATGATCCTCCGGAGACTCTGGGAAATGGTGGCTACTCCCACCATCATGACCTCCTGTCCCTGGTGCTGCTGGGAAACCCAGGGCACACAGACGCTGGGACCAGCAGATATGGTTTTCTTGCTACAGGAATCGGTGTTTCTTAGCATCAGTGTCTCCTCACACGCACTTGAGGATCTCAGTTTAACTTTGGGCTGGGTCCTGATCTTAACCCACACCAAGGAGTGGAGGCTCCCTGGACCAGTGCACACAGCTCAGGTGGCGCTCCCTCCCCTCCCCCACAGGTGCCACCACACTCCTTAGGAGGGGAGGGGGGCAGCCCAACCATTCACATAACCCAGAGCTGGAACCCCAGGCTCCCTCATCCCTACACTGTAGATGGCTGAGCATCGCCTCTGTCTGTCTGTTTTACTGACCTGTCTGTTGGTCAGGCAATGGAACATTTTCGTGGCCTTGGCCCCACTGAATTGCTAAGGCTACATGGAGCTGTCGTTCTGACCTAAAACACCCCCTGCCCACGGAGAAAGTAACAGAACTGTCATTTAATTTATTTTTTTCTAGTCCAGGGAGATGGGTCAGCAGGTATAGGTGCCTTCTGCCAATCTTGAGGGCCTGAGTTTGATCCTGGGGTCCTAAACAGTAGAATGGGAGAACCATCATCCACCGGTCGTCCTCTGACTTCTACATGTGCACTGTGGCATGTGTGCCTACACACACACAAAGAGAGAGAGAGAGGAGAGAGAGAGAGAGAGAGAGAGAGAGAGAGAGAGAGAGAGAGAGAGAGAGAGAAATTCTAAGTTAATTGATTTATCTCTTTTCATTATAATAATATCAATAAGCTCATGACAGAATATGCTAGAAAAATAGAACCCAGTAACCACTAGTCCCTTGGCCAAGAGAAAATGGTCATGAACATTTCCCTTCAGATCTTTTTACTCTGTAAACATTTTGTAAAACGTAACTAGAGGGCTGAAGAGATAACCCCACTGCTCTTCCAGAGGACCCAAATTCAGTTCCCAGCACCCATATCAGGTTTCTCACAACTATGTGTAACTCCAGCCCTAGAGATGTGATGCCTCTGGACTTCTCAGGCACCTGGACTTGTGTCACATTCCCATATGCAGACATGTCCTCCGCACATAAAAATAAATAAATAAATAAATGGATGGATGGATGAATAAATGAATAGATAAATAAAATTTTAAAGAATAACTCAAATTGCATATCTGGTAATATACTAAATTAACCACCTCCCTAGGGGAAAAAAAAAATCACGATTTGTAGCCTTTGCCAATTCCTGTGATGTAAATGCCCTCACTGTCAGTTCTAGGCTAACAGCAGCACTGAGCACAGAGCTGGGAAGAAAACTGACACTCACGGGCCAGCCTGAGTCAGCTCCACCCACCCCACCCCACCCACCTCCCACCCCCCACCCCCACCCCCCGCGTCTAATGGTTCCATAATTAATTTAATGAGATTCCCAAAGATTCAAAGGTTTCCGTCAGGATCACTTGGCCCTGCTGCTTGGAGCCTATGGCAGCTCAGGGCATCATGGTGGGATGTGGGGGAAGGAAATCTGTTCACCCCACAGTAGCCAAGAAGCAGAGAGTTAGGAAATGGTGGAGGCGGTAGACCCCAGTGACGTCACTTCCTTCCACTGGGCTCCCCCTCCTAAAGATTGCCCTTTCACCCCACCTTCACACTCTGCAGCAGACCGGACACCAAGCCCTCTCTCTCCACTTGGACATTTGGGGGTGGGGTGGGGTATAAACTGCAGCAATATTCTAAATTTTAAATGCCTATTTTTTCTGATTTTAAAATCAATATTCACCCATTACTAAGAATTCACAAAACACAAACATAAAAGAAAAATAGGAAAATCACCCTGAATTCAGGCTCTATCTCCTTGGAGTAGGCCATGGCCAGCTCTTGTCACAGGTTTCAGTAGCTCACACACACACACACACACACACACACACACACACACACACACACTCATGCACTCACGCATGCACACATGCATATGGCACCTTCTAGAAATTTCAAAGGAGTTTATGGTAGAAAACAGTAGAAATACACTCACATCCCTGACAGTTTACCTCTTGGGAATGATTTTGAAAAATGCCCTTATGTCTTTTCTCTCTGCATGTTTTTCATGTGATTAGATTCAATTTAAATTTCCTCAGTTTTAGGGATTCTTGTGCACCAATGAACTATTTAAAACTCAGTTAGCTTTAAGGAGGCAAAAAGTAATATTCCTTGCTGGATGTGTGTGCTGGCTAGTTTTATGTCAACTTGACTCAAGCTGGGGTCATCTGAGAGGAGGGAGCATTCGTTGAGAAAATGCCTCCATAAGATCAGGCTCTGGGCAAGCCTGTAGAGCGTTTTCTTAGTTAGTGATTGATGGGGGAGGGCCCAGCCCATTGTGAGTATGAGCACCCCTGTACTGATGGTTCTGGGTTCTGTAGGAAAGCAGGCTGAGCCAGTAAACAGCTCTCCTCCATGGCCTCTGCGTCAACTACTGCCACCAGGTTCCTGCCAAGCTTGAGTTTCTGCCCTACCTGCATTCCATGATGAACAGTGCAATGGAATTGTGAGTGGAATAAACCCTTTCCTCTCCAAGTTGCTTTTGGTCATGGTGTTTCATCACAGCAACAGAAACATTAACTAAGACAGAAATTGGTACCAGGAGTGGGTCATTGCTGTGACAGACCTGACCACGTTTGGTGGGGGTGGGGATTGTGGAAGGACTTTGGAACTTTGGACTAGAAAAGCCATCAAGTGCTCTAACCTTGGTGAGCTGTTCTAGGGGATCTTGGAAAATAGTATTGGGAGAAATGTAGACAATGAAGGCCTGGCTTCTGAAGTTCCAGAGGGAAGTTTGAGGGTCCCTAAAGACTAGATCGCGGGGCAGTGGTGGCACACACCTTTAATCCCAGCACTCGGGTGGCAGAGCTAGGTGGATCTCTGTGAGTTCAAGGCCAGCCTGGTCTACAGCGTGAGATCCAGGACAGCCACCAAAACAACACAGGGAAACTCTGTGTTGGGGGAAAAAAAGACTTGATCAAAGCCATTGCATATTTTGAAATAAGAATCTGTGGTTCTGATCAGCTGGGGCTAAAGAATCAGCTGTGATTAGCAAGAGACCAGAACCACTAAAGTGAAAACCTTTACTTTGCTGGGATAATTGATGCTGGTCAGCTGGAGCTGAGAAATTTTTGGTGACTAAGACAAGACCAGCATCACTGAGGTGAAATCTGGGAAGTGTTTCCTGAGAGTCAGCATACAGAAGCTGTTGTTCAGAGGCAGTCAAAGTTGTACCTTGTGCTGGTAGCTGAACATGGTCATATATCAAACTCTCCCAGGGTACTGGTTTTGAAGGCATGCAGGGGTGATGGAGAACAGCTGGGGCGTGGCACTGTGAGAGGCCAGGAGCAGCCATTGGTGCAGGTGCAGCCAGAGTAGCCATTGAAGGCCCAAGGTTGAAGGGGTCATGGAGAGAAGTTGAGGTTTCGGCACCATGAAGAGAGCCCAGGAGAGGCTATTGGAATGCAGCCCCAGTTGCTATAGAAATTTCCATCATTTTGGAGATGCCAGTACCATGTTACACAATGACTTTTTAAATAGGAGAAGAAGAAAAAAGAAAAAGAACACTCCCTGCTTTCAAGGCTTCTAAAGCTACATTAAGGCACAAAAGATAGACAAACAGATCGCCAGACAAAGCAGAGACACACAAGACACCCAGACATACGGACAATGATTCCCAATGGCTAGGCATGGTAACTCATGTCTGTGATCTTAGCAGTCAGGAGACCTGGGAGGCAGAGGCAGGTGGATCTCTGTGAGTTCCAGCCTGATCTACATAGTAAGTTCCAGGCCAGTCAGGGCTACATAGTGAGTGTCTATCTTATAAAAGTTCTGGATAGCCTACGCAACTTAGTGCTCTCTCTCTCTCTCTCTCTCTCTCTCTCTCTCTCTCTCTCTCTCTCTCTCTCTCTCTCTCTCTGTGTGTGTGTGTGTGTGTGTTTGTGTGTGTGTGTGTGTGGGCTGTTCCTCAGTGGTAGAGCTCTTGCCTAGCACATGTTTGAGGCAATGCTCAGACAAATGGACAGACTGGAGTCCAAATTGTTTGACATTTGGGGGTGCCCTGGCTTAGAACCATCCCTGAGTGATCTCATGCACAGCTGAAGTCCAGTTAGGGTGTGGAAAGTTTCCCATCTAACCTCAGCTCATTAACTTGTTCACGAACAGGTGTTTTCTGAGCAGCTGCTCTGCTGGACGCTTCATGGACCCAGCGAGCTGCCGTACAGAGAGATAATTCCTGCCTGTGGTGACCAGGCTAACCCAGGGACCAAGTGTAGCCCAGCCCAAGGCACAGGGACATCTGTGAGATGGTCCGAGCTGTGCCTGGCACTCTGAGTGACCACTGCCTGCTGCTGTGCTGGGACAGGCACCTGAGGGAGTCAAGGGCCACAGCCCAGGCTGACTGCCCCTTCTCCCACCTGCTCCAGGTTCCACACCCTCTGGACCCATGGCTGGTTTTTCTCGTTTGGTCTCTAGAGCAATTTGCATATTTCCTTGAAGAACCCTCTGAAGCCAAACAGCCTGTCCTGGAACTTAGAGAAAGGGACGCCCACGTTGGTTCTCCAGAACTGGGTAAGGACCCTGGGGCTTTCCTTTGCTGCATTTCTTTAACGTCTCTCTCTAGCCTAGAGTCCCCAATGGGGGAGCCATTGCCTGTCTGTCTTGGCACAGTTCCCCTGTGACCCCACCAGACAGCCTGGTGTCTGGCACCTGGTAAATGCCAGTACATGCTTGTTAAATCTTACATGCTGGTTAGTTTGTAGTGGGGATGGACACTTAGGACTGACTTGTGCCCCAAGAAACGGCCTCTTTATGTTCTCTACATGCTCCTAGTGGATTCTTTTGACTTCTGTTTCAAAGTGATGTGGAATGTAAAGGAAGTTACAGAACTAATACCGGAAGTTCCTGTGTTCCCTCAACCCCTCCCTGGGTGGCCACTGGCTTTGAACATGAGAAAAGCCTTCCCTGGACCAGTGGGCCCTGCATGGTCACCATGACAACTACCCCTAGTATCTCATGAGTTGGACTGTCCTCCATTTACAGAGCCCTGGCTTCCCTGGAGAACCTCTTTGATTCTTCAAAATCCTGTTTCTCTTCTGCCTTGAGGTCTGCACACGACATGTCCTTCCGGCCCACCTACCCTACCTAATTTGCTCCTGTTTGTCCTTCAGGTCACATCCTTGTCTTCGTCTTTTCCAACTCCAGCTTTGTTTTGGCAACCCTTCATCTCCCATATTAGTACAGTGTTTATACACCCCCATTTTGAGATGGGGTCTCTCTATGTAACCCTGGCTGTCCTCAAACTCAGAGATCTGCCTGCCTCTGCCTCCCAAGTGCTGGGATTAAAGGCGTGCGCCACCACACCCAGTTCTTTCCTGGCTTCTTTAGTGCACTGGACCTGAGTGAG
The DNA here is from genome assembly GCF_049852395.1 of Peromyscus maniculatus bairdii. NCBI lineage: Eukaryota > Metazoa > Chordata > Mammalia > Rodentia > Cricetidae > Peromyscus > Peromyscus maniculatus. The sequence goes on from NC_134853.1 coordinate 157,710,169, forward strand.
AGTCTTGATCCCTCCCCTTCTTTTCTTTTTTAAGATTTAAAAATTTTTATGTGCGTGTGTGTACATGTGTGTGTGTGTGTGTGTATACCATGTGTGTGTGTATACCGTGTGTGTGCAGGTGCCCACAGAGGTCAGAGGGCACCAGATATCCTGGAGCTGGAGTTACAGGTGGTTGTGCGCCACCATGGCCATGCTGGGATCCAAATCTGGATCCTCGGCAAGAGCAGCAAGGGCCCTTAACCACTGAGCCGTCCCCTTCTCTCTTGGTAACTTTGACCAGTTACGTGACTATTGTGTCACCGTGTGTCTGTGTGTTATCATCTGGCTCCCAGCAGGAAGGAAGCCTCTCCATTCTGCAGCAAGTGTGTTGGATGCCTGCAGTGTTCTAAGCCAGAGAAAGCTAATGGGGACAGCAAGGGCGCCGTCTTACATTCTGTGTGTGTCTGCACAGGCGAGCCAATCTGGGAAAACACACTCTTTGGTTATTAATAAGCATTATTAAGATAGAGCAGGGTGCTGGAAGAGAGGGGCAAAGACGCTTTGAGGTGGTCAGTGAAGGCTTTCCAGAGGATGTGACATTCAGGCTGAGGCCAGATGTGATGGCGGGGCGGGGCAGGGCGGGGGGGGGGGGGGTTTCCAGGCAGGGGGCAGGACAAGTGAGTTCTAGGACAGCCAGGGCTACACAGAATAACCGAGTCTCAGAAAACAAAACAAAACATTTATTGCTTTCAATTATGTTTTAAAAACTAATGCATTATTGGTTGTGGACAGATGAGTACTATATATGTATATATATTATATATATCTCATCTGGATAAGAACAAATCTATGGGCTGAGGACAGTGTGGGGTTGGCTATTAAACTCAGAAGTTCTCAGAATCATGACCATTATTTCAAACAGAGGCAGCAGCCCAGAGCTTAGCCTGGCTTCCCTCATGCCACTTGGTGGCTGTGTGACCCAGGCCCATGGCTTCTCCTCCGAGGCTGCTGAGGATGTGCAAACTGTACATTATGGCCCTTTTTACTATCTGGAGTTAGAAGCCCAGCCCCAGCACCCAGGGACAGGCAGCTTAGACTTCAAGATTAGGTCTGTATATTCCAGGATGGCCTCCAGCTGTATATAGCTGGGGTAACCTTAAATTTGGGATCCTCCTACCTCTGCCTTCCAAGTGCTATGATTCCAGGTGTGTATCCCACACCTGATGTATGCGGTACTGGGGATGGACCCAGGGCCAAGTACATGCAGGGCAAGTACTCAGCTATATTCCCAGCCCAGTATTAGTTGTTTTTTTTGTTGTTGTTGTTGTTTGTTATACCCATGCTGTGTTCCAGGCACCAGAGAAACATCTGTGTCTTTGATGGGTGTCCTGGGCATTCTTTTTTTGAGTTGGAGTCTCACTGTATAGCCCTGGCTAGCCTAGATCAGGCTGGCCTGGAACTCAGAGATCTGCCTACCTCTGCCTCCCAAGCACAGTGATGAGAGGCGTGTGCCACCACACCCAGAGGCATCCATTTCTTTAACAAGTAATTTGTAGTGTGAGCCCTGGACCCAGCTCTGGTCACACGTGGGCTCTGTTGGTGACTGAGGAGTGGCTTTCCTGAGCAGCTACACAGTCATCTCTCAGTGAAGAACATCTAAGTATGGTGAGGTGGAATTGCCAGGGTCTCCTCTCCGTCAGGTGGAGGGAACTGGAGGTCCGTGAGGGTCTGAACATGTGTTCTTATCCCCGGTCTTGAATGCTTGGGGTGCATCCTCCCCTGGATCTTTCCTCCTGCTCCTCGCTTGGGTGCCTGGCTGGGCTTGGCTCGCCCCCTTCTCTTCCCTGCTTTTCTATGCCTCCCTTCTCCCCAAGGACTGAGGGAGAACGTCCCTCTCTACCTCTCCACCTTCGCTCATCCAGATGAAGTACACACCCAGCTCATGGATCTGAAGTACACACCTCATGATTGTTGATCATATTTGTAATTGTTGATCATACACTTGTAACCACCACCCGGGTCCAGATAGGGCACATTTTCATCACCCAGAAGCCTCCACATGTCCTTTGGAGACACTGTTTCTGTCTTCTGTCACTGTTTGCTGTTTCTTACCTATGTGTCCACATCCTGTCCTCGAGACCCAGCCACATGCAGGGTATGTATGGCTTTCTGCTAACTGTGTCTTGTCTGGGGATGTGTCGCTGTTGTGATGGTTTCCTCCAGGGTTCGTTCTTTTTCATTACTGTGTAGTGTTCCATGGTCATGTGACTCAATCTATACCCTCTGCTGTGGGTGTCATTTAGGCTGCTTTCAGTTTGGGACTTTGGTCACTTCTTGGTGTCATGTGGGGACAGGTTGTAGAACCACTCACAGACACCCCAAATGTGGTGATGCTCAAGTCCCCTTGTCCAAAGCAGCGTAGCATTCATGTGTAAGCTACACACTTCCAAAGAGGACTTTGAGTCATCTCTAAATAGCATATGCATATAGTTGTTACTCTGCACTGTGGGGGGGTAATGACAATGACAGGGGACATCCATGAGTGTGTGTGTGTGTTATAGTATATGTGTATGTGTATTCCTGTGTGTGCACATGCGAATGCTTGCATGTGGAAGCCAGAGGTCGACCTCAAATGTTTCCCTCAATCCCTCTCCACCTTATTCTTTTGAGACAATCTCTCTCTCTCTCTCACTGAGCCTGGACCTCAGCAGCTCAGAGTTAGGATGGTCGGCCAGAGAACGACCTGCCTGACTCTGTGCCTGTCCTCTACGGCGGAGGCTGGCCTCAGACTCACAAAGGTACGCCTGCCTTGGTCTCTCAAACGCCGGAATTAAAGATGTGCACCCGGCCCCCCACCCCAGCCCATACATGAACAGAGCTGATCATAGTGGCCTAGCTGGTAATCCCAGCACGGGACGTGGGTGTAGAAAAAGCATGAGTTCGAGGTCAACTTCAGCTATGCGGCAAGTTTGAGGCCAGCCTGGGCCGCACGAGACCCAACTCAAAACAAAGCCAGGTCCTGAACAGAAATCCATCATTTTAGTGACACGAGTATGCTAGTCTCTTCTCTTCCGGTTGTTGTTTTGTGGTCTCACTGTGTAGCCGAGGCTGACTGGGAACTCGCAGTCCTCCAGCCTCAGCCCCGCCAGTGCTGGGATACCAGGCAAGCACCACCACAGTTTGACTTTTGTGTCCCTTCTGGTAACCTCTACCTCCCGCTGGAAGCTGCTCACTGGGACTCTCTCTTGCAGGGTTGGGAATGGCCACATGGAACAGGCCGCCCCCGAGGCAGCCTCTGGCCGCAGAGCTGGCTGCAGAAGGGGAGTCTCCGCAGCCCCTGGGCCGAGAGCTGACAGAAGCCAACCGCTTCGCCTATGCCGCCCTCTGTGGCATCTCTTTGTCACAGCTGTTTCCAGAACCTGAGCAAAGGTGAGCTTCTCTGTCTCTCAGAGGAAAGAAAGCCCAGGCTTCCTCAGGGAGGTGACCCCCGAAAGCCAGTTAGCTGCCAAGCCCCACAGTCAACCACAAGCCTCAGGGCACATCCTGGCCTCCAGAAACCATAGTCTCCGAGGGGGTTGAGATGCCCCTTGTTCAGTTATTGCTCATGTATGCTGTCTCCAAGCATCTTTGGGGCTCCTGCTGGGTGCCAGGCACAATTTTTAGATCATGGATGGCATTGTGTGTATGATAAATGAGACAGATCCCATTCCTCCCCTCAGGTAGGTCACTGTCCGTAGAAGACAAGACATGTATTCATTCATAAAATGTGTGTTTACTGAGCACTGACCATATGCTGGGCATAGTGCCAGCCTTGTAGATGAAACTGAAAGGCGTGAGACCTGGCTCTTGGGCCCTCTTGGTGCTTATTCCTAGGGTCACCCCCACCCCCGCAGATGTGACGGTGGCAAGCAGAGACGAGAAGGGGGGCTTCATGAGGGGAAGGAATGCTAGGTGCGTGCGTGTGTGCGTGCGTGCCTTTGATGTCCACCCCTGCTGCTGCCTACCAGGTGTGGGCTTCAGTCATGCGCTTGGTGGCAGTGTAGTGGGATGGTTAGGAGCCCGCGCTTCAGTCCACAAGGGTGGGAGTTGAGGCAGAGCTTGGAGGCTGAAAGCGGCATGGAGGGAGCGTGCAGCAGAGTCCATCTGTTGGTGGTAGGGCAGAGCTGGTATGGGAACCTGCTTAACGTTAGGGTGAGGGAGAAGCAGGGGCCAACCCTGAGGGGAAAGAGAGCCTAAATGTGAGAGATGTCCCTGTGAAAGGGACCACACAGTCTGATGTTCCCCCAAACACCCAGTGGCCTCCTGAATGTACTGCCTGCCAGCCGGGGGTGGCCTCTGAGTGGCCTCCCTCCACCTGCCCTCACCCATCAGGGTAATTAGGGCCCACTGTTCTACATAGGGCACTCAGCAACTTCCCCCAATTCCCAGTAGATTGCTTCCCAGACACGCCCACCACCCCTGCACCCTGAGCTCCTTGGAAGGCAGAAGTCACCTCAGTCACCTTTGAATCCCAGGATCATCCCACAGTTCAGTGGCGCCCTGGCCTTCAGTGAAGTCCCTGAAGAAAATGACAGCCGCTGCTGGCTTCAGAAGCAAGGGAACCTTCCACAGGTCCGCGCTCAGCCCTCATTACATCCTGTGACTTTGGGAGGGGGACTTGAGCAGGTGGGGAGCGGCAGTCTGGCTCTGCGTCTGTCGGATAAGCATCACAGTGCCTAGCACATAGTAGGTGCGCAGTACATAGTTGCAGGTGTTTACCAACTCTACATACACCTCACTCCCTTTGCCCTAGTTTGTAATGAGCCTTTCTCTGTCCACCAGCCAGCTCCCAAATAACAACACAGAGACTTCTTATTCATTATGAAACTCAGCCTTAGCTTAGGCTTGTCTCATTAGCTCTTATAACTTAAACTAACCCATTTATATTAATCTATGTTTTGCCTCAGGGCTTTTTAACTTTCATCTTGCACCTTCTCTCCATCTGGCTGGTGACTCTGCCTTTCTTTTTTCCAGAGTCCTCTCTGTCCCCGGAAGTCCCACCTAACCTCTTCCTGTCTAGCTATTGGCCGTTCAGCTCTTTATTACACCAGTCATGGCAAATACATCTTCACAGAGTGTACAAATATCCCACAACACTAGTTTCTTCATAACGTGAGGATACCAGTGGAACTTGTTCCTGCAGCCAGGGTACTTTGGGGTACGAGTCCTAAACCACAGAACTAAAAGAGAGTAAGTGGTAGGTTTCTTTTCCTTATGTGCTAAAAACAAACAAACCAACCAACCAACCAAAGGTAGATAATTCCCTGTTGATTGCCTGCCTCCAGAGACACTTGCTTATTTATAAGATTCGTGATCACAAAATAGCTGCTTCAGTTCTATATATCACATCTTCACAGGAATAGGCCCAAGGTGGGAGGACAGACAGACAGACAGTCTTTCCTAGTCTACCCCCCAACCCCCACTACTTCCCTAAGGCTTTCTTTTGTGTCATTGGTTAGATCCTGTGAAAGGGACCACACAGGCTGATGTTCCCTCAAATACCCAGTGGCCTCCTGAATGTAGTGCCTGCCAGCCTGGGGTGGCCTCTGAGTGCCCCCCCACAGCTGCCCTTACAGCTCGAGGACAATTAGGGTCCACTGTTCTGCATAGGCATGCAGCCCTAGGTCACATGGCCAAGCCTCAGCCTTGGGATGGGGGCAGCGCAGAGGAGGGAGTATTTGGCAGTTTTTGCCACCAGAGAAACAACTGGCACTGCACTGATGTCGCAGGGGGTAGCAGGGCAGAGGATGTGTGTAAATGGTCTCTGGGGAACCTGGCTCAGAGCTACAGCCCTGCATCAAATTGGACGTGGTGGCACAGGATTGCAATCCCAGCACTTGTGATGTGATGGTGGGAAGATCAGGAGCTCAGAGCCATCCTCGCCCACATAGTAAACTTGAAGCCAGCCTGGGCTACGTAAGACCCTGTTTCAGATGATGATGATGATGATGATGTCATCATCCCCATATCCTCCATCTGGCAGTGAGAAACATCTTGGGTATTCTGTTCCCAGGCATCTTAGTTACTTTTCTATTGCTGTGATCAACATCACGACCAACACAACTTATAGAAGAAAGCGCCTGATTGCCCTTGTGGTTTCCAAGGGTTAGAGTCCATGGCTGCAAAGCAAAGGCATGGTGGTGGCAGCAGCTGAGAGCTACCTCTCAGAGCTGCAAGCAGGAGGCAGAGAGCACACTGGGGATGGCAGGAGGCTTTTGAGACCTCAAAGCTCACTCCTAGTGACACACCTCCTCCAATAAGGCCACCTCCTAATCCTTCCCCAACAGCCACCAACCGGGGACCAAGTATTCAGGTGCCTGAGACGTCTAAAGGCCATCTCATTGAAACCACCTCACCAGGCAAGCCTGTGTCTATCTCCTACAAGAGTTCAGCTCGCTAGGTGGTGGAGGCGCACGCCTTTAATCCCAGCACTCGGGAGGCAGAGCCAGGCGGATCTTTATGAGTTTGAGGCCAGCCTGGGCTACCAAGTGAGTTCCAGGAAAGGCACAAAGCTACACCAAGAAACCCTGTCTCGAAAAACCAAAAAAAAAAAAAAAAAAAAAGCATTCAGCTCAACACCTGCTCTGTCCCTTACTTGTACTAAACCTGGGGAGCCTCCATCTTCCCAAAAGCTCCTTTAAGTAGATGAGCCAGATAGCTCCCACACACACCTTCACCACCACCACCACCTCCACCACCACCACCACCACCTGTAGCATGAATCTTAAAAGTTCTTATTAATAAAGTCAAACCTGAGGCCAGTTATTGGGGTGAACACTGGAAGATCAGAGAGACAGAACAAGCCACAGCTATCTCACCTTGCCAATTCCTCAGCTGGTCCTGTTTCCTCAGGTTGGGAGCCTCTGAGTCCTCATCCAGAATGAATCGCAGCTGAACTGTGATGCTCCAAAGCCTGAAAGCTTAACCAGTCAAATGCTTAACCAGGCCAAAATGCTTCTAGTTTCTGGTCCTCACACCTTATATATCTTTCTGCTTTCTACCACCACTCTCTGGGATTAAAGGCTGGCTTTCTGGGATTAAAGGCGTGAGTCACCATGCTTGGCTGTTTCCAATGTGGCCTTGAACTCACAGAGATCCAGAAGGATTTCTATCTCTGGAATGCTAGGATTAAAGGTATGAGTGCCACCATTTTCTAGCCTTTGTATCTAGTGGCTGTCTGTTCTCTGACCCCAGATAAATTTATTAGGGTACACAATATTTTGGGGAACACAATACCACCACCACCACCACCTCCACCACCACCTCCACCACTTCCACCACCACCATCACCACCAAGGACCCTCCAAAAGCAGGTCCTGATGCCCCCCCCCCCCGACTTCAGGCCTGTCCTGGACACCACTGAAAGGACACTAGGGATGTGAGTTCTCTTCCCGTGTGCCCAGCATTCTCCCTGGGCTCCCTGTTTTCCATGCTGTGTTCCAAGTTGCTGCCCATCTGAATTTTAAGGCAGAACACACTGTTTTTAAACTCTCTGTCCTTTTAAAGTCCAGATAGGCTGTTGGGTTCCGTTATCTTTGGAAAACATTCAGTAGCTGGGTTTTTGTCCTCCTGGGACATCAAAGCAAATGTCCCGAATATTTATTTCTTATCTGTCCTGTGAGCATCCCAGATGCTGCTCCTTACAATTGATTCAATTTATTCAGGATGTAAAGCCAGGTGGGGCAGGGATGAAGAGCAGCAGGGGAATGCCTGCCTAGTTTGCATGAGGCTCAGTCCCGCACCACAAAAAGATAAATGAAAGAAAAAAGACAAAAATAAAAACCAAAGAAGCAGTATAGAGACAGGCACAGCAGCTCCAGGCTCAGACCTCTCTCCTGCTGCATGCTCTGAGGCTGGAGAATCACAAGTTCAAGGCCAATCTGGGCTGGCTATATGCTGAGACGATGTCTCAGAAGAAGTCAAAACTAGTTGGGTAGACAAAGCTCAGCACAAACTCCTTCTGCCAAGGCGCAGGTACTTTTGATTCTCAGGCTGTGGTCTGTGTCAGTTATTCAGCCTCACTGTTGTGGACCCAAAGTGGCTACAACAAGAGCATAGCTGTGTGTCAATAAAACTTTATTCATAAAAGCAGGCAAGGGGCCAGATTCCTGAAGGCTATAGTTTGTGGTCCATGAGGGGAAGAACTTTGGAGGAAGAATGAAGAAGCCAAGATTCCAAGGAAGCCTTGCCTATGTTCCCCTTTGGGACTCTGCTGAGCTTGAACCCCAAAAGCCAGGTGCCCTGCCTGTAAGGACAATCTTAGTGAGTGACCAGCACATGATGACCCTGAGTGATGCAGTTGCTAAAGAGGGGCGGGCTCCATGGTGCGTAATCATGGCGGTGGGGATACAAGACAAATGTCTGAGCCTAGAGCTTAACATGTCTGCATCTAGGCTGCCATATCTGAGGGGACAGGGGTTGACCTAAAACCTTCCTGGCCTCATGGGGCTGTGGTAAGAATTCAAGTCTGTATGGGAAGACAGCTCAGGCAGACCCAGCTGCGTGATGAGCGCCACTGCCTTTGCTGATGTTGTTTTGTTTCCTTTGTGATGGTGCTGGGGATGGAACCTGAGGCCTTGCGCACACTGTGCTTGAACTTTACCACCGAGCTAAACCCCCAGCCCATCATTGCCCTATTTTTATGTATTGCAACCAGCCAACCATAGTTACAGCAATTACCAAGGCCCTGCCCATTTGACATACTGCTTAACTTGTTCATTTGCTGTGCTGGCTACACACACACACACACACACACACACACACACACACACACACACACACTTCCACTAGACCATTGTGTTGTTTAGTTTTAACTGGCAACTTGACACAGCCTAGTATACCTGGGAAAAGTCTTAATGCAGAACTGTCCAGATGAGGGTGGCTTGTGGCTATGTCTGTGGAGGACTGTCTCGTTGTTAATTGATGTTGGAAGATCCCAGCCCACTGCGGGCAGCACCATTCCCTCCGCAGGGGGTCCTGAATAGCTTGAGAGGAGAAAGCCAGCTGAGAGCAGCAAACTCGTTCCTTCTCTGTTTATGACTACAGATACAATGTTTCAAGTTCCTGACTTCTCCACAGTGGTAGACTGTAACCTGGAATTGTTAGCCACATAAACCTTTTCTTCCCTAAGCTGCTTCTCGTCAGGATAATTTATCACAGCAACAGAAAAGGAACTAGAGCACCCATTATAGAAATACGTCGGTGGGTAGTGCCTCACAGGTGCCCTTCTTAGCCCAGGACAGAGAGTAACTCTGTTGATCTCTCCGGCAACCCTGTGAATTAGGTTCCCTCATCATCACAACTATTGTATATATTAAAAGTCTGAGGCATAGCGAGCTGGAGAAACAGATCCCAGGCCCGCACAGCTGGCGGTAGCACTGGGGCTCTGCTCTTTAATCTTGTGCTCTTGTGACAAGATCGTTCTTTGGTTGTGAGCCTAGCCTTTAACGGCCGAGCCATCTCTCCAGCCCGACAAGATAGTCCTTTGGGTCTTTCTTGACAGACGCCAGGCTAGACTACTCCCTTGGCCCTGAGCCATTCCTCTGCTACATTGACTGGTCCGTGTTCACCCACTGAATCATTCCTGAAGACATCGCCCTCCACACCCACCTGCTATCCCTGGGATGACCCAGGGGGAAGTGAGTTATCTATCAGGAGGCCATCACGGGAGATAACATTTACTGCAGGTCTGCAGATGCCACACACTGTTCCTGTCATCTTATCTTCCTATATAACCCCCGGGGTGGGTCCCAGTCTCACCTACCTTTTACAGCCTTAGAAAATAAGAAAGGTGAAGTGGGTTCTCTGAGGACTTCCCAGGATGGCCGGATGTCACAGTTCATTCTCACCCTTTCTCCCTGTCTCCCTCAGTCACCTGTCCGTCAGTCACCCTGCTGACTAGCATTGCTCAGACATTTTCGGCTTGCCGTATTCTGCCTTGGGAAGCTAGTCTCTTGAGCCCATTTTACAGATAAGTAATTCAGAGGCACAGACAGAGGACAAGCTACCTCCCCAAGTTGCTGTGGCTCTCTTGTTCTCCTCAGGGGAGCACAGCCCTGAGCTCTCTATAACCTTTGGGGCCTGCCCCAGCTATTCAGGACCACATTTCCAAGATGTCGCCTGACTCCCCAGGATCCCTGGCATAGAGTCACCCCTTGAAACCACTGTGTGTCGGGGGAGGAGCCCATCTTCAGAACTTCCGCTAGGGTCAATGGCAGTGGCAGTTGAGGTGTCCCTCAAGGTGGCAGCTTGCTGCCCTCCCTCTGCCGAGCTCCGCCCCCTCCTTCCCTTCCATAGGTGCTGGTCCTAGGTGGGGGAGCAATAATCTCTGCTTCAGACCACAAAGCCAGGGTCTGGCTCCCAACTCCCACCCCACACCCCCATAGCACTACCTTTAGAGCTCTCTGCCCCACAGCAGCTGTGAGGAATGGGCTGGGTGGGCTGGGTGGCGTAAGCGGGACTCCTTAGGTTCCTTCAAAATCTCTCAATATTTCCAGGAGTCCACCATGGTCTTGCCAGTTTCCCTACAGGAGCAGAGCCCAGGACTGGAAGCCCAGGGCAGTGTTTACAGGCTGGAACTCCGCTTTCAGAGTTTAAATGAGGGAATCTAGACTTCAACCTTTCCCCTTTTCTTTACTTCCTGATGAATTCTGTTCCCCATAGCCCACCACCCTTTGCCAAAACCTCAGCCCTGCCCAGAGGGCAGCCTGCATCAGACGTCTAGTGTGGGCTCTGCCGTGGTCCCCAAGAAGATACAGTGTGCTTCTATCTCAGATCATGGAGCTCCCAACTCTCCACAGTGGCCCCGCTGTCCCCTAGCAGGCCCCACGGCAGCGCACCTGCTGGGGTGAGCGTTCCAGCGTCCGTTTGCAGCGGACGTCTTTCCAGAAATGAGTCCATGGTGACATCCAGGCACGTCTCCTGGGATCCCCAGGGTTGCTTTCCAGTTCTGCAGGTGGACCTAGGGTTGCTTAGGACATGGTCCCTCCCTCTGTCCTCACACATCACACCACTGTGGGGGTGACTTCTGTCCCTTGATTCCTTATTCCCCATCATGGTTCAGGTCACACAGGCAGCGGCAGCTGGCGCCTTCATCCCTGTGGTTCGTGTGCCTCTTGGTAAAAAGTCTCGGTGTGACTCGGCAGGAGCTGCGTCACCTGAGATTCCATTCAGACCATCTCTGTGTTTCCTGGACCTGAGTCACAGGCTGACACGTGACCCTGTCCATCCATCGTGGGCCTCTCCAGGCCATGTTCTCCAGAGGACTGGGACCTAACTACATCTCTTTATAGTTCCTTCTGCACAGAATTTGTGACGGGCCTGGTAAAATGGCTGCATTTGTCCGAAGCTGTCCTCCCAACCATGACTGCCTTTGCCAGCGGCCTGGGAGGTGAAGAAGCCGACATCTTTGCTCAGACTTTACTGAAGGACCCCATCCTGAAAGGAGACGCATCAGCAGTCACTCAGGTGCGCTGGGCCCTGGGTGGCGGCTCACAACCGTCTACAGCTCCAGCCCCAGAGACTCCAACGCCCTCTTCTGGGCTTCACGGGCACTGCATACATGTGGTGCACAGACATAGATGCATACAAAACACCCATATCCATAAAATAAAAATAAGTCAAAAATATTCCAGCCCCCGCTCCCAACTGGAAGTCTTACAAGCACTTCTGGTTGTAAGCACTTTGAACATGGAGTACCCAGCCTGTGTCTCACTCCCCAGGAGGTTCTTTGAGAATTAAATGTGCTAACCTCTGTAAAGGCAAGATCTTATTATAAGCACTCTGAGTGTTAAATGGGTAGTGATGGTTTCTACCATGACAATTCAGCATCACTGTAGTATATCACAATGGAGTACTGGACTATGTGCCACCCCAGCCTATGTGACTGAGTTGGAGGGAAATGACTCATTCTCTGTCTCCAGCAGCCCCAAGGCTGGAATATTTACGCACACATTATAAGGTATCTTTAGATGGGATACGTGTACTATGCACAAAATTGATGCATGCGTCCTGTGCATCTTATACACACAGTCTGGGGGTAATTCTATACATTTTTAATACTTTTGTGCATAGTACCACAGTTCACGGTATGGAATTTTTTCACTTGAAAATTTTTTGGAACTGGGAGTGAGTTACTGGAGGGATGGTTCAATCAATAACAACACTTGCTGCTCCTGGAACTCCAGTTCTGGGGACTGCAGTGCCCCCTTCTGGCCTTCTCAGGTTCCTGCACACCTATGGTACACATAAATTCACACATGCTCACATGTATACACTAAATAAATAAATCATATATATATATAGTTTGGGAATTGGGATTTTTTTTAATTAGGATGTTTAACCTGGGTAATCCCTACTTTGTAGTTGAGGAGACTGAGGCATAGAGAGGTTAAGTCACTTGCCCCAGGTCATACAGCTTATAAGTAACCAAAGCCAGGATTCGACCACCTTGGTGGTCTGCCCCTAGAGCATGCATTCTACCAAGCTATGACTTTTTCCTGGAGCAGCAGCTTTGCTGTGTGGCCTTGAGCATGTTACTCACCCTCTCTGAGTGCAGTTTAAGTAGGCAGAAGCTGTGACGGACATGGGCTGCTGGTGGCCACGTGCACAGGGAGGAAACAGGGCCTTCCCTCCTCGCCTTGGCCTGCTTATTCACTTACATGCACAGTGTCTACCTGGCTTGCCGCTGTATCATGGGGGAAAGGTTATACCATCTCCACTTGATAGGACTCAGGGCTCGTCTGTCACGTGAGCTGGTGGTAGGCTGTCAGCACTTCACTGACAACTGTCTCCTTTCCCCACAGGACCTCCTCAGCTTCTCACTCAAGGATGGTAAGTGGATTTGCTGCCTTTGTGATGTGGGTGCAGGGCAGCCGGTGACCATGCCACACCTGTGTCTGCCCCAGGGTGTCACCGTGTGATATTGATGGGGCTTTTTTAATTTCTGCCTCATAACCCTCAAGTCTGTCTCCTTCCCACCACTCATCGTCCTGGGGCCGCCTAGATGACAGCTGGGGTCTCCTCCCTGTCACTCCAGCCCGTACCCTGCTCTCTCTCCACTTACATCTCAACGATGTTTCCTGAGGAGTGTCTGGCCACCCTTGTCTCCCTGCCCCATACCCACCATGGGATTCCAGCACATCCAGTATGGCCCCGAAGCCCCAGTGGGCTTCACATCCTCTCTCCCACCTCCTCCTCCAATACAGTCAAGTCGCAGCCCCACGCGTGGCTTCTACCAGCCGTGGCTCCTTGTAACTCCCCGGAGTCCGGTGCTTCCTGCACCCTGGAGTCCTTGCACACACCCTCCCCTGACCCTTTCGCATGCACTCTCCAGGCTGGGCGCCATGACTCACTGTCCCTGGTCCACCCACTTGCTCCGCCCTGGCCTGACAGTGTCTGTTCTCACGGCTGTGACAAATGTCTGGCAGAAGCGACTTAAGGGTGACGGAGTTGATTTCGGCTCACAGTCTGGGGGCACAGCCCATCGTGATGGGGAAGGCATGGGAGCAGGAGACTGGGGTAGCTGGTGGCATTCCAGTCACCGTCAGGAGGCAGAGAGCTCAGTGCTGCTTCTCTGTCTGTGTTCTCCTTTTTATTCAATCCAAACCCCCAGCCCATGTGCTACCCGCTTGGGATGACCTTCCTCCCTCAGTTAAACCTATCTGGAAACACCCTCACAGACATGCCCAGAGGTTATTCAGTGAAGATTGACCCTCTCAGTAACCCCCTCATCAATGTGATACCCTAACACATAATTTTTAGTGGTAACATTCTACCCACAGACCTCAATGTCTGTAACCGTCTCATAATGCAGCACGTATTTAGTTCACCTTAACAGTTCTAACAGTGTTCAGAAGTCCAAAGTCTCTTCAGATGCTCAAGGTGATTTTAACTATACGTCTCTGTAAATCCGGGGGGAAAAAAGTTATGGTGGTGGTACATACCTTTAATCCCAGCACTTGGGAGGCAGAGGCAGGAGGATCTCTGTGAGTTTGAGGCCAGCCTGGTATACAGAGTGAGTTCCAGGACAGCAAGAGCTACACAGAGAAACTCTATTTTGAAATATATATATACTCCCAATATACAAAGGCACAGAGTAAGCATTCCCATTCCCAAAGGAAGGAGTAGGGGCAGAGAGAGGCTAGAATGGGCCCAATCAGGACCAAAACCCAGGAGGACAAGGAGCATATTCTGCCACCCCACATCTGGAGCTCTCAGCGGTCCCTCCTCATGTGACTCCTGTGCCCCAGCAAGCTTCAGCAGCCCGCCTCTCCAGTTCTGCCCCCTGCAGCACAGAGGTCTCTTTTGGGCACACTTCACTCCGTGTACAGTAGCTTTCCTTGGCTTATGTCTCATGGCCTTGGTTTTCTCCACCCTTTTTGGAGTCTCCATTGGATTTTAAGATTCACCTTCACAGCTTCATCCAATGGTTTCTCAGGACCTCCTTCTAGGGAATCTAACTGCCACACATTACCTAGAGTCCACAGCTTTCTGGAACTTCAGTGCAAGCTTCCATGAGCCAGTAACTCATGCATTGTGCATACCCTCTGTTAGGGTTTCTGTGGCTGTGATGAAACACCATACGATCAGAAAGCAAGTTGGGGAGGAAAGGGTTTATTTGACTTATACTTCCACATTGTAATTCATCATTGAAGGAAATCAGGACAGGAACTCAAACAGGCCAGGAACCTGGAGGCAGGAGCTGATGCAGAGGCCATGGAGGGGTGCTGCATTTAGTGGTTTGCTCCTCATTTGCTGCTGAGCCTACTTTCTTATAGAAGCCAGGACCACCAGCCCAGGGATGGCCCTTCCCCATCAATCACTAATGAAGAAAATGCCGACAGCCAGATCTTACGGAGACATTTTTTAATGAGGTCCCCTCCTCTCAGATGACTTACTTGTGTCAAGACAACATAAAACTGTCCCCCACAGCTGCTAAACAGCGGGTGTCTCCTCTACACCTAGGGCCTGAACCTGAGAAACCACTTTTAGGAAGTTGAATTCAAGCTGAGAAAGCCTCTTGGCATTCAGTTTGGGCTTTTTTTTTTTTTTTCAAATTTTCATTTTCACAAGTTGGAGCCTTTCATAGATGAGGTCTTCAGACTCTCCAGAATGGCCCATTACACCGGCTTACAGCATTCTAGAACTCTGTACCCTGCAGGTCAGACTCTTCCAAAGGCCGATGGGCCTTGTCAGTATGCATTTCTTGCATCAGTTGCACTCTGTGACATTGCATTGCTGTGACAAAGGACCTGAGCAAAACAACCCAAGGATGCTCCACTGGCGGGAAAGACGCCACAAGAAAGTGGTTTTCCCAGGGTGAGGCTCATTCATTTCATTCCAGGTGTTCTGACCCCCACGGTTTTCCCAAGTGTGGGAGATTCAACTGCGTAATTTATGGTTATGGGGGACCGTTTTCCCCGGTGTTTTAAAATAGAGTATTGGAGCTGGAGAGATGGTTCAGTGGTTAAGAGCACTAGCTGCTCCTCCAGAAGACCTGGGTTCAATTCCAGCACCTCTCTGGCCTCCTTGGTCACTGCACACATATGGTACATGGACACACATGCAGTCTAAACACCCACCCACATTAAAAAAGTTTTTAAAAACCTACCGGCTCAAGGAAGAAAGGGTTTATTTTTTAATGAAAAAAAAAAAAAGAAAGAAAGAAAAGGAAGGACCTGACTGTTCCTAGGTATGGTGGAAGAGAAGGCTTATTGTAGATAAGAAAGAGAGCAGAGGCAGAGGCAGGACATCTGGGCGAGTCCAGAGTGAACATGACCCTGATCTGGGCCATGTGAGGGGTGAGAGAGGGGAGAGCCAGGAGAGTGCAGGGTAGACAAAAGGACCAGTAACCAAAATGGCTGGATTATATAGGGAAGGGCAGCTGGGGGAAGGACAGCCCAATTACTGGGCTGGAGAAGCTTAGGGCAGAGCGGCGGGGTATGCCAGCCATACCCTGTAACAGGTAGGGACTGAGGGATGCTGGGAGAACCTGGTGGCCAGGTCCACTTTGATATGTTAGATAGGCACCTCAGCCATTTGTCCCGGGTTTCAGGACACATGCAGTCCATCATGGAGGGGATGGCATGGTGATGAAAGCCTTTCTGGCTGTAGTGGGAGGAACATGAGGCAAGGTCACATGACACCTGCAGTCAGGAAGCAGAGAACATGGGTGCTCACTCACATCCAGCTGGCTTTCTCCTTTCTCTCTCTCTATTCTGGGCTGGCCTTCCCTCCTCGGTTCAAGTTTGGCAGAGACAGCCCCACAGTGATTCCAAATCCAGTCAGACTGATGAAGAAGTTGAAATGCCACACAAGAGGAAGCCACTGGGTCTCTCAGTGTGGACAGCAAAGTAGCTTTGCCCTTTCTTATGTGACCCTTGGTAACCACTTCCTTGCTCCTGGGAAGCTTCCAGTAGGTTGAGCATAGCACCAGGCCCTTAGCAAACCCCTGTTGAATAAGTTTGGGAAACAGTTCTCTTTATGGAGGGAGGCAGTTCAGGGACGGTCAGCCATTTCGTCTGCCAGAGTTGATGAGTGGCAAGGCCTGTGTTAGCTTCCTGTGGCAAAGGGCTGCTATCCACCTGACTTCCCTGTACCCTCTGAGAAGCCACGAGTCTGAAATGCAGACAGCGGAGTGGCACTCCCCCTGGAGGCTCTAATGAGGTCCTTCATGTCTCTTTCAGTTTCTATTTGCTGTCACGGCACCTTGGCCTGGGTCCCAATCCCTTCCTGGCCTCCCCAAGGACTTTGTCTTCTTCCCCTCCATGTATCTCTTGGAAGGACACCTGATTAGGACCTTATCTCGAGAGCTTTAGTTTGATATCTGGAAAAGTGTCTTTCTGACATAAAGTCACTTTCCATCCCAGGTACATCTTAATTGGGGTGGGGCGAACTAACCGTAAGGTTCTCTGATCCCGCCCAGCCCCGCAGTCAAGATGAATCTCTCCCACTGGCATCCCACAGCCACTTGGTCCCAAGTAAACACACAGAGGCTTATATTATTTACAAACTGTATGGCCTATGGGTCAGGCTTCTTGCTAGCTAGCCCTCATAACTTAACTCAGCCCATTTCTATTAATCTATATGTTGCCACATGGCTGTGGCATTACCGGTGTGCTGGCATCTTGTACAGCTACATTTTCGTGCCCCACATTGGGCACCAGACAAAGCAATAAATCACAGGAGTCTGTTTAAAAAGTATTAGGGAAATTTATTAAGGCAAATTGAGGAAATACACTCAGGGATACAGAACGGAGTAGACAGCTGAAGTCATCCTCTGATCTGACCAGGAGTGAATCCACCTCGCAGGCAGGGAGAAGGGGCATGTGACCCTTCTCCCTCTCCTTTTAAGAGGTCACATACAATGTCAGGAAGCGCTGCCTCCTTCGGGACCTGTAGCCCAAGGTCATGGGTGGAGCAAATACCACTACAGGACACCATCCAGTGCTAAGCAGCCCTGGCTGCCTCTGATGCACCTGCTGCCCCCTTAGCTGCTGCCCCCTTCTTCCTCTGACTCTGGGCATTGCCTGTTCCCTAACCTGAGCCTTTAGTTCTCAGACCTTAGGTGCTCATTCTGCTAACCAATGGGAAAAAAATTAATGAGTAAATCCCCAACCAGGTGACTAATGCCAAGAGTGATGGCACATGCTTTCATTCACAAAACTTGGCAGGTAGGCTCGTGACAATCTGGAGTTTAATGCCAACCTGGGCTATGTGAAACTCTGCTCAAAAAGCCACCTGGGAAACTCTCAGGGGAGGGGTATGAAGCACAGCAGTTCAAGGGCAGGGAGTGGCAAGAAGGAGTCCTGGGGTTGGCAGGCATCGAGGCGACAGATGTGGGTGGGTTCAGGGCCATCAAGCGCCTAGGTGATCAGTCTGGGGAGCTGGGCAGCTGTGAGGCCCACAGCCTTAGCCAAGCAGCAGAGAGAGCTGTGGAGAAGGCCTCCTGGGACAGAACCTGCAGAATTGCTGACAGACAGATGTGGCAAGTGAGGAGAGGGACTTCCAGAGTGTTGCCTCCGCTCTGGGATTCTGGTTATCTGGTACCTGTGGTCAGGGTGTCTTGGGGATGCTCAGTTTGTCTCTGGTGACCCTTTTATGCAAGGCGGTGTTTGGAAACCCGTGAAGAGTGGGGAGCCAGGGCTTCCTCAGGCCACACATGCCTTCTCGTGCTTGGTTGCTAAGGAGGGGTTGTGTGGTGTGGTCCCTGCCCAACACGGTGGCAGAGCATGTATGTCACCCCTTCGTGGAGGCTGCTGCTTGTGAGGACAGTAAGAATCCTGTGTTGTTAGAAAAGATCTCTGAGCCTGCTGCTGTTCCCAGTATGGTCCCCAGACCACCAGCACCAATGTCAGCACCAGCACCAGCAGCCCCCAGAGCTTTGCTGAAAAGGCATAGTCTGGGCCTTGGAAGACCCACAGTGCCTTCTATAACTGCTGGTTCCCAGACCTCTTTGATCCCAGAAGACTACTCCAGGCCCTGCCACAGAGGATATTTTTGGTCCTTTATTTTAGAAGTTGCGGGGAGGGGGGCATGCCGCAAAGTGTGCACACATTGAGGTGCACATGTGGAGGTCAGAGGACAACCTCATGTGTCAGTCTTCACCTTTCACCTGGTTTGAAACAGACTCTTTGTTATTTCCTATGCCATCCACCAGGCTAGCTGGCTCATGAGCTCCCAGAAATCCCCCTGTCTCCCACTTGCATTACTTGGGTTCAGAGGATCAGAACTCCATTGGGTGATGGATGGATGGATAGATGGATGGACGGGTGGGTTGGATGAGTGGATGGATGGATGGATGGATGGATGGATGGATGGATGGATGGATGGATATATGGATGGATGGGTGGGTGGATGGATGGGTGGATGGATGAATGGATGGGTGGGTGGGTGGGTGGGTTGAGTGGGTAGATGGAAGGATGAGAGGAAAGAGGGAGAGGGGACAAAGGAAGAAGCAGAGTGATAGGCAGATGGTCTTCCTTCAGAGAACAAGCCTAGATCAGAGCTGTCAGCCCCCTCTGAACATCCTTCTCCTCCAGAGGCTGGCTGGGGTTGCCCACAGGGAGACTGGATTTCTCCCTGTGTGGGGCAGGATGAATAATCATAGAATCAGCCCAGGATATCAACATGGAAGGCCACATTTCTCAAAACTTGCTGGGAAATTGACCTTTCCTGACAGTCTGGGGGTGATTGTTACAAAGCAATGCTCTATTGGCAACTGGGTGAGTTCCCAGTCATGCTCTTTTATCCTGCAGTACCTCACAAAGCTGTTTGCCCACACAACTGCAAGAGCCAGCCATGCAGCACAGGTAACCAGCCTGAGCTGGCAGCTCTCACCCCGCGGGCTCTGTGGATGTTTGGAGCAGAGGATCCTGCGTGGTCGGGCATCCTGTCTGCTGTGGGTGTCAAGCAGCCTCCCTGGCCTCTCTCCATTAGATGTCAATAGCTCATCTCATGTGACCATCAGCAGGGTCTCCAGACCTGGGGAGACGGCTCAGTCAGTAAAGTGCTGGCTGCACAAGTGTGAGGATCTGAGTTCGGATCCCCGGCACCCACGCAAAAGCCAAGCACAGCAGCAATCCTCTAAATTAGGCACTGGGGATATGGAGACAGGCAGATCGTTGGAGCTCATTAGCCGGCTGGCCTGCCTCGCTGAATCAGTGAGCTTTAGGTCCCCTGAGAGGGCAGCTGAGGAAGACAGCCGATGCCTACCTCTGACCTCACATACGTGCTTATGCATCCACCCACACACAAATGTCAGTGCCTGACATCAAAACGTTGCTATCACAGTTGAGACCTGTTTATTTGCACTCAGTAATCCTTACAAGTCATTCAAGTTGCTCTTTGGGCCCTTTATATAGATTGTGAGTTATTGCATAGTATGTAACCTCAGATCAGCTACTGAAATTCATCCTGTTGTCCCTGCTTACAGGGAGGAAATCAAGGCCCCAGAGGTTAAGCAGGTAGCCCAGGGTTACATTTCAAAATTCCATTCAATGCCGCATGAACCTCATTGTGAACTCTGAATCAGAGCCAGGGCAGCTGAACCCTGAGTTTTGCCCTCTGCACTCTCGGTACCTATCACGGATTCCCCCACGGATCAATAGAAAGCCAGCGCCCCCTGCACGTGCAAGCACGTGAGCCATAGCAGTGTGTGCCCTACACTTGACTCTACTTTCTGGGAGAAGTCTTTCTGGAGGGATTGCACTGCTCCCCACTAGTGATCAGGGCTTTGTGAAATGAGGCTGGCCTGGCTGAAATGTCCTTCCTGTGACCGAACTGCTGAGTTCCCTGGCTGTGTCCTTGAGATGTGGGCAATTGATAATTTTGCAACATCCTGCTTCCTCAATTCAGCAAATAAGCTCTGAACTGCTGCTGTGTGCACAGCCCCCCCCATACACACAAGGCCCTGGGAACAGTTCCTATGGCGGAATTCACGGGGTGCCTGCTGGATGCCTGGCTCCCAGCCGAGAACTTCCTTTCCAAGCACTCTTGGGTGGAAGCCACACAATCCCCCAGGGGACAGGTGCAATGGCCGTCCCCATCTTACAAAAGAGGACAGTATGGCACAGAGGATAGGGTAAGCGGTCTGAGACCATATAGCCAGAAGCCATGTGGTGGGATTCTAACCCTGAAGCGTCACCCACAATCCATCCCTTGCTGTACTGCCTCCAGGCCTGAATGACATAGGCAGGCATGCAGCCACATGGCTGGCATGGCCTCCGAGGAGGCAGAGCTGGAGGCAGCCTCTGAGGTCTATCTCTGTGCCCTCTGCCCTGGCCACAGGCAATCCACACATGGGATCGAAATATGGGGCGGCTTCTCCTGCATAGGAGAATTCTCACTTGGAGTAAGAAAAGGGATAAATAATAAATATTCCTGGAAATGCATAGTCGGGGAAACTGGTGAACGGGGAGCTAGCAGAGCAGTAGGCAGGCCGGCGGGTGCATGAGGGGTGCAGTGGGTCTGGGAGGGGTGTCCCCAGACCCTGGGAAGAAGAGAGTTCAAGGTCATAGCTCTTGCACAGCAGCAGACAGCTCACAGCCCTGCTGGAAGCCCCAGCTCAGAGGCGGCTGTTCAGTGTGACGTACCAGAGAGGATGGTAAGGACACGGTTGTGCCTTGTTCTTCACCGTGCAGAACCATCTCACAGGTGGCAGGAGGAGGAGGCCTAGGGACAGTCAGGCGGTGCGTGCCTGCAGTCCAGCACTCGGGGTGCAGAGGCTGGGGGACTGAGAATGAGCTACAGTAAGTCTTGGCCTTTAAACAAAACAAACAGCAATTCTGAGTGCCTTTGGTTGTGTACTTCGTGCCTCTAGTGCTAGCCAGACCCGGGCGGGAGCCTCCTGTTCCATCTCAACAAAGGCAGATTTAAAACATATTCCTGGGGCCAGGGGTAACATGCCCAAGACCCTGGGTTCCATCCTAGTGCTCATGCACACACACACACACACACACACACACACACACACACACACACACACCACAGCTGGAGTCAAGGGCATGGCCTGCTTCTCTACCAAGGAGCCAGTGGTCCTGAGCAAGTGACCCAGCCTAGTGTGATTTCCTCTGACACGATGGTGTGAATGCCTGCCTCCTCAGGAAGTTGAGAAGGTTCGAGAAAGCGGGGTAGAACAAAAGTATAGTTCAGAATGTGGCCCAGAGTGGGCAGTAGAGAGCTGAAACTTCTAGATTGGTGTGATTACAAATCACAGGATTCGTGTTTCTTTGTTGTTGTTGTTTTTGTTTTTGTTTTTTTTTTAGTGTGTGTGTGTGTGTGTGTGTGTGTGTGTGTGTGTGTGTGTGTGTGTGTTTTCCAAGACAGGGTTTCTCTGTGTAGTTGGTGCCTGTCTTGGATCTCGCTTTGTTTACCAGGCTGGCCTCGAACTCACAGAGATCTGCCTGACTCTGCCTCCCAAGTGCTGGGATTAAAGGCGTGCACCACCACCGCCCAGCAATCTATGTTCTTTTATGTGTCTCAGTTACCTTGACTTTGTAATGCCCATGCTGCTTGCTCTGCATCCCTGGTGTCTCCACCACCTTCTTCCCAGCATTCTCTATGCCTGGATATCCTGCCTAGCTATTGGCCATTCAGCTTGTTATTAAACCAATTACAGTGACATATCTTTACATGGTAAAGATATCAGATATCTCACAACAGGAAGCAGACAGTAAAAATGTAGGCAATCGAAACCACCAACATATATATTTTTATTGGTTTGAGGCAAGGTCCCAAGATGATCCTCCTGCCTCTACCTCCCAAGTGCTGGGGTAACAGGCATGCAGGATGGAAGCCAGGGCTTCGTGAATGTTAGGGAAGTGCTCTATCAACTGAGCTACATCCCCAGCTCCAAAACTGCCCATCTAATTGGTGATCAGTAGGAATTGCTGCTGCTAAGGCAGGGCCATGGCGTGGCATCCACAAGGGCTTCCCAGAGGAAGTGACCCCTGAGGAGGAACTGAGCTATGCATAAACCTTAGACAGAATGTTCTAACCATCGCCAGAGCTGGGGCCAGCCATGCTCTGTGCCCCACCCCCATGTCCCCTAGGAAGGAAAGACTCTTGAGTTCCTGAAAAAAATATTTCACATAGAGGTGGCGAAGGTCTTTTGTGTCATGTGGGGCTGTGGACACAGAACCTGGTGGGCCAAGAGGACTGTGATGTGTCAGCAAGTGCAGCTACTAAGCCAGGCGTGAAGACACAGACCGGAGCAGGCAGAGAGCCCTGCCCTGTGGGACCGACATGCTAATGGGCCAAGCCAGACAAGAGTCTACGCAATTGTGGGAAACAGAATGACTGAGCCTGGGCTGCTCTTGGTGAGGAGCCAGTGGCCTTTCCAAGGAGTTGATGTTGAAGTTGAAGCGTGACCGGTGGACTAGGGCCAGCCTGGCGGTGCACTGGGATAGGGGCTTTGCAGACAGCAAACCTGTAAGCATAAAGGGCCTGAGGTCAGCACGCACTCGGCTTCTGGGCTGGACCAATGGCTGATGCCTGGAGCAAAGGCAGGTAGTAGAGGATGCCAGGGAAGCTGTCAGGCGGGGCCCGGGAACGGACAGTCTTGCAAGCCATGACAAGATGTGTTGGGTTTTTTTCTAAAGACATTGGGAGCTGTTGGAGTTTTAAGCTGGGACAGAAAATGATCTGAAAGAAGGTTTTAATGGATCTTTCTGGCTACCGTGGGGAAAATGGAATGCATGAGGCCAGCATGAAAAAGGAGGAGCCAGCAGGGGGACTGGAGGCGGGAGAGCAGTGGCCACAGCATGCCAGCTGGTAGCAACAGAGGGGTGCAGAGTGCTCAAACCAGTCTGTTCTTAGGAGACACGGCTCTGGCCTTAGCTGATGGCCTGGATGTTAGGCTGGGAGAATCAGAAGCCGCTAGGCCAGTGGTTCTCAACCTTCCTAATGCTGCGACCCTTTAATACAGTTCCTCATGTTGTGGTAACGCCCAACCATAAAATTATTTTCATTGCTATTTGTTTTTTAATGTGTACAGACACTCTGTCTGCATGTATGCCTGCAGACCAGAAGAGGGCATCAGATTGTGAGCTGCCATGTGGGTGTTGGGAATTGAACTCAGGACCTCTGAAAGAGCAGCCAGTGTTCTTAACCACTGAGCCATCTCTCCGGCCCCCTCATTGCTACTTCTTAATTGTAATTCTGCTACTGTTATTAATTGTAATGTGTAAATATCAGATGCACAGGATATCCAATATGTGATCCATGTGGAAAAGTTGTTGAACCCCTAAAGGGGTCACGACCCACAGGTTGAGAGCCACTGCTTGAGACCAATGCCCAGGGTCAAAGTGGCTGGGTGGCTGGGCCGCCTCTTACAAGTGAATTGGCCACCTAGTAAGCTGGTAGGAGACCAGCTCCAAACTGCCTGAGATAGTCTAGGACCTGGGAGCCACCCATCTGCCTCAAACAGAAGCCCAGCCCCCACAGTCTTTGAAATGACTCTTCCCAGCAGCTTCCCCTTCACAGGAAGGGGCCTTGCGTCTGATATTAACCCCTCCTTATTAAGTGCCCATGCACGTGGCAGCCTGAATCACCACAGCCTTGACCCATGGAGCATATATTACCAGCTAATTACGATCGCCGCCCATTAATCACCCCGGCCAAGCCTTCTCTGCAACCCGATTACCACCCGGGCGTCACAAAGCTTCTCTTCAAAGAAAAAGGAGTGCCTTTTTGTCTGTGTTAACCCAGTGACCCCAAGACGCAACACACACTTGTCTGTCCCTGGGCACGTAGGCAGCTCCCATTATAACATGTATGTCTAAGGACCCCCCCTCCTTGCCCCCCCACCAGCCAAGGCAGGAACTGGTGTGTGTGTGTGTGTATGTGTGTGTGTGTGTGTGTGTGTTGCGAAGGATGGAGCCCAGTGCATGTTAGATCAGCTCTGCCACTGAACTGTATCCCCAGCCAGGATTCCTCATCCCTGCCATCAAAAAACACAGATGGGCAGCAGGAACCGAAAACTTCTGACGATTCGTGTCTCCACGGGGCCCACAAGACTGTAGAACAGATGAATGCCAAGTCCTGTGACTGTCCCTGAAAACAAAACAAAACAAAAATCTGAATTTAAGCTCTCCCACTGTACCTCACTGAAGGCAGGTGCGACAGTAGACCTTTGGGTGAGTCAGCGTGTCCGCTAGCCTGACACAGACCAGGCAGTCACACAGGAACGCCAGCCAGGAGGCAGGCTGTGTGCAGGACCACAGGCCACAGCACAGGTGTGATCTGCAGAGGGTCCAGACGTCCTGGGGAAATACAAAGGTTCAAGGCTCAGTAGAACCGGGCCCCTCAGAGGTGCCAACCCTCGGCTCTGGAACCGAGGGTTCCAGACTTTGCCACCCTACATGGCACAAAAGACTTTGGAATTGCATCCAGATGAAGCATCTTGAGATGAGGAGATGGTTCTGAATGGAGATGGTGGCATGACGGAGTCCAGGGTCCCTGGAGGAGGGAGAAAGGAGACCCAATAAGAAGCAGAGGTTGGAGTAATGTGGCCAAGAGCCAAGGACCGTGGGCCACCTCTAGAAACTGGGAAAGGAGTTGGGCACTGTCCCTGGATAAAGTAGAAGGATTGAAAGTTCAAAGCTAGCTTGGTCTACTTAGTGAGTTCAAGGCCTGGGTTACTTAGCAAACCTTTATATAAAGACAGGAGCTCAAGGCCAGCCTGGGATACTTAGCAAACCTTATATAAAGACAGGAGCGGAGTATGTGTGAGAACCTGGGGACTGGTGTCTCAGTCTCTAAAGTGCTTGCCCTGAGTTCAGTCCCCAGCATTCACGGAAAAGCCATGTCCAGTGGCACATACTTTTGATCCCCGCTGGGGAGGCAGAAACAGGTACATTCCTGGAATGTCAGGCTGGTCAAACTGGCAAGCTCCAGGTTCAGTGAGAGACCCTGTCTCAAAAGCTAAGGTGGAAAGAGGTGGAGGAAAAACCTGTTGACCTCTGACCTCCACACACATGAGTACACAAATACATATGAACACATAACACATTTCTCTCTCTCCCTCTCTTACACACCCACACGCACACACACAGCATGTACAAGATCTCAGAAGGGCGAGGAAGATATCTTTCCTGACTCCCTGAGAGAAATAGTCTGGCTGTCACCTTGATTTGGAATCGGTCCACAGCACTGTAAAATGATGAACTTGCGTTGTCTTAAGATACTCCATCCGGAGCTGGGCGGTGGTGGCGCACGCCTTTAATCCCAGCACTCAGGAGGCAGAGCCAGGCGGATCTCTGAGTTCGAGGCCAGCCTGGTCTACCAAGTGAGTTCCAGGAAAGGCGCAAAGCTACACAAAGAAACCCTGTCTCGAAAAACCAAAAAAAAAAAAAAAAAAAAAAAAAAAAGATACTCCATCCGGGCCAGTGAGATGGCTCCACAGCTAAAGGAGCTTGCTGACAAGCCCAATAACCCGAGTTCGATCCCTGGAACCCACGTAGTGGAAGGGTAGAACTGACTCCTGCAAATTGCCCTCTGACCTCCACACATATGCCATGGCTTACATGCACACAATTGATTAAGTATAAAAAGATTACACCTGGGCAGTTCATTGCTGCAACGAAAACAAATTCATAGAGCTTAACATTCTGAAGCCCTGCTGTGAGAAACTCATATTTGTTATCTAAGAATTAGAGCATCACATGACCCAAGGTCATTAGGACAGAAAGTGGAGTCTGTCCACTTGGAGCATTATAGGCACACAGGGATGTGTGGCCCGGTGTGCTTGGGTGGGAGATGCTGAGCTCCGCCCCTGGGCCTGGCTTCCCTGGGACTCTTATTTTTGCCTCCAGGTTGGTTGTTTGTACCTCTGCTGACAGCTCTGGATTAAAACCTGACTGATTGTTTGGGCATTCTGTTTCCTTTCAAGGACACTATGATGCCCGGGCCAGAGTCCTCGTTTGTCATGTGACTTCCCTGCTCCAGGTGCCCGTGGACGAGCTTGATATACTCGAAGAGGCATTCCTGGAGAGCCTGAAGGACACCAAAGAGGAGGAGTCTGAGTAAGACACCCTTGCAGCCCCTGGGAGAAACCTGAATTCCACTTGAGGGCCTTTTGCCCATCACAGGTTCCCTTCCCATGTGGAGGCCATGCAGAGACGTAGAAGGGCCACTAGGCAAAGAGTCCAGGTGGCCCTGCCTCGAGGCTGAGTGACCTTAGCAAGTCACCTGCCACCCTCTTTGGGCTTGGCTGTGTTTGCAAGAAGAGGTACTCATTAAAGTCCCTGGATATATGACCGCCATCCAATGGTCCTGACGCCCTAGTCCACCTCAAGCTTTTATGGCACTGTCTGTGGGACCACATGAACCATCTGCTACTTGTCTGTGGACAGGTGGCCTCCTTTCTCTAATGGCAGTATCCCTGGATATCAGGTGGCTATAAGGATAGTGCCCTCTTGGGGTCACTGGAGAAAGGAATGTGATCCTGTCAGAAAATGCTCCACCCGGCCTGGAGAGATGGCTCAGTGGTTAAGAGCACTGAGGTCCTGAATTCAATTTCCAGCAACCACATGGTGGCTCACAACCATCTGTAATGAGATCTGGTGCCCTCTTCTGGCCTGCAGGCAGGACACTGTATACATAATAAATAAATCTTTAAAAAGAGAAAAGAAGAAAATGCTCAAGCCAGGGCTGGCAGGTGGCAAGGGCCT
Organism: Peromyscus maniculatus bairdii; assembly: GCF_049852395.1. NCBI lineage: Eukaryota > Metazoa > Chordata > Mammalia > Rodentia > Cricetidae > Peromyscus > Peromyscus maniculatus. The sequence continues at coordinate 157,737,357 of NC_134853.1, forward strand.
GACAGCTGGGAACCACTCTGAATCCCCTGTGCTGTGTGGGGGGTCAGGACTGGGAAGGGGTGGGGAGAGAGCTCAAGGTACTCACACTGGACCTGAGGTTGGTCCTAGAACCAGAAAAGGCCGGTTACTGTGGCACACACTTGTAATCCCAGCATTCACTAAGGTGGGTGGATCCCTAGCACTCGCTGGTCAGCCAGCCTAGCCAAATTGGTGAGTTTCAGGCCCCTGAGAGACCCTGCTTCAAAATTAAATATGAGAAACAGTGGATGGTGTCTGAGAAGTGTCAAACAGAGCTTGTCCTCTGACAACACACACACACACACACACACACACACACACACACACACACACACACACGAGCACGTGCATGCATACATCATGCACCCTGCCACCACCCATATATACACTAAGAATGTGGAAAGGAAAATCATCCTTGTGACTTGGCCGGAGCCCAGCTCTGGGCGTCACCTAATCCTAGTATCGTAAATCAACCCCAGTGCCGTCCTGATGCTGACCTGCTCCACCAGGCACCAGGCACTGCAGCCCAGCACAGGCTTCTCCTCATCCCCCAGTTACACCAGTTCAATCCAGTGGGAGATAGAAATCTGCAGCCCGGCTCAGAGGCAGAGCCGTCTCCCTCCAAAACAAAAGGAGGGGTTAGCAGTGGCAAGGGTAGTTTGATTTTGGTTTTTGGATAGTTTTGGGGTTTGTGGGTTGTTTTGTTTTGTTTTTGGTTTTTCGAGACAGGATTTCTCCGTGTAGTTTTGGTTCCTGTCCTGGATCTCACTCTGTAGACCAGGCTGGCCTCGAACTCACAGAGATCCGCCTGATCTGCCTCCCGAGTGCTGGGATTAAAGGCATGAGCCACCACCCCCTGGCCATTGGTTGTTTTGTTTTAAGACAGGCCTCTCTATGTAGTCCTGGCCTGTTCTGGAACTTACTCTATAGACCAGGGTAGCCTCAAATTCATAGGGATCCACCTGCTTCTGCCTCCTAGTACTGGGACTGAAGGTCTGTGCCACCAGAGGCTCAGGTAGTTTGTTGAAATAACCTAAAGGGAGGGTGAGGGGATGGCTCAATCAGTACTTTGCCATTGTAGGCCTCCAGTACCCATGCAAGAGCTGGGCACGGCATCGAGCACCTGTAACCCTAGCAGTGGGCAGGCAGAGACAAGAGAGTCCTGGTGCTAGTTGGGGAGCTCCAGGTTCAGTGGGAGACCCTGTCTCAAAAAATTCAAATGGAGAGTGATCAAGGAAGACTCTTGGTGTCAACCTCTGGTCTTCATACACACACACACACAAACACACAGATGCGTGCATATGCACACTTATCACACACACAAACATATGCATACTTACCCCCATAAACACACATATGTGCACACTTATCCTCAGACACACACACACACACACACACACACACAAAAGAAATAATCTGAAAATATTATGTTTTGATGCGCAGAACTATGCCAGGGAGCAAACAGCTGGACCTGGGCCAATGACCTTAATCACAAGGTCATTGTCACAAGAACAGTTACCACATTCTTCAGCTAAGTTCAAAGTGTGTCGGGCCTCACAGCCTTGAGATGGAGACTTCGCAGTTAGGGCCTGAGGACCTTGTTAGACAGGAGCATGTTACCTAGGGAGGCCTGTTCTCCCTCTGTCCATATCACAGAGTCCAAGAAGACTCTGGACACCAGAAGTCCCAACACAGTCCAGCTCCAGACTTCCCTAGTTTTGTGGTCTTGGACAAGTTATTTTAGTTCTCTGGGCCTCAGTTTCCTCACCTGTAAAATGGGGATAACAGTCAAGACCTTTTGCCTCGGTTTCCTGTGGCGCAGAAAGGAAGCCGAGAGTGATGGGTCCATATAGCTCATCATCTATTTGTTAGCAGTGATGTTGCAATTATGTTATTATTACATCTGAATGTGGCATTTTAAGCACTGTAGAGAACTCTAGAATTCTCTAGAAGGATTTGAGATCAGAGGAAAGCAGCTGTTCAGACCAGGTCTCCACGAATTCTCCTGTGTGGCCTTGGCAGGTTCCTTGCCTTCTCTGGGCACCAAGACCAGTTTGTGACCTCTGTGTTAAGGGACTGGCTTCTATAGAAATTTCTTTTAATACTCAGGCTTTTTAGTGAGCTTATCTGCAGTGTTTCCTTGTAGGTGGGACTCAGAATGTGACATGCCACCCCAATGTGCTTGGTCCTCACCTGAATGCTAAGGCCACCCCAGCCTCCCTGTGTACTGAGTGACCTCACCTCTCCGGGTCTTGGTTACTTCAGCTTTGGTGTGGAGTTAATGGTAGTTCTACATCAGAGGGCTGTAGGAGGATTAAATTAATTACCTCACATCAAAAGCTTGGGGCAGTGCCAGGTATGCTGCGGGCCTTGGTGACCCTCAGCTGAAACAAGGCTGGATTTCATAGCTCCTACAGGATGTCTAACTCCTGCCAAGGGCTTCCTGATGCAGGCCCCAGGGCTGCCCCAGCTAAGACTTGTACAATCCTTGTGAGGATTCGGCTGGGTGATTTATTCAGCTCAGGTCACATAGCCATTCAATGGCACTCTGATTCAACCTTGTTATCCAGCCTGTGTGTTATCTTCTTTCTTTTCTTTTTTCCCAAGACAGAGTCTCACTGTGTAGCTCTGGCTGTTCTAGAACTCACTCTGTAGTCCAGGCTGGCCTCAAACTTACAGAAATCAGCCAGCCTCAGCCTCCTGAGTCCCGGGATTAAAGGTATGCGCCACCATGCTCAGCTTGTGTGTTACTTTCTTGAGGCCCAATTCGAAATCCAGATTCCCTCCTTCCCAGCTTTAACTAGAAAAGGCTCTCGGGGTGGGCTGAGGCGGGGGGGACGTACACCATTTGCAGGTAAATCGCGCGCGCGCGCGCGCGCGCACACACGCGCACACACACACACACACACACACACACACAGGTGTGGACAGACAAGGACAATGGGTGTCCTGCCCTATCACTGTCCACTTTATTCCCTTGAAACAGCGTCTCTCACTGAACCTGGAGCTAAGCGGATGGCCAGCAAGCACAGTAGTCCAGTGCTCACCTAGCATATGTGGGCCCTGAGCTCCCTTGGCAACAGGTGATGTGGAGGAGGCTAGCGAGAACCCGCTCTCGTGGGGGATCAGGTGTCTCTGGGTATGTTTGATTGGTGGCTCCACACCATGAACAGTGTTGGGATCTTGCTCTTCTTGAGCCGTTTTTACAGCCAGTGTGGGGTCTGCCCTTGGCTGACATGGGAACATCAGCTGAAGTTCATGCCTAGCATTCATTCTAGAGGGTGGGTGTGGCCAGCGACTGACTGTCTGATGCCATTTTGTCTAATCAGATGGCAAAGTCCACGGCAGGAGTAAAGCCGTCATTTAGATTTAGAGTTCTCAGAATTTCAGCATCCAAGGAAAAGGAAGAAGGGATCCTAGCTGTGACTCAGAGCAGACGTCTCCCCTTGGGTGCTCAGTGTTGAAAGTCAACTAGACACCTGGAATCATTGCAAGAATAAAAAGCTGCAATAATCAGAGAAGATAAGGGAGCCTGTTCATTTTACAAGGAAGGCAGTTATTAAGATGGGTGCACATCCGGAAGTCAGTAGGCCGTGCAAGTGAATGTCAGAAGCGGGTTTCCGCTAAGTAACTTTAAGAGAAAACCCTCCTTGAGGGCTGGCAAGATCGCTCAACATGTAAAGGCCCTTGCTGCCAAGCCTGACAACCTGAGTTCAATCCCTGGGACCCACATGGTGGAAGCAGAGAACTGATCCCCACAATTTACCCTCTGTCCTCCACTTATATACACATATATAAACATACACACATACATATATACATACCGTAAAAATTAATAAAAAAAAAACTTGAAAAAGTAAAATAACAGTTATTTTGTTTTTAAAAGAATAAATAAGCCAGGCGTTGGTGGCGCACGCCTTTAATCCCAGCACTCGGGAGGCAGAGCCAGGCGGATCTCTGTGAGTTCAAGGCCAGCCTGGGCTACCAAGTGAGCTCCAGGAAAGGCGCAAAGCTACACAGAGAAACCCTGTCTCAAAAAAACAAAAACAAAAACAAAAAAAAGAATAAATAAGTTATTTTGTTTACAAAAGGTGGCTGTAGAGTTGGGTCAGAAGTTAAGAGTGCTTGCTGCTCTTCCAGAGGACCCAGGTTCAGTTCCCAGCACCCACATGGTGGCTCCCAGCCAGCTGTAACTCCAGATCTGTTGCCCTCTTCTGGCCTCCACTGGTATTGCATACATCTGATGCACAGACCACACACATGTAGACAAACACACAAAATAAAATAATAAAGCTTTTTTAAAAGAAAGAAAATTTTTTCTTTTAAAAACTTTTCCAGTTAAAAAATGTTTGCAAACACATAAACGATAACGTGGAGGAGATTGTGAGGGGCCAGAGCATCTCGTGAGCAAGGTCTCTGCAGAACTGCTCTGTTCTTTATGCATTTAAGTCCCACAGACCTCAGGGACCCTATTGATTTTCTTGTCATTTGACTCCATCAAGCTCAGCTAAGCCCGCTGACCATCTGGTGCCATTATTATACAGATGTCACTGTGAGAACAATCCAGAAGCCAGCAGCCACATCACGTCAATGGCACTAACTTGCAAACTTTACTAGGTTCTTAGTAAAATGCATTAATAGTAGCTATGAACATTTTATTTATTTATTTACTTGAGACAAGGCCTCACTATATAGCCCCAGCTGGCCTGGACCTCGCCATGTAGACCAGAGTGGCCTCGAGCTCATAGACGTTTTCTGACACTTCCTGTTTGTTCTCTGAGTACCTAACTGGATGGTGACTGGCGTCACTTGCATGTTGTCATTTAGCCTGTGTCCCTCTGTGTCCCTCGGGTTTTCATAGTGGTCGGGGAGCTGCACCACTGACACGGAGTAGTCAGAACTTCCCGGAATAATCGGTTCTATTTGAGAAACCTGTCCCGGGGCCGGGGAGATGTCTCTGTGGGTAGTGTTTGCAAACATGAGGACCTGAGTCGGATCCCAGCACCCGTGTGGAAAATCCAGATGTGGCAGCACGAACCTACAGCCCCAGTGCTTGGGGTTAGGATTGGGTGGAGACAGGCAGATCCCGGAAACTCACTAGCCAGCTAGTGTAACTGAATCAGTGAGCTGCAGGTCCACGGAGAGACCCTGACTCAAAAAATAAGGTGGAGAGCAATTGAGGAGGACACCTGATGTCAGCCTCTGGCCTCCATGTGCACTCAATGGGCATGTGCTTTTGAACACATCTGTACTCGGACCCAAAAAAGAAACCCACCCAGAACACCGCCCATGCCCGGGGAAAATTGCAGAGCGTAGGGAGGTAGGGATGGACGAAGCAGCGGTGCTGGGCCCTGCCCCTCTCCCTCAGCATCCATCTGCTCTATAGTCCACGACCGCCACGTGGAGGTGCCACTGACTCCGAGCCACACGGCTGGTCCCCACTGTGTGTTGTCAGTCACTAGAATGTTTCACTCAGGCCTTCCACTGCACCAGCAGCCGGAAGGTTTCCTGTTTGAACTAATGGAAAGGTCATTAATGAAGGGTCAAAGCCATTAAGGGTCAAAGGACCTTTGTGTAGGAGGAAATAATCTTAGTCAGGAGCCACATGGTAGCAGCAACAAACATATTGACCGATGACAGTAAGCCAGTCACCTTGGCCAGTCATCTCATGCAGGCCTTCAGACACTCCCCACCCCACCCCCAGAGTGTTTGCCGGGTGAAGAGGTTCAGATGTAATCTGTACAGAGTCACGCGCTCAGTGAGGGAGGGAGATTTTGCTGCTGTAACAAACAGCCCCCAAATCCCCATGGCTTGCAGCACCAAGGGCTTATTTCATGCTCTCAGTGCCCACTGAAGTTCAGCTACGGGTCTTGTCCACCTTGCTCTAGTTCTGATCTCCAGACTGATGGATCAGCACCTGTCTGGAATGCTGTCATTCTCAGGTTAGAACGAAAGGAGACCTGTCAGTCTCCCGTGCTGGCTTTTAAAGATTCTGGCAGAAATGGCAGCATCATTTCCTCCCAGGTTGCCCTGAGGAAAGTTGACCCTGACATTTCTACACCCAACCATGGATCACAAAATATTTTTGTTTGTTTTTTAAAAAAAATTTTTTTACAAGGTGTCACGTAGCTCAGTCTGGCCTGGACTTCAATATAATAGCCAAGGCTGTACAAGGTTGCTCTTCTGATCCTCCTGCCTCCACTTCCTTAGTTCTGGGGATTCAAGTGTGTTCTACCATGCCTAGCCTAAAACAATTATTTTTTAAAAATAAGGTCTGTACTGAATGTACCTTATTCCCTTTGTCATTTTACATAAACAGTATGAATACCATAACACATAGCTTACTATATTATAGGAGATACATGAAATCTAAACATCTTTAAAGCATTCAAGGAGATATGCAGAAGTTATACGCACATGTACACACATGTCAGAGACTTGAGCCCCTGTGAGTTCTGGTGGACTCTGGGACACCTACAAGTACTGAGGGGTGACTGCAGAATGTCACCGTTTAAATCCTGACCCCAGACCCCCTCAATCCTGGTCACATCCCACCTCCCACCTGCTGGCAGCGTGCTCCATCTCACCACAGAAACCCATGGCAGGCAGAGATTCTTATCACTGGTTTCTGGTTCTCCTCAGGGAAGCGGCTGAGAGAGGCTGCTTTCCACACAGGGCCCTCGCAGGGGAAAAGTGTGTTGAGGTGAGCTGGCGCTGGTGGGAAGCCGAATGTTCTCCAGCTCCTTGGTGCCCGAGGCAAATCCACTTCTTGGTTTGCTCATGAGGAAGGATATGGGCATGGTGGTTGAGCATGGATTGGGGTGGGGGATCAGCCCACAGATGTGTAGACTCTTGGGGGGGGCAATGCGTTGTCCATTTACAGTATGTTCCTGGCTAAATAGTCATAGCACAGTTAAGCTTCATCCTCGAAAAGCAATTTGTCATTGGGCTAATGTGTGACCTGAGTGCTATCCCTAGGAACCACATGGTGGCAGGACAAAGCTTATGCCCATATGTTGTGCTCAAACCTACACACACACACACACACACACACACACACACACACACACAATAAATGAATGTAGTAAAAAAAAATTCTCTTTCAAAAAGTATGTATTATTGTCCTCATTTTGTAGAAGACTAAAGCTCAGGCCTATGTTGTGTGGCAGCAACGGCCACTGTTACCTCCAAGAATGTGCATGTACTACATGAGCCCCTATCCTTAAAGACTTTAAGCACACACACACACACAGAGCGCCCCTCTGGAATAACCACTATTATCTCTTAAAGCATCCAGACTATGGGACCGCAATAAACTGCTTTGCTTCTTGGCAAAAAATGGGAAGTGCACAGTGTGGAGGAAGCCCTCACTAAATATTAACCGTTTCTCATCATTTATGATTGCTCCGAGTCCAGCTGTCCAAATTCCAGCTTCGGTCCAGAGTTCTCTCCTAATGGCCTCTCCACCCACCCTCCACCTCTCTTCTTGCCTCCAATCACCTTAAAGCAGTCAAGGGCTAAAGGTCCATCAGGGAAACTGAGCATCTTGACTCTGAGCACTTGAGAGAGCCATTCTCTGGGAGGCTGGTGATGGCCACTGGGTCGGTGGTGTGCTCACCTCACCTTCTCAAAACCCTGGCTTCCACACCTGTCCCACATAAACTGAACATGGCGGGGGGTGGGGGGGCTGCAATTCCGGCACTTGGAAAATGGAGGCAGGAGGGTCCAAAGTTCGGGGTTATTCTCAGCCATACAGAGTTAGAGGCCTGCCTGGGCCTTGAGACCCTCTCTCAAATTACAAAGCCCCAAGCGCTGTCACTGCAGATGCCTTCTTACCTTTGACGGGGTTTAGAGGATCTGTGTTTTGAGTCTGGACCAACCCAGCTGTTGCCACAAGGCCGCCATCATCCATACAGATGTTTCACTAGCCCATTCCACAAGTAATTGCTCTGGAGAGAATGAGTTTCCCAAAATCCCCAGGGGAGGTGGATTCTGCTGGCAAGATGGGGGTACATGCTGTACCCATTCTGGCCCATCCCGCCTATAGAAGCTAACCTTCACTTCTCTTACTGTTGTTGCTATTATTATTATTATTATTATTATTATTATTATTATTATCTTTTCATTATTTGAATTGCACCCATTAGGATGGATCTGCTGGTAAGTAGTGTGCCCCATTCACTGAGATTTCCCCCAACCACGGATGGACCTAGGGCCTGCCTACCATTGATCTCGGGTTTAGGGGTTGGTGAGGTGGGAGATCTCAAGGGATCCTGGCCCATAGCTAGCCATAGACCAACCTCTTCTCTCCAGAACCGCAGAGGCATCCCGGAAGAAGAAAGAAAAACGGAGGAAGTGGAAACGCTATCTCCTGATAGGCCTGGCCACAGTCGGAGGCGGGACAGTGATTGGTGAGGCCTGCTGTAGGGGGTAGCTCAGGGTCTGTGTATCAGTAGGGAGGTGGCCCCAGCACGTGACAGCACTCAGCTCAGTAGTAAATACACTCATTAACACTGATAGGAGCTGCCTGTGCATGGTGGCGCATGCCTATAATCCCAGCACTTGGAGATAGAGGCAAAAGGCTCAGGAGTTCAAGGTCATCCTTGGCTGCCTAGTAAGTCTGGGGCCACCCAAAGCTGCATGAGAACGTCTCTAACAATAAAATGTAACTGAAAGGTACTGCTGGAAGCTTCCACTGAAGGCAGTGGGCAGCTCATGGAAAAAGAACCCATTAATCCTAACTGAGCTCTTACCCTGCAGGTGTGACTGGGGGGCTAGCCGCCCCCCTGGTTGCCGCGGGAGCCGCAACCATCATTGGCAGTGCTGGGGCAGCCGCGTTGGGCTCGGTGGCTGGCATAGCTGTTATGACCTCACTGTTCGGTGCTGCGGGAGCTGGCCTGACAGGTACAGTTAAGAAGGAACAGGGAGCTGGAAAGGATTTTGATCCAGCATGACTCGCCAAAAGGATGCCCAGATGGCTCCTTGAGGGGATGAGGGGGAAATGTGGCTTTGCCCCTTCTGAGTCCCGCCAAGTGAGACTTTCAGCAGACCTCAGAAGTTGCTGGACTTATTTGTTCAGCACAGCCAGGGGCAGGACAAAGTCTGACAAACTCATTTGTCCCATGGGCACCTTGTGAGTACTTGCTGAAAAAGAGTCCAGCTGAGTCTGTTACCATCAACCAGGAAGTAGCCAGGCACCGTCCCTTGGAGGCATGAAGCTTCCTCATGTCCTTGCCTCAGCCCTCCAGCCTTGCCCATGCCCGTGGCCCCCAGTCACACTCAGACATGTGGAACATTGCCAAGAATCGCAGTCAGCAGCACCTCTGTGAGTTAAGTCCCAGCAGGAAACTTGGAACACAGCGATGGTTCAGACTCTAGTCTGTGGCTCTGGTGGCCTTGGGCAGTGTCCTGCTATCCTCTAATCAGGACACTAGTGGTTCCTGTCTTAAAGAGTTCATGGATGAAATGCATTTGTCCAGGAGCAGAGAACATAGGCAGTGTTTGCTGTGTGAATACGTGACCACAGTTGCTCATTTCTATGTCCTTAGGCTACAAGATGAAGAAGCGAGTCGGGGCCATTGAGGAGTTCATGTTCCTGCCTCTGACAGAAGGCAGGCAGCTGCACATCACCATTGCCATCACTGGCTGGCTCGGGTCCGGCAGATACCGTGAGGACCGGGGCGGAGAGGGACTCTCATAGAACCACGTCTGTGGCTGTTGGTCAGACCCTGGCCTAGTTCTTTCTCTGTGCCTCTAAGGGGTGGGCGTGGGAGGCTCATTTCACAGAGCAGAAAACAGATCCAGAGAGGGGAGAAAACCATCTTCTATCCCTCCACCTGTGCACCCAACTATCCATTATCCAGATAAGAATTCAGCCATCCATCCAGCCGTTCATTCAGCCAGCCAGCAATAACAATAGACTGTCCACCCTCCTCCATCCAGCTATCATCCGTTAGACGCACCATCATTCAGTCACCAAACCGTATTTATAAAATATCAGGCTTACCATGCGCCCCCACAGCAAGCCAAGCCCTCGATAGTCAATGGAGGGCAACACAGCCATTTCCTGTGCTCCTGCGGGATGCACAATCTAGCAGAGAGACCAAGTGACAGGAACTTGGGGGCTGGGGGAGGACAACTGTCTATGCTATGTCAGAAGGGCCATGGAAGAGACGTGGGGCTGGAACCCCAAGGACCAGAGGAAGAAAAGTAAGGAACTGATTCAAAGCAGGGGTCGGGGTAGGGGGTGCTATTTAAGTGCCTGTACCAGGGTCTGGAGCAGGTGTGTATCCTGGCACAGGCAGAAACAGGTGGGACCAGATCAGGTGCCCTGCTGGGCTCTGAAGACAGAGAGCCATAGGGAGGGGAGGATGGAGCAGGGGTCATGGTGAGTGTTGGTCTCTGTGGTCATGCTGTCTCCTGGTCCTCATTCAGAGTCATTTCCCATTTCCATGTTCTAGGTGAGGACTTGGAGGCTAAGAACAATGGAGTGGTCCTGCCTCTTCCTACTCCAGACCTCCCAACTTCCGTGTTATTCCCAGCTCGTGTTTCTGGAGTCTGGGTGCTGCCAACTCGCGGGGCCTCCATGCTAGTCCCCCCGTGTGCTGGTGGATTGTTGTTGGAATGCCTCCTGGGTGAGGGGAAGGAATCCTTGACCTTGGAGTAATTCAAACGCTTACCTGGCATCTTCCTGATTCACAGATGAGCAAAGTGAGGTTCAAGGTCAGATAGTGATGTTCCCAAGGTCACCTAGCTCTTAATGGAGACAGGAGATTGGAAGCCGTCTCTGTGCAGACTTGTAGGGCACCAGTACACTCATCTGTCCTCTTGACTGAATCTGACTGATGGCAGGGCAAACCCTTAGGAGGAAGAGGCCCCTGTCGCCATCTGTCTGATTCAGTGTGGCTCTGCCACAGCCAATAGAGGATGCTGCCTATACTATCTGTGTTCTCTACAGGCACATTCAGCGCCCCATGGACGGCCCTAGCCCGAAGCCAGGAACAGTACTGTCTGGCCTGGGAAGCTAAGTACCTGATGGAGCTGGGCAATGCCCTGGAGACCATCCTCAGTGGCCTCGCGAACATGGTGGCCCAGGAGGCTCTCAAGTACACCGTGCTCTCTGGTAAGCACCCCTCCCTCCTCAGCCAGGGTATGACACAGTGGCACCAAATCCTCGAATGCTGATGACCCAAGGGAGCCTGGCACCGTGCTAGAGACAAAGGGTGCAGATCAAACCAAAGCCTCATGCATGCCAATCAAGCCTTCCACCAATTGGCTCTCCAGCACTGTGCTTATCTTGTTTGTTTTTATTTTGAGTGGAGAGAGAGAAATCACAGTTTTATTGTGCATTTGGAGACAAGTGGCTGCAGCAATCTCAGTCTGAAACTAGGATATTTTTATTGTTATTTAAAGCAGTTCCTAATATTAAATATATGTTGATCATATTCTTCCCCTCCCCCAAGTTTGTTTTTACTTTTTATCTCAAGGCAGGGGTTCATTAAATTTGTCCAGGCTGACCTTGAACACCCTGAGCAGCCCAGGCAGACTTTAAACTTGGCAACCCCCACTGCCTCAGCTTCCTTTGTGAAAAGTCTGGGATTTTTGTGCCAAGAGACAAGGCCACAGCCAATTGCATAATGTGTGCATTGGCTATCGCTGCATAACAAGACCCCCCCTCCCCGAACTCATAGCATAATAATTCTTTATACTAACAGTTCAGGAGAGGCAGGACTAGAGTTGGTTCGTCTCATCTGGGCCTGTTCCTCGATCTGTGGGTCAGCCAACTGTCCCCAGACTCAGGACCAGCTTTTCAGAGAAAACTTAAACAGCTTCATTCTGTCTCGTCTCTTGAAGATAACCAAGCTAGCCCATACCAATGGGAGAAATGCAGCAGAGGCGGTCCCATACCCAAGGCTAGCTCAAACCTCACAGCTGCTGTCTCTTTGGCCTACATAAGTCACGTGAGCTGGGCAGGATGGTGGATCTAGGGTACTGGATGGTGTGAGTAGATGGGGCTGTCTTTGGAATCTCACAATGACGCGGGCTCAGGCAAGAGATGTAGTTTGTATATCAGAAATGATTGTTTCAAGTTTCCCCCTTTGCTGGTCGGAGTCTGACACTAGGAAACCTTTCGGATTCCTGGCTATACAGACTCCATGCACATTCACTAGAGCATCCATCAGCCACACTACCCCAGCAAGGCTCCCCCCTGCTTCATCTCTGGGCTCCCACCTCCCCAGGTATCGTGGCTGCCCTGACCTGGCCGGCTTCCCTCCTCAGTGTCGCCAACGTCATCGACAACCCCTGGGGGGTGTGTCTTCACCGGTCCGCAGAGGTTGGCAAGCACCTGGCTCACATCCTCCTCTCAAGGCAGCAGGTACCCCGGAATGGTGGAGGTGGGGTGGGGAGGCAGGCAGGGGAAGCTTGTATACCGATGCGTACACCATGTAGCCTGATGGGAGCCCCAACAGTAAGTCGGTTGGAAGCAGCCCAGCAGCTTTGGGAGAGAAAGTCATCTTTGCCGCCACTCAAGTTCAAATCAGGAAAGTATCCTAGGATACTCAAAACCACCTGTAAGTGCAGCTCCAGGAAATCTTGGGCACCTGCACATACATGGCATACATACACATATAAATAAATAATAATATATAAATATAAATAAAATAAAAATAAGTCTTTTTAAAAAAATAGCCTTAAAATAAAATTTAGATCCAGGGCCAGAGAGATTCAATAAAGTACATTCCCCCCAGAACTTACAGTTAAAAACAGAACACAACACACCAGATGTGGTGGTACACACCTTTAATCCCGTCACCGGGGAGGTAGAAACAAGTGGCTCTGTGGACCCGCTGCTCACCAAGGCTAGCTAAATCAGAACATCCCCTGCCAGTGAGAGACCCTGCCTCATAACAAGGTAGGCAGCTCCTGAGGAACAACACTCAGTGTTGGAACAACACTTGGTGTTGACCTCTGGCTTGCACACACACACACACACACACACACACACACACACTCAAGGTGGAAGTTTATTTTCGCTGGAGAAGCCTAGAGCAAGCGTCATGCACTCTGATGGTGTGTGCCATAGAGAGAGGCCTCTTGCCTTGACAGGAAGTCAAGGCCACACCATTGTTGCCCTGGGTATGGCCTTGACTTCCTGCCCCAAAGTGACAGTATCTGAGATCCAGGAGGCAGGAGAAAGGAAGAACTGAAGAGCAAGACAGGTGCCTGCCATACAGTCTCTCCGTGTCTGCCCCTTGGCCAGAGACTGGTCACGTGATCACACTTCACTGCCCCCAAAGCCAGGAAATTTAGGCTTTATTCTGAACAAGCATGCAGCTAGCTGAAACTCAATGACTTCGGACAAAGGGGAGAGTAGATACTGAGAGACCCGGAAGTTTCTGCCAACATGGAGATGTTGCCTGGGAAACTGCTAACTCCAGCCAATTCCTGTATCGTTCTCTCCCAAACCAGAGTAGCCCTTTGGCAAAGACCGAAGCAGCATTGGCTAAACAAGGTAGAACTTTATCATCTGCCATGGGGCATTCTAGGTGTCAACAACCAAGGAAGGTGAAGGCTGTCGGCATCTCCACCTCTCGCACGAGCATACTCTCCTCACGGTGTGGAGAGCGGACTCCGTTATGCCTCCATAGACTGCCTTCCTTCTGGAGACTGCAAGGAAGCATCCATTTCCTAGCTTTCTCGGGCTCCCAGAGGCCTCTGTCCTCCTCTGCTGGGCACCCTCCTTCATCTTCAAAGCCAGCAGTGTCTGGAGCATCCACAGGCTTCTTCCTCTCTGCTCCTCCTCCCTTCTGCATGGCTCCTGCGTCCCTCTGGTTCCTGTGCCCCTCTGGTTCCTGCGCCCCTCCGGCTCCTGCGCCCCTCCGGCTCCTGCGCCCCTCCGGCTCCTGCGTCCCTCTGGCTCCTGCGTCTCTCTGGTTCCTGCGCTCCTCTTTATTTATTTGTTTTGTTTTGGTTGAGATAGTGCCTCACTCTGTAACCCAGGCTACACAAGAACTCACAGCGTAGCCCAGGCTGGCCTCAAATTCCTAGCAGTCATGTAGCCTCAGCTGCCTGTCACAGGCATGAGCCACTTTACCCAGCTAAGATTCTTGACTAGATCACATCTACAAAGTCCCTGTCTTAGTTAGGGTTTCTATGGCTGTGAAGAGACACCATGACCACGGCAACTCTTCTAAAGAAAAACATTTAATTGGGGCTGGCTTACAGTTTTGGAAGTTTAGTCCATTGTCATCATGGCAAGAAGCATGGTGGTGTGCAGGCAGGTGGTGTGGGAGAGTAGCTGAGAGTTCTACATCTTGATCTGCAGGCAGGAGGAAACTGTGAGCCACACTGGGTGTAGCTTGAGCATATGAGACCTTAAAGCCCACCTCACAGTGACACACTTCTTCCAACAAGGCCACACCTCCTAATAGTGCCACTCCCTATGGACCAAGAAGTCAAACACATGAGTCTATGGGGGCCGTACCTATTCAAACCTCCATAGTCCCTGTCCCAGACATTAAGTGACATTCACAGGTTCTGGGACCTAGGTTGTGCACACCTCAGCAGGAGCCATTACTCTGTCTCAGTTACTTTTCTATTGCTGTGACAAGACACTGTGACTAAGGAAACATAAAAGAAAGAGTTCAGTTTGAAGCTCACGGTTCCAGAGAGTTAGGCAGGCAGGCAGGCAGGCATGGCGCTGAAGCAGACGCTGAAGGCTCACATCTCAGTCTACAAGCAGGAGGCAAAGAAAGCTAACTGGGAATGGTTTTAAACCTCTAAGTCCACCCCCAGTGACATACTTCCTTCCAACAGGGCCACAACTCCTAATCCTTCCCAAACAGTTGCACCAACTGGGGGCCAAGCATTTAAATATATGAGCCTATGGGGGCTGTTCTCATTCAAACCACCACACTGTCTCCTGGGAGCCTGGGCTCCTTCAGTCATGTGACCTCTTATACCAAGCACTGACTTCTCTCTGTGCCTGAGGGCATCCCCCAACATTGTGTGCACATTCCAGAATTTCAGAAGTTGGAACATAGAAATGAAAGGCATTCCTAGAAGTCATAGCTGTCCCTGGTCTTCAGTCCCCTGGCCAGGACTCTCACCCTGGGACACCCTTAGCCACAAAGGACTTCCAAAAGCTTCCTCTCTGGCTGTGCGCCTAGAAAGACTCAGGACAGAAAGAGAGAGGACACTAAGATAATCAGCAGCTCTGAGTGCCTTTTCCTGCACCTCCTGGGTAGAGCTGGACTCTGTTCCCCAATTTCCTATTTTCTAATTTCCTATTTTCCAATTTCGTTTTTCCCATAATGCCTCACCTTTTCTCCAGGCTCCCCAGTCAGCATCCTGTCGTTTCCTATCCAGAAAATGAAGTTCCCTCCCATACCTTTCTACTTTTTCCTCATCACATTGCACCTTGTGTCCAGTCTCTCCATCCCCAGAGGGACCCCACATCGCTCCAGTCTTTTGCTGTAGGCAGATGAGTCTAAGGGAGGGGGTCCATGTTATGGACTCATTCTGTCTCTCTGGGAAGAAGAACCATGGCTGATAATGGTTTAAGATGAAAGGGAATTAGCCTGGCCAGCGGCCGCCTGCTCTAGAGGAAACCAACCCCAGAGCTGCCAACTCCTGCCTATGCAAGGGCCCTGACACCGCTGATGAATACTTCAGAGTGGGAACCACAATGTTGTGCACACAAGCAACAGCAGAGGGGTGTGCAGTCCCTGCGAGGACTGATATGTTGAAACTTGCTGTAACCTCTCTAGACACCTGTGTCCTGTTTTCCCTCAGGGCCGGAGACCTGTCACCTTGATTGGGTTCAGCCTGGGAGCCAGAGTCATCTACTTCTGTCTGCAAGAGATGGCTCAGGAGCAAGGTAAGTCCACTCATTGTCACAAACAAACATCCTTCTCAAGGTGGTCCCCCAGGACACTGGTTCTGGGCCTGGGGTTGTCAGTTTTGCAAAGTACATTCCCAGTCCTTAAAATAACAGCGAAAATGAATGGTCTTTAAATGGAAAGAGGCTTAGTTCTGTACATGAATGCCAGACCGTCCCATCATGATGACAGTGGTCCTTGCGCTCTGATGCATGTTCTTGTGTGGGAGTGACAGTGAGGAGGACAAAGTCAAGGGTCTGCAGGACCACACTTACCATGAAGCCCATGAAGGAGGAGCATCCATTATCTCTTTCAGCTTCTAGTGGCTTGGCATCTCTCAGCAGTCCTTGGCTGTCCTTGGTGGTCCTTGGCTATTGTTAACTGTTCACCGAAGTCCATGGCATCCTTTGTTAGTCCTTAATGGTGCTTGCCCCCTCTTAATGGACCTTGGCATTCCTTAGTGGTGCTTGGTCGCCATCGGTATCCCTTAGTGGTTCTTGGCCGTCTTTGGTGGCCTTTGGCATGCCTTCGCTGCACTTGGCCATCTTTGGTGGATCCTGGCATCCTTTGGTGGTCCTTACACTGTAAGTACTTCGTTCCAGTCTCTGTGTCCACCTTCCATAGAACCACTTCTTGTTCCTCTTCTTCCAAGAACAGAGTCATTGGCTTTAGGGCTGAAAGGATGAACAGGGCTGGTTGGTCAGCAGAAGAGTCATAGGCCATGGTTATCAGCGTTAGAAAGAGCTTTATTAGAAAGAAACCAGGCCTGGAGAGACAGAAAGATGGCAGGAGCAGAGAGGAAACAGAAAGAGGAGCACAGAGAAAGAGCGTGGGGATCTGTGTGTGGCTTTTTAAAGTAGGGACGCAGTCGCCCATTGATGATGTAAGGCGCCAGACAAGACCCCGAGCTGTGCATGTACAGAATCCTAACAAGGGCCACTCTGACCCTGGACAATTACAAGATCTTTAATTACACCTGTGTAGACCCTTTTCCCAGAAAGACTTTATTCACAAATTCTAGCTGAACAACTCTTCTAGGAGGCCACATTCAGCCTATCATAGATCCCCTGGGGAGTGTGTAAGGCCCCTGTATCAGTAATGTACTAAAGCAACAAAAGGTCTGAGGGGCCTGCCACTGGTGGGTGAGAGCTTTGGGGGGGGGGGGGCACTGGCAGGGGAGAGCTGCAGGGGGAGGCAGGGGAGGCTGCCACTGGCAGGGGAGAGCTGCAGGGGGAGGCAGGGGGGGCTGCCACTGGCAGGGGAGAGCTGCAGGACACAATACCAAGGCAGCTCTGCTCAAATCCATCTACAGAAGCTGTGGGGGAAGAAGCTGTTGGGAGGGCGAGCTGCAGAGCACTCTGGGTATGCCGTTCTTGCTGGGACACAGGCTTCCCTGCTCCCCCACCTCCTGGTGGCACTTATAGACTCAAGACACTGAAGACAAGAGAAAGATCTGGAAGAGAGCTCCAGCATGCACGCACGCACAGCGAGGCAGATAGGCAACGAGCAGCTCGGAGTGGCAGCCACTGTTCCCAAGACCTCACTGAGCATTGCTTTGAGCTTCCTTTCCCCCAGTTACAGAACTGGGGGCCCTACCCCTTGTTCTGAAGAGCAAGTGGGGTACCCACACAGTGTTTTTGCCAATCTTTAAACCAGCCAGTGCAGGGATGGCATGGGAACCCATCAGTTTCTGCTTACCCAGAGCTACCCCTCTCCTTGGCCAGCCTAAGAATATGACACAATTGCTCCCCAACCAGCAAGAGCCAAGGTCTGCCATCAGCTAGACCTGGAGAGGCCAGGATCCATTTCAGCACTGGTATTACCAAAAGGCCCTGGAAAAGTCCAGAGCTCAAGAGTGTGGTCGGCCCATTCTTGCTCTTTGTGGACAAAATGTCCCCCACCATCAGACTGACAGTGGGGGACAAAATGTCCCCCACCATCAGACTGACAGTAGGGGCTGTTTTCCTGGTTACAGACAACGTGGACATACCACCCTTGGCACTGGCCACAGAAGGTCCACACCTGGGCCCCTACCCCACCCACCTCCAGTCTCCTTGAGCTTGTGGCAGCCTTCTTCCCCTGCTTGTATCTAGTCAGTGCAAGCAATGGGAAGACACCGTGGTCCTGTTTCAAGTAGTTCTGGATTACCTGCAACCACCATACAAAAGGGCCTGGCAGCCAGCTCTGGGGTATGCTCACCAGGAAAATCCAAGCTGAGGTCAGAGGTCAGGCAAGAACCAGCAAGAAAGCAGGGGTGAAAATGAGTAAAGATGGAAGATGTTGGACATGTCTTTCTGTACACATTCTTCCCTCTCTTAAGTACCACGGATGGATGGATGGATGGATGGATGGATGGGTGGGTGGGTGGGTGGATGGGTGGGTGGATGGATGAATAGATGTTAGATAGATAGATGATAGATAGATAGATGATATTGATGTATAGCAAGTCAATCCACCTGCCTCAGGTAACTAACCTATGATGCTCTGGACTACTGGATGAACCCCGAGAGAGCCACAGTGCCTCCCTTTCCTCAGCTCTTTGCCACCCCCTACGACTTTTCTGAGTCCCAACAGCTTCAAACTGCTGTGTTCCGTGGTGCTACTTTATACAAATGGTCACTGCACTGCTTATCTGTCTTAGGAAAAAGCGGGGGCAAACTTCTCAAGTGGTGAAATCTTCTATATAAAAATATGCATGCTCTATGGGCTGGAGAGATGGCTCAGCGGTTAAGAGCACTGACTGTTCTTCCAGAGGTCCTGAGTTCAATCCCCAGCAACCACATGGTGGCTCACAACCACCTAATGAGATCTGGTGCCCTCTTCTGGTGTGCAGGCAAACATGCAGATAGAATAATGTATATATAATAAATAAATAAATCTTTAAAAAACAACATACATGCTCTAAAGAGACAAGAAGGTGTATCAGCCAGCTATGGTTACAGCGGCACTACATAACAAGGCACCCCTAGCCTCAGAGGGTTGCAACACAAATATACTCAGGAGCTAATAATGGCTGGCTGTGGTTTGATTGATCTGACACAGGCTGTGTTCTGGCTGTGAAGTCAGTGGGCCTTGCTGCCTGCAGCTAGCTAGATTTAGGTCATGTCTGTGTGTATTCATTTGGAAGGTTGCAGGGACAGCGGCCACCTGGGATGAACTCTGATTTTGGTAGCTCCCTGGAGTACCAACACCAGGCAAACAGGCAGACACCCTTTTCTTGTATCCCAGACCCCAACAGCCTGTCTGTTGTTAGAGACTCCTATAAAAATCCCCTCTCCAAACGCTGGGGCTTGTGACGGCAAAGCTGGACCTCTTCCCATGATCCCCTGTCAGCCTAATGAGGTCTCCACCTCCACTGCACCCCTCCTGCAGCGGGTCACAGTCGGAACCCCTGGACAGCCCCGTGGCCTCACCTGTGCATCTGTCTGTTGTCGCTGGTTCCTCGCTGCTCTCGGAGGCTGTTCCCCCGGGAGGCCTTTGGAACGCTGTCATCTCTTCTGCCCTTTCCCGACCCCATGTGCAAACCGTGCACCTGGCTCCTCACTTAGAGTGGCATGCTCTTATCGGTAGAAGCAGTTCTTCATGGAGGAAAAAAAAGCTAGCCCCTGCCTCCAGATGCTATAAATTACACACTACCACCATCCATCTAATGCAGTGGTTCTCAACCTTCCTGATCCTACACCCCTTTAATACAGCTCCTCATGTTGTGGTGACCCCCAACCATAAAATTACTTCCGTTGCTACTCCGTAACTATAATGTTGCTGCTGTTAGGAATCATAAAGTGAATATCTGATATGAAAGATGTCTGATATGCGACCCCTGTGAAAGGATTGTTCTACCCCCCCCCCGTGGGGTCAAGACCCACAGGTTGAGAACCACTGGTCGAATGCAAGCCAGGCTTCAGTTCCCCTGCTGGGCGTGATGAGTCCCATTACCACTCTACATGGTCACTGGGAATGAGACTGCCTAGCAGCTGCCTCCCCTGTGTTGAGTCTGGAAGCTGGAGAGAGAAGAAAGAGATAAGGGCAGTTGGCTTCTCAGGGGTTGACTAGAGCAGCATGGCCCTTGGGTGTGCCTGCACACAGCCTTTGGTAATGGCTCCCAAAGCAACTTCCTCTCTGGGTCTCTTGCACCTTTCCTGGCCTGCGGGTAAGAACACGAAGCACACTTGGCTTTGTCGCTAGGCGCCTCTTACCTCACCTCTCCATGCCTCAGTCTTCACCTAAATATGAGACTTTGCATACTTACCCCAAAGGGTGGCTAAGGGATTAAAATGAGATCCCAGATGTGGAAGCAGCTGGCTCCGATGCGTGCGCTCAGCAAAGACTGATTTCTGTCTGTAAGCTCTAACGTAAGATCGTACAGGGCACAAGAAGGGAGGGGGTGCTGTGTGGATGAGGGGACACCCAATTCCCTGGGTCCTTGAACTTCAAAGGGTCCCCTTTCCAGCCCCACAGTGGACAAGAACTCCAGATGGGCAGGGCCTGTCACCCCACTGCCTGGCATGTCAGGGTATTTAGCACAGACAGGAGCTTGATGTGGGGCGAGGGAAGCAAGCAAGGTCACCTGCATGTGAGTTGGTGTGGCCCGGCAACAGCCATGCTCTGAGCTGGGGCAAGTATTTCCTCGTTTCTCAGCCCCCAGTACACAGCAGCAGCGCGAGGAGGTGCGTGTAGGGGCTCTCTCCCTGCTTCACAGATGAGAAACTGCGAAAAGGCCGTCCACAAGGATCTAAGTATAGAGCCGGTACCATTCTTCATCAGCGTTGTATAGAGAGGACCCAGACCCCAAACCGTGGCAGGCATCGTGTAGAGGGGCTGGCAGAGAGGTCCTCTAGGGAAATCACCAACACAGACACAGGTGGAGTTCCAGAGCGCATCTGGAAGTAGTATGCCTGGGGTTTCCACAGCCTACACAAGAAGCCTGCTGTGGGGTGGCCGGGGGCGGGGCGGGTAGGGGTGCTGGCATGCCGGGATGCAAGGTAGAGCTGGGGCTGACTGGTTGGAGGCTAGGGAAGGCTGAAGTCTCTAAATCCTGGCACAAATGAGCCGTTGAGTCAATCCCACCAGTGAGTTGCTGAAGGGGTGGGCACTGGGCCACCTGTAGCCCACCCACGCGTGCTCGATCCCACACCGGACACACACAGCAACTCTGCAGATTCCAGGGGTCTACAGAGACCCTCTTCTCTACACAAGGCACAGACTTCTCAGGGACACCCGAGGCCCACAGCTGACCTCCCTTCCGGCATCTGCCCGCTCTGTGGAGCTGCATCCACACTCACACACCCAGCCAACCCGTGTTCCCTCTCAGTGCGCCCCCATCTCTGCTTCTGACAAACCCCCCCCCCCCCAGTGCAGGCCTCGCTCCGTCTGGAACGTTCTCCTTCAACAGTAGCAGTAATCACATTGACATTAACTATTCTCCTGCACCTAGAAGTGCTGAACTCTCAACATACAGTAGCTCGTGTAATCAGCAGCCCTGTGAGAGAACTCTGATTAGCGCGGCTGTTCCACAGATGAGGTCACTGAAGGACCTGAGCTTACTGGGGAGCCCGATCACAGGCCAGCAGGTGGCAGGGCAGGCAGCCTGGCCGTGTGACATCCACCCCAGTGCTGACTGCACTCCTGGCTGCTGTCCACTGTCCCCAGGTGTCCCTTCCCTGCACTTGCTCCTTCGCACACCTGTCCTACAGGCCCGTGAGTGACTGTGACCTAGGAGTGTACCTCAGAGCCGCCCGGGCTCAGGGCTGGTAGGATATCTCAGTGGGTAGGGTGTCTGTCACCAAGAGCTGAGTTCACTCCCCGGAACCCAGTCATGGAAGGTGAGAAGGAAGGACCGTGAGAATGGAAGGGAGTGGTTTGTCTTCCCACCTCCACCTTAGCGGTGACACGGCACAGAGATGCGGGTCCATAACAGAGGCCGGAGAGACTTTGAGTGTTTAGAACATGCTGGAGGTCTGGTGAAATGGTTCAGCAGAGAATGGTACATGAGTTCAGTTCCCAGGACCCACACGTGGCAGGGGAGAACCATTCTGCAAGTGGTCCTCTGACCTCCACATGTGCACCTAGGCACACACAACCACACACACAACAAGTAAATAGATGTGTAGAATGTGCTGGAATTTTCCAGAGTCCAGTAGACATGAGCTGGCATGTAGGTGGCCTCACCTGTAATCCTCACTGGAGGAAACTTAGCCACCATGAGGGTCAGGGACGGCAGGTCCTGTTTCTTCCTCTCACCATGCCTGCCTGTTCGCCAGCCTGGGTTACTGACCATGGAGCAGCAATCCCCAGCCGGCCACCATCTTGAATGCATTCCTTACCCTCTTTCCCAGGCTCCTGTTCCACAACCAGCTCTTTCCAGCTGTCTGGTTCCAGACAGCCCTGGTTATTTAGCACCCAATTAATCGCAGACAGGAGAGCCTCTCCTAATGGCAAACAAGCTGCCGTGATCTGAGGGGTGAAGAGAAGGGTCACCCTAGTGCATCAGAATCCACACACTGTTTTCTCGAGTCCCCTGGGAGCCAATAATGACCTGTGGTTATAAATCCCAGAGTCACCTGTAAGTCTCTTCCAGGCTCCCCTTCACCCTCCCAACGCTGGCTCATCCTTCCTCCCCTCTCCCCAAGGTGCATGGGGTGAGGGGGTGGACCATTGTCTTCATGCCTAACGTCCCTTGGGAAGTGATGCTGTGGACCTTGGGTGTTGCTACTCTGAGGATTGAGCTACAGTTCACAGGGCCTCTCCCAGCCTGACCTGCCCTTCCTTCAGGTTCAGCGAGGTTAGCTTCATTTCAGATAAGCGTCGCCTGGAAGCCCCTTGAGCATAGGGATCTGTCTCACCGACTTCTGTGGCCCCTGTACCTGGAATAAATCCATCAGGGTGTGTGCTGTGAGTGATTTGAACTTGATGCCTAGCAAGCCATCATAGTCAGGATAGACAAGGTTATAGGGTAGTAACAAACATCCCCGACTCTCTCTTTTTTTAACTTTATATTTTTCATGTGTGTTATGTACATATATGTATTCATGTTGACATGTAGGTGGGATACACATGCATGTATGTACATGTGTGCACATTCATGTGAATCCTCAAAACACTCTTTCACCTTATTCATTGAGGCTCAGTTCACCCAGAGCTTTTGGATATGGCTGGTCTCTTTAGGTGGCTCACTCTGGGGATCCTTTGCCTCCACCTTCTGGAGCTGGAATTGTTTTAAGGGCTGCCAGACCCACCTGACATGTTCATGGGCTCTGGAGATCTGAGCTCCAGTCCTCACTTGCAGGGACAGCACTTTCACCACTGAGCCGCCCCCCCCAACCCCAACATCGCCCACTCTTTTTCACTGTATTTATTTTATGTATGTGAGTATTTTGCCTACATGTTTATCTATGCCCCACCTGAGCTCCTGGTGCCCTGGGAGGCCAAAGGAGAAAGTAGGATTCCCAGGGACTAGCGTTAGAAATAGTTGTGAGCCACCATGTGGGTGCTGAGAATTGAACCCAGGTCCTCTGGAAGAGCAGCTTCTAACCACTGGGCCACCTCTCCAACCCAATGTCCCCCACTCTTTTTTTTTAATTTATTTTATGTGCATTGGTGTGAAAGGTGTCAAATCCCCTGGAACTGGAGTTACAGTTGTGAGCTGCCATGCGGGTGCTGGGACTTGAACTCAAGGACCTCTGAAGAGCGGCTGCTCTTAACTGCTGAGCCATCTCTCTTAAAGCTCTTTAAGAGCCATCCCACTCTTAAAGCTATAGAGCGACAGAGAGTTTTCCACTGTGGGTTCCAGGTGTGCTGCTAGCTGTAGTCACTCAGCCTCACACTTCACCAGGCTCTGTTTCCTGAACCCACACTAGAAACGAGCAGCCAGAAGGCCTCGGTGGGATTCTGGCCTCTGTGATGAATTCTCAGCTAAGGGGTAGGCCAAGACCATACGGGGCCCTTAGTTACTAAGTCTTAGTTACTGTTCTATAGCTGTGAGGAGACACCATGGCCAAGGCAACTCTTATGAAAGAAAGCATTTAATTGGGGCTTTGTTTACAGTTTCAGAGAGTTAGTCCATGATCATCATGGTGGGAAGCAGGCAGGCATGGAGCTGGAGCTTTACATCCTGATCTGCAGGCAGCAGAGAGGGGTGCAGACACTGAGCCTGACATGGGCTTTTGAAACCTCAGAGCCCACCCTCTAGTGACACACTTCCTCCAACAAGGCCACGCCCCCTATGCTTCTAATCCTTCTGAAACAGTTCTGTTCCCTGACGACCAAGTGTTCGAACATCTGAGCTGCACTTTCTTTGTCTGCAGTAGGAGAACTTCCTTCCCTAGCTCTCCCTCCCAGAACAATCCTTCCAGCTTGGAAGGTGTGGGAAACCTTCTTAGGAAACCCAGATGAAGCAAGCCCTGAGGCCCTTAGGGCAGAGCCTCGGTGTGTGGTCCCAGGAGCTCAGAAGCCCAGCCTCCAGCTCTCCTGCAGCACCCAGGGTATCAGCAGCAAAGGGGTAGAGCCAAAGCCACTGCCCAGCCTTGGGTCCCCTCACCCTGGGAGTGCGGCCAGGCAGATCCCAGCCAAAGCGAGAGCTGCTTTGATAGCGGTCAGCTCTAGTCTGTGCCCACTGTGCAGGGAATCAGAGGGGACGGGCTGGTGGAGGTGCCTGGAGACGTAGGGCACTAAGGGTGGGAATGAGTGTGTAACAGGAATGGCTGATACAGCCCACCCGGGAAGGCCCAACCCTCTGCTCCTTCATCAGGTTATACTCTAATACACATTCTCCTCACATCTCACCCAACCCATGAGACGGGTCATTCCGCCTCTGTTTTCTACATGCAAGCTGGGGTTTAGCAACAGTGAAGTCAGGACTGGAGAGGTGGCTCAGCGGGTCAAGTGCCTGCCCTACAAGCACAGGGACGTGAGTTCGAATCCCCCGCACCCATGTAAGAAGCGATTGGCCATGGTGGTGTGTAATCCCGGTGCTGTGGAGGCAGAGGCAGGTGGAGGTGGAGTCCTAGGGTCTGCTGGCCAATCAGTCTAGCCAAGGTGTCGAGTTCAAGTAAAAACGAAGTGGACAGTCCCTGAGGAGCGACACTGAGGTTAACCTCTGACCTCCACACACAAGCATACATATACCATACACGTACCCACACGTTAAGAAACAGGAAGATGGAGAAGGTGGACTCGCTAGGGTCTTTCCCCAACTCTGGAGCTCCGACTTCACCATAGGATTTTATGGCAGCCACATCCCAGATCACAGACCACAATGGTAGTCCACTCCATTGGCTCATTTATGGAGTGCTTACTGTGTGCCAAGTTCTGTACCAGGCTGTGGAGAGATGAGAGAGACATTCTCACCCTCACGGAGCTGGGTGGATTGAGATAAAAGCCCTCCCAGAGACATAGGTTGGGATCTGAGGTGGGGGAGGGGAGTCAGCCGTGGGGGTGCCCGTCCTCCGACCCAGCCGCTGGCACATAGCAGGCGCTTTGAAATGGGTGCCCTCTCCCGGCCTTGCACATCACATTCTCGGAAGCCACCTGGTTGAGGATGACATCTCTTCACACTGCACCCTGGAGTGTAGACCATCATTTCCACCACTTCAGACACTGAGCACGTGGCTTAGGAGAGAGCCACCGTCACCAAAACCAGCTTCCAAGAACAACCGTTTTGCCGCCTCTGTATTTCCAGCTAACTGACTTATGACTGAGATATATGAAGACAGCCATGAAGCATGCTGTGAGCTCCTCCTACAGAAGAAAACAACCAAGGCCTTTGGAGGAGAGAGTCATGAGCCGCCTTAGCCTAAAGGACACCACAGTGCACAGGATGCATGGGCCGGCTGATTGAGCCATTGTCCAAGCCTCCCAGTGACCCTGCCTCACCAAGATGCTCCACTCTAGCCTGCCTAGCAGTTCACATGGATTGTGTGGATACCCACCCCACCCCTGCTGCCCTCTCAAAACCCAGACAGGAAGCACACCTGCCAAGTGAGCAGGATATGAGCAATGCCAGAATTACCCGAGATAAACAGTGCCCCCCTCCCCCGCCACAATAGAGGACTGTCTCACCAGCCAAGGACATCATCAATTTGCTTTGGAAATGATGCCAGCTGGTGGCAGGGGTAAAGGTGATGATGTCTGCTGCCAAGTAGGGGCTCCATTGGAGCACTCACTGAGAGACCCTGGGCCCCAGATCGTAATGAACCGTTCCTTCTTTTTTTTTCAATGTATTTGCTCTGAAAAGATTTTTAAAATTGGACAGTTGGAGAGGGAGTTCAATTCAGACTGACTCATACTAGCTGGCTCTGCCAGGAAAAAAGCCCTATGAACCAAGAAATCAATTCCTGCTTCAGCTTACTTATGCATTTATTCTCCTCTTCATTCTAGAGGGACTTGAAGGGAATTAATTAAGGGCGCTACATATTGTCTCTGCCCGGTGGCTCTGTCCATGCGGTCCACACTGAGCCAGCCTGCCTCGGGGCATATTTGCTAAGCAATTAAAAAGCCTGCTTCTGCTGGACCCTGGGGTCCCTCACTTCTGTCCACCCCGGCGGGCTCCCCATCCCTTCCCCATCTACAGACTCATTTTGTCACCCTTCCAAGTGTCTTGGAGATGCAGGACAACAGGGGAGAATCAGAGGAACAAAGGAGCACTGGGTGTAGAGACCCGAATTCAAGTCCAGACTCTGCTGATTTCTGTCTGGGTGACCTTGGGCAAGTCACTTCAACGCTCCAAACCTTAGGCTGATTAGTAAAATGATACCACTGCCTGTGGTAGTTATTCTGGGTTTTAACAGTTGCCACTTGCTGGCTGTGGACTATGTGACAGGCCTATGTGTGAAGGGCTTTGCCTGTTTTCTCTCACTGAGTAAAAACATCACTGAGAGGTCAGCACTGCTATCCCCGTCTTGGCTCTGGTGAGGTGAAGGCCAGAAAATACATCAATGTGCCTAGCAGAGCTAGGGTGTGACTTGGTGATAAAGTGCCTGCCTAGCATGTACCAGACCCCAAGTTCAGTCCCCAATACCACAAAGAGAAGGGTGGGA
This sequence comes from Peromyscus maniculatus bairdii, assembly GCF_049852395.1. Taxonomy (NCBI): domain Eukaryota; kingdom Metazoa; phylum Chordata; class Mammalia; order Rodentia; family Cricetidae; genus Peromyscus; species Peromyscus maniculatus. The sequence goes on from NC_134853.1 coordinate 157,764,289, forward strand.
CAGTATGGGAGATAAAGCCATAAGGAAGTTTCCATGCAAGAGAGCAGAGCCTGGATCCAGCAGAAATGCTCATAGCCAAGCCTGCATCCAAACCCATTTGTGCTCTTCCCAGCTGAGCAAGCAAATTCCACATGTTCAGTCTCCTGAGGAAAGGGCCCAGTGATGCTTTCTTCACAGAACTAGTCATACGGTTAAGTGGGAATGCATCTCTAAAACAGTTAGGTTCGTGGCTGGCCAGGAAGCAGTAGCCATGCAGGAGATTTTGCTACAGTCATTATTACCCTGTGTCTCAGCGTGTCTGTCACTGTAACAAACACCGTGACCAAAAGCAACCTGGGGAAGAAAGGGTTATTTCACCTTACACTTTACAGTCTGTCCCTGAGGGGAAGCCAAAGCAGGAACTCAAGACAGGAACCTGGAGGCAGGAGCTGAGGCAGAGGCCATGGAGGGGTGCTGTTTACTGGCTTGCTCCCCATGGTTTGCTCAGCCTGCTTTCTTACACACCTCAGTTAGGTTTGTGGCTGGCCAGGAAGCAGTAGCCATGCAGAGATTTTGCTAGCCTAGGTGTGGCACCACCCACAGTGGGCTGAGCCCTCCCACACCACACTCATTCATCCAGAAGGTGCCTCACAGACTTGCCTGCAGGCTGAGCTTGTTTTCTCCATTGAAATCTTCTTTCCAGATGACTCTAACTTGTGTCAAGTTGGGGGGCGGGGGGAGAGCAGGACACTGTGTGTTTCTCTATTATTAGCCTGTGCAGTAATTATGCTATGAATTTAGCTATTAGCTTCCTCTTAGTCAAGGCAAAAAAACAAAAAGTACTGACCAGGGGATGCATGGGGACACGGAGATGCCAGCTCCACAGAGAACAAGGCCTTCCATTTCAACCCAGCATGTGCAGTCTGCATTGAGCCATTTCCTTAAAGGGCCTAGGTTTTCCTTTCAGGCTTAATTAGCCGCCATTGGAACCTCAGTGTCTCTGGCCTCTACTCATTAGAAAGGTCGGGCTGGAGGTTCCAAACTGGGAGCTGTGGGCAGAATGTCGGGCTGGAAAGATCTTTATCAGCTCGGACTGAGAACTGTCCTGGGGAACCGCAGCAGGGACTTCTTCAGATAATTACCGCTGTGGCTTTTGGTGAGCGCCTGGGGACCCGAAGACTTAATTAGGCCACAAGTCTGGAGTCTGGTTGGTTTTACATTCTGTAATCCAGTGACTGTTAGCTGATGCAGCTTCGTGAGCCTGGCGTGTGCTAATCACACACTCAGAGCGTGATCCCAGTGTGGAGTTAATCAGTCCTGCCTGGCCTCTGCAGAGCTCCGATGGAGAATACTGTGCCCTCTCCCCCGTGCCAAGGAGGGGAGAGCCAGTGTGTGTGGAGCACAGAACCACAGGCACAGCTGTCCAGCAGCCCCCCTTCCTACCTGTGGGTAATCACCCACCCCCATTCCTCTCCCTGCCCCCCTCTTCCCCTCCCCTTCCCCCCAGGCTCTCCCCTTACCTAGCCCCTTCCCTCTCCCACCCTCTTTTCCTTTTTCCTCCCTCCCCCCACCTCCCACCCTCTGACTACTACCCCTGTTTTCAAGAGAATAGTCTCAGAGAATTTAAGGACTCTGTCACAGAGTATTATATTAGTCTAGGAGGCCCAGCAGGTCCGCCCCTTGCGGACACGCACATCAGGGTTCTTCCTAGTGTCCCATGAGGGTGGTGTTCTGCTTTGTATGGTGTACCTTCCCTGCCGGCTTCTCAGGTCCTGTCCTACTTAGAGACACCTCAGTGCCTTGGTCAGCACAGCTCCACCTTGTTGTGGCTTTGGGGGGGCAATCTTCACAGAAGCGGAGGGCCCAGAAGCCACTTGCTGTGCAGCACCCCCTACCCCTCACCACACCACCCCCACCACCACACCACCCCCCCACCCCCACCCCCCACCCCCGTCTTCGAGGCTAGCATTTAGAAGCCCCTGCTGGAGAGTCTGCCTTGCATTGGGAGCCTGTGCAGAACCCGGCAGATCTTCAGATTTCCTGAGAAATGGCCACCAGTGTGATCCTTGCTTTTATTTTACTGGATGAACATTTATTAGGCACCAAGTCTACAAAGCAGAGAAGGAACTGACATTTACCTGTTTGACAGTTGGTTCCAGGCAGCCTCCCATAGAACCATCCCGACAGCTCGCAAGGCTTCTTGGGACGTTTTCCAGATGAGGATATGGCCAAGTGTGGTGTCAGTCTCTCTTGTGGCCACTTGACAAGCGGTGCTTTCCAGGAGGAAGGGCTTATTTTTGGCTCGTGGGATGAGGGCACAGTTCAGTCAGAGAAGAGGAAAAGCTACCATCAAGGTAGAATTGTTTTCTCTAGGCTTAAGGGGAGCCACCAGGCAATGGAGACTCTTCTAAGGTGGGAGTCAAACTTAGGAGGTCCACAGACACATTCTTGTGTTTCAAGGACATTGAGAGTCACAGGTCATGCCGGGTCTCAGTCCTAGCTGAGGCACAGGGCTGCTCAGGCAAGGAGTAACCATTGTTCTCTGCCAACAGCGGCGTCAACCGCTCCAGAAATAAAGAGTGGCAAAGCTTCTACCTTATGCAGTCGCAACTATTCGGCTAGGAGACTGAAGGAGAGGACTATGTGGGTCAATCTGCACAACAAAGTGGGACCCCCATCTTTAAAACAGAGAGAGAGCTGGGTATGGGGGTGCTTATCTTTAATCCCAGCCCTCGAGAGGCAGAGGCAGGTAAGACCTCTATGAGTTTAAGGCCAGCCTGGCCCACAAGAGCGTGGTCCAGGCCAGCCATGGCTACATGGTGAGATTCTGTCTCAGAAAAATAAAAATAAATAAATAAAAAAAAAAATATATATATATATATATACAAGGGGAAGAGGCTGCATGTGTGAGGCCCTGGGGTTTAAGCCTCCTCCTCACTGCCAAAACGAAATACCCAAACTAACAAATAATGGGTGTCATAGCTCCCACTTGAACTCAGGGAGAAGAATTACCACAAATTCAAGGTCAGCCCGGACGCTAGATGAGCACCTGTCTCAAAGAGAGCAACCATGAGAGCAAGAAAGCCTGCAGCAAGTCAGGGGTGGGCAGAAACAGGTCTGTATTAGCGTATTTCTAGAGAGGCAATTGTGTAGACTAATCAGGTTCCCCACTAACTGGCAGTGAAAATTCTCCCATTACAAATACCCCAGAAATGCTAATGAAGTTGCGGCAGATACTCCGCTGATACTCCTGGAAGTGCTGAGGTGAGCCCCCAAAAGGTGAAGAAACATGAAAGGAATAGAAAATCAAAGTGTTGGGAGGTATTGGGAGGGTGAGGGCACAGGCCAGTAACCCAGCCCTTAGGAGGCTGAGGCCGAAGGAATCAAGCCTTGGGCTCAGACCTCATGCTTAAAAAAAGCAGCACGTTACAGTTGTTTAAAGACTGAAAGTAAGTAGAAAAGAGCCAGAGGTGTGGTGGAACCCACCTTTAACCCCAGCACTTGGGAGGCAGAGGCGTGCAGATCTTTGTGAGTTCAAGACCAGCCTAGGCGATCTACAAATCAAGTTCCAGATCAATCAGGTCTACATAGTGAGACCCTGTCTCAAAAAGGAAAAAAAAAAAAAGTAAAAGAAGCCAGAGGGATGGCAGTGCAGAGCGCTTTGACCCTAGCACCCAGGAGACTGAAGCAGGAGAACCGAGAGGTCCAGGCCAGCCTGGGTTTCATATAGAGATTCTGTCTGAAAATAAAAAAGATTGGGGAAAAACAGCAGATGAATAAGACACTAGAAAAAAATAAAATATAATGAGAGATTTGAAAATAAACCAAATGAAATTTCTGGATATGGGAAAGCAGGGTGGAAACCATACTGGATGGTTCAATAGCAGCTTAGACAGAGAAAGAGAGGAACCACTGCCAGATCCATCTGTAGAGATTACCCATCATGCATCATGAGGGGGGATAAGGGAATGGAAAAGAGGAGAGAGGAAGTTCCTTAGCCACCCAGTGCAAAATCTAAAAGAAGAGTGGAGGGGAGAGAGAGAGTTGAATGCCTGAGAATTTTCCAGAAGTGAGTCCTGAGCTTTAGGGAGCAGCCATGCCTAGTTAGTAGACTCCTGGGAATAAACACTGCTCACTCTGAGCTGCTGAGCAGGGACGATTGTGCAAAGCCGTGGCTGCCACTTTTACCCATGTGTGTGCGAGCACATAAGAAACAACAGTCTGTCCCTGACTAGATTACTGTTGTAGAATACTAGTTTTTAAGATGTGTTACGCTTGTTTATGCTGTGGAACATGGGTTTAATGATGCAACGATGTGTTGCATCATTCTTTTATGTTGCATTTGTTTAACTCTGTGCAGCTGTGTTACTGTGCCTGTCTAAAACACCTGATTGGTCTAATAAAGAGCTGAATGGCCAATAGCAAGGCAGGAGAGAGGATAGGCAGGACTGGCAGGCAGAGAGAAGAAATAGGAGGAGAAATCTAGGGAAGAGAGTGAATGGGGAATGAGAAAAGAAGGGGTCAGCCATCCAGCCACACAGCCAGAGACAGAATAAGAAGGAAAGAAGAGCTGGGCGGTGGTGGCACATGCCTTTAATCCCAGCACTCGGGAGGCAGAGCCAGGTGGATCTCTGTGAGTTCAAGGCCAGCCTAGTCTACAGAATGAGCTCCAGGAAAGGTGCAAAGCTGCACAGAGAAACCCTGTCTTGAAAAACCAAAAAAGGAGGAGGAGGAGGAGGAGGAGGAGGAGGAGGAGGAGGAGGAGGAGGAAAGAAAAAATATACAGAAATAGAGAAAGGTAAAAGCCCAGAGGCAAAAGGTAGATGGGATAATTTAAGAAAAGCTGGCAAGCCGGGCGGTGGTGGCGCACGCCTTTAATCCCAGCACTCGGGAGGCAGAGCCAGGCGGATCTCTGTGAGTTCGAGGCCAGCCTGGGCTACCAAGTGAGCTCCAGGAAAGGCGCAAAGCTACACAGAGAAACCCTGTCTCGAAAAACCAAAAAAAAAAAAAAAAAAAGAAAAGCTGGCAATGTTAATTAAAGCTAAGGCCAGGCATTCATAAGAAAGAATAAGAGTCTGCAGGATTTATTTGGGAACTGGTGGCAGGCCCCCAAAGAACAAAGAGTAAAAACAACCAACTACAGATTGCAGTCCTCAGTTTACCAGAAATTGTGTTTCTAAGTTATATACACTCAATTAAGGGACACTGGTGCATACCTGGAATCCCAGCACCTGAGAGGTGGAGGACAGCTCTGTCTGCACAGTGAGTCTGGGGCCATCCTTGGCTATGTGAGATCTTGTCAGTTAATAAATAAATAAATAAATAAATAAATGTTAACCTTTCTGATGGGAAAGCCAAGACCCTGTCTCTAAAAGGGGGTGGGGAGGCAGGTTGGAGAAATGGCTTTAGTGGTTAAGAGCATGCAGTGCTCTTTCAGAGGACCCCAATTTGATTCCCAGCACCCATGTCCAGCTGTTCACAACTGCCTATAACTCTGGTTCCAGGGTCTGTCAGCTTCTTCTGGCATCCATTGGGTGCTGCACTCATATGCCCACACACCTGGACATACACACATGCAATTTTAAAAATAATAATAAAATAAAAGATTTCTTTAAAGAATTACTTGAATAGCCCAACCCTAGAATCCGTACACTCCAGCCGACTGAACATTAACTTGGCTGTCACCAGACACCAGCAGAAAAACGTGGCCCACAGTGGCTCAGTCAGATGGTTCTTTCATCGCCACGATAACACGCAGCCCACTATAATCACGTATGATGTGATTGGTTTCCCAGCCATGAAACTGTACCCATCAGTTGCTTGAACCGAGTCAAACCTAGCCCCAGCCTGCCTGGGGGGCAGCCAGGAGAAGCCAGGTGGAACAGATGGATTTTGAGGTTCCTGGGGTGCAGTAATAGCTGTCTCGCTCTGTGTGGGTATCAGAGAGCAGAAATGAAAGCTTGGCTGTCCCCTTGAAGAATCCACCCCAAACCCTGATCAGATGGCCAAACAGGTTCCTTAGATGGTTTCCTGCTGTGTGAGCCGAGCCTCCCGTGGGGGCGGCACTGTCGCCAGGGCCCCCATTCTCCGGATTCATCCCTCTCCCTTGGCAGTTTCCTCTCCCTCTGTGGGGTGCATGTGTGAGTATCTGTTCAATGGACTTGGTTTGGGTTAGACACAGCTCAGATCGTTTCCAAGGCCTTTCTTGCAAATCCGCAGCCGGCAGATGCTCCCCCTCCCCGCCCCCATTCCCACCTTATCACTCTCTGCACACATGAACACCTGATGGGAGGGAGAGGATCCGTCCACTTCGCAGGTCTGACTTGAGACATTGTGACAGGCATGGGGGAGTGTGCTTGTGCCTCTGTGGCCATCTGGGGAGACATCAGAAGCTCTGTGCACGCTGGCTTCCCTTTAACAAGGCCCGCTGTGGGGACAGGGAGGCTAGCAAAAGTGAGACCAGCTATGGTGGTTCCCACAGGTGAAGCTGGCCCCCTGCAGCATGTTCTGTAATGTTTGGTTTTAGAATTTATACATACATAGTTTCAAGGCTGTCACTGGGAAAAGGGTGTCCCTTGTGGGTCCTGGATGGGTTTTGGAAAAACTGAAGCCAGCCAAATCTAGACTTCTAGGAGTGCCAAGTGGTGAAATGTCATCCCAGGAAGTCAGGGGGCAGCTGAGAGGTGCAAACTGACAACCAAAACAAACAAACAATTGAAGGAAGAATGCTGCCCAATGAGGCGGACATTCTCGATGCAGCTGAGCGAACACTTTATTTCTAAAGATTTATTTTTAGTCTTCCATTATGTGTAAGGGTGCGAGTGCAATTGCCCATGCAAGCCAGAAGGGGGTGTCAGTTCCCCTAGTGCATGAGGTTTGGGTAGTTGTGAGTTGCCCAACATGGGTGCTGGGAACTGAACCGGGGTCCTAGGCAAGAGTGGCAGGAGCTCTTAAGCACTGAGCCATCTTTCCAGCCCCCTGGTTTGAACACTTTGAAGTGGTAGGGACTGGACATGGGGCTCCAGTTGACAGAGTGCTCAAGTAGCATGCATGAAACCCTGAGTTCCATCCCCAGGGCCTCATAAACTTGGAGTGGTGGCCTACACCTGTAATCCCAGCAGTAGGGAGTTAAAACCAGAAAGGTGGCAAGTTCAAGACCATCCTCCGCTCCATAGCTTGTTCTAAGCCAACCTATGATGCATGAAATCCTGTCTCAAAACAAACAAAAATGACAAGATGGTGTTGCTGGAGGGCTTCTCTCCAGGTTCCCCAAGCCCCGCAGTCCCACAATCCATTTATAAAATAATCACTCAGATGCTTGTATCACTTATAAACTGTATGGCCGTGGCAGGCTTCTTGCTAACTGTTCTTTTATCTTAAATTAACCCATTTTTATAAATCTATACCTTGCCACGTGGCTGGTGGCTTACCGGCATCTTTACATGCTCTTCTCCTGGCGGTGGCTGCAGTGTCTCTCCCCCCTTCTTCCTGTTTCCCCAATTCTCCTCTCTCTTTGTCCCGCCTATACTTCCTGCCTGGTCACTGGCCATCAGTGTTTTATTTACATAGAGTAATATCCACAGCAAGATGGGAAATGTTATATGTATTTTCTCACAAATAAAATTTTAAAGCCAGAGATGGAGGGTGGCTGTGGCAGAGCATTTGCTTAATTTGCACTTGAAATTTTTAAAGCGGTGCTGAGGAGTTAGCTCTGTGGTTAAGAGCACTTACTGCGCTTGCATAGGATCCAAGTTCAGTTCCCAGCACCCACATCAGGCAATTTACAACTGCCTCTAACTCCACAGAATCCCAGGCTGGCCTAGAACTAGCAATGTAGCCAAGGATGACCTTTGTGTTAGTTACTGTTTCATTGCTAGAAGGGGACACCATAACCACGACAACTTATTAAAGTAAGCATTTAACTGGGGATTTGCTTGCAGTTTCAGAGGGTTAGTCTGTGATCATCGTGGTGGGGAGCATGGAAGCAGGCAGGCATGGTGCTGGAGAAGTAGCTGAGAGCTACATCCTGATCTACAGTCAGCAGGCAGAGAGGGAGGCCGGAAGCCTACCCCCGTGACACACCTTCCACAGCGAGGCCACACGTCCTAATCTTTCCCAAACAGTCACCAGCTGGGGACCAAACATTCACATCTATGAGCCTATGGGATCATTCTCAAACCACGACAACCTTGAACTTCTGATCCTCTTGCCTCTGCCTCTCAGAGGCTGGGTTTTCAGACACCCACCGGCTCACCCAGTTCATTCGATGCTGGGGATGAAACCTGCCACCTCCTCAGCCTGGACTTCCATTCCAAATGGATCGTTCCCGGGCTAGAGGATAACAGAATTGGTAGGAATTGGAAGGAAGGGTGCCTGACCGCACATGGGGTGACAGAAAGTCCTGAGAGCAGAGGCCGAAGGCTTGACTGACAAGCTTTCCTTTTCGATAGGAGGCCAAAGTTCTAGGTTATAGCTGAGTGGAGAACCACCCTCCCCATGGTAACAGCAGAATATGATTAAGAGCTAAGGGGCTGAGGCAAAAATGAGAAATCCAAGCACAGAGGCTGCCCGTGTCTGTGACTTCTGAACTTGAAGATAATCTCACCCCTTTTGCAGAAGAATATGAATATTTATAAGCTTCTGGGGGCGGGGTGGAGGGTACATGCTAAGCAGGTGCTCTACTGTGGAGCTGCATCCTCAGCCCTGTGGGTCTGTACCTAAGACCTCAGACTTTCACTGGAGGGAACGCCCGAACCAGAAAATAACTTTTGTCAGATGCTGTCCCCACAGCAAGAGGACACCAGGGCCATAAAATGTTCATCTCTGGCATCTTTACAGTTTTACATTTACTTATTTGTGTGTTTATGTGTGGGGTAGGGGGACATTATGTGTGTGGGTTGTGTATGTATATGTGTGTTGTGTTTGTATGTGTGAGTATGTGTTGTTTGTATGTGTTGTGTGTGTGTTGTAAATGTGTGTGTATGTGGGTTATGTGTGTGGGCTGTGTATGTGTGTGTGCTGTATATGTATGTGTGTATGTGTGTTGTTTGTGTGTGTATGTTGTGTGTGTTGTATATGTGTGTGGGAGTGAGAGTTTGTGTATGTTGTGTATGTATGTGTGTGTGTTGTATGTGTGAGTGTGGTGCATGTATGTTTGTCTGAGGGGGGAGATGTGTGTGCATACCTGCATGTCTCTCTTCCCATGTGAAGGTCCGAAGACAATTTGACTTGGTCTCTCTTACCATGTGGGTTCCTGGATCAAACTCAGGCACTTTTACCCTGAGCCATCTCACTGGCCCTCGGCATCTTTCACTGGTCTTGAGAAGTGGGTGCGTTCTGTACCGACTCCAGAGCCTTACCACCGATCAGACATAGGATGGCCTGGGAATTGAACCCACATCCTCTGGAACATCAGTCAGTGCTCTTGACCACTGAGCCATCTCTCTTCCCCCAGATCACGTGTCCTTATGAGGATACTGAAGGTGCAACCTGATAAGGATTTTTTTTCAATGCAAGGCCTCGCACACGCTACACACGCACGTTAACCCTGAGTGATGATCCCAACCCCTCAGAAGGATGTTTCTGTTCCTTGCCTGAAAGGCCTAAATTATCTGGGGTTCTAAAGTTTCAGACTCTTTTTAGGGGTGGACTAGTTGACTGTATTCCAGGCTGGCCTTGATCTTGCTCCATACCAAAGGATGGTCTTGAACTCTTGACCCTCCCACCTCCACCTCAGCAGTGCTGGGATCACAGGTTTGTGACCCCATGCCCAGCTTCAAACAGTAGATTGATGCTGTACATATCCCCCACCCTTTTTCCTTTTTCCTAACACAGCCTCCTCCTGTCCTTTCCACTTCTAGAACCTTCAGAGGGTGGGTAATGGCCTCTGACCCCCATCCAGGATTCAGCGGTGGGTGGTTCTTGCCGGCTTCCACGCCTGTGTGTTGCTAGGAGCCTATCTCGTAGTTTGTGTCCAGGTTTTACCCCCATGCAGAGAGCAAACCTTTTGAATGCAAACTCATCTGGGAGTGGAAAGAGGGCATTAGTGAAGGAGTGATGAAATGCATGTCCAACCCGACCTGGTTTACGTTCGCTCTGGACTACTGTGGGAGGTTCAAGGTCAAAGGAGTGCCTTTTCAGGCTTTTCTCTGTGGCTCTCCCTGGATCTAACGGTTGCTCAGAAATCCTGCTATTGTCCCTGTTGGCCACAAGGAGGTGTGGCACTCCACCAGCTGTCCCATGGCAGATCAGCCTCGGAAGGGAAAGGAGATGGAATCCCCTAGGGCAAAGGAAGCATCTGAATGGCCATCCTGGCCCCAGATCCACACAGTTAGGCCCTCTTGATTACTGCATCAAAAGAGAGAATGGTCCCAGGGACCTCACAGCTATCCAGAGATTCTGGGTTGCGGTCCTTGCTGGAGTCTCTCTGGCTGCGTGGCCTTGGACTGGTGCCAACCCCTCTCTGAGCCCATTTCCCCATCTTCCAAGGGAAGGGTTCAAAAAGAGGGAGGCAGGTCATCCATGTTCTCGGTGGGTGTGAGCTTTCGGGTGGTAGAAAGACACACTGCTTCCAGCTCCAGCTATGTCACTTGCTGTCTGTGTGGCTGTGCAGATGTTTACCTTAACTGTGACAGTGACACTTTGCAGGACTAGATCAGGCATGTGAGGGTCTGACTCGGGGCCTGGAACCCTGTAAGTTTTACACACACACCCCATTGCCGTGTGTGTTTGTGTGTGTGTGTGTGTGTGTGTGTGTGTGTGTGTGTGTGTGTGTGTGTATTGAGGGATATTTGTTCACACTGACACTCCAAGACTGCTAATTAGGGCTGGAGGGATAGCTCAGCCATTAAAGGCTAGGCTCACAACCAAAAATATAAGACTGCTAATTAAGTTTACCTTGAATCAGGGACAGAGTCAGCAATTGGCTGACTGGAATTAGCCATAGAGATTTTGGAGGACCCAGATGGGGGGCACAGGAAGATATCAGAAGGGGCTTAGGAGATTCTCAGCCTTTCGATCTGGGAAGCGTGGAGAGTTAGGGTCAGCTGATCGTTCCTCCGCTGCTCTTTGGATCTATCATCAGGTTTTTACCCCAATATCTGACTCCCGAGTTTTTATTAATAATAGAACGATATAGGTAAATGCTTCATGCGTGTAGTCATATGCAAGTGTGTATGTATATGTGCGCGACAGTGATCGCCTTTATCATTATTAAGTCCCCTGCCACCCTCTACCTTTCTCCATCCCATCCCACACACGCACCACCCATTCACCCCCCTCCCATCAGGACCCACTGTGGCATGGAACACTGACGGACTCTGCTGGTATCTCTCACCAGATTGCCAAGGGATCATCGAGGATGTGGTCCTTCTGGGCGCACCAGTGGAAGGGGACGCCAAGCACTGGGAACCATTCCGGAAGGTGGTGTCTGGGAGAATCATCAATGGCTACTGCAGGTCTGTCTGAACCTCATGCCCTGGGGGAGGAAATAATATTTCCTGAGCACCTAGTGCCCCCCACATCCTTGCTGGAGACAAGAAGCCTCTGTGCTAGAAGATAGCAGAAGCTGGCCGCTGGCTGTCAGCAGAGCCGTCAGGGCCAGAGGTTCAGATCTGGGAGCCATCCCACCCTGCAGGATGGCTGTGGACAGAGGGGGGCCTTGCAGGATGATGCACCCCTGTGTCAGGTCCAAGGTCACCTGAAGGATGACTCAGCAGATCAGAATTGGAGGGGGAAGCATGGGGTGGTACTTGAGACTGAAACACACGAGGGATCCAAATGGGAGTCCTTTGAGGCTAAGGCACACACGCTTGTGCCATTGGCCATGGAGGTGTCTGGGCTCTGTTTTGGGAACATGATTTCTGAGCAGGGGCGGGAAGGTGGAAGAAGTAGCTGTCAGTGCAGAGAGAGCCAGCACCCTGGGCAGCAAGCCCTCTGGCAAGCGGCGGGACCTGGGGATGGGCCGGGGGAGCAGCCCCGTTTGGAGTCTGAGGAGACGCCCTAGGCATTTCATTCTGAACAGTAACCCCGAGCTCCCAAAAAGCAGCAGCCCCTCATCCCAAGCTTGCAAGAGTGAGTATCCTGTATTTTGCAGGCTACAGGCTGGTTAGCTGTAAACATCCCAAGGCTCATGAACTGCCACAGGTCCCAAGGGTTTGAGATAAGGGACCTGCAGTGAAAACACAGGATGATGATGACCAAGTCACCTGGAGGAGGTGACAGGCTAGATGGATGAAACAGTGACCTTTATCTTTTTGAGGCAGGCTCTCATTGAGCTCAGGGTGGCTTTGAACTCTCTATATAGCCAAGGATCCTCCTGCCTCCACCTTCCAACTGTTGAGATGCACAAACATGTACCACCAATTCTGATTTATGTGGTGCTGAGAGTCAAAAGCTGGATTTGTTCATGCTAGGCAAATACCCTGTCAAGTGAGCAGAGTGTGTTTCCAAGCCCCAGGGACCCAACTTAAATATTACAATTTAAAGAAAAATTATATAAATAGATACATGTGTGCATGTATAGAATACATACATACATACATACATACATACATACATTGAGGGATTTGAGGGGGAAGTGGCTGCAGGTTTGAGCAAAAGTGTGAGGCCCACACTATAAAGCAATGCAGGGCTCAGAGGTCAGAACCAGAGGGACGGTTGGACCAGAGGTTCTGGATGAGAGCTGAAGGCAGAGGGACAGACAGTAGAGGGACAGACAGACAGCAGAGGGCCTATGATGGATGAGCCTGCAGGAAAAGAGCAAATGATGGGATTCCCATTTGAAGGGATTCATCTCAGGAGGAGGAAGCGCCGCTGTGTGTCAGAGCCCCTCAGAGCGTCTAGCCAACCACTCTGGTGTCCACATGGCATCCCAGAATTTGGATGCTGAGGCGGGGAGGATTGTGAGGCCAACCCAGGCTACACACTGTCCAGCTGTGCCCAGTTGGTCAGAGGCCCAGCCCACCCGGGCTCAGGCTGACGGCGCCTGTTTCTGCCTTCAGGGGAGACTGGTTGCTGAGCTTCGTGTACCGCACGTCCTCTGTGCAGCTCCGAGTCGCAGGCCTCCAGCCCGTGCCGCTGCAGGACCGGAGGATGGAGAACGTGGACCTGTCCTCAGTGGTGAGTCCTGGTCTGTCCCCACAAGGGCTCCCCACTGGCCTGTGTATGAGGGACACCAGGTCATGGCAGCACTTGGGGATAGGACCTGCACGGACCTGCCTCCTGTGGGCTCCATGCCAGCCTTTCCCCCTTGGCTGTAATCCCCAAGCTACTGCCCGGCAGGAACAGTTGTATCCCATTTACAGATGAGGAAATCAAAGCTTAGAAGAATTCCTGTCTCCCGACTAGCAATTCACAGGGCTGGATCTAAACCCCTAGAGTTTATCACAAACCCCTTCAAATTACCACTCCTACCCCTGACCCCCGAAGCAATAACCAGATCACCAGTCAGAGCTGCCCCCGCCTGCCCCAGCAATAACCAAAGCAAGCAGAGGACCCAGGTGCAGGGCATTGTCTAGACTCAAAGCAGTAGACCCTGGTGTTGGCCAAGCAAGAACACAATCTAGTACTGAGTCCATCATATGGGGAGTTTACTTAAGATGCAGGGTCCAGAGCCTTGGGCTCATGAGTGCTCCCTAATACTAGCCCCCCCTCTTCAGCCACCCCACCACCCCTCACTTCTTCAGTTTGGAGACTAGCTGCTCCCAGACCCCTCCCTCCTCAAACACCTTGACTTTGGCTCTGCTTCTGCCTAATAATAGCTCTTTATCACATTAGGGGCCTCAGTAAAGCGGTGCTTTCCTCCTCTGAGTAATTAGAGGTAATTAGCATTGCCTTTGTGTCCCTGGCTTTCCTTGGCAGCTCACTGCTGGAGGAGGGCCTGGCAGGGCTCCCTCGCTAGGACTTGCCAGGCAGCTCCCTGTGCACCAGCGGCTGCAGACCTGTCCCATCCCTCCTCCCTGTGGCAAGCAGGGGCCCCCTCTGGGGGAGATAAAGGAACCCTGGCTGGGATGCCTCTCTGGGCTGCAGCAGGTGGAGGATTTACCACCCCAAGGCTCGCTGTTTGAAGCTGTCCAGGAAGACCTGGTCCAGAATAAACCTCCCTATATCCCAAAGGATGTCTTTGGTCTCTAGAACTTAACAAAGGGCCAACCACAAAGCACAACAGTCAGTAATAGTACTAGCATCGGGTGACAAGAGCCACCATGAATCAGGTGACCCTGCCAAAGGTCCCAGGAAAACATACTGATCCATTATTCAGATGTGGAAACTGAGGCTGCAGTGAGTGACAAACACAGGCATATTAGTGACTTTCTGAGTCATTTGTGACCTCGCCCCTTGGCATAAATAACTTAGGATCTATTTACACTCACGGTGTAGGCAGGCTTCAGTCTGCCGGGGCAGGGAAGGCCCAGCAGGAAGCTGTTCACAGAGGGGTGGATTGACAGCAAAGGGGGGGGGCGGGCTGGGCATCCATTCTCAGTCCACTTCTAGTGACCTGCCTCCTAAAGGTTCCACGCCCCCCCAACATCACCAGCTGGAGAATGAACCGTCAAGAACGTGGGCCTGAGGAGGACGTTGTAGATTCAAGCCAGAAACCCAAGGACGCCACCTCAGAGCTTGGGCCCTCGGCCACCCATTTGTGCCATCTGCGCTCCTAAACCATGTCGACAATGTGCAGCCCTGCCAGCGGGCCTGTATCCATGTGGTCTCCTGCTCATCCTGTCAGCCCACATGATGCTGGGGTTATTGTCATTTCATTTTACAGAAGTAGCATGGGACGCCAGGGAACTGAGGGCCTCAGGACAGACAGGTGGGGTGGTGGCAGCCAGGCCAGGTCTCTTGCAAGGCAGGAAAGGGGAAATGCTGCTACCCACATGGACCCGATGACTCCTCGAGTTCATGGTCTGTCAGCTGGTAGTCTAATGAGCCTTTGCTAATTGACAGTATGTGGTGAGAGCTGCCTGGTGTGTCCCGAGGCTGTACCCCTACCCAGAATCATTCATGGAAGATGGCTGTTTTGCATTAGTGATGTCTGGCTGTACAGGGCAGTGGGCAGGGCTCAGTGGGACAGCTGGGGAGATGGTCACAGGCTGAAAACTTGAGTCAACATCAGCTATATCACATCCACCCGTGGTCCACCTTGCTCTCGTGACTGTAAACATGGAGTGCGACTCCATCTTGGGTCTCTGTGTAATAGGAGCTGGGGGACTGTGCATGGCCAAGACCTGGACCAGCCTATGGCAGAGGAGGCTAGTGCTGTGGGCTGTAGGTATGATGGTCACCTGAAGTCAGCTGCCGCCATGGCAGTGACACTGTCCTTGCTGGCTGCCTGTTCCCACGCAGCCCTGGCACCAGGCCTTCCCCAGGACTCAAAAGGCTCAGGGAAGCAGCTCTTATTTGTCCCTAGGGAACTGGTTAGTGTTTGTCCCTGTGGGTCTGAAGTTTCTGTTGGCTGGCATTCAGAAGTGATAGCTAGAGCTTCAGCAGCCACCTTGGGCTCCCAGACGGATCGGCCCAGCTAACTCCCCACCTCCATCTCCCCTGTGAGGCAAACTAAAGTCGGAGAACACATATTTATGCAGCACCTACTAAGCACCAGGCACAGTGTTGTGGTTTGCATGTACTTCTCACATTCCACTGAAATGCATTAGCACTGACCTGGATTGGGAGACACCTCTATGAGATGCCTTGGGGACTGGGGATGTGGCTTAGTCAGCAACGTGCTTTCCATAAAAGCATGAGGGTCTAAGTTCAGGTCCCCAGAACGTGCTGGGGTAGGGTAGGGGGTAGCAGAGACAGGAGGATCCCTGGAGCTTGTGAGACAGCCAGATAGCCAAATAGATATGCTCCAGGGCCAGTGAGCGACCGTATCTCAAAAAATAAAGGGGATAGATGAGGAAGACCCCTGACCTTTGACCTACACACACACACACACACACACACACACACACACACACACACACACACACACACACACACACGGTGGGGGTGGGTAAGAAAAGACACCCATTCTCTCACAAAGAGCTCCGAGAGGCACCGGAAACAGCACTGCCCCCTCTCATCTTGGCCCCTCTGGACTGCTGTAGGTGAATATCTGGGACTAGATCGTGCACCATATGATGTACCATGAGCAGAAGGTTATCTGACTGTTAACAGTGGCAACTGGTACCCGTGGCTGTGGCACTGCCGTGTGGTGGCGGCTTCTGGCTGCATCATCTCATGGTGGGGTGGCAAGCTGGCCTGGTAATAAATCTGCCCTCAGGGTGACATCCCTGTCAAGCCAGAGACAGCCACAGCCCCTTCTCTCGACACTCTTGTTTTGGGAGATAAGTTTTCACCACACATTGAGCAGGGCGAATGGGGAGTTCCTAGGAGGGGAACTGGGTGAAGCAGAGGAATGATGGGGACCAGAGAGCTGTGAAGAAACTGAACCTACAGGCT
Source organism: Peromyscus maniculatus bairdii (assembly GCF_049852395.1). Taxonomy (NCBI): domain Eukaryota; kingdom Metazoa; phylum Chordata; class Mammalia; order Rodentia; family Cricetidae; genus Peromyscus; species Peromyscus maniculatus. The sequence goes on from NC_134853.1 coordinate 157,780,711, forward strand.
GGGACAAAATTTTATTTCCAACTTGGGATTTTTTCCTGGGGAAACCCTCCCAGCCACCCTCTGGGGGAGCTACTCCTAATGTTGGGGACAGAAAGGCCACCCAAGGTCCCGGCTACTGAAGATCAAACACTGAGCCCCTCTCCTGCCTGATAGCCATCAGGATGGGCCTTTCTGCCCCAGGGGACCCACACATTTGGAAAAGCTTTCTTCAGCTTTCCCTTGCTAAGATCCTATAGCCCCACCCCCACCCCACCCCCCACCAGTGCACTCTGGACTTGAGAACCATCAATAATTGGGACCCTGGGAAACTGAGGGACTGGCTGAGGATAGAGCTTGGCTTGGATCCCAGGGAAAGGGTGGGCCCTGCCCACCTACCCACCATGGTCCTCACTCATGGTCTCCTTGCAGGTCAATGGACACTTGGACTATGCTAAGCAAATGGATGTCATCCTGAAGGCTGTTGGCATCCGCACCAAGCCAGGCTGGGGTGAGAAGGGATTCCCACTGGCTCCTGGCAGCCTGCCCCAAGATGAGCCTCTCCAGACAGCCACAGTCTCCACAGATGAGGTGATCCACCAGGATGGGCAAACCCAGGGACCTGGCCCAGGAGACTGTCTCAAAACCGCCATATCTTCCAGTGCCAGGCTAGCCCAGATGCCAACAGAGCTGGACCAATCCACAGAGGCCTTGCCCCCTACTGCTGCCAATCCAGCAGAAGGACCTCTGATCTGCAGCCATGGTGTGGATCCTAACCCATTGGGCTGCCCTGACTGCTCACAGGGGACCCAGGAGTCCTGTGCAGAACTGGACTGACCCCGGCAGGAGCCTAGACTCTCTCCAGACCTCTGTATGCAACTCTCTCTAATACCTCTGGGCTCCCCAGAGAGTTCTGGAAATGCAGAATTCCCACAAGTGCCTTCCTTAAACAGAAAGAGCCTGGAATGGAGAACCAATGGAGAAAGCCACCTGCTCCTGAGGAAACACTGGCCGTGTGACCTGCAACATCAACCCAGCCCCAGGCCAGTGTAGGCTCCTGCCCTGCAGGTCCCACCCAGAGGCCCCGGAGTCACCGTGGGGCTGGAGGTCCCCATACTCCTTCTTCCTCCAACTTCAGTGGAACCAAGTGTCCTCTTGACCTTTTACCCACTCCCCAGGGCCGCCCACCAGCCCCGTTTTCAGGTGCCAATGGGGCAGCTTCCTCCCTCTGCTCTTCTCGGGAGGTGCAGTCAGCTCGGTCCCGTATAGATGTGTAGCCTGTGTGAGCTGCACAAGTGCCGAAGGAACTGAGACACAGAGGTGATGTGAGTGGCGCCCCAGCCTGAGCTCGGGGCACATGGTGGCCCTGGGTAGAAGAACTATAGCAAGAGGAATAAAGGCAGAATTCACAGTCGGCATGGAGAAAACTGGGCCTGGTGATAAATGTGGATCACACACAGGGAGGGACCAATAAATACTAAAGGCTTTTCTCTTGACCTTCACGGCTACCTTTCTTTTTGTGCTGGGGAAACTGAGCCTCTGTGTAATTATAAAGCCTGTTGAAGGCCACACAGCTGATCGGTGATGGAGTCGCTATGAAGTCTAGCTGGTTGGGACTTTAGACCTGAGCTCTATGGCCCTGCATCTGCGTCTGTGAGAACCTCCTCTTTGTTTCTCCCACCTCCTGTGGGTGTCAGAGACAGAGGTGGCCCACCCCCACTGTGCACGTGGAGAAATAAGACCCATACAAGGCTGTGGGTGTCATAGTATGCAGAAACTGGATGGCCCTCTAGTGTGCGTCACTTATTCACTTTACAGACACCTACCCAACTCGGGCTGCCTTTAGGAGAAGCTGCTGTGTCCATGTGGAAAAATGACAGTTGACAGTGATTTGTTGTGGGGGGGGGACGGGGGTGTCACAAAGCAAGCTAGTCAGATCAGAGCCCAGGACACTTGGGCGGAGACCTTTACATAGCTCCTTTCCAACCACCCGGGGCTTCAAGAAGATCCAGTCCACACACACAGCCACTTCCTTCAGTTTTTGTTTATTGAGTCCCTCAGGCAGGCCTTGAGGCAGAGAAGCCCTGGCAAGCACCAAAACCCTGCTGCCAGGGCCCAGTTGAATATGATCAGCACCAAGGAGAGCTCCTGGTCACTCTGGGCAAGCCTGGGAACCTGGTTGATGGAACGTAATAAGGGTTTGAAGAAAGACCCGGAGCAGAGCTGAGGAGGAACTCATTGCAGAGAAGCATGGAGCCAAGAGTCCCCTGCCCTTGCCCACCAAAGCCAGGCCCAAGCCGGAGCCCACCAGCCTGTCTGTGGCTTCACCCCAAAGTCGGGGACATTCCTCTTCAACTCTGCTCTGCCCACCCAAGCAGCCGTCCTTTCTTTCAGCGACCCTAGGGAGGACCAAAGCAGGCAGGATGAGGAACTGGGTCGGCCTCCATCAGCTGCTTCCTCTCCAGGAAGCCCAGGGTGGAGGAAACCCACTCTTGAGGTTGCACAAGATCTGTCACCAGCCCCTGGGCCTCTAGAGGCAGAAGAGCATATGAGCTGGAAGGGTCCCTGAGTGGCGGGGTTCCCACCCACCAGAACAAGGAAGCTGGGAGCCTGAGTTAAGGTGTGGGAATCCAGGCTGGAAAAGAACAGTGGGGCTAAGGTGTGGCTCCACAGAGAGCATTTGCTTGGTATGCGCAAGGCAGTCCTAACAGAAGGGGGCGCACTGGGGACATAGCTCAGTTGATAGACTGCTTTCCTAGAATACATGAAGCCCTGAGGTCCATCCCCAGCACCACATAAACCTGGTGTATGCTACATGCCTGCGATCCCAGCCCTTGGGAGGTAGAGGCAAGAGGATCAAAAGTTCAAGGTCATCCTTGGCCACACAGGGAACTTGAGGGCAGCCTGGGCTACATGAGACCCTAGGGGGAAAAAAATAAAAGGGAGGTAAGAAAAGGGAAGAGAGGGAAGGAGGGGAGGGGAGGGGAGAGGTGCTTGCTAGCCTTCTACCAGAGCCAAGCCCTGGCTGGCCAGGGGTTAAAGCCACAGAATGTACCACCTGCTGACCCCTCACAGGTGCTGGGCACAGCCTTCACATTGTCTTATAAGGTGGTGACACTACTCCCCCTCGAGACCTGTGCCAAGTCCCCAAACTGCCATATACAGTTGAGGAAAGGGTCATGTTTCTGACTGCCCAGCTTCCGGCCTAAGGTGCTCTTTAGCGTTGCAATCCCCATCCTAAGGGCTGGCAGGTCTGAAGTATCCAGCGAATGCATATGTGGGAAAGCTCATGAACATACAATTTTGACTGAGCACATCTTCAGTGGAGAGGGTGGGCACTTTGAATAAACTCCCCAGAGCCTGTGAGAGCCCCAAGTAGCCCATTGATGGCACTTTGGATAGCAGGGGATTGGGCCAGACAAGAACCGGGGTGTCTAGATGAATGTGTTCTTTGCACTCACCAAGAGAGAAAGGACTACGAACAGATTGCTTTCCTGCTGGCCTGAACCAAATGGCCCATCTCCCTCAGCTCCCCCAGCCACACTACACTAACCACAGTGACCTCCATACTTGCAGCACCCTACACCCTACAGAGGTGTTTCTGATCATCCTTAAATGTCGAGGGGCCTGTAACGGAAGATGGGGGCTAGCTGAGGGTGTCTCATGGAGCTCGGCAGGCTCCCAGGGGGCCTACCATCTCCCAGTCTTAGGGAGAGTGGGCCGAGGTCTCTGGGATGTGGCTCTCCGCTGGCCAGCTCTTGACCTGGTCAGTTCGTGGGAGAACTGAGTGGATGCTGCCGTATGTCGGGCTCCACAGAATCCGCAACGAAGAAGTTGACCACAGCGGTGGCCCTGGTGGGTGGCGGGGGGTCCTGGGTTGCCTCTCCAGGCAGCAGAAGCTGAGCTGTGAGCTGAAGGCCCGAGGTGCCCCCCGAAGCTGAGTCTGAATCTGAATTCGGCGGCAGGGGCAGAGGCAGCACCTGCTGCAGGCTGAGGCCTGGTCTCGCACCGCTGTGAGAAGTCCACATGGAGGGGGAGGCAGGGCTGGCCCGGTGCTCCGGGGGACAGTGGATGCACGGCAGGAACCTACCCAGGGCTCTCTTGAAGTCCCGCATGAAGAGTGGGTAGATGATGGGGTTCATGGTGCTATTACAATACCCGAGCCACGTGAGGACGTCAAAGAGGCCTGGTGAGATGCAGTCACACACAGCCTGTGGGAATAGGATTCATCACACCTGGTCCTGGGCAGGGACCCAGGCGACCTCACCCGGCAGGGATGGGACAGACACACAGACACGGGTACCACAGATGAGCCATCCTCCTCCCTCCCGCCTTGGCACAGGGAGAGACGTCATTTTTTACCTGCCCTCACAGTCATGTCTTTTTACCTGAGCTATGTTGGCCACAAAGAAGGGCAGCCAGGTGACAAAGAACATGCCCAGCAGGATGCCCAGGGTCAGGCTGGCCTTCAAGGCCTTCCTACTATGCTTGGTGGCCAACCGCCTACTGTCAGCCGACTCCATCCCCGGGCGTGGGGTCCTGGGCACCTGTAGAAAGGAAGGCCACATAAGTTGACTGATCGTAGTCACAGGCTGAGCCTCAACCCTAATACTAGACCAAGTTCTAGTATGCCAGCAAATAACTGAGCCCTGATCCTTGACTGAAGCCCAACTGAAGCACCAGGCCTAACTCCAGTCCCATACTGAACTTGATGCTGGCTGCAGACAAAACCTTACATCACCGCTAAGCACAGCACAGTCTGCCCATAGGTCCTCGTGTGCCCAAGGCCTCGAGCTGAGCCTCCAGCATGGTCTGTACTGAGCCCTGATTCAGGTCCCACACTACACCTTGCCCATGCAGCGTTTCACAGGAGTTTGAGGCAGTTCAGATCCAGAGGTAGGACAGCTCTGAACGAACCTCCTGCAAGGCCAATACTCAGCACATGGGGGCATCAGAATGTAGCTCAGTTGAGAGAGTGATTACCTAGCATGCAGGAAGCCTGGGTTCCATTTCTGCTACCTCACAAACTAGGTGTAGGGAGTGCCTGGAGTCGAAGCAAGCTCAGAAGTTCAAGGCTGCCCTCAGCTACAAAATGACTTGAGACCAGCCTGGGCTACAGGAGACACAGTCTCAAAAATAAATAATATGGATGGATGGGTATGGATGGGTGGATGGGTGGGTAGGTGGATGGATGGGTAGGTGGATGGATGGATGGATGGATGGATGGATGGATGGATGGATGGATGGATGGATGGATGGATGGGTAGGTGGATGGATGGGTAGGTGGATGGATGGGTAGGTGGATGGATGGGTGGCTGGGTGGCTGGGTGGCTGGGTAGGTGGATGGATAATGACATTCAACACAGTCAGGCACACAGCACAAGAAGCTCCATTACTTTCTAAGCTTTGGCACTTCAAGACTCAGTTACACTTGAGGAAAAACAACCATGGCCAAAGAGCAGATTATTTGTATAGTGCATGGATTCCCTGCACATTTTGGAATTACGGTTTTTGCCCTCATGGTCTACAAAACAGAAGTGTTCCTTCTTACTATGTGCATGAAGCAAATGGTTGTGATGAGATCCTGTGTAAATGCCTAGGGATGCTGGCTGGTGACTTCACATCTCCTTTCCAGTCCAGACTGACATCCAACTCCATTCTCCTCATGGACGCTGGAGGGGACCAGGGAAGGAGAAAGGTGCCACTCCCCCCAGCACACCAAGAAGGGGACAAACACCTGGAGAGATCTGAGCTTGAGACTGCCACCTGGCAACCAACTGTCCCAGATCATTATGGGGCATGGAACGAGGCTGGACCACCTCTGAGACCCTTTTGAAAATATGAGAAACCTCTCCCCCAGAAAAGGATACTCATAAAAGTTTATTTTCACACATACAAAAGAAAAAGCATGCGGCTCTCAAGTAAAGGTGACTGCCACTGAGCCTGACGACCTGTGTTCAAGCCCTGGGGATGAACTTGAACTCCCAATTTTCCAAGATTTACCTCCTGAACATTGGGATTACAAGCATGTGCCACCATACCTGGCTTATGCGGAGCTGGGGATTGAACCCAGGGCTTCACACTAGGCAAACACTCTACCAACTGAGCCACATTCCCAGCCATGTTCTTGCCTTCTTCTCGTACTTAGATTTTAAATACAGGGATTTGCCCAGCTTCGTTCTTTTTCTTTTAACTTATTTACAGACATGTAGTCCAGGGTACGTAGTCCAGGCTAGCCTCAAATTGGAAATATTCCTGCCTCCGTCTTGCTAGATCCAGGATGACAGGTAAGTTCCAACATGCCTGGCTGGGTTCTGGAAGCAGCCAGAGGTGGGAAGGGTGTGGAGAGATGCAAAGATCAGGCAGAGGCAGGAAGGGAACCAGATTCCCAGGCAACGCTCTACAGATGGAGAGGGGGTGGAGGAGGCAAAGTCAGGGTCTATCAGAGCCAGGGAGCTTCAGAGCTAGCCAAATGCACTCTCACACAGGAACAGCCCTCTGCCTAGCTCCCTGCCAACTGGGCTTGCAGAGCAGAGGCCTGTCTACAATGCTGGAACCCCAGCTCTGAGCTGCCCTTCTGCAGGACTCGGGGTCTAGCTCTGGAATGTAAGTTGAAGGACAAAGCACATTGTAATGGATTTTCCAGGTGAAATCTGATGATATGACTATCAGGGCAAATCCACAAAAGAGCAGCCAGGGAGAGGCCCTGGTCTCTTCCCCTTGGCCTTGAAAGGTTGGCAGAGGTAAAAGCTGGGCCTTTATGATGGGTGGTCTGCAGCGAATCACAGCCCCACCCCACACTAGCTCTAGGAACTTGAAAAAGAGTCCCTTGTCTACAATGGTAAAGAGAGAGAGACAGGGGGCCATAAAGATAGCTCAATGGTTACAAGAGATGATCCTCAGCTCCCAGAGCCACAGAGAGTGTGTGGACTATACATGCACAGGGTGATGCCAATGTCTTACTTCTGTCTTCCCAGGGGCCATGCCCAGCCCTGCTGGGCCTCCTTCAGTTGTCTGTATGTCCCTTTATATGTCTGTGGAATGTGCCAGTAACAGAGCGTGGCTTGTCATCCAGGGCAATCCAGCAGTGCCCTTCCAGCCAGCAACTCCACGTGGACACTCCCATTCTGCTAACAACTCAACTATATGCGTGGTATAGACAAGTATGAGTGCCACAGCCACCGGCTGTCCACCCAAGGACGAGCAGCCAAATAAACCATGCGTGTTCCCGCTGCAGGACGCAGCACTGGGTTTTTGTTTGGTTGGTTTTTTGGTTTTTTTTTTTTCTTTTCTTTTCTTTACTTTTTTTTCTGCACTGGGAACAGAGAGATGGCCCCTCCGGTAAAGGTACCTACTACCAAGTCTTGGAGGAAAAGACAGAACTGAGCTGGGCATAGTGGTGCACACCTTTAATCCCAGCACTGAGGAAGCAGAGGCAGGAGGATCTCTGTGCATTTGAGGCCAGCCTGGTCTACAGAGTGAGTTCCAGGACAGCCAGAGCTATATAGTCAGACCATGTCTTGGGAAAGAAAAAAAAGAACTGATTCCCACAAATTGTCCTCTGACTTCCACAGGCATGCCATGGCACAATGCCCCACCCACCACACACAAAATGAATACACACACACACACACACCACACACACACACACACACACACACACACACACACACACAATGAATATACACACAATGAACAAATAAGTATAACAAAAATGTTAATGTCGTTGGCTAGGGATGTACTTTAATTGGCACAGTGCTTGCCCTGAGTTCTGTGCTCAGCACTGTATAAACCAGGTATAGTGGTATATGCTTGCAACCTAGCACTCAGAAGGACTAGGAGTTCAAGATCATCCTCTGCTACATAGTAAATTCAAGGCCAGCCTGGGATACATGAGACCCTGTCTCAAAAATAAATAGGCAAGCACTCCCTCAACAGAGCCATATTCTCAGCCCTAGCATTCAGTCACTCATTCTTCAAACAGGGACTCAGTGGTTAAGTAAGAGCACCTGCTGCTCCTCCAGAGGACCTGAGTTCAGTTCCCAGCACCCACGTAATAGCTCACATCCATCCATAACTCAAGTTCCAGAGGACCCAACACCCTCTTCAGCCTCTTCAGGCAACAGTCATGTACATGGTGCATATACAGACATCCACGCAAAATATAAAAATGCATAAAATGAATGCATCTTTTTTAAGAAATTAAAGTAAATAAATAAATATAAATAAAGAGCATGGTAACCAGAGGAGTTGTATTATAAAATGAGATTGGTAAACAGACAACATGCCTCCATCATGTAAGCACTAACATAAAACACTGGTTCTTGAGGACCTGACACAAATTCAGAAGCACATGGAATAACAGCAAGAATGAGCCGTAAGTGGGCAGGAGCATCATCAACAGTGCCGAGACCAGGTTCAAGGATCTTTTTTCCTTGCTTGTACTTCTTGGGCTGGGAAGAGTACTTTCCCATCAAGCACAAGGTCCTGGGCTTCACCACCTAACATCACGAAAAACTAAAAGGAAGTACATGTATATATTCCCTTATTATTTAAATTACTAAGGATCAAGGGCTGGAGGGATGGCTCAGCAGTTAAGATCACTGGCTGCTCTTGCAGAGGACCTGAGTTCTGTTCTCAGCACCCACAACGGGCAGCTCGCAGCCATCTGTAACTCCAGCTCCAGGGCATCCGATGCCCTTTTCTGGCCACCACGGGCATTGCACACATGTGGTGCATATACAGACAAGCAGGCACACATAGGTACACACAAAAACTTAAATATGGGGCAAGAGAGATGGCTCGGTGCTTAAAAGCACTTTCTTGCTCTTTCAGAAGACCTGGGTTCAATTCCCAGCACCCACATAGCAGCTTACAACCATGTATAATTCCAGTACCAAGAGATCCTATGCCCTCTTCTGACCTCTGTGGGTGTCCCAATATACTCAATGTACATACATTCAGGTGGGCAAAGCACTCATGCACATAAAATACTTAAATATATAAAATAAGTAAATCTAAAATTTTAATTGAAATAGATAAACGTTAAAAACAATTCAATAATCATCAGGTCACATGTGAGGCTGACAAGATGGACTTGAGCCAGACCACAGGATTTCCCACCCCAACTCTCTTTTAGCAGCTGAGTGACGTTTGGCAAGCTACAGTGCATCTCCCAACTCTTCTGTAAAAAGACACTACTAATACTATCCACCTCACAGGCGAATGGTAAGGGTTAAATAAGGTGATATAAACCTGTTGGAACAGCTCCTCAAACCCTGTAAGTGCCTTGTAGGTTAGCTGTTAACATTTATGTTGTAAGCACCCCACGAGTCTCACCTACTTAATGGTGATGCTGTTGGTGGCCACCATGGCAATCTTTTCCCTGGAAAGGCTGGACAGAAGACGGAAGTCCTCAGAGCTATCTATCTATTCTGCCACCAACAGATGAGGAGGGGAACCTGTTGAGAACCTACTATGTGCCAGAGCCACCGTGTGTTACCTCCCTGCCTTAAGGACAGCCATCTCTAGCCCTGAAATACAGAGAGGCCAAATGACTTCTCCGAGGTCATTCAGCTGTGACAGGAGCAGGCAGGGCCTGAAGGAGGGAACACTGAGTTTGTGCTCCAAGCCTCCATCTCAGCACAGAAGCCACCTGCACTCTGCACAGCCACCTCCTCCAACAGTGAATGTCACCTCCTCCTCCTCAGAGGATGGGGGTGGAGGGAAAACTTGTCACTGAGACGGAGGGATGTGCAGTTGGGAGGGAAGGGCAGAGCTGGGAGGGAGAGAGGGGGCAGGTAGAGGAGGGGGAAGTCAGGGGAGGCATGGGGGAAGACCATGGGGAGAGGAGCACCCAGGAACGGGTTAGGAGCTGGGGGTGAAAAACTAGGTGAGGCGGAGGAGGGACTCCTGGTTCACCCTTCCTGCCTCTCTCTGGCAGGCTGTGCACTCACACTGAAGCTTGGTACTGCCTAACAGTGCTCTTGATTCTCTGGGGTCAGCCAAGGATGAATACCCCTCCATCCAGTCCCCTCTCTCTGCTCCCCCCATCCTTCCCTCCCTCCCTCAGTTGTGTGTGTGTGTGTGTGTGTGTGTGTGTGTGTGTGTGTGTGTGTGTATGCGCGCGCGCATGTGTGTGTATTTTGAGACAGGACCTCACTCTGTAGCCCATGCTGTCCTGGAACACACTAGGTCAATCAGGCTGGCCTCAAACTCACAGGAATCCTCCTGCCTCAGCCTTTCTCCCAGGCCGAAGTAACAAGTGTGCCCTACCACATCTCTATTTTTTTTTCTCTTCCCTCCCCATAACTCACTTGCCTTGGTATCATGTCACTGAGACACCTTTATCCCCCACAAATCTCCTTGATACCCCAGTTCTAAGAATAACTCCCCTCTCCCCCAGCCTCTGGCAATCCTGGGAAAACCTAGTGGGAACCACTGGCCGAGAGTGGCTCTTTAAAGGCCATTTTCACACAGAGGCATATGTGGGTCAGCAGAGAGAAATGCTGGCTAGCTCCTATGTCGCCCATGCCAGGGGCTGGGGGCCTGTTCCCGCCTCCTTTCTGAGGGAACTAGAGTCCACACTGGTGAAGAGAAGAGCTAAGAGAGGCTGATCCTAAAAGGGAAGGGGCCTCATGCCACCTTCTCTGCATCCATCCACACTGGGACTCATGCCGCCTTCTCTGCATCCATCCGCACCCTTCCTGTGGATCTGAGTGCTAAGACCATCTCCACCTCCAGGCTGCAAGTTCCCACTCTGTCTGTTTTGGTTTTTTATTTTTTCCTTCTGGTTGTTGTTGTTGTTTTGTGATGGGATCTAATATGTAGCTCTGACTGGCCTGGAACTCACCACATAAATCAGACTGACCTTAAACTCCAGATCTACCTGCCTCTGCCTCCTGCGTTTAAGTGCCATGATTAAAGGTTTGCACCACCATGCCTGGAGAGCTGCCTTTCTGGATAAGCTGGCTCAGAAGGAGGAACAGACAAAGAAGGAGGAACAGATACAAACCCCAAGTGGACAAAGCAAGAGTGCCACACCACACACAATCCCCCAAAGGCAGGCAGCTTCCAGGCATCGGAAAACAGGCACACAGAAGGCTCACTCTCAGCCAAGTGGCTTTGAAAGCAGGGTAGTGGAGGGTCTGATCCTTCACCAGCCAAGAGAATAGACTTGGAGCTGGAAATACAGTTCAGCAGTTAAGGGAATGCCTTGCTCTTGCAGAGGACTCCAGTTCCCTTCCCAGCATCCATGTCTGGTGGCTCACAACTGCTTGTAGCTCCAGATCCAAGGGACTGAACATCTCTGGCCTCTGAAGACACCTGCAGTCACATACGTGCATACACACATACACACACACACACACACACACACACACACACACACACACACACATAGTTAAAAATAAAATAATATTGTTTTTAAAAGAGAATGAGGCTGGGCATGGTGGCACATGCTTATCCCAGCACTTGGGAGGCAGAGGCAGGCAGATCTCTGTAAGTTCCAGGCCAGCCTGGGCTACATAGAGAGGTTCTGTCTCAACCTCTCCCCTCCCCCACAAAAAAAGGAGGGGGGGAGAATGAACAGGCTTTCCAGCAGGTGTTTCGTGGGAGGAGAGAGATAGGATGGACATGCCTCTCACTTGAAAGCCTGGTGGCTCGTCCTAGCTCTGGGTAGGATGGTAGCCTTGGGGACAGAAGGGATATCCTCCAGCCTTTGCCTTCAGGGTTCACTGTGACTGCCTAGGCCTTCAGCTACACACAGAACATGGCTTTTGGAGGTCTCTTCTCTAAGATCCACCCTCCTCCCTTCCTGCTAGTGCTTAAGGTCAAAGGCCATCTCTCCAACCAGCCTAAATTTAAGCAGAGCAGGACCTCTCTACAGCACACACACACACACACACACACACACACACACACACACACACAATAGCTCCTGCACACAGTAGGTGTCTAACACATGCCACTGATTGGGCTAATGAATTCACGTTATGAAAAGCTGAAGGACTCCTTCCCTATACTGAGCCTTCAGGAGGTGAGAACAAGCAGCCATGGGAGCCAGGGTGGGGCCCTGGGCCCTCTGCAGCTCTGTGTCCATTTCCTTCCCACCATCAGCACAGGCTGAGAGGCTGGGATAGGCTTGGCATGGTTCCGGGTGCTGAAAATACAGCAGGGAACACGACAAGCTCCTGGACTCTTACAGCTCGCTTCCTACTCAGGAGAAGCCATCAATCAATCATCCGTCAACTGGCAAGATGTTTACAGAGGCTGCTGGGAGAGCAGCGGCCTGGAGAGGACCTAGGAAGGGCAGCAGTCCCTACTCAGAAGCATGAGAACAGAAGAAACCGGAAGATGTAGCAGAAGTTGAAGAAGGACCATGTGGAAATGAAAGGGAACAGCATGTGCAAAGGTCCTGGGACAGGAAAGTGCTTGACACTCAAGGAACAGAAAGGAGGCCGATGTGGCTGAAGATGAAGAGCAATCAAGGGAAGAAAGAAGAGAATACAGACAAGGATCAGGGAGTCTTGGCACAAAAGCATAGAGCATCATCTCACAGGACAGGACCTGTCAGGAAGAAAATTATTATTGTAACCCAGGCATGATAAAGGGACGCAGTCCCGGGGTGGCAGTAGAGAGATGCAAAGTGCCCAGAGCCTGGATATGTGTCACAGGTACAGGGGAGGGGACTAGGTACACCGTGTGAGAAGCAGAGAGGTATCCAGGCTCCTGACCTGGGAGACTAGAAAAAGGAGGTCACCATCCACTGACATGGAGAAGACCCTGGGGGCCAAGTCTGGAGCCTGGAGAGTGCACAGTTCTGTCGGCACTTGAGCAGGGCTTGGCCTGGCAACTCGTAGGTGGTATTTCCAGGCCTGAGACAAAAATAAAACCTCAACAGAGAGAACATGGGAAAAGAGCAATAGGGACCTGGGTCAGAGCTACATGGTGCAGAATGAGCTGGCAGATCAAGGCTCAGGGAAGACCTGGAAAACAGTCAGCAGGGGACATGGCATGATATCACTGATCACGGTGTTGATCAACTGTCACTTAGTCACATCTGCTCTCTCCGGGCCTTAGTTTCCCTACTGTGAAGCAGGGCTGAGGGAGAGATACTCAGCAGGTGTTTTGGACACCAAGCTTGGCTTGGTGCCTAACAGATTGCTCAAGACAACAGCGTGTGACTGTGGGAGGCTCCTGAGCAGGTCCTGAGGTCACCATGTGCCATCCTGGTACCAGCTGGCTCACTTCACCAAAAGAACACCTGTGTATGGGCCCTGCTGGGACCAGGGAGCCCGACAGGCCAACTTCTAACATCGTTGATCTCTGGTACAGAGCTTCCTTAAGAACAGGCATTCAGGACTTTCCAGCTACAAGTGAATTATTTAAAAACTCACAGAGCCAGTGAGAGGGCTCAGCAGGTCAAGGCACCTGCCCAGAGCTTGATTAGACCCCGGGCTCCCATGTGGTGGGGAAGAAAACCAACTCCTGAAAACTGCCGTCTGTCTTCCACACACCTATCCTGGCACACATGTGTGTGCTCACACACAAACACATAATAATAAATTAAAACTTAAAACACAAACACAGGGTGTGAGCTGTGAGCTGTCTTCCCAGAAAGAGAGGGTGTGTTCTTTGTTCTTAATTCCCCTCCCTGAACTCATAACGAGACAGCCAGCCTCGGGCTCAGGCACAGCAGAGAGACCAAACACACTTCGCTAACGCTGCTGGGGCCCCTCCCACATTCTTGCACGTATGTTTCCTGTGATTGCCCATGGTAAGGGATACTGGTTTCCCATTCCTGGAAGAGATAGGGAGTTTTCTTTCTGAACACATTCATGGAAGTGAAAAGATAAATGAGGGGGTACAAAGAAAATGTCAGGTAGAGACCAGTTGACAGACTTGAGGTGGGGGTTGGGAGTGGGAGAGACAGGAAGGCAGAGAAGCCCCACCCCAGATGATTCTCTTTCCTTTACAAAATCTCAGAGAGCAAGGGAGGGGGACTCAGTGGTAGACCCTGTGCCCATCAGTCAATGTCTTCAAGAACCCAGGAGCTTCCATCTGTATTTCACAGTTTTCATTTGCACTTGTGTGTGTGTGTGTGTGTGTGTGCCTGTTTCTGTGTGTGTTCGTGTCCGTGTGTGTCCGTGTCCGTGTCCGTGTCCGTGTGTGTGTGTGTGTGTGTGTGTGTGTGTGTGTGTGTGTGTGTGTGCTGGCATGCTCACTCTCACATGCACCAAATCCAAGAGACAGCACTGATGCTTGGAGTTATTAGTGTTTGTGGGATGCGAGCTTGTTTTGTGGGTGCTGGGATCCACTCTCCCATCCTCATGATTTTGCAGCAAGCTCTCTTCACTACTGAACCATTTGACTTCTTTGCTGGGTAAGAACAAGCCGCTACTGTATAGAGACATCATATATTATCCGTTTGCATCCCCAACACTGACTGTCGCTCATTCACTTTCAGGACTCCTCGGGAGAAGCCACCTGCCAGGAAATTCACACACACACACACACACACACACACACACACACACACACACACGTGAGAAACAGGTGCTGTCACCTCTCAGTCTCAAGACAAAATGGGAAAGTCAATGAAGTCATGACAAGGCAGGAATGACTCACCGAGCAAGAATGAAGTCAAGCTTTACAAACAAAAAAGGAAACCTCCAAAGCGCCCAGGAAAGAGCGGAAGGCCCAGGTCATCCATCCTGCCTCTGTGTCAGGACCACAGACAGCTGCTGGAACTCCAGAATGTTCTCAGAATGCAGAGGGAGACAGAGAGAGCTGCAGCCAGGATTCCTGCCCACCCAGACACCACTGTCCTAGGGGACTGGACCTTGGGAGATCGGGCCTCTCTTCAGGGCACTGCAGCCCAGCTACCCCAGGGGCTGCCCAGAGCCTGGTACCTTTCCCATCTCAGCCTAGTCCCTTGCTGCTACGTGACCCCAAGGCTACCACCCTCAAAGAACCTCCTTCACCCGAGGCTATACCAAGATGTCCTTGCAGAGCCTAACTGGGACCTTTGCCAGTGGCTTAGATTTAGACTTAAGTCTCAGAAGCTCAAGCCTGGTCAGTCTACATCTCACCCCTCAGGGTGGGCCTCAGCCTGGAGTCCAGTATGACCTGGATGGCAAGAGCCGCCGTCCTTGCCTGAGCTAAGAGCCCTGCCCTATTCACGGGTTATTACTAAGCTGTGTACTGGGGGTCAGAACTGACCTGGCCTCACACAGCTCCCAAGTCAGCAAGCCAGAGGGGCCAAATAAAGAAATAAGTTTGGGGCTTGTGAGGGCAGTGGACCTGCAGAGTGGGAAGTCAGGGTCAGCTGGGAAGAGCGGGTTGAAAGAGAGGCAAGAGCATCTCCAGGGAGAAGCATCCAAGCAGAGGGCACAGCAAAAGCAAAGACCTTAAGCCAGGCATGGTGGCTCACACCTATAGTCCCAGCACTTGGGAGGCAGAGGCAGCAAAACCACAAGTTCAAGATCACCCTCAGCTACGTAGTGAGTCTGAAGCCAGCCGAAATTACATAAGACTCTATCTCAAAGTAAAAGCCAAAATCTTGGCATAGAATTAAGTTTGGTAACTTTGAGGACTGCCATGGGGTCCTGAGGCTGATGCAGACCAAGCGGGAGAGAGGGGGAGAGGAGAAAGGAAAGGTCGAGTTTCGCCTGGAAGGATCCTCAGGCCACATTCTGAGATGGGTTTTCTCCTTATGGTAAGCTAGGTGGGGTTTGGAGAAGGAAAACAACATGAACAATTTCTTTTCGGTCACTCTGGCTCCAGCTGGGAAAGCGGACCGCAGTGGGGGGCCAGCCGGAGTCCATCAAGGCTCGCTGGTGAGATGTGGCAGTGGCGTAGCAGAGGGAAACAGGATCGGAGGTACGCTTAGACCTGTAGGCAGGACCAACAGGCCCCGAGAAAGGAGTGTGAACATGAGGGAGAGAGAATGCTCTCTAAGTTTCCCACATGTGATACACGATGGGGCCTGTCATGGAGAAGTATGCCAGCTTCCTCCTCCGTATCCATATATAGCAGCTAACCCACCACAATCAGAGTTTGAAATTCATTAGAAAGGCAGAGCCATGAGGCCTTTATAGGATCAGCAGCAAGCGCTTACTCTGAGACAGTCACTGAGTGGATTCCCAATGGCTGTTTATTCCTTCCCAGCCCAAGAGCCCAAGTCCCCCCCAAATGCACGGTGAGTACCTGCAAGGTCTCCAAGGCCTGACCAGCCATGCCCGTGGTGAGCGAGGCCACTTGCACCGCCTGCTTGCGGGCAGCCAGCAGAATCCTGCAGTAGGTGAAGCATATGGCACCTGAAGGCAGGAAAAAGGTGACTCCGGACGCCACGAGGACATAAGGCAGGCTGGCCAATAGGCGGCACTGGTCGGGGGCAGGTGTCCGAGCGTTGCCCAGTTTGTGCCAGCCCAGCAACAGGGGCAGGAAGGAGGCAAGCGCCGCGAGACTCCAGGCACCCAGGATGAGCGCCAAGGCCCGCGGGGCTGTCATGCGCAGCTTGTAGCGCAGCGGCGAGAGGATGAGCAGGTAGCGGTCCAGGCTGATGAGGCAGAGGTTGAGGATGGAGGCGCTGCAGCACATCACGTCGAAGGCGGTCCAAAGCAGGCAGAGGCCGCCCGCTAGCACCCAGCGCCCATACAGCGCGTTCAGCATGGCCGGGGGCATCACCACCAACCCCACCATCAGGTCCGACGTGAAGAGCGACACCAGGAAGAAGTTAGACGTGTTGCGCAGCGCGGGCTGAGTGCAGATGAGCAAGATCAGCAGCGAATTGGCCGCCGCTGTCAGTACGATGACCACGCACAGAGCGGCGGCCACCCAGCCGCTTCCCCCTGGGGCAGGCGGTGGCCCGGGCCCCCAGGCTGGGCTGCTATTGTTGACAGGGCCCGGCTCTGGGACCATGGGGACTAGGGTTGAGGACCAGGACGAGATATGGTGGACGCGGAGACAGGATAAAACCAAAGGAAGAGAAAGGAAGCTGGGTTAAAAACTGCGCCCCGGAGGAGTATGTAACAAAAACGGGGTCCTTAGATCACCAAGCAGCGATTAGAAGAGGTCGGGGAGGGACTGTAGGGGTGTCTCCAACGGTGGGGCCACCTGGAGAACTCGGGTAAGAAGTTTGGGGAGGGGTACCTGATGCGCCGAGTCAATTAAAGTTAGGTTGGCGTTGGATGAGAGAGCCCTGGGGTGAACAGGGTAGCACAAGATGGGGGTGGGGCTCCTGGCCAGAGGCACAGCTGGGAAGATGAGAGAAGGAGGTGAACTCGCACCCTCGGGCCAGGGCAGGCTGTCTGGGGAGGGTGGGCGTGTGCGTACGCTAGATCACAAGCTGTCGCGCGTGGGGGTCTCAAAGGGATGGCCCGGGAGCGGGAGCGCAACCCAGGCGCGGAAGGCAGGTCTCCCTTCGCCCAGAGGCACCGCGGGATTCGGGGTACCGGAGGCCGCGGGCTGGGCCGGGCCAGACTGGGCCGGGGTGAGCGGCTTGGCAGAGGAGCGCAGCGCCGCGCTCCGCCTTCCCGGCCGCGCTCCCTACCTGGGCGCTCGCGGGTGATCCGCTGCCGGCGACTGCGGCAAGCGCCGCTGGGCTGGACACTACAGGCGGCGGCTGGCGGCGCGGCGGGCAAGGGGCTCCCGAGCCGGGGAGACGCGCGCAGGAGCCCGCGACGCTTCAGCCACGCGCGGTCCCCGAGCCTCCGAGCGTGCGCCCCGCCCCGCGGTGGGCGGGCAGAGCCGAGCCCCTCTGGCAGGCGAGCCAGGTCGCCCTACCTTAGGCCTGGAGAAGATGCTCAGAGCGAGCGCTCCTGGGCGCCTGCATCCCCCACGCCTCCGCCTGCGGCTCCCCTGCCCACACGTGGTGATGGCGCAGGCAGAACTCAAGGAAGGGGGATGTGACCTTTCTGTACCCGGAGACTGCTCCCCAATGGGGTCTGCTCCCTCACTGTGAGAGTCAACACGCTTTCAAGGGGAGTCAGCCGGGAAATACCGAGCCAGTCGTTTGATACCCCTCTGGGTCTCAGTTGCTGGATCTATACAATGGGTAAATAATTTCTGCCATTCTTCACCTTTGAGTCGCCCCATCCAGTTCTCCAACGGCACTGAGTGATCTTCATGAAGGTCCCTCCTGGCCTGTTGGAGCACCAAGTCTCAGTGGAGGGATTTGGGAATCTCCAAGCCGTTGGAAGGGTAGTGTCACTGCAAGCAAAGGGGCCGGGCCTAGCGCCTCCTAGTGATAACAAAATTTTCTTCGCACCTAGTAGGTACCAGGTACCAGGTACCGCTCTGGCCAATGTGGACTCTACATCAAATGATGCTTCCCATCTGTGAACTTCCGTTCTACCAAAAGAAAACAGGCAAGAAACGAGTAAAGAAAACATAAAATGGCCATTTCTATAGGGGGGGAAAAAAGAAAGAAAATACACAGCAATATGGAGAGAACCTGGTGGATGTCTTTTCCGAAATAGAGATAGATACCTAGCAGGGCGGTGGTGGCGCACGCCTTTAATCCCAGCACTCGAGAGGCAGAGGCAAGAGGATCTCTGTTAGTTCAAGGCCAGCCTGGGCTACAGAGTGAGTTCCAGGAAAGGCGCTAAAGCTACACAAAGAATCCCTACACAGAACAAAACAAAAGAAAGAAAGAAACACCTCTCACTTAGAAGGACCCACTCCAGTCACGAGCATTGTTTGTCCTGGAATATCTACTCCGACTATAATGCCAAAAAGGCGTTAAGCTGAGGCTCAGAGAGGTCAAGAAGCTCTACAGAGGTCACCAGCACCAAGCAATCAAGTGGGAAATGGCTCAGATCTGCCAGGTGCCCAACGCAGAAGGAGACCAGCACAGGTGGTCAAGATGCCTCCTGCCTGAATCCTCCGAGCGGCAGTACCCACTCACCCTTTGAGTGTATGGAGCTATGGAGCTCAGAGCTCACACCTGGGTGGAGCCAGCAGCAGCAGGCAAAGGCCTGCCCTCCCTCCCCCACTCCACACTTGGCCTGAAGAAGAGAATGTCACTGCTGCATGGAGAGTCAGAGACCACCTGGAGACCCCAGCATCACTGCTCAGGAGTTCTGCACGTTCGGGGCCAATGGCACCTGATCCTTCAGCCCCTCCCCCCTCCCATCTCTTCAGCCAGTTAGCAGAATTTGGTGTCTGACTCACAGAATGCCCAGGGAGATGAAGTGACACTGTGCTGTGTCAATGCTGTTGGCTTGTGTCCCCCATTGGGGTTCCACCCCAAGGTGCCTCCAATAGCCCAGGGAGGCATAACATGAGCAGCAGTAGATACATTTGGGGCCCAGGAACCTGGGCTCATAATCATGATCTGTTACTTGATCTGGAAGTCTGCAAAGGTTGTTTGCTTGTTTTCCTGTCTATGATTGTCTGTATGCATGTCTGGTGCCTGTGGAAGCCAGAAGAGGGCATCAGATCCCCTGGAAATGGAGTTTCAAATGGCTGCAAGCTGCTGTGTGGGCGCTAGGAATCAAACACAGGTCCTCTAGAAGAGCAGCCAGTGCTCTTTTCTTTCTTTTTTTCTCTCTTTTGGTTTTTCAAGACAGGGTTTCTCTGTGTAATTTTGCACCTTTCCTGGAACTCACTCTGTAGACCAGGCTGGCCTTGAATTCACAGAGATCTGCCTGGCTCTGCTTCCAAAGTGCTGGGACTAAAGGTGTGCGCCACCACCGCCCGGCAAGCAGCCAGTGCTCTTAACCACTGAGCCATCTCCCCAGGCCCCTAGCAAAGAATTTGTTCTTTTTTTTTAATTATGTTTATTATGTGTACGTGTGTACATGTGTACATGTGTACGTGTGTGTGTGTGTGTGTGTGTGTGTGTGTGTTGTGGATTATTTGTACACTATGTGAAGATGTATTGCTGTTATTGTTGTAATGAAAAGCTGAATGGCCAATAGCTAGGCAGGAGGTATAGGCAGGACTTCCGGGAGAGAAAAGAAGAGGATGAGGCATTGAGGTACACAGGAGATACCAGGAGACATGGAGAGGAAAGAGGAGGTGCTAGATGGAAGAGAGGTAATGCCATGTGATGGATTAATAGAAATGGATTAATTTAAGTTATAAGAGCTAGTTAGGAACAAGACTAAGCTAATGCTAAGCTTTCATAATTAATAAGAGTCTCCATGTCATTATCTGGGAGCTGGCTAGTGGAAGAGAAAAAGACTTGGTGTGTGTGTGTGTGTGTGTGTGTGTGTGTGTGTGTGTGTGTGTGTAAGAGGACAGAGGAAAACTTTCAGGAGTTCTCTCTTACCGTGTGGGACCCAGGGATGGAGCACAAACACCTTATCAGACCTAACAGCATCTGCCTTCTCCCTCAGCTATCTCCTCTTCATGGGTCTTGTTTGTATGCATGTGGTTTTCTTTGTTTGTTTGTTTGTTTGTTTGTTTGTTTGTTTGAGACAGGGCCTGCTTTGGTTAGGGCTTCTATTGCTGTGAAGAGACATCATGACCATGGCAACTCCTATAAAGGAAAACATGAAGTTGGGCCTGACTTACAGTTTCAGAGATTTAGGCCAATATTGTCATGGCAGGAAGCATGGTGGTGTGCAGGCAGACATGGTGCTGGAGAGGTAGCAGAGAGTTCTACACCAGATCCACAGGCAGCAGGAACAGACAGTGACAGACTGGCCTGGCTTAAGCATCTGAGACCTCAAAGCCTTCCCCTCAGTGACACACTTCCTCCAACAAAGCCACACCCACTCCAGCAAGGCCACACCTCCTAATAGTGCCACTCCCTCTGGGTCCATTGAGGTCAATTTTATTCAAACCACCAGTCTCATTATATAGCCCAGGCTAGCCTCAAATTTTCTATCTTCCTGCTCAGTTTTCTGAGTACTGAGTTACAGATATCATCACCATGCCTGGCTGCAGGATACTCTTCAGTTATCCATGCTTTAATATTAAGTAGTGGAGATACAAATGGGATGCATGTTTGAGCCTCTTGGCACAGATAAAATATAACGCTTGCTTTAGGTTTTTTGTTTTCCATAATAAGTAATGTCCTTCACATTTTATAAAGGAAATATGATCGTTTTATTTATTTATTTATCTATCTATTTATATTTTATTTGTATGGGTATTTTTGCCTGCGGGTATATATGTGTACCACATAATGTAGTGCCCAGGAAAGCCAGAAGTAGGCATTGGATCTCCTGGAACAAGTGTTACAGACCGTTGCAAGCCACCATGAGGGGCCTGGGAACTGAACCTGTGTCCTCTAAAAGAGAGCAGCCAGCGTTCTTAACTACTGAACCATCTCTCCAGCCCCAAAAACATGACCATTTTAACACTTGCTCATTCTAAGTGACATGCAATTCTTCATGCATGTTTATGATAGTATGATCTGCACTATACTATAATTTAAAAGTTTATTTTTAGTTGGGCAGTGGTGGCGCACGCCTTTAATCCCAGCACTAAGGAGGCAGAGGCAGGAGGATCTCTGAGTTCGAGGCCAGCCTGGTCTACAGAGTGAGTTTCAGGACAGTCAGGGCTGTTACACAGAGAAACCCTGTCTTGGGGGAAAACAAAACAACAACAATAAAAAATAAAATAAACTATTTATATTATATTTATGACTGGGCCTGGAAGTGGTGCCACCTTGTGGCCACACTGTTAATACCTCCAACTTAAGTTCTCCTTTTGTCCTTGTGACCTGGAGTGAATGGGAGAGCCTTCCTCCCCGTCACAGGTGCAGAGGGGCTTGTGAGAATTTCCTACCCTTTCCTGGTTGCTCCTGGCCATGGTGAGCTTCCTCTATGAAGGAGGCAGGTATTGCCACAGTGGAATAATGGGACAACGATCTCAGGAAGTCATACCCCTCCTCCAACCTCCATGCCTGGAGACACAGGGGACAAAGGCAGCTCTCCACTACACAGGGAGAAGCCAAGATCTGGGGAGGCTGAGTCCCACCAGAAGCTGCTCTTTGCAGAAGGTGCCGTGAGGGACATCTCCACAGAGGCAGGTTCTGTGTTTCGTTCACTGCTAACCATGAGCGCCGTCTAGGTTCTTAATAAGCGAATGAATACATGGACAAGCTATCCGTCCTGCTACCTGCAATGTGGGCAGTCATTCGTTCTCCATGATCACAGCAGCTGACTCTTCCTGAGGTACTGCCTAATGCCAGGCGCTGTTGCCAGCTTGCCATATGCACTGACTTACGGCACACTCACCCTCATTCTGAGAGCAGGCTTGGCCGTGAACCATAGTTCCCGCTCTACAGGCAGGAAAACTGAACCGCAGAGACCTTATGATCTCTCACGATCACAGTCAGGAAGTGGCCCAGGCAGGATTGGAACCCAGGCGGTGCAGACCTCCCCAGAGGCCTGGAGCAGGAGAAGGAAAGCAGTTGCTAGCTGGTCCCATACAACGCTGGGAAAGCAGCTCTGGCTAGGCAGCCATCTTGCCTAGGTTGCTAAGCTGCAGAGATGCTAAAAGCCCTTGCTGCTTGGGCAAAGGGGTGGAGGGCTGCAATCTTATTTCCGGGCTCTCTTGGTGGTTCAGTTTGAGCTGGGTGGAGGCGAAACTCCGAAGCACTACCCCTCATACACATACAAACATACATACACTCACACACATACACATGCATTTACACACGTACTTCAAGTAGACACAGCTTTGAAGTCACGAGGCTTCTCAAATTCTGTTTTCTGCTGAGTGTGATGGCACTTACCTGTGATCCCAGCACTCTTGAGCCTGAGGCGGGGGACCATGAGTTCAAGTCCAGCCTAGGCTACAGAACAACATTCTCCAAAGACAGAACGGGATGTAGTTCAGTCGGCAGAGTGCTTGTCTAACAGGCATGGAGGCTTGGATTCAATCCCCGACACTCCAGAGGTCAGGCATGCAGCACACACTTGGAACCCCAACACTCAGGAGGTGCAGGCAAGAGAATCAGAAGTTCAAGGTTATAGCCTGCCTAGGCTAAGACCTGGTCACAAAAAAATGTTTTGTCCTATGCAAACATGAGGTTCTGAGATGGATCCCCAGAACCTATATTTAAAAAAATAAAAATCCTCAGGCGGCGGCAGCGGCTGCAGCGCAGTCCTATAATCCCAGCAATTGGGAGGCAGGGGCAGGTGGATCTCTGTGAGTTCAAGGCCAGCCTGGGCTACAGAGTGAGTTCCAGGACAGCCAAGGCTGTGGCACAGAGATACCTTGAACTGGAGAGGGAAAAAAAATCCTCAGGGGAAGGAGGGAAGGGGGGAAGGGTGCTTGCCACCAAGCCTGACTCTGTGAGTTCAACATCTTATACTCACATGATGGAGAGAACCAACTCCCAAGAGCTGTTCTCTGACTTGTACATGGACACCATAGTATACACCTGCTACCACACACACACACACACACACACACACACACACACACACACACACACACACACACACCCTGGGATGGTGGCACACATTTATAGTCCCAGTGCTGGGCAACTAGAGACAGATAGGCTCCCGGTGCTCAGTGACCAGCCAGCCTGGCCTATTTGGTGAGTTCTATCTAGGTCACTACGAGACTTTGTCTCAAAAACAAAGTGAATGGCACCTGAGAAATGATACTCAAGGTTGTCTTCTGGCCTCCACATGTGCCTGTGAAACTCCATGCACAAATAGATACACACACATGTATGTACACATCTGTGCACACACACACACACTTCTTTTTCATCCCTGAGATCTGGCCACTCTCCCTGGCAAGACTAACACATCCAACCAGAGGCAGCTCTTCCTTCAGCCCCTCCCAGCCTCTCCAATGTCACTGCCCCTAGAAAATTCTAGCCCCTGAGCCCACCCCACCAGCTGGCTGCTGCCTTCAGGCCTTTGGTCTCCCGCCTTTCCCTCTTCCTATTCCTCCTAAGTCTTCCTCTTCTTCTTCTTCTTCTTCTTTTCTTCTTCTTCTTCTTCTTCTTCTTCTTCTTCTTCTTCTTCTTCTTCTTCTTCTTCTTCTTCTTCTTCTTCTTCTTCTTCTTCTTCTCTTGGTTTTTCGAGGCAGGGTTTCTCTTGTAGTTTTGGTGCCTGTCCTGGATCTCACTCTATAGACCAGACTGGCCTCAAACTCACAGAGATTCACCTGCCTCTGCCTCCTGAGTGCTGGGATTACAGGGATGCGCCACCACTGCCTGGCCCTCCTGAGTCTTCCTGACATGCAGCTCTGTCTCTTGCTGCCATTCAGGGCCTGCCAGCCACCTTTCCACTTGACATGTACCCAGGGCCTCACTGAATATGTATCCACAATCTAAGAGGCTGCCTAGAGAAAGACACCTGCCAGCACGACAGCTCTCAGACTGGAGGCACAGGGCTTACCACAGGGACCTCAGAGCATATTTGGTGCCAGTTTTCTGACTGCCATGTTGAAGTGACCTCAGATCTGTTCTGTGAGCTTCTGCCAGTCAGGTATGCACCCACGGTCTGGGTGTCCGACTCCCAAGAGCAAATGAGAGTCTCCCACAGGCTTACAAGCACTTGTGCCGCCAAACTTGGTACGGATTCTGGCCCAGATTGCCTGACATTTAACGAGACAGCCCTGGAGAGATGACTAATTCCTCTGCACCTAAGATGCCTCATGCACAAAAAAATAAGGACACGATCAAAATGGGACTGAGGGCTGGGCAAGATGACCTATGCAAATGACTTAGCCCGGGGCCCAACCTTGTATTCATTTGTAACCTTCGATGTTAGGATTCATCTGTTTCCTCTTCTTTCGGGGCTTGGATCGGGCTGGTGACATTTACCAGGGCCCATACTGGATCACTGGGAGTAAAGAGATGGCCAGAGGGATCCCAAGGGATCAAGTGTTCAAATCTAATTGTCCAGGCCCAGCCACATGTGAGCAAGGCAGACATGCACAGAGATTCCCAAGAGAGGAGGTAAGCCAGAGGTGGTGCCAAGGCGGGGAAGTGAGAGAACCGCCGGATCCAGGGAGGAGCTACAGTGATACTTAAGTCAGCCCCACACTGTCGCGACCAAACCCAGCTCTTACCCCAGGCCCACCATCCCCTGGATCGATAGAGCCAGTCCACAGGAAAGAGAGTGGAGGCATCGAAGGTATTTATTCATGAAAACACTCGGGTTCAGGGGAGATGGCTACTGGTTACAAGCTCTAAGGCTCTCGTCAAACAGCCACGGGCCGGGGCACCCCCAGGCAGGGGGTGAGCTGGCAGCCCCCTGGACACAAACAATGGTGCCCACATATCAGAGGGCTCTTCCTCACTACCTGCCTGCCCTCGGGTTAAAGTGCAGCCGGGAAGGAGAAGAGGGAAGAACAGAACGGGGAGCTAGAGGAAGCCGGGGTCAGCAGGGGCCCTACGCAGGGCCTCCTGTCCACTATGGTCCCAGGCGAGGGAGATAAACCAAGCATGCCCCCCCCCCATTCAGAAAAACAGTGGGGCTGGCTGCCTCAGCTTCCCAAAGGGTCCAGAACGCGGCGAGCAGAGTGCTAAGATCTCTGGAGGGAGAGGCAGGAAGGATGTTTTTTTCTTCTGCAGTGACTCTGGCACCTGAGTCAGTGGGGTCCTGCCCCAGCCCGACTCCGAAACCACCCCACGCAAGGGTTGCTTCCCTGGAGGTGGGGAGTGAGGGAGACCTGCGGGGGCTGGAGCTTCCTGCTCCTGCCGAGAGTCTTCCCAGCCCAGACCCTCCCGCAAAGAGGATGCTGGCATGGAACCCACCCTCTGCCCATCCCTGGGGAGCCTGCCCATCAGGAGTTGTATGGACCTTGGCCTGGGCCTGCCGCCCCATTTGAGGGTGTCGCTCATCCTCAGCAGCTCAGCCCACTCCCTCTCCATCCCAGGGACCCATTTCTAGAAAGCAAAGGAGAGACCACACTTCTTCACCTTCCAAAAAGGAGCCCTGAGGATGTCTGCTTCCTCACCCCCGCCCCTCCCTGCATCTTGCATATATTAAATCGTGCAGCTTGGCTCCAGCCCCTCCCTTCAGATCTCCATGACAACCGGGCAGCATTCCAAGTCCATCCAGTGCCAAGAGGAGGAGGGCTTCTACCTCTCCCCTCCCTCTTCCCTGGAGGGTGGGACCCAACATTCCACAGGGGACGAGAGGAGAGGAAGAGTTGGGGGGCCCTCAGTCCTCAGCCCCCTCTTCCTCAACCTGAGGGGCTCCCGGAGGTTCTTCAGGCTCAGGGGTCTGGCCACCGGGGTGGGGGTGGGGGTGGGGGTGTGGCCCAGGCTGGGAGCCCAGCCCGTCTTCACCCTGCACGTAGACACTCAGGCCCTCGTGACTGGGCTCCTTGCCGCAGGCCTGGCAGCTGCAATGTACAATCTTCTCCACCAGCTTGTCCACCCTGGGCACCTCCTCGTGGCCAGGACACTCCAAGGTCACCTGGATGGGGCAGGAGGAAGGGAAGGGATGTTTTCCGGGGCTTGGGCAGGTGTTAGAGACCCCAAGAATAACACATCCTTGGAGACCAAGAATCGAGTCCACCTCGGACAGCCCAGTGTGTTCTGTGGACCCACCGGGGGTGGGGGTGGGGGGGCGCTGAGCTCTGGCAGGAACTCCAATCTCATCTGCTTACAGGCAGCCCTGCCCCTCCTACCCTTTCCCCCAGGCATGGGGGTCGGGGCGTAAATCCCTGTTTGGGGCTCCCACACACTGTGCTCCTGATGAACTTGGAGACAAATCCTGACCCCTTCCTTGGGTCTTCCGGACCTTCAGGCTGGCCTTGGCTGACCTCACCCTCCCCCCAGGACCCTGCTGCACTCCCACCAGTCTGCACCAACTACTCTGACCCCAAAGACTTGGCTGATGTCCTTCCCTCTGCCTGGAAGGTTCTGGCTCCACCCAACCCATCCTGGTCGCAAACTCTGCACAATGAATTTCTGGGCAACCTTTGGGTCTCAGCTCCATCCCAAGCCCCCAAGGCAGCAAGGTTCACTCTATAGCAACCCCTTAGCACCCCACTCTTGCCTTCTGGTCATGCTTCCAACTGTCCTTCCTCCCTTCCTCCCTCCCTTTATTCCTCTCCTTTCTTCCACAGAGCACCCACTCCAGGACCACTCTGGGGCACAGGCACAGGCCAGGTCCTTCAAGGGACTCGGTCTGCTTGTCCTAACCACTCGGATGTGTTGGAAGAGGTGTAGATGTAGCAGCTGCTCAAAGGAGAAGTACATGGTGCTGGAGAGCCCACGGCACCAGGCTCTGACCGGGTCAGAGAGTCTGGAACAGTGCCCTCGAGGAAACAATTCTTGAGTCAAAAGCTAAAGAGTCAGTAGAAGTTAACTAGCTGAGGAACGGGGTCCGGGGCAGGAGGGGGGATTTAAAGCAGAGGAAAGAGTATCTGCAAAGATACTGGGGTGCAGAGGAACAGAGCACGTAGGAAGGGCTACAGTGAGGCAGGCTGAGTAAGTGTCAGGTTGCTGAAGGAGGGTAGGAGGCTCTAAGATGGTTCTGGAGGGACTGCCGAGCCAGACCATCAGAGCTGTGTAGGGCAGAGCATGGCAGAGATTTCAGTCTTAGCTTGTAACCGCGAGAGGAGACTGAAGGAGCGCAGTGTTGTGACATGGGTGGAGACTCGGGAAAATCTGGGACCCGCGACAAGTTGGTGTCAGACTGAGCAGTATACCCTACGTGCATTCCCAGCACAGACCCTGCAGCTCATACACACACACACACACACACACACACACACACACACACACACACACACGGCGAAGCCTTAGGAAGTGCCCAAGGCCTCCTGCGGCAGTACAGGGGTGGGATGGACAGCTGTACTCACAATCTCCCACATGGACTGGGCCGGCATGCAGGAGTCACAGTGCACCAGGGACTCTGTGGACTGCGGGAAGGTGTTGGGGACGCTGTAGCTGAAGCACTGTCCTAGGCAGGCCCTGTGGGAGGAAACGTCTCTGAGCCCGGATCTCCAGACGGGAGGCAGGGGTGGGCAGTCCTGAGTTCCTTACCCCTCCCCGAGTCCCGGGCCTCCCCCTCTCCCTCCTCCCGAGTCCCACCTGTTCTGGATGGACTTGGCCTCACAGCCGCTGTGGCCCACAATCTGTGTGATGTTCTTGGCTTCACACCAGGCACTCTTGTCCGGAAACAGGGCCAGCTTGTTGATGGGTGGTGGGGCAGCCAGCAACATGACAGGGAGGAGAGTCCCCACCAGGACCCAAAGCATTGTGCCCGTGACCTCCAGAGCCCTGGAACTGAGCACAGGTGGGAAGTGAGTTGCAGTTTGGCCAAGGAGGCTAGGTGGTGGGGAGCAGAGGTGTGTTCCACGCATGGGCTCTGGCCCCAGGGTTCAAGGCCAGCTCTCCACAGACAAACTAATGTTTTTTGTTTGTTTGTTTGCTTGTTTGTTTTTTGAGACATAATCTCATTGTAGCCCAGGCTGGCCTCAAACTAGGTCTGTATCCGAGGATGACTTTGAACTCCCGATCCCACTTCCCCACTGCTGGGATGACAGGCAAGTAGCACCATGCCCAGTTCCAAGTACACCTCAAACCTCAAAAGCAGCTGCGTGTCACACTGCCCCTGATAGCACTGGGGAGACTGAATGGTCCTCAGTGGGATAGTTGCTAGTGTCAGGCTGTGAGTGTGCCTCAGTGGTACAGTGTGTGCCTAGCTTGTGCAAGGGCTCTGAGTTGGATCCCTCATGTCATAAATTCAACGTAATCCTTTGATTACAGCCTTAGAGGAGGCCATTGTCCATGTCTCCTAAAAAGACATTGCCACTCAACCTTATGCCACTCAGACAGATGTATTTCTTCCTAGGATTCCCCACCAGAGTGTCCACCCACCAGAGATCCCCACACATCATTACCCCCAAGAGCATCATAACCCGAGTCAAGCAGAGGACCACTTAACCAAGTTCTCTGCTTCAGGAGTAAGGCACTAATTCCAGAGCTGGCCACAAGATGGCGCTGCAGGACAGCGTCTGTGTTCTAAAGGAGCCACTCAGAGGGGGACTTCTGCCACCTTCCCCAACTTTTATCTTCTGTAGGCTTCACACACACACACACACACACACACACATATCTCAAAAAATAGTGTAGGGGGTTTCCAAGAGACCTGAACAGAGAGGGAAGTGGGGAAGTGCTTTCAAAGGCAGAGTGTCCCCAAACTCCTCTGAAACAGGACACTAGGGAAAGTTATATATGTATGTATGTGTGTGTGTGTGTATGTATGTATGTATGTATGTATGTATGTATGTATGTATGTATGTATGTATGATGTATGATGTATGTATGAATCTATCTATCTATCTACCATCTATCTATCTTTCTATCAGCTATCTATATATCTATCATCTATTCATCCATCTATCTATCTAATGCTTTGTGACCCTGGAACCTTCAAGCCTCAGTTTCTCCACCTGTAAAATAAGTGACACTTTCAAACCTGGTAGTGCATCAGAATTCTCTGGGGCCTTAGAGTATGACAGCCCTCAGCTGGGATGCGTGAGATTCATACTTGATAGGCAACCAGACAAGGGAATATCCCCAGCTCAGACAGTTAGGAACTGTGTCTTAGTATTGGCCCCAGAGGAGCCTGGGTGAGCTTGATGGGGAGCCCCTGTTCTCTGGAAGCCGGGTACCAGGAGTGGGGACGGCTGGTTCCTCTGTGTGACAGCCCTGCCCTGGACCTACCATCCCCAGGAAGTGATGAGGGTGGCAATGACAGGTGCTCTGCACAGTGTCCAGGGAGGTGACAGAGGAAGTGGCCGTTCCTGCAGGGAACAGGGCTGAGGGAGCAGGATGTCAGGGAGGGCGGAGCAGCCTTCAGGCTCACCAGGCAGGGAGGGCCTCCAGCTACTGTTCCTCTCTCTGTAGTGGTCTCGGTCCCTGGAGATGACCTCTGCCCCTGACTTGACAGGGAGAGGGACAGCTGGGGGTGGATTGGACAGTGTGCCCAGATCCCAATAACTTTCTGCTGTGATCCACACTCAGCTACACACTTCAGACTCACCCATAAGATCTACAACAAAAAACACATTTTTAGAATAAGCACACCCCAAGGGAACCGACTGGACTGGTTCCTAAATGTAGGCGATAATCTCAGCATCCAGAAGGCCTCCTGCTCCTGATAGGAATCCTAGCCTAAGCAAAGGTGTGAACCACAACTTTCTAAAGAGTTCCAAGGCCCATAGAAGACCAGAGCTCCGGGCCCTCCCTGAGCTGGACTGGCCCTCTAAGCACCAGAGAAGTCCCAGATATAGTCCCTGACTCTGTGACACCTTCTTGGCAATGACAGGCAAGAAATGAACAGGACCTGGGTAGGAAGTGAACCTAAGGTCTCAGGAGGTGCTGGGATTGAGACCTGAGGCAGAGTGACAGCTGTCAGGAGGTGGGCATGTGAGTCTGCCTTGGACAGGAACTAGGAGAGATGGGGACGGAGGTGGCCAAGGTCAGGACCGGCTAAAGTGGAGCCCGGCCTGGAGCTTAACCATGAGGCTACCTGGAGACAGGATAAGGGGACATTTGCAGAGTGTCACTGGCCCAGAGATTAGGTCCTGTTATTAGATAGATCAGGTAGAAGCTGAGGAGAAATGAAGTAGTATGAGTTAGAAGGCCACCTCCTATATATCTTGCTTCCCAGGTGCCCAGTGGGGAGCAAACACAAGGACCAGACACCCCCCTTGGAAGAGTGGTGTACCCCAACCCACCAGAACCTGGCCAGGACCTGGAGCAGAACGCTGGGACACCCTCGATCTCCCCAGGTCAGCAGCTGGACCACCAGTAGACTGTCCCACTGCCCCTGGAATCCCCGGCGTTAAAAGTCTGCAGCCTAGGAGCTGTGTGGCTGTGAGGAAATGTTTACCTCTCATGGCCTACTTCCCTTGGCTGGAAAGGAGCATGGCTCCTTCCTAGAACTGGGACGCTCCTATGATAGCACCAAGCATCCAATATCCATTATTTAGCACCCAGAATGCAGCATCTAGCTCCCACCCAGGACCCAGCATCCAGCACCCATCCAGGACCCAGCATCCAGCACCCACCCAGTACCCAGCATCCAGTATCCAGCACCCAGTACTCAGCACCCACCCCAATACTCAGCATTCACCCACCAACACCAGCTCTCTTCCCTGGAGGGATCATGAGTAAGGCTGGGCAGTGTCAGAAGGGAGGCCAAAGAGGTGCCATGAGGAACCCCCTCTAGCCCTCACACCCTGCCCAGACATGATGCCCTGCACCCATGGGTGGGCTCCTTGCAGGTTTAATCTTCTATCGATTTACCCTTCCTGTGTGGGTTCTCAACCCACAACTCAGCTCATTTCTGCTTAAGCAACAGTTGGACTTTCCTTCCTGGGCCTTCAGAAGCCTCACCCAGCTTCTCATAGCTTCCACCCTGAAGGTCACACAGAGTGCCAGAGTGCCAGGGCAGGACAGGACTGAGCCATCTGTCAGATCAACACCCAGCTCTGCAGAGGCTGTCTCGAAGCACTTCCAGCAAGAGAAGAGCCATACCCTCCCCGGGGCCATTCGTTCCCTGGAGCTGGCGCTCCCTGTCTGGGGGTCTTCGAGGAGGGTGAAGCAGAAGGGCTCTACTCACCCCCTCCAAAACTCAGATCCCACCGGCAAATGCAGATGCCCGAGCGAGAGGGGTAGAAGTTCATAACTTCAAGTGGAGTAGAGGATTGCATAGGTTATGGTGAAGGCCGGGGGGGGGGGGGGGGGGCGGGGGGGGGGGGCGGGGGACGCTCCTGGCTGGAGGTTACTGCTGAAGCAAAAGTCAGCAGAGGGAATCACAGCCGGCACAGCCCGGGACTTCTCCTGCCTGGCAGGGAAATGCTGGTCCTAACCACAGCCATGTCAGCTTACAATAACTCCACTGGGTAGGCCCTGTCTCCCCCACTTTCTGCTTGAAGAATGGAAACTCGGCGGCAGCTGGAATCTGAAAGCACTCACATATCCAACGATAGGAAAGCCAAGGTCTGATCATGAATGAATCAGGTGAGCGGGCAGTTACCCTCACCAATTGAAGGCTCAGAGAGAAAGAGAAAGCAAGAAATGGGGAGAGAGGTGTCCAGGAGTGGGGTTATGGATGAAGAGCAGGAATGGGTTTGGGGGTGCCCTAGGGGCAGTCTTCCCATCCCTGTCAGAACTCTGGTGTTTAGCTATTGCCTCATCTGGAAGCTGGCTTCACAGACCAGAGTTCGAGCCCTATTCCTGGCTTCCCGAAGACAAGCATGTGGTCACGGCAGAAACTGGTTCCAGGTCTAGGTACTGGAGGGACATGTCCTGCTAGGAACTCAGTGGCATCCTTCGCACCTCTGACCTGGGGGTGGGTAGGATATGTCTGGTGAACCTCTCGGCAACTGCTGGATTCTGAGAGGTGTAGCCCTCTGTACAGCTCTCCGCAGGCCTCTTTGTGTCTGGCCTTCTCCTGCTTCGCCATTCAACAGAAAGGAAGCCCCCACAGGGCGACACCCACAGGCTGACCCCTGCCTTCACACACAGGTCAAGAAGAGGCCAGCCCATCTCTCCCTGGCAGGAAGCACCTTGGTAGCTTCCCTGGCCCTTGACTCACAGGCCCTTCAGGAATGCCAGGGGGTGGGGCTGCGAACACACAAGGCTTGGCCCACAGCACACCTGCCAGACTCCTGCAGCTGCCCTGAGACGCTCACCAGAAATGTAGAAGCCCTGGGCCTGTCCTGCAAAATCAAACCACCAGAGCCCGGGGTGCGGCCTAAATGGGCATCTGTCTGTGTTCCCTGCATGACTCTGAGGCCCAGGGTCAGGATCCGTGTGTGGTCCCCCGGGTCCCCAGAAAAAAAAGGCCTCCTTAATGTCATGACTGACAAGATCCTCTCGGTCCCACTACTGGATTCTAACGCCTGTAGCAGGTGTTCTAAATGCTGCATGGACTTAGCTCTCAAGGGCAGTCACCAACACCACCCACTAAAGCCTTCACACAGAAAAGAGGTGACTTGTTGGAGGGGACAATTGTCCACTATTTCTTCTTAAAAAAAAAAAAAAAAAAAAAAAAAAAAAACTTTCAAGGCAGGGTTTCTCTGTGTAACAGCCCTGGCTGTCCTGGAATTCACTCTGTAGACCAAGTTGGCCTTGAACTCACAGAGATCTGCCTGCCTCTGCCTCCCAAGTGCTGTAATTAAAGGCGTGCAACACTATGCCTGCCCCCCCCACGCTTCCCCCCATTTCCTCTTTTGCTAACTCTAAAAAGTCAGGGTCACTCAGTCCCCACTGGGATTTTCAAGGTAGGCTGTAACTGTACCACACCACATCCCCAGTCTTACACACACACACACACACACACACACACACACACACACACACAAAATCTTTCTAATACATACACAATCACACACACATACATGGTGGGGGGTGTCTCTCCTCCACTCTCCACAACTATTGCAGGTTCAGGTTCGAATCTTAGCTCAGCCACCTGAAGATGTCTGTGCCTCAGTTTGCTTATCTGCAATGTGGGAACAGAGAAGACGTCTCCCCTAGGCAGCTGAGAGGGGTAAACTGAAGAATGTATGGAAGGTTCTGGAGAGGAAGTCACCATGAGCACGGCTTGGAGTCACTTAACCATCTGAGACTCTGTTCCTCCCTCCAGATCCGGTTTAATCCTTAGGGTTTCTCAATCCGGGACGCATCTGCTGTGATAGGGATTTAGGGGAATACCTTAAGTTGAAACTCAAGCAAGCAGCAAGATCACTGGGAACGGTTTCACTAGCTGCCAAGTGTCACCCAACACGAGCACTTGCCAGGGCAGGAGCTGAGGCAAGACCTGATGCAAACGCTATCCCTCTGGAAGACAGAGGCCCCGAGAGGGCAGACCCCTCAAGATCGAGCTTCGAGCTTCGGAGACTCAGGCTATGCCTGGTACCCACTGCGCATGCGGCTGGCGGAGAGGGTGTGGTGCTTGTGGCCGCTGCCCTGGGCTTGGGGATCGGTAGGGTGGGGCAATCCTCCAGGTCTTGGAATGAGTACAGGCACTTCCTTGAACGGTGCAACTGAAAAATGCAGCTGGGGAGGGGGCAAAGCCGACTCTAGCCTGAGGTCCAGCTTACACCGGTCAGGCCCGGCTCTGGATTCCCGGGTGCTGAGGGAGAGAGGGGTGTCTCAGAATGAGTATCCTAGGGGCAGGGCTGTTCATATAGACCGCGTCGGTGACCTGCACTTCACCTCAGCAAGCCTCACACTTACCACCTGTGAAATAGACGTCGGCGTAGCCTGGGAACATCTGGCTTAGTAGATTCCCTTGGGGAGAGTCTGGCTCCAGTGTGCCGCTTAAGGCCACAAGGATTCCATGACCCCAGGAGCACCGCAGGGTGGCTTTCCTTCCTTCTGCTCCAGGGCAAAGCATGAACCAACTGTGCAGTGGGTTGATACCCAGGGTCCGGCCCATGCCGCCCGGGCCTACCTCCTAGGGCCAGGCGGCTCCACCTTCTGGCTCCGGGTATTTCTATGCAGGCAGTCGGGCCCCACAGACCAAAAACAGTCTCCAAAACAAATGTATGCTAACTACCGGCTGCAGGGCAGGCTTACACATCTGCTCAACAGAAGTTCCCCTCAGACCTCACCAACAACCCTGCCCACCCCACAGCCTCCGACCCCTGGATTGCCAGCAGGAGGAAAGAGCTGAAATTTCACTTGAAGGAGGCTGTACCCCGGCTATGGCGCAGGGTCCACTCCCCTGTCTACCCCTCCAACACACAGGCCCAGGAGAGAAGTTTGGCTTTCAGGGAAGGGTGGGGAGGGGTGGGGGGGTCACAAAGAAATGCCCCAGCCTTGTCTCTTCTTTGGCTCGAACTCAAGGCGAACCCGCCCAGGCAGTTCCAGCCTCCGTGGGAGTCTCGGGGGGCTGGCTGCTTAGTGACAAAGAGCGGGGGGCTGCCTGTTGACAACTCGCTTCCCCACTCTCAGCCTGTGCCAGCAGGCTGTTTTCCTGGGGTGTTCCGAATTGCAGGCTGGTGGCTTCCAGCTGGGCAAGGGCCTCGGAAAGCCTGGAAATATGGCCTTCTCCCTTGATGCCCGCCCCCCCCCTCCGCAAACCTCCCCCAGCCAGGCCAAGGCAAGCAGCTGCCCCCTTTAGTGACGCTTGTAAAAGATCATCGCCTGGCCCGGGAGCCAGAGCCGGCTGGAGGGCAGGTGGCCGGCAGCAGAGCCCTGCGGTGAACACTGCCTCATTGGGGTGGAATGCTTACAAGGCTCGCTATAGCCCCTGGAAAGGCTAGCTAACTCGGGCGCTCACGCCTGCTCCCCCTCTCCCTCTCTGCCCCTGCAGGGGGGGGGGAATGAACCGGCCAGACTTTGGGGCAGGAAAGAGGAGGGTTTGGGGTCTTTCATAGTGCCAGAGGAACTCTGCACGAGCCCAGCTGGGGGACCGCGCCTCGGAAGCTGGGGCGGGATGCTTTGATTTGAAGGGTGGAGGTCAGGGAGGCGCTCAGTCACCGAGAGAAAACACGAAGGCAGAGAAGTAAGCCCAGAGAAAGTGAAAATCGAGGCACGAGGGGGGACAACGGGGGTGGGGGGAGGCAGAACTCCTGAGAGTGCGTGGGGGCGGAAATGGAGCGATGCAGAGAGCCAGAGACCTGCGGATGGG
Organism: Peromyscus maniculatus bairdii; assembly: GCF_049852395.1. Lineage (NCBI taxonomy): Eukaryota > Metazoa > Chordata > Mammalia > Rodentia > Cricetidae > Peromyscus > Peromyscus maniculatus. Next base: position 157,816,224 of record NC_134853.1, read on the forward strand.
AGACAGGGATCGAGTGGGGGACCAGAATAGAGCCAGAGGACCAGAGAGCCCAGAGTCTCAGCGCTGCCCGGCGCCCGCCGGGCGACGCTTTCCCTCCCACTCTCAGTCCTGACGGTGAAACTCCTACAAGAAACGGAGCCCCGGGGCGCGGCTGGCGACCGGCTCGGGACGCCGCCGGTGCCCCCTGGCCACCCGGGAGCCGCGCCCACGTCCCCAGCGAGGGCGATCGGAGGCGCCGGGCCGGCCGCTGAACTGCGCGGCACGGGGGGTGCGGGCTGGCGGGGAGCGGAGAGGAACTGCGGGACTCTGGGGACGCTGTGGGGCGCGGTAGCAAGGGGACCCCGGCTGCCCGGCTCCAGCGTGCGGGCCCGGGCGAGACTTACCGCGCGCGGCGGCAGGGGGAGCGCGGCGCGTCCTCCTGGGGGTCCTGGGAGGGGGTTGGTAGCCTCGGGGGTCGCAGACCCGGGGTCCTCGGGCTGGGGCGGCCCCGCGAGGCTCGGCTGGGCTGCTCTGCTGGCCGTCTGCGGCCCCGGGCGGGCGCGAGGCGCGGGGGAGCAGCGGGCCGAGCGCCTCCGACGTCAGGGTGTCTCAGCTCCAAATAGGGAGCGAGGGCGGGGGCAGCGGCGGCGAGGGGAGGGACGCGCGGGCAGGGCGGGCGGGCGGGCGAGGGCCGCTCCCTCCGCGCGCGAGCAGGGGCGCCCAGGCCGCGGGCCCCACTCTCCCGACGGCCGGGACAGAGATGAAAGGGCACGCGCCAGGCGCCCGGCCGCTTCCCAGGCTTTGATTCCCCTCCGCCAGGCTTTTCTGGGCCGTCAGGTCTTGCCAGGCCTTGGCGTGACAATAGCGGACGAACCCTTGGACACTTGCTGAGTGTAGCGCTCCAGCCTATTGGGGTTCCGGCATCAGGAGCCCATCCGAAGCTGTGCCCAATCTTCCCTCAGGAGGCTGGTTCCGATCTGGGCTGTCTGTGTCCTCGACCCTTCTTGACCTTCAGTTACCTCCAAACAACTTAGCTGGGGCATCCAGAGAAATGTCTGAGAGGCCAAAACTGACTCTGCCTCTTTCAAGAGGGGGCAGTGCAGCTCCCCTGAAGGAGGGGCTATCTACCTAAATCCACTAAGGTGAATTGCACTGTGTAGCTTGTTCCAACAGAATAAGAGGATCGATCTAGATCGGGGCTGTAGCCCAGTTGGCAGAGTGCTTGCTTAGCATGCAGAAAACCTTGGCTTTGATACCCAGGACCCCATAAACTGAGTCCAGCGGTGCCCACCCAAGACCCAGGGTCAACTAAACAGCCACCCTAAGAAGAGGAAGAAGGTAGTGTCCTTGTTCCTTGGAGGTGACAGCCCAGCGCACCAAGCAGGATGGTGAAAATTGGGAATCTATCTGTGTCAGTCATATATGCCCATGTATTTAAGTCATTCAGATGGACTCAGCCATGCTCATTTGACATCTCCAAGCTGCGAAGCTCCGGGGGTAGGGGGTGGAGTTGGGGATTGGCAAGGAGGCCTCCTAGTGGCCTAGTGGTAACACTATGGCTGTCCCAGGTCATCTGCTCTCCAAATCAACAGCTGTGAGGCTGTTCTTCAGCCTAGATTCTCCCCTCCCTTCATGTCCCATTCAGTGCAGTCTTCGTCTACTAGGGTGGAAAGCCTTCCCAAGATCCTCAGGTAGTGTGCACTTCTTCCTCCTCCGGGTGTGATCCTGCAGCCTGGGATTCATTTGTTCACGCCGATCTCTCTTTATGATGGCCTCCATCAGCCCCTCAAAGGCATATCTTCCTTTCATTTCAGTGTTACCCCCATTTTATACATTCAAAGGGCCCAGAAACAGCTTAAGTAGCTCATCCAAAAAGTTACACAGTAAGAGGCTAAGGTTTGGAGGCCCAGGTACTGCCGACACCAGCCTTGGGGCCTTATACCATATGTAGGGCGTTTTTCCGGCCAAAGCTTACCAGCAGTCTCAGTGCGGACCTTGGGCAGGATAGGAGTGGATGTCTCCGTTCTGTAAGTTCTGTAAGAGCCCATTCCCACCGGCATGGTGACACATGCTTGTAATCCCTACATTTGAAAGGTAGAGACTGAAGGAAGGGTCAGGCATTCAGGCCAGTTTCAACTCGGTCCATGCTAACATGGGCTACGTGAGACCCTGTCTCAAACGAAACTGAGGCTGGTGAGACGGCTCAGTGGGTAGGGGCACTGAGACTCTTCTAACAACCTGAGTTTGATCCCCAAGACCCATTATGGGAGGAGGAGGGAACTGACTCCTGCGATCAATGTGATTTTAAAGCCAAGCAAACAGGACAGACCCCGTCCCCACACTGCAGGAGGGTAACTGTGTGGAGTAATGAGCTCATCAGATCACACACACCGTAGCAGAGATGGCTGGAATTCCAGCCGGCGCCCTTGGCAATGCAGCCCAGCACCCTCTCAAACACAGGGAGGTTCCAGAGCAGCTCTGAACACCTAACCAAGGACATGGAGTTTGCCGTCGAGTTACAGCTGTCTGGCGAAGACCAGCGATGACAGGAAGCTACAGTGTGGGTAGGGGACCTAGAAAGGGACTTAATATCTTTCAGCAGCTGCTGTTTTATACCCAGCTAAGCAGTCTGTCTGTTGTATCTCATCTATTCTCTATTACATCCCATTGCTCCATGTGCTAGTGAGGACAAAAGTGTCATAGCCACCCCCACCCCCACCCCCAGATCACATTGATAGTGACTGACAAAGGCTAGATTTGAAGGCACAGCCCATGGTCCTCTGCTTGCCACACACTCTTGGCTGCCTCAGAGCCCCTCCCATTGGGAAGCTGCGCCCCTGGGATCCAGGATAATGGGGCCCCAGCAGGAAAGGCAGAACCTGTCAAGTCAGAGTCTCCAAGCTCCAGGAGCTACACCTGGTTGGCAGCACAGCTCCAGCTGCCCAGGCAGGCCTGGCTGGCACAGGGCACAGGCTCATGGCCAGAGCTTGTTGGCCCTGGGCCAGTCTCTTGGGGCCGAGGTAATGTGGGGCCCAGAGCTGGAGCTGAGGGCTGAATGCCCCTCTCCCCAGCTCATTAGCAAACATCTGGGCTCAGGAAAACGACTGACCTGGAATGTGACTGGGCTGCAAGGAGCTGCCCCCTCCAGGGTCCCTGGGGAATGTAAGCTCCCTCCTGCAGGGCATGGGGCTCCAGCCAGCTGTTTCCTCTAATCCTGTCAGCCTGGCCTCCTTGGGGGTCCAAACTTTTGCAGTCTGAGTGAAAGCAGCCAAAAGCCTTCCTTCTTGCTCAGGCTCACATCACAGCCTGAGAACATCCACTGGACCCCGGTCAGCACTGCTAAGAGCTGAGGGGAAGAGCCACAGTCTCCCTACAAGGTCTGACTCCATGCTCGTCATCATTCATGGGGCTCTGTGCAAACTATTCCATGCTTGTGCCTAGGTTTCTCAATCTGCCAAACGCAGTTAGGAAGAACATATAGTCCGGGCATGTTGCTAACATTCATTCACTTATTTAACAAATATTCACTGTGTTGACGACGCGTGCCAGGCAGCTATGAGATGTTGGGGACCCAACAATGGCCTCGGCCAATAAAGACCCAACTTTTCAGAGCCTAAGAAATGAGAGAGGAAGATATCATAGGAAGCCAACAGATGGGAGGATTTTATGCTTGTGTGGGAACTAAGCTAGGTGAGTAAGGTGGGGGAGGGGAGAGTTCTTGAGAAGCTTCCAGAAAACAAGGCAGAGGTGATGTTTAAGGTGAGATTCTGAGAAGGAGCCAGGATTGAAGGAGATAAATGGATGCAAAGTGCTGGGCACAGTTCCTGGAAAATAGCACGTGCTCCATAAAAGGAAAGCTACTTTAGGGAGGTTCGTATACACAGGGCAGCAAAGGCACTGGAGTCAGATTCCCTGGATGGAGGCCAGATGGTAACACAAAGCTTCCTCGCCTTCCTCCAGGGACACACTTGCTGAGCCTCAGTTTCCTCATCTGGCAATTAGGCACATTAGTGATTTCCTGAGATGAAACTGAGAGACACAGGCAGTTAAAGGCTGCGGGGAGGGGGAGAGGGGAGTCACATTCTTCAGAGGTGCTGACACTGGTAAGCTGCCCTTGCTCAAGTAAGCAACCCTACTTAAACTCAGTGGGTCAGGGCTGGAGGGGTGGCTCAGTGGTTACGGGTATGTACTGCCCTTCCTGAGGACCCAAGTTTGATTCCCAGAACCCACGTCAAGAGACTCACAACCTCCTGCAACTCCAGCTCCAGGGGAATTCGATGCTTCACCTCTTCAGGTACCTGCGCTCATAAGCACAGACCCCTCCCCCATGTATATACAAGTATACTAACAAAAGTATTTTTTTTATGTGGGTCACAAAAATACATTTGTACATACATACTTAAGACACGAAAGTTGGAAGGGAACTGAGAAGGGGAGGAAAACAAGAAAGAAATGGGGAAATATATCAAAGTATGTACCTATGTATGAAATTGAGAATACTTTTAAAATGTTGCTTCATTTTATTGTTATCTGGGTGTTTTGCCTGCACGTATGTCTGTGCACCACACATATGCAGTATACCTGGAGGCCAGAAGGGGCCATTGGATTTAGTAGAACTGGAGTCATAGATGGTTGAGAGCCACCATGTAGATGCCAGGAATTGAAACAAGATCCTCTGGAAGAACAGTGCTCTTAACCTCTGAGTCATCTTTCCAGCCTTGATAATAAACAAGTGATTTTGTTTTTAAGTTTTAGACAGGATTTCACTATGTAGCCCTGGATGACCTGGAGCTCTCTATGTAGACCAAGTTGGCCTCAAAGTGACAGAGATCCACCTGCCTCTGCCTCAGTACTGGGATTAAAGACTTGAGCCACCTTGCCTGGTGAATAGATAACATTTTTAGTGATGCAGTGAGGGGCGTGCATATCAAACAACATGCATGGGCTATGTCAGAGGAGCTGCAGGTGGCAATTGAAGTCAGCCCACCAGGAGGCAAATCCCTGATGGGTGAATCTCATACAGGCAAGATCTAGAGACCACAGACTCCAGAATGTCTTTTGCTTCTGCTGTGCCTTCACATGTTTGCTGCTGCCATATTTCTCTGATAATCTGGGATGGTGTGAATGACATTGGGAGATCCTCACTGCCTGTAATGTAGTGTGTTTATCTCATGGAAATACCCCATTCTACTGGGCATTTTTACCTGTGGTTCTGAAGATGATTTCTTCTTAAGCTGAACTGCCTAATTGATAATAATTATGTTGGTTTAAATAGAATTTTGATGATTAAAAATTTATACAAGGAAATGTCACACAGCTAGGGCCTATGCATCTCACCTAAGGAGCTGCATAGATCGCAGCTCAGGATCATGATTAAGGAAAACAATTGAGTCCCCAGAAACCAGGCTGGCTCAAATTCTTTCGATCTTCATGCTGGAAGATGTGTTCACAGGTTGGAATGACCTCAGGTTAGATTAAGATGTTTTAATAATAGCTTTGAGGTTAGGGATCAAAAAACAAAGCAGTCCCATTATTGCTAGCTGGTGTACTTTCCTTGCAGGATGATTAATTCCTTGTAATTCTCAATTCTGCCCTCAACTTCCTGATAGAAAAAAAAACCATTGATGAGTGGGTATGCACCCTACAGATTTAAAGTAGATCTGTTTTTCATGTATAAATGTTTAGGTTTGTAGTTCAAGATTCCTTGTATGATGACCTTCGAGATAAGCAATACAGTGATTGGTCCTTTCTTTGTAACTGCAGCACGCAGCCTACCTGTGAAAGAACTGGCTGAGAAGAACAGCTTGCTTGCCTACACTGTCAACCTACAACCAAGTGCTTGGGTATGAATGTACGAGGGTTCTTTGTTTTTCACCTGTAATATGTAAAATGTTAAATCATATAAGGGAAATGAAAAACATGGTTTTTAAAGATAATTTATTTTATTTTTATGTGCTTTAGTATTTTTGCCTGCATGTATGTCTGTATGAGGGTGTTAGAGCTTGGAGTCACAGACAGTTGTGAGCTGCCATGTGGATGCTGGGAATTGAACCTGGGTCCTCTGGAAAAGGAGTCAGTGCTCCCAACTGTGGAGCCATCTCTCCAGCCCAAAAGACATGTTTTTTACTTATATTCATTGTAATCACTTGAAAAATAGAATATAACCACATTGTAATTTTATATTGCTTGAAAGATTTTGTTGGGGTATATAAGCTGTAGAGGAAAAATGGAGAGAATAAAAAAGATAGAGTGAGAAGGAAAACATCAAGAGAGACAGAAGGGACATTTCTGGATAGAGACAAGAAAAGAATACAGAACACAGAATAAAGAATACAGAAGGAAACCATCAAGAGAGTGTGTGTCTTTCCCCTTACCCCCTCAGATATTCACAGTATGCCAACTCAGTGGATTCCCTCTGAGCCCTGTGCTCCTGGAGGCTGGCCCCCCAGGGAGCAAAACTCGGTCCCCAGGAAATGGAAGTTACTATTACTGCTGTACTGTCCTCTCCCACAGAGGAAAAAGACTGGCCCACATTCACTTAGCAAACCAGTAGCAGAAAGGGCTGGGCCCAGAACCAGATGTTCTGACTTTGGGCCTATGCATTCATGGCTGTGCCCTCTGGACCTAGGGAAGCAAGCAAGAAAGGGTGACTATCAACTATGGTCTGCTCTCCAGTGGTGTGGGAAGTAATGCCTTGGCCAGTCCTGGACAGTATGGATGAAGTCCCAGGGAAAAGCTTTCTTTCTTTTCTTCCCTTCATTTTTTTAGTGCTGTAGAATGCACGTGTATGTTTGTGTGTGTCCCTGTGTACACATGCGTGCGTGCGTGCGTGCGTGTGTGTGTGTGTGTGTGTGTGTGTGTGTGTGTGTACACATAATGTGGGTTCTGGGTTGTGGGGATGGAACTCAGGCTGTCAGGCTAGGTGGCAGGGCCTTTCCTGCTGAACCATTTCTCCAGCCCATGAAGAGATCCTGATGGGTGGGAGATCTCAGGGTGGGAGACCAAGGCGAGGCCTCCAGTTCAGGAGGGAAGGAGGGTGGAAAGGTCAGAGAACTGAAACTGATGGACTCTGAGATGGAATACCAACCCCCCAACTGTCTATTTTCTGCTTCCCAGATGAGCCTCCCCACAGAAATGAGCTTGTATGTGCCGCACAGCCTAACAGAGATGAGTGCTGTGAGCTGCATCCCACACCCTCACGCTCCTGTACCACTTCCACTCGGAGACAGACAGCACTGAGTTCCGGTCTGTATCAATCAGCCTAGACATGGCACCAACTAGTTCTCAGGACACTCTCCACATTCTCTGTTTCTTCCATTTCTCAGCTCCCAGCAGCCCACAAGTACGCAATGAGTGGGAGAATTTTTCTCCCTTCTTAGAGAGTTAGCCTACTATCCCACAGGGCAGGGTTTTCCTTGACATTTCTGTGCTCTCGATAAATTCATTAAGAGAAAAAAAACAACAAAAACCCATCTGGTCTGGTCTATAGCTCAGTGGTAAACACTTGCCTAGCACGCTTGAAATTCCAGGCTTGGTCCCACTGTGGCAGAAACATACAAACCCTTTGTGGACATGGCTGCTGGGTAATGCATTTCATGCTTTACCTCCTCTGACTGTTTGCCAGGACTCAAGAGGCAGTCTCAGTAGATAAAGGAAAGATCTAATACCCTTTTTTTAAAAAAAAAATATATATTTAAAAATATATGTATACACACACATACACACATATTTAGTTTGAGACAGGGTTTCTCTGTGTGTAACCACCGTGGCTGTCCTGGAACTCACTCTGTAGACCAGGCTGGCCTCAAACTCAGAGATCCACTTTGCCTCTGCCTCCCAAGAGCTGGCATTAAAGGCGCCACCACTGCCATCCAGTCTACCATCATTTCTATACTCAACAAAATGAGTTTTCTTCACAAAGCAGGTAGAACCTGGTTTTATCTGTAATAGAGGGACAGTGAAGTCTAGAGTGCAGGGAGCCTTTGATTTCTCAGGCACAGGCTACTGTATGAGGACAAAACCAACCTTCCTACAGTTTGTATGGAAAGCAATTCTCCAGATGGTAACATGTGATCATGGTACTAGCTCACTGGCCATTCCACTTTCCTCCTCAGTGATATCCCGTCTGTACTGTGATGCTGGAGGAAACAGGGCTCATTTCAGTCTTCCAGTGAGTGCCAGGAGACTGAGAGATTGGTTGCTCATGATTACACAGAGCCAGGTGCTGGGATGAGAGCAGGGAACGGACTAGAACAGTGGTTCTCAACCTGTGGGTTGCAACCCTCTGACAAACCTCTATCTCCAAAATTATTTACAATACTTTTTTTTAGTATTTTTCTTTTAAAAAATGATTTATTTTTATTTTATGTGCATTGGTGCTCTGCCTGCATGTAACAAAAGCAAAATCACAGTTATGAAGTGCCAACAAAAATAATTTTATGGGTGGGGATCGCAACAGGAGGCACTGTATTAAAGGATTGCAGGTTAGGAAGGTTGAGAACCATTGCTCTAGAGTGAAGAAGAGGGAAGCCTTTCTCCAAGCTGAAGTCACTGACCCACAGTGATCAGTCAAGGTCACCCCCTGAAAGAGAAAGTTAGCTTAAGGAGCTTAAAAATATTTAAAAGTAGGGGAAGCAGCTGGGTGGTGCTGGCACACGCCTTTAATCCCAGCACTCGGGAGGCAGAGGCAGGTGGGTCTCTGTGAGTTCAAAGCCAGCCTGGTCGACATAGGACAGTCAAGAATACATACATATGAGAACCTGTTTCAGAAAAAAAGGGGGGCATGGGGTTGGGTGGAGGCTGTCTCATAGAATAAGAAATATTGGATTTAGCTTATTTATTTATTTATTTATTTATTTGTTTGTTTGTTTGTTTGTTTGTTTTGATTTCTCAAGATAGAGTTTCTTTGGGTAGACCAGGCTGGCCTTGAACTCATAGTGATCCACCTGCCTCTGCCTCCCGAGTGCTGATATTAAAGGCTTGCGCCACCATACCTGGTGAATAATGGGTTTAGAAAGTCATATACGGATGCTACGATACTTAGGGTTTCAAATGCATCACCCCATGGGGCTGTGGAGATAGCTTAGTCAGTAAAGAGCTTGCCATGCAAACATGAGGATCTGAGTCTGGACCCCCAGAACTCATAAAAATCCAAGCATAAGGATCTGAGTCTGGATCCCCAGAACTCATATAAAAATCCAAGCATGAGGATCTGAGTCTGGACCCCCAGAACTCATAAAAATCCAAGCATGAGGATCTGAATCTGGATCCCCAGAACTCATAAAAATCCAAGCATGAGGATCTGAGTCTGGACCCCCAGAACTCATATAAAAATCCAAGCATGGCTGGGGAGATGGCTTAGCAGTAAAGGGCACTGGCTGCTTTTGCAGAGGACCCCACGTTTGGTCCTCAGCAGCCATATGGCAGCTCACAGCCATCTGTAACTCCAATTCCAGAGGATCCAATCCCTTCTACTGACGTTTGCTGGCAACGCATGTGCCTGTACACATAAACTCATACAGGCACACACGCAAAATAACAACAACAATAATAAAACAAATCTTTAAAAAAAGAACTACTTCTGAATAATAAATGGATATTTAATTAAAACAAACAAAAACATTGCTGATTTCAAATTGGATCAACTATCTTACCAGTTTCGTTTCAATGAGACCGGCCATTACCAATTCAACAGGCTTAAGTGTGTCAAATCAAGTTTAAACTGGTTTAAGTCAAAGCAAACCACTTGGCAAGGGCCCATTCCAGTGTTTGAGGAGCACAGAGCCTGCGGAACAGCCTGGGCTGTGGGGTCAAGGCCAAAGGCATTACTCCATTATTGCCCTCAACCTGCTTGTTCTCGGGTAAGTTCATTCAGCTCCCGAAACCTGTCTTCACTTATGAAGTGAGGAAAGTACTATTTTCTCACAGGATTGCTACAGCAACTAAGTGTGGTATATGTCAGAACAGTAACTAGCCTGTATGACATCCTCTGTCAATGTTAACCCTATAGCCATCTAAGGCGAGCGAAGTGTGTAATGTTGGCTCAAACTGGCTAGACACAGAAGAGAAAATGATGGTAATAAAAGTGAACTCCCCCCCACACACACCTTTCCTCACGCTTTTTTTTTTCCTTCTTTCAATTTTTTTTTTTTTATAGCGATGGGGTCTTACTATATAGCCCTGGCTGGTCTGGAATTCACAGAGATCCACCTGCCTCTCCCTCCTGAGTATTTAAAAGGATTGCTGCTAAGCCCAGCTTTTTACCCTCTATTTCTTCCCTATTGAAGGCTCCTCACTTATCCCACCTCCTCCAAGAATTCTTGACATCTCACCGCCCCCCTTGAGCTTCTGGCTCTGAACCCACAAAGTAAGGATCAGATAATCAAAGCCTATTACCCTGGACCGCGCAGCAGCAGTCACGGTTCTGACCCGGGTTGGAAGCTGTTTTACAGGTTCTCCATTTCTCTGCCATTCTTTTCTCCTCCTTCCCATCCTAGCCTGGTACTGGCCACGTCTATGTGCTCAGCAGCAAGTAAGAAAGCTAGAAGTCTTGGTGGTCTCATGAATATGCATCAGAATGAAGCAGAGTGGGATGGAAAAGACATCTTAATTCTGAGGATGGAGCATTTTCCACGAATAGGTCTCATTTGAGCGGCTCACACTGCTCACCTCGTTCACTCTCCCTGGGAGCACGCAGATTTCAACCTTTACAGCCTTTTTCAACCATCTGACTCCCTGTACTACCTACCATACACTGCTGAGGACAGAGCCTGGGGCCTTGCGCTTACTCTGCAAGCACTCCATCACTGAGCACTACGCCCTGCCCTAGACGGTGTTTTTATAAGCTTGTGCTAACAGCACACCCATTTGGGCCTCAAAGACTACAGGGTGGGCTTTCCCCTGATCTCATTTACAGATGAAGAACCTGAAGTTACAGGCTAGGAACCTCCCCTGGTGCCTGGCAGGTGAAGGATGGAGCAGGCGCTTAGATCCAGGGCTTGACAGTCAAGCCTGTAGGCCTGGTGTCTATTGTCCAGTCCTGCCTTCCCTCCTGCCCATCTGCTTTCTTCCTTCTGCTCCTACATTGCTGTCCTATTCCACACAGAGCTGCCTGTTGGACACAGGACATCTCCCCTGCGCCTGCCTGGGACCACGTTATTCCGTGACACCATCCATTGGTGTCAGAGTTGAAGTGGCGCTCTCAGCACACTTGAAGGAAGTGATGATGGCTTCCAGATGAGCTTATTATCCTAAATTTAACATTTTTTTCAGCACTTAGAATTTCCACTTTCTCCCTTCCACCCCTGTGCATTTACGCAATTAGAAAGCATGCAACAGGAAACCATTTGAGTCTCAGACCAGTCCGGAGGAAGGCAGCCCCAGCTCCATGAACTACATCCTTGTGGAAATACGCTGCAGAGTTTATTTGGACAGGCTCAAAAATAGTCCTTCCAACAATGCAATCAGATTGAACCATGACAAGTAAAACGCAATTATGGGTTGGTTACATTTTTTAAAAAAATGTAAACAGAGGTTTGAGAACCAACAGCAAAAACAAGAGCCATCTCCTTCACCCAGTGTCTGCTTCCTGCAGGACGGTGGGGCTGCATTCTTGGGTCTTTTGAGAGCTGTGAGAGGATGACATTCACGCAAAGGGACAGCTCAGCAAAGTGTTCCGAGGCCACTTCTCAGAACAAAGGCATGCTTCTGTAGACAGCAAATGTGTCCCAATAATGGCTCCCCAGCCACTCGGAATGCAAAAGTCATTCACCTAAATGAGTTCAAAATACATATTGTTCTGGGCCAAATTATACAGTGTCAAGTTCAGACTGTATGTATTTATGTATGTTGGCAGCACAAGCCACTTTTGGGGCGCCACAGCTTTGCCCTAGTGTCCTGTGCCCAGCTGGGTTCCCATCAGTAGTGGCTCTTAAACCCATGAATTCCCTTGTGTTTGGTTCCAGAAGGGCAGAGGAGAGGCGAACTCAAAGCCCCACAACCCCCTCGAGGGACCTGGGCCCCCAGAGGAATTGAATTTCCAATGAAACTTCAAGTAGAACAGAATGCTTCCCCTTGCCAACAAGCTGGAATTTTGTGAAGGCTCATCTGAGATGGGAGACAGTCAGACAGACACACACACAGACACACACACAGACACACACACACACACACACACACACACACACACACACACACACACACACACACACACACACACACGATCAGGCTCCGTGCTTCCGATGCTCTCTGCTAAGAGCTACAAGGTGGGAATACAAAACATACAAAACCCTCTGGGACTAAGACAAACAGCCAGCGCTCCTTTGCCTGGCTTCTGCCCAGAATCATGTCCTCCCGGAGGAGGTTCCTGGGGCACGTCAGCAGAGCTCCAAATGTGCTGGGGGGACCAGATCCCTGCAAACAGAGGCCTAAAACCTAAGCAATGGTGAGACAGAAGTTCAATCCTACGTCCTGCCTCACTCTATCTAGATGTGGGGGCAGTTTTCCCTTGTCTTCTTGGATGGGGAGGGCTGTCATTCTTAACTCTACAGGGATACTAATATGTAAAGCAAATACAGAAAAGAGCTGCAAGGGAGGAACCCAGCCGCATGACTATTTTTCTTCTAACGGCATGGGCTGCTCTGTAAGGGTTAAGAGGGCTGTGTGAAAAAGAGCCAAGCGGCTGAGGCATGCCATGGCCATGACTTGCTGGCCTGGGCACAGCCCAGCTTTGGCAGAGCATCCCTGCCGCCTGCCCAGGTTCACAGCCTAGCCCGTGTTTCTGGAAAGGAAAGTAGAACAAAGAATAAGGGAGGAAAAGCAGAGGGAGGGGAGAGGCCACCCTGAATTTACTCCCCAAAGTTCTTTCAAGGACTGAGGTCTAATCAACGTGCCTAGCACTGGCTGAGGTCCCTCCAGCTGCCAACTCTGACTGTCCTGCACTCTAGCTCATAACCTGCCTGTCCTTTCCTAGCTACGAGCACGTCCATCACCCAGAGCATCCACAGTGGACACCTACAAAAGCCTGAGCACAAGTGTGCTGTACACATCAGAAGAAACTGGAAAACACTCTGTCATGCTTCACAAGAACCCACAAGAACCAAGTCAAGGGGAAGTGGCCCTTTATCCTCACACCTCTGTATGTCCTTCCACTCAGGCTGTGGCCACCAGCTTCATACTGCCGGCCAGAACTGAGATGGCACGAAGTTCCATGTGGTATTGAGAGTGACATCAATGGAGCAGACATCAGCACAGCAGGTGTGGCCAAGATCAGCCGTGGTCCACTGTGAGCCAGTGCGCAGGCCTAGAGCAGCATCAGGAAGGCGCCCCTCAAGACTTCACCATGGCCATCACTGCACAGGGGTACCACCAGTCTCCAGGGGGGGGGGCGTACATTAGGGGGGTGGGGAGGACACGCCTGACTGTGGCTTCAAGAGGTCACGGAGTCCACAGCTAGACCATTCAAAGAGAATCCTCCTGCCACAGAAAGGAATGAAGGGCTTGCACTGGGCTTCCCATTTTTAATTTATTTAAGATCACCTCCTTACAATTTCCGAAGAGAAAATACAAAAGAAACAGACTTGGTTTCAAACACATGAACAGTGGCTGGAGTGGAAAGCGTTGCTGATGGCACTGTCCTAGGACGTCAGCGCACTCCAGGGCACTTCAGTATTCCTGAGGAATAAACACGGCTTCTCTTTCCTCCCACTGGGATGTTCTCAGCATAAGTCACTGCTCCTACAAAGCGAGGACATTGGGTTAGAACCGGCAGCAGACATTCTGATACCACTGGCTGCTGCCTCAGTCAGACCCCATGGCTCCAATCATGGCCAACTTTCTGTTTCACCTATTTCACGAGCAGAGGCCCCAGCTGAGAGGGAGAAGACCAGAAGGGGCAGACATGACTGGAGAGTCAGCTGTGCCCCAGGAGGTCCGGGTGAGCAGCAAGCACAGCTTGACCAGCAGCTGCTGACTCCAGTCGCTAGTAGGCTCACCTCTTTAAGATTCTCCCCCTTAGCTGAGTGAGGATACACCTCTCCCACAATCCACTGGGAAGTGGGGGGGGGGGGGAGCCTATGAAGAAAGTCCCCAGGGTGGTGCACAGGGCCCAGGCCGTGCTTGGCCAGCAATTACCACAGTACAGCCATGCCGCAGAAGCCCCCAGTGGGATTCTGCTCCTCCATGTGAGAAGGATGACAACATCTAGGCACAGACTCAAGTCCAAATGAAGTTACAAGGCCATTTATTTTAGAGCAGCATGTACAAGGCTGCAGAAAATGTAATATTTTCCACAGTACCTCCCAGCCATTAAACATCTACTACGCATAATCACCTCTGATCCATCATCCAGAACAACTCCGCTTGGAACAATAGAAACACTCACAACAATGGAAAGACCCAGTGCTCTGCCTGCCCCTTGCTGTCCACCCTCAGCCAAGCTCTGCTGCAAGGATGGTGAAGAACCAGGGAGAATGGAACAGCCTGTCACCGGGTCGGTACAACACGCAGCTCTTCTTGAACTAACATTATAGACAGAAGCACTGGCTGCTCTTACAGAGGATCTGGGCGGGGTCCAACACCCACTTGGTGGCTCACAACCATCTATAACTCCAGTCTCAGGGGATCTGGTGCCCCTTTTCTGGCCTCCATGAGTACCAGCATGCACATGGTACACAGACATACATGCAAACTAAACACCTATACTCATAAAATAAACGTAAAATAATAAAATTGGCAAAAATTTGAAGACTTCTGTAAGGGAGAGAACTATCAATTCTGTACGTACTTTGACAAATTTTCCATGTAGAAGATACGGGGCCTGCAAGTCATGCTGACAGTTGGAGTACGCCATCCCCAGTCCCACGCCAGAACCGAAGGCTAAGGGCCACATCCTTCCTATTGAGCAGGAAGAGAGAAATCCCGACAGGGAAGTGTTAAAATAAAGCTCCCACCCAGCACGTGTGCTCAGCATTCACAAGCCCTGAGTAGGCATCACCTGCTGACTGACGTGACAGGAGGCCACCACACAGCACTGTAATCCAGCATGCTTATGAGTGCCTGGGCTGCTAAGTTTGATGCAAACAGCCCAGTCTGTCACCGTCTGTGCACCTGAACTAGTTTCTTAACCTTGACAGAAGGAACGCGTCAGTAAGGTGTTTGAACTGTTTATTAATTTCACCAACATTCACAAACTTTGGCTATATCCAGTAAACCATGGAGTTTATTTACACATGTCTACAATTCTCTAGTTCCAGTCCTTGTCAGTTCTCCATGGAAAAGAGGTCAAGGTGACCTGTTTTGCTTCTAGTCAATACTCCAACTTAAGTTTTCCCAAGGAGGAGACTCAGGAAGGAGCAGGGGCACTTCTGGCCCACTTGCCTTTATACCAGCAAGCCACATCTCTGGGTCACTTTAGAAATATGTGGGCATGCAGACTGGCCAGCATGAAATGCAGGCTTTTGAAAGGATGTCATGTTTAAGACACCAGGCAACCCTGACTCACTGCCCCCAGGGAACACCGGAGATGTCCAACCCATGCAGACTGAGTACACAGTCTGTTGAGCTCATTTTACAATGGACCAGTTGGCAGCGTTTTATGCAGACACTGTAGTGAGAAGCTGGTGAGAGTCACTTACTTTTAAAGAAGGTGAGAGAGAAAACAACTCCTAGTCCAAAACCAGTCCCTGCAAAAATGGAAAAGAGTGTTACAATGCAGTAATCCAGCAACCCCAAACAAAGGGAGAATTAGATCGCTCCAAAGGAACAGAAGACAACAGGCTCCTTTTTATAACTTGGAAGTTGCTTTCTCATTGCTAACCTTTCTCATTAACAGGAACACTGCAGATGCCTCCAGTCTATGAAAAACTTTATTCCCTATCATTTTGTCCTGGAGTGTTGCAAGGTGGAAGTGAGGGTGGAGACCCCAAGAGATGTTGTAGAATCTTCTGCACTGACCAGCAGTAGCCCCCTACTTCACCTCACTCAGAGAGTCACTAAAAAGCTCCCCTTGTCACGTTGTTTCTCCGGGTGATGCTTAACATTTTAGGAAGAAGGAATGTTCTAGAACAATTCCTGAAGGCTGCCCTCGCACACAAGTCCCAGTGTCCAGACAGAGGGAGAAGGGCTTCCCTTTGCCAGAGCTGGGGATCCTGGGAACTGCATCCCCAGCCTTGTTAACACCTCACTCTGAATCTCAGCTTGGAAAAAGTTCTGGCTTTTAGGATAAGCTGACTCAGAATTCGTCAAACCCTAGTTCTGATGCCAACTTCAAAATTTCCCATATAGCCCACACGTAACCTACACCATTATTTAGTTATTTTCTTTTAAAAGAGAAAAGGATGCAATACATCCGTGAGTAAATTGAAGCCCAACTTAAATAACAATGTTGGTACGATCAACTCAGGTGCTAGCTGTAAATTCTAATCAAGTGCATGAAAAAACTTTGACAGCCATTTTACAAGGACTCGCCCCACATTATCTACTAACAAACTCCTTACTTTCACATAAGAGTACATGAATTTACTTCTCCACCACAGCCAAACTGGCTGTTTTCCTTTTCAGACTTATAGACCAACACGTTCAGCTCAGAACCCTGGTGCTCTGTTTTGGTTTTGAGACAGAGTCTGGCTATGTAGCCCAGGATGTCCTCCAATTCTCAATCCTCCTCCCTAGCTCTGCTGGGATTACAGACGGCACATTGTGCCCAGAGTATTCTGAAGTTCTGTGTGTCTGCTCCACAGCCCAGCAGAGTCTAAGACCAACCTCTTTATGAGTAAGCCACATAAGTCCTGGTTCTCCCAAATTTATGCTGCTGCTAAAATCTGGTGGGTTTTTGTTGCTGTTGTTTGTCTTTTGAAGTGGCACCCTGCTAAGCAGCCCAGGCTGGTACAATACTCTGAAGTCCAGCCAGCCTTTAGCCTGAGTGCTAGGATTATAGGTGTGTACTGCTCGCCACCCAACTTTGTGCTACTGGGATTCTAAGTTTCTTCCACTGGGCTAGGGCTAGGGCTCAGTGGTATAGCACCTACCTGCCATGCATAAGGCCCCACATTCAGCTTCCAGGATATCACATACACACACAGAGACAGACACACACACAGGGGAGAAGGAAGAGGAGAGGAAGGGAGTGGGGAGGGAGAAGCAGAATTCTCGAGGTACTGCAACACAAAACCTCGGAGTACTCTTCAAGCAAGCTAACTTTTCTGTTCTGAAGAAGAAAACCTCACCATGAGCAAGCAAGGTATGTATTTTTGATCCAGGAACTCTGTCACCCATGCACAATCTAGCTGGTGATTTAGTACAGCACACATGCTATTCACACCAATAGTTTCTTTTTATTCCTTTACTTATTCTTTTTTTCCCCCCGAGACAGGGTTTCTCTGTGCTGTTTTGGTGCCTGTCCTGGATCTCACACCATAGACCAAGCTGGCCTCGATCACAGAGATCCGCCTGGCTCTGCTGGGATTAAGGGTGTGTGCCACCGCCCGGCCTTTACTTATTCTTTTGGTGTGTGTGCACTCATTTATGTGTGAAGGCCAAAGAACAACCTGGGTACTGTTCAAGAAACATCGGCCTTTTGGGTTTTGTTGTTTGTTTTATATAGTATTTTTAATTTATAATTAACTTAATTTCATACATCAGCCATGGATTCCCCCGTCCTCCCTCCTCCCACACCCCATTCCCACCTCCTCCAAGGCAAGGGTTTTTGTTTGTTTGTTTTTTGAGAAAAGGTTTCTCTGTGAATACCTGGCTGTCCTGGAACTTGCTCTGTAGACCAGGTTGGCCTTGAACTCAGAGACCTGCCTGCCTCTGCCTCCCAAGTACTGGGATTAAAGGCATGTGTCATCAATGGTGCCCGGCTCAGCCTTTTGTTTTTTGTTTTTTTGGGGGTGTTTGTTTGTTTGGTTGGTTGGTTTTTCAAGACAGGGATTCTCTGTGTAGCTTTGCGCCTTTCCTGGAACTCACTTTGGAGACCAGGTTGGCCTCGAACTCACAGAGATCCACCCACCTCTGCCTCCCAAGTGCTGGGATTAAAGGCGTGCGCCACCACCGCCCAGCAGCCTTTTGTTTTTTAAGAGACAGGTTCACACTGGCCAGAGAGCCCGAGGGATCCACCTGACCCCACCTCCCCCATGCTGGATTATAAGCACACCTCTAAAGCTGGGCTTTTGTTTCTTTTCAGTGTGGGTCTGAAGACTGAAGTCAAATCCTCATGGCTGATTGGCAGGCACTGTACCAACTGAATCACCTCCTTGGTCCCCAGGAAGATAATTAATACTTTCTTTTGTTTGGGGGGGGGGGGGCGTTGGTTATAGATACAGGGTCTCACTATGTAGTCCTGACTAGCCTGGAATTACCATGTAGACCAGGCTGGCCTTGAACTCACAGAGATCCACTTGCCTTTGCTTCCTCTGCTGGGATTAAAGAGGTGCACCACTTCAGGCAGTGGTGGCACACACTAATCCCAGCACTTGGGAAGCAGCAGCAGGTGGGTCTCTGAGTTTGAGGCCAGCCTGGTCTACCGAGTGAATTCTAGGATAGCCAGAGCTGTACACAGAGACACACTGGGGTGGTGGTGGGCATCAGCATGCTCAGCAGGTTTTTGGTCATTATACCACATACAGGGCCATGCTGTGTCTCTTCCATAGACAGACAAGTACCAAACATGTGGCAACAACAGATTATATGTGTGATGGTGGCACCACAGATTTCCATGGGGTTGAAACCGGAACCAGCGGTGGAAGAAGAGACCAGAGAAAGGCAAGTACAGGAGGACAAGGCAGGAGAATTCCCAGGGATGGGCCGAACAGTAGCTTTAAGACTCAACCAGCTCCGTACAGAGTTAAACAGGACCCCACACCAAGAGGCTGTTCACGGCCCACTCTCTGCACCAGCAAACCCAGGGAGAAAAAGGCAAAGCAAAGCACCCTGGGTCTCTCTAAAGAGGACGCCTCTAGCAGGTCATCGAGGTACTCCGGAAGTGTCATTGTCATCACAGGCAGGGACAGTTCCCTGTGCTTTACTGCAGCTGACCTTCCAGTAGATTGTGAGCTGGAGCTGGAAGAAGGTGCTATGAATGATTCTGACCCTAGGTACAGGTCCAGGCCCAGGACAATGCATGCGCGTGTTGCCAAATTTTAGCAAAAAATAATTTTAAATGTTAAAAAGAAAATTATCCGGCAGTGGTAACACACATCTTTAATTCTAGCAGGGAGGCAGAGGCAGGCGGATCTCTGAGTTTGAGGCCAGCCTAGTCTACAGTGCAATTTCCAGGGCAGCCATAATTACACAGATTAATTGTCTAAAAAAAAATTAAAAATAGAGAAGATTGCATAATATGAAAGGAAATACTTCTACTACACAATGTGTTTGTATTTAAAGCTAAATGCAATTACAAAGGAATAAAAAGGTTGCCAGGAATGGTGGCTATGCCTGTAATCATGTAAGCAGAGGCAGGAAGGTCTCTGAAATCAGACCAGCCTGGTCTACATAGTGAGTTCCAGGCTAGCCATGGCTGCATAGTGAAGCTGTGTGTGTACTCAAATTACTACCCAGCGACTGACCCTTACACTGTACTCAATAAGCCTGTTTTCTTCCTAAAAACAAACAACCAAACACCAGAAGAAGATGGGCTAAGATGAATTCACAGTTGATGAAAAACCACTTTAAACAAGGGTCATCTGAGCACAGCACGCCTGTAAAGTCTGCAGTGACGGCTCCAGTCGGCGTCCGTCTGAGCACAGCATGCCTGTGAAGTCTGCAGGGACGAGTCCAGTTGGTGTCCGGCTGCTCTAGAGCAAGCTGCAGTACTTCACTTCCACCTGTCTGCACTGTGCTCTGACACTCACGTGCTTTGGGCACAGACACATGCCACAGCGTTAGAGCCACTCCAGCATGCAGTACAGTACAGTACAGTGCTCCTGAGATTGGCAGCCTAGGAGCACAGTCACCGGGACCTTGCCTCAGTGTGCAGACTTACCCTGTTTATGCCTAAGTACAAAACATGATCAAACAATGAAACCCCCTAAGGACACATCTCTAAGAATACAGCCGCACCGTTGACACACTGGATACACAGGTGGCCTCTATGCCGACATGTGAATTCTAACTAAAATCAGCTATGGCACTATCCAACAGACCCTATACTATGAACTATTTTGGTGCCAACTTTAAAATGCAGTATCTGAAAATCAGTAATGCCATCCCAATTTCCATTTCAAAAAAATCATGGGAAGGTAGTTTGCCAAGGTTGGTCTGGTAAGTAGCCAACAGAGGCTGGCATAATGAAAAGGAAAGGGAATTAACGCTGAATGTTACTCATGAGTACCCAGCACCTCCTTTCCAAGAAAAGTTTTTTCATTTTATTTTATGGTATGAGTATTTTGCCTACAGGTATGTCTGTGCAACATGTGCATGGCTATTGTCCATGGTGCCAGAAGAGGGTGTTGGCTCCATCTTCTGGAACTGGAGTTCCAGATGGTTGTGAGATGCCATGTGGATGCAGGGAATCGAATCTGAACACATGCCACCGTCACCACCACCACCACCACCACCACCACCACCACCACACACACACCCACCCCCCACCCCCCCACCCCCCCACACACTGCAAGAACAGCCAGTGTTTTTAAGCACTGAGCCATTTCTCCAGCCCAAGAAAATTCTTTAAAACGAACAATTTTATTTTCAGTCGTGCTAGTACAAATCCTAACAATGGGAAAGGGAGGCAAAAGGATCAGGAATTCAAGGCCATTCTTAGCTATATAGCAAGCTCAAGACAAGTCTCAACTACATGAAACCCTTCCTAAAAAACTAACACTACTAGCCGGGCGGTGGTGGCGCACGCCTTTAATCCCAGCACTCGGGAGGCAGAGCCAGGCGGATCGCTGTGAGTTCGAGGCCAGCCTGGGCTACCAAGTGAGTTCCAGGAAAGGCGCAAAGCTACACAGAGAAACCCTGTCTCGAAAAACCAAAAAAAAAAAAAAAAAAAAAAAAAAACTAACACTACCAGCTAGGTGGTGGTGGCCACATAACTTTAATCCCAGCACTTGGGAGGCAGAGGCAGACGGATCTCAAAACAACTAACTACAACTACCTTCTATGATGGCATACCCTTGTTTTCCAGATGTAGAAAATAACTTGCCCAGAACAACCTACTGCTATAATAGTCAGGTGTGCCCAATGCTGCCAGTCTTAGTTTGCCACTGTCCCCAGTAATCCAGACACAGGACTGACTCTCCTCTATTTTCAGCCCACCAATACTACCTTCCAAAGGAAATTGGAGTGTCCAGATTTCTAGAAGCAGTGAAGTAAGATACAGTTCAAACATGAGCCACGCTCTCCATGCACCAGCCCAGAGTGCTAGGCAACCAGGCTAGTAACAAGCGCACACAAAGGCACAGGGCTTGCTCAGATTCCTTCCCAGAAGCCTCCTACCACACATGTCACCCAACAGTCTACCTGGCAGGACTGCTCCGGGAACTTCAGAGAAGGAAGCCACTGCCATGCTACACCAAGCCCAGGAACCTGCTATTGCTTGCTTGGTTGAAATGGCGGAAGGTTCGATCGGTTTCAAGGGAACTTGCCTCACCCTTGCAGCTGGAGGGTAACGGCAGATGGGTACGAGAATGAGGTAAAGGGTTTGGACTGGCTCACAGAGGCAGGCCAGTGAAAGCAGGCTGGCCTACAATCGGGGATTTTGTGCATCTCCATCTGGAGGCAAGTTTTTGGCAAGGGAATCAAAAGCCCGGAGGAAACCATTTTGTCATTTTTCTTGTCCCTTTAACTCCATGCCTGTCTTTTCCATTTTCCCAGAAGAAGAAAAGCTCTCTGATGCCCAATGCTTCCTAGCAGCAGACGACAAGTGAAACTCAGCTCACTGCTACCAGTACCACTCAATCAAAAGAGGAGACATGTCCACACCAACCAAGAGCCTCCATCTCAAGAGTCCAGATATGAGACCAGCCAGCTGGCTCCTGCCAATTACACTTATCTGAAAGTTTAACCAAGCTCAAAAACCCCAGGCAGACAAGCCAAACCCAGTTCTCAAGGAACCTTCTCTGCGGTCTTAATTAGATGGGGCTGCTACATTGTTAATTGCTAACAGTGACTCCCCCCACCATTTCTGTATTTTTTAAGATACACACTAACGAGACTACTCTGTACCTAAAAAGGGATCTGGTGTCTTTTTCACGTCTAACATGGAACCTGCAGTCAGAGATGACAACAGTGGAATGCTGACAGCTCTACTAAGGAGTCAAGCCCTCGCTCGCTCGCTGGGTTCTCTTTGAAAAGGCAGCATGCTGCTTCAAAGCCGGTCCCACCTGGCCCGGACGGACGGCTCTGCAGCTGCTTCCACTCAAGACTGGCACCTCTAGGCCAGGTTTAAGCTTTAGAACAATACAACAGGAAAGGTTAGCCTTACAACAAAAACAAACCAACACGGAAGGAGAAGCGCCTTCTCTGCCGTTGGCCACTTTTTCTTGTTGTTGCACGACAAGCTCTTTTGGAGGAAAAAGCCAAAGGGAAAAGTACAAAGCATTTTTCACCTCCCCCTGGAAGCAAATATTTAACTATGAATGCAGTTTATATAACTCGGCCTCCCCGGCTTGGCGCTCTCAAAAGCCCATGCTGTCTGAAATGACAAAGAACCCTCAGGTACAGAGCAGGTGGCTTATCAGCACCCATCTCCGCATGGCAGAGGGACAGGGAACAACAGAGGAGCCTTATGGAATCAACATTAGGCCCAGAGCCCAAGTTCTCGGCAGCCATTTCTTTAGGAGAAGAAAAAGAATTGCGACCAATTCTTTCTTTCTTTTTTTTTTTTTTTTTTTTGGTTTTTCGAGACAGGGTTTCTCTGTGTAGCTTTGCGCCTTTCCTGGAGCTCACTTGGTAGCCCAGGCTGGCCTCGAACTCACAGCGATCCGCCTGGCTCTGCCTCCCGAGTGCTGGGATTAAAGGCGTGCGCCACCACCGCCCGGCGCGACCAATTCTTTCAAAGATATTATTCCAAATCATTCTAACCGTGCAGGCTGAGGTGAGTTTGGTCCCCGAAAGGGTGTCAGTAACAAGCAAAGAAATATCTCTTCGGGGTGGGGCAGTTTCTTAACTGGTCATCCGGGTTTTTTGTTGTTGCTGCTGTTTTGGCTTTTCGAGACAGGATTTCTCTGCATAGTCATGGCTGTCCTAGAACTCTCTCTGTAGACCAGGCCGGCCTTGAACTCAGGGAACCACCTGCCTTTGCCTCCTGAATGCTGGGATTAAAAGCATGCAACAACACCCAGCTTGATATTAGTCTCTAAATTACGTGTGTGTGTGTGTGTGTGTGTGTGTGTAAGGATTACTTTGCAGGAGTTGGTTCTCCCTTCTAATTGTGTGAGTCCTGGGGAGCGAACTCAAGTGCCTTTACCTGCTAAGCAATCACTGGCCTACCTGACACCATTTGCATGTTTGTCTTAACACTCAAGGTTTTATTTTTATTTTATGTGTATGGATGTTTTACCTTCATTTATGTATGTGCACCAAGTGTGTGCCTGACCCCCTGGAGCTGGAGTTACAGATGACTGTAACCCACCACATGTGGGTGCTGGGAACCAAACCCAGTTCTTTGCAAGAGCAGTAAGTGCTTTTAACCACTGAAGCATCTCTCCAACCCCTGACACTGATTAATAAAAAGAATAGAAGATGCAATTTCCATCAACCACACAGTACAGATTTATCTTATGCCTAAGTGTATGTGGAAGCAAAACTTAAAGGTACCAAGTGCATGCTGTACACCATCACTGGATAAACACGGGGTGAACCATGTGTTGGAGGTCAGTATGAGCATTTCCAGTTAATAGCAACTTCAGTTCAGATGTAGAGGAATCTGCTCCCAGGATCTAGATTAAGCACAAAGCTCCACATCACTGCAGATAAGGAAATAACCTGCAGGAAGCCCCGGGCAGGCACCACAATCTGACTGGGAGGGAACTGCTTTCAGTGCCAGCCTCTGCACGGAAAAGCTGGAGTAACACCTGGGGGAGGAGCCGTGGGACCCACTCTGCAGAGGCCGGAACTTCATCCCACTCTCACGAAGGATGATGTCCCAGAGGAAGAACAAAAAGTCACACAAAAACCACCCTAGGACATTTCTTAAAAAAAAAAAATCACTCAGCCTGGCAGTGGTGGCACACACCTTTAATCCCAGCACTCAGGAAGCAAAGGCAGGTGGTTCTCTATTGAGGCTGGCCTGGTCTACAGAGTAAGTTCCAGGAAACTCCAAAGGCTACACAGAAAAACCCTTAGAAAACAAAACAAAAATATCAAACAAACAAAAATCACTGGCTGGGGGAGGGCCTGGTTAAAGCACTGGCTGCTCTTGCAAAGTACCCCTGTTTGATTCCCAGCACCCATATGTCAGCTCACAACCACCTGTAACTAGTTCTGGGGGATCTGATGTCTTCTGACTTCCACAGGCACCAGGCATGCATGTGGTGCATGCTCAGACATACATGTACAAAATAAAGTGAATAAATCTAATAAACAATTTAAAAATAAACATAAAAAATGTCCACTGGGGGGCGGGATAAAGGCTGTAGGCCTGTAGCCCCAGCTACTTCTGAGGCTGGATAAGGGAACCCAGGTGTTTAAGGCAAGACCATCCTGGGGGGATGTATCACAGATTCTTAAATGACCATTACTAAGACCTCAGTGTATACTTAACATTTTAAACAAGGATTCACTATTCATAAGCTTGGAACCAGCATAGTTATCAGGGCTAAAACTTAATCTGTATCTAAAAATTAAAGTTGGAAAGCAACTCCACTTGATTTTGCATAGCTCATCTCAGTATTAGGAGGAAAACCTCTCATGAATACACTCAACTGGTGGTTCACAAATGTGAAAAGCTACAGGAACTCATCAGTCTTTATTTCCTCAGCACTATACACCCAACAATGGACGATAAAAAGGACAGGGGTTAACACTGGCAGGCCTACTCTCCGGACACAGTGTGTCACAGTGGCCCCAGGGCAATCCTCCAACCTTGGGTCAATTATTTTACCAGGCCAGGACCAGCCTGCTCAGCCCCATCAAGAATAGCACTACCTGGGAAGGGTTCAGTAAGAAGTAGTAAGCTATTCACTATTCAAATAGATCTCAAAGATGTCAAAAGCACAATAGTTAATCCTGTCGTAGAGTACAACTCACTGACTCACACAGGACCACTTTGATCATGTGAGCCACTAAGGCTGGCCTTGAACCTCAAACTCAAAAGGATGTGTACCATCACACCAACTCTTTCTTTTCTTTAAGAGAGACTCCCTTCAGCTTTATTGTTCAACTGCATCATTTTGCTTTAAAATGTAATAAAGATTTCCCTAGCATTGTCTTGTTTAATAAAACAGCATTTATGCACTGAAATGGACTGAAACAAATTGACACATTTTCTTGTCAATCATGTTTCTATTGATGCTATTACCGTCAAAAGCATTTCTTACTACAGAACAAACAACAAAGAACACTTGGGACAGACCAGTGAGAACCACATTTCCAAGAACATCCCTGATTTATGAAAGATGCTCTAAGCCCAGCTTATGAGATAAATATATATAGTTCTAAGTCAGCTCTAAATGGTGCTACTTAATCCTCTAAGGCAAAAACTGGCTGTCCCAAGTGTCCACAAGTGAATGCCAAGTCCTATGAATTAGCCAAGGAAAGATGCCAGTGCCAGACCAAAGTCCAAGAGCCGGTGACTGAGACTGGGTTGACTGGCTTCTCAGAAGTCACTCTTGCTTCGGGCTCTGTAGGAAGGACTAAGAAGGTGGCTCTTTCATGGGATTTTGCTGGAGCATCTGCAGGAGTTGTTTAGGTGAAAGTCAATCACTAGGATTCTAACCAGAGTAGGCAGAGCAGTCAGCAGAAAGACACAGAGGCTGTGTGGAGGTCCTTTTGGAATCCTCTGCTGGAGGAACCCAAGTCTTTTAAAGCAGTGCCTACAGAACACACTTCAACTCAAGCATTGTACAGCAGGACCTCAAGAAGGCATAAAGAAACATGGCTGTAGACATATTACTGACACGCAACTAATTAATTCCCATGTAGAAATACTATGTTGGAAAATGAGAAGCAGCTCGAAGATTCATCATTCGAGAGGCTGGGGAAAATACCACAGAATTATGAAGTTTAGATAAACATGTTAATAAATGCTCTCATCCTGATGGGTGTGCTTTGGCTCTAACAGCAGTGCTGAGCACTGCACCACCCTGCAAGCTTTACTATGGCCCATCTCGCAGGAAGAAACAAACAATTCAGAGGGGGTAAGTGACTTACTCAAGCACACACACCTGAAACAGCGCAGCTTCAACCCAGGCTGCCTGACTGCGCACACCCAGGAGAGCAGATGGAGCCAGATAGAAAGGCCAAACCACACAGGAGCCCGGAGTTCTGGAGGCAGCAGACATTCCTGAGAGGCGGAAAAGGAGTCACAAGACTGAAGTTGCACCCCGGTCATCTGAGAGGTGTGGGAACAACCTGGAGTGCAAGAGATACTTCGCTAGCATAATTCCACAACCTAACAACTGACAAGTATGAGTGTGTGTACATGTGTGTAAAGACAGGGCTGTCCATAGCAGACAGTAACTGCCTTTTAACAGCAAATTCTCTCAACTGTGACCAAGTTTTCAAAACATCTACAGTGGGATGGAGAGATGGCTCAGCAGTTAAAGAGTACTGGTTGCTCTTCCAGAGACCTGGGTTAGATTCCCTAATGAGATAGATCATCGAATCTACTCTGAAAAAGATAAAGAAATAATAGGATAAGAAGGTAGATCACTGAATCTACACTGAAAAGAAAAGGGGAAAGACATAAAAATGACAAAAGGCAGATTATTGAAACTTTTATGAAAGTATGAATATGGTAAGATAAAAAGGTCAACTTTTGAATCTACTTTTAAAAAGGAACTACTTGTTTTAAATAGGATCAAATGTTACTGGACTGGACATTGTTAATATATATAATGGAGCTTTTTTATCTGAATCTGTCAAATGTTAATGGACTAGACATCGTTAATGTAATCTTGACTGTGTATATTGTATATACTTACTGGATATAATTTTTCTTGTATTAGTTATAAGCTTTTTTAAATTTTAGACAAAAGGAGAGGAAATGTGGTATTGTATTCCCCCAAATATTGTGCATGCTAATAAACTTATCTGGGGTCAGAGATAGAGCAGCCACAATATTAAACATAAAGGATAGGCAGTGGGAGCACACGCCTTTAATCCTAGCATTCCAGAGGCAGAAATCCATGTGTTCAAGGATACAGCCAAGCCTGGTGACTCACGCCTTTAATCCCAGAAAGCAAGCCTTTAATCCCAAGGGGTGGTGGTAGAAATCGGAAAGGTATATAAGGCATGAGTACGAGAAACTAGAAGCATTTGGCCTGGTTAAGCTTTTGGCTGATTAAGCTTTCAGGCTTCTAGCAGCAGTTCAGCTGAGAACCATTGGGATGAGGACACAGAAGCTTCCAGTCTGAGGAAACAAGACCAGCTGAGGATCCGGCGACGTGAGGTTAGCTGTGGCCTGTTCTGTATCTCTGATCTTCCAGTTCACCCCAATAAATGGCCTCAGGTTTGATTTTATTAATAAGAACTTTTAAGATTCCTGCTACAATTCCCAGCACCCACATGGCAGCTCACAACCTGTAACTCCAGTCCCAAGGGATCTAATGCCCTCTTCTGGTCTCTTCAAGCACTGCACAAATGTGGTATACAGACAAAACCAGGCAGAACACTCATACACACAAAATAAAAGTGTAAGAAAGTTTCTTAATCTGCATTGTGTTTAAGAACTGCACAGTTGGCCGGGCGGTGGTGGCGCACGCCTTTAATCCCAGCACTTGGGAGGCAGAGCCAGGCGGATCTCTGTGAGTTCGAGGCCAGCCTGGGCTACCAAGTTAGTCCCAGGAAAGGCGCAAAGCTACACAGAGAAACCCTGTCTCGAAAAAACCAAAAAAAAAAAAAAAAAAAAAAAAAGAACTGCACAGTAGCAGAATGAAAAACCCTCACTAGGTAGGCACTTGCATTCCTGGATTCAATTTCCTCACTTAATCTTTATAATAAACTTCTATGAGCCCCATTTAAGAGAAGAGAAACTGAGGCACGGCAAAGTTAAATACTTGCCTTCAGTCACACATGGGTAGACTGGCAAGTGTTTAACCATTATAATCAATTTAGACTCAGCACAAGAGAATAACCCCTTCCAAAATAGAGTCTGGCCAGTAATTTGGGCATTCCCTTAATTATACCAACTGAATACCTACTGTGTGCTGTTCTAAGCTCTGGGAAAGGACATCTCCACATAAGTGCACTGTCCAGTGTTGAGGTGGGTAATGATCAGAAACTGGAAGCCTAAGGGCTATGGCAGAAGGAGGTGAGAGTGGGCTGTCAGGAGCGCCCTGCTGCTAAGTCATCCAGCTGGAGGGAGGAGGTGAAGCAAACTGGCCTTTGTGTCATGCTAACCAACAGCTGCAGCCTCATGGCTGCTGCCCATTGAGCAACGGGGAAGCAGTAGAGGGCTCCCAATGGGGACGTGGCCATCAGATGTACACTTTCACAGCTGACTCTGGCAGAATGAGGACGGAGTTAAGACGGAGACAGCAGTTAGGGTGAGGGAGACCAGCTCTCTCTTCCCCCCAGGGTATTTTCGAGCAGAGAGAAATGAGGAATATGTAGATAAAAATACAGAGGAGAGAGACAGCTAGAAACATAGGATAGCCTCTGGAGGGCCTAGGTCAAAACCCACTATCCCCTTCTGTCCCTACTAAAGGGCTTTTAAAGGAATGCCAAGGAGTGGAGCAAAAGACCTCCCCCTAACACAGCCAAGTATAGACCATCCCAACCACCTGGTGATCATGCACGTGGTCAAGCCATCCCTAATGCAGCCCTGCAGTGTAAAGCAAGCTCAGATCTAACTAGGAAGCTTTTGTGGGCTCCCACATTAGGGGAAACAGCAGGAGACAGGATCCAGACTTCATAGTTCTCTCCACAGAGGCCGATTGGGTTTGTGATACTGCTCTTGGAACCCAGGGCCTAAGCAGCTGGGTGAAGTTCTTCCCCTGAGCCACACCCTAGGCCCTACGAGCAGTCTGCAGCTTCTTCTGGCAATTTACACTTTTCTGTCTGTCCTCAACAGTCCTCCCTCTCCCATCCCAGATTTCCATGCGGGCAAAGGTGGAACCTGCTTTTAAAGCCAGACAATATAAAATAAAGCCAGGCTTGGGTGGCACTAGGAACTTCTAAGGATCAGGGGTGGCTGTGCCTGGTGCCAGTGTTTAGCTAAGGGATCCAGAGGGAAGGACACAGCAGAAATCCTGGAAAAAAGATTAACGGAGACAGCAAAGGGACAAACATTTTCTTAAAATACATTTTAAAAAAAAAATTGTGTGTATGTACATTCACATGTATGAGTGATGTGCCTGCCAAGCCAGAAGAGGGCAACAGATCCCCTGGAGCTATAGTTACAAGCGTTCTGACCTGGGCTCTAGGAAGTGAACTCGGGTCCTCTGGTTTTTGTTGTTTTGGTTTGGGTTTTTTGTTTTGATTTTTTTGTTTGTTTGTGTTTGTTTTTGTTTTTCCAGACATGGTTTCTCTGTGTAGCTCCAGCTGTCCTATAGTTCATTCTGTAGACCAGACTGGCCTTAAACTCAGAGATTCACCTGCAGCAGGGCAGTGGTGATGCACGCCTTTGATCCCAGCACTCAGGAGGCAGAGGTGGGCAGATCTCCGTAAATTCAAGGCCAGCCTGGTCTACAAAGTGAGTTCTAAGACAGCCAGAGTTACAGAGAAAAACCCTGTCTCAAAAACAACAACAAAGATCCACCTGCCTCTGCCCCTCAAGTACTGTGCATGCACACCACACCCAGCTGAACTTGGGTTCTCTTTAAGAGCAGTACATGCTTTTAAACACTGAGCCATCCATCCCTCCAGCCCCAGGACAAATGTTTTTGGCATGAATCAATGTTTCTAACTTAATACTCACACAGGTGTTTGCAAAGGTGCCGGATGGACTGCCTCACTCTCAGGACTTCTGTCAGTGGCAACATTTTCTTGACGCTTCATCTGCCACAGACAGGTACAGTGAGGAAATGACACCACAGAGATCTCTGCTGCCCGTAACTGCACAGCTCTACAAGCTCCAGCTTGTACTAAGCTCTCCAAGAAAGAGCCCAAGAACACAGTTCTCATGAACTAAGTGAAGGGAGAAATGCTCTAACGTAGCAGTTAGAAGCAGATATCAAGTCCCAGTCATTCACAGAGTACAACCTCTCTGTGAAAAGCTAAGATGAGTGTCTTGTATTCTGATGCGAAGACCAAAGTCTGCAAGTACCAGATTTCAACGTCATCATCTGAATGATGACAAGAACCTGGCATCTCCTAGAACAAACCTTCCTATTGAGTGAAGGATGGAGCTCAGTCATGTGCTTCCGTTTCAGATCTATGAAGGAAGAAGTTTGAGTGGTCTAATTTGTACAAGTTCAGACAAGAAAAGGAGGAGAAGCAGCAGCATTTGTTTGAACTCAAAAACACTTTGTCAATACTTGGAGTAGTATTTTTTTTGCCAGTACTTGGAGAAGAAATCTGTCCATCATCATATCAGCACACTGCAAAAACAATAGATGAGCTGGGCGGTGGCACACGCTTTTCGTCCCCAGCACTCGGGAGGCAGAGGCAGGTGCATCTTTAAGTTTGAGGCCAGCCTGATCTACAGAGCAAGTTGCAGGACAGACAGGGCTACACAGAGAAACCCTGTCTCAGAAAACAGAAACAGGGCCAGGCAGTGGTGGCGCACGCCTTTAATCCCAGCACTTGGGAGGCAGAGCCAGGCGGATCTCTGTGAGTTCGAGGCCAGCCTGAACTACCAAGTGAGTTCCAGGAAAAGGCGCAAAGCTACACAGAGAAACCCTGTCTCGAAAAACCAAAAAAGAAAAGAAAGAAAGAAAAAGAAACCAGCAACAGAAAGATGAGTCTAGGCACTCTGACGTGGGTTAGACAGCAAACACTAAAGCAGGCGCTGGGTTCAGCTTCTCCCAGACTGTCAACTCTGACCCAGTTTTTCTACTCTACCGTAAGGAAGGGACTTGGAAAGCTGAACAAATCTCCCTGTTCTACAGTCTCCCACATGCATCAGCAGTGGCCCACGAGCTTCTAAGACAGCCCCTCACCAGGAGGAGGCTCCTTTAGCCACCGGCCCCCACCACTCTGTGCCCAAGTCTACCCTGAGCTCTTGTTCTCTCTGTGCTGCCTGCCCCAATATTTCCAATTAGCTTTCTGCACTTTAAAAACGACAAGCTAAAAAGTAACTACCAAAAGGCAGGGAGATCTCTGAGTTGGAGGCCAGCCTGGTCTATACAGCAAATACCAGGGCAGCCAGAGTTACATAGTGAGACACTCACTGTCTTAGTTAGGGTTCCTACTGCTGTAAACAGACACCATGAGGAGCTGAAGAGATGGCTTAGAGGTTAAGAGCACTGCCTGTTCTTCCAGAGGGCCTGAGTTCAATTCCCAGCAACCACATGGTGGCTCACAACCATCTATAATGAGATTTGATGCCTTCTTCTGGCCTGTAGGCATGCATGCAGATAGAATGCTGTATACATAATAAATAAATAAATATTTTAAAAAGAGAGACCAAGACCAAAGCAACTCTTATTAGGAAAATATTTAATTGGCTTGCTTACAGTTTCAGAGTCTATTATCATCATGGGTGAGCACTGCGGTGTGCAGGCCGACAGGGTGCTGGCTACATCTTGATCAGAAGGCAACAGAAGTGGACTATGACACTGGAAGGTATCTTAAGCATAGGAAACCTCAAACCCAAAGTGACACGCTTCCTCCAACAAGACCATACCTCCTAATAGTGCCACTCCCTATGAGCTTATGGGGGCCAATTACATTCAAACTACCAGAGACACTGATTCATTTTTTTCTTTTTAAAAATGATTATCTATGGGTAGGGCAAAGCACTTGCCGAGTAGGCACAAAGACCCAAGTTCAGGTCCCAGCACCAGCGGAAGGGATGTGGTAGCAGTACCTGTCTGTGACTGCCATGCTCCTGTAGCGGGAAGAAAGGTGGAAGGAAGGAGCATACTCTCCAGCCTCTGGGCCAGCTAGCCTGCTCTGCAAACAGGGAACAAGAGACCCTGGGGAAGGTAAGGACCAACGCAGGTTTTCCTCTAGACACATATCATGTGACACACGGATACTACATTCAAGCACATGAACGCACACATACAATGAGACACAGACTGAAAGCACTATTCTCATTTCTGTGTTTTCTTTCGTAGTCTGAATTTCCATGGTTTGCCCTTTTCACCCCTTTGCCCTCTCCTGCTGGAACCCTCCTCCCCCAGGAAGTCCCCCTGGGTGTGACCCACTGGGTTCAATTACTTTCTTACCCAGGCATGGTCTGGGAACACAGTTGCTTAGTGGTAGAACGCTGGCCCAGTATGTCTGAGAGTCCATCCCCACCCAACCCCAGCACCCCCCTCCCCGGACACATTTGGGGCCAGCAAGGTAAAGGCAATTGTTGCCAACCCCCAGAACCTGAGTTTGATATACCAGAACACACATGGTAGAGAGAACTCATTCCCACAAGTTGTCCTCCACATGTGCAAGCATGCACACACACAGCACAATAATGTAAAAATTTTAAAATAAGTACATGCCTGTTCAGCCAGAACTGAAACCCACAAACACTACCACCACTGGTACCCTCTATGGCCCGTTCCTCCTTCTCCCCATAGTCTCCTGAAATCATTTACCTACTTTCTTACATTATAATGTGGAGTTTATTTTCTAGAATTTTATATATAACTGGAATTGTAAGTCAGAGATAGCACAGTGAGTTCCTTTTATGACTGAGTTTCAACAGAGAGACATCTCAGCCGTCTCCAGTTGGGGGCTCTTAGGGACGGACACTCCGGAGTGTCCGTGTGGACTTGTCCTAGGACAGGGCTGACACTGGGCCAAGACAGCCCTACCATCCCGCTGTTCCCCCAGTGCTGCACAGGTCGGAGCCTGCCCCTTCCTTACCTCAGCGACACTACTGTACAACTTGTAAAGCTTGGGATTCTAACGCTTAATGGCATAGCTCAGTCTTACCACATCTTTCCCGTGACTGCAGATGGAGCTGTCCTTCCCTGGGCTTAGTTACTGAGAGTAAAACTTCTTTTCAAGCATCCTACATAGTTTTTCTTGTGATCAGCGTTCCCCATGTGCTGAAACAAGTCCTCTCTGTCGGCTGTGTGCACTGCTAAGATCCTCTCCCATTCTAAGGCTTCTAAACTCTCCAGGTGTCTTTCAGAACTCAGTTTAGAATGTGAACACGTCCTGTAGCTTTTCTTTGTGAGTGCTGCTTTCTGTGTCCTAAGAGTCCTCCTCCGCCCTCAGCTCACAGGACTCCTCTCTACTTTTCCTTCTCAAGGTTTTGCAGCTTCAGCTTTTACAATCAAATCAGGTCCATTCTGTCTCTGTGTGGACACAGCTGTTCCTGCAGTTTGTTGAAAAGATTTTCCTCTCCCCATTAAACTGTGTGTGTTAAAAATGAACTGGCCACACACACATTCTTGGCCTATTTTAGACTCTGTACTACTCTGTGTATATCCTTCCTCCAATACCACCCTGCTTTGTACTTAAGCGGAGTAATTAAGTCCTCAGCTCTGTTCTTGTTAAAAATTACTCTGCTAACACCTATAATCCCAGTACCTGGGGTCAAGGGCTGAGAAGATCACTCCAAGTTCAAGGCCAGCATGGACTACAACGAGACTGTCTAAAAACAAATAAAACAACAACAAAAACCCCTTTTTGAATCTTAACTGTTTATAATTTTGCATAGATTATTTTCTTATTTTAATTTTGGATTTATTTTATGTGTATAAAGTTTTGCCTGCATGCAGTTATGAGTACCACATGCATGCCTAGTGCCCAGAGAGGTTAGAAGAAGGGGTTGGGTCCCCTGTAACTGGAGTTATGGATGGTTTTGAGCCACCATGTGGGTGCTGGGAATGAAACTCAAGTCTTCTGTAGGAGTAGCCAGCTGCCCTTAACCACGTCTCTCTAGTTCCTCATACATATTTAAAGTCAGGAAGTGCAGCTTAGTGATACAACACAGATGCAGCAAGCATGCACCATGCATGGCCTAGGATTTGCTCACAGCACCAAAACCCAACTAACAAGTGAGCCTCTGAATCCCCATACAAGCCTTAAACCTTAGTTCTCTCACTAGAAAAACAAAAACAAAAACAAAAACCAATCCTAGCAGGGTGTGGTGGTGCATGCCAGTGACCCCAGCACTTGGGGAGACTGAAACAGGGAAAAGTGAGTTAGAGGTCAACATAGACTCTCTCACAGGTGAGCCACAGCTAGAGTAAGACCCTTTCTCAAAGGAGAAGATATTATTAACCTCCCTGTTTCTAGTAAAAAGGAGGAGGAGGAGGAAGAGGAAGAGGAGGAGGAGGAGGAGCAGCAGCAGCAACCAGGTAACGTGTCCGTGTAGCAGACATGGCAGCAGCCAGCAAGCGTCCTGTACTGTCAGCGGCTTCTCCCTCTCTTGGTCTCAGATGAGCTCCAGTGGAGCAATGCCCTAATTGTACCAGGGGGTCAACAGCCACGGTAAAAATATTACCACACCAAACAACTTCTATAAGTAAATATTTAAATTTTTACTTGGACTCAATCCTGAAATACACTTGCCAAAGAAAGCAATTCAGCATATTTACTAATAAACTGTTTCAGGCCACATTTCAGGAAAGCATAAAACCACAGCAGAACACAATTTAAATGTTTTCAAGTCCCATATAGCGCCTAATTACATTATTCTGTAATGCCCGCAGGCAATTCTCCAGGAGGATCACAATGTCCACGAATTGTACTGCTGCTGCAAACAGAAAAGTCTGCTCACACTGCTCTGAAAACCACGCAGCAAACAAAGCATGACTATTCAACAATTAACATGGACTAATTCGAAACCTGAACTCGACAGAACCAAGAGCCTTTCAAGTATTTAGTTTAGCCTGACTGATACTACTCCATGAAGAGCCAGGCATCAGCTTACAAACTTGGGGTACACAAAGGCACTCCCTGGTGAGCCACCAATGCTATGGTAACCCAAACTCATCAGATGAACTGGTACTTTAAGAAAAACATGAATCTGCTTTCTTTCTTTTTCCATGACTTCATTCAACGACCTCCTTCAGTAAAATGTTTAGTAAACAGCTTTAAACAATCAATCTAAGTAGACTTGATTACTGGCTCTGCCGGCTAAATGAGAAGCAGGTCAGGCTGAATCTGAAGTGTCCTGCTTTCCTAGCAAGGGAGGGACAAGGCCAAACCCTCTGTTTTCACGAACAAAACAAGGGCAACTTCCACCTCTGACTGAGCTGCAGATGACCCACTCCAGCCATGCCACATGCCACCAACAGCCACATACAGGTTTAGTGCACTGTCTTAGGTCAACCTGCCATCCATGGACTCCTGCCCCTGAGTTCTGCTGTTCACCTCATCCTCTCAGCCGGATTTTACCTTAACACACTAACCCATATCCTCATTTTCCTTTTGCCCCCGCCAACCCCCTGCCAATTTATTCTCGTGTGCTTGAGAGTGATTTCTCTGAAATCTGAAATTCTACTATGTCCCTCTTAAGGCTCAACAGTCAATGAATTTCTTCAGTGTTAATTAAGCTGAGCTGCCACACAATCTGGCAATTCCACTCCTAGGGTACACACCCAAGAGAAAGGGAAACCTTTGTCCACATAAACCTTGTCACTTAATCATAGCAACATTATTCAGAACAGCCAAAAGTATTTACAGGATTGTGGGGGACAGCTCTGTGTGTGAAAGCACTTGCTGCTCACTCAAATCTGGCGACCCAAATTCTGGTGGCTGACACCCAGGTAAAAAGTTGGACATGGTAAGAACTGGCTGGCATTCCTTTGGCAAGATAGGATACAGAGGCGGGAGAATGGCCCAAAAGCCAGCAGGCCAGCAAGTCTGGCTTCCAGTGAGGTGGCAGAAGTAAGAGAGATTCTGCTTCAAATCAAGATGAAGGAGAACCAGCTCCTGAAAGTTGTCCTCTGATTTCTATATGCACTCAGTGTTGCCCACATTCTCATACACAGTACGAACAACTTTAGTGAATAAACAACAGATGATCTGCCTCACTACTACATATCATTTGTAACAAAAAATAACAATGCCGGGCGGTGGTGGCACACGCCTTTAATCCCAGCACTCTGGAGGCAGAGGCAGGTAGATCTCTTGTGAGTTCCAGGACAGGCTCCAAAGCTACACAGAGAAACCCTGTTTCGAAAAAAACAAAAGAAAAAAAAAATGAAATATTGGCACATACAACATGGATGTACTGTGACAACATTAAGCTGGGCTGGAAACATGGCTCAGTGGTTAAGAGTGTGTGCTGCTCTCATTCAGGACCCAAGTTCCCAGCACCGCATCAGGCTGCTCTGTCACCTGTAACCCCAGGCCCTACCCCTCACATACACACATACACTTAAAAATTAAATTAAGTGAAATACCACAGACACCAAAGACCACATGTTGTGTTGTGTTTCTGTTTAAAGATGAGTCTTACACTGTAGCTCAGGCTGGCCTTGAACCCCAACCAACCTTCCAGACTCTGCCCCGTGAGTGTTGAGTACCGGCATGAGCCCCCACACCCTCTGCCACATGTGGATATTTTCACTTTGCACAATGTCTGGAACAGCTGCAGGGCTAGGGGCTCCGACTGGGAGCAACGGTGTCCGGGGTTTCTGTGGCAGGAACAAACTCTGAAGTGAGACCGAGAATGGTCGCACAAG
Organism: Peromyscus maniculatus bairdii; assembly: GCF_049852395.1. Taxonomy (NCBI): domain Eukaryota; kingdom Metazoa; phylum Chordata; class Mammalia; order Rodentia; family Cricetidae; genus Peromyscus; species Peromyscus maniculatus. Next base: position 157,853,051 of record NC_134853.1, read on the forward strand.
TCTGTGAATAAATACTTCAAACAGAATTAACAGTGCCCGAAATACACCGCAACAAAGCAGGTTTGGGCTTTTGGTTTGGGGTGTTTTGTTTTTAGAGACAGGGTTTCCCTGTGTAACAGCCCTCGCTGTCCTGAAACTCACTTTGTAAACCAAGCTGCCTCCGCTGCCCAAGCACTGGAAATCCAAACTTTTTAATATGTGTAGAGACTCCCCTCAACTACCTCCTCCCTTCTACCTTTCTTGTCTCAATTCTGATCCCTCCCCCACATGAGCTCTTTAACACACTTCCCATGCCTCTGCCATTAATAAACAGTAGCCCCAAGTACGGGCTTAGGGAAGCAGACAAAAGGGGCTGAACACAACACTATGCAGCCAGAGCTCTCAGCCCCTACGGCCCCATGTCCTCATGGGGGAAATGTGAAGAATGCCCTCCCTTCCAGAGAGCAGGAGCTGAGGAAGACAGCATGCTGAGTGCAGTTAAGAGCTGCCACTGCTGCCACCCCATCATCCTGGAGTGACCCAGACTGACTGACTGACTTTCTTTCTTTTTCTTTTTCCCCCATTTTTTCCTTTCCCAGAACCTGAATATGCGTGCACCACGCTCCACTCCCAGAGCTTATCACAGTAACTAGTGTTAAACTATCTGAGGAAGTATTCTCTATTTTATTCTAGTGACAGAATCTCATTCTATAGCCCACTAGGCTGACCTTGAAGGTCCATATACACATGGACATGCACCAACACACATGCACACAAAGAAAGCGAACAATCCCTATGCAGCCCAGAGCAGTAAATCCAAACTGAGGGCACCAGCTCTGCAGAGACCAGAACAACCAGGCCTCCTCCAATTGGGGTACTCTGCCTTCCATGCCCACTAACAAAGACTGTGTGCCTTAGCTGAGTGGTGGTGCACCCTTTAATCCCAGCACTGAGGAGGCAGAGGCAGGCCGATCTATGTGATGAGGCTAGCCTGGGCTACACAGTGAGTTCCAGGATAGCCTGGGCTAGGGTGTGCACAGGCTGAACCACTCGGACATGAAGGAAAAGCAGCAGCACAGCCCTTTGACTGAGAGGACAAGGAGAACCAGAGCGTCCCAGAAATCTGATAAAATTCAAAAATCAATCCATAAAATTAGCAAAACCATTAATGACGTATTCACATATAACTAATGGAACATGCCATTCATAAAATGTAATATTCTTCACTCCTTTTTAATTTCCTGCAATAAAGCTCTGGCACTTCTCTTAAAGCAACATCACTTGTTTAAATACCAAGTGCTCTCTGCTCTACGCTCTCACTCGGCCTCTCCCAAATAGTTCTTACACCACTTTTTATTTTCTTTGTTTGAAATAAGGTCTTGAATTTGGCCTTGGCTAGCTTGGAAATCACTATGTAGACCAGCCTGGACTTGAACTTGCAGCAATCCTCCTGCCTTTGCCTCTCAGGCTTTAACACTACTTTAATGCTAAGATCTCTTGACTGTAACTTATGCTCCACAAGGAAATAAAAGTTGGTTTAAAAAAAAAAAAAGCCACCCCCTTCCCCACGGGAATCGGGGGAATTGGTGGCTCATGCTTTTAATCCCAGCACTCTTGAGGCAGAGGCAGGCAGATCTCTGAGTTCCAGGCCAACCTGCCACCCAGAGAAACCTTGTCTCAAAAAACAAACAGAACAAAACAAAACAAAACTCCCCAAGAGTTTAAAGACACATGATCAAGTATGTGAACTAGCAAAAATTCACATAAAATAGTTGACTTTTTTATTTAAATGCTAATTGATTCAGTTAATAAATATACTCTGAATCTCAGATATGGGCGGAGAACATGGGCTTCAAAATTCTCAGAATACATGCCATTCACTTAACAACTACTGTGTCGCTCACCAAAAATCAAGTTTAGAAACAAACTGCAAACTTCAGATGGCAATACCCACTCCTAGGGGAAAATACTTTGACCTCAGCAAACAGGACACTGAAGAACTTCCTAAGTACCAATAGGGTTGTCAGCACAAACAATGTCATATTTATGGGTGAACAGACCTAAGAGGAGGGTAAAATGTGAGGCGGGAGTATAGTCTGCCAGAGACCATGTTTAACATGCTCTAGGGCCTGAGTTTGATCCCCAGCAATACAAATGGTGTGGGGGTCGGGGGTACAGGAGACAAAAGGAAAAGAATACGGGTTGTTGAGGAAATGTGCAAAATTGATGTAATGAACTAGGAGCTGTCTGTCTGTCCCTTGGTACCTTCTGTCCAAAGTCAGGGAGCCACGCCAGATAATCTATAAATTACCTATTCTTCAACACTAACTGCAACAAGATAAATAGGTAGTTTAACAGGGATTAACAGGGTAGATTAACAGAATTAACAGGGGAAACAACTGTTTCTCTTGGGGTCTAGAGAGATAGCTCAGTGGTTAAGAATGCTTGCTGTTCTTGCAGAGGACCTGGATTTGGTTCCCAGCACCCAAGTAGGTGGCTCACAAATGCTTCAAACTCCAGCTTAGTGGGTCCAACACTGTCTTCTGTCCTCTGTGGATAGCCACACTCAGTAGTCCATAAAGGTAGACACACACACAAACACAAAAATAAATCTTTTTTAAAAGGGGTGGAGTGTGGTGGGGCTGTAGTTGGTGCTGCATTAGTTAGTCTGTACATCCAGGTGAAGTACCCAAGGTGGTCAGAAGGGGGCATCAGATCCCTTAGAGCGGGAGTTAGAGGTGGTTGTGAACTGTGATGGAGGTGTTGGGAACCAACTCAGGTCCTCTGAAAAAGCAGTAAGTGCTCTTGACTGCTGAGCCCACCTCTAGCCTGAAGAACACTTCTTTTTTTCTAGACAAGGTTTCTCTCGCTCTGTAGACTAGACTGGCTTCACAATTCACAGAGATCTGCCTGCCTCTGCCTTCCATGTGCTGAGATTAAAGGTGTGTGCCACCATTGTCTGGCTAAGAACACTTCTTAAAAGTGCCCGGTTGTACAACACTTGTAATAAAAAATAGTCCTCTTGTGGCTGGGGGTACAGCTCAGAGTTAAAATGCAAGGTCCTGGATTCCATCTCCAGCACTAAGAGGGGCTCACTCACAATGGCTTCCATCCAGTCACGGTGGCTTCTCTGCAGTCTGCAGAGCCAGAGCAAAATCATCAACCAGACCTAACTGAAAACTGCAGTGACTGTTTCTCCCAGCCTGCATCTTACTCCACACATCTCAGTGCAAACCATCACTCCCTGAGGCTCCATCTCCTTTCTCAAGCGCTAGGAAAGCACTTGGTGAAGAGACTCAGAGAGCGCCCAACACCTCTGGGAACCTATAGGAACTGGAAGAAGAGAGCTACAGGAGAGCACCGTTCTTCAGTCTGGGGACCCCGGGCTCCTGTCCCTTACGTTTCTGCTCTTTCTCTAAGCCCATTGTCAGTGGGTCAGCCCACTCGAGTCTCAACTCTGGTGCTCCCTCAAACCTGAAAGCCTGTTCTCAAGTGTTACTGGATCATGTTCAAACCCAACCATTAGAAGGGACTGAAATCATGGCCTGTCTTCACTGTGGTCTGGTATGCACTGGGATGTACAATCAGTCTGTCTTGTGACTTAGTGTGATGAGGCTCATCTGCACCCCTTCAGCTTACTTCCAAATGCTGATCAAGCACTTTACCAGTGGACCAGGGAGATGGCTCAGTGGGTAAAGATGCTCGCTGCCAAGCCTGGTGACCTGAGTTAGAACCCCAGGATCCACACTGTGAAGGACATAACTGAAGCCTACAAGTTGTCCCACTGACCTCCACATGCACACCATGGCAGGAACAAACACACACAAAATAAAAATTTAAATTAAAAAAAAAAAATTACCATGAAGGAAAATTCCAGTCTTGGTGCTATCCTTCTAAGAAATGCAGACAAGCTAATCAGATGAGAAAGAGGAGAGACAATCACCTTGACGGAGTTCCTAATCTACAACTGGCTTAAGAAATGTTTTCATATGCTTATAATATCCACTTATAGCCGGGTGTGGTGGCTTACACCTGTAAACCCAGTTGTTTTGTTTTATTTTGTTTGGGGGGGGGGGCGCGTAGAAGAGGCAAGTGACTTGGAGGCCAGGCGGCCAGCCTTGTCTACAAAGCCAGTTCCAGGACAGCTACAGCTGTTACACAGAGAAACCTTGTATAGAAAAACCAACAACAAAACCCTACTCACATAGTCGAGGTCTAGAGGACCTGGTAGTGCTGAGGAGCTGAGGCAGGATTAGAAGGAGAATCAGAAAGATCAGTAATTCAAGGCTCAATTACATTTCCAGTTTGAGGACAGTCTCAAAAAAAGTATTTAACTTAAAATTAAAAACAAAATACTACCCAAATGCAAGCCATTGTGCAATGGTCTCTCACTGGAGGGCTCTGCCACTCTAGTCAATTCAGAGGCTCTCCAGCAGAAACTACGTCACTCTCGGTGCTGGCTCTCATCTGCTCTCGACCATGTCTGGCCTCACTTCACTATTCTGCTTCTGTCCACCCCCTCCTCCAGCAGCACCAAACTCACCTCAGCTGCTACCACCTCAGACACCCTGCAGCATCAACACTCACATACCACCATGTCCTGCTTAGGTACCTGCAGTCCGTGCTAAGGATTTACAGCTTTCTCCTGCAGGTTTCTGTGGAGGCGGGTGTTTGGTTTTGGGACTGGGTCTACCTATACAGCCCAGGCTGACATCAATCTGGACAAAATCCATCTTCCTCTGCCTCTTGTGCTGGGACCAAAAGTGTGTGCCATTATGCCCACTTTCTCCAGGTTTCTTTACCCTTGGTTTTGTTTTGTTCTGTTGGTTTTTCAAGACAGAGTTTCTCTGTTTAACAGCCCAGGCTGGCCTGGAACTCACTGTCATCTGCCCGCCTGTCTCCAGAGTGCTGGGGTTAAAGGGGGGCAGCCAAGTTTTCTCACCCTTTTAGGTTAATCTCCATTCGGGGTTGAGGAATAGATTTTAACAAAAGCAAAGGAAAAATTAGTGAGGATGAGGAAGAAAGTGAGTGACTAAACCTTGTCTCTGCAGACAAAGAGCATTCTAAACTCCTTATCGTACTGTTTAGGGACTATGCTGGTATATAAATCTCCTCTCTCAAATTACAAACCATTAAAAATAATTGTTTATTTTCTTTTTGTTTTTTGTTTGTTTGTTTCCTCAAGACAGGTTTCTTTTGTATAGTCCTGGAAAAATAATATTCTGGGCTAGAGAGAGGGCTAAGTGGTTCACAGCACTTGCTGCTCTTGCAGAAGACCCAGGTTCAATTCTCAAGTCTCACAACTGTCTGTAACTCCAGCTCTAGCAGATCCACACCCTCTTCTGACCTCTTCCGGCAGCAGACATGTACATGATGCACAAGACATGCACGCAGGCAAATCACTCATGCACAGTAAGTATAACATTTTTGGCCACTTCCAGAATAACTCATTTCTAATAATAACCCAGCCCATTTAACCCTCTCGAAGCCCTCTAAGATAGTAACGGTTACTGACAATTTAAAATGAGGAAATGGCGAAACTGGTTAGGGCTAAATCTGGGAGTGAAAAAGTAACTGATAAAATCTTCCATGTATTGATTCATCCTGAATAATTTTTTGAGACAGGGTTTCTCCATGTAGTTTTGGTGCCTTTCCTGGATCTCACTCACTTTGCAGACCAGGATGATCTCGAACTCACAGAGATCCGCCTGGCTCTGCCTCCCAAGTGCTGGGATTAAAGGCATGCCAGACGGCTGCCAGGCTCATCCTGAATAATTTCTACACTATACTCTTCTGGGGTTCAGGGAACAACGGTGAGAAAAACAGAAATTCTTAAGCTTAGAACTTCACTAAGCTTAAGATTTTATTCTTTCCTGATATCTTCATCTAAGGATATAATCCTAAATTCTCTTAAATAGATTTCCATGCACTAGGTATAAAATATGAACCTATGTGTGACAGCACACACCTTTACTCTCAGCATTCAGGAGGCAGAAACCGGCAGATCTGTTAGTCTGAGGCCAGCTAGGGCTATACATTGAGAGCCTGTCTCAAAGAAAAAACAATTTAATTTGCAACAATGAATGTTAGTATAGAAGAAAGAGTCTTGGGGGACTGGGGAGGTAGATGGCTCAGTAGGTAAAGCCCTTCCCTTAAAAGCATGAGGACTTGAGCTGAATCCTCAGCACCCAAGCAAAAATCCTCCTACTGGGAGGGAGAGACAGGCAATAAAAAAAAGCTCAACTGGCAGCCAGTTTTGGCAAATTGTTGAGTTCCAATTTCTGAGATCCCCTTTCAAAACAGAAGGTTCACACCTTTAATCCCAGCACTCCCGAGGCAGTAGCAGAGGTCTCATGAGTTTAAGGCTAACATGGTCAACAAAGCTTTCCAGGCCAGCCAGGGCTACATACTGAGATCCCGTCTCAATAAAGAAATAAAGGTAAAGCTGAGCTACTGAGGAAGGCACCCACATCGACCTCTGACCTACATATGTGACACAGGTGACATGCGCGCGCGCACACAAGCACACACACGAGAAACATGCAGAGGAGGATCAGCAGCCATCCCGAGACCCAGAGCCAGAAATCCTAGGGGAATATCTAAATTTATGCCACATATTAGCAATGAGATTCCAGGCAAACTGCTTCACTTGGAGTCACAACGTGGGAAAACACTCACGCCTAGTTTTAAGCAGCACGCCTAACATCTGTAGCACGCTAAGTGGGATTCCCTCGGTGTTCCTTCCCCAACCCCATGACCTCATAAAGTGTTTCGTCACAGAACGCGTGTGGAAAAAGACAACCTGGAGTAACAAGGAGGCCTGCGGTGACCACGATCTTACTGTCTGGGGCAGTTCTTCCGGAGCATCACCTCCGTCTCCGATTTCAGACCCGAGAGAGTCAGATTCAGATAAATGAGGTCCCGCGTGACAGCAATTCCCACCGCGGCCCCGCGGAGGCTATAGAACGCCCCTATGACCTTCTTCCGAAGGCAGCTTTCTCCCGCCGGGGAGCAGGGTGGGCTGCCCCTGCCAGGGGACGTGTGCCATGGGGTGGCAGGGCTCCACGGCGCCTCCCGCACTCCTGCCCACTCCCCGAGCGCCGCTTCGCCCCCGAGCCTGCACCTCCTTCTACCCCGGAGCTCGCCCGCGCCCTTCCGCCAGCCGGCCCCGCCGCCCGGGGTTGACAGTCACCTGTCGGCCGCCCGCAGCTCAGAGCGCACCGCGGGGCGGCCGCAGGCCGCGGCCTGACCCCTGCGGCTTTCCGTCCGCGCGCGGGCCGCTCGGCTCCGGGCAGGGCCTACCAGAGAGAGACGCGCTCACCTAGCTTCACCACCGCGTCGGCCATGCACCGGTCCCACTTTCTGCCCAGGTCGGACTCCGACATGTTCCCCTCCGGTAACTCCAGGGCTCCTCACGGCCGGCCCCCGCGCTCCGACGGATCACTACTCTCGCGAGAGCCGGCCGCCACCGTAGGCTTCCGGCAGGAGCCGGCGCTCCAGATCTCGCGAGATCACGTGTGTCTTCCGTCTCTTCCGGTTTCCTACGCTCTGTCGTCAAGGTGACAGGTTGCCGGGAAGCCCGAGGTGACCCTGACCTTGGAGATACACGGAAAGGTGGCGAAGACTGACAGCTTCCTGATTAATATCTAGAGTCCAGAAGGACGTTCCTCGCCTGAGTTTCATATTTGTATATATTTTGGTCATTTCCATCCCCGTCACCCTCTCATCCCACATCCCATACCCCCTGAACCCTTTCTTAACAAGCCCCCCTCCCCACCCCACCCCCCTTTTTTAATAGGACCCACAGAGGGTTTTTTGTTGTTTTCGAGACAGGGTTTCTCAGTGTAACCGCCCTGACTGTGCTGGGACTCGCTTTGTAGACCACGCTGGCCTTGAACTCACGTAGATCTGCTTGTCTTTGCCTTCCAAGTGCTGGAATAAAGCCGTGCATCACCACGGACTGGCCAGGACCCACTGAGTTTAATTAGGGTAGTTTGCATGGCCATGGTGGGGCATTATTTACTGGGACATGAACAATTTACAAATGATTTTTCTAATAGATTTTATTTGGTTTTGTTTTTTGGAGACAGGGATTCTTGAAAAACCACCGCCCGGCCTTTAATAGATTTAAAAAAACACACACACAAAAAAAAACCACTGTGGAGCCTCAACCCAAATGTCCCTGCCTCCTCACCTTCCTTGTTTTCTTCTCTCATAACTGCATGTCGCCACCCTTCCCTAATTTTGACAGTTTCCTCCAGGCCTCTCTTTTGTTTTCCTACCTGTTTAGAATGTTCGTTCATTCTCACACCTCCATCTAAGCACTTTCACGCCAATCAGTGCTTCTCAACGTGGGGGTCATGACCCGGGGGGGACTCACATATCAAATATCCTGCATATCATATTAACATTACGATTCATAACAGTCGCAAAATTATAGTTATGAAGTAGCAACACAATGAAATAATCTTATGGTCAGCCGTCACCACAACATGCGTGAAGGGGAGGAAGGAAATAAAAAGGAAGGACCTGACTGTTGCTAAGTATGATGGAGGAGGAGGTTTATTGTAGATAAAAGGGAGAGCGTAGGCAAAGGCAGGGACATCTGGGAGAGCCCAGAGTGAACATGTGAGGGAGGGGGGAGAAAGCAAGAGAGGAGCTGCCGAGGGGCGGCCTGGGCCAAGACACTGGCCAAGAGACCAGGAGGGTAGACCAAAAGAACCAGGTAATCAAAATTGCTGGATTATATAGGGAAGGGCAGCCCCCACCCCACCCAGAGTTTAGAGCAGGGGTAAGGTATGCCAGCCATACCCTGTAACAGGTAGGGACTGAGGGATGCTGGGAGAACCTGGCAGCCAGGCCCACTTTGATATATTAAATAGGCACCTCAGCCATTTGTCCCAAGTTTGAGACCTAACAATGAGGAACTGTATTAAAGGGTTGCAGCATTCGGAAGGTTGAGAACCACCGCTTCTAAATTGTGTGAAGCACTGTTGTTGTGTATTGCTCCAGATGACATGTCTACCCCATTCATATGAGTGTGTAAGAAACATTAAGTATCAGTCTTTTCTATCAAACACTGGAAAACTTGTATTTACAAAGAGGAATTAAAATTTTAAAACCCCACCCCAACCTAATAAAACCTTGTTTACACAAAAGCACTGTTGCATGCTCACAACTAAAGGGACCATCCCCTTCCTCCGCCCTTCATTACCCTTTTCAAATTAATTGAAAGCTAGCCAGTCACAAAAGGCTGTGAGGTCAGACCCCAGCCAATGGAGTTAGGATAAAAAACAAGTGCACTCAGGAGATCACTTCCTAAATACAACACCAGTAGCACAGACACAGAGCAACAATTAATAAATGGGACCTCCGGAAACTGAGTAGCTTTTGTAGAGCAAAGGACACAGTCAATAAGACAAAAAGACAGCCTACAGAATGGGAAAAGATCTTTACCAACCCCAAATCTGACAGAGGGCTGATCTCCAAAGTATATATATATATACTCAAAGAAACTAGAAAAACTCAAGAAACTAGAAATCAAAAAACCGAACAATCCAATTAAAAACTGGGCTACAGAACTAAACAGAAAATTCTCAAAAGAAGAATCTCAAATGTCTGAAAGACATTTAAGGAAATACTCAACATCCTTAGTCATTAGAGAAATGCAAATCAAAACGACTCTGAGGTACCACCTTACACCTGTCAGAATGGCTATGATCAAAAACACTAATGACAGTCTATGTTGGAGAGGATGTGGAGCAAGGGAACACTCCTCCACTGTTGGTGGGAGTGCAAACTTGTACAACCACCGTGGAAATCAGTATGGCGGATTCTCAGAAAATTGGGAATCAACCTACCTCAATACCCAGCCATACAACTCTTGGGTACATACCCAAGGAATGCTCAATCATACCACAAGGACACATGCTCGACTACATTCATAGCAGCATTATTTGTAATAGCCAGAACCTGGAAACAACCTAGATGCCCATCAATTGAAGAATGGATTAAGAACATGTGGTACATATACACAATAGAGTACTACTCGGCAGAGAAAAACAATGACATCATGAAATTTGCAGGCAAATGGATGGAACTAGCAAATATCATCCTGAGTGAGGTAACCCAGACTCAGAAGGACAAACATGGTATGTACTTGCTCATAAGTGGATACTAGATACAAAGCAAAGAACAATCAGACTGCAACCCACAGAACCAGGGAGGCTACCTAGCAGAGAGGACCCTAAGATGACTGTGGCTTATAGTAAGTTTTGGTTTTGCCCAATCACTGGGCAAGCTTTAGTGAAACATTTCACTATTAGGATAAGAATTTGTACTGTATCAAGCTGATGAAAGAAAATGCTGGCCGTACTTTCAGGAGGGGAGGCTAAAATCTTTTTAGATTATGGATTAGCCTATAGAAAAATGTCTGCCGTAAATCAAACAGTGAAGGGGAAAATGAATAGGAATCTCACTTACACAACTTAAGTAAAACATAGCTCTCTGAACAGATGAAGATAGGTTTCTTCTGTACCCCAGAATCTAATCAATATTTATAGGTATAATTCAGGTTATCATTTGGCTTAAAAGGGCTTGTTGGGAAATGTTATCATTTTTACTATTTTCTACAGAGAAAATATTTTACTGTTTAAAATAACCCTGGACTTTTGAATTATAACCTGTTTTTATGTTCAGGCTATCTGAGTATTATTTCTCCTGCAGCTGTACATAAAATGTTTTTACATTCAAAAAAAGAGACAAATACTATAGAATTGTATTACATGAAATATATTGAATATGCAAATTCATAGAGACAGAAAGATTAGATGTTATCTAGAGACAGAGAAGAAAGGAATATAGAGCAATGATTTCTTAAGTACAGAATCTCTGTTTTGTATGATGGAAAAGCCCCACAAATGGACAGTAGCATTAGGACATAATATCATGAATGTAATAAATCAATATAATTAATGTAATTAATGAATATCATAAAGATAGTTATTGAATGAATACTGTGAATGTAATCAATGAATACCACAAATGTGATTAATATCATGAGTGTAATTAATGAATATCATGAGTGTAATTAAAAAAGAAAAAACAAAAAGAATTAGAAGATGGCTCAGGGGGTCAAGGCACCCTGCACCAGGCCTGACCACATGAATTTGAGCACCGACTCCAGCCAATTGTCCTCTGACCTACATACATATACCATGGGACACACACACACACACACACACACACACACACACACACACACTATAAATGTAATAAAAATGTAAAGAAAGGGCTGCCACACAAGTGGGTAGACAAGCTTGCTGTGCAACCCTTACGAACTGAGTTTGACATACGATCCGCAATGGAAGGAGAGAATGGTCAGATCCAAAAGAAACTCGGGACAAAGGGCTGACTGTGGTGACACATACCAAATAAAGTGTATGTACCTCTCCAGGCTCACACAGTCCCTGTGGCTCCTCTCAGCTCTTCTCATCTGCCCCCGACCCTAAACCTCTCCAGCACACTGGCTTCGCCTCCCTTCCCCCAGCTTCTTCCTATACAACCCTGCCATTTGGCCACACGCTCTCTTTGCTCTCTTAGTTCTCTCGCTCTCAGCTCTCTGGTCTCTCTTGCTCCTCTCCCTCTCTCCTCTCTCTCCTCTCACGGCTTGGTTCAGTCTATTGGCCAGCCATGTTTAGACCACTACTTTCTCTCTTTGGTCTGGACTCTTCTAGATAGCTCTGGCTGTATTTTCCCTCATATCCAGAATAAAAATCTTACCCTCAACCATACCTAGGAGCAGTCATGTCCTCATTTCATTCAAGAATTGACTCCTGAAAATTGTCCTCTGAGCTCTACATGTGTACCAGGGTATGGGCTTCCCTACACACACACAGTAAGGCTACTGAGACAGCTCAGCAATGAAAGGCACTTGCCACCAACCCTGACGACCTGAGTTGTCAAGAGACCGTGTGATGATGGTTTGAAAGGAAATGACCCCCAAAAGGAATGGCACTATTAGGAAGTGTGGCCTTGTTTGAGGAAGGGGGGCGGGCTCTGAGGTCTCTTTTGCTCAAGCTTCCCTCAGTGTGACCATCAGTTGATTTCCTGTTGCCTGCAAGATGTAGCACTCTCAGCTCCAGCACCACCTCTGTCTGCTTACTGCCATGCTCCCTGTCATTGATAATAATGGACTGAACCTCTGAAACTGTAAGTGAGCCACCCCAATTAAATGTTTTATTTTATAAGAGTTACCATGGTCATGGTGTCTCTTCACAGCAATAGAAACCCTAACTAAGACACCCTATCTCAAGGAAATAAAGCAAAGAGTGATTGAAGATACCTGATGGCCTCCTCTGGACCTCACATACACACACAAACACATGTGCACTGGGGTGGTTTGAATAGGGATGGCCCCCATAGGCTGATATATTTGAATGCTTGGTCTTTAGGGGTGGCACTACTTGAGAGGGATTAGAGGGCGTGGCCTTTGTTGGAGTAACTGTCATCTTGTTGGAGGAAGTATGTCACTGGGGGATGGCTTTGGGTTTCAGAAGCCCAAGCCAGGCCAAGTGTCTTTCTTTCTCTCCTTCCTGATGCCTGTGGACCCAGATGTAGAACTCTTGGCTCTTTCTCCAGCACCACATCTACCTGTGTACTGCCATGCTCCCCACCATGATGATGATGGACTAAACCTCTGAAACTGTAAGCAAGCCCCAAGTAAATGCTCTCCTTTATAAGAGTTGCCATGGTCATGATGTGTCTTCACAGCAATAGAAACCCTAATGAAGACAATATATGTCACTGTCATCCTTTGAAAAGTTTCTTAGTTTGTGACACAAGATACTCTTAGGCTTATCTTGTGTCTTCCCTGTCCAAGGTTGGGGTCTCAATCATTTTTCCAAGGACCTAAGGTACTTATTTATTTTTGAGGATCTCACTATGTAGTCCTGGCTGGTCCAGAATGCCTCCGCTGTGGGATTGAAGGTATACACCACCACAGGCAGTTAATAGTGCTTTACTCAGGAGCCTTTAAAGCAGTGGTTCTCAGCCTTCCTAAAACTGTGATCCTTTAATACAGTTCCTCATGTTGTGGTGACCCCCAACCATAAGATTATTTCTTTGCGCACGCCCCTGTGAGTATAGGTGCAGAGAAGATGCCAGGAGAAGGTGTCTGATTCCCTGGAGCTGGAGTCACACACAGGTGTTTGTGAGCTGGCATGTGGGTGCCAGGAATCGCACCTGGGTACTCTGTAAGAGTGGCAAGCACTCTTGCTGAGCGACTTCTCCATCACCCCCATCCCCCTCCCACACACACACCTGTTTTTCAGATGAGCCTCCTGTGGCCCTGGCTAAGCTAGAATTCTCAATGTAGCCAAAGCTAGCCAGGAATTCTTGATCCTCCTGTCCCCACCTCCCGAATTCTGGTTTTACAGATCTGTGCTCCAAACTTAGTGAGAACAAGCTACCTCAGAGTGATCGGCTCCTAATTGCTCCTAAATGGATCCCTGAGAAAACCCACCGCACCTGGAGCAGGTCCCCAGTCACCAGGCACTGGTTTCACAAAGAACGTAGTTTGCATTTCGAGCAGGTAAAACAAACTTCTGTGGCGAAGCCGTTTCGCATCAAGACAACCAGTATCTGAACTGAAGAAAAATTGAGAAGCCAGAGCTGTTACGTAAGTAGGGTTGATTTTAATCTCACCGGTTCATCAGTTAGAAACAGCCCCTTTGTCTGACTTACTGGGTTGTAAGGTCAGAGTCATTAACAAGGGCGATTCGACTGCTTTATTGCATCGCACCTGCATAAATAAAGACACCATTGACTCCTTTCATGCTTTCCCGTCAATCAAAAGTGAATTCCTTGTTAAAGGGGACTTCACACCTTCTGTTTCACATCTTCCTTTTCCAAGACGGGTGTTGCATCATTGTGCTCCTTCGGGAATGCACCCAGAGTCGTGGAGCTACGCCTCACTGTTTAATTTAACCCCCTTCATATATGTGTTTGTGGGAATACACACAAAGTGCTGAAAAAACCGAGGATAGATTAAGGGCCAGGGAGATGGCTCTGTGGCTAAATGCACTTGCCTTGTGAGCCTGATGATCCCCAGTAAAAAGCTGAATGTCCCATGGCCACATCTGTATTCCCAGCACTCCTGTAGCAAGGTATCAAGATGGGAGGTGGGCAGGCAAAGGCATGTCCATTAATTTTGTTCTTTTTCTTCTTGTTTTCTTTTTTTTTTCTTTTTCTTTTTTGAGTCAGGGTCTCATATAGCCCAGTTTGACCTTGAACTTGTTAAGTAGAAGAGGATGGCCTTGGACTCATGATGCTCCTGCCTCTACCTTCCAAGTGCTGGGATTATAGGTGTGGACTACCATCCCTGGGGGCTCTGCTAAGTTATTACATTCCTGATGCTTTGCATAGTGGTTGTACATGGTAAGCATTTAATTACTAGTTCTTTAATTAATTAATTAACTAATTAATTTTAACAGGAATCATCTCCTTTTCCCTCTTTCTAGCCCCAGCAGCCTGTAACTCACTATGTAGACCAGGCTCTCCTTGAATTTACAGAGATCTGCCTGCCTCTGCCTCCCTGAGTCCTGGGATAAAAGGCGTGCACCACCACACGCAGCAAAATCCTGACCCAATGCATTTTTTGTTTGTTATGTTTTATTTGTTTTTGTTTTTTTCCAAAACAGGGTTTGTCTTGTGTAACAGGCTGGTCTTGAATTCAGAAATCCACCTGTCTCCCAAGTGCTAGGGTTAAAGGCATGCACCACCACCTCCCGGCATGCCTGGCTGCTTCTTAATTTTTCCTGTTCAAAACCAGAGAAGACCTGAACTGGCACTAAACTGGTTTGCTTGGTTAGTTTTGTTTTTTTGGAGGCAGAGTCTCACGTAGCCCAGGCTATGTGGTAGAGGATGACCTTGAACTCCTGATTTTCCTCCACCTCCCGAATGTGGGATTATACCACAGACTCATCAGCTTCTAAAGTCACATCTTCGCTTGGGACATTAATGGATGGGCTCCAGAGGGTTTGTCTGTCAATCACTGAAATCTAGGCAAATCCCTTTCCATTCTTTGCATTCTTGGGGCAGAACCTAAAGCCTCAAGAACCTAGGTAAGCACCAGGCAGTGGTGGTGCACACCTTTAATCCCAGCACTCGGGAGGCAGAGGCAGGCAGATCTCTGTGAGTTTGAAGCCAGCCTGGTCTACAGAGTGAGATCCAGGACAGGCACCAAAACTACACAGAGAAACCCTGTCTCAAAAAACCAAAAAAAAAAAAAGAACCTAGGTAAGCATTCTACCACTGAGCTACAAGCCCAGCCCTTATACAAACCTTCATGTGTGGATTTGCATAGCCAAGTTTTCTTCAAGTCTCAAGCTTTCTACACATTCTCAAAGGAACCTAATGTTTAGAGATTTAAAAACACCTTGGTCCTGAGCCAAACACAGATCTTGGGCAGGATGCCAATCTCTCCAGCAGAGGGCAGTGATGCCCATAGTCACTTTGACCTTGACCTTGGTTATCAAGAATTCCTGAGGTTGAGCAAGCCTGGCCAAGGGCTCTAACCTTCCTTTGCTTCTCCCTGTGGGGCTGCCTTTAACATTCCATTTCTGACCCTCAGCCACACCAGAGTCCAAAACCCAGGGAACTCTTTGATTCCCCAGAGTGAACTTTGGCCAAATCACGCCTTTGTAGTTGGGACCCTTAGGGAAAGGGGTAGAAATTGCGTATGTCTCCATTTGTGTATTAGTCAGGGTTCTCTAGAGGAACAGAATTGGTAGAATGAGTCTATAGAGAGAAAGAGGATTTATTAGAACGGCTTCTAGGCTGTGGCCCAGCTAGTCCAACAATGGCTGTCTACAAACAGAATGTCCAAGAATCCAGTAACTGTTCAGTCAATGAGGCTGGATGTCTCAGCTGGTTTTCAGTATACACTGGAATCCTGAAGAAGTAGGCTCTAATTGCCATCGAAGGAATGGGCTTGTTAGCAAGAGTGAGGGCAAGCAGGTAAAGAGAGAGAGCATCCTTCTTCCATATTCTTTAGACCACCAACAGAAGGGGTGACCCAGCGGGACAGTGGTGGTGTACACCTTTAATCCCAGCACTCAGGAGGCAGAGGCAGCCTACTCTACAGAGTGAATTCCAGGACAGCCAGGGCTGTTATACAGAGAAACATTGTCTCAAAACAAAACAAAAACAAAAAAAGGGGGAGTGACCCAGATTAAAGGTGGATCCTCTCACCTCAAACGATCTGGACTGGGGGCTCGAGAGCACTGGTTAAGAGCACTGGTTGTTCTTCCAGAGGTCCCAGGTTCAATTCCCAGTAACCACATGGTGGCTCACAACCAGCTATAATAGGATCTGATGTCCTCTTCTGGCTTGTACGTATATATGCAGAGTACTCATCTATAAAATACACATAAATAATTTAAAATACATATTAAGTGTGTGTGTGTGTGTGTGTGTGTGTGTGTGTGTGTGTGTGTGTGTGTGTGTATGAAGTGGGTCTTCCCACTTGAAATGATCTAAATAAGAAAAATCCCTTACAGGTTTACCAGTCACTTGGGTTTTAATTAATTCCGAATGCAGTCAAGTTGACAACCAAGAATAGCCATTACACCCTGGAAAGGAATTTTAGCTACACTAAGTTTCCCATCCTCAGGCCCTTTTTCCTCATGGAGCCTCCTCCGGCTGACAGGCAGTGGGGTATACACGTTAAGTTTCAGAAGGACAGAGGGAGACAGCCACACAGATAACTGGAGAGATTCTAAAGGGCATCCAGAGGTGCAGATGCAAACATCTGGGGTTCTAGCCTTCTGGGCTCTTTAGAGGCACAAGGTGGCTGTGCACAAGCCAAGCTGAGGGAAGTGCACAGAGGAGTCTTAGCCCAATCATGGGTTAAAATATACGTTTAAAAAGATGTGGAGCACACACCTAGCATGTGCAAGGCCCTAGGCTTGATCCCCAGCACTCCATTCTCAATGTGTGCTTAGACTGAGCATGTATTCCTTGTCATTCCCTAAATAACACAGTATAAATGTTCTCATTGTATGGGGCCAACAAGATGGCTAAGTGGATAAAGGTGATTGCCACAAAGTCTGATGACCAGAGTTCAATTCTCAGGACCCTAATGGTAGAGAGCAAATCCTGGTTCTCAAAAGTCATTCTCTGCTCAAAAGAAGAATCTCAAATGGCTGAAAGACATTTAAGGAAATGCTCAACATCCTTAGTCATCAGAGAAATGCAAATCAAAATGACTCTGAGATACCACCTTACACCTGTCAGAATGGCTATGATCAAAAACACTAATGACAGTCTATGTTGGAGAGGATGCAGAGCAAAGGGAACACTCCTCCACTGTTGGTGGGAATGCAAACTTGTACAGCCACTGTGGAAATCAGTATGGCAGTTTCTCAAACAGTGAAGGGAAGGTGAATAGGAATCTCACTTACACAACTTAAGTAAAACATAGCTCTCTGAACAGATGAAGATAAGTTTCTTCTGTATGCCAGAATCTAATCAATATATGTATAATTCAGCTACCATTTGGCTTAAAAGGGCTTATTGGGGGCCAGGTTGTGGTGGCGCATGCCTTTAATCCCAGCACTCAGGAGGCAGAGGCAGGCGGATCTCTGTGAGTTTGAGGCCAGCCTGGTCTCCAAAGCGAGTTCCAGGAAAGGTGCAAAGCTACACAGAGAAACCCTGTCTCGAAAAACCAAAAAAAAAAAAAAAAGTTGTTCTCTGTTCTCCACATGAGTGCTGTGGCATCTGTGCATGCACACACACAGTAAAAAGATAAATAAATGCATTAAAAATGTCACATAGTTTTTCTATTGCATTAAGTATAAGCAGATCCAGAGCAGGAGGATGTGAACAGGTTACATGCTCATCTGCATTATTTAAATTAGGGAACTTAAACTTATATGAGTCTTGGTACCCAGTGTTGGGGAGATCCTGGGACTACCAATTCCCATGGATACCAAGAGGTGACTGTCTATGCTTTTTAAGCCCCCATTTTTATCTCTAGCAGTGACCTCTCCCTGATTGCTCTGCAAATCCACTGGAATGTTGACTTAGCCTGGGTTCCATAGAAATCACAGCCTGAGGCAAAGCTTCCACACCCACGCTCTATTAGAAAAGAGGGGGGAGGAAAGGAAATGAGGCAGGCAACTAGGGAGTGCAAATAGAAGGTGGTCCTGGAGTCAGCCACACATGCGCAGGAAAGCATAGTTGGGCTCTCATTCACAGAAGAGCATCTCCAGAGACTCAGGGCGGAGCCACAGCACCTCCGCCTCCTACTTAAGAGAAGGTCCAGGGCCTGAGAGCGGGCTCGTTGGATAAATGCTTGCTGCTCAAGCATGAAATAAGTTCAGAACTCCAGAACCCATGCAAAGCCCGATGCGCTATCACACTTCTGTAAGGCCAGTACTTTGATGGCATGGGAGATGGGAGATGGGGACAGGAGAATCTCAGAAGCTCATAGGGTAGCTAGCCTGGTACACAGTAGTAAACAACAGGACTCCATCTTAAATGGGGGGAAAGACTGACACCTAAGGTTGCCCTTTGACCTCTGCACGCAGGTGGCACACAAACAAAAAATTAAGACAGGAAGGAAGGAGGGCGGGAGGGAGAGAGAAAGATAAAAGTAGGGCTGGGGGAAAGGCTCAAATGGTAAAGTACCCTTGAAGGCAGGAAAATGCAGGAAAGTTCCAGTCCTTCATATAAAATGAATAGTGTTTGTGGATCACAACTTAGTCTCCTTGAGGAGACTACGGCAGGAGATTCAGGAGTTCAAGGACAGTGGCAGGTGCATGGCATGATCAGATCTCTCCAAGAGGAAGCAAAATAAATCAGACACAGCCAGGTCGGGAAACGCATAGAACCAGAATCAGCATCAAGCAAGTACCGCTGGTAACAATGGCAAGGATGCTACGCACAGAGTGACCAGAACCAAACCGTTCAGGATCAAATGCCAAAGGGAGTGAGCTCAAGTCGGACTGGGATGAAGGGAACCTGATCTGAGATAGCAAGTGCAGACTCTGTTTAACTTATTATTTATTTTGGAGACAGGGTCTCATGTAGATCAGGCTGGTCTCAAACTTGCTGTTGTAGCTGAGGATGACCTTGAACTTCTGACCCTTCCGAATCTGTCTCCTAAGCGTGTATGTTTGCACCACCACATCCCTTTTATGTAGTTCTGGGAATTGAACGTGAGGCTCACAGGCACTCTACCAGCTGACCTAAGTATACCCAGCCCCACATGACATCATTGAGATTTTCTCTAAAATGAGACAAAGAGAAGCGGCATTAGTGTGGGAAGAGGAGGGGTCCACAGAGGGCTTGTTTTGCTTGGGAGAAATAATCACTTGTGTTTGCACGGGCAGGGGAATGATTCAGCGGAGATGGTAGAGACAATAATGATGGTGGTGGTAGTGATGAGTGAGACAGAGGAGGAAAAAAGGAGGGAGGGAGGGAGGAAGGAAAAAAGAGGGGAGTCTGGAAATTCCCAGAAGAAACACTGAGATTTGAGGTCTGGGGACCTGGAGGCAGGAGGTTTGTTTTTGAGGCAAAGGGAATTCTAGACATCTGGAATCTCCTCTCCATGGCTGCTTGCATCTCTAGGGCCCAACTTTTAAAGTTGAATGCTTACTTTTTGATGTGGTTACAATCCCCAGCCTGCAATATGTTCCCAAGAGTATTTAATTAAATGGGAATCTGGTATGCATCTGTGACTAATTAATGCTGATCAAAAACAATTAAATATTAAATGTCAGTGCCGTTACCTGGTTCCTCACCAATAATTGCAAAAGGCTGAATGTAATTATCAAGTCCTGACCCCATGGGAACCAAATTCACGTTAAAACAATGAAAGACTAAAGCAGGGCTAATGAAAGGGTGGGCTTTGTGAATTTAAGAATGTACCTTGGGGTGGGGGGATAGATCAGTGGCAAAGCAATTACCTAGCTATGCGTGGGGGTGGGGGTGGGGGTGGGGGTGGGGTGGGAGCTCCATCCCCAGCTCTGCAAAGCAGCAATAACAACCACCCCCTCCACACATATAAGCCAATGTACCTGTTTGAAGCTATGAAATGCTAAGCAGCAGGGCAGAGGTGTTTCTGAGAGTTCTTTTCCTCAGTCTCCGGATCTACAAAGACCCCCCTCTCTCACAGAATGGAAGGCCCACTCAGCAAGGCAGTAAACATGGTTTTTATACTTATTTTTATTTTATATGTGTGTTGACCTGTATGTATGTATATGCACTACCTGTGTGCAGTACCGACAAGGACAGAAAGAGGGCATCAAATCCCCTGGAAATGACGCTACAGGTGGTTGTGAGCAGCTGTGTGTGCTGGGAATCAAACCTGGGTTCTGTGTAACAGCAGCCGTGCTGTTAACCTCTGAGTCATCTCTCCAGTCAGCAGTAAGCCCCTTTGACAGTCCTTTATGGTTTAAAAAACAAAACAAAAAAGCCTTCAAATACTGATGACTGTTTTGTGAGCTAGACAGAGTGATTTGATCAGGTGTTTACCAACGACTTGATTTGGGCAAGTTCCATGCTAAGGATAAACACATAGAGACTGTAAAATATGAATAAAATAAAATAAAATAAAAATGAAGATTGCATACATTGAACTCTGTCTTCAAGATCTAGGTTAAAGTCTAGCCTGACGTTTCTCAGAGAGTTCCCAAATGACTGACAATGTACAAAGAACCTTGGGGGCAGTTAGGGGATGGAACTCAGAGGCAGAGTACTTGACCCGAATGTCTGAGGTCCTGAGTTCAACACATCTCATGTCCCCAAAAGGAGAACCTGGGGTCTTTGCCCTGTTTCTTCCTATGGTCTCTGTGTCCACTGGACAGGGGAGGATACTCTCTCCTCGTTTCCTATACAACACTCTTGTTTCTATTCTATTTCTCCACCTCCCCATCCTGTTGTTGTTTGAGACAGGATCACTAGATGTAGCCCATTAGCACAGGCTAGCCTGAAACTCATGTGCTTTTCCTGTCTCAGCCTCTATATGTTGGGATTACAGGTGTGTGCTGTTGGGATTACAGGTGTGTGCTGTGGTCTGTCTTTGCCTTTTTCCTTCCTTCCTTCCTTCCTTTTTTTTTTTTTTAAAACAGTCCCAACTAACCTCAGACTCAGCTGCTAGGTGTCCTGGGGTGACCTTGACCTCCTATTTCTTCTGCCTCTGCCCCGAAATTCTGGGATTATGGGCATGTGCCAGCAAGATGGTAGTTATAATCCTAACCCTCTGGAGGTGAGTTTTGTTGTTGTTGTTTTGTTTTTTTCAGGAAGCAACAGTGGCTTTAGTCTACCATCTCAAAGCTGCAGACCAGCACAACCACCCTATGGTTCTATCGAGAGGTGAGTTACATCTAGCAGACCCCACAGATAGCCTGCTCCCCAGAATACTGTCCATGTGGGGGTGAGGTTCAAGGACAAAGACCCAAAGCAGTTGACTTGGAACTCCGGGGCTGTAGAGATCCGGAAAAATGAGTCACGCCCCGCAGACCAGCAAAGGGATGGGTGGAGGAGAGAGACGGTGTCTGCAGCCAAAACAAAGAGAGTTGAGAACCAAGAAATTTCTGCACAAGGAGTAGCAGGGTGGAAAAACAAGGAGGTGGTCGGGAAAGGTTCCAGACAAACCGGGGGTGTGTGCTGTGACTTTGAATCACATTCTGGCCCAGGCTTGATAGGCCACTCCCGGCCATTTAAAGAGATGTCAATGGACTGGCAGTCTGATGATGCCTCCACAGCCCTTCTCAACGGTGAGGAGAGGGGCAGGGAGTGCAGCTCAGTCAGTACATGCTCGCCCAGCATGCAACAAGCCTTGGGTTTGATTCCTAGCGCTGCATAAACTGAGTGTGGTGGTAGGAGCCCAAAATCTCAGTACTTTGGGAATGGAGGCAGGAAGATCAGAAGTTCAAGATCACCTACTGTTTATAAAAAGGAGACAAGCCCAGGGCAGTGGTGGCTCACTTAATCCCAGCACTCAGGAGGCAGAGGCAGGGGGATCTCACAGAGATTCTGTCTCGGAAAAAAAAAAGAAAAGAGAGAGAGAGAGAGAGAGAGAGAGAGAGAGAGAGAGAGAGAGAGAGAGAGGTGAATAGGGGCTAGAGAGATGGCTCAGCAGTTTGGGCATGTTCTCCTCTTCCAGAGTTGTGTCCTTTATTTGTCAGTGTTATTTACTGGGCGTGAGAAAACACGAGGCACAATGGAACCCACTACAAGAGATTTTATTAGGGAAGGGAAAGGGTGGAGATGGGTAGGACTACGGAAAAGAAAGGTGTGGACCCGGGGGTGGGGGTGGGGGGTAGAGATAGGTGAGATAGGTGCGTACTACCTCTAAGGAGAGGGAGAGGGAGAACAGGGATTGGGGAGAGACTGCTTTTATAGGTCACCTCACACAAGCGTATACGGGCTTGTGTAGCTACACCACACCATGCATGCTCATAGATTAAATGATGACGCTGTGCATGGATTACGTAGGATTTAAGGCCCTGGAGTGACTAAGCATTTGCCTGACTGCTGACAGCGCACGTGCAGTCATGTGACTCCAGAAGTGGCTAGGAGTAATAACAGTAAGATATAAGTATGAATAATAAATAAATAATAAAAAATATTATATAAATATAATAATAGATAAATATGAGGCTTTACTATCCAGCACCTTAAAACTGATGTTCATAACAAGGAATTTCAATTTTGTGTTGTTGTTTTTGTTGTTTAGTTTGTTTTTTTGGTTTTTTTGTTTTATTTTGTGAGACAGGGCTTCTTTGTGTAGCTCTGGCTGTCCTGGAACTTGCTCTATAGACCAGGCTGGTCTTGAACTCACAGAGATCTACCACCTCTGCCTCCTGAGTGCTGAGATTAAAGGCATGCACCTCCAAGCCCAGCCTGGAATTTAAAACTTTGCCACGCATGCACATAGATTACGTGATCACACAGCACAAGAATTACGTAGGATGTAAGGCCCTGGGATAGCTAAGCATCTTGCCACCGCATGTGTGGTCATGTAGCTGGGGTAGTGGCTAGGAATTCTAACACTGTTGAGGTCAGACTCCAGCCAATGGGGAGAGACACAGTTACTTCCCTAGAAAAAAACCTAGTGTTCTTCTTGGCCCAATATTTTCCTTTTCCAAACACACCCTCTGTCTTGTAGCCCCGGCCATCTTGAAACTTACTTTGTAGATCAGGCTAGTTCAAACTCAGAGATCCACCTGCCTCTGTCTCCCCAGTACTGGGATTAAAGGTGTGTGCCAACACTATCCAGCTCCAAATGCACACTCTTGATCAAGAGAAAAGTTCTGCTTTGTGGAGACACTTGAGTTGGAGTGGTCGTCTCTTTATGAACCAAAATGTTTGCTGTTGTTGAGGCAGAGGCTCACTGTGCAGCTTTGGATGGCTTTGAACTCAGAGATCTACCTGCCTCAGCCAGCCCACTTACTGGAATGAAAGGCATGTGCTAGCATGCCTGGCCATGAACTTACTTCTAACACAGGACCTGAGTGAGATTCCCAGCACCCACATCAGTTGGCTCACAACTGCCTGTAACTCCAGCTCCAGGGGGGGCACTGTTGCAGGTTAGAGACCCAGAGCCCACTCAGTATGACCAAGTAAGTCCCAGTTGAGAGTCGGTATTAAGCTGACTGGCCTCTCCTAGAGAGAAGTACTTCTCACAGAGGAGCCTCAAAGGCACTTTACAGGGAGCTTTTAAAGACAACGAACACAGAAAAACTACCTCCTGGTTGGCAGTTACAGGAGGAAGTAAATCGAGCAAGCAGTTTAACAGAAGCCAAAAGCATGCAGTTACCTGGGGCATTTCAAGCATTTCAACCTGGAGTTTCTAGAACAGGGTTGGGTACTTTCCCACAGAACTTTTCACCGGTGGGAGTAGAAAAGGGAGGCAGGAGGTGGGGTTCAGTTTCACTTTAAACCAAAAATGGTTCCGGTTGAGACAAGATGGAAGAACTTTTGCCCTGTCACAGACACCTGCAGTCACATGCGCATACCCATAGATACACATATATTAATTATGCTAATTAAATAATTAAAAATTATAAAATAAATCTTAAACTCTTAGAAAAAGGAAAGAAGGGGTGGGGGAAGAGAAACATGAAGAGATAAAGATCTTATTTGAAACTTTTAATTTTGGGGCCAGTGAGATAGCTCAGGAGCTAAATGGATTTGCCACCAAGCCTGGTGACTGAAGTCTGATCCCTGAAACCCGTCATGGAAAGAGAATTGACTCCCCAAAGCGGTCCTCTGACTTCCACCCACACTTCAGCACGCTTATGCTGCCCTTCCCATACACAGTAAATAAATAAATATAACTTGAAACTTTACTCTTTTAAAGATTTCTTTATTTTATTTTTTGGTTTTTCAAGACAGAGGTTCTCTGTGTAGTTTTGGTGCCTGTCCTGGACCTCAGTCTGTAGACTAGGCTGGCCTTGAACTCACAGAGATCCACCTGACTCTGCCTCCCGAGTGCTGGGACTAAAGGCGTGCGCCACCACCGCCTGGTCAAGAGTTCTTTATTTTTATGTATAAGAGTTTTTTGCTTGCCTATATGTGTGCCTAGTGCCTGTAGCAGCTCCCAACCACCTGTAACTCCAATTCCAAGAGATCCAATGGCACATGTGGTCCACATAAACTCATACAGGCACATACACATATACATACACATAAATAAAATAATAAATAAATCTTAGAAAGCCAGCACTGTGGGTCCACATTCTGCTATCCCCTTACTAGTCTTGGGCAGACAAAATTCTTTATTTCCATCATGAGACTTACACACAAAACCAAACACAGAAAGGCTAAGCTGGTGACATGGTTAGGTCCTGGTCCAGCTCCTGTGCTTGGCAATGACACTGAGCAGACCCAGAGGATGGAGCTGATTGCCAGACCTGAGGCTGTTTGCTGATATAAATGACAGCCTTTAGAAAGATGAGGCTCTGACATGGAAGGCCTGGTGTGGCACTAACTGGCCGGGTGACTCTAACCTCTGTAGTGCGGGATCTTAACTCCTTTATGCCAAGAACCTCGTGAGTAACTGGGGAAGCTGCTGTATTAGTCAGGGTTCTCTAGAGGAACAGAACTGAGCGAATGAATCTATGTATAGCAAGAAAGGGAATTTATTGGACTGGCTTCCAGGCTGTGGTCTACCTACTCCAACAATGGCTGTCTAGTAACGGAAAGTCCACAGGGCTGGATGTCCCAGCTGTCGTCAGTAGATGCCAGAATCCCCAAGTAGTTTCTACTGCCAGTGAAGGAATGGACTAGCTAGCAAGAGCAAGGGCAAGCAGCAGAGAGAGAGAGACAGAGCATCCTTCTTCCATGGTCGTTATACAGGCTGCCAGGCAGAGTTATGGCTCAGATTAAAGATGAATCTTTCCACCTCTAAAGATCCACATTAAAAGAGGGTCTTCCTGAACTGGGCATGGTGTCACATGTGTTTAATCTCAGCACTTGGGAGGCAGAGGCAGTGGATCTCTGTGAGTTTGAGGCCAGCCTGGTCAACAAAGTGAGTTCTGGGACAGTGAAGGCTATTACACAGAGAACCCTGTCTCAAAAAACAAGAAACAAATAACAAAAAAGTAGGTCTTCCCATGTCAATGATTTAATTAAGAACAAGTTCCCCAACCACTTGGGTATAGTTAATTCCAGATATAGTCAAGCTGACAACCAAGAATAGCCATAATAATAGAATAGCTATAATAGTAAGAATAATTACTTGAGACCAGGGAAGCCAAAAAAACAGTGACTTATTACTGTCAAAATTGTTGTAGTCAGGAAGGTAGTTTAATGGGTAAGAACATTTACTGAACAAGCATGAGGACCTGAGTTTGAATCCTAGAATACACATTAAAACAAAAAAAGTCAGGGGCCTGGAGAGATGGCCCAATGCCTAAACACTGACGGCTCTTCTAGGGGACCTAGATTTGGTTTCCAGCACCCACACAGATGCTTATAACTGTCTATAACTCCAGTTCCATGGTATCTGACACCCTCTTCTGGCCTCCATGGGTACTACATGTGGTATACAGACATACATGCAGGCAAAACACCCATACATATGCAATAGTAATAGTAGCTGGGCATGGTGGTGCATGCCTTTAATCTCAGTACTCGGGAGGCAGAAGCAGCCAGTTCTCCATGAGTTCAAGGCCACTACAGAGCAAGTTCCAGTACAGCCAGGAATACAGAGAAACCCTGTCTTGAAAAACCACCACCAACAATAATAACACTAATTTTTAAAAAGTCATGAATATAATGCATGTACCTATAATCCCAGCTTTAGGGGCAGAACAGCTAGATCCTGGAATCTCACTAGTCAGCCTGCCAGCCTTGCCAAAATGGCAATGTTTCCTGTTCAGTGAGAAACCCTCTCTCAAAGGAAGACACCCAACATCCTACTCCAGTCTCCACATGTGCACACATATGCACATACATTTCTCTCTGTCTCTCTCTGTCTCTGTCTCTCTGTCTCTCTTTCACACACACACACACACACACACACACACACACACACACACACACACACGCATACTTGTCCACACACATATCCACATATCCTAGGCAGCTGTACTAACACATGCTAGTACACCCAAGCACTCAGGAGATGAAGCATAAGGATAAAAACTTTGAGACTGAGCAGGCATGGTGGCTCAGGCTGCTAATTCCAGTCACTGGGGAAACTGAGTCAGGAGAATTTCAAGTTCAAGGCCAGCCTGGGCAACTTAGTGAGTGTCTATCTGAAAATACAAAGTAAAAAAGAGGCCTGGGATATCTCCCATTGATGGAGTATTTACTTAACATTTACAAGACCGAAAATGTAATCTCCAGGACCAAAACCAAAACAAAATAATTAAAAAAACAAAGGAAAAGAAGAACAACACAATTCAGGTTGAGTGTGATGCTGCACACCTATAATCTAAGGCTTCTGGCACGCCATCTTATCACATGACCCTGTAGTTTGCTCATTGCTGTATTTCTTGTGGCAAGAGTAAGTGATGGTACAGAAAACATGCTCGGTAAAGTAAGTTAAGACTTACTTTATAGTAACAAAGGGTACATCCAGGTACAGTGGTGCACACCTTTAATCCCAACACTAGGGAGGCAGAGGCAGGCCTAGGAGTTCGAGGCCAGCCCGGTCTATACTGAAAGACCCTGTCTCAAAAAACCAAGGAAGGAAGGAAGGAAGGAAGGAAGGAAGGAAGGA
Organism: Peromyscus maniculatus bairdii; assembly: GCF_049852395.1. Classification (NCBI taxonomy): domain Eukaryota; kingdom Metazoa; phylum Chordata; class Mammalia; order Rodentia; family Cricetidae; genus Peromyscus; species Peromyscus maniculatus. Next base: position 157,880,268 of record NC_134853.1, read on the forward strand.
AGGAAGGAAGGAAGGAAGGAAGGAAGGGAGTGATTGGCAGATATTATAGTGAACAGTCACAACCAAAAAGCAGAAATGGGCCAGGCATGGTGGCCCACTTGGGACACAGAAGCAGGCTAATCTCTCTGAGTTCTGGGCCAGCCTGGTCTACATAGTGAGTTTCATGTTAGCCAGAGCTACAGAGAGCCCCTGTCTCAAAAAACCAAAACATGCCATGCCTCTGTAATCACCAGGTGTGTGTGTGTGTGTGTGTGTGTGTGTGTGTGTGTGTGTGTGTGTGTGTGTGTGATGGTTCCTCTGTAATCCCTGCTCTTGGGAGACTGGGGATCCCCAGGGCAAGCTGGTTAGACTGACCAAACAGAGGAGCTCTGGGTTCAGACACAGACATATACACAAAAATGGTTTCAGCTCTGTTTATTTTATTTTATTGTATTGTATGGGTGTTTTGCTTGCACGTATGTTTGTGTGCAGTGTTGCGTGCCTGGCGCCCTCCAAGGTCGGGAGAGAGTGTTAAATGCCCTGGAAGGGAAGCTGCTTGTGACTACGAGCCACCATGTGGATGTCGGGAACCAAACACTGGTCCTCTGGTAGAACAACAAGCACTCCACCTCGGAGCCATCTCTGTGGTCACCCCACTCCACCCCACCCTAACCCCACACATACAGTAAAAGGACAAACTCGGATCCCAGCTCTGCTGCTAACAGCTGTGCGTCCTGGGCAGCTCACTGACCTCTCTATGCTGTCTGTAACCAAAAAGTCACTGAGTGCTTCTCACAGGGTGCAGAGACTAAGCAAACAGGTTGGAAAAGGACTCGGCAACTTGTGGGTGTTTCCTAGATGTGCACGATCTAGAAGGAGTGTCTTCCCCCTTGTTGGCACAGAACCCCTGGAAACTCCCTTTAGAGGGTGAGGCTCGTGTCCCCTCCCCTGACCTATTCTCAGAAAAAAAGCGCAGAATCCACAGGGAGCCAGGGCTGCCAACCACAGGACCACTTTTTCCTGTCCACTATTTCCCTCCGAGGTGGAAAGCAGTTCCCTGGAATAAGTTACCCAGGGGCAGGGAAAGGAAAAAGCAGCAAACAGTGTTTAACAGGGAGGGAGGTACACCATCACAGGCAGGAAAAGCCCACTTCGGGGCCTAGGTGCTGATGCAGAGGAGGAGAGAATACAAACTTGGACTGCTTTCCGGGCCTTCCCTGGACCTGAATGTCCACCGTCCACCATTCCATCACACATTTTTTCTTGCCCAAAAAATGGGCATTAAAAAAAAAAGGTGACCGTTTGAAAAATAGACCATGTAGAAAAAAGGGGTTGGGAGGGGATGTTTGGAATGGGTCTCTAGCCAATGTATTCTTCCTATTACACCAGCCAGCTTCCAGAGTCACGATGGGGAAGGACAGCCTGGAACACAGGCGATGCTTCCCCAGGGAAGGAGCTCGATTTTTGGATCACTAGTGGAGACAGTTCTGCAGGGCAGCTTTGATCTCTTGCCCAGTGTGAGGCTGGAGACTAGCAAGCCAGGACTCCAAAGCAAATGATTCTTCAGCACTCCCCAACAGCTGTCTTCCTACTAGGGCGTGTGCCTGAAAATCCAGGAGGGCCTCCCATCCAGTCTGGGCTGGTGCCCCGGCTGCCATGCCCTTGTCCTCAGTGACCAGGGGTCCTGCTTCCTAGCTCCTCCCTGCCCTGAACTGAGCTGAGCTGGGGGCCTGAACATCAGTAAGTGTGAAGCGAGTTGCTCACTGGTTCTTGTTGAGGGTTTGTTTTTGCCAAGCTGCCTGGTGGAGAAGATTGCATTTCTTGGCTATTTTTAAACCTGGGTTTGTGGAATTTGATTTGGAAAAGTGACAAGAAGACAAAATAGAAAGTCACGAGAGGCTGGTGGCCCTGGGCATCCTCTTGAGGAGACTAGATGATCCCTAGGGCTTCCTGGGACCCAGGGAGGTTAGGCATCAGAGGACAGCAGAACCCGGGTTCTGGGTCAGCTCTGCAAAGCACATGCCCCACATCTGCACCCCAAAGCCTCAGCTCTAGCACTTGGGGTTCCTGTAGGATTCAGCTGTGTGCTAGGAGATCCAGCCAGACTGGGTCCCAGGTTAATGTGGGGCTCATGGATTAGACAGAACACTTGACAGTTGCAACATAATTACTACAAAAGCTTCAGAGGGAAGATGCAAAGATTGAAGGATGGACTCTAGCCTGGCAGAGGGATCCAAAGACTCCAGAAAAAAGAAAAAAAAAAATGAGTGGGATGGGACTAGGGAAAGAACTCAGTCAATAAAGTGTTTGCCATGCAAGCATGAAAATCTGAATTCAATCCCCAGAACCCATGTAAAAGTGGGGCACAACTTTAATCCCAGCACTCGGGAGGCAGAGGCAGGCAGATATCTGTGAGTTTGAGGCCAGCCTGGTCTACAGAGCAAGATCCAGGACAGGTACCAAAACTACACAGAGAAACCCTGTCTTGAAAAACCAAACTTGAAAAATCAAAACAAACAAACAAACAAAAAACCCCAAAACACAAAACAAAAAGCTGGGTGTGGTGGGCGGGCAGCTTAACCGTAGCTCTGGGGACTTAGAGACAGGAGAATCCCTGGGATTGATGGGCCAGCCTAGCTGAACAAGTGAGCTCCAGGTTCAGTGAGAGACTCAAAGACTAAGTGGAGAGAGATTGAGGAAGACACCCAAAGACAGCTTCTTAGCCTCCAAATTGCATGTGCATTTGAGAGCATGTTCTCTCTCTCTCTCTCTCTCTCTCTCTCTCTCTCTCTCACACACACACACACACACACACACACACACACACACACACACACACGAGTATATGCACCCCACAACATTTTAATGAAACTTACTAAGTAATGAAGGAGCTGTTCAGAAACTCTTGGGAGATGAAGGGGAAGTCCGCATATTCCACAATGCTAATCAGAGGGAACAGTGAGGTGAACTTGCAGTAGGTTCATATAGGTTCACAGCCAGCGATGCTGGCCAGGAGCCACACACAGGGGTTGACTGCCTTTCATGAGACACACCGCGCGTGTCTGTGGACAAGGATCATTTGTGTCACGTTGTACAACTTACAAAGTGCACAAGTAGTTCAGAGAAAACGAAGAAGAGCAGAAAGTGACCCTGACAGGCAAGCTGAGGACAGATGCTACATTTCCTCAAAAAATGTCCCTCATCAGAATCATCTCAAAGAAAAATGACTCTTCTAGTATTTGAGATAAGGCCTTATTTCGCAGCCTGGGTTGGTCACAGACTAACTTTCTGCCTTACTTAGCCTACCCACGTGCTAGGGCCATAATCATGGGACCATTATTAATTAATTATTTGGCATATGTGCAAGTGTGCATGCCATGGCTCTCATATGGAGGCTAGAGGACAGACAACCTCCAGGAGTTGCTTCTCTACATCCACTGTGTGGTCCCAGGGATCAAACCCAAGCTCCTTCATCCATTGAGTCATCCCTCTGGGCCAGAAATTTTTTTTTTTTTTTTTTTTGAGACAGGGTCTCACTGCATAGTCCTGGCTGTCCTAGAACTTGCTCTGTAGTCCAGGCTGGCCTGGAATTCAGAGATTTGCCTGCCTCTACCTCCTGAGTGCTGGGATTAAAGAAGTGTGCCACCACTGTCTGGCTAAAACTGGAAATTTCAAAATTGCATTTCTATGTGGATGTGTATACACGTGCCTGGATAAGCATGCATGTGGAGGTCAGAGACAACTTGTGGGAACTGGTTCTCACTCTCCATCATGTGGAGGGGGGCGAACTCCGGTCATCAGGCTTGGCAGCAAGCAGCTTAACCCCTTCTTACCAGCCCTAAGTTCCTGTGTTCTCTGACCAGGGTTGTGTGGTATCGTAAGTTTTCCCAGTTCTAATTTGTTCGTTCACAGATCCAGCCATCCCCCTCTCCTCCACTCATCAGGGCTTGGCGGTTAGGAACGTGTGTTTCCTGTTTACAGAGGGATATTAAATATGCTGCTTGAAGGGGTCTGCTTCGATGTTTTGCTGACTTTTCCTGCTCTATGAGATAGACTTCATAGAGTTGCCAGAGTTTTGTTTATCCTTGGAAGGAATGCCTTGATGATGCTTGGAAACTCACAACTTAAGATGTTCTGTCGATACTGTTCCCTCCTGTTTGATTTATTTATATGTTCTATCATGTTCCAAAGAGGGTTTACTAAACACATATCAGGCAGTTTCTTTTCTTTCCTTCTTTTATTTATTTATTTTTTTTATTTTTATTTTTTATTTTTTTTATTTTTTTGGTTTTTCAAGATAGGGTTTCTCTGTGTAGCTTTGCGCCTTTCCTGAAACTCGCTATGGAGACCAGGCTGGCCTGGAACTCACAGAGATCCGCCTGCCTCTGCCTCCCGAGTGCTGGGATTAAAGGCGTGCGCCACCACCGCCCGGCTTATTTATTTTTTTAAAGGTGACTGCTGAAGTCAGGACTAAACAAAAGTCAGGAGAGAAAAGAAATAAGGTGCGCTAAAAGGCAGGTTAGGATAGGAAGTTGTCTAGGCACCTGTCACTTCAGGTGTCGCGTTGATGGTGGAGACATCTTGCTCAGAGCTTCCAAGCTGGTGAACCAAACAGCAGAACGCTTTCATTAGAGAACTTAAAATGATTGTTTTGGGACTAGAGACGGCTCAGCAGTGGTTAAGAGTGCTAATTGCTTTTGCAGGGAACCCGAGTTCAGTTCTCAATACCAGTGTATTGGTGTTGGTGCCCTCACAAAGGTCTGTCGGTCCAGCTGCAGGGGATTTGATGTCTCTGGCCTCTGAGGGCATCTGCATTCACTCACATGCACATACCCACACCTTACAGGCACATAGACACATAATTTGAAAATAATTTTGAAAATCTGTAATTAAAAAAGTCGGTTGGGTGGTGGTGGTGGTGGTGGTGGTGGCGGCGGCGGCGGCGGCGGCGGCGGCAGCGGCGGCGGCGCAAGCCTTTAATTCCAGTACTTGGGGGGCCGGGGCAGGCAGATCCCTATGAATTTGAGGCCATCCTGGTCTACAGAGTGAGTTTCAGGACAGCCAGGGCTGTTACACAGAGGAACCCTGTCTAAAACAAACAAACAAACAAACAAAAATAATGGGCAGGGCGATGGTGGAGAACACCTTTAATCCTAGTACTTAGGAGACAGAGGCAGGTGGATTTCTAGGAGTTTGAGGCCAGCCTGAGCTAGTTCTAGGACAACCAGAGCTACACAGAGAAACCCTGTCTGGAAAAACAGAAACTAACAACAATAACAGCAGAAAATTGTGGGCTGAAGAGATGGCTCAGTGGTTAAGAGCACTTAGTGGCATTACACAGGACCTGGAGTCCATTCTCCTGCATCCATAAGGTGGCTCACAACTACATAAAACTCTAGTTCCAGGGGATCTGATGCCCTCTGACCTCCGTGGGCACCTGCAAGGACATGGTACACTTGAGCTTCTGAAAGTACACATAAATACATGTGGCTAATAAATACACATATTTTTTAAAAGCATAAAAATTGTACATATTGGTAGTATTTATGTATCCAAGTGTTATTTTTTTTTTAATTCAATGTACATTGATGTGAGGGTCTCAGATCCCCAGGAACTCCTGGAGTTACAGACTGTTGTGAACTGCCATGTGGGTGCTGGGAATTGAACCCAGGTCCTCTGGAAGAGCAACCAGTGCTCTTAACAGCTGAACCATCTCTCCAGCCCCTCCAAATGTTATTTAATACACAAATACATTGTATAATGTTTGAATCAGGTTAAACATACATTACATGCTCTCTAAGTGTTTGTCTCTCTTGTGTTATGTAGCCCCATGTGGCTTTGTTACATACCAAGGGTGACCTTGAACTTCTGATCCTCCTGCCTCTACCTCTCAAATGCTTCTATTACAGGAACATGCCAACACACCAGGTTTTTGTAATACTGAGCTCTAATCCAGGGCTTCACACATGCCAGCAAACACGGTACCATATAGTTTAATCATGTCCACCAAAGGCCCACTGTGATGGACATGGGAGGCTTTGCCCTCAGGACAGTGCCGCTGGGAGGCAGAACCTTCAGGAGGTGGAGCCAGATGAGAGGTACTGAGGTCACTGAGGCCGTACCCTCAGAACTCTGCAGTGTCAGCTTGCAAGCTGCAGGACGCCACTGGCCACTCCCTAGGCAGCTAGCATGCTGGTTTTGTTGTTGTTTTGCTGCACTGGAGGTCAACTCCAGGGTTTCACACAAGCTAAGCTAATCTCCTTAGCACACACTCCTTTCTTTAAGGTAAGGAAAAGCGGTTTCTCTCAGTTTTCAGACGAGAACGACTATCATGGCTGTCCACATAGTTCCAAGCAGAGCTCATTTCCTGGGTGTGTGAATTGTTCCGGTTTTGGGGCCTGTGCTCTCAGGAGAAACTTGGCTCCACACAAAGTCTGAGGTCAGCTTGGACACCAGACCCTGTTCATTCATATTCATCCATCCATACATCCATACATCCATCCATATGTACATTCCTCAAGAGTAGAAATTTGTGTTCATTTTGTTCCCCGTGTGTGGCACAGAGCTGATGTCACATAAACATGCCTACGTGAATAGAGGGATCACATTGGAAAGAGGAGTTTGGGGGCAAGAACCAGCATATGGAACACATTGGGCAAGAAGGGCAGGACAAAAGAGGAGGCTCCAGGGTGGGCAGAAGCAGACATAGAGTTAAACAGGCCATGGAAAGGAAGGTGCCAGGCAGATCTCTGTGAGTTTGAGGCCAGCCTGGTCTACAGAGCGAGATCCAGGACAGGCACCAAAACTACACAGAGAAACCCTGTCTTGAAAAACCAAAAAGAAAAGAAAAGAAAAAAGAAATAGCCCCATCAAGAGAGGACAGTAGCTAAGACCTGGGTTCTGTGAGGAACGGAGAGAAGTCTGCATTCGACCATTGTCTGGGCTCCTTATCAGAAACTGGGGGTGGGTTTGTGGGCCTATTTTAGTGAGACTTTCCTTCAAAGGGCAAATCCAGTTTGCCTGTTGATGTTTCCACCTGACTCTAAGAGGGACGGGACAATGTTAATTAGACCCCAGCCACTCCAGAAGCGACAATGACCAAGCACCTGGAGGACCCACTGCTTCCTGGACTTGGCTTGTGGTTGGAAGCCTTATATTCTGCGAGTGTCTCCCCTCTTTTCCATCCCCAAGGCTACTTCCAAAGCTGGCTGGACAAGTTGTGGCAGTTATCTCACAGGCCTGTCTGTCTCCAGCCTCCATCCAGCTGCATCCTCCCCAGGGTGGCCTTAGTGAACATCTCCCAATCTAGACCCAGTCTTGTCTCCTTTCTGCAGAAGCCTTTAGCCGTTGCCTGACACTTCCAGGATGGTCCCCAACTCCACACCACAGTCAGCAAGGCCCTCCCCCCCCACCCCCCCCACCCCCCACCCCCCCGCCACATGCGAGCTTCCTGGTTAGCTTAGGCATAACTGGGCCCTTCCCTTTGCCTAGGAAACCGTCCCTAGCTTCTTGCATGTGGTTCATTTTCCCTCGGTTCCCCCTAGATCTGGTGCTTCGCCTCCAAAGGCCCAGGGACCTTCCATGCTCCAGGTGCTCTGTTCTCAGTTCCTGCCCGATAGGAAATCCACTGCTGGCTGCCCTGATGTTTGCCTGTCTCCCCCAGCTAGACTAAAAGAATACAAATTAGGAGCTAGAGACATGGCCCAGTAGTTCAGAGCACTTGCTTCTCTAGCAGAGGACCAGAGTTTGGTTCCCAGCATTCATGTCAGGGCTAAAGGGCCAGGACTTTGTTCCTCCGCTTTTGCGACTTGGCCTTATCCACGGAGACTAACACAATGACAGCCGCTCAAAGCCCGTCGAGTTTGGCCCTGGCGCCACCGCTGTACCCTTGGGCCAGACCGATATTAGATATGCTTACTATGAAATGAGAATTCCCAGGACAGACCGCGTTTTCTTGAGCACAAAGGCCTATGGGAGCTCTCCCCACTAGCTCTCCCCACTCATTGCCGACGGGACACACGGCTTGCTAGGGAAGCTGTTTCCAAAGAAGGTGAACGGATGAGCTCCTGCGGAAACTGCCGGGGAACTGTTGGTAAGGGAATAGTCTCTCTGCGATGATGCTCCTGAAACAGACAAGAAGATGCTTCCAAATGTGAGCTACTGATTGGATGGAAGCCCGCTTGTCCTGAGCCTGACTTCTCCCTCCCGGTCCAGTGGAGATGTGGAATACAGACCATGTCAGCAGGCGGCCAACCTGAGATCTTGAAGAGAGGAGGTTCCTAATCGATGACTAGGCACAACACAGTCCCGGTAAATGTCACCGGTAAAGTATGGCATTTACCATAATCTGAACAATTCGAAAGCAACCTTGGAGAGTGAACGGAGAAGTCTCCGTAAGGGAAGTGTGTGCATTGCTGTGGAACAGATGACCCTCAGGCACAGCAGCCTAAAGCAGCATTTCAGCAGGGTGGGGTGGCACGTGTCTGTGATCCCAGCATTTGGGAGGCAAGAGGATCAGAAGTTCAAGGTTCTCCTTTGCTACATAGCACATTCCAGGCATGCCTGGGTTTCATGAGACTCCGGTTTTAAAAACAAAGACTAAAAGTACACTTTAGCTTTAGAAAAGGAAGGTCTTCCGGGGCCAGAGCCACAGCAGAACTGAAACCTGTCTTGGCCTGTTCGGGTTGCTGCAACAAAACTACTGGACGCCTCATGACCAAGGTTTATTTTTCACGAACCCAGAGACAGAGAAGCCCAAGGCAATAAAGTCCGCAGATCTAGTGTGAAGTAAGGCTCTCCTTTGTGGCTCATAGATGGCTGTGCCTTTTCCTGTCATGAGAGGGGTAGAGGGTCTCTCTCGGGTCTCTTTTTAAATATTTTTTAAAGTCTATTTTGTGTGTGTGGTTATTTTGCCTGGATGTCTGTGCATCAAATGCATGCCTCTACCCACAGGAGCCAGAGGAGGGTATCGGATCTCCGAGAACTGGAGCAACAAATTGTTGGGGGGCACCATGTGGGTGCCAGGAATCAACGTTGAGTCCTCTGCAAGAGCAGCCAGTGCTCTGAACCACTGGGCCATCTCTCCAGTCCCCTATTATTATTAGCATTTTTTTTTTTGATACAGAGTCTCTCCACATAGCCCTGGCTATCCTGGAACTCACCATGTAGACCAGGCTGCCCTCAAACTCACAGATATTATTAGCATCTTAATGGTGTAGATCTGTTACTTGCTTGAGGACTCTCATGTTTCACGGACTTAACTTATCCCAGGTGTTTTTTTGCACCCCACCACCCAGCCCCCCTAACCAAGAGCTCCCAGTCTGGGCTCCTTCTTTTTCACTCACTCAACATGGAGTGTGTTCTGTCCTTCTTCCTCCACAGTCAAGATCGGAGGGTCCCCAGGGACTGGGGAGGAGGTGGGAAGGGGGAAATTACTTCAGAGGTCTGGAAGCTTTTATGAGCATGGATCTCCCTTAGTCAGATGAAGAACCCATCAGAATGTCTCTGGGGGCTGCTGTGAAGGTGTTCTGGAATGGCTGGTGAGTCTGATGAGGTGTTGGCCCCAGGTGCTGTCAGCTGGCGGGCTCTCAGAGCCGGTCTGGTCCCTGCTGCTGTCCTGGTCTGAGGTCAGGTGGGGCTCATCGCACTGAAACCTCGTTGAGCAGTAGACTTCATGCGCATGTGCACCTTTGTCCTGCATCCCTGCGGCCACAGGCAACCATGCTGGCTATTCCTCTCATGTGGCAGCCAAGCCTGAGGCCTGGATGGAAGCACTCTTATCTGAGTCCCTGCACAGTGTCTGCCTTCAAGAAGTTACCTTGGGAGCTGGAGAGATGGCTCAGAGGTTAAAAATATTGGCTGCTCTTGCAGAGGACTCAGGTTTGATTCCCAGCACCCACATGGTGGGCTCACAACTGTCTGTAAATCTAGTCCCAGAGGATCTCCTGCCTCTTCTGATCTATGAGGGCAGCAGACTATTATGTAAACACTTACACACATTCGAGCAAACACTTATACACATAAATTAAAAACAAATATTAAAAAAATAGCACTTACCTGGTCTCACAGAGTGGTGTATTGGCTTAGTTAAGGCAATCTTGCCTTTGTGGATCACTTCGCTACATTAAAAAAAGAGGGGTGGGGCTGGCAAGCTGGCTCAGCCAGTTAAGGCATTTGCCATCAGGCGTGACAGTCTGAGTTTGATCCCTAGGATCCACAAGGTAGAAGTAGAGAACTAAGTCCTGTTAGTTGTTCTCTGATCCCTATATAGACACCACGAACACATACACACACACACACACACACACACACACACACACACACACACGCACTCAAACACCTCACATACACATACACCACACACACACCATAGCTTGCATGCACATAAACACTCCAAATAATTTTTTTTTTTTCCGAGACAGGGCTTCTCTGTCCTGGATCTTGCTCTGTAGACCAGGCTGGCCTTGAACTCACAGACATTGCTTGGCTCTGCCTCCCGAGTGCTGGGATTAAAGGCATGCGCCACTACCGACCAGCTAAATAAATTTAATTAAGCAAAAAAATTTAATTAAAGAAGATGGGGCTGTAGCTCAGTGAAACATGCTCACCTAACATACAAGGCTCTGGATCAGATTCCCAGCACCCCACAAACTGGTCGTGGTGGTACACACGTATAATCCTAGCACTTAAGAATATTCTCAATGCAAGTCTGATGATGTGTTTAAGCCCTGGAACCCATGCTGTGGAAGGAAAGAACTGCAAGTTGTCCTCTGAGCTTCACAAGCATGCTGTGGCACACACACACACACAAACACACACACACACACACAAACACACACACACACACACACACACACACACACACACACACTCTCTCTCTCTAATAATAATGATGATGATGATGATGATTATAATAAAGAAAATTTTAAAATGTTGAGCAAAACACATTTAAATAGAACAATTTTGTAGGCTGCTGAAAGTCTCATGGGCCCTAGGCCTGCGTTTACTGTGCCTCATAGAGAATTTGGCCCTGGCAGGGGTGAGTGATAAGGCTATGAGTGCATCCCTGGCAGGGGTGAGTGATAAGGCTATGAGTGCATCCCTGGCAAGGGTGAGTGATAAGGCTATGAGTGCATCCCTGGCAGGGGTGAGTGATAAGGCTGTGAGTGCATTTCTGGCAGGGGTGAATAGTAGGGCTGTCAGTGCATCCCAGGTTATGTGAATATAGAACCCCATGGCTCGGAGAAGTGAGAAGCATGAGTCCTGGGACAGGACTATCTAGGTTTGAATCCTGCTCTGCGGCCCTGAACAACTTACTCAACCTCTCTGGGCCTCTGTTGCCACATATAAACTGTGGGTCAAAATAATTCCTTCCTCACAGGATTATTTAGGGGATTTGTGTGGAAGAGTAGATGACCTAGGGCAGACCAGAGTGCAGTCAGTGCAATAGGACTCAAGGGGAGCCAGCTCCCTGTCCCTGTGCCATGCTGAGGTCTCTATGCTCTCTTTAATACGGTGGGCTTCTCTGTAAAAATGTCATTATAAAAGAACAATGGGGGCACCTCTGTTTTGATCCAGTTCTGTTGTTTATAGACAGGAATACTCGTGGGACAAAGAATCTTCCTGGAGCCAAGGCCTCTCACCTAAGGAGTGGGGGGGGGGTTATGCAGGTGTCAAAGTCAGCATGGCGGTGCCATCTACACAGTGCCCTTTAGTTCCTAGGAAAGCCTCCTGGGTCACACTGAGAAGCTCAGCGTCTTGCCCAGCAGGGAGTTGAGCTCTCCTGTTCCATGGGTGCTGGAGAAGACTTTTAATGTGGCTAAATGGTATTCCTGGGTGCTAGAACATCTGGCCATCCCTAACATAGATGTCTTTGAGCATCACTTGCTAAATTCTGCTTCATCTTCCCTTACAGGCCCGGGGATGAGGCTTGGGGAACAGCCAGGTCTAGACTGATGATGAGTCTGCGTGGTCATAGTAATTTGACTCTCTGGTTATCGGTTCCACAATGGCAGGTCTGGGCCAACAGGGAATTTATAACATACCCGGAGAGAATTTGCCAGGCTCTTTATTCTGTTGAGTAGACAAGAAACACACCATTCTGGTTTCTTTAAAAAAATTATTTATTCATGTATATGAGTGCTCCGTCTTCATGCACACCAGAAGAAGGAGTCTGATCCAATTATAGAAGGTTGTGAGCCACCATGTGGCTGCTGGGAGTTGAACTCAGGACCTCTGGAAGAGCAGTCAGTGCTTTTAACCACTGAGCCACGGTTCTGGTTTCTGAGCAATGTCCCTTTGCAGATATGAAGGAGTCAGCTCATTGGTGGTGCACGCCTGTGATTCCAGCACTGGTAAGGTAGAGGCAGGAGAGTCAGAAGTTGAAGGTCATCCTCAGCTACATAGCAAGTTCCCAGCCAGCCTGAGTACAAGAGATACTGTCCCAAAAAATCAACAAAAACAACTGGACGTGGCGGGCATCACTTTGATCCCAGTACTTGAGAAACACAGGCAGGATGATCTGTTTCAGGCTAGCCTGGTCTATGTTGTGAGTTCAAGGTATAGAGCAGTGCACAGTGATATCTTGTCTCAACCTCCCTTCCATACCAAAGGAACAAACCAAGGAGAAAAATGAACAGAAACAAAACCACAAAGGAAAACGTACAACAACAAAATACCGAAAGAAGCTGTCTTAAGAACCAAATGAAACTAGATGCAGAGAAAATCCCAGGAAACAAACTCCAGAAGGCCTGACCACTCAACCTGGAGCCCCACGTTGGCTCCCTGCTCCTCCAACACCGTAGTCACTAGTGACACGTGGCTAAGCGTGATGAGGCCAAACTGAGGTATGCTGCACCTGGACAACACACACCATATCTGGAAGATCTGGGATGGAAGGAAAAGTATAGCCTGAGGTAAAAGTGTACACCTATCATCCCAGTGCTGGGAGGCTGGATCAAGAGCATTACAAACTCAAGCCCATTAGGGCTACATGGAAGCCAGGTCACTGGGGAAGAACATTAGTTGTGAAAGCAAGAGGGACCTGAGTTCAAATCACATAAAATGGCCGTTATACCTAGCTGAAATGTTATTATTTCTAAATAAATAAACAAATAAATAAAAATGATAGCAATAAAGGACAACACTTGACTTCTGGTCTCCCATGTGCATGCACATATGTGTTACACACACACACACACACACACACACACACACACACACACGGATACATACACGTAAAATTAAAAAAAAAATTTACTTTTATTTTATGTGTATTGGTGTTTTGCATGCACATGTGTCTGTCAGATCCCAAGGACCAGAAGTTACAGACAGTTGTGAGCTGCCATGTGGGGACTGGACTTTGAACCTGGGTCCTCTGAAAGAACAGCCAGTGCTCTTAACTGCTGAGACATCCCTCTAGCTCCTGTAAACTTTTTTGAGACAGGGTGTCACCATTCAGCCCTGGCTGTCCTAGAACCCACCACTGCTCCTGCTGTCTGAACTGGTCCAGCGGCTGGAGAGATGGCTCAGTGGGTAGGAGCACTGGCTGCTCTGAGGGGCCGGATTTGATTCCCAGCATCCACGTGGTGCCTCACAATCACCTGTAACTCAAGTTCGTAGGGACCCACATCCTTTTTGGTCTCTGAGGGCTCCTACATGTATATGCTATACACATACTCCTACAGCTCACACATATGCACATAAATTAAAAAGTAAATCTTTTGAAAAGAGAGAGGGGGTCTGGAGAGAGACTCAGTGGTTTAGAAGGGCGGGCATAGGGGCTGGAGAGATGGCTCAGATGGTTAAGAGCATTGACTGCTCTTCCAGAGGACCTGGGTTCAATTCTCAGCACCCACATGGCAGCTCATAACTGTCTATGTAACTCCTGTTCCAGAGGACCCGGCACCCATGCCAAAACACCAATGCACATAAAATAAAAATAATATTAAAAAAAAAAAGAAGGGCGGGCATGCTGGCACACGCCTTTAGCCCTAGCATTTGAGAGGCAGAGGCTTCTGTGAGTTCAAAGCCAGCCTGGTCTACAAAGTTCCTGGGAAGTTATTACTACATATAGAGGCCCTGTCTCAAAAACAAAACAAAACAGAACAAAACCAAAAGCCTGCTGCTGCTCTATCCATAGACCCAGATTCGGATGTGAGCAGCCTGGGCAGCTCATGGCTACCTGTCTCCAGCTCCATAAAGTCCCCCTTCTGGACTCCAAGGGCACCTGCAACACACAGGACCACTCACACACACAGGTACACATGAATACTCACACACAAAAATAATTATTTTTAAAAGGGTCTGTTTCCTCCTTCAGTGTGTTGAGGCAGTCCTCTCTTGTGTCTGCTGGGCTGTGTGCTCCATACTGGTGGACCTGTGAGCTTCTAGCTAATTCTCCTGTCTCTGTCTCATTTTTCTCCTATCTCATTTTGCTGGGTATGGGCCGTAGAACTCAGACCCTCAGGCTTTTTGGCTAGTGACTTTGTCTGCCATCTTCCCAGTCCATTGGTCCCTTAATTTTTTTTTAAATGTCATTCATTTTATCTTCTACTATGTCTTAGTTCGGGTTTCTATGGCTGTGAAGAGACACCATGACCATGGCAGCTCTTAGAAAGAGTTAAGGGGGTGGCTCACAGTTTCAGAGTTCATGACAGGAAGCATGGTGGCGTGCAGGCAGATGTGGCACCTGAGCTGAGAGTGCTACGTCTCACAGGCAACAGGAAGTCAACTGAGACACTCAGCAGTATCCTGAGCGTAGGAAACCTCAAAACCTGCTCCCACAGTGACAGCATCCTCCAAGGTCATACCCACTCCAACAAAGCCACACCTCCCTATAGTGACACTCCCTACAAGATTATGGGGCCAATTACAGTCAAACAACCACATACTAGTTGGCCAATTTCACCTCTATGGTGTCTTTTTGTTTGTTTGTTTGTTTGTTTATATAATCTGGTCATTAAAACCAAAGGATCTATAAGATTGAGTTGGGATTTTTTTTATTTTGGGGGTGGTGGTGGTGGTCAATGTTAAGATATTGTAGTATTGTCTATAATGGCAAGATTTCTCTGCCAAGCTTGTTTTTGTTGTTTTTCAGTTTTGCAGTGCACACACAATGGATAAATATAACCACAATGACAACTCCCTGTGGCCTGGTAACGTCAGCAAGACTGCATTGCTCACTGTCTGTGGCCAGGCTGGCGTGAACAGACCTGCCATGCGTATGGAAGTGTAGTATGGGTTGGGGATTTAGCTCAGTGGTAGAGCACTTGCCTAGCAAGCGCACGGCCCTGGGTTCAGTCCTCAGCTCTGGAAAAAAAAAAAGTGTAGTACATACCATTATGTATGGTGACGACTCAGCCCCTCTCCCCTGCCAGTCAAGAAGGGAGGTGCTGTGGGGCAGGGAGTGGGGGAATCCTCGGCCAAGGCCAAGGTAATCCCTTGGTTCTTCTTTTGTTTAGATTTGTTTGCTTATTTGTTTTTAAGATTTACGTTAAGGTATTTTCAGTTACATGTATGGTGTTTCTGCATGTGGGTATGTGCACATGAGTGCAGGTGTCTATGGAGGCCAAAGGCATTGGGTCCCACTGACCGAGCTACCATTACAGGCAGTTTTTAGCTGCCTGATGTGGGTGCTGGGAACCAAATTCAGGTCCTTTGGAAGAGTAATACATGCTCTTAAATGGCTGAGTGATCTTCCCAGCTACTCTTTTTTTAGATGTTTTAAAAATTATGTTTACTTGGGTCTGGAGGGATGGCTCATCAGTTAAGAGCACCTGCTGCTCTTGCAGAGGACCTGGGTTTGGTTCCCACCACTCACATGGTGGCCCCCAACCATCTGTAACTGCAGTTCCGGGATCTGATACCCTCTTTTCCCTCTGTAGGCACCTGGCATGCACGTGGTACACATACAAACATGCATGTGAACCCCTCATACACATAAAAAAACACACAAAATGTATTTATTTAATCTTTCCCCTCTGTGTGTGTGTGTGTGTGTGTGTGTGTGTGTGTGTGTTCAGAGAACACTGAACAAACTCAGAATGGCAAGGAAAGCACACACAGGCTGTTGGTTAGTATCAGAAAAAGAGACAAAAAAAGAAGGAAGAAGGGCGGGGCAGTGGTGATGGTGGTGGAGGTGGTGGTGGTGGAGGTGGAGGTGGAGGTGGAGGTGGAGGTGGAGGTGGTGGTGGTGGTGGTGGTGGTGGTGGTGGTGGTGCACGCCTTTAATCCCTGGCAGAAGGAGGCAGAGGCAGACGGATCTGTGTGAGTTCAAGGCCAGCCTGGTCTATAGAGTTAGTTCTAGGACAGCCAGGGAGACACACACACACACACACACACACACACACACACACACACACACACACAAAAAAAAAAAAAAAAAAAAACCCTGTCTCAAAAACCAGAAAACAAAAAAAAGTAGGAAAAGGAAAAGTTGTGCTTTTAAAGTTAGAATTCAGGAAAGCTATCAGGCAACATGTGTGTAACAGTAAAGATCTGTGAGCGATGCTTCCTGTTAGGTGATGTAGCCCAGGCTATGCTTCTGATCATCCTGCCTCCACCTCCCAAATGCTGATATTATAGGTGTACACCACCTTCCTGTCACATGATGTAGCCCAGGCTATGCAATAGTCGACCTGGAGCCTCTACTTCCAAATGCTGAGACTGTAGGTGTGCCACCGTGCCTGCTTTGTATGGGACCGAGGATGGGACCCAGGGCTCATTCATGCTAGACAAACCCCTACTAATTGAGCTACATCTGCTTCTCTCTTTTTCTTTTTGTGCATTTTTTTTAATGTAGCCCAGGCTGACCTTCAAACTACACAGAGAAACCCTGTGTCAAAAAAAAAAAAAAGGAGAAGAAGAAGAAGAAAAGAAAAGAAAAAAAGAAAATGGAGTGTCACAGGATTGAAACTAAGCCTGAGGGCCAACTTCCTCTTCACACTCAAGTTCTGCTTCCTGATTCTAGCAGTTACATGTTGCTGGTTGCAACCTGGGGATCTGGAAGCGATCGATGATGAACATTAGCTTTGTGTCATTCCTCAAGGTGTCTGTTGGTGGTGAGCTTCAGGTATCCATGGGGCAGAAGCCATCAGAGTAACGTCTTAGCTGCTTTATCCTTTTTTTTTTTTTTTAGTGATTGACTGATTGAGACAGGGTGTAATGTATCCCAGGCTGGCCTGGAATTCATTATGTAACCAAAAAATGATTTTGAACTTCTGATCCTCCTTCCTCCACCTCCTGAGTGCTGGGGTTCTGTGTATGAGCCACCACACCTGCTTTATGGAGTGTTGTGGATGGAATCAGGGCTTCGGGCAGGCTAGGCAATCACTCTTCTAACAGTTATATTCCCAGCCGTTTGGTCCCCTCTCTTACTGCTTCCCACAGGACCAGAGGTAACTACTTGGTGGGCAGGAGAGAAGGAATTGAACACGCTACACTTGCCCTGACTTGGATGTGGTCTGTTCCTGCCAAAACTGTTGAAATTCATTTCTGGTGTCACATCACTGAGAGGCAAGAGGGCCTGAAGGAAGCGTCTGGGTCACGGGGGCTTGCCGTCATGAAAGGTTCTTGTTATTCCCGCAGGAGGGGTTGTTATGAGAGCAGGCTATCTGACCTCTTGGTCTTTCCCTGTTCCCCGCCCTGCACTAAAGGCTGAGCCACTTTATGGTTCTTCCCAGAAGCTGAACAGAAGCCAGGGCCAAGCTCTTGGACTTCTAGAACTATGGGCCCAAATAAACCTCTGTCCTTCATAGATTACATGACTTCGGTGTTTCGGTCCAGCAACAGAGTGTAGACTCTGTGTTTCCTTCCCTTTGTTCTCTCGGACAGTGTGTCTAACGCCTTCAGGCCTGTAGGGCAGGCTTGACTTCTGAGGCCTAGGTTGGCCCCTGTCCAGCATTGTTTTGGCTTGAGTGGCTAAATCTGCCTAATTCTAGGATGGGCAATTAGATAGACACCCACAAGCTATCTCCTTTTGCTGTCAGATTCAATCAGGAAGAGGGGCATGTTATTTTCTGGGATCTTCCCATACTCCAGCAACCTCCGTAGAGACACATCCAAAGGGGTTATAATCCAAGTAGAGGCCTGGACTTGCCAATGAATAGCCATAACACATAACTGATTTCCATCTAACTACAGAAGCACCACACAGTTCAGATTCTAAGTCTTGAAAAGAAGGGATGGGAATCCCCAAAACAACGTGTTCTCGAAATCTATGGCTGAAATAGTTACACAGGGCCCCAGTGGTCTGTAAGGGGTAATTTAGGGTGCACAGCCTGTTCAGACCAAACAGCACTCCTGATTTTTGGAAACTCATCAAGGAATCCATGTTTACTTAGACAGCTTGGGTCCCAAGCGGCTCTTGTGTAGGCTGGATTCAATCCAAGGAGAAGCTATGGCTCTGGGACATTCCTCCCTTTCCCAGGACCACTGGAACAGACCTTTCAGCTCTCAGTGGACCTCAGGAGGGCATCCGATGGTCTGTTCAACTGTCCAGTTCCCAGGCTGGACTGTGAAGCCCACAGACTGTCTCTAAGTTGGGCCTCCTTGGTGATCAACATAGTGAACAGTCCTGGGCATGAAGGTCTCCTTCATTTAACTCCCAAAGGCAGTGCAGACATCAGGGCAAAAGATTGGCTTTGAATTGAACCAGATCATCTTGCAAAAAGGTGAGAAACAGACCATAGAGAAGCTGGGAAGACCAAGTGTGAGCGTCTAGAAAATACAACCTGTTTTTAGCCAAAGCAAGAAAACAGCCCAAACTTATTGAAAAACAATGGAGGGGGCTGGAGAGGTGGCTCTGTAGGTAAGAGCACTGGCTGCTCTTTCAGTGGACCTAGGTTCGATTCCCAGCACCCACATGGCCGCTTACAGCCATCTATAACTTCAGTTCCAGAGGATCTCACATCTTCTCCCGGCATTTGTGTGCACCAGGTGTACAAGTGGTGCACAGATGTGCACACAGACAAAAACACCCATACAAATAAAATTTAAATGAAATAATAAAGAGGAAAGGAAAGAGAAACGACGGAGGTCCAAGTGTGAGCATGTACAGGGCATGGGGCCTATACCTTCAATGACTGTCAGGAGTGTTTTCCTTGATTAATTCATAAAATGAAGTCAGCATGTGAGCAAGCTGAATGGGTGTAACACGGCTGGAGCTGAGTGGGTGCGTGAGCAGCAGGGCTTTCTTTAGTCGGCCTCATCCTTCTCCACTCTAAAGTTCTTTGATGGTTTGGTAGACCATGAGCTCATTGGTCGAATCTGACCAATAGAGATAGCCAGTCTTTCTAGGCCACGTGGGTCTTAAGGGTGTGTAGCTAGAGTTTTCCTGCCTGGCCCACAGTCAGGACAAATCTTTGTCACCTGCCAGTCCCACAGCCGCTCAGACCCAACCAAGTAAACACAGAGACTTATATTGCTTACAAACTGTATGGCTGTGGCAGGCTTCTTGCTAACTGTTCTTATAGCTTAAATTAATCCATTTCCATAAATCTATACCTTGCCACGTGGCTTACCAGTGTCTTCACATACTGCTTGTCATGGCGGTGGCTGGCAGTGTCTTTCTCTGCCTTCCTGTTCCCTCAATTCTCCTCTCTGTTAGTCCCGCCTATACTTCCTGCCTGGCCACTGGCCAATCAGTGTTTTATTTATTGACCAATCAAACCAATTTGACATACAGACCATACCACAGCAAGGGTGACCAATCAGAATCCTTCTATGAGGCTTGGCATACCCCGAAAGACTGTATCTGGAGGTTCAGGGTCATGAGGTTGGGCAAATTTGGAGACTTCTCTGAACTTCAGTGTCTTCTAGGGAATATTGTTGGGCATAAGCAGCCTCTCGTGGTTGTGAGGAATAAGTGAGAACCAAGTATGCACAGTGCTTGACACGTCGGACTTCAGGAAGTCTCATTGACAACATTTGACATAAAAACTGTATTTCTTCCAACCTTCCTCCTTCCTTCACGCCTGACTTCTCCAGATTATGTCCCATTATGTAACCAATTATGGCTTGGGGCTCATTGTATATAGCCCAGGCTAGCCAATAACTCATGATCCTCCTGCTTCAGCCTCCTGAGTGCCGAGGTCACAGCTGCACACCACCATGCTCAGCTTGTAAAACATTTAACTGCTCAAGAAATCACCTGTGTTTATTTAGAATGCCAAAGCACACACGGGGATCATGGGAGAGAGGTGGTTCGGCTCTATGGTTTGAGCAGATACCAAAGGAAATCCACCTATTTGGTTAGCGATTTGAAACAGTCCCTGCCATTCATGTGCCATGTGGGCAATGCTACTGGGTTCGTGAACAAGGCTCTTAATTTTATTATTTATTTATTTATTTATTTATTTATTTATTTATTTATTTATTTATTTTGATTTATTTAGAGACAAGATTTCTCCATGTAGCCCTGGCTGTCCTGGAACTCAGAGATCCACCTGCCTCTGCCTCCTGAGTGCTGGGATTGAAGGCATGCACCACTACACCTGACTTAATTTCATTTGAAAGCTGTAAATTGCAAAAGCCATTTATCTGCATTACAGCAATATTAGCCACTAGAGAGAGAAATATCTTTGGAAATCTCATCACATGGTTATGGACATTCTCATGAGTTTCTTCCCTGTTTTTCACATAAGCACTGTTCTACTTCACATGCATGCTGGGAAAGGCATTTCATCTGTAGCTTGTGATTTTTATTTATCCCAAGTACTTGCCTGTCGCACATTAAGCGATCTACTTACTACATTCACGAGAATTCACACAGACATCTTACTATTTACATTTCCTTTTTAGGTGTTTGAGACAGGGTCTTACATAACCCAGGTTGGCCTAGAACTCCCTATGGAGACAGGCTGACTCTGAACTTTTGATCCTTTAGTCTCTGTCTCCCACATGGGATGACAGGCCTGCAGCACCAGGCCCTTTTTAGGCAGTGCTGGGGTTTGAACCCAGGGCTTCATGCATGCTAGGCAAGTGCTCTACCCATTGAACCACATCTTCAAATAGCTCACTTACATTTCAAATGGATCGCTTTGGTCTGCTGGGATAACAGACATGTGCCACCATGGCTGACATCAGTTTGTGACACCTTGTCACACTTAACAGACTGTGGCACCTGCTGGGTGCTGAGGATGATTCTCCATGCCAGGGATTCAGCATGGGATCCCATGGGAGAAGTATCCTCAAAGAGGCTGCTGCATTTATTCACAGGAAGACAGATGGTGCAGGCAGAGTGTGCAAGGAAGAAAAACCAACACAGGAGGAATAAATGCAACCGTTTTAGGTTTATCTGTGTTATTTTTAATTACGTATAGATGTGTGTGTGTGTGTGTGTGTGTGTGTGTGTATGTGTGTGTGTGTGTGTGTGTGTGTGTGTGTGTGTGTCTGCATGTAGGTATGTGCATGTGAGTGCAGGTGTTTGCAGAGGACCAAGGCATATTAACCCCTGGGGTTGGAGTTATAGATGGTTATGAGCTTCCTGACATAGGTGCTGCGACCCTAACTCCAGTCCTCTAGAAGAGCAGCAGGTGTTCTTAACTTCTGACCCATCTCTATAGCCTCCATGGAGATAGTGCAGTTTATGTCCAAATGTCAGAGAAGGTTCTGTGGTAACAGAAATCGTACATAGTGCTCAGACAAGAATGTAATCTCCACGGGAATATAAGGTTCTGGGGTTGGTGAGATGGTTCAGCAGATAAAGATACCTGCTGCCAAGCCTGAGGACCTCAGTTCCATTGTTGGAACCCACATGACAGAAGGAGAGGACCAATCCCTACAATGTACACCATGGCACATGTTCACGCACAATTTATTTAAAAATATGATCTCTTCCTGGTCTGAGATAACTGATTACTGGCACATGCCTGCAATCCCAGCTATTTCAGAGGCTGAGGCTGTTTCTCAAAATTAAAAGTTAAACCAGGTGTGGTGGTGCACACTTTTAATCCTAGCACTTGAGAGGCAAAGGCAGGAAGATGCTATGAATTTGTAATGAGTTCCAGACAAACCAGGGACACACTATGAGACCCTCTCCAAAAGAGGTGGCTGTGAAGAGAGTGCTTCGCATGGCTGAGGTCCTTAGTTCAATCCTTACTGCTGGAAAGAGGGAGGGAGAGGAAGAGCCCAGGATCCTGCTCATCCCTGTAGCTCCATTCCTCACTGGGTCCTGGTAGCTGTTCAATACATGCTTGTTGACTAAATGAACAGATGGCCACAGTCGCAGGCTTGCTGGAGAATGTCCATTTAGGAGAGCCGGCTGGCCTTGAACTCACTGACATCTGCCTGTCTCTGCCTCCCAAGCGCTGGGATTAAATGTGTGGCTTGGATTCTGTTTCTATTGGCCAACACAGAACACAGTCTATGTGTTAGGCTCTTCAATTTAGCAGACTGGAGGAGAAGAGAGCAAGGGGTTAAGTTGGAAGAGGAAGTGATTCAGGGTCAGTGAAGAAGTCAGCAAAGCATACTGCCTGAAGTTTTTTCTTGGCATTATAAACACATAGCTGGTTCTGCTCTCTGGACTGGGGCGCGCTGAGTCAGGGATTCAAAGAGAATAGCAGGAGGCCAGGAGTGGTAAAGGAATCTGCAGCAGATGCAGATGCCCCAGAGACATGGTGTGGCTTGAAGATGCTTCCCTCCATCACCGCCGCTGGCTCAGGGATCAAGGTCAGGGGCAGGCAACCAAATCCAGTTCCCTGGAGTCCCAGACCCAGCCTCTTTTCCAAAGAACATTAGCCTTGTTCCACCCTTGGACTCCACACAGGGCTCAGC
The DNA here is from genome assembly GCF_049852395.1 of Peromyscus maniculatus bairdii. Lineage (NCBI taxonomy): Eukaryota > Metazoa > Chordata > Mammalia > Rodentia > Cricetidae > Peromyscus > Peromyscus maniculatus. Next base: position 157,903,020 of record NC_134853.1, read on the forward strand.
TGAGTGTCCCAGGCGGAGGGTGTGTGAGGAATCTGAGCGTCTGTACCCATTTATTTCTGTTCTTTTGGCTGCACTTTCTGAACCCTGAAGACACTGGGCCGGGGCTTCTTCCTGTGATCTGCCAGACCTTTGTTCAACCTCACAAAAGGAAGGGAGGATGGTTATTAAAAGAACAGTTTCTGCATTCCATATTTACCCCACATGACATCGCCTTGGTCCCTAAAATAACTCCAGATCGCCAGGGTCGATGTTTCTCCTTCCTTTTCATCTGGTTATTTTGTAGCTGTTTATGGAGACCATCGCCATGGTGACAGCATCAGAACAGGTCAGACGGAACACCGAATCCTTGGGTTATTAGTGGTTTTGCCTTTGTACCCGGAAGCATGACTTTTTCACCCCAAACCATGTCTTTCATTTCTTATAAGCACTTACAGTTTCGGCTCCAAGTCACCCCGCCCCCCTTTTTGATGGATTGCCAGAGGTTTTAACCACAGAGGTGGTCCACTCCAGGAAGAGGGATGGGAAGGTTTGGCTTGGGATTCCTGACTGGAAACTGTATTTACCAGAAACCCTCTTTCCTTCAGCTACAACCTGGGTCAAAGTTTCAGGGTGTTGAAAGATGTACTATATAAACTACAAATCTAAAGGACCATGGGTGTTTGGTCCATGGACATGGAGATAGAGTTCAACAAATAAACACAGCTGGCGTGGGGTGGCCTTTAGCAAATACTTATCGTCTTTTTCCTTTTTTTCCCCCCAGAACAGTCATCTTCTTTCCCAGAAACTAGTAGTAGTAATTGTTGTTGTTATGGCATTCTCATACACTGCTGGTGGAGTAGTGACTGACTATTTGTCGAAGGGAGAGCAAAAAGATGGACCACATGCTCTTCTTCGGATACTGAGTTATACTTGTGGGTCCTAAGAAAGTAATTAAGATGAAGGGATGCATGTAAAGACGCTTGGTGATGCTCAGAAGAAAAAAACAGTGCAACACTGGGGGGTCGTCTACTTTATTTTTGTTAGGATTATTACTAGTAGTAGCAGGTGTGTGTGTGTGTGTGTGTGTGTGTAGGGAGCGGGCATATCAGAAGACTCCTTTCACTGTGGGCTCCAGGGATTGGAAGTCAGGCTATCAGACTTGCAGAGTCCATGCTCTGACCTGCTGAGCCATTTCACCGGCCCCATGCTTTGTTTTTAATCAAGATGCTTCCATGAATAGACACTGACAAACCCTTAAACCCTCTGCCCTGGGAGAAGCTTTAATGTGTAAAGTAACCATGATGAGTTATTGGCTAAGGAAAAAGCGACGTAGAAACCTGCATTGCTGCATGAGCTCATTATGGTAAATTATGCATATATGTGTGACAAAAAAAAGATTAGTTTTCATTCTAAAAAGAAAGCAGCAGTTGTGTCTAGGCTGTTTTTCTTTTTTTGTGCTTTCATCTTGCTATAAATTCCCTTTTGGTTGGTTTGTTTGTTTGGGTTTGTTTTGCCGTTGTTTGTGGCTCTATGGACTCAAATCAGGGTTTTGCACACACACATCAGGCAATTGCTGCCTCTCTCACTGAGTTGTGTCTCCAATTTCTAGCTGTAATGGGTGATACACTGTGTGCCCAAATAAAGCTGGCCTGGGGATCGGAGGACAGAGCTAGCCACTAAATTAAACACAGAGGTCAGGCAATGGTGGCAAACATCTTTAATCTTATCACTCGGGAGGCAGAGATCTGTCTGGATCTCTGAGTTCAAGGCCACACTGGGCTACATGAGAGAAACAGAACCAGGCAGTGGTGGCACACATCTTTAATCCCAGGAAGTAACATGGCAGGACACAGAAAGGTATATAAGGTGTGAAGAAACAGGAACTCATTCTCTTGAGGCTGAGGATTTCAGAGAGGTAAGAACTTGTGGCTGGCTTGCTCTGCTTCTCTGATCTTCCAGCTTGCACCCCAATATCTGGCTCCAGGTTTTCTATTAATAAGACTTTTTAAGATTCATGTTACACATACACACACATACATACACATACAAGTTTTTTTTAAGAAAGGGTAACTAGCCTTGGTAGGCCTGGAATTTGCTATGTAGACCAGGCTGGCCTCAAACTCACAAAGATCCACCCAGCTTCAGAGTCCTGAGTTCTAGAATTACAGGTGTGCACCACACCTGGCTTTGCCTATGTTATTGAGTGATGGCTGTACATGGGTGGTCTTGAGTCCCCATTTGATAGACGAGGACACCAGGATTTAGCGGAAGGCTCTGCTGTCTGCTCCATGATGACTGCAGGGAGGACGAAGATGTGATTATGTAGGTGAAAAAGACACCGAGCAGACCGTATCTGCCACTTTTCTGAAGCTGTGACAAAATGCCATGACCAAATCAAGCTACAAAAGAGTCCGTTGTGGCTTAATGGTTCCAGAAGGCTGAGTTCTTCTTGACAGAGAAGGCATGGTAGCCGGGGACAGGAATGGGGGCAGGGGCAGGAAGCCGAGAGCTTACATCCTCAGTTATGAACACCTAGTGGAGAGAGCAAACCAGGAGTAGGGCAAGGCTAAGAACTCTCAAATCCTGCCCCTGGCGAGGGATTTCCTTGGGCACCTTGTTCCCAAACAGCGCCACCAGCTGGAATATCACGTGTTTGTATATCTGAGCCAATGGAAGGCATTTCTCACTTGAATCCCAACAGACATTAGGAGCGGAAGAAGAAGCTGATGGGGAAGGTATTCGCAGCATGGGAAAAGATGGGATTCTAGGACACTGAGATGGCCAACTGGGGAAAACGGTCGTCATTTTAACTGCCCCTGCTTTGAGTGCTTGGGGATGATGGGGACATAAAGCTCAAAGGCGTCATACATAAATGACGTCACTTACTGCCGGGATCGGAGGAGGTTCTGCTGTAAGTCACAACAGCAGGTGTGCAGAAGCCTGGAGTCTGATCATCTTCTAACCACCTCTTCGTTTGGGCTGAGGTGGAGGAGCAGACAGTGCTCAGTTCAAAGCCTGGCTTACCATAAACGGAGCTGCAGGGCCCCTGTCCAGCCTCCCCACTCTACCTACAAAGATCAGTAAAACTACTGCACTTTTATGGCTATCCCAGTGATGTTTAGCATTCCAGACATTTATTGATCCGCTGGGAGCTATAAAGGAGAACAGCTCAGATGTGTATCAGGGAGACACTGGCTGCTGGAATCAACACTCCTCAACACTGGTGTGTCTCCCCCCTCCCCCAAGCATCATGTGATTGGATCCCTTCCATGTTTTACCACTGAAGGGGACATAGGCTTCTGCACCTTGGTGGCTTCCTTTGGATCCTCCAAATCCATTCAACTGATGACCATGAGGCAGGACACAAAGGACACATTATGGCTGTGCTTTGAGATGGCACCATGTCATTTCCTCCTAGACACCACTGGTTAAAAACCAGTCACATGGGGGCTGGACAATATAGACAGTGTGCTCAGAAAGAGGGAATGGGCAAGGTGGCTATATAACTTGTTAACATTGACATATATAGATTGACCGTAAGTGGTATGAGGCAGAGAGTGAAGTCAAGATCAAAGCCCCGATAGAGCTGCAATGGCCACCCAGGCACCTAGGAGAGAACCTCAGGCAATTCGTTTTCTTGACAGACATGTTTCATGCTACGCTGGTCCTACAAGGTCCTAGACCACAGATGTCTGATCCTGTCTGGTAGGTTTTTCTTTTTTGTAAGATTTATTTTTATTATTAATTGAGGAGGGAGGGTGGTCAGGAGGAAGGGGGGGAGGGTGTTAGATGTTGGAGTTACAGACAGTTGTGAGTTGCCATGTGGGTGCTGAGAATTGAACCTGGGTCCTCCAGAAGAGCAGCCAGTGCTCTTAACCCTGAGCCATCTCTCCAGCTCCAGTGTGCTTTCTTAAAGCACCTAGGGCCACCTGCCTAGAGGTATCGCCATCTACAGTGGGTTGATCTCTCCCACCTCAATTATTAATCAAGAAGATGGCCCACAGGTTTGTCTACAGGCCAGGCTGATGGTGGCATTTTCTCAGCTGAGGTCCTCTCTTCCCAGATGATCCCAGTTTGTGTCTGTCAAGTCGACAAAACAAGCCAGCACAGGACCCATTTCACCTGCTGATGGCCGCTGGACCAGGTGTTCATCACTTCTCCATCTTTGAACACGAAGTCTCATGTAGCATGAGTCTTAGAAGGTCTTATTAATAAAAACAAACCCAGAGCCAGGTATTGGGGTGAATGCTGAAAGATCAGAGAAATAGAACAAGCCACAGCCAACCTCACCTCGCCAATTCCTCAGCTGATCTCGTTTCTTCAAACTGGAAGACTCTGTGTCCTCATCTGAATGGATCTCAGCTGAACTGCTGCTAACAGCCTAAAAGCTTAACCAAACTTAGTTCCTGGTCCTCACCACGGCTTATATACCTTTCTGCTCCCTGCCATCACTTCCTGAGATTAAAGATGTGTGTCACCATGCCTGGCAGTTTCCAGTGTGGCCTTGAACTCACAGAGATCCGGATGGATCTCTGCCTCCCAAGTGATGGTATTAAAGGTGTGTGTGCCGCCATTTTCTGGCCTCTATGTCTGTCTAGTGGCTGTTCTCTTCTCTGACCCAGATACGTTTATTAGGGTACACAATAAATTGGGGGACACAATATCACCACAGTCTCCTGTGGCTTAGACTGGTCTCAAATTCCCCAGGTAGCAGAGGATGACTTTAAATGTCTGTTCCTCCTGCCTTCATCTCTTGAATGTGGGGCTTACAGTCATGTACCAGCATGGCTGATACACACAGTGTTATGAACTGTACCTAGGGCTTTGTGTGTGTTAGGCAAGCATGGTACCAATTTGGCTATATCCCCAGCCCTCCATGTTCCTGTTTTTGCTTCAATCTCGGTCTTTGTATCAATAGTGATATCAATGGCTATAGGTAAATATGCTCTCAGGTCTAGTCTGGTCCTAGAAATTGAAAACTTCAACAAAGGTCCACTTACAACATGTCCCATAGGTTCTTTTGAACAGAAATCAGGCTGATATATTTTATATTTAAAATTTTTTTTTTCAAGATAGGGTTTCATTGTATTGTGTAGCCCTGGCTGTCCCAGATCTCACTATGTAGACCAGGCTGGCTTGGAACTCAGAGAGATCCACCTGCCTCTGCCTCCTGGGTGCTGGGATTAAAGGCATGTGCCACCAATGCCCAGATTTAATTTTATTTTTTTAAGATGTGTGTGTGTGTGTGTGTGTGTGTGTGTGTGTGTCTGCATGTGTAGATCTGTGCAGTGTCCATGTCCATGCAGTGTCTATGAGGATAGAAGGGGGCTTTAGACAATCTGGAAATGGAGTTACAGAATGTTGTCAGCCACCATGTGGGTGCCAGAAACTGAACCCTGAACCCAGGGCCTCTGCTAGAGCAACTTTGTTTGTTTGTTTGTTTTGTTTTGAGATTGGGTCTCATTATGTAGTTCTGGCTGGCCTAGAATTTGCTGTGTAGGCTAGGCAGGCTTGAAGTTAAGGAGATCTCCCTGCCTCTGCCTCCTCAGTACTAGGATTAAAGGCATATGTCACCATGCCTGGTTCATATATTTTCTAATATTATTATTATAAGTGATATTTAATTTTTTTTTGTTTTTAAGTTTTCATTGCTTGGATTTTTTTGTTGTTGTTATTTTTAGTGTTTTGTCTTAAGAGATAGACTCTATGTTGCCCAGGCTAGCCTTGAACTCCAGCACTTCAGTGATCCTCCGGCCTTAGCCTCCTGTAGCTGGGACCACAGATGCTCTCACCATGTACTCCAGCCTTTCACCAGGTTATGCTCTCAGTCCGGTTACTTCATAAGCTCCTGGGCAAGTTTTGCATCTGGCTGAGTCTCATTAGGACCACTGCAAAGTCTTGTCTGCAGGAGGGATGGGATCGGGTGGAGCTGACCACAGTTTACATCCTGGATGACTGGAGTTTCTTCCTCGGTCACCATTTGGCAGGTTCCATTTGTGGCCCTGGCTTGTATCTCAGGAACTACCTAATGTTAGGGAGTGACTCATAGCCCCACCCCAAGGAGCCCACGGAGCAGTAGGGGACAAAAGATAAGGGGAGAGTAAGAGATAAGGTGTACAAAGTGCATGGTTTCTATGGAAACACACAACCGCAGCTCCAAGCCCAGCTGTTGAGGGTGTGTTGGAGAATACCACCTGGAAAGAAAGGGGCTACTTATCCCAAGCCCAAAGTGAGAATCAGCCTGGGGTATATTGTATAGTCCAGCCCAACCCTAGTGGCTGGCTGGCTGGCCAACTTAATTCACCGATCGTGAATTCTCCCCAGATGTGCATATAAAAACTCCAACAGCTGGCCCACATGTGAGAGGCCTTTCTACATCTCCGATCAGGACCCCCCAGATGGACAGGATACAAACACTTCTGGTCCAGCAGAAGGCAGCTGGGAGTTCTCCCAGGTACCTATTAGAAAATCAAAACAAAAACCCCAAGATGATTGTGCTAAACCTCAAAGTAAAGAATCCTCTTGGCACCACAGCCTTGGGCTGTATTAAACCAGTGGTTGCCAATGCTCTGGCCTCCTCCCCTTCATTGCTACATGTCCTGTCAAGATGCTGAATGGTGGGAGGGTCGATCTAAGCTCTCAAGTCAAGGCTGCCTCTTTTACTACAAACCACAGTTTTCTGTCTTCAAAGAAGTCAGCGTATTCTCCCCTCCCCCGACATTCAGTTCTACTTTATGTCCCAATAACTGGAAGTTTCTAAGACTCAAAAGGCTCTTTTACTCTCTGGTATATGCTTCTTAAAAAAAAAAATTCTGGGACTGGAGAGTTGGATCAGCAATGAAGTCCTTGGTACTCTTCCAGAGGATCTGAGTTCAATTCCCAGCACCCACACAGTGGCTCATAACCATTCACGGCTCCAGTTCAGCGCATCTGATAACTTCTTCTGAACTCAGTGGGCACCAGGTGCACATGTGTTACACACCCATACATACAGGCAGAATTTCCATATACATAAAAATAAAATAATCCAAAATAAAAAAATTAAAAATGGTGGCTATGTGTGGTGACACACACCTTTCATTAGCACCTAGGAGGCAGAGGCAGGGGTGGATTTCTGTGAATTTGAGGCCAGCATGATCTGTATATTGAGTTCCAGGCCAGCTGGGGTTACATAGTTAGACCCTGCCCCTCCCCCCGCCAAAGGGCCACCCAAGGTCTTGGGAAGCTGAGGCAGGAGGATCGTGAGCTTGAGGTTAGGTTGGACTCTACTTATCTTAAAACAAAAGAAAAGCAAGGACTATGGGGTAGCTCAGTGCTTTCTGAGCATCCATGAAACCCTGGGTATGGTCCCTAGCACTACAGAGGTACACATACATAAGAACACACATCTGAACTACTTTAGTAACCCAAGAAGAACACAAATGAAACACTTTTCATCATGACCAAATATCTGACAGAGCAATTAAGGGAAGAAGGATTTGGGGGTGCAATCCTTCACGGAGAAGGCACAGCAGTGAGAGCCGAGACAGTGGCACTAGAGGTAGGCTCTGCCCTCAGTGGCACACCTCCACCAGCCAGGCCCCACAACTTCACCAAAAGGGCACCACTAACTGGGGAACAGGTGTCTGGGCATAGTAGCCGGTGACAGACAGGCTACTTTCACATTGACACCACCCCATCTTGTGACCTCAGGAAGCAGGGCCAGGCCTGTGAGTGGGAGGTGGTTTAGGATCTAAGTGACCCCCAGTTTCTGGGATAACTGCATTTATTAACCCAGAAGTCTCAGCTGTAGGACTTGATTGATGAAGGAAAGAAAGCTCACCAGGCAATGTTGAGTAATGAATACTCAGATGGGTCTGGTATCAGTCAATGACCATCCAATTCCACATGCTCCTTGCTCCCACAAAGTTCCCTTCCATGTGTGATAATAAATAAGCTGCTTTGGCCTATGGCAAGGCAGCTTAGAAGCAGGCGGGAAATCCAAGGAGAGAGACAGGAAACAGAAAGGCGGAGTTGGGAGAGAGGCCAGCCTGCTGTCCAAGGAGCAAGATGCCAGCAGATCAGTAATGCCACGGCCACGTGGCAACTTACAGATGAATAGAAATGGGTTAATTAATATAAGCCTCTTGAATGATTTTTTTTTATAAGTGGCTGCAGGACTGTGGGCCGGGTGGGACGGGAGAAAAACTTTTGGCTACAATGCCGTCCTGCCTCAACTCAAGAGATGCTCATGGGCAACTGCTGTGTGTAAGGGGTCGTGACGAGGGAGGATGGTGCACCCTTGTCTTCTGAGGCTACTTACAATCTGTCGGGTGGTTCTGTGGACAGGTGGAGACAGAGCGAAGTTAGGGTGGCTTGTCCATTTTCACCCCAGTTTCTTCTGTGATGATGAGGGATAGAGGAATGAGTGAGGAGAGCACTTGACCAGCCTGCACGAACCCTGGGTTCCATCTCCCTTCCCCTAACACACTAGATAAACCAGGGATGGTAGTATACACTGGTAATTCTAACTCTAGAGATGGTGGGCAGGAGGATCAGGAGTTCAAGGTCATCCTCAGCTATACAATGAGTTTGAAGCCATGAAACCCTGGGCTTGATCCCTAGCATCAATAAATAAATAGACCCTATCTCAAACACAGAAACAAAAACAAACAAACAAACAAACAAACAACCCAGTCAAGACTGAAGCTGCTAGTTCCAAAGATTTACTAGAAGGAGTTGAGATTATAAGAATGCAGGGTCCCAGGAATGGTGGTGCATGCCTTTATTCCCAGCATTCAGGAAGCAAGGTGATCTTGGGAGTGTCCACATAACGAATTCTAAAGCTACATGGTGAGATTGTCTCAAAACAACAACAAATGTACATAGTAAGTACCCATAAAAAACAAGCAGCCGGGGGCTGGAGATGGCTCAGTGGTTAAGACCACTGACTGCTCTTGCAGAGGGCCCACATGGTAACTCACAACTGTCTGTAATTCCAGTTCTGGGGGACCCGACACCCATGGCAAAACACCAATGCACACAAAATACAAATAAATAAAGCCGGGCGGTGGTGGCCCACACCTTTAATTCCAGCACTCGGGAGGCAGAGGCAGGTGGATCTCTGTGAGTTCGAGGCCAGCCTGGTCTACAGAGTGACTTCCAGGACAGGCTCCAAAGTTACACAGAGAAACCCTGTCTCAAAAAAGCCAATAAATAAATAAATAAATGAATGAATAAACAAATAAATAAATAAAATTAAACAACAACAAGCAGCAGCCGAAGCTTCATTGCTCACCCCAGAATGCTGACTTATATTCATCCTATGTTGATGCTCTATGTTCATGGACCTTCACTGAGCACCTACCGTATTCTCTGTGTAAATGATGTTGTGACTGACTCACATACAGACAAGATGGGGGTCCCAAAACCATGCATTCGAAGAGGAAGTTTAGACGGAAGTGAGGTCATGTCAGGGGAGGTTGCAGCAGACACCAGAAGTCAGGAGTGACTTTTGCTTGATGGAATTTCCAAGTCAGCTTGAGAGGTGTGAAATTGTGGGGAGATCAGGGCGAGATAAAACCCGAACCCCTGAGGGGAATCTAGACTCAGTGCAGAATTATCTCTGGCAGAACGTGTGTGTGTGTGTGTGTGTGTGTATGTGTGTGGTGTGTATGCATGAGTGTACATGCATGCACTTGCCCGTGTAGGCACAGGTGGTGGTTGGATGCATTTATTTCTCAATAGCTTCTCCACTTCATTAGACTTACTTATCCTGTTTATGGGTGTTTTGCCCGCATATACGTATGTGCACACTTGTGTACTTCGTGCCTGCGGAGGTCAGGAGAGGGTGCTGAATCTGCTGAATTGGAGTTACAGGTGCTTGTGAGCCGCCATGGGGGTGACGGGAATCAAACCTGGGTCCTCTACAAGAGCAACAAGTGCTCTTAGTCATGGAGCCATCTCTCCAGCCTCTCATTTAATTTAAAGACAGAATCTTTCAGGGGACCCGAAGCTCGCCATCTTGGCTACTGTACCAGCTGACCAATGAGGTCCCCCGACCCCCGGCATCTTCTTGTCTCCAGTCCGGAGCGTTGGGGTTATAGACGTGTGCCATCATGCCCAGCTTTTCCATGACTGCTGGGGATCCGACTCTGGTCCTTCGGCTTGTGTGCCAAGCACTTTGCCCACTGAGCCATGTCCCCAGCCCCCAGGAACTCACGAGTTTTTATATGAACAGGAACACAAATATGGGGGAGGTGGCTAACAGATGGGGGACCAAGCAGGCCCTGGTTGCTGGCATTATTGGGACATGTTTATTGAGGCTGACAGGAATGAGGGGCTATAGAGGGATAAAGCTCCCAGTACAGAGGGAGAAACTGAAGACCAAGAAGGTTCCGTGTGCTGGGGAGGGTGGGCTCCAGCAGGGACACAGCCCTTCAGCTTATTTTATTTGTTTGATTTTTCGAGACAGACTTTCTCTGTGTAGCTCTGGCTGTCCTGGAACTCACTCTGTAGACCAGGCTGGCTTCAAACACACACAGATCTGCCTGCCCCTGCCTCTTGAGTGCTGGGATTGGGTATGTGCTACCATGCCCGGCTGGCCCCTTCATTTTTAAACCAGGAAAGACAGAAAAGACTAAGATGGGGACTTGGGAAATGATGGGGCTCCTGTGGGGCTGACTCTTTTCTATCTGTGGAGTGTGAAGCAAGGTCTTCGGCTTAGGGTAAAATCTGAGAGGAGGACAAAAGAGGAAGCTTGAGAAACCCCATCTTAGAGAGTAAGGAGGTATGGTAGGACGGCCAGGCTCACTACATCTGTAGATGTCAAGTAAAAATGGTGGCAGTCACTGTGAATTCTTCTTCTTCTTCTTTTTTTTTTTTTTTTTTTTTGGTTTTTTGAGACAGGGTTTCTTTGTGTAGCTTTGCACCTTTCCTGGATCTTGCTCTGTAGACCAGGCTGGCCTTGAACTCACAGAGATCCGCCTGCCTCTGCCTCCCGAGTGCTGGGACTAAAGACATGCGCCACCACTGCCCCGCATCACTATGGATTCTTAATGTTCAAATGTTCTGATAGTGGGGGGTAACTGAGCTCCACCGGGGTTGGTTAGTTGAAAAGAGAGGGAGCAAGGGTTTAATGGATTTTTGCAAGGAAGTATCACCACTGTTACTAAGGGCGTGTGCACACACACACACATTTTATCATGGGTGCATGCACACCTGTGTTGTAAATGTGAGAATCTGGCAGGGCCACAGGTATGCAGGTCTCCATGAAGCTAGAGGGATGCTCATGTGTTAACATAGTCCTGAGGAGGTTAAGGTCAGGCTTGAGATCTTCGAGATCTCGCTGAGTTGGACAAGCCCATAAAAGCACGGGTGTAGGTGTCTGGAAAGAGAGGAAGGAAACTGGTGGGTAGAGAGGAAATCAATAAGGGAGAAGTGTATTGATAATGAGCTGTGTTTATTTATAGATGCTGAAATCATGAAAGCATGGTGTGTGTGTGTGTGTGTGTGTGTGTGTGTGTGTGAAGGTCAGTTCGTGACAACAATCAGGAGTGGCAGGTGGAACAATATCACAGTATGAACCGGATGAGGGTATAGGGTGCAGGCCAGGCTCTCTTCCTGCCTCAGCCTCCTGAGTGCTGGGGTTATAGGCATGCTCCACCATGCCCGGCTAGGTTAGGATTTCAGAGCAGGGGAAGTAGGGCTGTCTGTAAAGTGAAGATCAGACTTCCAAGGTTCTTGCCTCACACGCACAAGGACTGAATTGGATCCCCAGGACCTATGTAAAAAGCAGGCTTGATGGCGTGTACCTGTAACCCTCCCCCAGTGCTGGGGAGGCAGACAACAGGATCCCTGGAACTTGCTGGTCCACCAGCCTAGCCTAGTGGGAGAGCTCCTGGCCAATGAGCACCTGTCTCAAAAAGCAAGGTAGATTGTAGACGAATCTTTAAGCGGTTTTATTAAATAAAGAACACGGAGCCAAATATAGGGATAAAAGCCTTAGAGATCAGGGAAATAGTGAGAGCCACCAACCACCTTACTTTACTAGCTCTGTAGCTTCCAAAATGCCCTGACTTCTTGTCTACCTAGGTTTTTATTGCCTTGCTGTTCTGCCTTCTCATTGGCTCTTAGCCCAACTACCTCACTTCCTTGTCACTGCCTGTCTGTACAGACCTCCAGGTCTCTATGGTTGGTACTGGGCTTAAAGGCATGTGTCACCATGATTGGCTCTGTTCCCTAGTGTGACCTTGAGCACACCGAGACCCTGCCTGCCAAGTGATTGGATTAAGGGCGTGTGCTACCACTGCCTGACCTTTGTGTTAATGGCTTGCTATTTCCTCTGATCTCCAGGCAAACTTTATTTATTAACATACAAATAAAATATCACCACATTTCAGCACAAATAAAATATCACCACAGTGGATGGCCATCTTAGACCCACAGTTGACCTCTGGCCTGCCTACACACACACACACACACACACACACACACACACACACACACACACACACACACGGAGAAGAGTGACAGTACTAAAATACTTATGGTGCTTGTCTATCCACCCAGAGCTTGTAGGCCGCCCGTCCAGTCCAGCCTTCACGCTCACAGCACATGGTGACAGATCTAGAGGTAGGATCTGCCATATGGACAGTCAACCTGCAGACTGACCTAGTGATCTGATCAGTAAATAAAAGATGGGCTGGCCCATCGGACTTGGTCTTGGGGATCTGAACTATGAAAGACATGAAGTTGTTAGTTAATAGAAACCGGTGCGGAGAATAAAAAGGATAAAGGCTACCAGGATGGGGCCCCATATAGGTTAAAGCATTGACAGCATATGGCTAGAAGCCAGCCGAGGAGCCCAGTGAGTAGCTGAGGCAAGAGAAGCAGCAGAAACAGGGCCTTGGTGAAATGGTGCAGAGGTACAGCAACCTGGCACCAAGCCTGATAACCTGAATTCAGTCCCCAGACCAACAGAGACTCCCGAAGGCCCACCCCCACAAGGCCACTGTGGCGGGTTTGTACACCTGTTTCCCCCACAAATATAAATGAGCTGAAATGGGGCTCAATGGTGGAGATGGAGTAAGTGTCCCTGAACCCTGTGGGGTTCCGGTGCCCTCTTATTATGAGGAACTTAAAATGATGTAAGGTTCATTGTGTGGTATGTTGTGGACACGTTTGTGCATTTGTGTGTGTGTGTGTGGGGCAGAGGTTGGCATCGGGTATCCGATTACTCTTTACCATATAGATACATTTTTAAGATTAAAGTCTTAAAAGTTAATTACATTTTATTATATACATGTATATGCCACATGTGTGGGTCTGCAGAAGCCAGAAGTGGGTGTTGCATTCTCCTGGAGTCAGTTACAGGTGGTTGAGAACTGCCTGACATGGGTCCTCTAAAAGAGGCGTTCTTAACTCCCGAGACATGTCTCCGGCCTTTCACCTTATTTGTTTGAGACAGGGTCTCTCACTAAACCTGGAGAATACCAATTTAGCTAGGCTGGATGGCCAGCAAGTTCAGAGAGCCTTTCCTGTGCCTCTCCAACACTAGGATTACAGGTGCAGGCCCCCACACCCAGCCTTTATGTAGCTGCTGGAGACACACACTCAGGTCATCAGGTATGTAAGGCAAGCACTTTAGCCTAGAGCCCCCCCCCCCCCCCAGTATGACATACCACTCAAAGGTTTTTAAGTAGGGAAGCAATATGCTTACACTGTGGGTTATGAATATGGGCGCTGGTTCTACACAGCCTGGCACTGAACTCATGGGCACATTACTTAGCCCCTCTGGTTCCCTCATCTGTAAGATGGGGATAATAATAGTATTGATCCGTCAAGGTTGAAACAAAGTGAGAAACTACAGACAGTGCACTTTGGATAAGGCTTCCTGTCAATTTCTTTTCTTTTTCTTTTTCTTTTTTTTTTTGGAGCTGAGGATCGAACCCAGGGCCTTGCGCTTGCTAGGCAAGTGCTCTACCACTGAGCTAAATCCCCAACCCGTCAATCTCTTTTCTAGTGTCATTTACTTCATGCTCTTACCCCTTGGCTTTGGGGTTTTTGTTGTTGTTGTTTGTTTTTTGTTTGTTTGTTTGTTTGTTTGTTTTTGAGGCTGGGGTTTTTCTGTGAAACAGTCCTGGGCTGTCCTGGAACTCACACTGTAGACCAGGCTGGCCTCAAACTGACAAATATCCGCCTGGCTCTGCCTCCCCAGTGCTCAGATTAAAGGCTTGGGCCACCACACCAGGTTCTCTCACTGAATTTGGAGTTTGCCATTTGGCTTGGCTGGGTAGTCACCAAGTCCCAGAGATCCTCCTGTCTGTCACATAGCACTGGGTTACAGATATGCCCTGCTGCACCCGGCGTTTACATGCATCAGTGCTGTGCATGTGAAAGGTCCTTATGCTTGTACAACAAGTGCTTCACCCCAAGTGCCATCTCCCTAGCCCCCATGTGAGCGCTTTAAAAATTGGTGTGTGTGTGTACACGTATGTGTGTTAGCATGCAGGAAGTGTGTGGAAAACCGAGGATAACCTCAGGGATCATTCCTCTGACACTGTCCACAATGATGTCTCACTGGCCTGGAGCTAGATGAACTGACCAGGAAGTCCCAGAAACCAAACTGGCTCAGCCTCTCTAGTGCTGGACTCTTCTACAGGGGTTTTGGGGATCAAACACAGGTGCCTCAGCACACTGTACCAAATAAGCCTTCTCCCTACACACTGCTTTTTAAATAAATAATGTCTGGGACCCACAAATAGCTCCCTGAGCCCTGCTTACCCTATAGACCAGCACCCAGTAGGCTCACGGTCTTCTGGGGTCACAGTCTGTTGCTGCTCTTGAGGCTCTCCGCTACAACAACTCAGGATGGCCACAGTGGCCTCCTTGCTAGCTGTGGATACACTGGGGGTCTCTTTGGATACCCCTTGCTGTTCCGTATGCACGTGGCCTGCTCCACACCCACCTTCAGCTCTCTGATCAAATGTTTCTTCCTATGTTAAAGACCGCTTAGACCATCTTCCAAAATGCCACCACACAGTGCTTCTCTACCTCTGCCTACCTCCTCTATCCACTCTGATGTTTCCCACATCTCACCCCCAAAACTGTCTAGATAGGCTAACTGTCCCCTGACAGCATTCAAGCTGGACAGGGCCTTAACTCCGGGCAGGGGCACATTCCCAGCATGCAGGAGGCTCCCTCTCCAGAACCAAAATCTCACTTACAAGCTCTAGGCTAGCATGAGATCTTTTGCCCAAAGCTGTAATCTCCATAGTTTGCATAGTGCTTGGCCAATAGCTACACAGTAAATATTTGTGGAGTAATGACTTTCTAAGTGCCACTCCCTTTTCTGAACTCCTGTAATACTGGTCTATGCCATTCTTGAGGGACTTACCTGGATGCTTTCTCTGCTGGTGGCTTGTCCCTGAAGGCTTTCACTTGTCTATGAGCTCAGAGATGGAAGTTTACTGATCCCCTCTCTCACGACCTGATTTGGTTTTTAAACAGAGGGTGAGCAAGTCTGGTAGGTAGGTATTGTGACCAAGGTTTCTTGCATTCTAGATAACTCGAGAAAACATTTTGAAAAGCGAATTTCTGGGGCTGGGGCTTCAGTTCAGTGTAAGAGCATTAGCCTAGCATGTATGAGGCTCTAGGTTCAATCTTCAGTCCTGAAAACAAAGAGGGATTTCTGAGTCACTGTATGGCGCGAGGAAGCGCCTCATTAGGCAATCAGGCTGATCCTCTGCAGATAATGTAGGCAAGTATAACGAAACGGCCAGCATTTATTGAATCCAATATTCTAATCTTTTTACCCACGTCTTCCTCACAACTACCCTGTCTGGTAACCAGGAAGTGCGGGCAGGGATCCTCATGGCTTAGCCACCTGTCATCTTTTGGTACCTAAAGGCTGCTTTCTTGGTCGTGATAGCAGGCATTCAGCAACAGTGGCGGCAGCGCGGACGTCCCACTCCAGGTTCCGCTCGCTCTCAAGGGGCCGGGCCCCATTCCGGCGCACCAGTTCCGGGTTCGGGTGGGGCTCGGAGGGCCGGTCCCCTCCTAGTTCAGGGCCTTCCGCATCCTCCGCCCAGGGAGCCAGTGACCCTCTCCACCCTCAGGTAGCCCGAGTCCTGCGGATGTTAGACGCGAAGCTGGCAGTATGAGGGAGCCACAGGCTGCCTTGGTCCCTCCGGTACGCCGCAGTCCTGGGCTTACAGAACTGTCGCGCCTGGCCCGCGTAGGGCCCGCCCTCCCACACCAGGACACGCCCACCCGGCAACCAGCCCCACCCCTGGCCCCGCCCCCCGCGCAGCGCTCCATACTTGGCGATCGCCGCGGCCCCGCGCGCTCATTGGCCGCGAGCTGGCGGCGTGGGGGGCGGGCCGGGCTGGCCGGGGCGGGGAAGGAAGGTGGCTGTGGCTCGGCGCGCGGAGGGGGGGGGGGAGGGGGGCGCTGACCCGGATGTTCACTCTTGGGCACCCGGGGAAGTGGAAGCGCCGGGCCCTGCTGCGGGGGGGAGAGTCACAGACGCCGGGACAGGGACCGCCGCCGCCGCCGCCACCATGGTAAAGGGACCCCCTCTTCCACGGCCCTATCCCGGGACCCCCTGCGGGAGCTCATGTCCCCTCCCTCGCCGACCCGCCGGCCCGGGGAGGGTGGGGACCCGGGGTGGGGGAGGGGCGGGGTCCGGGACCCTAGGCAGACGCCACCCCTGGGGTCCGGAGGGGGCGGCGGGAGGCTCGGGTGGCCCGTGACCCCGCCCTGGGCTCCAGGTGGAGCCCGGCTCTTTCCCCTACGTGTCCAGGCTAGTCTCGAGGATCCCAGGCTAGACCTTCCTTCCCCCGGAGGCCGGGCCAGGCACCCCTCTCAAAGGCCTGTATCCCATGGCCTGAGTAGGTTCCCTTACCTCAGTCCCAGGGGCCAGGCTAGAACGGTGCTTCTCGCTGCTGTGGCCCAGGCTAGACCCCCTCCCCCCAAACTCTTAGCTCCATGGCCTCAGCCTGCACCCCAACAACCCCTTTCTAGTGGCTCCAGCCTACGTTTGTTTCCTTAACCCCCATGGAATCTTCTCTCCGTGGTCCTCAAGTCTGGACTCGACTCCTGCTGTGTCCACCTCCTTGACCCTGGCCCTAGCGATCCCCTTCCCCCAGACTTCTCACGACTTAGCTCAGTCTGCGTCAGCCCGGCGCTGTTCTCACCCTCACCCTCCCATCTACACCCTGCTTGCTCGGTGTCCTGCTCCCGACCCAGGTGTCCCCTCCCCGGTTCCTAGGACGCTCCCTCTTGGCAGTCTGTGGCTAGCGGGGGAGAACTCCAGCCGGGGTGGGGGTGGTCTGGGTGCTGTGCCTTCCTAGAACTTGAAGCTTTGCCCCTTCTGGGGGGGGGGCCACTTCGGTGTGAGCTAGCAAGCGAGTGAGGGAGAGAAGGGCGGCATCTGTGTGCCCGGAAGGCAGATCAGGGCATTTCCCGTGGCTGCCGCCTGGGTGCTGCCAGTGCAGAGCGTCTTGCGGGGCGCCCTGCCTACGTGGGGAGCGGGGCGCTGACGGTGAGTAAGCCAAGTGGACAGGGATGAGCGCACAATCGCCCTTGTGAGGCCGCAGCCCTGGACTGGGGGGCACCAAGCTCAGAGCCCAACATATGGCCTGGACATGATGCACACTACCAGGCGCAGCCTCCCTTTCCCCCTGAACTGTCAGCTTGTAAGGGTCGGAACTGCTGATTATGGAGGTACGTCGGATCAGGTGAGCGAAACTCTGCAGGCTGAGAGTTCCCTGGTTGAACTCTGTGGTGTTTGTTTCGGTAATGAAGGCAGGCTGCTGTGCAGCCTGTGCGAACAACTTATTTGAGGAGCCTTAGGTGTGCCCCACCCCCATCCACGTGTACACTTCTGCAGAGCAGGCCCAGCACCTAGATGGAAGGGCCTCTCATGGTCAAGGACTCTGGTAAAGTAGACGGAGCTAAGGCCATCCACCTGCTGCGTGCATCAGTCATGAGGGCGGCTCCCCCTGCCTGATAGATGTTTGGGAGTGGACTTTGAACCCTAGATGGTTTTGAGGAGCCCCATTCCTTGTTTAATCAAGGGTGTATCAGCTGAATTAGGGTGCATAATTCTGGTTGGCTAGTAAACTTTCTATATATTGATGGAAAATGTAGACAAGACTGTTTTTCATACTGTTGCTTTGATCTGGGCCCTGACTTGAGTCTGTATGGGGAAGGACTCATCCAGGACAGTTTTGAGTGAGACTTTAAAAAGTAGACTGACGTTTCCGTGTGTGCTCCCAGGGCCAAAGCCAGAGAGGATGGTGGAGTGGCCAGAGTCCTCTAGGCTTCCACTGTCTCCATCGTCTGACAGGTGAAGAGGCGCTGGGACATTCATCGAGCCTTATTCAAAGCGTTGCTCCGTCTGTGTATAGACCACTGCTGGCCAGTGGAAGCGTGCCGGCCAGGCTCCAGGCAGTGGTCTTCCTTATATGCTGTTGTATGTCGTATATATAATGACACTGTTTAAGAAACCTGATGATAGGATGCTCAAACATGGCGTGGGAGTGGCGAGTACTGATTTCTGCAGACTGTGGATCTTCCTGGTAGGAAATGGCATAGAGAGACAATAGTATGGTTTGCATGGGCCTGATCCCGAGCTCTTTGGGGATCGAGATTTTGGTCTGTCTGGGCTCTAGAACAGTACCTAAGACTGAAAGATAGGGCTTGGAAGGCTGGTCCTGTTTAAGGCATTCAAGGCCAGTGTGGGCAACACAGTGAGAGTGAGACCCTGTTTAAAAAAAGAGGTTGCTTAGAGTGGTCTGGCCTGTGCCTGTGGGCTTTAGCCACTTGGGTTTGGTACTCACTCACTCATCGACTTATTCTTCGTGTCCCCCAGCCTCCTAAGTCATTTCTACCTGTTGTCAAGCTTCTACCATGCTTGAATGATCTGATGTCCTGGTGTGGGTAGTTGGGACAAGCCAGAAGTGGTAATGAAGGAAGGTCACCATGGTTTTGTTTTCTGTAGACCAGGCTGGCCTCAACTCACAGAGATCCGCCTGCCTCTGCCTCCCGATTAAAGGGATTAAGACGAAAGGAACTAAAGGCGTGCACCACCACTGCCCGGCTGAAGCCTGAGATCTTAAAATGCATTTGATTTTGGAGTGGAGGCCACGATTTTTCTTGGTGTGGGTTCCCCGTCCTTGTTAGGAATGCTTAGGCAAACGGAGCTTATTTGCATTTCCTTAGCGGCTATCTTAGCACTGTCCCTAAGTGCTGCCCGTTTCAGAGCACTTTGCCTAACAGGGCTCTGGCTTCTAATTTAGGGTTATTATTCTGAGAGTTCGGATGCTGTTGCCTGGTGAAGGAGCTGAAGTAGTGAAAGGCCAAAGAGGCCTCTCAGGGGCTGCCTGCCACTCCAACTCAGAAGGCATTGCTGACAGGAGCTGGTAGGAGAGGCTCCTCGTGTTGTTAAAAAGGGAAATCATGGAGCAGCCATGAATGTATCTTGGTGGCCTCTTCCTGTGAATAAGATAGAGTTCAGATGCCAGAGAGATGGCTCAGTGGGTAAAGGTGATTGCTGCTGCCGGGCCTGAGGAGCAGAGTTCAATTCCTGGAACCCATACATAGAAGCTGAGAACCAGATACTCCTTCCGAGTCTTCCTCTAACCTCCATGCTCGCATAGTCCCTCCCCGCATAATACATAAGTAAATAAATAAACACCGTAACTTAAAAGAGTTCATAGTCTTCCCCCAATAACAAATAAACACTGTAACTTCAAAAATACAATCTTCTCCAATAATAAGTAAATGAACACCATAACTTAAAAAAAATGCATAGTTCAACTCAGAGACCCCATGTGTGTTTGCACCAGGACAGCTAGGGCTGGCTACACAGAGAAACCCTGGCTCAAAAACTGGAAAAAGAAAAAGTAGCGTGTGTCACTAGTTTAAGGAAATGACAAGCCATGCCGGTGAAGGTAGGTCTTCCTATTTCTAACTTGGAAGCTCTGTACTGTTAGATCCTATGGAGGAGGAAAGGCAGATGATGGTGGCATGGCGGGCAAGGGACCTGGCTTTTCAGCACCTTGCCCGCCGGAGTGGGAGGTGTTTACCGTTCAGCAATCACAAGGCACCTTGCCTGTCTGAAGTGATAGGTACCATTGCTTCAGTGTCTATGGATATGTGGCTGCTGTGTGCTGCTCATGTGCCAGGAAGCAGCGGTGAGCAAGGCAGACACGGATTTGGGCCTTCCAGCGTCCACTCTTGAGGGGCCTAGAACTGACAGATACAGCTTGGAAAGCCGAGCATAGTGTCACACACCTATAACTCCAGCTACTCGAGAAGTGCAGGTCTATCCTGGGCAACATGATGAGTGAGCTACCCCATCACTCTTTCCTATGTTAAGGAAGAAAGTATTTAAGATAACTGCACGCACATAAGCATAAGTTGTGGAGGAGATGGAAGGGAGCGCTTCGGCTTGAGCTGGGTTCTACTCTTCAGGCTTTTCAAGTGTTCTTGGTCTGGTGCCTACCATGCAGTGCCATGAAGTGTGTGTATGTGTGTGTGTGTGTGTGTGTGTGCAGCCTATTTCTCTGGCGTGGTGGAAGTCCACCACTGTCGCTGAACCAGAATCTGGAAACAGCTGCTCAGCCTGTCTTGCTCAAGGAGGATCAAGCTCAGGAGGTCAAGTGAATGGTGTGACTGGCAGGTCCTCTGTGAGACAGTGGGTTTAAGTACTGACCCATAAGCCCTGCTTGGAACAGACCCTCTGATTGAAGGTGGGGTCTGGGAGCCTGGAAGTGGCCACTGCACGTTCACTGGCTTTGGGAGTGGCTGGTGTAATGGCATTTTAGGCATTCCCAGGTTAATGTTTCAGTGTAAGGAGATGGGGATATTGATGGGGCTATAGCCCTGTGCCATGCACTCTGCCGGAAGTTGTTGATTTTGCCTTGCATAAGCTTGATGAGGAAGGCTCGGCCTTGGACCACAGACAGCACAGTAGAAGAAGAAGAAGTCAGACTTAGAGCCAGGCACAGTGGTGGCACTCTAATCCCAGTGCCTGGGGGACAGAAGCAGGCAGATCTCTATGCACTCAAGGCCTGACTGGTCTGCATAGCAGCGCTCCAGGCTGGCTGGGGATACTTAGAGAGACGCTGTCTCCAAAACCACCCCTCCTCCCTAAAAGAGAGAGAGAAAGCAATCAGATTTGATTATGTTGTCTGCATGGGTGGAGTCCCCTCAGAGAGAGGACAGGGGACAGAAAGCAGCAGCTCTTGTGCCCTCAGACCTTATCACTTGTACCTTGCACTGGCTGCCTGGTGCTCTGGAGTGTTTCCTGGCGCTGAGGAAGCCAGAAGTGAGAGTTGAGAGGTGGCTGTCTCTCTTTTGCTGGCTTCAGCATGGGGGCAGATCTGGATGGAGTCCTGATGGATGGAGGCCTCTCAGTGTGTGACCTCAGTAAGGACTTCTTCCTTCCTTCCCGCAGTTCCTTGCTGTGTAGTGTGAGGGGAACATTTCAGAGGGACACCAGGAGAAGGAAATGGTTGTGAATTTACGGTTTTCTGTGTGTGGAGGTCAGAGGATAACTTTGGGCAGTCAGTTCTCTTCTACCATTGGGCTCTGGGGATCAAACTCAGGTCCTAAGGCTCGACAGCCAGGACCTTTACCATTGAGCCATTTCCCTGGCCCAGAAACAGCATTTTTAATATACTTTTAATAACACAATGAGTTGGAGCTATGGCTCCTCTCTGACGTATTTTGCATACCCAAGTGTATGTGACACAAATGGAAGCCACAGTCGCTGTCCACTCATCCTGGAGAGGACACAAGGTGTGTCCACGGAGTTGAGTGCAGCCGGGAGGGAATGGGAATGGTCACCTGTGGGTTATAGCTGAGTGTTCCACCTCCTCCAGGAAGCTCTGTAGACACTCCAGTCCTCGGCCGGTTTGGGGGCTGGGCCTGGAGCCCAGGAAGACCTCGCCCAGCCAGAGAGGAACGGGAGGCTTGGGTGGGGCTCCATCAGCCTGAGAGTCCGATGACCCGAGTCCGAGGTCAGTGTGGTGTCAGCCCCGTGGGTTTGAGGACCACTGGGTGACAGCGAGCGAGCGAGCGGTGGTGCTTGCTGCCAGCTGCTGAAGCTGCTAAGCTCAGGAGTTTGCGTTTGGTCTGGACGGCGTGGAGCCAGTGACATTTCTCCCAGGGCAGGTGGAAATTTGAGCAGGCCGGTGGAGCAGTGGAATTTTAGCACGGATTCTCTACCTGTGCTGTGGAGAGGTCCTGGGGATGGAAGAGGGAGGGAAGAGGGATGCATTGGTGATCCTTCTCACCACTGTGGCTGTGTCTGGAAGGAAGGCATGGTGGAGGAAGGGAGAGAGAGACACAGTGAGCTGGAGAGTTGCCATCTCTGGTTGAGAGGTACACCCTCCCCCCAGAAATCACTGTGTGGGCCTTCTGATTGGGTGATTTGTCATTGACACACAACTCTTTCTGATCAGTTTAAATCCTAGATAACGGTATCCACAGAACCTTGACAGACGGTTGACAACTGAAGGGGCATTTCAGCCTGGCTAGCCCAGTGCTCAGCCAGCCATCTTGGATCTGCTGGTGGCACTTGATTAGCCCCTTGTACTTTAGGTTCTAGACACAGAAAAGTGTCTGAGACCCTCGTCTAGGCTCTGCAGAGTGGCTGTAGAAGCCACAGGGCTGCTTCAGTTGGCTGTTTGACTATTCCATTCAGTGCCGAGACAGGCCTGCGCTACTGTCATGATACAGCGGAGGAAACCAAGGCCGCCTTCTGCTGTCCTGACGCCACGCCCAGCGGCCTGTCATCTTCCCCTCTTTTTAAGGTTTATGTTTTATGTGTGTGGGTATTTTGCCTACATGTGTGTCTGCGTGTCACATGCATGTGTAGTGCCTGTGGAGTTCAGAAGAGAGTGTCAGATCTCCTAAAACTGGAGTTATGGGTAGTTTTGAGCCACCATGTGGGTGCTAGGAACTGAACCTGGGTCCTCTGCATGAGGAACTGCTGCTCTTAACTTCTGAGCCATCTTCTCCAGTCCCCCCTCCCCTCTCCTGCCAGCCCTTTGCCTCATGTATTCATTCTGTGGACATCTACTGAACCACTAGATAAACCTATTAGGTACATCCACCAAGTCTTAAACTTCAGTGGGGGAGGCTGGAAGGCGGCACGTCTGAGATTCTGGGTAAGCTAGAGATAAGTGAGAACCGGGGTGATGGCCACCACACTGTGACCCAGGCCAGCCTCCTTGCCTTCCTTTACTGTGTTTGCTGCTGCATCGACATTGCATCCAACATCTCTAACGTCCCTGTGGTCGATTTCAGTCCTCTAATCCTGTGAGGGCCAACAGCAGCCGAAGCCTGAGTGGTTACCGTCCCCGTAGACGGGTTGTGGTGGGGATTGCTTGAGTGTGTATGGAAAGTGTAGGCAGTGCCTGGCATGGTTTATGTGTGAGAGGCGTGTTGGCTGCCGTTATGTGGTTATTTTTATTAACATGGGTAGTTGATGGCTGGCTGTTCATGTAACCTCCCAGCTGGCCCTTATGAGACGGGAGACTGCTATAGTTGAGGTCCCTAGCCCAAAGCTGGCAGGCTCAGGGGCCAGCCCAGTTAAACCCCAGCCTGGTGAGAACACCAGCCCAGTACCCACGATGTGGGTCCCTGGCAGCTGTTCCCCCTGGCCCTGACCCTGAACTTCTGCTTAAACTGCTCTCTGAAGCTTCCTCTTCTTGTGCTGAACTCATCAGGCTTCTCCAAAACCATTATCTGATTGGCTACTCTTACAGTGGTCTTACATATAAAAAACTATGGGAATCATCTTTACCTTAAAATACAGCCACTGCCTCATGGCTAGGCTCTTCATGGCCACTCTCATTTTAGGGACCACAGTGGCATATGTAGTTGGTCCTTGGCCAAAATGTTAATGTGGTGTATGACTGTGGTCAAGTTGTGAAAGGTACCTTTGCCTGTCCCAGCAATGCAATGGCTCTTCGGCCGCTTCCAGTCAGCACTAGGCCAGGTTTCCTGGTGGTTGTGAATGGTGGATGGCGAGAGGGTTCATGTCTAGCTGGCTCGTGTTGGGCTGTTGCTCAGGGTTTCTCTACTCGAGGCTCTGACCTTGCTGGGCTGTCTCTAATTTACACGTCCAGTTTCCTGTATTAATTTGTACTGAAAGGCCTGGGGAGCAGTGTATGCGCACCCACCCTCTGGCGCACTGGGGCCTAGCAGTTGAGGGAGCCACTCTAGACTTTCTCCCTGTGCCACATGGGTTTGTTTTTATTGGTCCTCTGCACCTCTTCTAACTGCCTGGTGACCTCACCTAGGTTCAGGGTGCAGGTTACTATGGAGACAGAATGCCTTTGAACTCTTGGTCCTCCTGTTTCTACTTCCTAAGTATTAGGATTAAAGGTGTGTACCATCACATCAGCTTCTGTTGAGGAGTGTGTGTGTGTGTGTGTGTGTGTGTGTGTGTGTGTGTGTGTGTGTGTGTGTCTCAAACACAACTCCTTCCACTTTGACATGAATTCCAGGGTTTGAACTCAGTTTGTAGGGCTTGTGCTGAAAGCAAGCCCCTTTCCATGCTGAACCATCTCTTTGGCCACTGTTGAGGATTTGTGCTGTGAGCTTTCAGTGTGCACCCTGCAGGAAGTCCCTCTGGTGAAGTCTCCTTCAGGCACAAGCACTTCCCGTGTGCATGCACATGTCAGTGGTTGTTTCTGGCTGTCCTGTGATTTGAGGTGACAGCTTTGAGCTTGAGGTGTGCACTGATGTCCTGGAATTGAAGTTGCTGGCAAACTGCATGGTTGAGTGTGAATCCACTCCTGGGGCTCCCATTAGTCACAAGTGTCCTTCTCCTGCCGCAGGGGGTGCCCACAGTCTTGCTCTCTAATTCTGCCCAGCCCAGCCCTAGATCCGTTTCCTCCTGTTGCAGATAAAGAAACCAAAGCTCAGAGAGAGTAGTAACTGTGGTAACTCACCCAGGGGCCCCAGCGAGGCACTGAACCCCAGCTCCAGGCCCATCCTATTCAAAAGCTCCTGCCTGTTGAAATCTGCTGCGTTGCCTATTTTATTTTATTTTTTTGTTTTTCGAGACAGGGTTTCTCTGTGTAGTCTTGGTGCCTGTCCTGGATCTTGCTCTATAGACCAGGCTGGCCTCGAACTCACAGAGATCCTCCTGGCTCTGCCTCCCAAGTGCTGGGATTGAAGGTGTGTGCTACCACCGCCTGGCTTGGCTATTTTATAGATGAGAAAACTGAAGCTATATGGTCCCTCTGTAGGTCCAGCCACAGTGGCTAAGAGAGTTTGGGCTTAGTGTAGAAGGTAGAAGTTTGTGTTTGGGGTCAGATGGGTGAAATAAAAGGGAACTGCAGTGTGGTTACCAGAAGACGTCTGCTAGTCCGGAAGCATTGGTGGTGACTTAGGCTCCACCAAAGGACCCGAGCCTCTGCACCAGGCCAGGTCTTTCGGAAGGAATGCCAGCATCCCAGGCTTCCGGAGTGACAAGAAGGCCAGTTCCTGTTGGGAACTGTTGGTTGGTAGGCCCTGCAGGGTTCCGCTGTCTGTTTCCTGGGAAGCACATCCAAGCCTTGGGCACTTGGTGCTGTAGGTGGCTTCGGGCCTGCCGAGTTTGTTTATTATCCTTGGGAGGGAAATGATACCCCGGGTTGGTTGTGAGTACTCCAGCAGTGTTCCATTGTTCCTGTGGTGTGGCTCCATAGGTATTGAATGACTGAATTGTCTGTTTGTCCCTAATGATGTGAGCAGCTTCCCTGTATGAGGGTGAGCCATGTGGGGCTGCCATTTTTGGGTAGGTAAAAATTGGTATCAGTTTCATCATAATATGTATTATATCATAATAGAGAATACATGGGTGATTTGAGTGGGAGACCCTAGCAGTGTCCAGTGTTCCTTGGATCTGTGCTTTCTCTTAAACCTGGCCTTCACAAGGCTCAACCAAGATCAGAATAAAGGGCTTGATGGAAGAGGGACTGAACAGGGTCTGTCGCCAAGGTCAGGTCAACTCTCTCTTGATACCAAAGGCTGACCAGCAGGCCTAGGTGAAAATTACCTGTGATCCTGATAGCAGCCAGTGGGGGATGAGCACTTGGCCTGAAGTTACAGAGCTTCTTGGAGTCTGTGACTGTCTTGAGGCTGTGAGGGCATGTGCTGGGGGCAGAGAGCCTGGGATGAGGCCCTTTCCTCTGTCTTGTCTCTAAAATGGTGAGAATAAAACCAGCTATTTTCGCAGGCATGATAGTGTACGCCTTTGATCTCACTCGGTACTTGGGAGGCAGATGCAGGAGGCTCTCTGAATTCCAGGCCAGCCAGGGCTACAGAGTGAGACTCTGCCGCAAAAACAAACAAACAAAGCACCACCAACAAAAAACCTCCACCCAAATCCAGCAACAAAAAAGCAGCAACTTCTGCCTGTGAGCATGCTGGTTCAGTCCCCAGCACTGCAGAAAGCGGGGACGCTACAGTCAGCGCAAAGCCAGGCACGGGGAACGCTACTTCCTGTGCATTTGTGAGGATGACAGCCAGCGCAAAGCCAGGCACACAGTGCTGCCACTGCACACTGAGAGGAAGAGCTCCATGCTTCAAACATCCGTGAGCCTAGCATGTTGTTAGACCCAAAAGGACCTTCGAGGTGGACTCTTTGCCTCGAGCCGACTCTGAGGAGGCTGCAAACCTAGCAGCTCTGAGCGTCTGTCATTCACCTGCGCTCTCTGAACGAGCTGTTTGAAATGGGGCGTTTGTTCCAGGTGATAATACAAGCCACTCTGGGAAAATGGATTTTTTTTTTTTAATCTTCCGAGCTTGAGTGACCAACTTTGGTGTGTCAGCTGTCCTTGGTACCCAGAGACTTGGAAGGAGCCAAGGTGTGATGCTCATCAGTGCTCCTTGCCAGCTCCCCTCTCCATACCATACCTATTTTCCAGCCCAGTTTTTCTCTTTTCCTGGGCACTCTTGGCTTCTACTCACCGGGTTGCATTTGTGAAAGTTACCATAGACTCACCAGACTTAACTGCCTCAGGAGCTTACTCTTTTGTTTGAAGGTGTATGCCCGATATTTATTTCATTTGGTTTTTTGAGACACAGTCTTACTATCTAGCTCTGGCTGGCCTGGAACTTACTATGTAGACCAGGCTGACCTCAAACTCACAGAGATTTCACCTGGGGTTAAAGGCATGTGCTACCACTCCGTGTATGTGATTTAAAAAAAAAAGTTTTACTTCTGTGTGTCTGTGAGTGCTTGCCATGTGTGTCCTTGGAGGCCAGAAGAGGACATCCGGTTCCCTGGAGCTGGAGTTGCGGGTGGTTGTGAGGCACCTGACATGGGTGCTGGGAAACGTCCTTCACATCTGCAGCCTCTGGCTGCTGTTGAACTGTGAGCTCAGACTCATCGCCCCATTTCCGAGCCCAGCTTCCCTATCCGTAAGTGAGGGGAGAGGATTAACTAAGCATAATTATTTAGAGTGCTGTCTCTCAGGCTTCACATGTGGGCACTTGAAGTAGGCCTGTATGTATCCGCAACCAGCTGATGATTGTCACGGAGACTCTCAGGGCTGCTTGGCTCTAAGAATCCCTAAGAAATCCTGTAAATCTTCAGGGAGGTCAGGCTCCAGCATTTGCCCTCGGGCCTCTGAGTGTCACTTCCAGGCTCACGGTGTGGGGAGCACTGGGCTAGCCTCTGCCACGGCCGTGCTGCCATGTCCTTGCCACACTCTGTCTGCACATACGGAAGTGGAGACTTGAAAGGTTATGGGATGTCTTATGAGATTGAATGGCTGGTACAATGGCAGACGTGGCCTTTAATGTAAAATGTATGTACATATGCTTTATATAATGTTCAAATCCATAAGCTTATCATTGTTTATGGTGAAATCATTCAAAATTCTTCTTCTTTTTCTTCCCGGGACAGGGTTTCTCTGTGTAGCTCTGGCTGTCCTGGAACTTGACTAGACTGGCCTCAAGATCTACCTGCCTCTGCTGAGTGCTGAGAGTAGAAGCGTGTGCCACCACGCCTGGCTCAAATTTTTTCTAGCTCTGTTTTGCTTTTGTTGTTTGGGCTGTATGTTGTTTTTGAGACAGGGGCTTAGCAGAGTCTTAGGTAGAACGGGCTGATCTCGGAAGTTCCTGTAGTCAAAAATGACCCTAAATCTCTGATCTCCTGCCTCCACTCGGCATCATAGGCGAATGCTACTACTATTCCTGGTTTGATGTGGTGCTGGGACCCTGTGCAGGTCTGCATCCTAGGCAGGCACTCTACCAACTGAACCACATCCCCAGCCCCAGAAGAAACAGTTCTTGAAAGCATAGGTAACTGGTTGCTAGGCACCCAGGAGGGGTCCTCCCACTGTGTGACTAATTGGCAGAAGGTAGACATAGAAC
Source organism: Peromyscus maniculatus bairdii (assembly GCF_049852395.1). Taxonomy (NCBI): domain Eukaryota; kingdom Metazoa; phylum Chordata; class Mammalia; order Rodentia; family Cricetidae; genus Peromyscus; species Peromyscus maniculatus. Next base: position 157,931,367 of record NC_134853.1, read on the forward strand.
CAGGGTTGAATCCTCAGATTCTGCACCATTTCTGTTAAATTTTAATTTGTAAAAAAAATTTGAAGTGGTCTTATGTAGCCTGAACTGGCTTTGAATTTGGTCTGTTATCAGTGATGGCCTTGAATTCCTGCTCTTCCTCCCTCTAACTCCCAGGTGCTGGGATTGCAGGCATGCACCACCGTACCCTGCTTGGTCCTGCACATTTATATGATGAACTGGGTGCTTTGTGGGGCTTGGATCTTATTCCAGCACCACTAAGGAGAGGGATCGGGGAGGAGAGGCTGAGATTTCCAAGCCTCAAGGGATGGGCTGTATGTTGGGACAAGTGTGGGTGAGTGCTGATGGCACTGGTCAGCAAAACCCTTAGAGTTTTGTGTGCATTGTCCTGCCGAGTTCCCAGAATTCTCCTGTGCACAGGATCCTTTGTTTTTAGGACCTTCTGTTAGGAGTGGGGTAGTGTATTTGAATTGTTAGCATTGGCTGAGGCAGGACTTGAAGCAGGTACCCTAACTCTGCTCTCAAACCCTTTGCCTGCAACCTCTGTGAAGTCTTAGAGTTCTCTGGTCCTATGCATTGTGAGGCTTGTCCGAGGACCCAATCAAAGAAGAAATCCAGTAACAGGCTGGAACCCAAACCCAGGTCCCTTTGACCTGTGGCTCCTGATTTGTTTTCTGTTTGGGAAGTTTGGATTGCAGGAACAGGGAGTCGAAGAAAGTGGAGGGGGGTTGCCTAGGGTGTGTGTGTGTGTGTGTGTGTGTATTATGTAGACTGTGATGTGGCCTCCAAAGGGTAGGATGTGAAGACCACATAGCAAGCAGTATGACAGATGTTTATGGCAGTCCTGGAAGAGGCAAAGTAGTCAGTGTTCTGTCAGAGGGGTCACGTGGTTAATAGGTGAAGTTCATAGGCTCTTTGCTATGTTACAGTAGACATCTGTCTGTCTGTCTGTCTGTCTGTATTCCACCTGCCCCCATTCTCTTTCACTTTTTAGGGAAGTGCCCCGGAGTGAAACTGTAGGGCAGAAAGGAGAGACACTTTCCCATGCTCTTCCTGGTCACGTAGCCCAGGGAGTGAGTGGAATGAGTGTTCGCCTAGTGGCCTGAGCCCGCCTGCTGTCCTCTGCGGCCCTGTGAGCCACCTCATCCTGCCTGCCTGGAGCAAGCTCCACTTCCTCCATTCGGCAGTCTGCAAGCTGAGAGGCCCCTTTACAGGGCCAGCCTGTATTCTTTCCCATCTAGCTCCCTGCCAGAGCTGCTGCTTGCTGGCTTTCCTTTAAAATGGTTTCCCTTTGGGGGTGGTGGTGGATGTTGGGGCTCTAACCCAGGGCCCTCTCTCATACTAAGCTTGTGCTCTGCCACCAAGCTGTGCTCTCCAGCCCTAGTTAGTCTTTTTGTTGTTGTTTCTGAGACAGGGTTTCTCTGTGTAGCCCTGGGTGTCTTGGAACTTGATCTGTAGACCAGGCTGGCCTCGAACTCACAGAGATTCACCTGCCTCTGCCTCCCGAGTGCTGGAATTAAAAGCATGCAACACCACCTGGCTTGGCCACAGTCTTTCTTACCATCTGCTTAGTATGTAACTCTGTGATGATTCGAGTGAGACATCTCCTGTAAGTGTCTGGTGTCCCCTTTTGGTGATTGTTTGGGGAGCATTAGGAGGTGTGGCTTGTTGGAGGAAGTATGTTAATGGAGGCGGGGGTTTTAAGGTTTCGGATACTCTCCCCACCTCGAGTTAGCTCTCTCTGTCTGCTGCTTGCAGTTCCAGATGTGAGCTCTCAGCTGCTGCTGCAGCTGCCTGAAGCCTGCCTCCTCTGCTTGGCCATCATAGACTAACCTGGAACCAGAAGCCCAAATAAGCCCTTCCTCTTACAAGTTGCTTGGTTGTGGTGTTTTATTATAGAAATAGAAAAGCAACTGAGAAACCCTGAGTATTTTTGTGGAATGCCCTTCGTGTGTGATGCCAGTGAATTGATACTGGGCATGCTGGCAGTATAACATCCTGGCCCTGGTGTGCTTAGGGACTAAAACATTAGCAGTGCTTTTTAAATGAGCAACTCAGCAAAGCATGCATAAGTTTGAAAATGCAGCACAGAGGCCGTGAAAGGGGCCATTTATTTACAGGGGGAGTTACAGCAGGGACACAGCATCATTTTCCAGCATGTGCCTGTGAATGATCATGAGAGCATCAGGAGCACAGTCAGCCTTCTTGTCAGCAGATCCAACAAGCGGAGCAGACGAGATATTTCTGGGAAATACTGTGTCCACGTTGACTGTTGACATATATAAACATTCTTTGGTTATTATTTCCTAAATAATACAGTAACCATGTGCATGTAATTTATGTTATATTAGTACTGTCAGCAATCTAGAGTGTGACAAGAACTGTACAGGAGGACCAGGTGAGGTGGTACACAGCTGTAATCCTAGCACTCAGGAGAAAGAGGCAGGGAGACTTGGGGTTCAAGGCCAGCCTTAGCCATGTATCAAGTTCAAGACTAGACTGGCCTGCATGAGACTGTGTCTCAAAATAATAAAATTAAACAAACAAAAAGCAAAATGCGAGGGCTCAGTGATGAAGATCACTTACTATTTTATCAGAGGGAACCAGGTGGAGTTCAGATTTCAGATCCACATTGGGTGGTTCACAGATGCCTCTAACCCCAGCTTCCAAGGATCCAACACCCCCTTCTGGCCTCCATGAGCACTGGGGAACACAGGCACAGACAGACATACACAAATAATAAATGAATACACTGCGTCATGCTCTGTGAGCACCTGTGGGGTGGTACCTGTTGGGGGTGGCATGTGGGTGCTGTGTTAGCTACTTTGCTGAGATAAAATACTCTGAACAAAAGCAACTTCCAGAGGGCTAGGGGTCTGCAGTGTCAGGGAAGACATGGCACAGTGGCTGGAGCAGAGAGCCGGCAGAGCTTACCTTTATCCGTACAGGAAGCAGAGAGTGAACAGCCAGTCAGGAAAGGCTGTAAGCTGTCAAAGCCCGCCCTGCAGTGATCACTTCCTCCAGCAGGGCTACATGTCCTTAAAAAAATGTTCCACAGCCTCCCCAAACAGCACCACCAGCTGCTGGGGACCATGTGTTCAACCCATGAGCCTGTGGGGGCTCCTGCTTCCTCTGATCACCACAGGTGGGGAGGTGGGTGGTTCAGTAACCAAACCCTCTTGGATACCAAAGGACCGACTGTACAGATTTGGGAGTTAAAAATAAGTTTTAAGGCAACTGTGGTGATGCCTGCCTTTAAAGCTGGCATCTGGTGGGTGAAGCAGCAGGGTCTTAGGAGTTCAGGGCCATCCTCGGCTACGTGGTGAGTTTGAGAGTAGCCGAGGCCTCGAGAGTCCCAACGTGGAAGAAACAAAGCTAGATATGGTACCCTGGCATTTGTGGAGCAGAGAAGCTTTGCAAATTCCACGTCAATCAGGCCCACATAGCCAGACCCTGTCTGTAAATAAATAAATGATAAAAATGTTACATGTTGTCCAGATTGGAAAGAGTCTGCTTGTAGCATGTGTCCAGAAGCCTGGCTTGTGCACCTCTTGGAGGCGGAAGTAGATACAGTGGCAGCTTTAAAAATAGAATTTTTTGACACTACATGCTTTTCTAATCCCAGCATTTGGAGGAAACAGGCACAAGTTCGAGACTAGCCTAGGCTACATAGCAGGACGCTGCCTCAAATGAAATAAGATTTAAATAAGAATTTTCTATGTGTTTTGTTTAAAGATTTTCTTATACACTTATGGATTTTGTGTGGGCTGGAGCACAGCACACATGTAGAGGTCAGAGGACAACTTGCAAGGGTCAATTTTCTTCCTCCACCATATTGAGTCCAGGAATCAGTTGGTCATCAGACTTGGTGGCAAGTGCCTTTACCTACTGAGCTATCTCACTGGTCATTGTTTTGTTCATTTTTTAAAAAATTGATTTATGTGCATTGGTGTTTTTCCTGCGTGTATACCTGTATGAAGGTGGCAGATACCCTGGAACTGGAGCTGCAGACAGCTGTGAGCTGCCATGTGGGTGCTGGGAATTGAACCTGGGTCCTCTGGAAGAGAAACCAGTGCTCTTAACCACTGAGCCATCTCTCCAGCCCTTGTTTTGTTTGTTTTAAAGAATCTGCTTTTTAACTGCAGCACTTATTTTTATCTTGTGTGTCTGTCTGGGGTCTGAGTGTACGTATGTGCACCATGTGCATGTAGGTACCTCTGGAGGCCAGAAGAGGGCATTGGATCCACTGCGAGGCAACAAGTGCCCTTAACCAGTGAGCCATTGCTCCAGCCCAGTTGTTTTGAGACAGTTTTGCTTATCAAGCTCAGACTGTCCTAGAAGTCTCTGTCTTGTCTCAGCTCCTCAAGTGCAGGGATGACAGGCCTGGCCCACTGTATCTGATTCTTCCACATACTTTATCTTGTGTTTTGGGGGAGAAGCCCGATCCCTGTAAGTACTGGACATTTTCCAGTGAGTGAGTGGGAGCCACCTTCTTGTCTTGAGGTTTGTGCTTCCAACTCTCAGAGTTGGTCTAGCTCCTCTGGGGTCTCCTGGAGATGCTGAGACCTTAGGTATCCTTGATGGTTTTAAGTGAAAGCTCCATTCTTGATGGGACAAGGTGGGCTGGCTGGTTCTCTGCTGCTCCCTCTCCTCCTCCCCCCATGGATTCAGGCTCTACCCCAGCATTGGATGTGGGTGTGCAAACAGATGTGGGGAGCATCAGGAAGTATTGCAGGAATCCAAATTGTGCTTCAAGCCAAAACAGCCCGGAAGATGTGAGCTCTTTGAACGAGGCGGTTTGAGGAGAACTTCCGGCCTCACTGTATGGGAGATAAAGAAAGCATGTAGTGGGATAGAGAGGTGCCGTGTCATCTGTCACTGAGGCAAGGGGGTGGGGATGGATGGACTGCCTCCAGAGGGCTCAGCTTTGGGCTAAAGGGGGCCATCACCACAGTCCTTGAGGCCACGGTCAGGGGCATCTAGGACTCAGACATGGTTCCACCGACTCAGTTGATGGACGGTGGTTGGGCTTTTGGGTCTGAGCGTGTGTAAGGTGTGAAGATTGTTGCTAGATAAGCTAGGGAGGAGGAGGGGCAGGGCACATCTGTGTCCACTGCTGCCCGGGACTCCCTCGCTGGACTTCACTCGGGCCCTCTGTAACTTCTCTCTCTCCTCTTTTTGGTTTTGTTTTACCTGATGCTGGAGCAAACTCAGTGTGGTGGGGATGTGTCTTTCTGCAAGGCCAGCCACCAGCACGGTGCTTGCTGGGTTTGTGTGTGCCTTTATTATTTTGTTTTGTTTTTGTTTTTCGAGACAGGTTTCTCTCTGTAGCTTTTGGAGCCTGTCCTGGAACTCACTTTGTAGACCAGGCTGGCCTCGAACTCACAGAGATCCGCCTGCCTCTGCCTCCCGAGTGCTGGGATTAAAGGTGTGCGCCACCACTGCCCAGCTCGTGTGCCTTTATTATTATCCAGAGTTTTTCTTTAAAATCTACTTTCTCCCTGAAGCAGACACATCCTTAGAATATCCAGTGTGATGCCCAGGTAGATGTATTGTGTGTATGAAAAGCAGTGATGATCAAGCCTTAGTCATTCAGCGTACTTGCATGAACCTCCCTCAGACCCCATGTCTGTCCAGATAGAGGATAGCTCAGAAATGCCATGGGTAGCAAGGGCACTGCCAGGAGCCTGACATCCATGTGCTGTGTGAGTGATGTTGAACCATCCCCTCCTGTCCCCACACCTCAATCTGCATCTTGGACTTAAGAGCCCTGGGATCCCTCCAGGCTCAAGAGTTGCAGGATGTGGGTACCCCTGATCACCGTTTCCTTGGAGGGCACCCTGGTGGTGAGGGCACGCAAAACACTGACCCATACATGTAGTTAATTGGTTTGCTCAGAAAGAAGAACTTTTGTGTCTTCACATGCACTTTTTGATCCTACATGGGTCTCAGTGCTCCCTACCTGGTGGCCAGCAGCTGCTGGAGTGCAGAGTAAGGAGAGTTTTGGAACCAGGCAGGGTCTTGACTCCCTCTGTGTCTCTGCCCCTTCCTCCTTCGTATTGTGAACTGCTGTTAGGGTCAGGAGCACAGATCTGTCTGCATGTCTCCTGTTTCCCCCACCCTCACCCCAGGTCTGAGTGGGTGTGGCTAGTGTTGCCTCTGCCCCAGCGCCATGGCTGTCCTTTGATGAGTGACCTTGGCTCTCAAGCTGTGCTGCCTGGGTTTAGGTCCTGCCCCTTTCCTTTGAGCTGTGTGTCTCCGGGCTTAGCACCTGGACTGCCTCCTCCGCATTAAGGCCAGTCAGATGAGATGAAGCAGGGAAATGCCTGTGCTTAAACTAGCACGTAGTGGACCCATGTTGGTTTTATCAGTACTGAGGGAGCATGGGTCACATAGTAAGTGCTCAGTAAAAGGTTGCTATCTTCATGTTGCTGTGCCAGGAGGTGTTTGTTTTGTTTCCCCACATTTGAGGTTTCTCTGTGTAGCCCTGGTTGTCCTGGAACTCTCTGTAGACCAGGGTGGCCTCGAACTCACAGAGATCCTCCTGCCTCTGCCTCCCAAGTGCTGGGATTAAAGGCGTGCGCCACCATGCACAGCTCCACATTTGATTCTTGTTGGATCCTGAACTGACCCCACCTCACAAGTTGTTCCTGCCAGAAGCACAACAGGGAACCAACCTGGACCAACCTGGCTGCATGTACACATGCATGCACAAGGCTCTGCAGTTACAAGTCTCAAAAATCAGTACATGGCCCTGGCCCTCATGGGCCACTGTAACAAAATATGTTAGACTGGACAATTTATAAACAACAGACGCCACCTGCTCTCAGTTCTGAGGCTGGGAAGTCCAGAAGCAAGATTTGGTGTCATAGTCACAGAGAAAGCTCTGCTGCTGCCTTTGTCGCATCTGATGGGAGAGGCTGAAGGGTCTCCACACTGCTTTCAGCCTCTTTTTAAGGGCTGGCCTCAAACTCACAGTGTAGTGGAGGGTGACCTTGACTCCTCAAATCTTCCTGGCTTTGCCTCCTAACTCGGGGATTGTTGGTGCTCACTCTCATATCCTGGCTCCACTGTCTGACACCCAAGTCAAGGTTAGACCGGCTTCTCAAGTATTTCAGAATCATTCAGGCCCTTTCTGTGCAGCTTCTCGGGAAGACCCAGTACACCACTGATTTCTGTAGGCATCAGAACCTCTGTATCTGCATGTGCCCGGGGACCTGTTCACCAATCTTTCCATCCTTACAGCTGTGTACCCTGTTCCGTTCCTTTTTATTGCTGTATAGTATTATAAGGCATTCCATGGCATGGGTGTAGCTTTTGGGTTGCTTCCAGTTGGGGGACATTATGAATAATTTAACCATGACTGTTCTTGGATAAGTTTTTGTGTGGACTCCCCCCACTGCATTTCTTTATGTATAATAAGTAAATGCAGATTTCATGTAGAAAGTGTGTCCTCTGTCCTTTGAATAGGTTTGCTGCTGGATGAGAAAACTGTCACTAGCCCATGTTTCTCCGGATTCCGGGAGCTCAGGTGCCAAGTGGCCTCCCAGTTCCTAGAAAGGGTGCCAAACCCGCCGGACCCCCAGAATGGGGTGTGACCTTGGTCATGGGGGGTGTTATTTCTGGCAACAAGGCTTGCTCCCTGGATTGTCCTGTGTAACCAGGCTTAGCTCTACACACTGAAGTGGAGCTGAGGGTGAGGTTGTGCTGGCCTTACTGGGGTCATACGGGAATTTTGGCATCAGAGTTTACATGTAAGGAACTTATGTACTGGGGCTGGAGAGATGGCTCGGCAGGTCAGAGCACTGGCTGCTCTTCCAGAGAACCCAGGTTGGATTCCTAGCACCCACATGGTGACTGACAACCTGCTGTAACTCCAGTTGCGTGAATGTAGTGCCCCTTTCTGGTTCCTTTGGGTACTGCACACTTATGTAGAGACAAAGCATAATATTCATGAAAGTAAATAATAAATCTTTGTTAAAACAATTTTAAGCCAAGCTCTGCTTTAAATTTTCTGAGACAAGATCTTCCTCCGTAGCGTCTGACTGCTTGGCCTCCCTTTCTCATCCTCTTGAATGCTCGGATAGCCAGGCTTACTCGGTATTTGTTAAGAGACAAGTCTGACTGTCTTCCCCGGGCTGGTTTTCCTGCCTCATCCTATTGGCAGCTGAGACTATAGGCACACACCACTTGTCTGGTAAACTGGGCTGTTTTAGTTATTTCAAAGTAGATGAGGTAAACAGGCAAATGTTTTGATTTGTTTTTTCCCAATGTGGTTTTTGGCCCAGTCCACTTGCTAAAGCCGCTGGTAAATGCCATGTTGCAGAGTCAGAAGAGGTCCATCATCCTTGCCCTCTTCCGGTCTCAGTTTCCCCATGTGTAAGGACTGCATGCAAGAAGGCAAACATGCCTTCTTGTAGCAGTGGGGTCCACAGTGTCAGTAACCTCCCTGGTGAAGGTTGTTTTTAATTACTTATTTTTATTTGCATTGGTGTTTTGCCCGCATATATGTATGTGGAAGCCCTGGAACTGGAGTTACAGGCAGGTGTGAGCTTCCATGTGGGTGCTGGGAATTGAACCCGGATCCTCTGGAAGGGCAGTCAGTGCTCTTACCTGCTGAGCCATCTTTCCAAGTATTCCCCCGCCCCCTTGGGTTTGAAGTGAATGTGAAGTGAGTTTGAAGTGAGGATTTAAAGAGAATGTGAACCCCTGGCCCCGATGCCCTGGGTTCTCCTCTCCAGAGATGAGTAGTCGGTTCCTGCAGGTCAGTGAACCAACAGATAACATGCAGACGCAGGCATGAATGCATGTGCATATAGAGATGCAAGGAGAGGTGCTGCAGGCGGCATTCATTCGTGGGCCTTGGATACGGTGGCCTACGTGACCCTGGGTAGGAACATGACTCCTCATTCATGAGGGACTGCCGATGTCCTCACAGTTCCAGGCCAGTGCTCAGCCCTGCTAGGAGTCCAGGAGGTGATGTTTCTTCCCGCCAACCCTTCATCTTTTGTGGAAGAAATTTTGCACCTTAGGAAGTGTCAGATAGGGTCTGGGAGACTGAGGAAGACAGTGGGAAGTTTAGAAACTATTTCAAAGGGGGTTTCTTTCTTATTTTCTCCCTCTGAGTACTGTCATAAGCAGTGCTGATGGGTTCCGAGCAGCATGTAAATGTGTAACTGGAAAGGGGAAATTGTTCCTCTCTCCTGCTGTCAGAGATGCTGTGTGCGTGTATGGAGACGCAACACTTGGATGCACAGGGCCCTCAGAGTCAGAAGAGGGCATCCGGATCCCTTGGAACGGAGTTACAGGCAATTGTGAGCGGTCACGTGGGTGCCGGGAACTGAACCCCAGTCCTCTACTAACCACTGAGCCATCTCCAGTCCCCTTCACAACTCTAACGCCACCAGATTGATTTTGGAAGTGTCATGTCATTTGGGAAAGCCTCCAGCAGTGTGTCAGTCTGCGGCTGAGTGTTTGTCTTAGCTCCTGGTCCCTGAGCAGGAAACGGCTCCTCATTTTTCACGTGCAGGCCTTTGGTTGGCAAGGTGTGTTTTAATCGACTGCACTTATTGGTTTTCGTCAGTGCTGTTCCCCCACCTTGGAGCCGTGTGTTCTGTGCCTCAGATTAGAGACGTGTGGATGGCAGAGGGCTCCCCAGGTGTACACGGTGGTTTATACGATGCCCTCTGAGTGCCACTGACTGGGAAATGAGAGCTGCCTCATTAGTGGGAATAAAGGCCGGAAGCGAGTGCCATAGGCCTGTCTGCAGTCCCCAGGGTCCTCTGTGATTTCCGTGGCTTCTTCCACTTTCAACTGTTTCGTGAATTCAGTTGAAATTTGATCCATTACAGTATGACCAAGGGCCTAATTAGCTGGAAACCTCAGGAAATTCATAAATTAAAGGGTCCATTAGTCGCAGTGCCCCCCCTCCTTGTGAGTGACTCTGATCCCTTTTGTTTTGCCTGTCTCTCCTGCCACACTTCAGTTCCAACAAGACTTGGCTAGAATGGCGGCTTGCCTCCTGCCTTGCTGGGATGGGATGGGTTAAAAAGCTAGGCTTAGTTTCTGCCCAGCTCTTGGGCCTCATCCCATCCCTCAGTCTACACCTCACCAGTCTCCGGGTGCTTATGTTGAATGCTGGTGCAAATCCTGGAGCGGGCCCCCTCGACGTGAGCGTGGCAGGCCTCCTCAGTGCCTCTCTGTCCCATGGCCTGGAGGAAGGGTGCCACGTGCCAGCATACCACTGCTGAAGTCGCGCTGAGGCTCCACGGCGGCGGCTTTCCCTCTCCCAGTATGATTTCTGTGGTTTTTCGTCTTGGCTCGTGGATTCCCCGGGTCTGAGTGGTTCTGGCCACAGATTCCTCTCTTCCCTTTCTCCAAATAGACCACGTGCATCGACCAAGTGGAACAGTCTGAGGGTTTCACGTGGCAAGTCAGTCCAAAACGAACTCTGCACAAAGTCTTGCAGGAGGAGGGTGGTTCTGCAGCCTGCCCGTGGGAGTGGATTTGCAGATTAAGAGTACCTGTGGTAAAGGACCTAAGACTGGAGTCTTAATTCCTTCCCTTTCTCCCTCCCTCCCCTTCCTCACTCCTCTTCCTAGGATTGAACCCAGGGCCTTGTTCTAGCTAGGCAGGTACTCTACACTGAGCTTTGAGGCCACTGTTGTTAGAAAGATATTTCTGCATGCCACTCTCTGTATGAAACGAGAGAGGTGGTGTTTTGAGTTTGGTTTTGTTTTTAAGTTCCAAGTAGAGCAGCTGGCCATGCCTTGGATTTACATCTGGTCTTCTCGTGAGGGTTTTATTAATATCCCAAGAGTTCGTGTTTTGTTTTTATCATGCGTTTGGGGCTGGAAAGATGATTCAGTGGGTAGAGGCTAGGTGCTTGCTGAGCAAGCCAGACCATCTAAAGATGGCTCCCCAGAACCCATGTAAGGGTCGGGGGAGAGAACAGACACTGCAGTTGCCCTCTGACCTCTGTGTATACCCCCCCCCCCCCCCCACACACACACAATGAAATGAGCTACACCAATAGCATCATGCAGTGTTAACTTTAAATGCACCTGTGGCCGGCCATCGGCCGTCATGTCTGCTGCTGTGTCTGTCCACTTCCTGCCTTTAGCAGGGGTGAGCTAGGTTCTGTTTCCTGGAGAAGAGAACTCTCTGCTGTGATGCCTTGGATGACAAGAAAAATGTTGGTGAGCTGCTGCTTCTGGCCGCCTTTTGTGCATCGCAAGAGCTAGGGTGTCTCTCCTGTACCAGCAGCCATCCCCCTTCTTCCAAGTTAGCACCCGTACTCACCATTCAGGCTTCCCGGCTAATGGTCATTCTCAATGGTGTCGTTCACCTTGATGAATGAGAGCAAGGAGAACAGAAGAGCCAAGTGCTCATCTTGGTCCTTCCAGAAGGGCTGGCAGACCTAGAATCCAAGGACACCATCACAGCCTGCAGAGTCCATCAGAGTATCCTCTAAGCCAGGAAGTCCCGATTCCAGGGCAAGTTACATAGGTGGGAAAAATAAGGACCAATTCCCTTGCTGGTGCCAAGGGCTTTAGAAAGTACTAGATATCCCTCCTTCCCACTGTTTGCAGCATACTCAGGCCATCTGCCTCCCTCCCTCCCACCTGAACCCAGAGCCTCATGAATGCTAAGCATGCTCTCTCACATCGAGTTCTCCGCCCTCAGCCCCTCGTCCTTCTAGACCCTTTGCTCTCTTCTGGATGGACACCCTTCTTCACCTGACAAGAGGCCTTAGCTGCCTCTCTGTACCACTCAGTCGGACTCACAATCTGACTTAGGCTCCGGTCCTCACCCAGGATGCTTGTAGTTGCTCTGCAGCTTGGGAGCCGACAGCCCCCGCCCTGAAACCCACCACCACCACCTTTTCCGTGGCGGAGTGCAGGCATCTGACTTGCCATTGATGTCTGGGCTCAGCGAGGCCTCAGGTGGCACAGTGCAGAGGGAAATCAAGTCCTGCCCACAGTGGGTTTGGCGTGGGATGAGGCTCTGGGCTCCAGCTGTGGGAATTGCTGTCTAGGCAGAAGGAATATGGCATGTAGAACAATTGTTCTCAAGAGCTCAGTGAGGGAATCCCAGGTGGATGGTGAGGTGGGCAGGCCCTCCTGGTCCCCTGAGACCAAGGGCAGGTGTCTCTTTTTCCCAAGAGCCCTTGAGGCTCATCAGCACTGAGGACTAGCCAAGTCTGAGTCTTGGGAAGCTTGCTCTGCCCAAGATAGAGGAGGGAGGGAGGGTGGATCGGGTGTGGCTCCATCAGGAGACAGCTGTGGTCACTGGTCAAGGGATTGGGGATGGAGAGAAATAACAAAATAATTAGAATAATCAAGTCAGTCTTCCTAGTGTTATTACTGGCATATAGTATGTGCTCAATAAATATTCACTGGTGTTTGCAAATGGAACTGCTGAATTTAGGGCAGTGTTTTCAACCTTCCTATTGCTGCAACCCTTTAATGCAGTTCCTCATGCGGTGGTGACCCCAAACCATAAAATCATTTTGTTGTCACTTCATAACTGATTTTTCTACTGTTTTGAATCCTAATGTAAATACGTGATCTATAGGATATCTGATATACAACCCTGTGAAAGGGTTGTTCTAACCCCAGGGGGTCATGACCCCTATGTTGAGAACCATTGGTTAGTGTGTTTTTAAAAGTTGGTTTTAGTATAGATGTGTTGAGGACCAGACCTTTTCCAGTCATTAGAGATGACAAGCCACAGGAATGAGATGGTCTGGAGATGCATTGTCTGCCCCCAGCCTCAGCTTGTCACTGAATGGCCCTGTGTCCCTGGGCCACTGTTGAGCTATACCCAGGGACAGCAGGCCCAAGCACTGCTGAGGGGCCAAGCCACTGAGGGGCAGCATGCACGGGTGGTGTAACGATGCTCCATCCGCCCGCTCTCTCCATCCGCCCCGCTCTCTCCATCCGCCCCGCTCTCTCCATCCGCCCCGCTCTCTCCATCCGCCCCGCTCTCTCCATCCGCCCCGCTCTCTCCATCCGCCCCGCTCTCTCCATCCGCCCGCTCTCTCCATCCGCCCCGCTCTCTCCATCCGCCCCGCTCTCTCCATCCGCCCCGCTCTCTCCACCCGCCCCGCTCTCTCCACCCGCCCCGCTCTCTCTGGTAGTACAAGGGAAGCTCATGGGCTTGTTGGTTACAGAATAGTTCATTTTCACTCTGGAACTAGCTTGTATGACATCTGTGCCCATGATTTCATCTGCCATAGTCTTCCTTCCCTTCCTCTGCCCCTGGGACTGAACCCCAAACAAACCCTGGGTATTTTGAGCAACCTCACCCCCACCTGGGTTGCTGAGTCGGATGATGTCCTTTAGGCCTTTCAGCGAAGCAGAAACAGCTGGTGGTAACGAGAGACCAGCCGCAGCCCTCCTGTGGCTGGTGGCCCTGCAGTGTTGAGTATCGGTCAGTGATAACTTCTGCAAACTTGGTAATTCAGCAGTCTCTCCTTGGCTGCAGATGAGAGCAGCCCCCGCAGGCAGGAATGAGTCATGTAACAGCAAAGATGATTTTTTACCAATAATAAACATCTTTCTGCCATCCCCGAGGCAAACATCGGCGGTCATGTCACTGGGGCCTGTCCAAAACAAGCACTGTGTTCGTGTCTGGAGCTTAGATGCCTTTCCCTCGCGCTGGCCTTCCCCTTCTTCAGGAGCACAAGATTTTCCACATAGCAGCCTGAATATCAGCCTCGAAAGTGTGAAGGGATGAGATTCAGGGTTTCCCTTCCCAGGACTCCTGGGCCAGCCTCTGCCCCTCTGGGTTCTGTTCTCTCATCTGGGCATGTGAGTTACCTCTGATGATGGTCGGTCTCCATGCCCTTCCTCTGCTGGCACTGCCAAGGGCTGCTTCAGGGGGCTTTGCACTCAGCTCCTGCAGACATGCTGTGTAGCCAGCTTAGCTGGCATCACATACGGCAGAGCCACACTCCAAGGGGCCCCACGGTGAACTGGAAGGGAATTTCAGAGTTAAGCAGTTCTGTGTCTCATGGGTGAGCCGCAGCAGGAAGTCTGCTTGGGAATGGAAAGAGCCCAAGATGCTCAGGGTCTCCTGCCCTTGCTCGGGAGTGCAGGTGTGCTGTGGTGTGCTCTCTCCTTCCAGTGTGGCTTCCAGGGATTGAGGGCAGGCGTTCAGGCTTGTGTGGTAAGTACTCTTACCTGCTGAGCCAACTCACTAGCGCCATGGTCTGGTTTCTTAAGGCAGGACACAACAAGCAAGTCCTGCTCCACGTGGCTGGGTGTCAGTCCCTGAGGGTACCTGTGTGCAGGTGTGCTGGTATTGTTTTGCATAGGGACATAGTCTCCCAGTTGTCAAGACCACCACCCATAGTGGCATCATCTCCTTTACTCTTCTGGGCTTTCTTGGGGTTGAACTTTTGTTCACTTTGAAGGAGCTGGGACCTGTGGCCCCTTCCCCTGTCTAGATTGGACTGCAGCCTTGATCTGCTGTAGCTGTGCCCACAGGCAGCAGTGGTATATGGAACACAGCCTTCTGCTAACGGGGAGAAGGGGGTGGTGCCTTAAGCTTTCTGATCACAATAAAACAGGAATCACAAAGCTGGGTGTGGCAGAACATGAGGAATCCCAGCACTCCAGAGACCACGGGCATTTGGATCACAAATTCCAGGTCAGCCTGGGCTGCAGAGCCAGACCTTGTCTTACAGGGAAAACAGAAGAGCTCAGTAGTGAAACTCAGGCAGAGCCCTTGCCCAGTGCAGTGAGGCCCCGGCCTTAAAACTGCTTGTAACTCCAGCTCCAGGGAATCCATTGCCCTCTTCTGACCTCTGGTACCAGACACACATATGGTGCACATATATATAGGCAGACAAAACACTTATACACATAAACACAGATCTTAAAAACAATGGAAAAAAATACTAAAAAGAGGGGGATGCAAATAGCTGCCATGAAAACTCTTCCTCCTAAGTTAAAGTTCCTCTGCTTTAGAGTGTGAGCGGCTTGTCCCAGCGGGAGGCGGCTCCCCCTGGCTGGGCTTGGGGGGCTGCGATGATGGAGAGGGTGTGGCCCTTGGAGGGCCAGTGGATGAGAAACTGCACCCCTTCCTCTTGCCCTGCTCATCTTCCCCAGCCGCTCGCATAGGGCCAGCAGGCTGGTGAAGGAGCTGGTGTAGGGCAAGCCTCGTGCGAATCTCAGGGCTCGGTCTTTGCCAGGCCTTGTGACTCCAAGCAGGCTCCCCAGCCTCCCTTCCTTTGACCAGAGTATCTCCTGGGGTGGGCCAGAGGTGGTGTCTGTTGTGAAGACTCATGTTTGGGACCCCCAGGACAGATGCCATGGTAGATGGTGTGCCAGGAGCTGTTCCCTTCTGCCCCTAATCACCATGGTGCTGAGGTTCAGTGGTGGCATTCCCACTGTGTGCCTGAGGGGAGGAAGTGAGTTAAGTAACTTCCGTCTTAACAGCTCAGCCCTGGCCTCGTGACAGGCTGGCCTGAATGCCCAGTCACAGAACTGTTTGCTCTCTAAGGTCTTAAAAACGAACGCTGCAGTCACACCCTGCTTTTGTGGTTGTGGAAAAGTTAGAAACTTGGGCGTGTACAGCACAGAAGATAACCCTGCCTCCTCCCACGGCCGGGACAAGACGTGGAGGGTGTTTCTCTGGCCTTTTACTCTTTATCTTGGGGGTCGTATGTGTGCATAGATGCTGTTTTTAATAAAGAACATGGTTACAGACAGTAGGGCAGGGTAGTTAACATTGTGATTCTGGGCTCAGATTCCATTCCAGCCCCATCAAGTACTAGCTGCGTAGTTTGGCGTGTTTTTAACATCTCTGCCTCAGTCCCCTAGCCTAGGAAATGGGAGTGACGCTGGGGCATATTTCATAAATATTCCTCGGGCTGACTGAGCTCACCCATGAAGTAAGTGCCTGCCTGCAGTACCCCTCGCTGCTGAACGTGCAGCCTGCAACTCTCCCTGTAAAATGGCATCGTCATGTATGCATATTATGCTTCTCTAAAAAGCATGTGTGTCGCCATGCAGTGGTGGCGCACGCCTTTAATCCCAGCACTTGGGAGGCAGAGCCAGACGGATCTTTGTGAGTTCAAGGCCAGCCTGGTCTACAGAGTGAGATCCAGGAAAGGCTCAAAGCTACACAGAGAAACCCTGTCTCAAAAAAAACCAAAATAAATAAATAAATAAATAAATAAATAAAAAGCGTGTGTCAACACGTAGCTCCCCTGTGGAGGTCAGAGGACAGTTGTGGAAGTTGACTCTTCTACCATGTAGGTCCTGGGGACCCCCTCATGTCAGTCAGGGTTAGCAGCATGTGGCCCTGTCCCTTGAGGCATCTCAGGGGCTCGACTGTGCTTGCTTTATGCATCCAGTCTTTCTCTTTTGTACTGTGCTGTTGTGTGGACATTTGGAAGTTCTCCCTGAGAGCTGCTTCTCCTGCCTTGAGCACCCTGGCGTACGATGTAGAGGTGTCTTTAGTTGGAGACTGGCACGGAGGGCCCTGTCACCATTTCTCAGCCCCAGTCCTAGTGCCTCCTTTGCTGGCTGTCATCAGAATCTCCAAGAAGCCCCACTTGGTTCTTGTAGCCCTCAGGGTTCTGACTGTGGAGTGTGACCTTTTAGCCCTGCTCAGTGGCACACAAGTATGGTTTGTGCGTGTGTGTCAGCCTCCCAGAGACTCCAAGGTCAGGCGTTTCTGTGGCCACAGAGCCGCTGGGGTTTCATCTGCAAATGAAAACCACCTGGCCAGCTGCATGGGTCAGATGGGAGCCAGATGGGAGCAGTCAGGCGGGCGGGCGGGCGGGCGGGCGGGGCAGCCTGGGGCAGTGGCCAGTGGTCTCTTTCCACTTCCTATTGCCTCTGCCTCCTTTCACCCTTGTCTCCTGGAGTGCCAGGTAGTCCAGGATTGGGCAGCCACCAGCCCGGAAGATGTGAACTAGAGCCTGAGCGTGCCGATGGGCCCTCAGGTCTTGTGGGAGAGGAGCAGCGGGTGGCCAAGTGGCTGCTAGGGTCAGAGCATGGCACAGCAGAGGGCATGGGAGGGAGGGTGGAACAGCAGAGTCGGTGGAAGTCTCTGCACCGGCACCAACAGTCTTCGGGTGTGAGGAGACCCATCGCCGCAGCAAAGCCTCCCTAGGAACCATCCTAGGAACCATGGTGGCTGAGTGACAGCTGGTTGCCGCATTGGGGAGTCAAGTCAGTCTGGTCACCAGGCAGGGGGAAATGTGTGCAGTGATATTTGGCGTTGTCACAAATGAAGGAGGGTGGGACACTAACTACATCATCCATCCTTTGGTCTACACGGTCACAGTAGGAACCAGGTTCAAAGAGGAAATGGGGCGGGAGATTTTTTCTCAGATTTGTGGATTAAAAGGATGAGGGAGGCACTATACTAATTTCGATCTCCAGACTCTCTTGGGAAGCAGAGTACTGGGGCGTCTAGCTCTCAGCCCTCAGCCTTCTGCTGTGCTGAAGGTGACTTAGGATGCAGTGGGGGTGCAAGGTCAGAATGAGACAGTGGGTGATGAAGTTTGTTTGTGTTTTGTCTGTTTGTTTGTTTGGAGGGGCAGTGCTGGTATTGAACCCAGGCCCCTGAGCTTGCTAGGCAAAGGGCTTTTCCACTGGAATCTAAACTTCCTGCTGTGACTTCTGATAGTCATTGCTGGGACAGCATTGTGATGGTTTGCAAGCAGCTGGCTCTGCTTTGAGTGAGGTTTGTGAACGGGGGAGACAGAGGCCTGGTCCTGAGCTTGGGGGATATGTGCTCGCCAACTGAGGTCACGTGGCTGTGCCACTACATCCCCACAATACTTGGAAGAAGATCCATGGAGAGGTCTAGGGTCCTTGCTTCCCCAGGCCTCCTCAAAGTCAAGGTCTAAGGTTGCCGACATCCCTTGGCCACATTTAAACTCATTCCCACATCCTTTCCAGTCCTTCACACCAAGGCCGACCAAAGTTTTAAATGCTCACAGGGCAGGTGTTCTCGTGAGGGCTGGAATATGGACCCATTGTAGTCACCAGCGCGACAGGTGTCATGTTTGGGGCAGCAAGGCTGTACATTTGGAACATATATTTGGTATTAGAATTAATGTATGGGCTGGAGAGATGGCTCGGCAGCTAAGAGCACTGGCTGCTGTTCCAGAGGACCTGGGTTCAGTTCCCAGTCCCTCTTCTAGTATCCTCAGGCACTGTACACAGGTGGTGCACAGACTACACGCGGGCAAAACACTCAACACTTTTTTTTAATGTGGCAGAGCTAGGTATGGTAGTGCACACCTTTAATCCCAGTACTCAGGAGGCAGAGGCAGGTGAATCTCTGAGTTCGAGGCCAGCCTGGTCTGCACAGTGAGTTCTAGGACAGCCAGGGCTACACAGAGAAACCCTGTCTAAAACAAACAAACAAACAAACAAACAAACAAACAAACACAAAGTGTCTGGAGAAAAAAGCCCCCCAGAGAGGGCTAGGTCGACAAGACCCAACCGACAGATGGATTGTAGTCTTTGAGAGTCTGAGAAGTTCTGCTGTAAAAATCTCAGGATTGAAAAGATGTAGAAAAGCAGCATAGATGCTCCACATCTCGCCTCCGAAGAAAGGGTGTTTCACTCACTCACTCACTCAGGTTAACTATTAAGTTCAGTTATGCTGTTTGCGGGTGCCCAACACTGCAGATGTGGTAATGGCTGCAGACTGTGCAGTTGCCTGTCTGTGTTGGGAGGCTGGTCTCCATGTCCTCACTGCAGGGGCAGCTAACCCCTGCCCAGTGCCACTTTTGAGTAGAGCACAGAAGGAAGGGAACATGCCGGGTGGTGGTGGTGCACCCCTTTAATCCCAGCACTCAGGAGGCAGAGACAGGCGGATCGCTGAGTTTGAGGCCAGCCTGGTCTGCAGAACAAGTTCCAGGACAGCTAAGACGATATAGTGAAACCCTATTTAGAAAGAAAGGAACATTCTAAAAGCATTTGATGCTTAAATGCCAGTTAATTCCTGAGATCGTGCAGGCCTCCAGCTGGTCTGGCGTCTAATCACCAAGCCCTCTCTGTACTGCATTATTACATCATATCATCAACGCCCTTCACTTCCTCCACATGCATTACTGTAGTCGTCTTCATGTCAGCTTTCACCGTCTCCTCCCCTTGACTTGAGCACTTGCACAGCATCCACAGCACATCGTGACCCGGCGGCTCTGCAGTTAGTCCTGTGAAGGAGAGCCAAGTGTTTGCAGTCCTCCGGCACACAGCGTGTCCCGAGCTGTGCGGAGCACTTAGGCACGTGAGCCGCCGCGGTCTCCATCGCCACTCCTCTCTGCAGAGAAGATGGTCTCTTCTGTGAGCCTGCCTTCTCCAGGCCATGTGCCAGTTGGAGCTGACCTGGGCATCTGGTGAGCCTCCACATGATGTGCCACAGGCTCCTGCCCTGGACTGCTGCTGGCAACAGAGCCCTGAGCTGCGGCTGTCTCCCTCAAAGCCACCAGAGTCTTGTGATTGTGGTTTTGTTTCTTTGTTTCTTTCAAATAAAAATTCCGTGTTCAGTGTACAGTGCAGTTCTGTAAATTTTTAGTAACTGTGCAGAGTTGTATAACCATAGCCACAGTCCAATTTTAGAATGCTTCCCTCACCCCGAAAAGAGCCTTATACCATTTCTAGTCCTCTTCATTCCCACCCTGCCCCAGGGAGCCACTGTTTATCATTTCATGTATGTGGATCTTGTGGATTCTATTTTAAAGTAGTTGGTAGCATTTGTGGAGCTGAGAATTGAACCTAGGACCTTATGCTTGCTAGGCAAATGCTCTATCACTGAGCCATGTCCTTAGTCCCTAAAGTAGTTATTTTGCTCTGAAAATAATATCTATCAGAAAGCATTTGCCAGCGGTAGAGGCCAGGTTGTCAAACTGACTATTTCCTTTGGGATGTGTGAGTTTTGGGGTGAGAGGCATTGCATTTATTTATTTATTTATTTATTTATTTATTTATTTGCAATGCCTTACCTTTTTACAGAGATCACACCATATATATGTACGTACGTACGTACATACGTATACATACATACATACAAACAATAAGGAAAACATGGTAAATGGAAGAGTTTGTGTTTTACTTGTGGAAAATGCAAAAAATAAAAGAGATTTGCCAGGCTTGGTGGTGCACACCTGTAATTCTGTCACTAGGAGGCTGAGGCAGGAGGATCACTTTCAAGGTCAGCCTAGGCTATACAGGGAAACCATGTTGAAGTGGGAGAGAGGAATAATTTACTCAGCATTCCCCTTTATGGGCAAAACCTCTTTTACATTTTGGTGTTTTCCCCCAGTCTTCTCTGAACATATTTTTTTAGCAAAGCAAATTTTCCACCTCTCCCAACAGCATCATCTAACAGCTTTGGAAACTTCCTGTTAATGATCACAGGTTGCAGTGTGTTATGTTATCTTTGTACGGTGGTACTATACTTGTTGGAAATCAAGGTTGCCTTCACTTTGGGCTGTTATGAATATTGCTGAAATGAACATGTTTCATGTCAGAGCCTCTTACACAATCTTTATGAATTCCTGAGTCTCAGGGTTGGTGTGCTTACTCTTAAATTGTTTTTCTTCCCAGTTTGAAACTTAGTTGCAAAACTGCTTTCTAGCTATCTTGCCTGCATTTCATCTAGTCGTTCAAAAGGCTTACATGGTGATTGGCTCGGGATCCCAGGGCCGCTCTATTGCATGAGGCTGAGGTAGGAGGATCTCGAACTGACCTCCTGAGGCCAGGGCTGCGGGGGATGGCCGACGGCAGAGGAGCCGGTGCACTGGCACTGAATTTTGCTGTTTAGACAACCATTTGGCCCTTGGCAGTTTGGTTTCCTAATTTTAAAGATCCTAACAGTGTCTGACACTCCAGAAGCATTCAGTGCCATGTCTGAAGTGTTCAGCTTTGATTCCTCTGTTGGTTTTTGTTTGTTTGTTTGTTTGTTTGTTTGTTTGTTTGTTTCCAAGACACCTGGGGAGCGGGTGAAATGGACAGGGTTTCTCTGTGTAGCCCTGGCTGTCCTGGAACTCACTCTGTAGACCAGGCTGGCCTTGAACACAGACATCCGCCTGCCTCTGCTTCTCAAGTGCTGGGATTAAAGGCCTGTGCCACCCGCCGCCACCACCCAGTGGCCCCCTGCAGTTTTATAGTTCTGGTGATGGAAGCCGCCAGGCATCTATTGTCAGGCATCTGTTGTGCAGCTAGGGCAGACATGCTGCTCTGCCACCCTCTGTGGTGTGTGCTCAGTGAGTGAAGTCCAATGTGTGTGCTGTGCCCCTCCCCCTCCCCTGTCACCCTGTCCGCAGGCCGTTCCTCCATGTCTGTCATGGAGGCTCCTTTTCCTGCCCAGCCCGGGCTGCAGTAATCCTGTGTACACCCCTCCCTCACTTGGAAGCCGAGTCCCTGGGCAAGTGGACTCCCGGTGTGCCACCAGGTGCCCTGAGTCCCTTCCCTGCAGGGTCTGGTCGGCAGGACAGGCAGGATGCAGTGCGCACTTGTTGCTTTCCTGCTTGTCACGACAGTCGTGCTCTGATTTCAGTGTCTTTTCAAAGTGTTGGAGTTTTGTGGGTTTTTTCCTTGTTTGTTTTGTTTTGAGGCAGGAGCTCACTGTGTAGCCCTCACTGAAACTCACAGATACCTATTTGCCTGCCCCTTCCGGAATCCTGAGTGCTGGTATTGAAGGCATGCCCCCACACCTGGCTTTGAAAGTGTAACTTTTAGCATAATATATATGCCTCTGGGATGAAGCAGAGGGAGCTGGTGGAGTGGATGCATGAACAGATGCTGATCCTGAGTCCCCCCTGTCTGTTGACTGTGGCGGCCCAGATCCCACAGCCAGCATGGTGGCCCCTTGCTGAGAATCCCGGGTTGTCCTTCTGAGCAGTTGGTCTTAGGCTGGACTCAAATTCACCTTTTCGTTGCACACGAGGGTGGAGAGAGCTGTGAGGGTTGGATTTCAGGAGAAATGCCTAATCTCCGTAAAGAGTGGATTGTTTCCATATCACCTCTGCTAGCGTTTATTTACAGTGCCCATTGATCATGAAGGATCTTTTATTAATGTGCCTCCTGAATGAGTGTGTCTCCACCACTCTAGGCAGCTCACTGGACTAGTCAGTTGTGTGTGTGTGTGTGTGTGTGTGTGTGTGTGTGTGTGTGTGTGTGTGTTCTTTAGCTGTGGGAACGGTTGTTGCTCTGCCCTGCTCTCCCCTGCCCTCCCCCGCCCCCACACACCCAAGTGTCTGGACTACACATGAGAGTGGGCTGGAAGAGATGCAGAAGAAGTTCTTTCTGGTTAGGACCCGATTCTCTCAAGAGCAAACAGATGGGCTACGGAGATGGTGCGGGGCGCACTTGCCTCACAGCCACGAGAGCCTGCATTCGGATCCCCAGAACCACGTACAACCAGACGTGGTTACACACATCTGGAATCCCTGCCCCAAGACAGGATGAGATGGGAAGTGGAGACAGGAATCCCCAGAAACTTGCAGGCCTGCTAATCTATTGAAAAAGGTCAGACATGGTGAGAGGACCAGTACCAGAGGTCGTCCTCTGATCTCTTCAAGTACACACACACACACACACACACACACACACACACCCCTAAGGGCTAGATCTGTCAGGAACATGCCAAGTGGCAAGCACTAAGCCCTGGAAGAGCTGCCCAGTAAGTGGCCTGAATCTGTGTGCATGGACGCAGGTGGAGCTGGGAACAGTGGCCAACAGGGAGGTTTGTAGCAGCTCTGCTTCTTCGGGCCTTTAGGTCTTTGGAGGATGCTGTGTGGCAGAGAACTGGGATAGCTTGGACATGGGTCTGGTAAACAGAAGGACTGTCAGTGGGAGGAAGAAGAGCTACAAGCAGCTAGTGCTTTGTGATTAGGCTGCCTGTAAGAAGCGACGGTCCCCAGGTGGCCGTCAGCAAAGACTGGAGGCCAGTGCTTCGGGGTTGTGTAGGGACCGGGACTTTGAAGTAATTGAAGTCCCCCAAGGGTCTGTGGTGCTTTTTAAGAAACAAAGATCTTAACTCAAAATTCCTGCTACTTGATATGGGCTTTTTCCATTCCACTCCAAGTGTGTGTGGCTGCATTCTACAGGAATAGGGTGTCTGCAATGGTTTTAAAACTCTGATGCCCACCCATGGGGCTGAAACAGCCCTGCACTTCACCTGCCTTTTCCTCAGGTTGTGTCCACTTCAAGTGGACAGTCAAGGCCAGCAGGCTCCTATGGGCAGGCAGTCGCCATTGAGACCTACCTCCATGCTCCTCCTTGAACTTGCAAGGTCTTGGAGGGAACTCAGGCAAGAACAAATCTGGCCGTGAGCAAAGCTGTTTTCCACCGTTGATTGGAAACGGATTCCTACCCTGCCCCTTGCTCTGGAATTAATCTTCCTGTGCGAATGAGCTAAGCCATGCTCCTCAGCCAGAGGCCACAGGGGAAACCGGAAGAAAGTGAAGGAACCTTGCTGGTGCCGGTGCCGGTCTCCCGGGTCATCCCCACTGGGGACTCAGGCACAGCACCCGAGTCTTCTCCTTTTTGGTTTCCGAGCAGAGGAACAGACACAGCCCCTGGCATGGTCCTCGGGCCCTGTGCAGAATCTCTCGGTGAGACAGCACACAGACAGATGGGCCAGGCCCCTGCCACATAGAAGCCAGGGGCATCAGCGGTGGGAAGCCTAGGGGGTCATCTTGGGAAACTTCCCCCTTTTCCTCAGCATGTTCTGGCTGCCTTTGGTTCATTTCCTAATACAATTTTCTCATTACAATCTACCTTCCCAAAGCTGCGGGGAGCATCACATTGCTGAGGTGCACGGGGGCGGGGGGGGGGGGTGCCCCGCTTCCTCCCTGAGTTGCGCCCGAAGCACTGAGCTGTGCGTGTTGACAGAGTGCAGCATCTGCCTGCGGTCCCCGTGTCCTGTCAGAGCCGCGCTCCACAGCTCTCCAGCTTCTCCCCAGCACTTATCCCAGCTGGCAGAGCTGTGACAAGGGTTTCCATAAGCGTTCCCACGATCCTTTAAGTGAGGAGTGTGACCTCGGAGCCATGGGCCTGGTCCCTCCTGCCGGGGGAGGTGGTGGGAGGTAAGAACAATACTCAGATGGATGGATGGATTCTGTCTGGCCCTCTGCAGAAAGCTGAACATTTGTTGGCCATGCAAACACTTGTTCTCTGGGGAGTCAAGGGTTAGGAGGGGAAAGTGAGTTGCCCTCTGCCTATCCCTGAGCAGAAAGCTGAGGAAACACCCCCCTCCGCTTTCCTGAACTCGACTCTGTTCTATCTGGTTGCAGAATTTATGAGCTAACTATCAGACAAACTTGGCAAAGTGAAGCAAAGATGTTTTCTCTTTTTGTCATGAGTGAGTGAGTCTGAAGCTGGCTTTGCTGAGGCCCCTGGGTAGCAGTTTATCTGGCTTCCCTGTGCTGGGGTGGGGGTGGAGGGATCCTGGATAGATGCCTTTCTGATGCTACAGTGCTAGGACATCTTGTGTGACAGTAACCCTGCTGCCCCTGGTGAGTTGTCCTCTGGTGCAGGACCCTTTCCTCACCCCAGGTCTCACACTGCCATAGTCTCCAGGCAGCTCGGGCATTCACAGGACTGAGAGGCAGAGGCAGTCAGGGCTCTGTGTATTGTCTCTCTTGGAAACCATTCCAACGTTAATTGGGCAAGTGTGTCTCCCAGTGCTTGGTGGGGTTCTGTATGTAGCCATCTGTAGGTTAGCGATCTACAGTGTAGAGGTAATCGGGGGCGGCACCCTGGTCTTTCCCTCCAGTCTCTTCCTTTCCTGGCCTCTGAGCCATGTGGCATTTCTTACCTTTACAGAAAGCTATGAGACTGTCATTTTTTGAGTGGTCAGCACTGGAGGTCTATCCCAGGGCCTTGTGACTGCTAGAGCTCCAATGATTGAGCTGTATCCCCAGCCAAGGCTGTTTACCTTTAGTGGAAGTGGTCAGATTGGCAGATGCACCAGGATGAGAGTTTATCTGCCTGGGGACGGGAAGTGCCGTCTGAGGAACTGAGTGTTGGGATCTGTAGAGATGTGTTCTCCTGGCCTCCCAGCGGTCCCTTCACACAGGTGCACAGAGAGATGCACAGCCCAGATCAGCAAGCACGTCCATCCCCTTGATCTGGCCGTGGAAGCGTCCAGGCTCATGGATCCTTGGGCCTCCAGGGCACAGTCTTGGCCGTGCTGTGATGTAGAGTCCAGCACTGTTCCCTAGAGGTGGCCAGCGAAGCCCTTAGTTTGAAATGTGAGACTTCCTTACCTTCTCATTCCTTTTCTCTCCTGTTGACTCATGGCCCACGTATGTATTAGTCACCCCCATTTCCTCTCTAAAGAATAGCACAGAGCAGAGATCACCATGATCCTTATCTTCTGGGGAAAACCTGAGCTTGGAGTTCAGAGGCTAGCCGCAGGCTGTGCACGCACACCTGGTGGGGTCTGAATTTGCTGACCACCTCTGTACCTGGGGTGCTGCCCGCTTCCTCTGCGGCTCAGTGGTCCTCCTCACCTGCACACCAAGGGTGCTGCCCGCTTCCTCTGCAGCTCAGTGGTACCAAGCCAGATGTTGAGTAACTGACGCCTCCTCCTGTGGAAATGTCAGAGAGAGGTGGCAGGGTCTTAGGACAGGAGGATGGATTTACTTAGGGCTGTGTGTTACAATCCCAGAGAGGAGGTCGAGGCAGGCAAGAGCCCTTGAGCTTGCTGGCTAGCTCCTATAGCCTACCTAGTAAGTCCTAAGCCAGTGAGAGGCCTTGTCTAACTAGTAAAGTAAGAAAGGTTGTCCTCTGGCCCTCAACGTACGTTTGTGCACATGCACGTGTACCTACACACACACACACACACACACACACACACACACACACACACACACACACACACACACACACAGAGCTATAGCTGTATTTTTGCTGATGTCTCTGTGGCAGTGAGGTAGAGGCTGCCATTTTGGCTTAGTGGGAGCTGCCCTGACCTCACCAGGCTGCTTTAGATGGTAGTCTGATAGCATGGTACTCAACAGTACTGCCCAGGATTGAGCTTAGTTCCCCGTCAGCATGACGTTTTGGAAGTGGGGGGGGGGGCTGGTGCCTCCCTCTCTAGTTCTATCTGCCCATTTAGGGTGTTCGATTCCTTCCCTTGACAGCTTCCTTTGAGACACTGCACTCAGCATTCATTCCAGAACAGAGGGTGGGGGGGGCTTCGAGCCTCTGCTGGTGCGGCTTGCTGGCAGACCAGCTCAGATGAGCCACGTCTGCAGATGGAAGGCTGACTAGGCCCTTGGTAGAGATTGCTTTGGTCTAGCTAAAGAACCAAAACGACTGCCTTTGACAGGATGGATTTTTCAACCCTTGTTAGAGGCTACCTACTTGTGTGCCTTCAGGTTAACCAGTAAGCAGAGGACAGGCGTGGCTTGAATTTTGCATAGAGGCATTGGAGCCTGGCCTCTGGGCATGGTGTTAGACTGTGGGTTTCTTTACAGTCTAACGCTTCTTAAACACTGCCTTCCAGTGACCCTCCATAGGAGATAGTGTGGTTGGTTCCATTTAACAGATGGAAAAATTTAGGCTCAGGAAGGTGACAGATTTGCCCAGACCCCCACTACTAGGACTTGGCAGGTGCAGGCTTGACACCCTCCACTGTCTTGCTACTGAGGTCCTGTCTGCCAGCCATGGATTTGCCAGGTGTCTGTCGTGGGTCTTGAACAGTGAAGCTAGGAAGTATCATTTTTTTGACATTTCCCTGCCCTGTGGGTCCTGATGTAAACCAGAAGAGAGGGATTACCAGGTCTTAGTTTAAATTTGCAAGCATGCCTGGCAGTGGTGGCACACATCTTTAATTTCAGCACTCAGGAGGCAGAGGCAGGCGGATCTCTGAGTTCAAGGCTAGCTTGGTCTACAGAGCTAGTTCTGGGACAGCCAGAGCTACACAAAGAAACTCTTATCATGAAAAACAACAATAACAAAATTGCAAGCATGTCACATGTTGGTAAAATATTGCATTGTAGGTTTCCATCAGCAGAATAGCGTTGGTGACACCGTGGAGGGGTGCGGGGACAGGTCCTTGCAGGATTCTGTCCTGCTGTTCTGTACCTGTGATTGACAGTTCAGTGTGGTGTCTAATCTTTGAGCTGGGACACGCAGACAGCAATTTGCAGAAGTTGGGTGTAGTCTATCAAATTTTGTCACATATGGGCCTGGGAAGTAGGAAGAAGTCACCAAGTTCAGAGGTGCATTTGCCTAGAGCACCAATGTTTCACAGCACACAGTACAGCAACTCCAGTGGATAGCAGTTGCCCACACACTCAAAATAGCTAGTAGAGAGGGCTTGGAATGGCCCTGCCCGAGAAGTGGTGTGTTGGAGGTAGTAGATAGGCCTTGGTCTGATCAGTACACGTTGTGGGTGAGTTTAAAAGTTAAAATACGTTTTAAAATAAGGCATGTGCTATTGGTTTATTTTTCTTGTGCCAGGGCTTGAACCAGGGATTTATGTGTGTTGGGCAAGCAACTTTACTGCTGAGTTACATCTCAGCCCACCCAGTGCTTATTTGATGCACAAGTATTGTGTTCCTTTTAAGCCTCCCTCGGGACCTAAATCAAGAAACAGCCCTGTCATATTTGTAGGTAGAATGCTTGGGTTGGTGGAGACTTCATTAGCCCCTCACTCCTCCACATTCTTTACATATTGCTGCTTTGAGACCTTTCTATTTGTGCTGTTGGCCGAATGGACCTGATTTGGCATACCCCCACCCCATCTTTGAAAGCTGTGCAGTGCTTTATTGGGGTAAACCCATGTCCAGATATTATAGATTGCATCCAGGCTACCTTGTAACTATGTTTAGGAAAAGGGTTTTGTCGGCTGGCCACGCCTGCTACAAAAGGCATTCACTTCTCTTGGCCAGTGCACGTGTGGACCTTTTCCAAACAGTTTTCTTCTGTGTTTGGAATACAGGGACACTGGATTAATTGTCTGGCTTTTGAGAAGAGTCTTCTTGCATTTCTGGTGCCATTGAGGTGGATGTGGACAGCACACATGCCATTTATTGAAGAAGTCTTGGGATTGCCCCTAATTATGTGTCTAGCTGCCAGTTGACAAAGTGGAGGATTAGTCGATGGTTATATGAAACCAGCCAGGATCATGCAGAGGCGGCAGCTGTAGACATCTGTGAACCATTAATGAGCAGCCCATAGGTGATGGCGCCCTGTGGACTCTTCTGAAGGGGCCAGGAAACCATCAACCAGAGAAACTGTCTCCAGAAGGCCTTAGTGTTTTCAAGAAATCACCTGTCAGTAGTGGTGTGTGTGAGACTTGGTTGTAATCCAAGGAGACAGATTGGTGAAGGACTGCCCCAGCCCTGCCCAGCCTGAGAGAAGACTCGCTGTTGCTGATTGGTTCTGAGCCAGCAGCCTGTTCCTGGAAGTTGATGTTCAGTGGAGCCTGTTGGTTAGCGGCCTGTGTAGACTGTTGGGGCATGAAAGCCAGTCGTGTCCTAGTGCTGTGGCTCCAGGGCAGGTGGCCTAAGCTTCCTGGCTCCCTTTGCTTGCCTGTGAAACTGGTGCCATCCTCCCCAGGACACGGGCTGGTCATCAGTGGCTCGGTGACAGCTGCCATGTTACTGTCTCCCCTTTGCTTTTGAAGTTGGTTTGCATGTTGAATATTCTTAACGATGAGCAGTTCACCTGGAAACTCAGAGTGGTCTGAGTCGTGTGTTCCCCTCCTTCCCTCTCTAACTTCCTTCCGGTGAGCCCAGGGCCTGCCTCAGTGCTGTCAGGTCAGGTCTCCTGACAGAACCTCCACCGTACTGTTGGCTGAGGAAGCCAGCCCAGCCTCGTTCTTCAGTCTCTGCTTATGACTGAGCAGGTGGAAAGCGCAGGTGTGGAATGAGGGGTTTGTATCTGGGTCCCGGTCCACTTGCTCTTGAGTTCCAGTCTAGTGAGGTCCTGGTCAATCTGGGCCACAAGTTGCCTCATTGAGAAGGTTTGGAGATTCCCGTCAGTGTAACAGCTCTGTGTTTTCAAGCCTGGCCAGGTAAGCAAGCTACTCGTGCGAGGATTCTGCTCCAGGTCATCCAGCTGGCATAAGCAGGCCCAAGAACATGCTGGCGGAGTCTGGCGGAGCCAAGCACTTACTCCGTCTGCTGTCGTCTGACCTGGGCGTTTCTCTGCTTTGCCATCCCTGTTGCCTTAGTATGTCCAAGGCATGGAAACAGACAGCCGCCGCCTGCAGAAGTACTGGCTGGGGGTTGTTTTAGCACACAGGACATATGTGCGGGTACCATAGGTGGCCACCATCTGTGTGTAGGAGAAGTGGAGGGTATAGGGGATAAGGGCAGCTGCCTTCCACAGCAGGTAGAAGAGCCCGAAGTAGACCTGCTTGCTGAGAGCAGAGTCTACCATCGTCAGGAGGTGCCAACACAGCTGTCCCTCCTGAGACTCTGGGACCTGTTCCTTTCAGAGAACCCCGCCTTTCCACCAGGTTTGCAGAGTGAGTTCCAGTCCCCAGGAAGAAACTACCCAGAGTTCTGCAGGCTGAGACTGCAGACAGAAGCGCAGCTCCAGCTCTTGCCTGTGACTCAGTCCGGATGCTCCAGTTCCTAAAGGACTGTGTAGGAGAAGGGCCATCCATGGTGGTTCGAGAGCGAGATGGGGAGCTGTGTGCAGGTTGCTGAGTTCCCGCTGGAGTCAACACAGTGGAGAAGCACGGGGCAGTTCCCACTGTGGGGTCCGCTGTCTAGGCACCTTGGGGCTCTTCTAGGCCTGTTACCGTGCTCCGGTTTAGACAGCCTCAGATGGGCTTGTCAGCACTGGCAGACAGGGCGCTGGTGTCGTAGTGCAGCTCTTCCCGCTGTGACCTCTGGAAGCTCCAGGGAGCGGGCTGCCGAGAGCAGAAAGAAGATCTGAGGAGGACCTCTTGATCGCAGCTGTGGGGTTAGCTTACCCCGTCCTTCTGTCCTCCTCATTGCAGCTGTAGGGAGCCGTTGGTCTGCATGCTTTGTGGCCCCCAGGGCCAGGGTGGATGTTGGCTTTCGGGTCTGTCCTCTGTTGGTGCTGAGTGCTTGGCAATTTCAGTGACCTCCTCCTTCCTAGAGACTTGGCAGCCCACATGGAAAGCCTGTGTCAATAGAGAGAAACCAGGCAAGAATGGGCCCTAGGGTGCCCAGAGGGTGCCCTGGCAGAGAAGCCCTGTCGTTATGCCCCAGTGGGTTCCGCAGTGTGGGAAAGATGTGCTGTCAAAATGACATTGCTTCTGCCACCATGCTGGGCACTTTAAATAGTTAGTTTTTCTGTCAAGATAAGGCACACGAGCTAGCAGGTTAGGCAGTTCAGGGACCTGAGCTCCTTCCTTCCTGAGGCGTCACCATCCTCTTGGGCCATCTGCATGATCTAAGACAGCACTAGATGGTTTGTGGTATGTCACATGATGTTTGTGTTAGCCTGTTTTAAAAGATGTCGGTGACCCAGCCATGGCAATGTGCAGTAGACGCCAAAGTTTCAACCAGGTATTGCTTTGACCTCTTCGCAGATGGAAACAAATGCCGCCCCGAGGGTACTTTGTTTGTGCCTGGCCGCATTCATCAATGTCCCTTCCAGGGGGAGTCATTCAGTAGAAGAATCACTTTTCATTTTATGAAACCAAAATGTGCATTTTTCTGGAGTGACCTGGCGCAGAGTCTGGGTTTGCCCTCGATTCTCTCCCAGATAGCCCCCAGCACAAACTGTTCTAAGTCCCAAGGCAGAAAGCAGATTCTGTTTTTAAACAATTGCTTGCTGGGTCACGAGACCATCTGAGGCCAGTCCTGGTCAAGTGAGACATGTCTGTGGTAAGTCAGCCCAGCCTCCAGGCGCCAGCAGCCTCCCCCCTCCCCCCACAAGTGCTGTCTGTGAAGTGAGTGTTCGCTAAACCTCCCAGGAATGTAAACCGAGGCACCAGCTCTGCAGACTCCAAGGCCCCCAGGGTTGTTTACATACAGATCCTCGACAGTCCAGATCTGCCCTCACCAGTCAGGGAGACCAGGCCTAAGCCTGGTCCTCTCTGGAGTTAGATATGCCATGTTTCAAAGGATGCCCAGACCACATGCACTCTGAACTTCTCAACCTGTCTCCTAGACACTACCTCACCCTCTCCGCTCTGCCCCTTAACTGCGGACTCGGCTGTCTTCGGAAGCAGAGGTGGGGAGAAGGCCCTTTGCTGGTCTTCTCTGCACAAAGCTCACCTCTAGTGAGACTGCCCCCCAGTGGTCATCACAAGAATCTTGCATAATACTGTCATCCAACAAGATTGCCCAAGGCCTGGTGTCTCCAAAGTTTCTCCAGCCTTTTCTGTGGGTTATCGGCTCAGGGACATCCTGGCCAGGTCATTCTGGCTTAGGGGCTTATATTGTAGTCACAGTGAGAGCCAGAAATGCCTTAGGGCCAGTCTCTTTCATGGAGCCTGAGCTTCTCTTCCAGTCTCACATGTCCTCAGCACTCACTCACCATTAGGCTTGCTGTAGGATTGTTGAAACAGTCACAGACGCACCCCACTTCCAAGAAGAAAGAGGTATGGACACAAGTGGGTACAGTAGGGGGAGGGTGACCAGGCACGTTGTACAGGGTAGAGTGTCTAGTTATGGCTGATTTTGGAAAATTAGTCTCCTGTGATGCAGGTGTTGACATTTCTCTGTGGAACTCTTCAGAAACTTGTAAACGTACACAGAGCAGTGGATTTTAAAGTTAAGAGTCCAGAGAACCTAGCACAGAAGTGCAAGCCTTCCCTCTGACAGAGATGAAAGCACCCACTGATGGAGTGATGGGGCTCTATGCCAGGGCCCAGGCTAAACAAGCTCTGAGTGGCTGGGGAGTATCTGAGTACAAGTCACTCCTGATAAGGCCCAGTCACCTCCCACACCAGATCCCAGCTGCTCGTCCCCTCCCTGTGCTGTGCTGGCGCTCAGGACAGGAGGGTTCTCATCAACCCTTCCCTTCCTTTTGTACAGCTGAGGTGCAGTGTGGCCCCGCAGGCCCCCCCAGGAGCTGCCTGGGGTACAGACACCGCCCCCCCCCATGTCCCTGGGAGTCTTCTGGGCTTTATCAGCGCTGGGGTAGTGTGTGTACTGTGTTCAGCTGGGACTTATCACAGGCTGGGACATGCCTGGCGCTTGGTGTCCCCTCCATAGGTACTGACACACTTTCTTTGTTGATGATTTCCTAGGGACTTTGTCTCTGTGTGTGCTTAGCAGGGCAGGTTTGACTGTCTGCAGAAGACTGGATGACACTCTGGTACCAGTCTGTACTCTCCAGGGGATATTTTAGCCTGTGGTATTTTATTTGACTGTTAGTTCTCATCCATGTGGACATTATTTTACTTGTTGCCAGGCATGTTAGGCAGTTTTGTGACTTTTTTTAAGTCCTGTGAAAGCCAGCAAGAGCCAAATCTTTCCTCCCTCCGCTGATGTCCTTCAGAAGCTTCCGCTCTTACCCTTTCAGACCCTCAAGCTCTTGTCCTGGCTGATTGTTTTTTGTTTTTTTTTTTTTTTTTCTTAATTGAGTCTGATTTTTTTACTGCCCTGTAAGCTCTGTAAAGACCAGGGACTTTGTGTTCACTACTTAGCATCAAAAACAGAGCTTGTTTCCTAGGAGACAATAAATAATTATTGAGTGACTAATTGAATGGGCAGAGAGTTGTGGAAGGTGAGGTGAAGTGGCCTTTCTTTGGCTACTTCCTTTTCGTCCGTCCTATAACCACCAGTGTTCTGGGAGGGAGAGTCCAGAAAGCTTGCTTTCTGAAGGAAGGCATTTGGAAGCAGCCATTTTAGTCAAGGGGTTGGAGTCTGCAAAAAAAGGAAGTAACTATGAGGGAGGTCAGCCTAAGAAGATGGGCACAGGAACCAAGTTAATCACTCCGTTTTGCTGTGCCTGCCTGTGTCTTCATGTTCTTTCATGTGCACATCCCACAGCAGGTGGCTATTTGGACAGGTCTGTGATAATTATGACTAAATCTCATACATCGGGCCAAGTTCGGGGCCTGGCCCAAGGTTGGCACTCAATGCCTAGTTGTCAAATTGTGAATCAAGAATGATGGTTTTATAGACAGGCAGGGGAGAGGGACCCAGCCATGCATCTTCAGTTAGAATGAGGAAGGAGGGGTAGGATCCATCTAGGAGGTATCTCAGAGGGCAAACAGGCCAAAGCCAGGCACAGATGGAAGTCACACAAACATCTAGCCACAGGAAGGATGTCCTCTTCTGCTGCATCTCATCCTCACTTGCTCCTGGGTGTTTCCTCCTAGTACTTCATTTAGGAGGGCTGGAGAGGTGGCTCAGTGGTTAAGAGCACTTGTTGCTCTTCAGAGGACCCGGGTTCAATTCCCAGCACCCACATGGTGGCTCACAACTATCTGTAACTCCAGTTCCAGGAGATCTGACATCCTCTTCTGACCTTCATTGACACCAGGCATGTGCAGAGTGCATAGACATACATGCCAGCAATATATCCATACACAAAGAATAAATATTAAAAAAATATATACTTAGGTATCTGCCTGCTGACTACAGCAGTAACAGATTAGCACAGTTTGAAGCTTCACAGCATGTCTTGTTAAGACCTGGACAAGGTCATCTCCATCTTCTGATAGCTGTGTGACTCTTCATCATTCCCTGGGCTGCTACATTAGTTTGAGGTGCATAAACATCCACGTATAACAGACAAGTTCACTCATACCTTATGAAAGGTATGGACCTTTCTGGACCTTATGAAAATGGGGGTGTCTCCTAGATTGTCTCCTGGGGACCCCCTCACCTTAATTCTGTTTTCTTCCTGTTCTTGGTGCCGTTTCCCTTTGGACCCCTTGGACTTGGGACGACTCCTAGCTAGTGGCTCCAGTCCGCTCTAATTTTAACTTTTTACGGGCTGTCAGCAGGCTTTCCCATGTTGCTTCACTTATGGGAAGTATTTAGTCATTTCCTAACCTAATGAGAGTTAAACATCCTTAGCCCCAGAAATTTGTTGTGAAACATTTCCAATTAAGATGAATTGGGACGAGCACCGAGGCCTCCTGAGATTGCCGGGCAGGAATGGTGCCTGCCAGTGGGTGCAGTCTGGCCGGTTGGAAGGAAGGCCTTCTGCAGAGACCCCTCAGGGTGAGGAGGAATGGCATGCCAGGGTTTGGGGGTCCAAAGAGGCTGCCCAGAGGTCCGAATGGGGCTCTTGCGTCAAATTTCTGTTAATTGAGTTTCTAGTTAATTCCCACAAGTCCCAGTGTGTCAGGGTTACAGTTGCAAGTGAGCTCAGCTTACATATGTAGACATTTTCTTTTGGATTGTGAGGAAGGTTGCTAATTTTCCAAAAGGTGTCTATTTTCCAAAACCCCCAAGTTTTTAGGGCCTGAGTGAGCTTTGATAAATGCATGCCAGGTGTTTCTAAAGAGGGCCCTTGTTTTGACCAGGTACTAGGAGCAAGCTCCTCCCTCCCCACAAACAAACAAACAAACAAACAACAAAAACAAAAACTGACTCTCTTTGCCAGGCAATTATGGGGTGGCTGTCCTTTGCATTGGAGATGTTGAGTGGAGTCCCTGAGCTCTTGTCATTAAATGCTGGCAACATCCCTTTCCCTGTGACAGGCAAAAGTATTCTCATGCATCTCCTACAACAGGTCAGGTAGAGGTGAGGGCAGGGCAGGTCCTGCAGAAATCATTTCTGGGTGAGAAACACTAGCTTAAATTGACTCACTTAGAGTTTCCGTTCTTTCTTTAAAATTACTGTTTTTAAGTATGTATATGTATGTATGTGCATGCTCAGAGGCCAGAGGTATTAGATACGTTGGAACTAGAGTTGCAGGCATTTGTGAGCCTCCTGATACGGGTGCTAGGAATGGAACTCAGGTCCTTTGCAAGAGCAGTGTGAACTCATAGCCACTGAGCCATCTCTCCAGCACCTGCCCAGGCCCTTATTTGGAGGCAGGATCTTGGGTGTCCCAGGCTGGTCTTGAGTTCATTATGTAGGTGAGGATCACTTGGAACTTCTGAGCCTCTGTCTGCCTCCCAGGTGCTAGAATTGCAGATATGTACCGCCATGCTCTTGGCTTATGCTGGGAATGGAACCCAGGGCCCTTTACATGCTAGGCAAGTACTCTACCAGCTGAGTACATTTCCCGCTCCAGGGTTTTCATTTCTGTGAGGGCAAAGTGAGATTGAATATGCTGTCTAGTTGGTGGCAGCAGTAAGATGGGAGGAGTATTATAAAATAGTGATATCGGGCGTGCGTGCGTGTGTGTGTGTGTGTGTGTGTGTGTGTGTGTGTGTGTGTGTGTACACGCGCATGCCCCTGTGTGTGTGTGTGTGTGTGTGTCCAGAAGCCAGAAGTGTAGCAGATTCCCCTGGAGCTGGAGTTGTAAGTGGTTGTGAGCCACCTGGTGTGGGTACTGGGAATTGAACTTTTTTGTCTCTGGAAGAGCAGCAACACATGCTTGTAACTTCTAGACCGTCTCTCCAGCCCTTAGATCAAGTTTTTACATATGTGAGGCCTGAATGATATTTACATAAGATGTTCCAGGTTTTAAACACATACTGCTGCTGTGTGCTGACATCTTGTATTCATTATTCCCAAGTCACCGTACCATGACTGTCCCCATCACATGCACACAGGGAGGCTGGTGGAGGTGAAGAAACCACCCCAAGGTTCCAAGTCGATGGGGTGGGGGGGGCAGACCTGGGAAATGGAGTTAGTCAGCCCACCTGTGCTGTGCCTTGACATGTTGCAATAGCTTTCTGTGCCGGTGCGCCAAGTCCATACCACCGTGGCCTTGGCAACATACCTTGCCATAAAAGTGGATGTCACAAGCAAGAAGTTTATGAGTACTGAATGCCTCGTTAAGCAAAAGCAGCCGCAGGGTTGGGAGTACTTTGTTTTCTTTTCTTGAGTTTGTTCTCCAAGAATAAATGATCGTATATAACCATCTTGAGCAAGGGACACACTTTTTTTTTTTTTTTTTTTTTTTTTTTAACAATCTGCCATGTATGTATATGTGAAAATATAATTGGCTCCGGTTAGCCGTGTGCCATGTCTGGTGGATACAAAGTGGGCCCCTGCCCCACGCTTGCTGTGGTTGGTCGAGTGGATGGCAATAATCCTCAAAGGTTGTGGCTCATTCCAGCCAGATGTGGCATCCTAAGGATTCCTGTGTGTGTTTTATGAGACCCTTTGGCCTGCTCTGTTAGTGCCTTCAGAGGTCCTGAGATGAGCTGGACCAGTGCAGGTGTCAGATATGAATCAGAACCTCTTCTTGATGCTGGGGACTCCCATGGCCACCTGCCCTCAGAATGTCCCACCCTCATCCTGGTCCTCACCATTCTCTCGGCACACCTTCCTCACTTAGTTCCAAGGTACTGGAACTTAGTTCTCTGTGCTGGAGCCTGCTGTGCACCGAGTTGCCTCTGCTCTATGCTGGTCTTGCCCCCCTCCTCCTCTTCCCCCCCTCCCCTCCCCTCCGCCCTCCCCTCCGCCCTCCCCTCCTGTCCCTTCTCTAGCGTTGCTGTATGTCTATGGGGAGTGGTGCATGGTGGCCCTCGGTGAATGAGTCAGGGGAGTGCCAAGCAGCAAACTGTGACTGGAAAGGTGCTCAGTGATAGAGAGTGGGCTTTACCCTCCGTACCTACCCTAAGACAGCAGTTGGCAGTTTATTATGTTACATTTTACTGGCTAGAGCGAGCCCTTTTTAAAATTAACTCATTTATTTTGTGTGTGTGCGTGTGTGCATTTGGCAAGGTGCACTTGTGAAAGTTAGGACAACTCGTGGGCAGTCAGTTCTTCCTTCTGCTGTGTCAGTCCCAGGAATTGAACTTGGGTTGCCAAGCTTGGTGACAGGTGCTTTCCTGCTTAGCCACCCTGCCACATCTTGCCTGTTTGGTATTGTAGGCCTTAGACTGCTTTTCAGAGAGGCCCCGGGAAACTTCGTAGGCATTGGTTGACTGACTGACTGACTGAATGACGAGCTTGTAATCTCATTACACACCGTGGCCTGCCCGGTTCTTCACTTCTTTTGGATGTGGAGTTTGTCACAGACACATCCGGGGGGGGGGGGGGGGGGGGGGGCTGGCGGTGTCACGTGATAATATTCATCTTTGGCTTAGAGCAGAGGTAACCCGAACTTCCTCCAGGAGCCTGTGGGAGTCAGCACCTGTAGCTGGGAGCTCTGCTGCATGGGGTGAGCGTTGGGAGGCTCGAAGGAGCCCCCACCGTGCCTTCTCCCCTGCAGGATCACCCAGTCAGGCTGCTCTGGAAAGGGGGCAGACTGTCTGCACAGCCTCCCTCCGGGCTGCAGACTCAGGAGAGCCTGGCAGAGGGTCCATTGCAGCTCCCTGGGTCTCAGAGTACCCCGAGGAAGCAGCATCAGAAGGAATGAATGCCGATTTGAAGGCGCTCGGAGTGTTGGCGGGAGTGACTTAGATGCTTGTCTTTTGTTCCTCCACAGAGCGATCAGCAGCTGGACTGTGCCTTGGACCTAATGAGGCGCCTGCCTCCACAGCAGATCGAGAAAAACCTCAGTGACCTGATCGACCTGGTGCGTACCTTCTTCATATGGTTTCACTCGAGGCCAAGGCACACACTTGCTTTCTTCTGTGCTGTTCTTTGTGTGGAATTCCAAACACAGGAAACCTCTTCTCTCCCAAGCCAGACCCCACCACTGGGCTCTGAGATTCCTTCCGACAGAGAGAAGATGAGTTTCATATGGTGGTCTTTCTCTGAGCCCATCTGTATTGATAAAGTCCAGAATAAGTGTTGGTTATAAAGTTAATTATGACCCCTTCCCCCAGTTACATTGATTACATTTTCTATAAGCTTGCATATAGGCCACACTTCTGCAGACATCCACTAAGAAAGCACTCCAGGCCCCCATGTTGGGTGAGCTTCCTCAGCCAGCCCCATACCAGCAGTGTCCTTTTTAGCTTGAAAGGTTTAGCAACAAAAAGTTTTAACACATCTGTTTTTAAAGTATGCAGCTCATTTTTAAAGTTTTTTTTTTTTAACGTATAAAATAATTGGTTTTAAAATGATGCCTTGGATGAGCTGGCACTGAAATAGTACATGAAAATACTAAAATGCTCAACCTTGTAAAGCCCCAGGAGTAATTGAAATCAGCTCCCAGGAGGCCTTCCAGCTTACAGAGATGATTTAATGGGTTCTGGAACCAAGTCTGTTTTTCCCATTGTGTCCCGTGTCTTCCTGGACGTGGAGCAGTGAGGCATCATTTAAAGGGGGGTTTCGACCATTCATCTGCTCTGGTGATTTACTTTTATTCCGTTGTCAGGATTCAGAATGCTTTCACCAGGAAAACAATGCGATAGTAGGAGATTGCCATCAATCCCAGATAAAACTCTGCTAGCAGCCAGGAAGGTCCCCAGTGCAGCCATCTCTGTTTATAGGGCCAGCAGCTCCAGCTGCGAGCAGGTGTGCGAGACAAGCAGGGAGCAGCGGAAGGAGCTGTGAGCAGGAATTGCAAACTGTTGGCGATGTGAGAAGGGGTGATTTCAGGAGGTTAGTGGCCCTGTGAGAAAGCCAGCCACAGGTGCCTTGTGCTGGACTTGAACACAAGGTGGGTGTGAAAGAGATAGTCTCAGGGTGTGTACACACACACACACACACACACACACACACACACACACACACACACGCATGCATGCATGCGCATATACATGCATGCGCGCATGCATGCATGCATGCTCATGGTACATGGGGGTGGCACAGACATCCAGAAGTCAGACTTGATATTGTGGTGACTGTCCCATCCACCACTCTGAATGTTTCGCGCAGGATATCCGCTGCCTCTGTTGTGTGGCCTTATTGAGTCCTCAGCAGTCCTATGAGGCAGCTCTGCCAAGTGCATCCTGGGAAGTATTGGCTCTTTCTTCAGCAGCCTGTGGCTGACCCTGTGTGAACGAGGCAGGCCAGAGTCAGAGATGTGATCAGCCTGCCCCCCCCCCCCCACACACACACATACACACACACCCTGCTCAGCTTCGGGAGTTGTCCTTTAGACTCTGTAACTCTGTGTGAGGTTCACTTCAGTTGGCTTACTTAGTTATTGCTGTAGTTTTGAAATAACCGTCCTAACGTGGGAGCATGGGAGGCTGAACACCTATTTCTCTGCCTGCTCTCGGTGGTTAACAGGCTGTTCTGTTCTTATGGCAGCTGAAGCATTGGATTACAGCTGTTGCTTTCCCCTGAGACCCCGTCACCGCTCGTCTCGGAGATGTGTGTGTAGCTTCATTGCTTGGCTGTAAATGCCAGTTTCCCTCAGGTCCAAGAGGGAGTCACAGCGTGATAGGGAGGGAAGGCGAGGCTGCGGGCTGCCTCGAGCCAAATGCTGGGTCAGGGTGCACAGACACAGGGTAGAGTACCACAAACTGCATCTGTCCTGGCGCCCGGCTGCACCCCCTTTCCTAGTCGGTCTTCTACCAGAACTGCACAAGGGAGGTGTAGAGCTAACTAACAGTTGCTGACTGCACCCAACAGTTAGGGTTTGATCTTAAAGGGTTACTTACATACATGGGAGGATTGATCCCCTTCTCATGGCTCTGTTGGAGGCACTGAACCTTTAGGAGGTGGGGCCTAGTGGAACGAAGTCGGCCTTGTGGGACAAGTCAGCGGAGGAGGTTCCTGGGACCCTGGCCCCTGCCTTTGTGGTCTGCATAAGGTGAGCAGCATCACTCCACACG
The DNA here is from genome assembly GCF_049852395.1 of Peromyscus maniculatus bairdii. Lineage (NCBI taxonomy): Eukaryota > Metazoa > Chordata > Mammalia > Rodentia > Cricetidae > Peromyscus > Peromyscus maniculatus. The sequence continues at coordinate 157,971,039 of NC_134853.1, forward strand.
CTGTGTTTCGATGTTTGGCCTCCTCACAGGCCCAAGAGTCCCAGAGCCAACCAACTATGGACAGAAAGCTCTGAAGCCCCAAGCCAGAAAAATGTGGCATGACCTCCCTTTAAGTTGTGTCGGGAATTTGGTCACATAATGGAAACTTTGCACGCCACTGTGTACCTATGTCTGAGCACAAAATTTCTGTTGTTTCTCTGTTTGATTTTTTTTATAATAAACTTTTGAAGATTCATATGCCTAACCTACCTTTTTGAGAAACTGAGGCTGTAGGGAGGTGGTGTGACCAGGTGGCATCAGGAATGCTGGTCTCTCCTCTTTTTTTTTTTTTTTTATGTATACAGTGTTCTGCCTGCGTACATGCAGAACACCAGAAGAGGGCACCAAATCTCATTACAGATGGTTGTGAGCCCCCATGTGGTTGCTGGGAATTGAACTCAGAACCTTTGGAAGAGCAGCCAGTGCTCTTAACCCCTGAGCCATCTTGCCAGCCCTCTCCTGCTCTTTACTAGGCTCTTTGGTCACCTTTGAGTAGGCTCACCCTAGCAAGAGATTGAATGTGCATGTCTTTGTGGTGTGCCTCAGCTCCCCTACTACTGGGTTCAGAGGCATAAGCTACCATGCCCAGGTCTATTTTAAGTTGTCGCACTTTAAAAATATTATATGGGGCATGAAGGGATTCCCTTCTTAGAGCTGAGCCTTTTAGGATTGGCTTCCATAGCTTCATGGCGTGGCTTGAAAGGTGCCGGCTTGTGTGAAGCCAGGCTTGGGGTCACCTACCTCCAGTCTGGACAGCAGACCCCTGTCAGAGAGTGGGTTGGGAATTTGGGGTGCTTACTAATTTTTTAATTGAAGCATGATGGATGTCAAGATAGAAATGAGGCGTGACTTCTCAACAGATTAGGGTCCAGTGAAGCATGGCTCGTTAAAGCCACACCAGCATGCTGCAGAAGCCATATGTGAGGGATGGCCTAGCTTCAGAGTCCCCCATGTGTGCAAACCATGTGCATGGAACACTTGGGCCGCCTTGCTGCTGGGTCCTGTGACTGACTGTAGAAGTCACTTTAAATACATCCCTTTTCTCATTGTGGTTTTTCTCCTGTTGTGCTTAGGGATAACACTTTTTTCCTCTTAAACTAAATTTGCAGAGCCCTCTTATTCTGTAGGAGTTGTTCTGTCCTGTTGTGGCTCTGAAGTCACGTGCCGTTTGAGTTTTTTCCCAGAGCTGTAATTTCAGAAAACTCACGCTGCCTGTGGCCACATTTCCATTGTCTGGAGTCAGGGAATTTAGAGGGACTCACACAGGGCTCACAGCATTCCTGTGTGCTCACCTGCTCAAGCCAGTGAGGAAAGGAGCTGTTCTTGAGGCGTATCTCCAGTTTTGAGACTGACGAACGAGGATGTTGAGGTTTGCCTGTGTTCCCCCTCAATGGCGCTGTCCCATCTACACAAGGTTGGGTTACAGAGTAGCATCAAGATGTGCCGTGTGCTTGGCAGCCTGGTCACGGCAGCTCAGTTTGCTGTGCTGGGTCAACTCTCTTCTTCCCAGCACCACAGCCTTGGCTGCCTTGGGATTCTGGTGCAGGCTCTGGTTGGTGGGAAGTGACCATTCTTTGCAGATGGCCAGAACATCATTTTATTGCATGCTAATTCCATTGTGCTAGAGGGAAGCTGGCTGCAATTGGTTGCTAAGCTGTTTCAAAAATACCTACACCCATGTGGGCCAGGGATCATGTGATGGGAAGGTTCCCCTTTGACCTTCTGTGGCCTTCCTCTGCACACTGGCAGCTAGAGTCTGCCTCTCTGCTGGGGTATATTTTGAGCTCTGAGCTGAGGAAGGAGTTTGTTTCTGCAGACTGGCACCCACCAGGCCATCCGTCCTTTGCCTTTTTTAGGACCACACCAAAAATAGCCATGGATCTGTTTTACCAGCCTGGAGGCTCGGCTTGCAAACATCAGCCACTGTGTTTTGTTTTGTTTTTTAAATTCCTGCCTTTCTTCCTTCCTGTAGTAACCCAGAGGCTTCATTCTTGGGTGTTCCCAGACTTACTCAAACAGAGACAACTCAGAGCTGGGAGAGCTGCTGGCCACCCTGGGCCTAGGGAAGAGGTGGAGGAGGCGTCTTGATACTTCACCAGCCTGCTGATAACCTGACCAAGTTGTTCCAGTATATTCCTCCTGACAGCAAGCAGATTGGCCACCCTCCGGAAATAGAAAGGGCCACGGGGGTGGTATGGGGTGAAGCGGTGGGACTTCCACTCCAGCCTCAGCAGTAACTGCACTTGGGACTGCTCCCAGAAATTGTCCAGGTGGCATGAGGTCTGCAGGGGCATGATGGGACAGGACTGGTCAGAATGGCCGGGTATGATTACACCTTTGGGCCGCAGAGAACATCTGTGTTTAGTGTTGGGGGCTGTGGTGAAGGGGGCCAAGAATCTTCCACCCTCAAGTATCCTGTGTTGCCAGGTCCTCTTTGTCACTAGTGGGCAGAATTAAGCTTAATACTGTAGTTACAAGCTATCGGTCAGCAGATTAGCTGGTGAATGCTAAGCATTGCTACTTTTCACTTAGTTTTGAATAATCTGGAAGCTACATTTCCAGTATTAGCTGGAGCTCATTCTGTCGCTGGGTGATGGAGCTGTGCTGGGTCCAGGGACCTCAGAGACCACCCGTGCCCTTGGCATCTTCGAGGTCAGGCTCTGCTGCTTTACCACGCTCTCTGTTGTTAGCCTTCGTTACCAGCGTCTAAGACAGTCTAGGCCAGCGATCCGAAACCTTCCCAACGCTGTGACCCTTTCACACAGTTCCGCATGCTGCGGTGGCTCCAACCATACATTATTTCATTGCTGCTTCATAACTGTAATTTTGCTGCTGTTATGAATCGTAATATACATGTCTGTGTTTTCCAATGGTCTTAGGCAACCCCTGTGGAAGGGTCATTGGACCCCTGGGCTGAGAACCGCTGGTCAGGCAGGTATTTTCCCTCTTTTATTTCAAAGACATTGTAAAATATCTCCTCTTGCCTGGTGAGGTCTCGGCTCAGGCCGGGAGGAGGTTCGGGAGTTGGGCCAACAGTGATGGTATCTGCATGCCCTGTTCAGCCTGTGGCCTGGAAGGTTGCACTTTTATTCCTTGGCTCTGCCTTCCTCGGGGAATTCCACACGCCATCACTGTGGAGCATGGTCTCTGCCAGTGTCTTCTGGAACACTGCTTCTTCACCTGATCACGGGGACGGGCGTTGAGAACTGTGGACATGATTATTCTCTTCTCTGGGTGTTGTTATCCCTGTCGGCGGGGTGCGGTGTGGTGCTGGTGACGGACCTTGCTCTGTAGAGCTGACAGGTGGCGGGGCGGGGGAGGGGGGGCGTTCTGGGAGGAGCACCTGGCTGTGGTCAGCCTTCACTCTGTGTGTCTGTCAAGTAAGGTCCACAGCAGGCATGCCTGCCTGTGAAAGTGAAGGCCGTAACAGCTGTGCCTGCCTCCCAGAAGACACTGTGCCCCCCGGTATCTGTGCTCCCCCCAATCACTCACCACCTTTGAAATGGCTTCTATTTCACTACAGCTTAGTCTCCTCTCTCCCCGAGTATCCCGACAGTACAGAGAACAACTTGGTTTGGGGGGTTTGGGGGTTACATGTCTCAAAGAGGACACTTGAGATTTTATCTTTTTAAAAAAATGTGTTCCTGTTCATACCATGTTCCTATGCAAGGCATCTTAATATAAAAACCATGTTTTCTCTCTCCATCAAAGCCCTGTCTTTCCTGGGGTTTGACTGTGCCAACCTGATATTTGGCTTGCTGTGGGGTAGGGGGTTCATTGCCTTGCCTGGAGCCCAATCTCCTGTGGCCCTGAACATTCTCCGGATGGTTATACCCAGGTGGGAGAACCTAGCCTCTACCTCCGTCCATCCTGGGGTTTGCCAGGTTGTCTCTGCCATACTCACTCTGTTCCGGGGCACCAGCCCAGCCCATCAGGTTCCGTTGTATTGATATTGCTGAGCTTCCTGTGGGTGGCCTTGTGTTTACAGTCCCATTCTAAGGGAAAGCATTCTAGTTCAAGGTCTCCAACAGTACTTTAATGAATGCATACTTGGAAGGTGTGGGGAGCCTTTTTATGCCCGTTTCTGCTTTCTGAGTCAAGCAGGCAAGCTGATCCTGGGCTCTGAAGGCTGAGGTGGCCTTGTGTCACCTGCCAGCACCACTCACTACACGATAATGGCCTGTCACGACTTCAGCCTGTTGTTGATACAGGGACGCTGACACTTCAGGTTTGTGTCCAGGTATAGTGGGGTGGCCCGCCAAGTCAAGAACAAATGACAGGATTTGCTCTGAGGAAGAGGGGCTTGCTGGGCCCTCATCTGCCTTGCTGCCCTGTAAATGTGGACGTGAACTGATTCAGTTTGATGAGTCCCAGTCCGTGCAAAATGGGAATCCCTCATTCTATCCAATTTAAAAAAGGAATGAAGGGGCCAGGCATAGTGGCGCACGCCTTTATCCCAGCACTCGGGAGGCAGAGGCAGGTGGATCTGAGTTCAAGGCCAGCCTGGTCTACAGAGTGAGTTCCAGGACAGCCAGGGCTACACAGAGAGACCCTGTCTCCAAATAATAATAATAAAACAAAGATAAGCGAGATGAAAGACTGAGGAGATGGCCCAGTTAACCCGACAGTAACTGCACAAGGACCCGAGTTCAAATCTCCAGATCTACTTTATAGAAGGGAAGCATGGTGGCCTTCACCTGTGGTCCAAAGTGCTGGGGAAACAGTGACAGAACGGTCCCTGGAGCTTACTGGTCAGCTAGTGTAGCAGAATAGGCAGGCTGTAGATTCAGTGAGAGGCCCTGCCTGAATGAAAAAATCAGATGGCAAGCAGTGGAGGAAGACTCGACATCCAGACACCAACCTCTGGCCTCTGCGCGCGCACACGAGCACGGATAATAATTTTACCTCTTGTGAGTTCAGCACAGACAGGAAGAGCCCAGAGCCCAGGGGTACCACAGCTCTAGAGCAGTAACAGTGACTTCAGTGTGGCCAGCGGTCCAGAATATTCCCCAGGCAGGCATTTTATTCTCTCTGTCACCTTTAGTCAACTACTAAGTACACATTTGTGACTTTTCAGAGGGTCCAGGATTCAGATGGGAATTGTTTTTATTGTTCTCACATTTAGAATTCGACTCTATTCTTGGGGAAAAATAAGTAATGTTAGTCGGGAGCCATGAGACGATAAATTCTTTTTATGGGTCTTGTCACGGGTAATCTTCACCGAGTCCTTGTTTAATCTTAAGTCACTCTGTGAGGTGTGGATGCGAAAGCTGAAGGATTGGGGCAAAGGCCTTCTAGAGTCTGTGCCTAATGTGCATTCGGGGAGGGTCACACCGGTTGATTCCTACTATCTCCTTCCTTAAAACAGAGCCCCACAGTAGACCATTTCTGACAGTGAATGGGCCTGGTGAACAGAAGACACTGTCCAAACTGCCTCGTTGGCAGTCTGGAAGCTTCGTTGGCAACTTTGGGTGGCTGCTCTTGCTTTAGGCCAATAGGTTTCTGCCAGGTTAGGGCCTGATGGTCTCATTCTCTCAGCCTCAGTTCTGAGGCCTGGAAGTGGAGGAGCCTCACTGTGGATAGATACCCTTCTGTTGAGGGCACTACTTTCAGAAACCCCTTTTCCTGGCAGAAGAGGAACTGACTTCTCTCAGGTTTGAACCAGACCACACCTCCCACTGTGGTAAATACACCTAGAGAGCAGAGCAGGTGCTGCCTCCAGCCCTGAGTTCCCAGGGCTACTCTAGCAGTGGGGAGTAGGACTGGACGGGGCAGGGTGGGGGTGGGGGGGTGCCTAGAGGCACTTTGAAATCTTGGGTAGATACGGTGCCTCTGAGTTTCCTCCATTATAAGATGGGGTCACTAAAACCTATCTCATGGGGTAAGTGGAAGTTTCAGGAATATGCTTCCAAAGTGCCAACAGGTGAGGCAGGGAGGTGCTTAATAAATGTTAGTTGATTAGGTGCCTGAGCTGGCCCACTCTGGTGATCAGATGGCTGAATACCCTAACTGTCATCATAGAGCCTTCACCCAGTGACTGATGGAGGCAGATGCAGAGATCCACGGCCAGGTGCCAGGCCAAGCTCCAGGAGTCCAATCGATGAGAGAGAGGAGGGATTCTATGAGCAAGGGACATCAAGACCATGATGGGAAAACACACAGAGATGGCCAGCCAAACTAGTGGAAATGCATGAACTGTGGACCAATAGCTGTGGACCCCCCCCCCCCATGGGAATGGACTAGGCCCTCTGGATAGGCGAGACAGTTGTTTAGCTTGAACTGTTGAGGGGGGCGCCAGGCAGTGGGATGGGGACCCCTCCCTGGTGCATGAGCCGGCTTTTCAGAGCCTAGTGCCTATGGTGGGATACTCTGCTTGGCCTTGGTGCAGGGAGGAGGGGCCTGGACCTACCTCAACTGAATGTATCAGGCTCTGCTGACTCTCCATGGGAGGCCTTGCCTTGGAGGAGGTGGGTTGAGGGAGAAGGCTGGGGGGCAGGAGGAGGGAGGAGAGGGGAATCTGTGGTTGGTATGTAAAATGATTAGAAAATCTCTTAATAATAAAAAAATGAAAAATAAATGTTAGTTGATGCTATGCTACCTTCACTGACTTTCTAGAACCTGAATGCTGCCTGCCCACCTAGAGGTCGTGCTCATGGCCCACGCCGCCCAGTTGTTTTCACAGGTGCGCCCGACCTCGGCTTCCACAGCAGGGCAGCTCTTGATGACAAGGACTCAGCTTATTTAAGCTGGAGCTGGAACTGGGGGGAGGTTATGCCTCCACTGAGGCCCTTCAGTGGTCATGGGAACAATCTGCCCCCACTCTCCCTGACCTGGAAAAGCATAGCTCCCAAGAAGGAAGAAACCCTCTGCTCCAAATTGAGTTGAGGATCTGTGGGGGCCAGCCTGGAGTCTGTGTCCACTGAGGGAGCCAGCCTGGAGTCTGTGTCCACTGAGGGGCCAGCCTGGAGTCTGTGTCCACTGAGGGGCCAGCCTGGAGTCTGTGTCCACTGAGGGAGCCAGCCTGGAGCCTGTGTCCACTGAGGGGCCAGCCTGGAGTCTGTGTCCACTGAGGGAGCCAGCCTGGAGTCTGTGTCCACTGAGGGAGCCAGCCTGGAGCCTGTGTCCACTGAGGGGCCAGCCTGGAGCCTGTGTCCACTGAGGGGCCAGCCTGGAGCCTGTGTCCACTGAGGGGCCAGCCTGGAGCCTATGTCCACTGAGGGGCCAGCCTGGAGCCTGTGTCCACTGAGGGGCCAGCCTGGAGCCTGTGTCCACTGAGGGAGCCAGCCTGGAGCCTATGTCCACTGAGGGGCCAGCCTGGAGCCTGTGTCCACTGAGGGGCTAGCCTGGAGCCTGTGTCCACTATGATGAGAAGTCTAACTCCAGGTTCCTAGCCTGCCCACTGCTCTTTGCGGCTGCAGAGTGGGCACCTTTGTCCTCCCAAGTGCCCTGAATGTAGAAATTGCTCCCAGGGTAGGGACAGGGGTAGGCTACACAAATTAAATTGTGGTTGCAGAGTCAGGTTGAACAAGGATGTGTGGTGATATTGTGTTCCCCAAAATATTGTGCACCCTAATAAACTTATCTGGGGCCAGAGAACAGAACAGCCACTAGATACAGAGGCCAGAAAATGGTGGCACACACACCTTTAATCCTAGCACTTGGGAGGCAGAGATCCATCCGGATCTCTGAGTTTAAAGCCACACTGGAAACAGCCAGGCATGGTGAGTCACGCCTTTAATCCCAGGAAGTGAGCCTTTAATCCCAGGAAGTGATGGCAGAAAGCAGAAAAGTATATAAGGCGTGAAAACCAGGAACTCTAGAGCTGGTTAAGCTTTTAGGCTTTGGAGCAGCAGTTCAGCTGATATCCATTTGGATAAGAACTCAGAAGCTTCCAGTCTGAGGAAACAGGATCAGCTGAGGAATTGGCGAGGTGAGGAAGCTGTAGCTTGTTCTGCTTCTCTGATCTTCCAGCACTCACCCCAATACCTGGCTCCAGGTTTGTTTTTATTAATAAGAACTTTTAAGATGATCTTTAAGGTGATCTTGCCTCTGGGTCATTTCATGTCTCGGCCTTCACCCACAGCCTCCAGCAGTGCCTGGGAGCCAGATCTTCCAGAGCATTCTGCACTTCACCCTCCTGACACCTCGGATCTTCTGGATCTTCTACTAGAACATTGTGGTCCAGATGCACCTTCCCCAAATTTGAGAGTCCCCAAGGCTACCCACCCGTAAGGGTCTTTCACAGTCTCTGAATGACTGTTTGTAGCTTTCTCCCCCACCTCTTTGTTCTGTGTCTTTCCTTTGAGGCTATTTGAGCCCCTCACTTCATGTCCCTCACACAGAAAGTACTTGTACACACGTGCCAGTAGCTAAGGACTGCACCAAAGTTCCAAGCAGAGAGTGGGTTGCTTTTGTACACGTCTTGAAAACAAATGTCTCCAGTTGGTGCCCCTCCCTTGGCAGGCCACCTGGGTTACTGTACTTGCCAATCAGGCTCCTGCAGAATTCTTAGCCAGGTATCTCTAGGATGCGGGTCTGAGTTGGGGTTTCTAAAATATGCACCTAGGTGAACTTAAAAGTGAAAACCCCAGTGAAGCTCAGCTCTTGCCTCCTCCTGTGGCCTCAGTTTCCCCACAAGGGAGATGAGACCAACTAGTGAGTTAGATGTTATGGGCAGAAAGCTCTTGGCATAGTACTTGGCTTGTAGTAGCTGTCTGTGCGGGTTCTGGGGACTCGTTTGGCATGTACTGGCTGCCTTCTGGAATCTGCTTTTCACTGGAGAACTGGGCACACAGGCAGTGCTCTGGATCCTCCCTACCTTGTTTAATGTGCACACCACAGGTTGTCTTCTGAAGCGGGGAGACTGCTGTGTAGTTGGTCCCAGAATCTCAGCCAACTGCTGAGGGTCTGTGTGATTCCAAAGCCTGCCCTCCTGCCACGGTCTGTGGCCACTGCTGCTCCCAGGAATAGCTTTTTCCTTGTCACTGCAGGTCACCAGCAGATGGCTGACGCTGAATACAGATGCCTTCACGAGAGCTAATGCCAGTAGGCTGCGCTGCTCGGTGTTCGTAGGGTACAGCCTTTACCTCTGCACACCTCAAGGGTGTCTGGCCTCCCTCCGTCATTAAAGAGGAAATGCTAATGGGGATGGAGCCGGCCTCCACATGACCCTGAAGCCAGGTGCCAACACCAGGCGGCCACACCAGCTAGGGCTAGGGGTGGGCTCCAGACGCCCCAACGCTTTGCACTGCTTTGGGCCAAGGTGTTTTGGGAGGTCGGGGCCCTCATCTGGCCAGACACTTTGCTCGGTAATTGGGTGGTTTGCGGCTGCCCACTTGCTACATGTGTTTGTAGGCCTGTTGAGCTGGCAATTAAGGCTCATTAGAGACCCTGTCAGTCATAATGTGCACAGAGCCTGCCTGGAAGAGGCCTCCTGAAGGGCTGGGGCCATCCGGCCCTAGGCCTCTGTGAAATTGGTCTCTGCAAATGATTCTGGACGCTTAGTGCTGCGCAGAAGAGGTGTGAGCGACTCTCGTCACATGCCAGACTGCCAGGTCCTGGTGGGCCCGTTACCTTTTATGTAATTGAAACCTTTACGCTAAGAGCAAAATTGAAGTTACAGATGGTGGGAAAGTATCAGATGGAGGCCCAGACTTGGGGACCGGACAGCAGGCCGCTCTTTCCAGATGCTGAGGCAAACAGAGGAGACCAAGTTGTCCTTCATCTTTGTCACCCCACTTTCTGGATGTATTGAGATACTTAATTACTATTGACTAGAAGCTAACATAGCATTCCCAGTTGAGAACACAGTCCTCAGAAGGTTGGCCCCAGGCTGGAAATGATTATTCTTCACACACGTCAGTCACATACACCCCACCCCACCCCCGTGAGGAGGGGTGTGTGGTGGGGAATGCTCTAGCAGTGAGCTTCTTCACCCACCTATAGCAGTCTCTGACCTTCCCCCTGCAGGCGGCTTAGGGTAATTGTATGCTGTACCTTTATGTCCCTAGTTCCCAAGGAACTTCCCTGTGTAACATAATTCCTGACCATGTGTCAACCATAGGTGGACATTGCGTATAAACAGTAGCCCCCTTCCCCGCCCCCCAAATTTGTGATGAGAGCTGTACACACTTTGCAAGCTGTCTGATCAGAGATGACCGGGGAAAGGAAATTCAGGTGGCTCCTGGAACTGAGTTGTGTGACCCAGAGGACATCAGCCCCGGCAGGCAGTAAGTTGGTCTGAGTTAGCTGAGTGTTGGTGCACCTGAAACGTCCAGGTGAGTCTAAGTAAACTGTCTCAGCCCTAGGACCAGTTTCCTCCGCTGCAGGGAAGGTTTGGAATGTCCCTTGTTCTCAGGGGACTCGGCAGAGTTCCCATGGGGGAGGGGCTTCATGCATTGCAAAGCAAGGTGCAGACCATTCTGACTGTATAATGAAGAGCAAGGGGGTGACAGTATACTTGTTTGGGGTTCTGTGCCATCAGAGTGGAGGAGAACCACAGCCTGGGGAGCAGCCAGCCGGTAGCCTCTCCCTTCCTGTTCAGCTTGCTGAGAAGTGTGGCCCCTTCAGAAGTGGGGGAGCTCTTCTCAGTTGTACCCTCTGCTGGCCTTTTCTTCCTCTAGCAATAGTGGAGTGCAGGGTGAGCCATGCTCAGCCCTTGGTGACAAAGGTCACCTCCCGTACTTCCCTAAGGCTGCAGGGCCTGTGACAGGAAGAACTTTGGCGATGAGTCCAGGAGAGAGGCCGGTATGCTGGAGGCTCTCTGGGCATGAGGCAGACTGCTGGGGGCTATGGAGACTCGTTTCTCCTGTTCAGAGGGTCTCCAGCAAGCTGGGCAGAGAGTGTGTGGGAGCAATGCATAGCTGTTAAACCTGGGAATTGATCCTGGTTTGGGGTCTGGGTTTGGGCTTCACAGGTCCCTTGCAGGTGGCAGGCGTAGGCACATGCTCGTCCTTCAGACTGATCTGCAGTTAGTCACAGCATGGAAGCATGCCGTGAGAGTCCACTGCTCTGGGCCCTGCTGGCCTGGGGAAGCCACATCAGGTCAGGGCAGTGACCTTGCACTTCAGTGGAGAGAAAGTGTTCCTGGTGTGCCAGTGCCACAGGACCTGGGCCTTTCTGGAGGGGCAGGTGCTTTCTCAGCATCTCTGTAGGGAACAGTCACTGCCCTAGAGGGAACTCGGTCCCCAGCTTGACACTTTGGGAACTCAGGAGAAGAGTGGGAGCCCAGGCCACTCGTCCCTGTGCCTGTTAACCCTACATAAGGCTGTCCCCGCTGCACTGTTGGGAGGCGGGGTATCCCAGGAAGTGAAGGTAAGTGACCCGTTTAAAGAGAGCACTCTCAGATTGCATTGAATTGTGTGACAGCCCAGAGAGCAAGTATCAGAGCAGTGTCAGCCGTTCTGGGAAGGCCACTGCCTCTTCCTGGCTGGTGGCCACATGGCCAGATGTCTCCTTTATGTGGAGCACAGTGGTAATGCCATTTTTCTGTGCCATTTCGTATCACCTGCCTATGCATGGGGACTTGTGACTGTCAAGAATCCTACATCCTAGTTTTCCTAATTCTCTTTCTCTTTAAAACACCAGGAGGGTGTCCCCTCTCAGACTTAGGGATACCCACCAGTGGAGAGTGCAGCCTGGCTCCTCCTCGGCCAGGTGGTCCTCTGTTGACTTTAAGGTATCATCTGAGGCTGCTGAGGGTGGCAAGGGCGATGTGCCCTTCTTGGGAACTTGGACTTGGTAGTTGCCGTTGGGTCTCATGTTCTTTCCATTCTAGTCTTGCCAGAGCCCCACAGCTTTGGGAATCTTCCCCCAATTAAAGGGCTCCTAGCTGGGAGGGTGCAGGGCTCTTCTGCGGTCATCACTGCCCTTTTGTATTTGGGTTTCAGATTCCATCGTTCCAAAGCGTGTGCTGCTCAGCGAGTCTCAATTGAGTCCTCCCGTTTGTTTGGTGCAACCTTCCCATCGGCCTCCATTGGTTTTTATTCTGCTGTGCATAAGACATTTAAGTTGCTGGAATTGTAGATAGGCTCTGGTTTGTTTTGTTGTTGTTGTTTGTTTGTTTGTTTTAATTGAAGCTTGTCATGACATTGGAAGAGGTGTTTTGAGAACCTTTGCTGTTTTCGTTGAAGCTTGAAGAACCCTTAGAGAGGGGACCAGGGAGGGGCCAGGCTGTTGGTTTGTCTCCACACTCCGGGAAAATGAGGAGAGAGCTTAGCCCTCCTGGGATTTCACTGCCTGGGTATAGGTGGCTTAGGCAGCCACACAAGTCAAAGGCAGCTCTTGGAGAAAGCTGAGGAAGAGGAGGAAGAAGGGGCTGTGATGGCCGGAAGGGGCAGCTTCTCTGCACACAGACCCTGGCCTTGACCTGGCTCTCCTAAGCTTCTCTTGTTTGAGGTCTGCCTGGCCCCTTCAGTGTAGTGTCTATAAAATGTTGTTGCTGTTGGAAACCAGAGAACTGTGGCTGGAGAGCTTCTAGCCAGGAGGGTTTGGTGAAGGTTCCCTTCCCTTCTGTGTTTTGGTTGATAAGGAAAAAACAAAAACATAAAAGTGAGTTGGAGAGAGCTGGGACCTCCCCCAAGGACCGGAGGCAGAAGACAGCATTTCCTCTCCAGCACTGGCAGGCCCCGTCCTGGGCAGGGAGTGCCTAGGTTGTCCATAAACAGGTTTGGTTTGGGAGACAGGTAAAAATAGTTGGTAAGAGTATAACATGCTCAATCTCCTTCCCCTGGATGTTTGAACTAGGCCAGGAATGTGGGCTGGGCAGCTGGGGGAGGTAGTTGTGGGAGGAATTTGGAGTTGGGGTGCTTGAAGAAGCCAGGGCGTTTGCCATCTTCACCTCGCCCCTTTAAAGTCTATGTGGGGCTGAAGAGATGGCTCAGTGATTAAGAACACTATGCTCTTTCAGAGGACCCAGGTTCAATTCCCAGGACTCACATGGCTGCTCACAACTGTCTGTAACTCCAGTCAGGGGAGCTGATGCCTTCCTCTGGCCTCTACGGTGCAGACAAAACACCCATCCTCAGAGTGGTGCATGCTTTCAGTGCCAGCACTTGGGAGGCAGAGGCAGAGGGGTGCAGCTCAGTTGGTAGAGCGCTTGCCTGGTACACACCAAGTCCTGGCTCAGCCTCCAGCACTTCGTGAATTGGGTGTGTGCTGCATGCTTGGAATCCCAGACTTCAAGACAAAGAAGCAAGAGGCTCAGAAGTTAAAGCCATCCTTGGCCACATAGGAAATTCAAGGCCAGCCTGGGCTACATAAGACCCCGTCTGTTCTGTAGTGGTTAGGTGCTAGCTACTCAGAGCCGGGAACTGACGTTGAGGAAGACATGTGACGTGGGCAATAGGCAGTAAGAAAACCTGGACTGGGCCCTCCCCACCTTCAAAGGACAGGCTTGGGGAAGATGAGTGTCAGGGATCGGTTGGGCAAGGACTGGGCAGGAAAGCAGCCCCAGAAGGGAAAAGAGGAGGGCTCTGACTTGAACATGGAGCTGGGAGAAGCTGATGAGACTGTGATGGTCCTTTCTGCCCCACAGGGTACATAGTCTGTACTTGGTGGGGGGCAGGGCTTGGCCCTGGCAGTTTGTAACTCACAGATTTTGCTTTATAGAGTATTGTGGGCTTTTGATGAATTCTGAGACCCCTGTCCTGGGGGAGCACAGAGATGATAAATCAGTTCAACGCCGGCTGTGAAATGTTCTAGGTCTGAAACTGACCCAGAGCTTCCCGATGGCTTGTGCTGGTGGGGCCCTCCTTCAGACACAGCCCTGGAACGAGTAAAATAGAGAGGAGGGTGAGCCGCACCCTCCCCCGTGCCCGACACACTAAACTGCACCCTGAGTGTGTGTCTTCTCTGCTGTAAGTCCGGCTTGATCTACTCGCTTACGTTCTAAAGAGCTGGACCTCCATGGCTTGTCCAGAGTTCCAATGCTGTGTCAGTGTTGGGCATCTCCTCTCCATTTGCTGTGGGTCCCCAGTCACCAGAGCACTAGCCGCCCCCTGGGAGCCTTCCAGGAGCAAGACTGCCTTGCCAGCTGTCTCAGAGCCAGGTCTGTGGCTCACTCGCATTTGGTATGTCTGAAGTTGGGAAAGGACTTCTCACACTTGATATGTACGTGTAACAGTGATAATAGTGCACACCCTACAGGTCACCACATTCAAATGAGGGTTATGGATGTCTTTCTGCGCAGGAGTCTGGGGGCCACACCATCCTGGGGGCCACACAGAGAGCAGGCGCAAACCCTGCCACACAGTCCTCTCTTCGTCCCGTCTTCCCAGCTTGACTGGGTTGGGACAGCTTGCCTTCCTGGCCGCCTGTGGCCTGCTGTATGCCTCACAGGGACGGTTCTAGCCATGCGCACGCCTCCATTCTCACACTTGCCCTGGTGGACTCTTGCCGCAGAGCTGTGTGCTGGTGCCCTTCCTCTTTTCACCACCATCTGACATTCACATGTCCCCCCACCCCACCCCAGCCTCACCCAGTGTCCCCAGGTTCCTTTCCTGCCCTGGCAGTCCCGAGTGTCCCATTGGCATGCACCTTCCCACCTCCAGTCCGTCTTCATGGCTGGCCGCGCCGGCCGAGAGCATTGTCTGCATTGTCGCTGGTGATGTTTTTGGTAGCGCGTCCTGTGCCTGCAGCAGGCACGCTGATACTTAGTGTATGGGAGGAATTGCTCTGGGGGTGTTCAGTCCCCCCAGTTGCTGGGTTAGGAGGCTGGTGATGGCAGACCAGTCTGAACCTGTTTGGTTTCCCACCGTGGGTTGTCTTTCTGATGCATGCTGACATGTATGCTCCTAGGAGCCCTCTCCTGGCTTGTGGTGTTTGTTTTTTTTAAAGCGTGACTCTGAGGCCTTGGAAAACAGGATCTGGCTGTAAGCAGAGCCCTCTGCTGGCTGTTGGGGTCCCCGGCACCTACCCCTCTCCTGGAGTGGGGCCAGCCAGGACTCTCTCGCCCATGATTTCACCATCACTCATCCGCATGTGCACCCGAGTGGACAGGGTCTGTTTTCGATCCTTATCTCTCCGGTGGCGGGCTTTCAGCCAGCAGGCGGATCAAAAGGTGAAATGTGTTCACTTGGCCATTTTTTAAAAAACCAAGGTCCCAGGGTTCACTTCTGAAAGACGAGGGCGCCGGGGATTAGATTATCCAGAGAGCTGAACCACTCCGGCCTTTGTGCTTGGTTTTTTTTTTTTTTTTTAAGGGTTCATCTCAAGTTTCTTTTTCTGGTTGAACAATTTTTTTTTCAACATTAATAACTAATGGAGAAGAGGAAGAGGCAAAGTAGAACCATATGACAGCACACACAGGCTTGCTTGTGGCCGGAAGCTTCTGATTTGTGTCGCCTTTCATGCGATCAGCTGTTGGGGTAGATAGTAGGAAAACACGCCATTTGGGCAGGAGCAGCGCTGCCATGCAGTTCGTAACCCAGCTGAACTGTGTCCCCTGTGCCCTTCCGTAGATGCTGGCTGCTGGCGTGTGTGACTCTGGGCAGCTTGTGTCTCAGGCCCCTGTGTACCCCTTCCTTAAAATAAATAGTCTCTATGAAGGCCTGTCCTGGGGATTGGAGGGGGTAATGCCAACAGACTTGATCCCACAATGGCAGACACTCATCTCTTTTATGGTTTATCACTGTTATCTGGCATAGGGTTTTGTTATGTTGCCTACGCTGGTCTCGAACTCATAGAGTCAAGTGATCCTTCTGCCTCGGCCTCCTGAGTAGTTGGGACTACAGGCACGTGCCACTGTCCTGCCCCCTGTCAAAGCTTTCTTTGCTGTGCTCGGACTAAACCCAAAGCCAGGTACCCCGTGGTTCCTGCCCCTTGGCTAGTGGCCACCCTCTCTCGTGCAGTGAAGAAAGCTGCGCTCCGAGCCTTCCCTCTAGAGAGAGGACAGGCCCTGTCCTGGCAGCACAGTGCTACTATTCCAGGTCACTGGAAACTGAGTTGAACTCCCAGCAGCCCGGGTCGGCCAACACTCTGAGCTAGGTCAATCAGTGTTCCGTACAAAGGCCGGCGATGGCGGGTAGGTCAGGTGTGCAGTTTGGAGGGCAGCTGAATGCTGTTTGTGCTCGCCCTGCTCCTCACCTTAAAGCCGCAGAGCCGTGGCACCAAGTGGACTCCTAGCTAGTTGGACCTGGTCAGGCATTGAAATTGCCCCGTCCCCGTCAACGTATGACACAACCAGGGGGTGGGAAGAGCTGAGGGGAGAAGCTTTGACTAGTTGCCTGGGTTTCAGAGCTGAGCAGCCATTGTCCTTCAGTGTGACCTCAGGCACAAGACCCACATCCACTCCGTGGGACCTGAGCATAGATTGAGAACCCTCTGCAGCCAGTGGGACATAGTGCTTGGCTAGGGGTGCCCTCGTGGCCTCTGGGCAGCATTAATTAACCCAGGAGCATTGACAAGGAGCGGGGAAGACTCATCTCCTGGTGGTGTTGGGTGGGACAAGCCAGCTCAGGAGCATCCGGGGTCCTACTGACCTCAGTGTTACCCCAGCAATCCCTATAAAGCAGTTGGAGTACAGGATGGGTCTGCATAAAAGGGGAGTGTGATCGAGTGTTAGTTTGAACGAGTAAAAATAACTGTCCCTATAACATTTGAGACAGGGTCAGACCAAAGCGGTCTTCACTGTAAATCTGAAGTCACATTTAACTGATCACCTTACAGTTTGTGCACCAGCCCTCAGTGGGAAGGGTTAACACACCTGCATGTTGGGGGGATAGCTAGTGGTCAGTCTCGGAAAGGGGGGGATGGCGGGATGAGGGGCAGGACTGGCGGGTGGTGCCCCAGTGCCCCGGGGCCATTGCTCCTGCCATGCTGCGTGCCCTGTTCTTGTTCCCAATGGTGGCCGTAGTGTCATTGCTCCGGGATAGATGGTCTTTGATCAGAAGAGGAGGGACCGATGCAAATAGAACTTGAAAATATGGCCCAACTTGAGAACTTCTCCTAAGGGACGAGAGTGGGTGGAGAGCCGGCCGTGACCCACCCATCCCAGGTGCTTGTGCGCTGTCCGTGTCCTGTGTCCTGCACGATCTCCGTGGCTTTCCACTGTGTGCTGCCATTGCGGGGCTCAGTTGAAGTGTAAGTGCCTCTATGGTTGGTCGGGACTTGTCAGGGTCAGCTCTTCAGGGGTGGCTGGTCTCTGGCATGGACTGCCTGCTCTTTTTGACAGTTTTTTTTTTTTTTTTAATTTTACTTTTATTTACTTATTTTTTTATTTTTTAGCAGAGCAGTGGCCTGTGATCTTCTGGTTCTGTCTTTCTGACATTGCTGTGACTCTTCAGGCTGGGTTTGGGAGTTTGGTCTGGCGGTGGGGTTCTTTGTTTGTTATTTGAACACTGAGGATTGAACTTAAGACTTCGTGCATAGTAGGCAAGCACCCTGCCACTGAACTGTATTCCCAGACATCTGTTTTTTCTTAAGACAAGGTCTTAAGTTATTCCAGTTGGCTTGAGGCTTACACTACAACCCAGGCTGTCTTTGAACTTAGAATCCTCCTGCCTCAGCCTCTCAAGTATCTAGGATTATAGGACTGTACCACCAGGCCTGGCCATGCTGACATTGAACTCACCGACTCAAATCCTTTTTCTCCCTCAGTAGCTAGGACTACAGATGCACACATCTGTGCCCAGCTGGAAGCAGAGCCTCTTTCCTGACTCCCCCCATCATCTTGCTGGACTGGCTGGTAAAGGGGAGCCATCCCTCGGCACTCTCTGAAACAGCATGGTGCATTGAGGTGCAAAGAGGCTGGCAGTGCTAGCCAATATTAGCAGACTGTTATTAGCAATATTAGTGGGGCATCGGGTCCAAACAAAGAAAAGTTGGAGGAGCCAGGGCTGACTTGACATAGATGTTTTCCCTATGCATGGAGTCCCCAGCAGCAGCCCAGTGGCGTGATTGGGTCCTTGGTGACAAACTATAACATGAAAGGTGGCATGCTGGTACCAGGGTCATTTCATTAGGCCCATAAAAGGCAGTCAGTGCCTCAGACTCAGCTGCCTCAGGGAAGCTCGGGGCACACTCCTTTCCACAGCTAGGGTGTCCCAGGTGGAAGAGTAGCTATACAGAGCAGCAGTGGGGGCTGGGAGAGCTGTGCACCTTTGTGTTGACTGTCCAGAGAGACAGAATGGAGGATCTTGGGAGCCACCTAGCCCTGGATTGGATTTCTATATTCACTGCTGGCTGCTGGTGTGAACCCTGGGCAACTTAAGGACTCTGGGCCTCAAATCTGTAATCTCTAACACAAGGTAATGGCTACCTACTTCATGTCCTGGTGTGAGCATTCAGGTAAACAGCATGCTTTGCCATACCTGGCCCAACATTGTACACAACACCTAACAGGCACCTAGCGATGATAGAGTGATGTCACGAAAGCTCCCTTGGAAAGTCGCCCCACTTGGTGGTTGGTCGGGTACATGGGTGCATGTGGACCACATTTATGAAAACAAGCATGTCATACTTTGACTGGAGGCATGTATTTCTTCTTGGGAGCTGATGTATATGCAAAAGATGGACAATTCCAGGAAGCAAGAGATGCTCCAGTGCCAAGTGGCACTTCCCAAGCTAAGCCGTGATGGTCCTAAAGGCAGCAGCATGCAGCATCAGAGCCTGGTTGTCCTAGTGGTGCTGGCCTTTGGGAAGGACACAGGACCCAAACTGCGGATAGCCCCCTCTGCTGGCAGTCCCCTTTCCAAGAGTTATTAGTATGCTAGTAGCACCTTGCCTGGTAAATGATGAGGTGGGGTCCCCATAAACCCAGACCCTGAAATGAGAAAGTCAGGACATGGAAACTGGAAGTGACTCAACAGAAAGGCATCCGCTTCTGCAAGGGCTGCCTTCCCTTCCTGGAGTACTTTGGTGGAAACTGATGTTTGTGTTGGGAGGAGGCAGCCCCAGCCTGCTCCCCCAAAGGCTATGGTGGGCATTGGCAGGACCCTGTGGTTTGTTCCAGCCACCTGGGCCGCAAAGCTGTCTTCCCGTCAGCCTCAGCTGTGCACTCAGGTAAAGCTGCAGAGGTGAGCTAGCTGCTCTCTGCTGTGGAAAGAGTATGGACGTCCACCTCCGTAGCAGATACAGCTGGCTGTGAGCAGCCTGGTAATGCTTGGCCAGGGGCCTGGAAAGTGCTGGAAACTCCACCCAGCATGGGGGAGCCTGTGGGAGTTCTCCGGAGCCTGGTTATTCTTTGAGTTCTTTGCATTCCTGTGTATTTGAAGTGTTTGCCTTCTTCTCAAGGCCTAAGCTGGTATTTTGTCCACCAGAGACCAATACCCAGCACACACGTCCTCATACTCATAGACCACCCTGGTGGTCAGGTAATTAAAGCCACACCCGGGCTTGGAAAGAAAACTCCACGACAACTCACGACCAGGTTTCTTTGTAGAGAGATACAGTTGGTGTTGGGTACATGTGGAGAGGAACAGACAGACTCAGAATTTTGGCAGGGCACTACAAGCCGGATGTCAAAACCTGACCTCGAGGTGGCGGAACCTGGATTGGAGGTGCTACTTTAACCACATTTCTCCCTGTCCCCTCATTTTGCCAGGTCCCCAGTCTGTGTGAAGATCTCCTGTCTTCTGTTGACCAGCCACTGAAAATTGCCAGAGACAAGGTTGTGGGCAAGGATTACCTTTTATGCGACTACAACAGAGACGGGGATTCCTATAGGTGAGCTCACCCAGCAGTGCTCGCCCCTGCCGCACCGGGACTCTCCACCCTTCTGTCGTCGTCGTCCTCCTCCTCCTCTCAGCTCTCCATCCCGTCCACTAACAAGCGTGTGCGGGTGCCTCCCCTAAGCACTGGACAGAGGCCTCAGTGTCTTGCCATCTAATGGAAGAGCCACGCTGTTGCAAAGCCAGCTGCCCCATGGGCGGCATGTCCTTCCTTCCTCGCTCCCTTCCTTTGCCATCCACCACGTGGACTGTTGTAAGAGGCCACGTTGATATTGGTCCCTGCCCAGGAAAACACATCTAGTAGCTGATGAACTATATTGTGATCCATATAGCCAGTTCAGAGCTGGCTGGGACCTTGGGGGAGCCCAGAAGAAGGACTTTGTGAAGCAGATGATGCTGGGCTAGATGTTTTTAATAGGTTAACTATTAACTAACTAACTAACCAATTATTTTGAGATGGTCTCACTATGTATCCCTTGCAGGCCTGGATCTCAACTGTGTAGACCAGGCTGTCTCAAACTCACAGAGATCCTCATGCCTCTGCCTCCCAAGTGCTGGGATTAAAGACGTGCACCACCATGTGTGGCACACTTGGGATAATTTCCCTTAAAAATTCCAAGTGTGAGAATCCCCAAAACATTCTAGGATTTCCCTGGGGCTGCACACACCCAGTTTGGGCTTAATGGAGACTACACTATGCACTCTCTGGAGAGAGCTGGTGCTGGAGAAACAGGCAGAGCGACTGGGAGCAGCAGTGTCGGTTCCAAACCAGCACTGGGACTTCAGCCAATCCCTTGTATCGCTGCTCTCCTGAACAGAAACAGTAGTGGTCATCCGGCAGAGCATATAGAAGCATCATTCTCCAAGTGTCACCTGTGTTTCAGATCCTGTTCATGGCTCTTTTCCTGGAGTCTATCCTGTGAGGTCCAGACAGATCATAACGTAAGCACATGCATAAACGATAAAGATTGCAAACATATTGCTAAAGAGAACAGGGCAAGAGAGGGAGAGGCAAAGTAGGTAGCCAGGGGTGTGTAGGCAGAATTTTCTGTCCCGCCAGCCATCTTCCAAATAACCACATAGAGACTATTATTACCTATAAATGCTCAGCTGATAGCTTAGGCTTGTTACTAACTAGCTCTGACAACTTAAGTTAACTCATATTTCTTATCTATGTTCTACCCATGGCTCAGCACCTTTCTTCAACACGGAATGTTCATCTTGCTTCTCCCCGAGTCTCCTGGCTGGTGACTCTGCCCTTCTCCATCCCAGTGCACTTTCCCTGTCTGCAAGTCCCGCCTGTTGGTTTTAATAAGCGGGCCTGTTACAGCGTGAGAAAGGATAGCTGGAGGAGGGGCCAGAATCCTAACTCCGCCTAACCTCTTCCTGCCTAGCTATTGGCTGTTTAACTCTTTATTAAAACAATGAGAGCAGCACATCTTCACAGTGTACAAAAAGATTCCACACAAGGGACATCTTGGTCACAGTTGTGCTCTAGAATGCTGGAGTTGAGTCTCAACAGGTGGGGAGTGTCGCAGGAATTTTGTGTTGTGGTCTGACATTCGGTAAAGTCAGACGTTGGTTCGAGAGGTGGGGTTCGCATTCAGCTGGTTGGAATGGATCAGAGAGTTCCTCAGAACCTGAGAAATATTGGCCTCCGGCAGAGAGGACCGAAAGGTGGTGCAGGCCCTTTTGGAGCCAGAAGCGGATGGAGACTGCCTCAGGTTCTTATCATTGTATTTTGTCCCTGAGTTTTATTTTATAATAGACAGTAAAAGAAATCACAATAGAGGAGCTCCCTGGGCCCTAAGGCCTGGGTAGAGGCAAGCTCACTGGCATCTAGAAGGGTGTTGGGGGCAGGAGCAAGGCCTGTAGAAATGGGGCCTTGAAGGCCAGGCTGACCTCCTCACATACTGGAACTCTGGGATGTCGCAGAGCTTGTCCTTTGTTTGAAGCTGAGATCAGAGAACTGACTTTGCTGATGTCCCTTTCCTTCTTCCAGTGGAGGTTAGGTAGAGGAAAGTGGGCTGGAAGCTGGGGCTGAAACGAGTGGAGAGTGGTCTGTGTACAGACAGGTGGCAGCTGGAAGGTGTGGTCACTGTCGATGGGAGGGAGAATCCTGGAGATGGAGTGTGAGATGCCCATTGGGTAGGTGTGGAAGTGCCCTTAGGTATGACATGGAAGGTGTGACATGGAGAGCTGGTACCCCAGCAAATGTACAGGGCCAACCCTTGAGGAGAGCGCCTTGAAAGTGGCCCCCATGTGGTAGGCTAGGGAGAACATGGCCACAGAAAAAGCCCTCAAGAAGCACGGCTCAGTTAGGGCTTCCTGGGAGAGGTGTCATGGAGCCCATCTTGGTCAGCATTGTTTTGAACACTCAGGGGAAGGTAGGGAAGGAAGGGATGAAGTCTGGGCTTGTGTGCCCCTCCCCCAGTGGCTTCAGCCCTTCCAGGGTGCCCAGCAGGCCCCACTCCGGCTCCAGAGGCTGGGGGATGAGAGCCTGCAGGGGAGCAGAGGAGGTAAGTGGAGAGCTTGACTTCCCTGTCCCCTTCTGGATCTGAAACTTCAAGGTCCTCTGATTTTCTCCACACATTTCCATCCTGTGTTTGATCGTTTGCTTAAATAAGATCCTTATGACGAGGCCGCTGCCAGCAGCGCTGCTTGGAACCTGTTAGCTGAAACAAAAAGCCTTCTGGGGAAATGAAAGGCCTGACTTTTGAAATCCAAGCATTCCTGTCCATCTGTCTTTTCTCAAATGGCCTCCATTTAAGCTCTTAAATGTGTTCTGAGTGCCCCTTCCACTAAGAATATTCTGGGTAATGTTATGATTTTTCCCCCAGCTACAATTACCCCGGCTCCAGGGCTAACGGCATTCGTCTGTGAGGCAGGAGGAATGTGTAACACACTTAGAGGCTTCTTACTCTTCAGGCCCCAGTCTGCACGGGGATGGGTGATCCCCGTGTGTCCTAGCAGGTTGCTTTGGTTTTTGTCTAGCTTTAAAATTTCTCAACCACCTTTGTCTATCTGTCTGTCTGTCTATCTGTCTGTGTACGTATGTGTGCACACACATGAGATCAGAACCTGACGGAGTTGTGTAGATGAATTTCTAAATGGTCTTATTAATAAAGAACTCAGTACCAGCTATTGGGGTGAATTCTGAAAGATCAGAGAAGCAGAACAAGCCACAGCCAACCTCACCTTTCAATTCCTCAGCTGATCTCGTTTCCTCAGACTCAAAGCCCCTGTGTCCTCATCTGAACGGATCTCAGCTGAACTGCTGCTTAACAAACTTAGTTCCCGGTCCTCACGCCTTATATTCCTTTCTGCTCCCTGCCATCACTTTCTGGGATTAAAGGTGTGTGTCACCATGCCTGGTGGTTCCCAGTGTGGCTTTGAACTCATAGAGATCTGGATGGATCTTTGCCTCCCAAGTGATGGGATTAAAGGTGTGTGTACCACCATTTTCTGGCCTCTATGTCTGTCTAGTGGCTGTTCTGTTCTCTGACCCCAGATAAGTTTATTAGGGTGCATAATATATTGGGGGACACAATATCACCACAGAGTTGGTTCTCTCCTTCCACCATGTGGGTCCCGGGGACTAAACTCAGGTCATCAAGCTTGTCAGCAAGTGTCACTTTGCAGACTCCAGGTTGCCTTTCAAAGTGAGTCATGGGCTGTGTCTTCTGTGCCCGTGTGAAGGGGATGGCAGGTGTGGTGGGGTGTAGACACGCCCTACTTACAGGTATGCCAGAGGTTCTCAGAGGAGGCAGGGATGGGGGAGATGGGCTCCAGGTCACAGTCCTGGGTCCTTGCACATTGTCCTGCAGTGGCAGAGCCATGCCTCGCTGACTAGTAAGTGGTGGCCACTGCCAGCACCCTTCAGCCGCCCCTGAGAACTGAGAAAGGAAGCATTTCAGGGTTTCCTTCCTTCCTTCTCTTCCCTTTTCCCCTTGTTTTGTTGTGTTTTGGAGCTAGGGTGCAGTTAGGTAGCTCTGGCTGGACTCCGGCTTGATCTTCCTGCATCCGCTTCACACCACCAGGACTCCAGGCATGTCATGCCACCCCGGCTCCATCTTTACTCCCTGTCTGTTGGACTGAAGGACCCTGCAGAGCTTGTCAGGGTGCATAAAGGCAGACACCCCACAGGCCTTCTTTATCAAAGACTCAAGCTAGTTCTGGTCTTGGGGTGGCCTGGGTTGTTCCCTCCACCTCCATCTGTCTAAGGTCTTCAGTTCTATTGGGGAGGTGGGCAGGCTTGAGCTTGAAAAGGAGTTTCCTTGTTTTGTCTGGGAATTGAGCCTAGGTTCTTAAACATGGACAGGTTTCTAGGGGCCCTGCTCTGTGTGGGCAAACACATTTGCAGCCTGGGGCTCTCAAGGAACCACACAACTCTTCGCTCTGTACTCTGGGCCATCCCTGAGGAAACTGGAACCCAACAGCCACCACCACCCCAGCTTCCACCTTTCATGTGCCTCACTGCTATAGGCTAGATACCGGGAAGAGACACCTGTGTGGACAGCTCGCCAAGGCTGGGGGGCCAAGAGACAGCAATCAGACTTTTCCTCCCTTAACGTTAATCCTAAACTGAAAGGGTGTGAAGGCATATGACCCCTGGATGAAGGAGGGCAGTGTGCGTCCCTGTGGGGAGCAGCATCAGGAGGGCGGTGTGCGTCCCTGTGGGGAGCAGCATCAGGAGGGTGGTGTGAGTCCTGGGGGGAGCAGCATCAGGAGGGTGGTGTGAGTCCTGTGGGGAGCAGCGTCAGGGCCGTTCATGCTTAAGGGTATAAGGCTTCTCTCCAGTTCGTCACGTCTCCTCCTCCTCTCCATTACTCCTTACTTGTTAAAACATTTTATTGTGTGTGTATGAACGTTTCACTTGTATGTATGTCTGTGTACCAGGTGCCTGCCTGGTGCCTATGGAGAGAAGAAGAGGATGTTGGATCCTGTGGAACTGGAGTTACAGGTTGTGAGCTGCCATGTGGG
Organism: Peromyscus maniculatus bairdii; assembly: GCF_049852395.1. Taxonomy (NCBI): domain Eukaryota; kingdom Metazoa; phylum Chordata; class Mammalia; order Rodentia; family Cricetidae; genus Peromyscus; species Peromyscus maniculatus. Next base: position 157,995,728 of record NC_134853.1, read on the forward strand.
TGCTGGGAATCAAACCGGGGTCCTCTGGAAGAGCAACCAGTGCTCTTAATGACAGGCATCTTGGCAGCCTCACTTGTTAATTCTCTTCTTTCTGAACACCCACCTTTGGGAACCAACAGGGAGACCTTCTTAAAACACCTCCCATTGCTCTTGCTGACCTAGTGTTCTGGTGTGACAGAAGGGGGTTTTAAAATGCAGCAAGTCTTTGCCCCACCGCCTCTTTTAATTATGTAAACAGTGTTCTGTCTGCATGTGTCCCTGCAGGCCAGAAGAGGGCGCCAGATCTCATTACAGATGGTTGTGAGCCACCATGTGGTTGCTGGAATTGAACTTGGAACCTCCAGAAGAGCAGTCAGTGCTCTTAACCTCTGAGCCACCTCTCCAGCCCTGGCTGATTCTCTTTACTTCATGGTCTTCGTGTGTGCTTAGCCCTGTGTTTTGGGTTTATTGACTATGTTCCCTAAGGAGCCAGGCACCTTCTGCCTGCTTCTGTAACTGACAGCCATCTTCTTAAAATGTGTTGTCTGAAGAGCCACTCAGGCGAGGGATACCAGCTGACCACTTTGATAGTGAACACAGGAAAACACTGTTATTTGTGGCCAAGGCACTTGGCATTCTTTCTCTCTGTTCCTCGAAATAGCCAGAGGGTAGCAAATGGTAGCCTTGTTTTCCACAGAAGGAAATGAGGGTGGAGCTAAGGTGTTTGCTGGTGTTAACAACTGTTAGCCAGTCTGCCAACTTCTGAACCTTTGCTCTGGAAGCCTCTCCAGAAAGCCTCTTGGTGACTTGGCCCCTGAACTTCAGGCAGCTGAGCCTGGGCTCGCTGTTTACAGGCCAAGCGTCTCTGGAATGATTCATAAGACCATCTCCTCCTCCTCTTCTTCCTTCCAGGTCACCGTGGAGTAACAAGTATGATCCTCCTTTGGAAGATGGGGCCATGCCGTCTGCTCGACTGAGAAAGCTGGAGGTGGAGGCCAACAATGCCTTCGACCAATACCGAGACCTGTGAGTCCCCTCTGCACACTAGCTCTCGGGGCTTCCACGGGCAACAGCTTCCTGTAGAGTGTGACTGGTGACAGGCTGAGCGGTCTCCCTTGGCTCTGCTGCCTGGTCACCTCACTGGATAAAGTTGGAGCTACCTGATGCAGATGTGACCGAATTACTCTGTTCCCATTCACAGTAGTGGCGGGGCGCTATGTGTGTAAGACACGGGCAGGTGTTTTGCATTCCCGCTGTCTCAGGTCCTCTCAAATGAACAGCTATTTCAGTAAGAGTAAGGTGTGGGATGCTACAGTGACGCAGTCAGCACAGAGCGCTCTGCTTACACAGAGAGAATGAGGAATTTGTCCAAGGCAGGGCAGAGCTAAAACTCAGACACAGTTGACCAATCACAAATGCGCAGTTAAGATACAGTGTAGCCTGGGCTGACCGAGTTTGTGATCCCAGTGCAGAGGTTATGAGAGCACAGCACAGCTCTTAGCTATAACTCCATTTGGACTGGAGCTTGGAGGCCCATGCTGACTGCTCAGTTGCCAGGGCAGAATGAACAGAGGTGTCACATGCAGTGGGTCATGGCAGCACCTCCCCAAACTAACATCTTTTCACCTCCCTTCCTTCCTTTGGTACACATGTATGATACGTGAATATGTGCTCGTGTGCATATGGACATGTGAATGTGGATATATGTGAACATGCACATATGGAGACCAGAGGTCAATGTTAAATATTGATCTCTTTTATCATTCTACTTCTCCCCACCCCCACCCCCAGGCAGGGTTTCTCTGTGTAGCCCTGGCTGTCCTAGAACTCATTCTGTAGACCAGGCTGGCCTTGAATTGAGACATGCGCTTGCCTCTGCCTCTTGAGTGCTTGGATTAAAGGTGTGTACCACACTTTCCATTTTACTTAATGAAACAGGGCCTCACTGAACCTGGGGCACAGCAGTTTAGCAAGACTGGCTGGCAAACAAGCCCCAAGAATCCTTATCTCACACCCACCCACCCAAGTGCTGGGGTTCCAGGCTCACACCTCCATGCCCAGCTTTATACATGAGTGCTGGGGATCCAAACTCCGCTTCTCAGGCTTGCACAGCCAGCATCTCACCAACCAAGCCGCCTCCTTTGACATCAGCTGAGCAGCTGAGTCCAAAGCTGGCCAGGGCACAGCACAGGGAAGCTGTCAGTGTGCTGGTCTTGGTTCCTTTTCACTCCCATTTTGTCACGCCACCAAAACACTTGGTCATTTAGCCGTCACTCTTCAAGAAAGGGTTCCAGAAGCCGGGCGGTGGTAGCACACGCCTTTAATCCCAGCACTCGGGAGGCAGAGCCAGGCGGATCTCTGTGAGTTCGAGGCCAGCCTGGGCTACCAAGTGAGTTCCAGGAAAAGGCACAAAGCTACACAGAGAAACCCTGTTTCGAAAAACCAAAAAAAAAAGAAAAAAGAAAGGGTTCCAGAGAAGGCTGGCTGCATGTTCCATCAGTGCAATCCCATTCCAAGTTAGGTTCTGTGCTGGGAATACAGCAACATGAAGTTAGTACAATTCCCCCCATCTGGGACAAGGGTTGGTAGGCACACTCCCGTGAAGGGACAGGTAGTGACCCCATTAGGCTTGCAGACCGCAGAAGGCTGATCTTGGTTTTGTCTTTTTGTATGTCACCTTATAAAATGTAAAACTCACTTCTTGAGCCCTGAGGTGGGTGGGATTTGACTGCCATCTCTACTTGATTCCACCCTGCTCTAGCATAGAGGCAAAAAAAAAAAAAAAAAAAAATTTTTTTTTAATTAAAAAAAAAGGAAATGAGAGAAACAGTGAATTCGAACAGTGACCCTGTAGTTAGAAAAGAGGCCCGGGGCTTAAGCATGCAGACTATGGACTGTTCTCCCCGTTAGCATTTGGGAGGGAAGGGGCTCCTTCTCAGCCTGACACAGACAGTCATCAGGAAGCCATCAGCACATGGTCCCAAACAGTCCAGTGACCCCCCACATACATGTCTGTTTAGCAGCAATCTTGGTGTCTTACATGGTGAGGTTTTACATATGATACTATTTTTTAATAATTTTTTTATGTACATTGGTGTTTTGCCTGCATGTATGTCTGTGTGAAGGTGTTGGATACCCTGGAACGGGACTTACAGTTGTGAGCTGCCATGTGGATGCTGGGAATTGAACTCAGGTCCTCTGGAAGAGCAGTCAGTGCTCTTAACTGCCAAGCCATCTCTCTAGTCCCCATATGGATGCCTTTTAATTAAGTTACAAGGTCCTCGGAGAAAGATGCAGAGATTAAGGCTTCCAAAACTCACAGGGCATGCCAGCAGAGAGCGAGGATTCAAATCTCCTTTTGCTCTACATTTGCAGAAATGTTACTTCTCACAGTTAAAATGGGCTTTCATATCTAATGGGTCTCACATCTCTTGTTTTGTCACTTTGTGGGATTGCTCCTCCTAGAGGTTCTGAAAACCAGCTCTACCACTCATATGTAGTTTTAATTCTCTGATTTCACCTTGCCATAAGAAACAGCTTTAAATAAGTGGGCTCTGAGGCCCAAGTGGAGTCAGTTTCATGTTGCAGTCATATTAATAGACAGCAGTGGTAGTAAGTCACTATCATGTGACCATGGAGTGTGGCCACCTCCATTAGGGACCATCCCCTCCCAGAAATGAATTGACACATTCAGAAGTACAAAGGAGGTCATCCAAGTTTACCAGCCGGAAGGTGGCAGAGACTTCAGTGACAGAACTGTGAACGGAGTTTCTCTTTCCCACCCTGTCCTGCAGCCGCTTCCAAATAATCACTCAGAGGCTTACATTAATTATAAATGCTCGGCCATTAGCTCAGGCTTATTACTAATTAGCCCTTACAACTTAACCCATTTCTATTAATCCATATACTCCCCGAGGTAGCCTTTACCTCTATCCCATTTTGTATGTCTGATTCTTCACCGTCTGGCTTGAGACTCTCCTAACTCTGCCCTTCTTCATCCCCTCCTTAGTTTGGTTTTTCCACCTAACCTTATCCTGCCTGGTTATTGGCCAAAACAGCTTTATTTGTAACCAATGAGAGCAACACACATTCACAGTGTACAGAAGGACACCCCGCAGCACAGAACTATCCTGTTTTCCTTTGCTTTCTGTTGCTGTGATAAAACACTGACTGAGGCCGACTTGGGGGAGGAGTGGGTTTGTCTGTCTTATGGTTGTAGTTGGTCATTGAGGGAAAAGGCAGGAGCTCAGGCAGAGACCATGGAGGAATGCTGCATACTAACTCCGTTACCTTTCTTACATAATCCAGGACCACCTTCTGAAGGGTGGCATTTCCCACAGTGACCCAGGCCCTCCAACTACTCCCACAGAAATCAATAATCAAGAAGATGTTCCCATAGTCTTGCCCACAGCCAGTCTGATAGAGGCAATTACTCAATTGTGGTTTCTTCTCCTTCAGGAGACTGTTTGAGCCAAGTTAATAAAAACTAACTAGGACATATCCTCACCCAACTCCAGAGTCATTCATTCGTGTGTGTGTGTGTGTGTGTGTGTGTGTGTGTGTGTGTGTGTGTGTAAACATACACATACATATGCATATATGTGTGTATATCCATATATGCACATATACACAGGTTTACATACATATATATGCACATATGTAGTATATATGTATATGTGTATGCTTTTGGGTACCTCTTATGGTGCAGGTATTGAAGAAGAATCAATAGCAGACATTTAAGTGAATCAGGTGAAGATGTAGGTGACAGGAAAGCAGTGACATGCTACCTTTCCAGGAGGTGGCTCTAGAGCCGAGGACTAATGTCCAAAGTGTCTAGCCAGGCAGAAGAGCTTTGGCACCACTGTCCCCAAGCTGCCACCCTGGACATGCACACACCTTGCCTCTGAAATCAGAAGCAGAGTTGAAAGCCTATCATATTTAGTGCCTTCATAGCTTTGAAAGTTCCCCACAGAGCACCTTAGAGCATTCTGGGAAGACAGCCTGTCTGTCCCCAGGTAGGTGTCAGATGGGTGCAGGCAGTGCCTCTCAATAGTATGTGTTGGGTCTCCACATGCCGGGAGCTGAGCTGCCTTGTCTTTTATGCCGGCCCATGGAGGCCACCCAGCCTCATTGTGACCCTTGGGGCTGTATGTTTAGATTTGGTGCTGAGGACGGCTCTGGGCACTTACTAGGCTTAGGTCTGGGGTGTTTGTCCCTCAGTGAAGTGGTTCTGCAGCCTTGGTCTGCCATTCAGGGCTGAGTCTAGGTAGACTCCACAGTTCCCGCCCTCTGCTCCCCTCTGTCTCTCTGCTTGTCCCCTAGCTCACGTGCAAGGACACTGCTGAGGGGCTTGGTTGGCCATTAAGGGAGATATCTCTGTTCTGTCATTAAGGGTTCTAAGAAAGGTAACAGGATAAGCCCTTCTTGTTCTAGGTGCAGATCATCCTGGATTCCCCAGACTCTGAGACTCTAATTGTGCCACTAAGCACGGAGAGGGGGAGAGTGCAGAGGCCCTCAGGGAGGACAGGGAGGTCCCCCTGCTTGGCCTGCAGTGAGGGCAGCTTCTCCCCATGTCACTGGAGGAGAGTTTGGGGGTTGTCGTGTGGGTCACATAAAAAATCAGAGGCTAAGGAATTTCCCAACAACATGTAGGAGGACTTCATGAATTGAACCGCCCATTCCTGGAGCAAATAGTAAGAAAACAGATCATCTTCTTCTTAACTTTTTTTTTTTTTTTTTTTTTTTTTTTTTTTTGGTTTTTCGAGACAGGGTTTCTCTGTGTAGCTTTGCGCCTTTCCTGGAGCTCACTTGGTAGCCCAGGCTGGCCTCAAACTCACAGAGATCCGCCTTCTTCTTAACTTTTTAAGCACCTTGGTTTGGTGCTTGGCCCCCACCTCAGCCTCTGGGTGGTGGTGTTGTATGAGTGTCAGTGGCCTGGAGCCTGAGCTCCTCCCCCGGGCTTTGGAGTAGAGGTCTTAGATGCCCAGGAGGCCTTTGTGTGGCACCGAGGGCTGTTTCACACTGTTGCCTGGTGTGTAGGGCAGCAGACCACGCCGTCTCATCATTGCTCCCCTCCCTGCCATTGACCTTTGCCCACAGGAAGTCTTAGTTGTCCCCCCATGAGTGAAGCCACAGAGCTCCTCCAGGGGCTCATGCACTTGTCTCTCCTTTCTGTTGGAAACAGACCAATCACACAGGTCCCTCTGGGAGGACACATACCACCCATTGCTAGACTCTTCCATGAGGGTCCAGGAAGGCAAGTTGGCTTCAGGTCTGGTGGAAATAGATCTCCAGACAAAGCCACCCCTTCTAGAAAGAAAAGGAACATGTGAACATGTAGACAAATGAACAATACCTCCAAGCAGGCCAGGCTAGGCCCAGGAGGGCTGGGTAACTGAAGCTGCTGTGCCCTATGGTGGGGTGTGTGACAAACAGGCCCACCTTAAACTTCTGAGAGTCTCCAGTAGTTTGGGATTCTTGGATTATGGTTAACCACAGAGTAGAGGCTGTGCTTGCCCTGGACTCAAGGCTTCAACCACCTACCTATCATATGAGGAACTTCCAGGCCTCAGACCTAGAGGAGTTATAGTCTCCTCATGGAGAACACTGAGCTGCTGGACTAACCATCCTTTCTACTGGCAAGGCACATACAGGAGTTTGACATTCCAAACAGAATGCAGGGCTTAGATGCTATGGCCTTGCTGCCCATGAGACCATGTGAAGAGCATCATCAGTACATGCATGTGGTCGTGGTTGCCTGCTGTGACCTTGTCTTTATTGCTAGTTTTCCTTAGAAGATGATGGAAGGAGAGAGCGGGGGTATGTGAGGCTGCCTCGTCCCACACCAGCCATTTCTGAGATGGGGAGTGCACAGGGCCTCTCTCAGGGTTCTCTGCCATGAGATCCGAGGAGAGACTAGATTCTATCTTCAGGCCCCGGCTTTGATCCTGGGTCTGTAAAGACTTTGACTTTGCAGGGAATTGGAGTTAATCACCCGCACATGGAGTCCGTCTGGTTGGAGTGGCGGCTGGGGCCAGGGTGGCTGCCATGCAGGCCCTCTGGCTTATAACTCCCATGGGGATGTAGCACACATGCAGGCCTGTGAATACTTCTCAATTAGGGATAAAGGGCTAGCTGTCCCCAGAGTGGACAAAGGCAAGTAGATCCAGGGAGCCAAGCTGGGGTCCTGCGTGGCTGCCTTTGAAGTCCCTTGGTTCCCACTTTCCTGCTCCTGCCCCCTCCTCACTGTACCTCTCCAGCCACCCCCACCCCCCACTTCCTTCCTTCTTTGCTATCCTGGACAGAAATAATCACAGTGATTTTTGTCCCTCCTGGGCACCTGTGACAGCAGGCTTTAGATAAAGGGTTGATTGTGAAGCCGCCCAGGACGCCGGGCATGCTTTGCTTCAGGGACAGACTGAGGTACCACCTGCTCCAAGCCCTCTCGGATTCCATCACTTCCACCCTGGCCCTGGAATCCCAGCTGTTCTCTCTCTCTCCTGAGTCCCAGGGTGGTTTTCTGCCTGTGACGGTATAGCCAGCTCCGTGCAGGGAATGCGTGAGGGCGAAGGGGGAGTTAAAAAAGGGAGCAGAGACAGCAGACTCGGATTGTTGTGCGCTCTTTCCCAGCAGAGGCCGTAGTCAGCTCTTCTCCGCCCAGACCTTGTCTAGTTCACAGTCAGAACTTCACTGCCTGGCCCGAGACCTACCTTTCTGGGGAGGAACCTGGACGTAGACTCTCCAGCGCAGGGCAGTGTCTCCTTGCTGCTGGAAACGGCTATCTCACCAGCCAGAGCAACCACAGTGGACTAATAGCTCAAGTTCATCACTTTGATCTTTCAGGTTCCAGAGAAGACAGGGGACCTGCCCCACCAGCTCTCAGTTTAGATCTGGCCTAGCCTCTGGTTCTGCCCCAAACCAGATGTTCTAACTGCAGAGGGGCCGGCACCACTCATTTCCAGAGCTGATTACTCCCATCTGCAGCAGACATCTTGCCCTGTGCGCTGCGATCCCTGGCGCTTAGCTCAGCACAGATAATACCTTCAAACATGCGGTTGCAATTTATTGGCCTTATAAGTTAATTTTAGGGGGTGTGCAATTGATTGAAATCAAAACTTAATGAAGGCCAGAGTCTGGGGGACCAGGATCAGGGTGGGAAGGAGCCCTGTGTTCTTCCTTGTCCGGGGTCTGAGAGGATCTTCAAAAGCTGTAATTAGCTTTGCTAATCAACCCTGCTTTCCTGAAAGACCTTTACAGAGTAAAACAAGGCTGGTGTTCCTGCGGCAGTCCGAGAAGCCCATGGGTCTCTGCGGGAGCAGTCGGGGGCTTGGTAGATGGCCTTTCCGGGCACCCTAGCTCCTCTCCCCTCTCAGCAGCCGTATCAGAGCTGTGGCTCTTTCTGCTCCTTCCTAGTGTCTGTGACACTGGAGCAACCCTGGCCAAGGGAGGGAGAGCAGCCACATTTGTGTCTGAAAACTTGTCACCTTGGTGTCCTGGAACCCTGAAACTACATTCCCCAGGGCTGTGGGCTCTGAGGTACAGCCCTTTTTGGATGTAGGCATTCAATGTCTACTCCTGTGGACAACTGGAGGTGGTGGTGAGTTTTCCTGGGGAAACCCTGCAGAGACAGGAAGCCATGTCTGAGCTGAGGGAGGCCTCCCCAGCCCCGGGAACAGACACCACCTGTGAAACTTCACCTCTCTTCATGAGTCACCACACAGTTGGGGCGACCTTGGCTCTTTTCTGCCCTTCCCCACTGAGTGCCTCCAGTGTACATGTTGACTTCTTGCCACACACACTAACTCTGCATGCAGCAGTTAGCTGTGTGGATCCGCCTTCCCTGTGTCTGAGAGTGGCCTTGGTACAGTGACAGGCTATGTCATCAATGTCGCTAGCCACACTGTGCTCAGCCAACACCCACATAACAAGGCATCAAATAAATGTCTGGGAACTAGAGTTAGTGATTCTTAGGAAATCTTCCCTTGGGGTACAATGAGGACAGAGGCAAGCACTGATGGTTACTCTCATGGCCGCTGAAGAGGCCATTCAGCTGTCATTTATAGAGAGCATCCATGGCCAGGACCAGACTTTGTAGGTTCAGCCAAGAGAGAGTCAGGACCAGCCCTGAAGAAGCACACACAGGACCACAGACAGGTGGACAGATGCCTGTACCATCTGTAACTGCAGAGAATGAGTCACAGCAGACATGGAGAGAGTAGAGATCAGGGGATCAGGCTGTAGGAGGTGACTGACCGGTAGCTGGGGTCATTATCGGGCCTGTCTTGTGCAGGTGGAAAGGTCCAGAAAGCCTGCTGGTAAGGCTAGCCTCGGCTGGTGCTAGACCTTCAACTCTGGGAGCAGCCTGCCATCCATCCCCTAATGAGGCATAAACTGTATGAATGGCTTGTGCGGAAGCCGCACATCCCTTCTGAGAGCCGGAAGCCTTGGTATCTATTAAAGGAAACAAACTCTACAGACCTGGGTCTGCTGGGAATGGGCCAAGAGGAGGAAGGTGTGGGCTCGTACCCGGGTCTCCAGCCTTCTCCCTTGGCTGTTCTGGGTCTGCCCCTCTCTCCACTTTCATGTCTTGGCTGTGAGGACAGCTCTGTGCTGGGTCCTGTGGCCCTCCTAGCATATCCTGGAGTCATGGCATTGTATAGCCATAAACTTGGCAAGGTAGCCCCTGACTGTTAGTTCTCTGGGCAGTGGGAAAGGCATGGACCTGATTTCAAGACAGTTCTGGGCTGGATGGGGACAGACACTGGGGAGAGGTGCATGGTCTCATAGGCACACGCTCAAGGTTGGGTTCTGAAGAGCTCCATGGATAGGACATGCAGGCTCGAGCAGAAAGGCCCCAGGAAGAAAGACTGACTGGTTAGTCCCAAGCTTAGGCTCTTCTCTCCATCTGGCCAGGTGGGGTTTGCAGTTCAAGGCCCTATGCTTTTCACTGCCAGGAATGTCAGCCCAGGACCCTGGTCTTGGGTTTCCAACTCCCACAACAGGCTGAGGAAGAGCAGGGAGCAGGGTCAGCATGAGGTACTGGAGAATGTGGACGAAAATTCCAGAGCTGGTGAAACCAGCATGGTACAGTGTGTCCTGAGATGGGCAGGAGGTGAGCACTTTGTGCCCAGAGACAGCAGAAGGCTCTCACGGTGGACTTTGGTCACGTGATTAGTATTTGGTTTTAACATGGGCTGTTCCTGTCTTCACCTCTGAAAACACATCTTGCCGACTCTGGGGGGCACAGCTTACCACTGTCTCAGCCTGTGTGAAGGGTGGGAGCAGTTCAGGACCCACACCCACTGCAGCTGAGTTGTTCTAATTATACAGAAAGCTGGGTCCGTGGGGGTCCCCCTCCATCTTATGGGAGTGGAATGAGCTTCTGAACCTCACAGCATGAGCTTCAGCCCTCCTGGGGACCTCCCACCCCCCACTCCACCAACCTCCTACCCCCGAGCCCCACTCCTCTGGGCTGGTATCTGCTGCAGTTCCCAGAGTCCCCGTAGAGCTCCAGGGGAAGGCATGTCTGCATGATGCCCCCAGGAGACAGTGCAGCCCCCTGTAGTTCCCGTCATCCGGCCTCCTGACTCTACAGTCTGGGCATTGGCTGCCTTGGTGTGCACTGTCTGAACTTCATCTACTACAAAAAATGGAAATGGAAAACAGGAGTGTGTGGAAAGGCAGATTGCTTGTGAACGCGATCCCCCAGGGCCAGCATCAGGGACTCCAATCCTCCCGAATTCTGGGTTCCTGTAACCATATGGTACTCAGTCACGCTCAGGTTTCTGTGGCTCTCTGGAAGCCAGGCCCAGCTCCCCCACTGTCAAGCCCTTTGTCTCTCCAGAGTGCCTTGCTCCCCTGGCTGAGCTGCCTACTAGGCTGCTGTGATGGACAGATGGTTGCTTGGGGCAAGTGATCAAGGATCCTGTCCTGCAATGCTCCCCGAAGCAGGGGACTTTCCTTCCCACATTCCTTGTAAGAGTATTCAGTGGCATTCCCTGGCTTCTGAGCCACCTCTGGGCTCCTTGCCTGCTCTGGTTTTCTTATGGTAGCAGGTTTTCACGCATACATGCGCTTACAGCTGGAGGTGATGTATCACTTCTCCTCACAGCTAGGATGTTCCATGAGGCCAGTCACCCTAGTGTGAGCACAGAATATAAGCCTTAACCAAGTCACTCCAGACAGCTGTCCCAGCTGCCTTTCCCAGCCTATGACTTGGGTGCATCCCCTGCCTTTCTAGCATACAGTTTTGGTTTGCTTGGGGCCGTGAATATGTGGACTCACGTGCACATACATGTGTACTTGTGTATGAGTATGTGCAGGTGTGCTCTTCCTGTGTATGCATGTGTGGAGGACAGGGGTTGATAACACATGTCTTCTTCTGTTGATCTCCAGTTTGTTTTTGAGACAGAGTGTCTCATAACCGGAGCTCACGAATTAGCTAGACTGGCTGGCCAGCGAGCCCCAGGGATGATCTCGTCTCTCTTTGCCAGTTGCAGCCACACACTGCCATGGCCAGTTTTTATGTGGGTTGTGGGGATCTCAACTCACATCCTCAGACTTCCGTAACAGGCACTCGATCCACTAAGCCACCCCCCTCCTAGCCTCTGCAGTTTTCCTAACTGTGAAATCATGTATTCAAAGCTTTGAGCCCAAAATGAGTTCCCAAAAAAAGACAGCTCTGGTCAATTGAGGTGGTTTGATAGCCCAAGAATCCTGAGTGGTGATTTGCTCAAGAGGCAAGCTCCACGGAGCCAGCATTTCCGTGTGGGGTGCACAAGCAGAGGCCGCCCGTGCGGTGTTGAGTGTAGATGCTCCGACAGACCCCAAGCCCCTCCAGCCACACCGCCATTTCCAGAGGGGCCTTCATTATTTCCCTTTAAGTCAAAAATGAAAGGCTATAAAGGACAGCCGTGGTCCAGATGTGCACTTCTGAGCATAAAAGCTGGCATGAAAGCTGCACATGCCTAAGCCGATTGGTATGTTTGCTCAGGGGATCACTGCACCTGTGTGTACTGGGAGGAATTTCCACAGAATACCTGTCCTGTGTCTGCGGGCAGACTGAGACACGTTCTGTAAACTGTGGCGAAAACAGCTGTTCACACACTAACAAGGGTGACTGGGTTTCTGCATCATATCTGAACACAGCCAAGGTTAATCTCTCGATTTTGTGTGCCGCCAAATCTAGCTCCCGGGGCCATGGAGGTGGGACTCTGCTCACAGCAAGCAGCACTTTGTGTTCTGGAAGGGATGGCCCCTGGGCAGTTCAGAGCACAGAGGGGTCAAAGGGAACTAGCCTGATGCGTGGCGCCACGCGACAGGCCCCAAGGCTAGGTCCTTGATCCTGTCACCTTCTCCTGTCTCCAGCCATGTACCCTTAAACTGAGCTGGTATAGCCAGTTAGAAGAGCATTCATTGCCCGGCTCCCTGGAGTTAGGGCAGCTACAGCTCTCTGGGCTGCACACTGGTACATGTGGGGCAACTCCTGGGTTCTGTTGACAGGAGATATGAAAATCATGAGTTTGGAGCCATTGGGTGCAAAAGGAATGTTGGTCACACAGACAGGAGGCGCCTGGCTGGCTTCAGAAGCCTTTCCAGGTACTCTCATTCCTGAGGCACACTGGAGGCTCCCCTCATTCCTGAGCTGAAGTGGAATTGCTCCTACCTACGAGAATCAGGTACACTTCTCATTCATATCAGAAGGATATAAAGGATGGTGTGAGAAACCAGCACTGTTGGCATCTGTGGCTGTGGTAGTTTTAGTCTAGGGAGGGACATGAAGGTGCTGTCAGGGCGCTAGACCCTTACTTAGACCCTGGTAGGATGGCTCTCGTCTGCCTGTTTTTTCTTTCTCCTTACCACAAAGTGTCATTAAACCCGAGTCTTGTCCGTGTGACCTTGTCCCTGCTCTGTCCACATGCTGGTTCTAGTGAAAAATGTCCCAGTGACCATTGTCACAGTCTTGTGCTACTATTTAGTGAGATCTCAGAAGCAGAACAATGTGTCTGTGGCAAAAGGAGATTAAGGAGTCAAGAGGAGATGTCCATAACCTAAGAGCTACTCTACCGCCAGCCTGTCCCTAGACGATGAAGGGCACCTACCAATTGAGACCACTCTGGTTTTCCCAGGCCCTTAGCTAGCTTTGTAGCCAGCCTGCCTTAGCCATTCCCTCTGTCTCTCAGAAGCCTGAGACCCTTCTTTGTCTTGGTTCTGTCTTCAGTTTGACAGAGGTGTCAGAGGCTAGCCCCTCCAGGTTGACCTCAGTTTCCCCTGCAGGGCCTTCCTTGCTCAGGACACACTGTACTCTGTCTAGAAAGCCTTGCAGTTTCCTAGTGCAGGAAGCTGGTCTGTGAGACCCGGAACATGGTTACTCTCCTGCCTCCCTTCTTCCTCTCATCTGTTCGGAGTCACAGCGACCCCTGTGGGAGGGTGGCCCAGGGCAGGCAGGAGGCAAGACACTGGCTGCACATGAGGAAGCAGGTGTCATTTGGGGTGGCTGCAGCTCAGCATGTGGAGTGTGGCACAGGGAACCTGCCGGCAAGGCCTTGATGTGGACTGCTGAGCTATTGGACTGCTCTCCCCAGAGGTGTGGTTAACACTAGACTCAGGTATTAGCATTCTGTTCACCTTAGAAAGGACATTGGCAACCTACAGGATGTTGAGGGGATGTGAGCAGAGCATGGTGACTTAACACCGTATCACAGCAGGAACACTGAGGGACTGAAAGGCCAGAACTCTTGGAGTTTATGGGAACCATCTTCAGATATGTGTGAGGAGTGTGACATCCCTGTCCTGGATGATACTAGAAGCCAGAGGCTTCACTCACTCCAGTGTTTGAAACAGAAATGTTTGCTTCGGGAGGTAGTGTGTACCTGTACATGGTATATGCCTGTGTAAGTAGCTGCTCACACTCATGCACTGCTCGCCACCTTATTCCCATGAGGTAGACCTCTCTGAACCTGTAACTCGCCTTTCAGCCAGGGTAGCTGGCCAACAGCTCCCAGGATCTGCCTGTCTTCATTCCCCAACACTGGGGTTACAGACAAGCACGGCACACACAGCCATGCCTGGCTTTTTGTTTTGTTTTTTGTTTGTTTGTTTTGTTTTTGAGACAGAGTCTCACTATGTAGCCTTGGCTAGACTGGAACTCATCTCACTCTGAAGACCCAACTGGCCTCGCCTGCCTCTGCCTCCCAAGTGCTGAGAATAAAGGGGTACACCACTACATCTGGCCCCAGCTTTTCTTTTCTTTCTTTTTTAATTTACATTTTAATGTATTAATTGTGTGCGTGCATGTGTGTGTACACACATATGACATGTGGACAACTTGGGGGAGTCATTTCTGTCCTTCCTCCATGGATTGGATTAAGTCACAGGTTTCTTTACCTGCTAAACCACGTCACCAGCCCATGCCCAGCTTTTTTATGTGGGTGCTGGGGATTCAAACTTAGACCGTCATGTAAGCATTCTCATCCAGCAAGCCGTCTCCCCAACCCTACACTTTAGTTTACTTCAGACAGAGTCTCACTATGTTGTCTGGATATCACTTGAATTCTTGACCTTCCTGCCTCAGTCTTCTGAGTGACGTGCGTACAAGTATGTTCGTTCAGCCATGCCTGTATGGCTTGGTGTTACTTGATCTAGCTTCAGAAGGAAGTCCCACCTAGTGTCTTTGAGGCTTTCTTCCTTAAGCCCTTGATCTGGCTGGGTCTGTGGGCCTGGGTCAGCATCATGGATATCTCAGGCCTGAGTCTACCAGTCTCATGGCCTGAGCCCGGGCAAGTCTGTGGCTGAAGATGTCTCTCAGAGCCATAGTGCTGGAAGGTCAGTTCCTAGCAAGTCTGGCCTGGCCTTGGCCTTGCTGCCCTTTGAAAGGCTGTGTCCCAGGACTCAGTACATTTGAAACCTTTGTATTCAAGCCTGGCCACTGTCCCAGGATGCTGGAGCATGGGCCAGTTTCCAGAGCTACTCAAGACGAGCAAAGACTGCAGATTGGGTGGGTCACAGTTACAGCTCAAATTCCCAAAGCAAGTTTCCGTCCAAGATCTCCACACACCTCAGCATCAAACACTCCATAAAGTTTTGACGGCCAGAATACCTCTTTCTACTTCTGTGAAGTGGGTCGTTTGGAGTGTATTATGTTTTTGCTTTTGTTCTGAAGTGCAGACTGTGGGCATGGGCTCTGTGTGTGACTGACAGGATGCAGCTGGAAAGGGGTTTTCAGGGAGAAATCACCTGGAACTCAGAAGAGAAATGGCGATCCAGTTAGGATCTTAAGGGGACTAGAATGTGCCCACATAAGTGCATGATTGTGCCTGGCCTCACTGGCAAATGGCCAGCCCCTCCGAGGCTCTTGCCTTGTGCTTCCTGCCTCATCCAGTGCCAAGGTGCCCCTGTGCCTCAGTCATGTAGTGATCATCTTGCCATTCTCGGATGGGTGGACGAGAGCCTCTTCCTCTGCCCTCCATCTCTCTAGAGCCTCTTCCTCTGCCCCCAATCTCTCTAGAGCCTCTTCCTCTGCCCCCATCTCTAATCCCAGCCACAAGGCCACTCCACAGGTCTGTTCTCCTTTGTAGATATTGATTTCCGCCTCAGCCGGAGCCACCAGGACTTATGGGACTGTCCCACCTTATTGATGCTGTTGTTTTCTAAGAACATGCAACACTAGGGATGGTCCCGGGGGATTCACCTTGGGTCATCTGGTGCAATTGAACTGGTCACTGGCTAGTGACTTATCAGCCACACTGATGGGACTGATGGCAAAGCTGATGTCACATATGCACACACACACTGGTGATCTGTCATTAAGTCTGCTGTGAGGCTTTCTGGGGTTCTACCCCTTCATGGCCCAACCTTGTCCAAGATAACATCTCTGTGGTCTTCCTGAGCGGTGGCTCCCATCTCCTAATCTGAGCAGCTCAGCTGCCATGTTGGCCATGTGTAGTGACTCCGCCCCTGTTGTTGCTTCCCCTCCACTGAGGCGGGAGCCCTGAGAAGAGCTCCTGCTTCCCTTTCTTAAGGAACGTTCTCCTGCTTGACCAGACAGCTCGCTGCAGGAGCCCTGTGGTCTTTTCCTCCTGGACCCCTTCTCACTCCTGAGAGAAGTGGAGCTTTTGAAATTTTCGAAACCTGAGTGGTATCGCCTAGATCCCCCAGCCTCTCGGGCCTGGCCATGTTGCTCCCAGTCTTGTTGACATGCAAGGCCCCAGAGCAGGCCTGGAACGATGGCAGAGCCACCTCATTGAAAGAGCATGTTAGCATTTAAACAATATTAATACTATTTGACTCATTAAATGTACAAAGGCCAATCAAAGTACTTCCATGTGTGTGCTGTTAGTTCTGGCGGGCAACGCCTCCTGCGGCTTCATGTGGTTTCAGACAACATTTTAGCACATTCTTAAAATACCCACAAAAGCCTTTATGTAAAAACTCATAAATGTGAACCACATAAAATTATTTTTTTCCTTGTTTCATGTCACTGTGATCAAAGTACAGTAGGTAAGAATAAATTTTCAAAGCCTTGTTTAGGTCCTTCTTTAATTAATGCTTCACGCGCAGAGTAAAACCATAAACCATATAATGGGGGTACAACTATTTATGCACCCCACGGCCACCTCACACCCGACAGCACAAGCGGCCCTTCTGACAGCGCTTGCCAGCAAAGCTGAGGTTTCCGGGTGATTCCAGAATGGCCCTTCTAATCACCTGGGCTTCAGTCCCTTTGTATTGGACCATCGTGTTGAGACTTGCAACCACTGCGAGTTCCCAGAGGTCCCTCTTGGTCTCTGGAATCAAGTCTGTTCTTGAATTGTTGTGGTGTTAGGGCCCTTTCTGAGGAGCGAGTCTCGCTTGTCCTCCCTGCCCCCACAGAGAACACCCCAGTTCATGGGGAGAGCTGGCAGTGTGGCCTCTGCCCTGTGGCCAGCAGATCCATATGGAAAGTCAGATGGCCAGTGAGGAGCCTCTCTGGAACACTAGCCACAGTGGAAAAGGGCTGGGAATGAACTGCCTGGCGAAAAATGAATGCCACACTCGGCCTGGCCCCATCCTTCACAGTTACATAAAAATCCGACATCTCAACAAAGACTGGAAGGAACTTCGGAAAAATCAGATTTGTGGGAAATGTCGATTTATGGTATTGTGGACTAATTTTTAAATTTCCTTTTTTATGATGGTCTCCAAAAAGTTTTTTTTTTTTTTTTTTTTAATTCAAGGAGGGGAGCCCACAAGGAGGTCACCCTTGGGCTTGCATTTTTTGCCTCCTTCAATTCCAGCATTTTGAAACTCTAGACCTGGCCTGTGTGGCACTCAGGGGAAACTGAGGGTACCTGAGAGAAACTGCCCAGAGCAGACCCCAGCTTTGGGCTGGAGTGCTGGGGCTGGGGCAGCCTGTCCCACCTTATTCATGCTGTTGTTTTCTAAGAACATGCAACACTAGGGATGGTCCCGGGGGATTCACCTTGGGTCATCTGGTGCGATTGAACTGGTCACTGGCTAGTGTTGACAAGAGCGTTCAAGGCACCATGTTTCTGCTGGTCCCCGCCAAGGCAGCCTGAACCAACACCCGGAAGAGTGTCCTGTGACAAAAACAATACTGCAGCATGAGGCTTTGCCAGCCCTGGGTGGGGGAGGGTGGTACTGGCTGGGCTTAGGGCCTGAGCCCTGCAGGGCCAAGTGGGCAGGCAGAAAGGGAGCATCCAGCAGTCCCAGCGTAAGAGCATCCTCGTAAGAGCATCCTCGGTGCTTTTAGCTTTTGCTGTGGGCTGCGCCTCCTTCCTCGGCTCACAGCTAAAGCCACGGAACATGAAAACACAGTCAGGAAATCTGTTGCTACCTCAAAGCCTCATCCAGCAGTGACCTAGAGGTGCCCAGTCCATCTTTGCACATTCCAGGAACATTCCAGAATAGCTTGGTTGTGCTGCACACCTTATGACGTGGGGTACAGGTATGGAGCTGACTCCAAAGAACTCGTGTATTTCTCTCTCCCTCATTCTCTAGCATGTGACTTCTTTTTAATTATATAACAACTTTATCGTGACCTAAACCACAGATGCTGGTTAATTTTGGATATATTTCATTTTACTATCAAAAGCAGTAATTTTCACACCAGTAACCCCAGCACTCAGGAGACCAAGGCCGAAGGATTGTAAGTTCAAGGACAGGCTGGCCTGGGCTTAGTAGTGAGAGCCTGTTTCTTCTTGCCAAAAGTACCCTCTTCACCCCAAATAATCATTTGTTGGGTATCCACTTAACTTTCTTTTTTCTTCAGTGACCTAGTATTATTTCTGTGGCCCAGATTTTCACAGTAGGCTTGTAATCACTCTCCTTAGCTTGTTCCTGACTGAATGAGCCATAGACAGAGCCAGTCAGAGGGCTGCTGGCACCAGCCCATGTCTGCCTGAGGCCCACCCTGTATCTGGTGTGGGTGCTGAGGCCCTGTTTCCATGGTGCCAGCCCCCTGACCTTGAGGGTGTGCCTGTGGTTACCTGGGCTTGACCTGAGGTTAGCGAGGCACTGGACAGTATGATGAGAAAAATGCTGGCCACAAGAGATGGGATTTCCTGGAGTTGTGTTGGTTGGTTATCGGCAGAGTCTGAGGTCACAGCAGCAGCCCTCACAGATCTCAGCGGCCATCTGTCTGTCACCCTTGATCTGGGACCCTAGTGTACTGGCTTCTGCATTCTTCCATCCCATCTGTGGGTTTTTCAGTGTTGACTTGGACCTGAGGAGGAAGCACTGTCCCACACACAGCCCTTCATTCTGGTGGGGTTCAATACCAAGTCACTGTGACAAACCAGCCTGATTCCTGGTGAACGTGGGGATGTGGGGCAGGCTTGTCAGACATGTTACATGAGGTGACAGTTGATTGCAGAAGCAACGTTTCCCAGTGATGGCCAGCTCTGTCCTGTGAGGAGGGACATACTGTGCTGGATCTTGTACCTGGGAGGAAGCTGACGCCCAGATAAGTTCAGTAAGGTTGCCAAAGACACAAAGCTCAAACTCAGAGACTGATCTTCGATCTTCCTGGCCTTCATCTAAGCCCTTGCTTTTCTGCCTCTGCAGCCATGGGGTAGTCAGGCCATGTCATAAGGTCAGCCCTGGCACCTTTCATGGATGCTTCTTAATCCTAGACAGGTGTCTAGGGCATCATCTGAGTGCACCATTACTGTCAACAGTCTGGGACCTGGGCCAAAGGCCCAGAGCTTGGCTCAGCATCTAACGGTCCATGGGCGTTGTCTTTTGCAGGTATTTTGAAGGTGGCGTCTCATCTGTCTACCTCTGGGATCTGGATCATGGCTTCGCTGGAGTAATTCTCATAAAGAAGGCTGGAGACGGGTCAAAGAAGATCAAAGGCTGCTGGGATTCCATCCACGTGGTGGAAGTGCAGGTACAGCCCCCCCCCCCACGACCCCACCCCCTGCCAGTGCATGTGCCACACCCACAGGGCAGCCCTGATCTCCAGATGCTTTCACAAGGGGCATGCTAGGATATGCGCCCCCACTAATTCCTAAAAATGCCCAAAGCCATTTGGATAAAGATAAGTCAGGGCGATAGTACTTATTGATGCTGAACTCCTACTGCAGATCTGCCTTATAAAAACCATGGCGGTTTTATAAGGGAGGAATGGCCTTGGCATGGGGTGGGAGCTCCAAGTCTCCCTCCTCAGCTCAGGTCCACCTCATGTGATGTTCTCCGTCTTCTCCCCCAGGAGAAGTCCAGTGGCCGTACTGCCCATTACAAGTTGACCTCTACAGTGATGCTGTGGCTGCAAACCAACAAATCCGGCTCGGGCACCATGAACCTGGGAGGCAGCCTGACCAGACAGGTAGAACTTGTGTTCCAGCCTCTTGCCAGTGCCCACTGGTGCCAGAGCAAGTGAGCACTTTGCCTGGGCTAGGGAGTGTGGATGGCCGGCTGCCAGTCCACCGGCTAAGGGGGACTTTGAGTTCACACCTCACTGTCCTCTGAGCTGCATGTGGCTGTACACCAGCTGTTTCACAGCCGGCTGCCTGCTGTGGTAGGACTGAGTGGTTGCCACTTGTCACCCAGCAGAGCTTGGTGTCTCCCATGCTCACGCCTTGCAGAGTTTGCCAGCAGTCAGACTGCGGACTCCATGTGAGCTGCTCCCAGCCTGGTCTGAGTCCCCTCTGTTGGACGTGGTAGATTCTTGGGAAACTCTCCAGCTGTGCACACATGAAGATTTGCCAAGTTCTACCTATCTGTTGCTCACCTGTTCTTTGCTAGCAGCCATATGCCAAGATGTCCCTTCAGGCTGTGAGCAGAACGTAGAACTTGGACTTCCTGGCACCGCATGCTCGGGCGCTGCATGCTCTGGCATAGGCCTTTCTTAGCATCTACATCAGGAACTGCTAGAGGCACCTAAACAGGTTTCAGACCCTACGCGCTCCATCCAAAGTTTCGTGTTTATAACCTTGACACCCTCCGGACCCCTTCCACACCTGCCCGTCTTAGGAGAGGGCTTTCTGACGTCTGTGCATAGGGGCAGGAAGCCTTGTGCACAGGGCGCACAGAAGAGCAACCTAAACACAGCAGAGGGCCTCGGGAGCAGAGTGCTTGTGAGCCTGCTGTACAGGCCTTCCTGTTCTTGAGTGTCTGACTTCAGAGGAGGCTCTTCCCCACACTAGCGGCTGGGATGAGGCTTGGTGGTGGAGTACTTGTCTAGAAGACTCATTTCACAGGACCAAAACTACTCGAGCTAATTTTATTTTTGATAGCTCTTAAGAGGAAAATATTGCAGGAGAGTTAGGTTAGTAACTCTTACGTGGTTTGCACTCTGCAAGCTTCAAGGCATGCGCGTGCATTTGGAAAACGACAGTGCAAGGCAGTGTGGCTGGTACCAGCCTGCACACCTGGGGAGCTATTGGAGCCCTAGAGTCTCCCAGGCAAACCCCTCACCACCTCTGCTGTGTTCAGGGAGCCTAGGTTCTCAAGACAAGCTGTCCCAGGCCCATCTTAGAACCAAGCACTCGTACCCAGGGCAGAGCACACCCTGCTGTGTGGACATGGGCCCTCAGCTTCTGGGGCCTCCACTGCGGCCTCCCTCCCCTTCTCCCTGCCACCCAGGGAATGGTGGGAACCCCTAAATCCATCCGGAGGCTGTTTCCTGCCTTCCTTGCTGCTGGGAACTGTCTATAATTACACCTGGTGTATAGTGAGCTGCACAAATATTTAATCCTCCATCTTCCTGATAGTTTAAATCAGCTGTCGGCCCACGGCCAGCATCTGGCTCTGGAGTGCCGTGCTCGGTAGCCCTGCCAAGCCAAACTTGGCCTGGTGACTGGCTGTCCTCAGCACACCTTGTCTGCATTGCCTCTGCTGCTCCTGGGACCTGACTGAGGAAACCCATGCTTCTGTTGTCAGCCTCAGGGCCAGGGCCATAACTCATCGAAGGTGCGTTAAAGCTGAGGCTCGGCTCCAGTGCAAGGGACTTTAAAAGTGAGGAAGTGAAGCCGGGCGATGGCGGCGCACGCCTTTAATCCCAGCACTCGGGAGGCAGAGCCAGGCGGATCTCTGTGAGTTCGAGGCCAGCCTGGTCTACAGAGCGAGACCCAGGACAGGCACCAAAACTACACAGAGAAACCCTGTCTCAAAACCAAAAAAAAAAAAGGTAAGGAAATGGAGCCACAAGGTAGATGAATGCACGTGAACAAAGCCCAGCTCCTAGGTGAGCAGGGCAGTGGGGCTGAGGGGCTTAGCTTTTCACATGAGCCCTGGGAAAGTTTCTGTGGTTGCCGTGGACACACAGACTGCAAACAGATGTGGTTGCATGGCTGTCTCCTTTAACTACATTCTAGGCAGTTGCTATTCCCATTTAACAGGTGAGGAAGCTGAGACCCATGCCACTAAATAATTAACTAGAACACAAGTGGCAGACCCGGGATTTGAGCCCACATGTATCTAACTAACACAATACCCTTCCTCCCACACGCTCTTTGAGTCAGGGCTTGGGTGACCTCCAGTTGTGAGTGGTGGGGTAAGAGGCTGGTCTCACACACACACACACACACACACACACACACACACACACACACTCCAGTGTCGGGAAGGGAGGTCCCTTGGTTGTGGCGATGTCTCACCAGGCCCGTGGTGCCAGGCACTGACCCTGCATGCCATGCTGGCCCGCTCTCAGGAGACTCCTCCTCAAGGATGAGCAGGTCCCCATTTCCCAGGTTGCTCTCTGCCAGCAACCTGACCCCAGCTCTTCCCTCGCTCCCCAGGTTCCCAGGCCTCATGTACAGGAAGGCTGTCTCCTCAGGGGTTTCCTCCCAGGAGTAGTTGAGGATTGCTTCCTGCCCTCTTTTCCTTGTGGCTTCTGGGATACATCGAGGGAGCTGAGAGCCCCTCTTGGTGGCACCTGTCACTGTGACGCATGGCCCAGCTGGTCAGGACACCCTGCTGGGAGCTGTCCCTCAGCTCTGCCTCACCCTTCACCGTGTCCTTTTGTTGCCTCTACTCAGAGCTGTCCCTTGGGGACGTCAGTTAGATGGGAGATAGCTGTGAGGCGGTGGGGACGGCAACTGTGGCCTTTCTGGAAGCTCCCTGCAGCCTCACTGCAGCCTGCCAAGGCAGAGGCCACGGTGAGGGAGGTGGCAGAAGCTGCCCCTTGGCAGGCTGCCACAGAGGCCCCAGCGGGAAGGCCAAGGAGCAAGTGAAAAAGTGATGCATGCCAAGTGCTAGATATGAAAGGAAGCTGCATGGAGAGGTCACTTCGCCTGTGACAGCAGAGACGTGGGAATGAGGCGGACCATAAATCTCTGGAAAGAGATCCAAGGACTCCCATCCGGGGCAGGGCCCTGCAGATGTTCGCTTAATTTTCTTTTCAGATTCTAAATATTTAGACACGAAGGTGGAATGTTGTGTTGAGAGGGGAGATTGGGCGCATGGGTCGTTGGCAAGCAGACCTCCCTCCTCATGAGCCACTGGCACTCCAGGGACTTCAGGGAAATGCCTCCCTGACCTAGGCTTGGCAGTTAGGCCGAGCAAGATATTTTTGTAAGAAGACAAAGCCTATGGCCATCCCTTGCCGATGGAAGGAACCTAGGGTAAGACAGACCCTTAAGGCCAGCCTGCCTTGGGGACACAGCTCCCAGCATCAGGCTGTGGTCCGTGAGGTGGCCTGGACAGTGCCATTTGAGTGGTGTGTCTTCTAAGAAGAGTTGAGTGTTTCCCAATGACCTGGGACACAGTAAGCCATTTGAAAGCCTGCCCTGACTGTGGAAGGCAGGGTAAGAGATGCATGGGCCGGGGTGCTGGGCCTCCAGGAGGCCAATGAGATTGGGCTTGGAATGGACCCATCTCAGGACTCCTGAACCTTGGGTTGTGGTTTTCCTTGGCTTTTCTGCTAAACATTATACAAAATCCACCTCAAAGAAAACTGCCTTCAGAGTCCTCCATAACTTGGTCGAGGCTGTAGCTCTGGCGCCTCACAGCCATGTGACCAGACAAATCCTTTCACTTTTCTAAAACTCCATGTGTCCTGTGGAGTCGATGGCATCCATTGAAAGCCCGTGCCACTCTGACCCTTGGTTTCCACTCAGTAAAGAGTAGCTAATTCTGCAGCTCCCCGTGTCTTCTAGAATATGCAGCTGCCAACTCAAAGGTTGAACAGTCCTACCTTCCTCTCTGGCTTGGTGGCAGGTTTGATACTGGCCTGACACAGCCTCATGTCTATGGCACAAGCTGAGCACAAGCCGCAGGGCCCTGGGCATGGTGCTTCCTTAACAAACAGTGTGCTGCGAGGCATGCACTGGTGCTGCGTGTGTGTTCACTCACAGAGTATGCAGTAAAGGCGGGGCATGGAGGCTGAGGCAGATGCCATGCTGCTGACCAGGCCCTCCTGGTAACTGAACTAACTCACCCTCCTCCCCTGTGTGAGGACAGCAGCCACCAGATCCAAGCACTCACTTGTATCTTCCCTGTCTCCGCCGTGGAGAGGGAGAAAGGGTCTCACTGGGGACAGGCATGCTAGGCCCTGACTCCAGACTCGGTTGGAACCCCCTTGTGGAACATCTGTGCCGCCACAGAACATAAAAATGTTTTCCTTCTGGCAGCTTCTTTTATGAGGGTGTAATAATATATGCATTACAAAAATAGTTCTGTTCCCGGTGGGTCAGCACTGCCAGCAAGCTGACCCCAGCCAGGTGTGGAGAGGAGGGAGGCCGTGGGGGCGGGCAAGGGGGCTATGGAACTGCCTGCTTGTGCCAGGATCTTGAGTTTAGAGGCCCCCTGTGTGCTGCTGGGGAGTCTCTCTGCTCCCCCTACACACTGTTCCTTTGAGGGTCTAGTGGTTTCAGCCCCTCTCTGCTGGAAGGTGACTCCTGATTCTGAAGCACAAAAATGAGGACAAGGCGTTGAGGTGCTCACGAGATTCTACTCACCCAGAGTGAGAGCCGTTCACCCCGAGTGCTGGGCTCACCCCAGTGCGGAGCTCACCCGGGCTGCCGCCACTCACTGAAATGGCCCTTGAGAGACCTCAAAGTCCTCATCCCTCCCTTTGGTGGGGTGGGGGCAAGAATCTCCCTCTGCGTAGACCAGGGGGCTGAGAGAGGATGGGGGCGGGGGTCTAGTTTGCTGGGTCGGAACCACCCACCAGAGCAGCTCCAAGCAGTCCTGAGGCTGGACTCTGCAGCCATTTCCATGTGGGGTGTTGGTCTCTAAAAACTCCTTTTAAAAATGGGGGGCAGGCCCTGTCCTTTCTCTGAGGTGTGCTCCCCAGCTCCGTTCAACACACACATTAACCATTTGTCTTAGCAACAGGCTTCTGCTCAGGGAAGGTGATTCTCTTCCGGTATCGTGAAGTACTTAGAAAGGGGGAAATATGGTGATATTTTATTTGTGCTGAAATGTGATTTTATTTGTATGTTAATAAATAAAGTTGCCTGGGGGTCAGAGCTAATAGCAAGCCATAGCAGAAGCCGGGTGGTGGTGGCGCACACCTTTAATCACGATCACATGACAGGCGGATCTCTGTGTTCAAGGATACAGCCAGCATGGAGACACACGCCTTTAACCTCAATACCAACCATAGAAGACCTGGAGGTCTGTACAGACAGGCAGTGATGAGGAGGTCATGTGGTTGGGTTTACAACCAGTGAGAAGGCAGAACAGAAAGTCAATAAAAAGACAGACACACAGGAAGTAGGTCTCTTTCTGAGGGGAAGGACGACAGCGGCAGCGAAGGGTAAGAAGGTGGTTTTAAGTCTCAGCTCTTAGCTACTGCTCTGACCTCTTGGGCTTTTAACTCTGCCTTTGCTCTGTGTTTCTTATCTAATAGACCCTTACATCTACAGTGCTGACCACAGCTGACGTGGGGCCATGACTGCAGTCATGAGCGCCCTCGCTTCTCCAATCTTGTCGTGACAGTTCTCGGTCTAAGGGGCAGAGAGCACCCAGGAAAGGTCAGGGCCTAGAGTGAGCGACCAAGGCACCCATGACCCGAGCAGCCCCCATCACCACCAACCTCCGGGCAGCTCTTAGCCAGACCCTTTGCCAGGACCAGAACTCTGTTCTACAGTGAGTCGCAAGGCTCTGGAAGGCCCTTGGCTCTCACCTTAGTGCTGTACTAGATGGCCGCCTCTCCTTTTCTCCTTGGTGGTCCAGGGCTAACTGGAGTGTGAGCATGGGCCTGTTGTGGACAGTTCTGTTAAAACCCACCAGACCCACCTCTGCCCTACAGTGCCAGTGCCAGATGGCAGGCCGCCCCAGCCCTGCTGGCCTCCTGGGGTCCGTCCCTCCCACACACTGGCTTCACTGGCTCTCTTGTCCTGAGTTCTGCTGCACCTTGTCCTCTCTTAGTAGCCCATGTCTCATTCAAGAGGAGGGAATTAGAGTAGCAGGCCGCTATATACCCCCATGTGGGTGCTGGGAATTGAACTCGGGACCTCTGGGAGAGCAGCCAGTGCTCTTAACCTCTGAGCCATCTCTGCAGCCCCAGTGTTGAGCTTGTAAATACTTAATACTCTCCTGGTACCCTGTGAGACAGATGGGCTGCTCTCCCCTTTGACTGCTGCTCCCTTGTCAGAGAGGTAAAGCTTACCCAGGGGGAAACCGGAAGTCAGCAGCAGAGCCTCACCCCTCCCGCCGACTCCTCCTTCACGTGCCCGGAGCTGCCTGCTGTCCCCCCTGCCCTTTGTGAACCAGGACCCTGCCATTTCCCTGCATAGCCCCCAGCCTTGGCGTGGCGGGGGTGCTGGCTCTGGCGAGAAGAGGGCTTCCTCCACAGCTGCCCACAGTCTGCTCGCCCGAGTCTTCTGACAGGGCTCTGCGTCCCCCAGCCAGGTGACAGCTGACAGTGTCCCACAATGTGACAATGTTGTAACGCAGGGAAGATCCCAGTGCCACATCAGGCCTCACTCAAATCTGGGTAGCAGCCTGTACCTGTGCCTGCCAGGAGAGATGTGAAGATGGGCGTGGTCCAGAGTGACCTGGCCCATGTGGTCCTCTGCCCTCACTGTTGTGGCCCTAGGAGCTGAGTGGGGAGTCATTCTCAGAATGGCATCAAGAAAATAAAAGGGCTTCGGATGTCTGCCGACTGGACTGTGTACAGCCGAAAACTTCAGTCATTTGTGCTAACAAAGTGGCCTTGTAACACAGCAACTCCACAGAGCCCCCCGGGGGCAGAGGACTGAAGTGCAGGGGCAGTGGTAAGTTGGCGGCATCCTGGAGCTGCAGCTTTCTCTGACTGAACATTTGTGTCTTTGCAGATGGAAAAAGATGAAACCGTGAGCGACTGCTCCCCACACATAGCCAACATCGGGCGCCTGGTGGAGGTGAGTGGCCCCGGGCTCAACCCTGTCCTGGTGCAGCGTAGAACCAACCCGCTGCTCCGCAGCCACCTCTCTGCTGCAGCTGTTCCTGCCCCGCCGCCTCGGCTTTTCTCACTTGGATGCAAGCAGAGCTCGGCTCCAGGCCTACCCACCCCAGCCTCCCAGCTCAGTCTCTGGCCCTGGGAAGTATAAAGCCCTGTTTCCCCTGATCACTGGGTGTGAACAGTGATCTGAACTCCGGGTGGAAACAGATCTCTGGAACACCAGGGGCCTTGGAGCGGCTTCACTTGGGGCCGCCGCAGCCTTGCCTGTCACCACGTCTCGTTTGGAAGGGGGGTTGTTTGGCCTGGAGACGTGTTCTCTGGTTTCACAGAACTGTTCACAGAGTTGGTGGCCAGGCAGTACGCTGGTGATGTGGTTTAGACTTGCTCCCAGCAGTGGTCAGAATTGGCCATCAGTCCCTACGTGTTTGTTGGCTTCCTCCATGCCTAAGGACAAGAAAGACCCAAAACAAATTATAGGTGGGGTTCTGACAGCCTGGCCACGGCTCTCAGCACAAGGGAGCAGCCTCATACCTCCCCCCTGTGGCCACAGAGGGGACTGCAGGGTGGATGGTGGCAGGTGGGCGTGGGCCTCAGGGTTCCTGTTTGCCATCTCCACTGACTCACCTCCCTCCCCAGGACATGGAAAATAAAATCAGAAGTACACTGAATGAGATCTACTTTGGAAAAACAAAGGATATCGTCAATGGGCTGAGGTAATGTACCAAAACTCTGAAGCTCCCGGGCCAAACATGGGGCTTAAATCCTGTCTACTTAGCGCTGTGTGGTCTCGAGCCTCTTGGTTCCTCATCACAGGATGTGGTCAGGGATTGCTGTGCAGTTTGAAGGGCTCAGAAACTGGTCCAGCACTTTCTATGACCTCTACCAGCTCTGTCCCCTGGACTCATTCACCTCAGCAAGCTATGGTGCCTTCACCTTGGAGCTAGCCACTAGCCATCTAGAGAATGTGCCCAGCTCCTTTGGCGTTGGGGTCTGGGAGCCCACACACAGATACCAAGACCCGGAAGAGAGCTGAGGAGCCTGGCTTGGAGTTCCAGTTGAGGCCCCAGCCACTGTCTCATGCTCTGGCTTCTGCAGAAGCAGGCAGGACTCGCTGTGGCCTCTGACTCTAGTGTAGTAGGAGTGGGAGGCAGAACTCAGCTGGGGGTAGGGGAGGTGACTGAGATAGCATTGGCCTGGGAGTCACCTGGATCCTTCCCCACACCTTTCTCAGTGGCCCTTGTCCCGTTCGGGAGGCAGGGTGCCAGCAGGGCAAGGGGAACTGATGGTTGGGAAGGGCTCGGCAGCCCGGCTCCGTTGTGAGGCTGTGGGTTCTGCAGAGCCCTCGAGGCCCAGTCTTCCCGTGCCATTCCCTGGCCCGGGTTTCGTATTGCCGTCCAAAGAAAGGCAGGGTGTAACTTGGGAGTTTGCCCAGCAGGCTGATTTAAGTGGGACAGCATCCCCTCCTGGTCCCCAGTGGTTCTGCGGATCTGATCGGGCCTGACACCCGGGGGCTGTGGTACCAAATGCACCATACACACACTCCTGCCTGGCCAGCCTCCGCCATTCCCAGTAGTGACAGAGAAACATGAGGAACATCTGAGCCTGTGTGGAGGCAGGTGTGAACCCCTAAAGACCGAGGCCACTGCCAACATAGACCTCTGTGCCGTGGCGGCCTTCTCCTGTCTGCCTGTGCCCATGGCTCTCGGCCTCTGGTTCTGCATTGCTGATGCTCTCTTGCTGTGGCTTCATCCTCTCCGAACACTCTCTGTAGATCTCTTGATGCTATCCCTGACAACCACAAGTTTAAGCAGTTGCAGAGGGAGCTTTCTCAAGTGCTGACCCAGCGCCAGGTCTACATCCAGCCTGATAATTGAGCCGACCCAGGTACCCTGCCTGAAGGGCGTGAGACTTTCCCACTAAACAGGACTCACCAACCTGCCAAGACCTTGCCACTAACCCGTGTCCGCTCACAGCTGGTGGGTAGCCACATTAACGCATCGCCTCTGCCCCACATAGTGTGGACTCGTGTGCCGTGTGTGCGCTCTGCACTTGGCCAAAAGCTCAGTCTTTGGCACTGCCACGGCCTCTCCAGCAGAGGGTGCTGTGTTCACCCATCCCACTGGCTAAGGAACAGGGTCTGTGTGTCTTGCCTTCTGCTGACTCACACACCTCCTGTCTGATAGAAGCACAGCCAGCTCCTCCTGCTTTCTCTTCCACCAAGGACCCCACAGGTCCGAAAGCTACATCTCAGGGACCCTTGGGCTGTTGACTTGGAAAGCATGGTCTCCCTCTGAGTCTGCGAGTGACTGAGCACTTCTCCCCAAGCCAAGGCAGCCCGTCTCCTCCTGACCACTGCTGGGCACTCGGTACTCATGCTGCGTGGACCCACACAGCCTCCCCTTAATGGGCTGCAGCTGGCCTCCAGCAGGCCGTGCTGATGGAAAGGAAAACAATCTCGCTTGTTGACAATGGCCAAGAACCATGACTTGGCTTGTGACAAATACAGATGTGCAGACGCAGTCAGCATCTTGGAGAGGAGGGTTTTAAAACAAGGCTCTTGGGAAGCTGCAGGCCCCAGGGCTGAACACCAGAGGCCCAGCCCGGACAGGGGCCTGTGGGATTTACAGTGAGGCTCCAAGTTGGGGACTCCCCTGCCACTGTGGTCTGGCCCCATGGGCTGACTTCAGGTCCAAGGCAGCCATCAGTTCTGGCCTCAGTAGCATCTCCAGGCCTCCCGTGGCCCAGTTGAAGGAAGCCCTTTTAAGGGACACTGCTGCTGCCATTCTCTGGCAAAGCAGCTGGAGGTATCCTGAGGGGAGCCTCAGCCCGTCAGCCAGATGTGTTCCCAGGGCCCCACCCGCCCCACCCACCCCCGACTCAAGCTCTGCCTGAGTCCTCACACTACTCTTTGATGCTACACAAGTGTTGGCCCCTGGTGGTGAGAGTTGGGGACCCTGAACATCCCAGAGGAAGCAAGTGTGCACTGGAGTGGTGGCTGCTCACACTAGCGTCCAGTGGCCTCTTCACACTCAGGAACTGTCCTGTCCTCGCCATCTTCAAGACTCTTGTCGGGGTTTTACGGGTCGCTTCTCCGGGTCCCACTCCGTCTCACCTTGCCCCTGTCAGCACTTGAGTGGACTTCCGACAGTGCCTCTCACAGTGTGTACTTGAACCTCTCACCGAGCATGCCGCCCTGCCTCTCCCACCGCTTCTGAGCTCTCAACAGCTGCTGCGAATAGTTTAGTGTGCTCTTAATTAACGATGCATTGGGAAAAGAACTGTCATGGGGGGCCTTTCTCTGACTGAGTTTCGTTTCCTGACCTGGAAATTAGGCTTAATGATGAAGATCCACCCTAAGATGACTTCTAAGAGTTGAGATACATGTGTGAAAAGCACTTTGCAAATTTTAATTTTCTCCCAGGCTTAGTTGCTCCAGCTCTGGTGAAGAGTGCTTCACCGTTTCGGCTGCAGGCTTGCCGGGGTTTGCAGGGCTGGGTCCGCAGCAGCCAGCATCACCCAGCAGCCCCGGTGATGGAGAGCAGCCTCTGCCTTGATCCCGGTGCCTTAGCCATGCAGAGGCGGCTTCCTAAGCGTTTGGTGGGGGCAGGGGTGGGAACAGGGGTTGCTTCATCTGATTCTACAGGGTAAGGAGCCAGCCTCTGCTGCAGGTGGAGGGGTGGGGCAGATGCTTCATTAGAAGGCCCTCACCGCCCAGAGTCTTCACCTCAGCCAGAAACCTGGGCAGCGGGTCTGAGGTAGATGGTCCAGGCTGCATGGTTCCTGAAAGCTCCCAACAGCTTGAGGCCTACACCCCAGTCTGTGGACCTAGGGACCTAGGGACCAGCCTAGGCAGAGATGACCTGCCCATGATGCCCAGCAAGGTACTGAGGTGCAGGCCCCACTCTCCAGGGTAGATAGTGCATCCTGGCACCCCGTGACGGCCCCAGGCTGCCTCCCTCTCTCTTCCGCCTGCTGATGTCGGCTCTCTCCCCCTGCAGGTCTGTGCAGACGTTTGCAGACAAATCAAAGCAGGAAGCTCTCAAGAACGACCTGGTGGAGGCCTTGAAGAGAAAGCAGCAGTGTTAAGCCTCCGCTTCATGCTAACCGGACACGCCATGCACTCGTTAGATTCCTTTCTTAGAAAACTCGTTTTCTGCTCCTTCTCCCTCTTCCTCTCCCTCCCCGATGGGTCACATAACAGTTTGCATCGACCACGCAGCGCCATCGCTCCCCAAGAATAAAGCCCGATAACCACCCTCCTCTGGCTCCAAGGCCTGCTTCCCACGACGTTTCCATAGAGACCGTGCGGTTCTTGTTCGCCTGGGCCCCGTCTTCCTCCCCTCCCCCATTTATAAGCATAAATACACTGTCAGCCACTGCTCCCTCCCATCTTTTTGTTACATTGGTGTAAAAAATGTAAAACAAAAAAATTTTATGAACTAACTGGTGTGTGAAAGAGAAGAAAAACTGGAAATCTGATTCCACGTGTGTTTGGGAGTTGCTTGGAGTTGGGGGCCGGGGGACAGGGGACAGCTCTGGAGGACCGAGAGGTGTCCTCAGCACTGTCCTGTGCAGATGTGCCCATCCCAAGGAGACCACAGCGGGGGTGGGGCTGGCGACCGGCTGCTCTTCTGGCCAGGTGCTTTTCTGTCGATTTTTATGGAATGCAAAAGGAGTTTTTTGTTTTATTTTGTTTTTTTTGTAAAGCTTAAACAAACAAAAAAATCTACATCTTCTACTTGAGCCTCCATACTTAAAAAAAAAAGGAAAAAAAGAACAAAAAAAGGAAATAAAAAGAAACTGGGACACAGTTAGTGCTGGCCTTGTGTTCTTTCTCACCTGCTCTTTCCTGGAGCTCTTCTCAGTCCACACCCACACTCCAGCACATCTGGCTCCCCGCTGTCTCCTCAGTCTCCTTTCACCTTCTTAGGGACCAGCCGTGGCCTGGGAACCAGCCGCACCCTGCCATGTGCGCCGGTTCCTGTCCGCATTCCACACTGACCAGAGCTCAGGCACTGAGCTCTTCAGAGCTTGGCTGTCCCTCTGTGCTGCCCTCAGGGACGGAAGCAGGGCCCGGGGCTTGCCTGACACCTTTCCTGGCTAGCTCATCTCCTTCCCTGGGTGTGGTGTTTGCCACAACATCTTCTGTGATGTCCCCGGCTCCTTAGTCCTGGTTTCTCTTACTCGGTTCTGTGGGGAGTGCAGAATTCCATGGGAGATAGAGAGCGGGCCGGTGCCATGACTCATGTCTGTAATACCAACATCAAAGCTGAGGCAGGAGGATTGTGAGTTCAAGGCTGGCCTGGACTAACTATGCAACCATATGTTGTCTCAAGTAAGAAAGAAAACTGGGTATTGGCACGCGTTTTGTAATTACAGCACTCAGGAGGTAAGCGACTGGAGGATCACCCCAAATTCAAGGCCAGCCTAGTCCTCAGGCTTGCTTGGCCTACACAGTGGGACCGTCCCAAAGTAAATACTGGAATTAGAGACTTCGGGCCAGCAAGAGGCTGCCTAGTAGGTGGTAAGGGTGCTTGCTGCCAAGGCTGCCACCTTGAGTTCAAGCCCTGGAATCCAATGGGGAAAGGAGAGAACTGGCTGGCATGTGCACACATGAAAACAGAATTGATGTCAAAATAAGCAACAAAATAGAGAATTGGGCGGGGCTGCAACTCAGGGATCGAGTACCCCACTGCACATGCCACCCCACAATATGCTACTTTTAGTGCCGTACAGATGTGGTTGCTTTGAACTCAAAGGCGGGGGGATGCAGCAAACAAACACCAATCAACTAGTTCTTTGGGGGGTTGCTTATTTTAATAAAGCAACCTGCAAAGATAGAATGATGAAAAAAGGGGGGCTGTGAGTGGGGTCGGCACAGCAAACTTCCCTCTGTACAGTGGGGATGCCATGACCTACCCAGGGACAAGTCAAAGAAGGCTCGCCGCCTGGCTCACTCAGCAGCCCTCTGCTCTTGCCTTGGATGCATCGGTGGGAGAGCCATGATGGCTGCTGGAGCCCTGGGGCATTCCTAAGAAGGAACGTAAGCACTGGAGGTGTAGGATATAGTGCTTTCCCAGCATGCAACAAAGCTCTGAGGTGATTTTCAGCGCCACACAAACTGGACACGGTGGTGGACACCTGCAGTCCCAACAGTGCCACACACCTGAAATCCTGGGGCTCCGGAGACAGCACAAGGATGGAGAGTTCAAGGTCATCAGGGCTGCAGTGATGGTTCAGTGGTTAAAGCACTGGTTGCCCTTCTGAAGGAGCCAGGTTTGACTCCCAGCACCCACATGATGGCTCAGAACTGTCCATCCCCGGTCCTAAGAGATCCAAAGCCATATTCTGGCCTCTGTGGGTACTGGGCATGCACACATGTATGTAGGCAAAATATTCTTACACATTGTTTTAAAAGTTCAAAGTCATCATCTTTAGCTAGCTCTTTAGGGAGATCCTGTCTCAAAAAACTCCCAGTCTAAGAGCTGGGTGTGATGTGGCACATGCCTTTAATCCCAGCACTCAGGAGGCAGAGGCAGGTGGATCTCTGTGAGTTTGAGATCAGCTTGGTCTACAGAGCGAGTGCCAGGGCAGCCAGGGCTACACAGAGAAACCCTGTCTCAAAAAAAAAAAAAAAAAAAAAAAAAAAAAAAGCCTCTTCTTGACCCAAAATGGTACATGCCAGCTGGGGTAAGGGTTGAATAGCTGTTTGGGTTCAAGAGCTAGGTTTTGTCAGCTGGTGGCGTGTCCCTTGCCCTCTAGATACCACTGGGAAGTTCGCTGGTGTCCATTCACAGAACCAGGAAGGAATCTGGATAAGAAAGCCATGGCAAAAGCCCAGAGGCAGGAGTCTGTCTTGGTCTAAGATTCTACCTGCACGTGTCTCTGCAGCCCTGTACATAATGGTGTATGCTTCAGCCCTAGACACCCTGACCTAAGATTTCTTCATTCAATAGCCCAGTGACCAAGGACTTCAAAGCAGGCCCTGGGCTGACTTCCACACACACACAGCCTCCCCACTGATGGTGGAGTATGCCAGGACAATAACCCTCTCATACTATTTCACCCTCACATAGCCTGAGTGCCACATAGGTACGGTAGTGCCTCCTCCCTACCATATAAGGGACGGTAGTGATGGGCTGGTAACATGCAAACTGTGAAAGAATTCACCAAGACAAAGGCAGGAGAGTTCATTAGATACACAGTGGCACAGCACCAACGGGCAAGAGAGCGGAGAATGAAGGAATCGCTCCACCTGCTCTTCTCATGGGGGGGCCTCTGTGCAGGCTGGCAGTTTAATGCCACCAAACAGCTGTTCAGGTCTTGTTTTTCGAGATAGAGTCTCACTGTGTAGCCCTGGTGAGGAACCTGATTGACTCCAGTTTAAAGGCAGGAGACATTATGTGCTGTATTTTTAAAAATAAGTTTCTATTTGGGAGAGTTGAGTCGCTCTGTGTTTCCTGGAACCTGGCCTTCCCCAACCCATGACCTTGATTTGTTTTTGAGAATATCCTGATCCTCCCTAATCACATGGTGACCACAATTTTTTTTTTTTTTGAACATAGAAACATTATAATTCAAAAGTCCATGGTTATTTGAAACTGGAAAATATTTTCTCTGTAGTAAATAGTAAAAATGATAACATTTCCCAATAAGCTCTTTTAAGCCAAATAATAGCTGAATTATACATATAAATACTGATTAGATTTTGGGATACAGAAGAGACCTATCTTCATCCTTTCAGAGAGCTATGTTTTACTTAAGTTGTGCAAATGAGATTCCTATTCATCTTCCCCTTCACTGTTTTATTTATGGCAGACATTTTTCTATAGGCTAATCCATAATCTAAAAAGATTTTAGCCTCCCCTCCTGAAAGTACAGCCAGCATATTCTTCAGCTTGATACAGTAAAAATTCTTATCTTAGTAGTGAGGGGCTGGAGAGATGGCTCAGCAGTTAAGAGCACTGGCTGTTCTTCCAGAGAACCCGGGTTCAATTCCCAGCACCCACATGGCAGCTCACTATTGTCTCTAACTCTTGTTCTAGGGGACTCAATGCTTCCATCTGGCCTCCACTCAGTACTACACATGCACATTATGTAGAGACATACGTTCAGGCAAAACACCAAAATTAAAAATAAATAAAATAAAAATTTTAAAGATTTATTTATTTATTTATTTATTTATTTATTTATTTATTTATTTATTTATTTATTTATTTATTTATTTATACAGCATATGTGACTGCAGGCCAGAAGAGGGCACCAGATCTCATTACAGGTGGTTGTGAGCCACCATGTGGGTGCTGGGAATTGAACTCAGGACCTCTGGAAGAGCAGTCAGTGCTCTTAACCTCTGAGCCATCTCTCCAGCCCAAAATAAAATTTTTTTTTAAAAATACAGTCATCCTAGGGTCCTCCCTGCTAGGTAGCCTCCCTGGATCTGTGGGTTGCAGTCTGATTGTCCTTTGCTTTACATCTAGTATCCACTTATGAGTGAGTACGTACCATGTTTGTCCTTCTGAGTCTGGGTTACCTCACTCAGGATGATATTTTCTAGTTCCACCCATTTGCCTGCAAACCTCATGATGTCATTGTTTTTCTCTGCTGAGTAGTACTTCACTGTGTATATGTAACCACATTTTCTTAATCCATTCTTCAATTGATGGGCATCTAGGTTGTTTCCAGGTTCTGGCTATTATGAATAATGCTGCTATGAACATAGTTGAGCATGTGTCCTTGTGGTATGATTGAACATTCCTTGGGTTTATGCCCAAGAGTGGTATGACTGGGTCTTGAGGTAGGTCGATTCCCAATTTTCTGAGAAACCACCATACTGATTTCCACAGTGGTTGTACAAGTTTGCACTCCCACCAACAGTGGAGGAGTGTTCCCCTTGCTCCACATCCTCTCCAACACAGACTGTCATCAGTGTTTTTTATCTTAGCCATTCTGACAGGTGTAAGGTGGTACCTCAGAGTTGTTTTGATTTGCATTTCTCTGATGACTAGGGATGTTGAGCATTTCTTTAAATGTCTTTCAGCAATTCGAAATTCTTCTTTTGGGAATTCTCTGTTTAGCTCTATAGCCCCTTTTTTAATTGGATTGTTCAGTATTTTGATGTCTAGTTTCTTGAGTTCTTTATATACTTTGGAGATCAGTCTTCTGTCAGATGTGGGGTTGGTGAAGGTCTTTTCCCATTCTGTTGGCTGTCTTTTTATCTTGTTGACCATGTCTTTTGCCCTACAAAAGCTTCTCAGTTTCAAGAGGTCTCATTTATTAATTGTTGCTCTCAGTGTCTGTGCTACTGGTATTGTATTTAGGAAGTGATCTCCGGTGCCAATGCGTTCAAGAGTACTTCCTACTTTCTCTTCTATCAAGTTTAGTGTAACTGGATTTATGTTGAGGTCTTTGA
Organism: Peromyscus maniculatus bairdii; assembly: GCF_049852395.1. Taxonomy (NCBI): domain Eukaryota; kingdom Metazoa; phylum Chordata; class Mammalia; order Rodentia; family Cricetidae; genus Peromyscus; species Peromyscus maniculatus. The sequence continues at coordinate 158,031,949 of NC_134853.1, forward strand.
TCCACTTGGACTTGAGTTTTGTGCATGGTGACAGATATGGATTTATTTGCAATCTTTTACATGTTGACTTCCAGTTATGCCTACAAACACCATTTGTTGAAGATACTTTCTTTTTTCCTTTGTATAGTTTTGGCTTCTTTGTCAAAAATAAGGTGTTCATATATGTGTGGATTAATGTTAGGGTCTTTAATTTGATTCCATTAGTTTGTATAGTGACCACATTTTTTTCAAGTTTTTTTTTTAATGTTTCCCTTCTGTAAAACTACTCATGATTTTACTCCTTAAAAGGGGCCCAAGAGATGGATTTGGGGCTGCTCCCTTTAACCCAATGTAGGAGGCAGTTGCTGGTCAGCTCTTGGGTGTACCCCAATGAAAAAAAATCAAGCTTGCTTCAAATATGGTTCAAATTGCAGTAGTGGTCTTAATCTCCAAATTGGGATTAACACTGGTTGTCCTAGAACTCACTATGTAGACCAAGCTGGCTTTGAACTCACAGAGATCCACCTGCCTCTGCCTCTGCTGGGATTAAAGGTGTGTGCCACCACAGCCAGGCCTGAGGGGCAAATTTTACAGTATGGGTTGTATCTTTTTGGGACCTGGGGCTGTGTAGTCGGATGTTTCTTGGGTCCCACCAAGCCCCCGCAGTCCCATCACCCACTTATAGAATAATCATTCAGAGGCTTAATATTATTTATAATTGCTTGGCCATTTGCTCAGGCTTATTACTGACTAGTTCTTACACTTAAATTAACCCATAATTCTTATCTATGTTTAGCCACGTGGCTTAGTACCTTTTCTCAGTTCTGCCTTGTCATATTGCTTCCTCTGTGTCTGGCTGGCAACTCCTGACTCAGCCTTCCTATTCCCAGAATTCTCCTCATCTGTTTACCCTGCCTATACTTCCTGCCTAGCTACTGGCAAATCAGCGTTTTATTTATCAACCAATCAGAGCAACACATATTTACAGCATATAGAATGATATCCCACAGCAGGGCTGTCTATGCAATGTAACATGAATAACTAGGGGTGAAACTCTTGACTATCTGAGCCTGCTCCTTAAAGGGTAGAATCCTCTATAATCAAGATACCCCAAGATAGATTGTAGAGTCCAATGTAGTGGCATAAACCTGGAATCCCAGCACTCAGGAGGCAGAGGCGGGAGGATCATCCTTGGCTACCTCCAGAAGTTCAAGGTCAGCATGGGATATGTAGACAGTTCCCTAGAACAAACTGGCTGGTGCTTTTTCTCCCTTGCTCTAGAGTTAGGTCTTAATTTGTGTCTCCCTTACTCTACTCAATTGCCCAGGCTGGTCTTCTTACTTGGGTCTTGCCCAGGCTGGCCCTTTTACTTGCTTTGTAGCCCAAGCTGATGTTCAACTTGTGCTCAGCCTCCCCAGTGCTGAGATGAAAGGCCTATGCCACCAAACTTGGTTTTCTTTTCTTTCTCTCTCTTTTTTAAAATTTATTTCTGGGGGGGGGGGGGAGGCAGAGGAGTATCAGCTCTCCTGGAGCTGGAGTTACAGGCTGTTGTGAGCTGCCTGATGTGGGGGCTGGGAATCTGAATGCAGGACCTCTGCAAGAACAGGATGTGCTCTCAACCACTGAGCCATCTCTCTGACCAAGCTTAGTTTTCAATAATCACTTTTAAAAGCATGAAATTCAGAATATAAACATATAAACTCACAAAACTCTTGAAATCTATTTTAATTGCTGGGTTTTGTTTTTTGTTTTGTTTTTTTTTTTTCCCCCGAGACAGGGTTTCTCTATGTCAGTTTGGTGCCTGTCCTGGATCTCACTCTGTAGACGAGGCTGGCCTCGAACTCACAAAGATCCACCTGGCTCTGCCTCCCGAGTGCTGGGATTAAAAAGGCTCGTGCCACCACTGCCCGGCTTTTTTTTTTTTTTTTTTAATTTATTTATTACATATACAGTGTTCTCCCTGCAGAACCAGAAGAGGGTTGTGAGACACCATGTGGTTGCTGTGAATTGAACTCAGGACCTCTGGAAGAGCCAGTACTCTTAACCTCTGAGCCATCTCTCTAGCCCCAGATTGCTGTTTTGGTGCTTATTTGCACTTGCTATTTTTAGTTTTTTGTTGTTTTTAAGACAGGGTCTCAGCCATGGTGGCGCACACCTTTAATGCCAGCACTTGTGAAGCAGAGGCAGGCAAATCTCTGTGAGTGTGAGGCCAGTGTGGTCTACAGAGTGAGTTCTGGGACAGCCAGGTCTGCTGTTACACAAAGAAACCCTGTCTCAAAAAAGAAAAAAAAAAAAAGACAGGGTCTCCAGCTGGAGAGATAGCTCAGCGGTTAAGAGCACTGGCTGCTCTTCCAGAGGACCCAGGTTCAGTTCCCAGTACCCACATGGTGGCTTACAACTGTCTGTGATTCTAGTTCTAGGGGACCCAGCACCCTCACACAGACATATTTGCAGGCAGAACACCAATGTAGCCTAGGCTGGCCTCACAATATTGTTAAGGATGTGATGGACACCTGCTTCCTCGGTTCAGGTCCCAAAGAGGATGTGTGGAGTCTGTGAGGAGAAAGGAGGAGACAGACACGATCTGAGGGTGAATGGGGATGGCTGCCCTCGAGTTTACTGAAAGAAAGAATACACCTTTTTTTTTTTTTTTAAAGACTTATTTATTATATATACAGTGTTCTGCCTGCATGTGTCCCTGCAGGCCAGAAGAGGGCACCAGATCTCATTACAGATGGTCGTGAGCCACCATGTGGTTGCTGGGAACTCAAGACCTCTGGAAGAGCAGCCAGTGCTCTTAACCACTGAACCATCTCTTCAGCCCAAGAATACACCTTCTAAATGTTATACTTGCACAGAGGACTATGGCAGAAAGGAGGCATGCGAGCTGGGGTGTGGCTTGAGATCAGGCATTGAGGAAGCTAGCATGGGCCTTGACAAGTTAACAGGCTCTAGTCATGTGTTGATGGAAGGGCCACAAGTTCCTCTTGCCAGACACAGGAATTTGTCTCCCTTTTTAGCAAGCAGGAACTTTCTTCAAGCCCCTGAGGAAATGAGGACTTGCCTAAACGCCTGACTTTGGGAAAAGGACTTTCTTGGGGGAACCTGACACTCGACTATAGAATATTGTAGTTTCTTGTATGGCTTAGTTATCCAATTAACTAAAGCTTAAGAGTGAGCAAAGAGGAGGCTAGCTAGACAAACATTATCATGAACCTGAGTATACCTTGGGAGTTTACAAATCTTGATTTTCAAATATCAAGCATATGTTACTTATCTAAATATCCTAGCAGCTTGGCATTAACTTGTGTGGGAGTAGGCAGTTACCACCCTATATGGTTCCAAGGTGGAAGGGATTTTTTTCCCCAAGAATTATTTTGTTTAAAAAACCTACCATTGCACATTTTCATCCTTCGCCAAAGCCAGCACAAAATTTCCCAAAGGGAAAGACATAACAGTGAGAATCATTGAAAATGAAAGTCAAGGGTGCTGGAGAACTGTGACCCTCAAAGTTGACATCTGCAACTTTGTCAAGCAGCAATGGTTGCCGTGTGGTCCATGCCAAGGACAGTTGCTAGTGACAGGCCAGTCTCCCTCACTGCCAGTCTCTGGATAGACAGTGTCTCAGGCGTTTTATTGAGCATCTCCTGTATCCTGGGGACACAGTGGTGTAGAGACAGATGCTCTTTGCCCAGTTTTCTGATGGGGGTTGGAAGTGGAAGTAGCTGTATCCTCAGAGCTGTGGTAGGTGTGGCTGGGACAGAGGCTAGGAACTTATCAATTGAGCCCAAGGGGAACGCAATCCCTGAAGCCAATTCAGAAGGGTGGAGAAGTGTGATTTGGGACTCCCCCTACAGGAGAAGAGGAGATCTGGAAGCCATACTGTGCAGCTATAGTAAGTATTAAAAAAAAAAAAAAAATCCCAGGTCTGATAAATAATCAATGAGAATCCTAGTCTGGGAGCTGATGTGAGCTATAGTAAGACCCTATCTCAAAGAAATAAAATCTCTTTCTCTTTCTCTCTCTCTCTCTCTCTCTCTTTCTCTCTCTCTCTCTCTCACACACACACACACACACACACACACACACACACACACACACACACACAACTATCTGACTCACTATAGGAGGAGTCTTTGCAGGCACATGGTCCAGCCTCCCCTCCCTTTGAGTGGCTTGAGGAGACCCTCCTGGGTAGGTATATTTCCATCTCCGTGGCTGAGCCTGGACTGGAACTAAAATGCCCACACACAAGGCCTGAGGAAAGATCTGAGGGGCCTACTGTACCTTCAGGCCACATCGAGACGAGCACCCCGCCACTCCTTGACCTGTAAAAAGCAGCAGAGGTGTGGGCGAGGGAGGAGAGGGAAGCCAACTTCTTGTTAGTCAAACTGGCTGTTTCCCCAGGAGCCTGAGGAGAAGTGAGATGGCTCAACTCCCTTGGATGGGGACACTAACATAGTTACCATTTCTTCACCTGTGGGCCAGACACCAGGACATAAACCCAAAAACGAATCTCATGCAGTCAGCACAAATACCTTCTACGGCCAATAACACTGGTTTTTTGGTGTTGTGGGAGAGGGCACCAGGCTTAGGGCGTCGGCCCAAGTCACAAGGCTCACCAGTGGCTGAGGCAGGCTTGAGACCCTGAAGTCCCTGAACCGCTCAGCAGGGACAGACCTGGCAAGCATAACCAGGCTCTGCACATCTCCTACCCGGATCCCCACTGGAACACTAGAGCAAGCCTCCAACTAGAGGACTCAAGGTTAGCGAGGCTGCGTGGTCTGTGCCTGAGTAGAGACCACACCTTTTGTCAGCCAGGCATTCCCACGGCAAAGCACATCTCCCGTGAAGAGGTGTCACCCCTACTGGAGAGACGGACAAGGACTGTTCAGGCAGGACCATCATTTCCTTTTCTCCTGCCCACACAGCTTCAGTCAAGCCTGCACCTGAGGTCATGTGCCATGTGGAGGCCCCAGATCTTCAGACTTGGAAAGGTGCCATCCGGTCCTAGGAAAGTAGCAGAGAGCCGGGTCCCAGGATGGGACGGGGCTAGACATCCAGCTGCAGCCAGCAGTCGGCTGGGAGCACCGCATGCCTTGCCTGGGAGCACCGCATGCCTTGCCTGGGAGCACTGCATGCCTTGCCTGGGAGCACTGCATGCCTTGCCTGGGAGCACCGCATGCCTTGCCTGTGTCTGTGCCAGGACCCGCTCTCTGCAGCTGCGGGCAGAGCAGCTAAAGGAGCACTCTGAGGTGGCTGCCCTCTTGTCTGTCTGTCTGTCAGGTGGCCCCTGGCTTTCTGGACCTAAAATAATATATGTGAATAAGCTGGGGCTAACAGGAAAGGCAGCTAGTTCTCTGTCCCCAAGTCACCGGAAGGTGGTGGCCTGCAGGAAGGAGGAACGAGTGAGCTGGAAGCCACCTTTCTTCCTGTCTTTCCTCCTTTGTCACCTGTGTGACCCATCTCCTCCTGTCCTCCTCCTCCTCCACCCACGCTTCCAGTCACCACCTTCTCCAGGAAAGCACTGGCCTGCCCCTCTTCTCTACCTCCAAGGTGACCTTCGCTGACCACATGCCTCGCTGTGGGCTAACCACCTCACCCTAGGCAACCCCGGCGAGCACGCAGAGAAGCATGATCATGCCAAGCCTCTGGGACCGTCCAACCAAACCCCACCTAGTTATCTGCCTCGCAGGGAGCCACTGATGGGTAGGGCCCACCAGGGTAAGGCCCATCTATAAGAGGACATGGATGCTGGACATGGGTCCCCCACCAGTCTGGACTCACCCTGGGTCCCTGCCCAGACCCCAAGCACCATGGGAGGGAGCAGCAGAAACAGGTCCAGCTGAAAGGTATCATTTACTAGGTTGTATCCAGTCAGAGGGACAACCCTGGGTCCCCTGGATATGATGTAGCCTGGGGCACACAGGCAGATTGAGGTAGGTGGATGGGAGGTGGCCACACCATCTTCCGGGGTCCCCGCTATGGGTCCCCTACAGGGTCCTGGAGCAGCTGTCTTATACCTGAGAGGTATGTCCCGGCACAGCATGATCCAACTCCAGACCTGTCTAAAGGCCAGGCATGGAGGGAGGCAAACAGGCCCAGAGTTCCAGGCCTCCCTCAGGCCGCCTCCTAGGCCCAGTCCAGGGGCAGCAGTATCACTGCCCACACGTGGCTCTTCCTGGGATGGCAGCTGAGGTTCCCGTCATCTGGGGCACAGGTCAGCTCGGGAGGAGGGGCTCTCGCTCTGAGGCGGCAGCAGTGGTGTGGCTCCTGTACACCAGGAACTGGACGGAGATCTGAGGGCGGCGTTAAGACCACAGCAGACACCCTGGGCTGGCGCTGTTCCCACTGCTCCTCTCTGCTCTGCAGGGGACAGGGTCCCGGGACCTCCTAGCCTTGCTCTTGCTCTCACACCACCCTGAGTGCCACCCCCCACCCCCCACCCCCGCCATCAGGAACCCTGGAATAAGACTGTCTTCCTCTCTACGACACTAAGAGGCTGGGCCATTCGGGGCCTTGCTCTCTCACTACGCCCCGTGGGGACGTAGCAAATGTTGAAACAAGGGCCATGTTTACTTTCTGTCAAGTGGGACCCAAATAATATCCAGTTGAGCCACTTGGCAAACACTGACAGAGCACTCCTGAGTGCTGGGGGGGCCTCGTGGGGGGGGGAAGCTCAGACACTGATGCCATCAGCTGTTACCCCGGCGAGCCAGCGACTACTAACTCAGGTGAAAGGAGAGAAACTCTGAGGACTGATGCTTTCCGCTGTGTCCCTCAGTGAGGAAGTAGTGGAGGTCAGGAGCCGGGCCCACTCTCACTTGCCTCCATGATCTAGCTCTTGTTTCCAGTGCGTGGGTGCTGCGGGCCACAGGACATGGGTGCACTGACTTTTCTATTCCTCGGGGCCTTTGCACAGGCTGCAGCCAGATTCTGCTCCCTTGCTTTTCCCTGAATAACTTCTCCCTTGGTCCAGGTGAGATGACTGCTGCTGAGGCCTGTTTGCCCCGACCCAGGGCAGTCCAGTGGTGATACATTCATGCTGTCTTCCTCTGCAGCACTTGGTACCACTGAAGCGGAGTAACTACCTAAAAAACCCGGTGCTTCTGTCCTTGCTCACGGATGGTGCTGGTCCTGGCTAGGTGCCTGACCCACACAAAAAGGTGCATACTCTTGAACGGATGGACTGATGGATACAGATGGATGGATGAATAAATGGAAAGTTGAATGAGTGAGTGGGTGGTTGAGTAGATAGATGGATGGGGGTTGGATGGATAGATAAATGGACAGATGGATGGATGGGTGGGTGAGTGGGTGGATGGGTGAGGCTGGAAGGGTAAACAGGATGAATGCAAGGTTGGACTATAGATGGGAAGACAGGTAGATGAATGGATGTGTGGATGAATACATGGGTGGATGGGTGGATGGGTGGATGGGTTGATGGACAGGTGGAGGGGTGAGTGTGTGGATGGGTCGTGGGTGGGTGAATGGATAGATGATGAATAGGATGATGTTGGATATGGGCAAATGGAAGATGGACAGAAGGCTGGATTGTAGATGGAAGGATGGGCTGATGAATGGATGTGTGGATGAATACGTAAATAGATGGAGGGGTGGACCGACAGGGATGTGCATGCTGAAGCAGAGGCTGCCTTGCCCACATGGCTTTGCCCACACCACACACCTTAAAGGATACAACGGTGTCAAGCAGCAGCACACCCAGGCTGCCCACCAGCCAGGGCAGGTGATGCAGCAGGTAGCTGCCCTCGCTCTGGCCTGCCTCGGGGTTCTTCAGCAGCACGCTCAGCCCGTACAGCGTGTTCCCCAGCATCACCAACGCAAACAGCGAGTAGGAAATGCCTTGGGTCGACTGCCGTAGGAACTGGGAGAAAAGGAGGTGATGTCAGAGACCTCAGGGGGTTCTTGTCTACGATGGCAGCACTCGGGAGGCTAAGGCAGGAGGATCATGAGTTCAAGGCCAGGCTTACACTATATAGCCAGTGAGGGGTCAGTCTGGGCTACAAAAAGAGCCCTGTCCCCTAAACCAGAGAGGGCTCTCATCACTCTGGATTGTAACCGTCCGTGGGTGTGCCCTGGGTGGTACGTACTCTGAGCTGGTTTTCCATTGTGTGCCCAAGGCCCAGCATGGACTTGGCACCCAAAACAGCCCTATCCAGGGCCCCAACTCCAAGCACTTCTCCCAGGACCCCAGACACCATGACTGCCTATGCCTGCTGGCCGCCGGCTCTGAAGCCCTCAGGGACTCTTCCTGCCGGGCAAGCAGGGGGTTCCTCATCATCTCCTGTCCACTTTCTGGCTTCTCAGCTCAGCAACTCGCTCACACCTGATCTCCAATGTTGCTGAGACACAGTCTCATGTACCCTCCACAGCAAGTGTCATGGGGCCGATTTCCCAGAGGCAGAAAGAGGCTCAGTCAGCTGGGTGACTCTGCCCACATCAACAGCTGCTGTGGTCAGGATCTTCTGAACAAAAACTCCTGCACCATACCATTGCTCAGCCTGCCAGCCCTCCTTCCGTGTGACCCACACCCCTACCGAAAGCTCACATTGGTGCGGATCTGAGGCAGCCTTGAGAGCAGGTACAGCACGCTGGAGATGGAGCCAATGACAAAGCCGATGACCTCCTTCTTTGTGAATGGCTGGGGGGCGGAGAGGCGGAAGGGGGCATTCACTATCTGGTGGGAGTTTTAGGGAGCAGTCTCCCCAAGAGGGAGAGTAGCCCCCACAATTTAACATCTACATGATCATGCAGGGGAATGAGAGTCAGCCCACCCATGTTACCATCCCCTACCTTATTGCCAGGCTCCACAGACAAGAGCATCCGTCCCCGGAAGCCTTCCCTGGGGAGAGCCACAGGATCAGCGATGCTTAGCAGTGGTGTGATACACACCGTCCCCAAGATGAACAAGAGCACAGAATTGATAGGGGTAGACACTGGATTGAGGCAGGAGAGAAGCCAAGGTTAGGTATCGAGGTGACAGCAGACAGCCTGGGATGGGAGTCCCAGCCTTGCTTCTCAGTAGCTGTGTGACCTTGGACAAGTGACCCAGCCTCTCTGTGCTTCAGTCCTTCATCTGTAGAATGGGGATACAACAGTACCCTTCCCCTAGGGATACACAGCAAAGACAGTCAGGGCAGAGGGGTCAGCACTCTGTCCTGGAGGCTGCTCTGTGACTCACCCTCCTTTCTGGCTCTGAACCAGAGAGAGGAGAGAGCAAGTGGGATCTCCCTGCAGCTTCATCTGGGTGTGTCTCCATCTCAGCCTGCTTCAACTCAGGTCCCAGGCCTCCCAAGGCCAGCAGAGCCCGACCCAGAGTGACCCCTGGACTCACATGGGGAAGGCCGGTTCTTGAACTTGTAATGGAAGTACAGGGTCAGCATCACGAGGTCAGCCAAGACGTAATACACAGCCGTGTAGGTCTGGGAAAGAGAGGCAGACCCGAGTAATGGCTGCTGTCCTGGGCCGATGCAACCACCCCGGCAAGCCCTCCACTGCACCCCGGCTGGTGACCAGCTCTGGTCAGAAGGCTCCCTGTTCCTACCTAGGCAAATGAGGGGTCAGGTGGACAAGGGTCCTGCGAGACTCCAGCCTGGACAGTCAACAAAGCATCGAGTGCCAAGAGTTGAGACAAACAGCCAAGGCCTTCCCGACTGACCCTGGTTCTGCTGGCCATGGAATGTCTGTGGTTCCCAAGGAAACCCCCATTTGCTACTTTGAGGGCCCCATGCCCAAAATTTTTAGTTGGGCCCCCAACCCCTCAGAAGCACAGACTATGGTGTGGTATGCTTACCTGGCAAATGGGGAAAACTGAGACTTGAACAGAAACCCTGACTCACGCATGGTTATACACAGCATGGTGGCCATGGAGTGGCCGACAGACATGAAGTCCCAGCCTGTCCTCCCACAGCTGTTCCCACTTGTCCTTAGCTGCCCTGCTGTGCCTGGGACCCACCCACCTGGGACCCACCCACCTGCAGGGGTAGCTGGTCTGCAAGGAAGGAGCCAATGAGGTTGCAGGAATCTCCACCGATCCAGCCCAGGAGGAACCAAAAGGACAGGGCCTGGTCCATGTTCCCTGTCTTGCAGGCCTTGATGTATTGGCTGAGGAAGAGGAGGGGACATGTGCTCAGAGGCTGAGGCCTAAGGAGCCACTTTAAAGGGCCAAGGAGAAGTCCTTAACAGCAGGGCTGCGGCAGTGATGGGCAAGAGATGGCCCAGGGGCTTAGGATGGAACCCAGAACTTCAAAGGCAATATCCTCAGAGCATTTCTTTGATCTGGGGAGGGATTTTACCAGTGGGAACCCTTACTAGCCCGGGAGCACAGCAGCTGTGTATCTTTCCAGACAGGTCCGCAACCTTATTCAGAGTCTCCCCCACTGCACCCTGGCAACTCCAGAAGGGACCAAGGGTCTGTACAAGTTTCTGAAGCATGTGCCCGACCTTGGCTTATTTTTAAAATCTGGCTGGTGGGATTGAAAGCATGGGTAGGACGGCTGAGGTGGGTCTGAAGCCCAGCCCAGCCTGGCCCGGCCCTCTTTTAGGAGTCACTGATGGTAAGACATGCAGACCTACAGCCTGGTCACTGTAAGGGCAAGCAGAGAAGGGTGGCCAGACTCCGGCAGCTGTTTCACAGGCTTCTGGTCCCTTGGCTGTCTGCCCTAAGGCCCTTCATGCTGTGGCTGGGTTGGGTATGAAGCCAAACGTAATGTAAGCTGCTGTTGCTAAGGGGTCTGGGCACGGACCTAAGCCCCCTGTGGCAGTGAGTCCTTGAGTCCCAACACAAGGATGGTCAGGTCGATGAGGACACTGCACACCGGGGGCCGAGATGGCTGTGCCACTCCTAGGAGTCACCCTGGCCAGAGCCTCTAGCCTTGACGCTCCATTGCTGCTGTCACTACTTGTTTGCGGCAGGCCTCAGACAGTCCAGGCTGGCCTCAGACCTTCTGTGTAGGCCTCCACTCCTGGGCCTCAGGCAGTCCAGGCTGGCCTCAGACCCTCTGTGTAGGCCTCCGCTCCTGGGCCTCAGGTAGTCCAGGCTGGCCTCAGACCCTCTGTGTAGGCCTCCACTCCTGGGCTCCCATCTTGCTCTTGACTGTTACACATGGTGGTTCACAACTGCCTGTCACTCCAGTTCCAAGAAATCAGACGCCTTCTTCTAGCCTCTGAGCGCACTGCACACGTGATGCACAGACATGCATGCAGGCTAAACACTCATACATACAGAAGAAGAAAATTAAAAACTAATTAAAAGAGAAAGGAAGGAAGGAAGGAAGGAGGGAGGGAGGGAGGGAGGAAAGGAAGGAAGGAAGGAAGGAAGGAAGGAAGGAAGGAAGGAAGGAAGGAAGGAAGGAAGGAAGAAAAAGAAAGGAAGAAAGAAAGGAAGAAAGAAAGAAAGAAAGAAAGAAAGAAAGAAAGAAAGAAAGAAAGAAAGAAAGAAAGAAAGGAAGGAAGAAAGAAGGAAGAGAAAGAAAGGAAGAAAGAAACTCAAGAGCCAGGTGCAATGGCACATGCCTTTAATCCCAGCACTCAGGAGGCAGAGGCAGGTGGATTGCTATGAGTTTGAGGCCAGCCTGATCTACACAGTGAGTTTCAGGCTGCTGGAATAGATAGTGAGCCTCTGTCTCAAAATTAATTAGTTAGTTGATTAATTAATAATAAATAGCCAGGCAGTGGTGGCACACGCCTTCAATCCCAGCACTTGGGAGGCAGAGGCAGGCAGCTCTCTCTGAGTTTGAGGCTAGTCTGGGTCTACAGAGCGAGTTCCAGGACAGCCAGGGCTATGTAGAAAGACCCTGTCTCGAAAAACAAAACAAAACAAAATAAAATAATAACAATAATAATAATAATGAAAAAATTTAAAAAGAAATGCATGAGAGCAGAGACAGCTCTATAATTAAGAGGGCTCGCTGCTCTTGCAGAAGGCCCAGATTCAGTTCCCAGCACCCACTTGGAGGCTCACAACTAACTGTAAACTACAGTCCCAGAGGATCCAGATACCATCTTTGGGTACCAGGTACCAAGCACACATGTGGTGCACTTAAATACATACAAGTAAAATAACCAAATGCATAAAATAATTTTTAGAGAAAACGAAAAGAGACTTAGGAGTGGATGCTACATGTGTAATCCCAGCAATTTAGAGATGGAAGCAGGAATATCAGGAGTTCAGGGTTACAGGGTCTCCCTAGATAGCCCAGGTTGGCCTTGAACTCATGATCCTCCAGTCTCAGCCTCGCAGGGACTGGAAATGGGATGGGGTATTACAGGATACATGCTATGTATATGGAGGTCAGAGGACAACCTCTGGTATTAGTCCAGACTTTCCACCTCGTTTGAGGCAGGGTGTCTTGTTCACAGCTGTACATGCCAGGCCAGCTGGCCCACAAGCTTCCAAGGATTTTCCCGTTTCTGCTTCCTACTTCACCGGGAGCATTGGGATCACACACACACATCACTGTATCCATCTTCACATGGGTTCTGGGGATTCAAACTAAGATCCTCATGATGAAGTAGCAAGCAATTTACACTGAGCGATCTTCCCCAGCCAACAAGCATACATATTTTTTAAGACTTATTTTTAGTGTATAAGTGTTTTGCCGGCATGAATGTATGTACACCATGTGTGTCCCTGGTGCGGAGGCCAGAAGAGGGTGTCAGATCTCCTGAAACTGGAGTTAGAGGCAGCTGACATGGGTGCTGGGAATCAAACCCAGGTCTTCTGCAAGAGCAGTGAATGCCCTTAACCCAGTCGCCCCAGCCCAAGAGCAAATCTGTTTGTTTTTTGAGACAGGGTTTCTCTGTGTACTCCTGGCTGTCCTGGAACTCTGTGGACCAGGCTGGCCTTGAACTCAGAGATCCACCTACCTCTGCCTCTTGAGTGCTGGGATTAAAAGTGTGTGTCACCGCACCCAGCCCAAGAGCACAACAGCCTTGGACGATAGAACTCTCAGTGAACTCCTGATTTCACTTCTGCCTGCCTCACCCTCTCACGGTGACCAGCCAGGCATGACGGTGGCTGTCCCTTCTCTCACACACCTGCTGTTCCTGGCCGGCTGCTTCCTGCCTGCTAGTAGCTCACACCCCCAAGTTCTTCCTGGCTGCGGCCCTTCCTGCCTCTGCTGAGTGGCCAGGGGCTCTCTTTCATGCTTCACATAACTGGACACTGGCACTATGCCAGCTCTCGAGCTTGTGCACATACTGGGTAAACGAGGGCCCAGAGCAAGGCAATGTGACCCGGGTCACAGCCAGGAGTAGGTGGCAGAGCTAAGTGTGGACACTCTGGACCCCTCTGCAGTAATGTCCTTATCCCCCAGCCCGACAACAGCCACATGATTCTGTAGTTCCCGCTTCCGTCTTCGCCATCAGCCTGTCTTCACTTGAAGGACACAGCCATGTCTAATGCATCCCAGCCCGCCCATTCTCCAACCCCATCTCTTTCCAGCTGAGCAACGAAGAGCACACTAAGAAGCCCTCATCTTGTCTGGAAAACAGGAAAAGGAACTCTGCCTATTTCACGGGGCTGTTAATGAGGACCAAAGGAGGTAAACCCCACCAGCACTTAAACACGGGCCGGAACAGAGTGGGGGCTCAATACATGGTAGAAAATATTACTATTCCAGCAGCAGCACCCCTCGGCGTGAGGTCCGGCCTGTGAGGACTCCATGCAGCGTCCCATCTTCAGAGCAAGCTGGCCTCCAGTGAATGTGATCAGGGAGGGAGTAGACCAGGCCTGGACTCTAGACCAGCCAGCGGAACCCTCGGGGCAGGTCAGGGACTGCTACCAACCCCGAAGCCTCACCTGCTCCTGCCAGAGAGGCATATATATATATATATATATATATACTCACGGGAAGGTAGACGCAGCAAAGCAGAGAATAGAGACCAAGCCCAGGCCCACGCTGGCCTCATCCCAGCCATCCTGAGCACATTCACCAAACACATCCCAGATCCACTGGATGGAGCCGTTGGGGCAGAGGGAAAAGTTGCTTGCGCCCAGCGTCCTCCAGACCATGGCTGCAGAGGGAGGGTCCCAGCAGGGAAGAAGGCGGAGGTGTGTGGACACAGTTCAGAGGCTGTCGCAGGCTCGTCCTACAAAAAGGGAAAGAGGTCTTCAGCGTTGGGAGGTCTAGCCCTTTCCACGATCCGGTGATGTCAACTGGCCCTGTCCTCTACACAGTGAGGATAATGTCAGGCCCTACTTCATCTAGCTGCTGTGGGTTAAATGGGTTCATATGGAGAGGGGGCGGGGCGGGGTGCCAACAGCAGCTTTGGAGACAACGTGTGAACATGCAGGTATTTTTTTTCTGTTTTAGAGGTCAGATCCAGAGTCCTGCATGTGCTGGACAAGATGTCAACAACTGTCCTGCGTCCTCAGCATTTTTTTTTAAGCTTTGTATCTCAAGAGGGTCTCACAAATTGCCCAAGCTGGCTTTAAACCTCCAACCCTCCTGCTTCAGACATCTGAGTGCTGGGATCACAGGTCTGAACCACCAGGCCAGGCTTCCATTCCTGTGTCATTTCTATTGTCTGACAAGGTCTCTGAGGCCAGGCCTCACTGGAGGGAAGACTACCCTTGGCGTCTTTCATGTATGAATGAGAGGGTGGTTCCTAGGGTTACCCAGGTACCCGGATAGGATGCTGGGGCCCACGTTCCTCACAAAGCCTGAAAGACATGCATGACACCTACCTGCAAGGAAGCCACAACCCACACCAGAGTATGGCTGGTGGAAGGATCAGGAAGAAAGGAGTCCTCCCAGGTCCTTGTACCTGCACAGAGTAGGACACTGTCACTCGTGCATGACAACCTAGAGAGGGAAGGAGAGCCATCTCCTCCAGTCCCTGGCATGCGTTCACACATTCTGTCCTCAGCCTGACTCAACGGCCACACCACTGACGTATTCTGGAGGAACCTGAGACCACAGTAGGAAGTCCTCCGCCAGGGCCACCCAGCCAGAAAGCAAAAGTCAAGCCCCCAAGGGCGAGGCTTCACTGGAGGCTGCCTCAGCTTCCCCTTTTGTCACTGTGCTGAGAGGGTGCTTCCTCACCCAGACGGACTCACTCCTGGACTTCCTTAGTTCCCACTTATGCCAGGGAGGCCTGGCCGCCTCACAAAGCTCGGGCTGGACGCAGGACTGCTGAGCTTGCGATCATCAGGCCAGGGAGAGGAAGCAGGGCAGCTCCTTTTCTCAGGAGGCCCAGACTCTCAGAAGACCTAACGTGACCAGCTACCAGAGCTGGGGGTAAGGGTGCCCCAGGTCACTGTGTGGCCAGCTTATAGGGGTAGCTCCAGTATGGGGCAGAGAACGGATGGAAGGCTCTTCCCTGGTCTCCGTGGCCGGTGCAGATGATATCAGCATAGCCGATTTTGAGAGCAGTTACCTGACACCTTAGTTCACACACAGTCCAGGTAAGAGCTGTGCCTAAGAAGCCCTCTTGTTTATCAGCCACTCACATCCTACTGGCCTCCCCTGCTCCATGCTCCCATGTAGGTTCTGAATAGGCCTCTACAATTCACACATCCATACACTGTCATCCCTCAGGCCAGGTAGGGAACACTGTCCCCATTTTAAAGGTAGGGTTGAGAGCCTTTGGTCAAGTGAGTCAGCCTGTCTGAGTCTGTCTATGAACCGGGGCTAATGTCCTTCTGAGCTGAACATAGCTCTGAGCCCCACATCTGACCCATAGTAGTGATGGTTTAAAGATGAGAACCCAGTATCTTGACCACTGTGGAGCCTCTCACTCCCTCTCACCAGGCTAGGAAGGAAATGAAGTAAGCAGCTTACACTGTGGGTGTAAACAGCTCTCCCAGCTTCTTTGAAGACTCTTCCCTTGATACCAAAGTTTGAGCCTAGGACCTCATAGTCACATGCTCTACCACTGGGCTACATCCCTCAGTCTGAAGGATCCTGACTCTCATGGTTCATTTCCAGAAAGGCTGGCCAGGAGACAGATCTCCTGAAATACCCCACTCCTCGGCAACTCCAAGCAAAGCCAGGGAGGTGCTTCCCACCAAAGCAGATACAGGTTCCATTTTGATACTGGATCAAGTTCAAATTCACACAGACAGGGTCCCAAGCACCCACAAGAACTGTTATCTTAACTTCATTTCCTAGCCCAGGTCCTCAGAGTCCCAGACACCTGCACATGCTGTTTCTTCCTCTAAGGAATCCTTCTCCACCACAAATGCCTGGTAGAGATACCATGACCCATTTCTAAACTGTCTTCTCCAAGACAAACTGCCAAGAGGCAGTTGCAGTGACCTCCTCTTGTCCCCTGGAACACACTTCTGGAGAAGACGCATCCCTATCCTTGTTAAACATTGCTCTTCTCCCTGTTCGTGTATTTCCTATTCTCATGGTCTGGATTTACTAGCGCACAACAAAGTCTCAGAAATGCAAACGAGAGGGGAGGTAGCGTGATAAAGAGGGGGGAAAGGGAGGAAAGAAAAAGACATGAGAAGGGAAGAGGGGAGGAGGAGAAGGGAAGGGAGGAAACTTGTGAATTGCGGGGGTCCTAGGACTGAGAAGTCCCTCTGAGCACGTGATGGAGCTTCAGCGTTCTGATGCATATAATAAAGGGAATCATGAAAGGTACTTAACTCCTAGACTGACTGCAGACTTCAATAAAACCCAGTCCAAGCCATGATGTGAGCCTAGGAACTCATACATGTCGGTCAAGTGCCCTACCATTGAGCTACAATCCCCCAGTATTAGGAAGGAGTCTGACTCTCATGGTTCATGTCCAGAAAGGCTAGCCAGGAGACAGTATCTCCCACCACACCCAACTCCTCCAACTCCAAGCAAAGCCAGAAAGATGCTTCCCACCGAAGCACATTTGACACAGTCAACAGTAACATTCTGTTCTTGCTGGAGCCCCCTGGGTCACATAGCAGCACACAGTATACACTAACTGAACAAGATCTGAGACTATAGCAGCCCTCACACTTCTAACCAACCCTCCTTGAAATCCTGCCGAGAGAGAGAGAGAGAGAGAGAGAGAGAGAGAGAGAGAGAGAGAGAGAGAGAGAGAGAGAGAGAGAGAGAGAGAGAGAGAGAGAGAGAGAGAGCGAGCGAGAGCATTCTGGACTCCCTACCTGCAGACCTGGGGAGAATGTGTCAGGAGATCCCGCATTGGCTCCGGGATCCTACCCACTCTAGGCCTCCAAACCAAGGCTCTAACTCCTTCCGGTGACTCTGCCGGTTCCGAGGGATAATGACAGGGCAAGCCGCTGGGGCAAGCGCTGCAAGGCCCCCGCCCAGTCTGGGGAAAACAAGGCAATCAGAAGCCAAGAGACCGGAAGGCGGGGACCGGCAGGTGAGATGTGGAGACAGACCCGAACTCGGATCCCAGGCCAGACCGGGTATCCCGCGCCCCCAAAGGGGACCGGCGCCAGGGGCTGTGCGGGGCTGGGGGAGGGTGTAGGGAAGAATTGATAGTGCCCACCTAGAGTCCCGACCCCCAGCCAGGCTGCCGCCAGCCCCCCTGCAGTCTCACCAATTGAGGATCCACAGCCGGACTCAGCTTCAAGGTCCGTAGCCCGCCTGCGTCAGCTGATCTCCGCGACGCCCCGCCCCGCCGCGCGCTGTGGGCGGAGCCCCAGGCGCCCGGGCGCGCAGGCGCAGTCTCCATGCTGCGAGCGGCGTCTCGAGCCGTGGGCCGCGCTGCGGTTCGCTGTGCGCGTCGCTCCGGGCCTTCCGTAGCGCGTCCTCTCGCCATGTCCCGGCCTCCCGCACCCGGCTCCACCTCGGGCGCCCCTCTCCGGCCCGCCACGGTTCTGGGCACCATGGAGATGGGGCGCCGCATGGATGCGAGCGCCAGTGCCGCGACCGTCCGCGCCTTCATGGAGCGCGGCCACAGCGAACTGGACACGGCCTTCATGTACTGTGACGGCCAGTCCGAGAGCATTCTGGGCGGCCTGGGGCTTGGGCTGGGCAGCGGCGACTGCACAGGTAACCGCTACACCTGCCCCCCACTCCCTGCACCGAGTAGAGCTGAGCTGGTGCCCGCATCCGGAGTGCAGCGCCCAGGGTCTGCACCCGGGAGCTTCGTAAGCTCCCATGTCCACAGCTGTGTGGACCCCAAGCTCCTAAGGCACCTGTAGCCCTGAACTACTGAACTGAACTTTGTCCCGCCTCTCCTTTGAAGCTTCTGGAGTTGCAGCTCGGGGGCCGGTGCTGGGAAGCTCCCCAGTCTCCCCTTGAGCCTGTTCTGGCCCCGTGCTTCCCACCTCAGTCCCTGCCTCCCAACTCCCCATTTGCCCTTAGCCGCCCCGTCCCCCCAACCAGGCTTTGTGCTTATGCCCTTCTCTCTTACCCTCACCAGCCCTGTGCTCCAGGAGCATGTTTCTCTTTCCGGTCTTTGGTCATCTCCTAGACTTTGTCCTAGGCAGTTGACAGTACCTGTGCGTCTCAAGGAGATCTGTGGCAATGCCAAGGGCCCTAGGAGGAGGGGGTGGAAGGTAGCGTGGGGAGAGGGCACTCCCGGCCCTTCTATCCACGCTGTGCCCGGTCTTGCAGTGGGGGCTACTACAGTGGGGAGTGACTAGCCCCCAGAGGGAGTTCCAGTCCTTCGTGGAAGACTGAGGCCGCCATTGCTGGGGAGCACAGACGGGAGTAGCAGTAAGCAAAGCTCATGGAGCCCTGAGGCTAGACCTTAGCAGTGTAAGTAGCACTGTGCTGGGTAGAGAACAAGAGACAGGGCCACTGGAGGCTGAAGGCTCGGCTGCTCCGATGGAACTTGAGAGTGCAGAGTACATGTATGGGGCAGGATGGTCAGTGGCATGTGTCCCTTGATGGAAGAGGAGGGGAGCCGTCCCTCA
The DNA here is from genome assembly GCF_049852395.1 of Peromyscus maniculatus bairdii. NCBI lineage: Eukaryota > Metazoa > Chordata > Mammalia > Rodentia > Cricetidae > Peromyscus > Peromyscus maniculatus. Next base: position 158,050,769 of record NC_134853.1, read on the forward strand.
TTTGCTTGAAACCATTGGAAGTCTTAGGAGTGTGCCTGATATATAGGGAGGTCTCTTCTTTGCCTTCCCGAGATTCCTCCTTCCAGTTCCTGTGCAGTGGTCCTCTCCAAGGCCCCTTAGACTCACCATGGTAGAACTGGAGGGCATAAGTAAGCCGATCTCTCAAGCCCAACACCGTAGAGTTTACCTGGCCGATTTGTTTATAATGATTCCTCTCTCTCTCTCTCTCTCTCTCTCTCTCTCTCTCTCTCTCTCTCTCTCTCTCTCTCTCTCTCTCTCTCTCCCTCTCCCTCCCTCCCTCCCTCCCTCCCTCCCTCCCTCCCTCCCTTTCTCTTTCTTTTTGGTTTTGAGAGACAGGGTTTCTCTGTCTCTGTGTAGTCCTGGCTGTCCTGGAACTCCCTCTTGACTCACTAGAGGCCAGAGTCCTCAGGTCATTCCTGTGGCAGAAGTTCACATGAGAAGGCCTGGGGGTGGGTGTTGTAGCCAGGAGATGCTGTGGTCTTCTCTATGCTGTGGTCTTCTCTATGCTCCCCTTTGTCTTGCTGAGTCCACATAAGCAAGTATCAGCACACAGAATCCATCTGTCCATCATCAGGCCAGGTAGTTGGGGTTCCCTCTCTGGGAAGAAACAGTGCTGAGGTCGGTGACTGGGGAGCATCTGCAGTGGATTGGAGGTGCAGGCTTCTGGGGGTCTGAAAGATTGATTGCTGCCAAGGAACACATTCAGGTCCCTGTATCTCTTCCCTAATTTGTTGGGAGGGGGGTTGTTTTGTTTTATTTTGATTTTTCGAGACAGGGTTTAGCTTTGGCTGTTCCAGAACTTACTTTGTAGACCAGGCTGGCCTCAAACTCAGAGATTCGCCTGCCTCAGCCTCCAGGGATTAAAGGCATGTACCACCACTAACTGGCTTTTTTATATTTTTTTTTATACTTCGTTAATTTATTTGTATTTGTGCTTTGCCTGCTTGTATATGCACCCACAAAGGCCAGAAGAGAGGGTTGGGTACCCTGGAACTGTAATTACAGATGATTGTGAGACCAACATGTGCGAGTTTTGGGAATCGAACCTGAGTCCTCTGCAAGAACAATAAATGGTCTAAACCACTGAGCCATCTCTTCAGCCTCCGTTCTTACATAGTACTTAGTGGTCTCCCTGCTTTCAGGCCTGTCCCGCTGAGTTCCTTCTCTATTTTATGGCTAGAGGGAGTGAAATGATGGGCTCATATCATCCTGACAAAACGTGGAACATCAAGTCTAAAGATGGGATAGTGTTTGAGCACCTTTAGGATGGAGTCTGCATTCTTCTCGTTTCAAATCCTATACCCCCTGCCCTTCCATATATATAGTCTTAAAATTCAAAATGCAGCCTTGTGTGGCAAGCACCTTTATCCACTGAGACAGCTTACCAGCCAACCTTTAATGTCTGTTCAGGTCCTTTGCTCACTAAAAAAAATTAAATCTTTTAAAGATTTTTTTTTTTATTGTGGGTGTACAAATGTTTTGTCTGCATATATAGATGTGTGCCACATACCATGTAGCTTGTATCCAAAGAGAGTGTTGAATACTCTGTAACTGAAGTGATGGGTGGTTGTAAGCTGCCCTGTGGGTGCTGGGATTTGAACCTGGGTCCCCTGCAAGAGCAACAAGTGCTTTTAACGGCTGAGCCAGTTCTCCTGACCCTATTTTGTATCTTAATTAAAAATTATTTTTAAAGCTCCCTTAGTTCATAGATAGCATGATTGTCTCCATATGAAATCAGAAGGATTTTAAGACTCCCTAGAATTTTAAGATTTATTTACTTACATATTTCATGTTTATGAGTGTTCTATCTGCATGTATGTCTGCACGCCAGAAGAGGGCATCAGATCCCATTATAAATGGTTGTGAGCCATTAGGTGGTTGCTGGGATTGAATTTAGGACCTCTGGGGGAACAGCCAGTGCTCTTAACTGGTGAGCCATCTTTCCAGGCCCCCTACCTAGAATTTAAGAGGGGAAGAAAAAAAAAAGATGACTTAATCCCTGTGCCTCCATGTGAAGACAGTTCTATTATTGTCACTTTATCTACAGATTAGGAAATAGTGAACAAATTAAGTAATTTAGCCAGGAACATTTACATTTACATGGCCAGTGGGTAATTCTAATAAGTCTTTTTGTTTTTGTTGTTTGGGTTTTGTTTTTTTGGGACAGGATTTTACAGTGTAGCCCTGGCTGTCCTAGAACTCACTCTGTAGACCAGGCCAGCCTGGAACTCACAGAGATCCACCTGGCTCTGCCTCCTGAATGCTGGGATTAAGGACATGCACCACCATGCTTGGCCTTTTAATGTGTTTCTTAATCATTATAATCTTCCTGCAAGTGAAAATTGCCACCAAGGCCAACCCTTGGGATGGGAAGTCACTGAAGCCTGACAGTGTCCGGTCCCAGCTGGAGACGTCACTGAAGCGGCTGCAGTGTTCCCGGGTGGACCTCTTCTATTTACACGCTCCTGACCACAACACCCCAATAGAGGAGACGCTTCGTGCCTGTCACCAGCTGCAGCAGGAGGTGAGGGTGGCCCCTGAGCTCAGAGGGGTGATCTTTATACCACTCATCCTGACTCTGCCATGACAGTGAGGCTCGCTGGGCACCCAGGGCAGAGCTGGGCACAGACACCATTGCCACCCAGTCGGTTTTCCCTTCCTGGTGCCCTGGGCTGAGCTGAGTCCTCTCCCCTGCAGGGCAAGTTTGTGGAGCTTGGCCTGTCCAACTATGCCTCCTGGGAGGTGGCTGAGATCTGTACCCTCTGCAAGAACAATGGCTGGATCATGCCAACCGTGTACCAGGTGAGGGGAACTTGGTGTGCTGGGGCTACCCAGACCTCAGAGCTCAGCTGATCCCAAGTCGTCTTGGGCTTCAGACCCCTCCTTAGACCTCTCCAGAGCAGCCTCCTCAAAGCCTGTGGGTACCACCTAGTTTCTCAGCAGCCTCACTATGGTGCACCCGCTTTCTTACTGCCTGAGCACACACATCTTGATCCCTTCCTCCCATCCTGCAGCCTAGAACATACCTCCCCACGTCCTAGAAGTACTCACCTTTGACCCAGAAGGCCCGTTCCTGGGAATCCCCTCCCCACAAGCCCTAGGGGCCTCCAGTCTCTGAAGGCCATCTTCATCCACTGAGCCACCCTGAGTACCTCCTTCATCTCAGAGCCCACCTTCAGTGCCTTTCTCCGGGGATTTTTGTTATTGTGTGTGTGTGTTTCCTTTGTGGTACTGGAGATTGAACCTAAGACCTGATACATGCCCTATACACCCCAGCCTGCTGTCCATATTTTTAATTTTATTATTGCATCTCTTGGAAGCAGAGAATTTGCTAAACTTTTGAGTAGTTGTGATTTCAGCATCCAGCCCATAAAGGAGGCCTAGAGATATCTGTAGATTGATAACCCAGGCCAGTTTCCCCTCCCTGCCCAGCACTTTCAACCCTACTCCATACTACAATCTCTAGAATTTAAGAAAAAAGTATTATTTAGTCCTTGTGCCCTCCAGGTGAAATTTGAAATAACTGAACCTGGGAAGGTTTAGATTTAGAGTTTTCAAAGCAGAAAATTTCAAATCTGGGCATACATACAGGCACACACACACACACACACACACACACACACACACACGGATGTCTGAGGCAGGAGGATCACTATGAGTTCAGGGTGAGCCTGGGTTACAGAGCAAGACTATTTCAAAAAACAGAAACTATGTTTAACAGGTGAAAACACTTGCTGTGCAGCCATGAGGACCTGGATTCTCATCCCCAGTTCACACACAAAGCCAGGAGTGATTGCCCAGTTCACACACACAGCCAGCAGTGATTGCCCAGTTCACACACACAGCCAGGAGTGTTGCCAGTTCACACACACAGCCAGGTGTGATTGCCCAGTTCATACACACAGCCAGGTGTGATTGCCCAGTTCACACACACAGCCAGGTGTGATTGCCCAGTTCACACACAAGGCCAGGCATTATTGCCTGGTTCACACACACAGCCAGGTGTGATTGCCCAGTTCACACACACAGCCAGGAGTGTTGCCCAGTTCACACACACAAGGCCAGGCATTATTGCCTGGTTCACACACAAAGCCAGACATGGTTGCGTGCACCTGTTACCTAGTGCTATGAAAGGAGACGAGGGAATCATTGGGGCTTGCTCGGTGCCCACCCAGCTTCAGATTCAGTGAGAGGCCCTGTCTCAGGAATAAGGCAGAAACTGGTACAGCAGGACCCCCAACATCCTCCTGTGGCCTCTGCACCCATACACATATCAACACATACCTACAGACACTCAAAAATAAGTAAAAAGTGGAGGACCAGCAGGCACAGGGTACAGGCCCTAGCCCCAGCTACTGGGGATCACTTGAGCCCAGGAGTTTTTGAACAGCCTGGCCAATTTACTAAGACCTAGTCTAAAAGAGACAGGCTTCCAAAATAGATTATTTTTAAAAAGAGAAAAGCTGGGTCCCTCTCTTGATACATCCACACTTTGCAACAAGCCCCTCTCCTTCCCTGCAGGGCATGTACAACGCCACCACCCGGCAGGTGGAGAAGGAGCTCCTCCCCTGCCTCAGACACTTTGGATTGAGGTTCTACGCCTACAACCCCTTGGCTGGTATGGGCTGCCATGGGGACAGGCCCTGTAGGTGGGTGGTCGTGTCAAGCCCAACTCTGGATTACTGCCCTATGGATGCCCTTTCCAGGCTCTTCCTGCTCCCCAGTTCAGAGCTGGGTGGGACCAGGCAGCCTCTGGGTGGAGTCTGGGCCAGGGTCTGACTGTTGCCCTCCCACAGGGGGCCTCCTGACAGGCAAATACAGATATGAAGACAAGGACGGCAAGCAGCCTGTGGGCCGCTTCTTTGGAAATAGCTGGGCTGAGACCTACAGGAACCGGTGAGCTGGGCTTCTCTGCGTCAGGATGGGGGGTGGGACTTTGTATCTAACTGAAGTTCTTAGCTGTGCTCCCAGCTAAAACCTCCTACTGCCCCCCCCAACCCCCGTGTCTTGATTCCTTTTTTTAAAATTTTTTTGTGGTTTTTCTAGACAAGGTTTCTCTGTGTAACAGCTCTGGCTATCCTGACATCTGCTTTGCTTTGTAGCCCAGGCTGACCTCAAACTCACTGCCTCTGCTGAGTGCTGGGATTAAAGGCGTGCACCTCCACTGCCCAGCTTCCATTCTTATAAGAAATAGCAAATCCTAAGGTTTCTCTTTTTCTTCTACCTCTGTAAGGAAGTGAGGAAACCCCATCCTCACCCCCAGACCTTGTGGTCACATAAGCCACTGCTACTCCGAGAAGTGCCCTGCCAGGAGGGAACCTTGGGTGGAGGCTTGGGCGGCCAGCGCTAAGTCTGGGTTTACAGCAGCTTCTCTGTTGCACTAGGCGGATGGTAGACAGGTCTAGGAGCTACCAGTGAGGCATCTAGGGAGCGAGTGGGCAGCCCAGGAGCTTCTTAAGCCCTGTAACGGAGGAGGTCTCTCCCAGAGGAGGTCTACTCCCAGGGAGAGACCTCCTTTCCATGCTACAGATGGGGTGGGAGCAGTGTCTTGATAGGCTCTGGCTTTAGTCCCCAGTGTGACCCAAGATTCTCACCCCTGGCCACTCTCCCCACTCAGCTTCTGGAAGGAACACCACTTCGAGGCCATCGCCCTGGTAGAAAAGGCCTTGCAGACGACCTATGGCAGCAGCGCCCCCAGCATGACCTCCGCTGCCCTGCGCTGGATGTACCACCACTCACAGCTCCAGGTAGCCCAGCACCAGGAACTCATTTTCTGCCCCTTTAGGGGATCCACAGTTGCCTTTAAGTTATTTCTAGAGAGAGTACTTCCTCCAGAGCTAGAGAGGTCATTTGGTGTATAAAATGCTTGCCAGGCAGGCATGAGGCAAGTGTCTTATAAAGAGAGGGTGGGTTTTTACTTAAGTCTCCCCAGGGAAGAGCTCCTGTGACCAGGGGCAAGAGTGGAGTCACATACATTGAGCTGTCAAAGACCCCTTCAGACCTTCCTGGGTGTCCAGGACAGATATACACAAAGATCCCAGAACCTACGAGGGGACAGGCAAGGAGGGGCATGTACGACAGGAACCACCAAGTAGCAGAAAGGTCCTGAGATCCGGCTGTCTCCCCTTGCAGGGCACCCAAGGGGATGCAGTCATCTTGGGCATGTCCAGCCTGGAGCAGCTGGAACAGAACTTGGCCGCCACTGAGGAAGGGCCCCTGGAGGCAGCTGTCGTGGAGGCCTTTGACCAAGCCTGGAACCTGGTCGCCCACGAGTGTCCCAACTACTTCAGATAGACTGTCCTGGCTCAAGCTGCCAAGGGCTTGCCCGCCACCTCTTGGGTTCACACCCTGGCCATTCTTTGCCTTATGCTGACTCAGTGGGTCTTTCCTCTGATCTCCACCCACACAGTCTTCTAGATTGCATCCCTGCTCCCTGTCACCTTCATGGTGAGGAGAGGCTGGCTGGGCTGAGTCCTACAGCAGCTCTTCCTGTCTAAATAAAGCAGGCATCTGGCCTGGCTGCAGCCAGGACTGAACCTCAGACTGTCTCCTCTACTGCTTAACACCTGCTCCCTCCATGCTGCCTCGGGACCCTTGAGAAAGGGTGGAACCGGGAGCTGGGGCCCCAGAGAGCCCCATAGGTGTGGGAGTGCCTGACACTGCCTGGCAAGGGTCCCCTCACCATGTCCTGATCCAGCCTTACCCCTCATTCTTCTGCTACAGGCCGAAGCAGAAATATGAAATAGAAATTCAGCTGATTATGGCAAAGCTAATACCTGGAAGAAGCTAAGGGCCTTCCAGAGGATTAAGCCAAATCTCAAGGAGTATTTGGTGTTATTTGGCTTTTAATATACCAGCTGTTGGGCTGGAGAGATGGCTCAGAGGTTAAGAGCACTGGCTGTTCTTCCAGAGGTCCTGAGTTCAATTCCCAGCAACCACATGGCGGCCCACAACCATCTATAATGAGATCTGGCTCCCTCAAAAAAAAAGTTAAAAAAAAAAAAAAACCCAAAAACATTGTATTGTAAGAGTCGGGCTGCTGGTAGGTCTGAGACCAGTTCTGGGAGAGGAAGGGAATGGAACCATGATGGAGGAGAACGAGGATGAAGATGAGGACAGAGACGGGAAAGAGTTAGAGTTACGAGAGGACAGGGAGGAGCTGAGTATAAGAACCGAATTTAAGCTGTGTAGATAGAATTTAATCTCAGAGGAATAAAGAGGATGGACAAAAGAGCTCCGTGTACTTGGATTCCTTTCCCTCAGATTATTCTTGCTGTTAGTAGTGTCTCTTCTGGGCCCCTGGGAAGGAAACTAAAGAGCCTGGACCTCAATAATTTCCGAAACTCTTCTACATGTGACAGAAGGAGGTGGATACGGGTATGCACACCTGTTAATTCTAGCATTCAGGAGACTGAGACAGGAGGATTGCCCCCAGAGTGAGGTCAAGACTGATTTGTATAGTGAGTTCCAGGCTACCCAGGGATACTTAAGGAGACCCCCCTCTCAGAAAATAAATATGACGAATTTAAAAGGCCTTCAGACTTGTCTTATTAAATCTCAGAAGTAGAACAGTTTAGAATGTTGTGCCTAGATCGTGACCCCCAGAGAGACCACGGAGGACGAGCATGCCAGAATGCAAAAGCACGGTTTATTTCCATTACAAATCTTGCGACAGGAAACTCATCTCCAGCACTCATTGGCCGCAGTGCAGCGAGGCAGGGAGGAGTTCCTCTTTCTTGGGGAAGTTAGTTTTTATAGGCAAAACCCACAAAATTTCTTAGAGGGGAGGGGGTTAGTATGGGTCCATCCTTGATTGGTCCAGTTTTTCCCTGGCCTGGACTTTGTCTTATTCTAGCTTATCTGTTTGCCCTGTCAGGAGTTTTACAACCCATCTCCGGGGTCTGGTCATGTTATCTCCAGAGAGGGGCATCTCGTGGTTAATCGGTTACCATCAGACATCCTGACTTTGTTCTTTTGAAAACACCTGACTTCACCCTCTCCAGGAAGGGGGAACTGACTCAGTTCTGTTTAAGATATCTCATCCCTCAGCTCTTCTGGTTTTGGGGGGGATCTGTGTCTGGGCCTTTGGTGGAGGTCTTTCAAGATAAAATGTATAATTACAGTACAGTGAAAAGGATAATGTTAAGCTGGGCAGTGGTGGTGCACGCCTCTGATCCCAGCACTCGGGAGGCAGAGGCAGACAGATCTCTGATATCAAGGCCAGCCTGGTCTACAGAGTGAGTTCCAGGACAGCCAGGGATACAGAGATGAACTCTGTCTCAAAAAAACTTTAAAAAAGAAAAATAAAGAAGAATGTTAATATTTACCAGGATTCTTCGGTAGACTTGGTTTTGTTTATTTATTTGAGGGTCTGAAGTAGACCAGGCTGACCTCAAATATGCTGAGGATGACCTTGAACTTCTGATTTTTCTCTCTCCGGTATATGATAGACATGTGCCAGCCACTGTGCATGGTTCATGCAGACCTGGGAGTCAAACACAGGTCATAATTCATGCTGGGTAATGTGATGCAGCTGTTGTTGTTTCTTGATTTTTTTGAGATGGTGTCTCTGTGTTGCCCCGACTGACCTAAAATTTCAGGGTTCTAGTGGTCTCTAGGCTAACCGCCAAACAGCTGGCCTTACAGGGCCACCCCACCATACCTTGTAGGGCACTTCTAACACCTGTCATCTCAGCAGTGGCTTTAGTCTTAGCTGAAACCTCCTGCCTCATCATCCCTTGGTTCCTCAGCTTTGATCTGGGCCTCCTGTTGGGAGGCCGTATCCAGAATGACCCAGGCTCATGGTAAAGGCTTGGCCCCCAACTGCTGCTCATTTGTGAGGCAGGCCTAATAGGAGAAAGTAGGTCACTGGGCGTGGGCCCATACCATAATGTTTAAATTGGCTGTAGGGCCAACACCAAGGCTGAAGCCATGAGCCAGAATTAACCCCATGCCCTTCAGCTGTTTGTCTCTGGCATTTTGTCACTGCCACTACAAGCTAACTAGTGCAGGCAAATATGTCTCCATTTTCTTCCCCAAGTTCCTTGTACAAACTTGAGGCAGGAAAGGCTAGAGAAGGGAAATTCCAGGCCTGATAGTTGCCGCTTGCCTGTTCCCATGGCAACTGAATACTAGCATGGGGTTTGCTCAAGGCAGCAATTGGTAGGCACCTGCCAGCCACCAGCACTTAGTCCCTGGGAAGCAGGTAAGAGGCTCAATTGGGATCCCAGATGAAGCCACCACTCTACAGGACTGTGTGGAGGAGGAACCTTGCAGACAGGTTTGTGTATACTCAGACATGGTCCTGTGTCCTCAACTGTAACAAGCAGAGCTCCTCCCACTGGGCTAATGGTCCAGCTTTTGTTGCACAATGAGTCACCCCCAAGGTAAGTTGTAACATTGTAATTACTCAATATGAAGGGTCAAGGTACTAGCTGTTAAAATCCTACCTGTCCATGCCAGTCAGCATGCCACAGTAGCCCCTATACTCAGGAGGCTGAGGCAGGAGATTTTTTTTTTTTCTTTTAGTTTTTATTTAATTTTAGCTCTTTTTCCTTTCTTTAATTTTTTTTTTCATTTTGCACTCCAACCCCTGTTCCCCTGCCCTCCCCTTCCCCAGTCCACTCCGCCCCCCCATTGTCCTGCACAGTTTGTAGTCCAAAGCTGATCTTGGGGTTGTATTTGTCAGCTTGGTGTCATTATCATTGTCCATGTGGAGTCATCCTTGTGGGATTGTATCATCTTTTCAAAGACTTCAAAGCTCACTGTAAGGTGTGGTCATTATTCACTGCAGAAATCTTTTTTGTTGGATTTTTTTTTTTTTTTGGATGATTTGTCCTCTTTCTTTAGATGTCTTATTTGTTCAGTGTTCAAATTCCTTAGCCTTTATTTTCCTGAAAGACAAAACAAAACTCTTCCCTAACCCTAACTTTGGGGAGTTTCCAAATCTAATCTTTATCAATTTTGATTTATGGTTTCTCCTGAATTTTTTGTTCTCTCTGCTATAACTGTTCTATCATCCAGAGCTGTATGGTTTTTTACAATAGGAATTAAATTCTTTAATTGCTCTGGGAAGAGGTTTCTTCCATGATGGTAGGAAAGGACTGAACCGAATTTGTCATGGGGTCCTGCGAGAGATCCCTCAGGGAGTTTCCCAGTGGCAAAGGCAAAGAATTACCTTGTCTGTCCCTTGTTGATCTACATTTGTTAGTCCAATGTTTGCTTTACCACACCTTCTGCATAATCCAGAAGGGAGGGGCATTCTATTGGGATTATTCCTAACAAAAATATTATTTTTAGGAATGCCCTGTTTACAGTCCCTTTTTAGGTGACCTTGTTTACCATAATTGAAACATCTGACATTACTATTTTTCTTCAGATCTCTGGAAATCACCTCTCCTATCCAAGTATCATCATGGTCATGAGATTCAATATTCATTGTATCTCAGATCCATTCCTCCAAGGGTGCTGATCTTGACTTTAATGGCCTAATTATTCTTTTGCATTGTGCATTAGCATTTTCAAAAGCCAGAGATTCAATTATTATCTGTCTAGCTTCTGAAATATCATTCTATTTACTGCTGAAGACAGCCTTTGTAAGAAATCAGTGAAGGTTTCTTCTGGGCCCTTTTGTAAATGACTCATTTTCTTTCCTACTTCTTCAATTCTGTCCCAAGCATTCAAGGCTGCCATTCATCATAAAGCCAGGGTGTAGTCATCATATAGAGATTGCCTTTCTATATTAGCATAATCTCCCTCTCCAAGAAGTTGATCTTGGGAGATTTCCATACCTCTAGCCCTATTTTGTTGTTCAATGGTCTTAGCCTCATCCTTCCACCAGGTCCTCCATTGTAATTGGGGACCAGCTTCTAAGACAACTGTAACCAAATCTTTCCATTATTGAGGGATAATTTTATTTTATTTTTTTTTCCCTCCCCCCCCACCTCTCTCAGAGGGATAATTTTATTACAAGTTGACCATGAGTTTAACATCTGCTTCACAAATAGGGAATGCATACCATATGACACTATAGCTCCTTTGAATCTCCTCAAATCTAACATTTTCACAGGAGTCCAGTCAGCTCTTACACAGCCTTTAGCATTTGGCAGTTCCTGTAAGGTTACTGGATAGATTAAGGTTGGCTGTTTGAAAGCCTTAGGCTGTTTCTTTGTAACCTTATAATGCAATGCTGAGATTGGTTCACCTTTAAATTCCTTTGTCTGGGTCTGAATTTCTATATGATATGTTTAAACAAGTTCTTCTAAAATTTTTATCTTGGCACTCAACATTAACCAACTTTTTAAATGATAAAACAGAAATGATCAAACAAATAATATTTATAATTGATATTACATACATTCCATCTATATTAGTTATCCTCATTTAATTGTTCCATTTTCAGACCATCAATTGTATTATCAAACAGAGACCAAATTCCCTCCATTGTAAAAATGTTTCTCCTTTTTTTAATGTGAGAAAAATTATTTTTTAACTGATTTCTCCCTTTAAGAAATCTCAATTGTCAAAAAAAAAAAAAAAAAAAAAGCAAAAGAAAAAAAAAAAAAAAGCTGGGCGTTGGTTGCACAAACCTTTAATCCCAGCACTTGGGAGGCAGAGCCAGGCGGATCTCTGTGAGTTCGAGGCCAACCTGGGCTACCAAGTGAGCTCCAGGAAAAGTGAAAAACTACACAGAGAAACTCTGTCTAGAAAAACAAAACAAAACAAAACAAAAATCTCAATTGTCTCACCAAATCTGCTGAAAATGACGATTCAGATGTGAGGCTGACTGCTTCTGCATAGAACAGTAGAAGCCCAAGTAGGTTTTAAGGCAGCTACCTAGTGTGGTAGCAGCCCAAGTTGGGGATCCAGGCGGAGCCCATAACCCACCAGGAGAGAAGGAGCCGAAGAGTCAGCCATCTGCATGAGGGACTGTGAGAAAGTGGCTGATTCCTTTGGTTTTTGGAGCCTAAAAAAACTAATGGAGTTTGCTGCAGAGAGGTTGCAACAAAAATTTAGCCAGCAGGTTAGGGAGTCTGGCCCAGCCAGGAGGAGATTCCAGGCACATGCAGCTCAGGTCTGAGCCAGGGCCTACAAGACCACAGGCAAGCGACTTTTTCTTTAATTCATGCCCCATAAATTGGACACCAGATGTTGTTTGAATCTAGAATGGTCTTTTAATAAAAAACACAAAGCTATATATCAGGATGAAAGCTGAAATATCAGAGAAGCAGAACAGCCAACCACTAGTTCTTACCTCTATGAAATCCTCTGTTAAAGAGAGTGAGTTCCTGTTTCCTCATGCCTAATATATCTTTCTCTGCCCAGACATCACTTCCTGAGATTAAAGGCATGTGTGCTTTCCAGTACTGGGATTAAAGGTGTGTGCCAACACTGCCTGACCTCTATATCTAATCTAGTAGCTGGCTCAGTTCTCTGATCCTCAGGCAAATTTATTAGGATACACAATATATTATCACAGCAAACAACTTCCCAAACTGTAGAAATGATAGAGACAGCTGGCTGCCTGGATAGTCACCCAAGGTTCCTCTGCAACATCCAGCTTCAGCCTATAGGCCTAGAATATGTGACAGACATTTCTGTGAGGCAGGAATTTTGAAGGCCTGTCCTACCCTGTCTTGACCAAGTTTGGCAGTAGCCTTGTTTTGTTACCTGCTTGTCCAATTTGGACAGCATACTGTCAGCAGTTGAGGCAAGAGCAGTTTCTTGTCCAGTGGCTAACTTCACATAAATGAAAGAAAACTCCATATGGAGGTTCTTCGATGCCCATCATCTTCTCTGAAGTAGATTGGTGCTGCCAGGAGCAGATGTATCTCACTGTCATGAAAAGCCTTATGTTATTAAAACATCTTACTATGCCATAATCTGTAGGTCTCTGAAATGTTTGAAGACCATCTTTCTATTGAAAACATACCTAATACAACTACAAGTTTGATTGTTATAGATGACTAACTACTAACCTGCATTTCTTAATTATCCTAAATAGTTTGTAATAATAGCTTTCAAGGACTAGAACTTTACATTTTTAAATGAGCAGCATAGGTACAATAACTTAAACAAGAGTAGAAAAATATATATATATATATATATATTATGTTAAAACAAAAATAACCTTAAATTTGTATCAATATACAAAAATCCATACCAATATAAAATATTTGAGACTAGTAGTTGCTTTTTAATCTAAAAGTAGATTCAGTAATCTACCCTTTTATCCTATCATTCCTACATCCCCCTATTTTCTTTTCAGAAAGCAATCCCTATGGTGATATTTTATTTGTACTGAAATGTGATTTTATTTGTATGTTAATAAATAAAGTTGCCTGAGGGTCAGAGCTAATAGCAAGCCATAGCAGAAGTCTCACAGTGGTAGCACATGCCCTTAATCCCGATCACATACAGGCAGAGCTAGGCGGATCTCTGTGTGTTCAAGGATACAACCAGCATGGAGACACACGCCTTTAATCTGGAGGTCTGTAAAAATGGGCAGTGACGAGGTCATGTGGTTGGGTTTACAACCAATGAGAAGGCAGAATAGAAAGTCAATAAAAAGGACAAACACACAGGAAGTAGGTCTCTTGCAGAGAGGTAGGACAGCGGCTGCAGGGAAGGGTAAGGTTTTTAATCTCAGCTCTTAGCTATTGCTCTGACCTCTTGGCTTTTAACTCTGTATTTGGCTCTGTGTTTCTTATTTAACAAGCCAACTACATCTACAAATCCCTAAATCTAACTTCCTTTGCTTAGTTTCTTCCCTGACTATGACCAGTAACAACTTGCAACCCATCCCCCTAAATGATGACAAACATTCATAACTCACCAAACAACCAAAAACCACCCACCCCACTACTTTCTGCTGTCTAGAGGACATCTTTAGGGGACCCTGAGAAAATTGGTCAATGGTCAAGTCCTGGAAGAGCTAGCTAGTTGTTGTCCAATCCCTGTGTAATGGGAAAGTGCAGGGCTCATCTGAAGTCTTGGCTAGAGCAGTCTGTGAGGCCGGACCCTCTCAGCTAGCAGCTTTGAAGTTGTGCTGAGCAGTTTGTAGTCTGAAACTGATCTTTGGTGGTGTTTGTCACCTTAATGGCTTTACTACAGTCCTGGTGGCTTTGTCCTTGCAGGGCCCCATAACCTTTAGGAGACCTCAAAAGTCGCTGTTAGGAATGGCCATGGGTCATTGTAGAAAACTTACACATTTTAAATGTCATAAACAGCCAGTCTCTAAAAGGTTAGAAGGCCACAATCTATTAAGTACAACCACGGTACAAACTTAGTTCCAATTACCTGCTTCAGACTCAAACCTGAAAACATGTACAGAAAGCTAGATGAAGCTTATTTCTATAATTAGTACTCTGTATGACTACTAATATCCCGAGAGAAAGTTATATATACACATAGTAAACTTGTGGATTTTGAGATAATACTGGAGTTATAAGTAGTTGTAAGCTGCCTCATGTGGGCGCTGGGACTTGAACTCAGGTCCTCTGCAAGAACAATACATGTTCTTAGCCACTGAACAATCTCTCCATGGGAGCTTGGACTTGAATTCTGGTCCTGTGCAAGAACAATACATGTTCTTAACCACGGAGCAGTCTTTCCAGCTCCCCTGGGCTCAGTTTTTGCTGTTGTTGTTTGTTTGAAGAGAGAATCTTACTATATAGCCCTTGCCGGTTTAGAACTCACTCTGTAGACCAGGCTTGCCTCAACTCACATATATCCAACTGCCTCTGCCTCCCTGAGTGGTGGGATGATAGGTATTCACCACCACACCCAGACCATGCTCAGTTTTTTTTTTTTTTTTGGTTTTTCGAGACAGGGTTTCTCTGTGTAGCTTTGCGCCTTTCCTGGAACTCACTTGGTAGCCCAGGCTGGCCTCGAACTCACAGAGATCCGCCTGGCTCTGCCTCCCGAGTGCTGGGATTAAAGGCGTGCGCCACTACCGCCTGGCTCCATGCTCAGTTTTACATGCTGGTTTTTTTTTTTGTTTTGTTTTTTTTTTTTTTTTTTTTTATAATAATCCATGTGAGAGGCTGGGCATGGTGGCACACAAGTTTAATCCTATCACTCAGAAAGCAGAAATCAGGTGGATCTCTGTGAGTTCCAGGCCAGCCTGGTCTACATACTGAGTTCCAGGACAGCCAGAATTACATAGTGAGACCCTGTCTCAAATAATAATAATGATAATAATAATAATGTGAAAAGAGCACAGATAATCATGCTGATTAAGCCAATTAAAATGATCTGAGGGGCTGGAGAGATGGCTCAGAGGTTAAGAGCACTGGCTGTTCTTCCAGAGGTCCTGAGTTCAATTCCCAGCAACCACATGGTGGCTCACAACCATCTAGAATGAGATCTGGTACCCTCTTCTGGCTTGTAGACAAACATGTTGACAGAATACCATACACATAATAAATAAATAAATCTTTAAAAAATATTCAAAAAAAAATAAAATAAAATAAAATAAAATGATCTGAGTCTTTTATTGGCCAGTGACCAAGATCCGGTTTAGGTTTATGCCTGAGTCTTTTGGTGAGGAAGCTCAGGGTACAATGTTTTTTTTTTTTGTTTTTTTTTTTTTTGTTTGTTTTTAAGGTTTATTAATTTATTATGTATACAGTGTTCTGCCTGCATGTGTCCCTGCAGACCAGAAGAGGGCACCAGATCTCATTACAGATGGTTGTGAGCCACCATGTGGGTGCTGGGAATTGAACTCAGGACCTCTGGAAGAGCAGTCGGTGTTCTTAACCACTGAGCCATCTCTCCAGCCCGGGTACAATGTTTTTAAAGGCAAAACCCACAAAGACCATAATTTACTTCAATGTTAGATGAAGGTCAGAGTAACCTTGAAACATTCGTTTCTGACAGAGCATAGTAATTTTTCCAGATTATGTCATATTATTTCAGACATATCATGATGGTTATTTGCTGGTGGCCATGTCAGGAGCAGCAGAGAGTGTCAACCCACCAGGAGGGAAATCCCTGATAGGTGAATCTGGGTTAGGCAAGGCCCTGAGACCACAGACCCCAGAGTGTCTTTTGCTTCTGCAATGCCTTTACATGTTTGCCCCTGCCATCTTCCTCTGGTAGCTGGCATGGTGTGAATGGGTGTGGGGAGATCCCCACTGCCTGAATCATAGTATATTTTTCTCACGGAAACATCCTGTTCTACTGTTTTTTGGTTTTTTTTTTTACCGGTAGATTAATATGAAGAAGATTCCTTCCTAAGCTGTACTGTCTAATTGATAATAATAGTGTTAGTTTATACAGAGTTTTGATGAATAAAAATAAATACAAGAAATGTCACACAGCTAGGCCCTATGAGTTTCACCTAAGGAACTGCATAGATCACAGTTCAGGTTAATGATTAAGGAAAACAATTGAGTCCCCAGGAGCCAGGCTGGCTCCAATTCTCTTAATACTGAAGGATGCAGTCACAGGTTTCATTGTGCATCATTAGCTATTAAAATAACTTCAGGTTAGACCAGCTGTTTTGATAATAGCTTTGAGGTGAAACAAAACAAAACCGAAAAAAACAAAAAACAAAAAAAAAAAGAAAGAAAAAGAAAACAATCTAAAGTTCACAAGGACACATAACTGAGTTAGAGATTCATTAGGTGAGGATAAAAAACATAAAGCACCCCAATAGTTGGTAGCTGATGTACTTTCCTTGCTAGGTTTGGTTGGTGATCAAAGGTGATGATTAATTCCTTGTGCCCATTTCTGCCCTCAATCTCCTGATATAAAAAAAAGTATTGATGAGTGGGTAGGTACTCTAAACCTTTAAAGTAGAGCTGACTAATTCTTTTCCATATATAAAAGTTTAGGTTTGTGATTCCTTTAAGATCCTTGTAAGGTTACTTTCAAGATAAGTAATAAAGTAATTGGTCCCCCTTTTTTTGTAACTGCAAAACTACAACCAGCCAGGAAAAGACCTGGCTGAGAAAAATATCTTGCTTGCCTACACAGTTAATCTATAACAAGTTTCGTGGGTATGAATGTGCCCTGGGGCATAGCTGTGTGGGCCGCGAAGCTCCTGCAACCCAGAAACACTGGCACAGGCAGAGGGGTGGGGCTGTGTAGCTGTGCCATGGCCACATCAGCCTGGTGCTGCCTGCATTGCTGCAGGGACAGCAGGACCCGCCATATTCCTCTCAAGGAGATGCCGGCTGTACAGCTGGACATGCAGCCCGTGGGAAGAGATGTCATTGTGAAGAATGAAAGAAGAATCCGAGGCACAGGAGGTTTTTTTAGCCAGTGTGCCTCTTCATCAGAACAAAAGCTACTTTGAGTTCAAAATCCAGTCTGCTGGAATCTGGGGTAAAGGTGTTGCAACTCAGAAAGTTAACTTGAACCAGATCCTCTTGGCTGACACATGCATAGTCTGGTGATGAGAAATGAAGGGGCCCCACAACAATACTCAAACCAGTCTAGAATGATGCCATTGTACCTAAGAACACTATTCAATGATCAGCTTTGGACTGCAAACTCTTCAGGACAGTTTCAAGATGAAATGGTCCATTATATTACACTTCTAGACAGAACCTCAGATAACTTTATCCATTACTCTGAGACTAGCCACAAACATTACAGTTAGCTTAACCATTTAGCTTTCTCGCACGACGTTTCTAAACAGCAAGAAGCAATTTTAAGAAAATGATGTCCCCTCTCCCAAAAGTTTTCATTCAGGGTTATGGATAAGTTGTTATAGGGTTGGGGGTGGAACAATAAAAATTTAGACTCAGGATTCCTTTTTGGAAAAAAAAGGGGGGAATACATAGGTACAGTATATTAAGGTAGATTATTGCGTCTACTAGCAAACTAATTTAGCTAACTATCAGCCTTAGATAATTTACACTGATATGGATTCTTGTATATTGATACAAATGTAAACCATTTTTTTTTTTTTTTTGGTCTGGAGCTGAGGACCGAACCCAGGGCCTTGCGCTTGCTAGGCAAGCGCTCTACCACTGAGCTAAATCCCCAACCTACAAATGTAAACCATTTTTATATTCCTATTTAAGGTAATTTGTATACTGATACAAATTCAAAACTATAATCGTTATATTGTATACATGTTCCTACTCCTATTTGAAATATTTTGTTTATTGATACAAATGTAAAATTATATTTGTCATACTATATGTATGTTCTACCTCTGTTTAGGATATTTTGTATATAGATGCATATTAGGGATATTGTTATCACATTGTACTATACATTTCTACCTCTGTTTAAGATACTTTGTGTATTGTCACAATTTTGAGGTCATTGTCCTTATACTGTAACATCTGTTTACAGACTATTTACCTTGTTAATGTGAACCCTTAGTTCTTAGGTTATTTAGGTAGATAAGACTTTCAGATTTAGGCCTCCCACCCTGCCGCCTCCGTCGCCGCCGCTTCCGTGGGGCCCTCCGTGTCTGCGCAGCCCGCGGCCCGTGGCTCCCGGAGGAGCAACCAAGCGCGGGGCCCAGTGCGGGAGCAGGGGCGGGCCAGGCCTCGGGACCGGCTGCGGGCTCTAGTGGTGCAGGGGGCCGGGTCAACCCCGCTTCCCTGCCTCCAGGAGACCCGCAACTCCTCGCTCTCATAGTGGAGCAGCTCAAGAGTCGCGGTCTGTTCGACAGCTTCCGCCAGGACTGCCTGGCCGACGTGGACACCAAGCCAGCTTACCAGAACCTGAGGCAGAAAGTGGATAGTTTTGTGTCAACACATCTGGACAAACAGGAATGGAATCCTGCAATGAACAAGAACCAGTTGTGGAATGGGCTGAGGCAGAGCGTGGTTCATTCAGTCAGGCATGTTGGAAGCAGGAGTGGACAGGATCATTTCTCAGGTGGTGGACCCCAAACTAAACCACATCTTCAGGACACAGATAGAACGAGCAATTCACGAGTTTTCAACTACGTCACTACTGATGTCAAGATTTTGGCCTTGACTAAGGGTGGTGTCCATATTGGATGGAGAGCAGGTTTGGTGGTGGGACAGTCGTGCATACTTGCTCGTGCATCGTGCCATCTCTGACCAGCTTGTCCAAGGGTCTGACCATAGTAGACACTACAGAGGGTGAAGCACTACATGACTTGGGCCGTCCTGAACAGACCTTTATACTTGAACACGGACACTGCATGTCGATGTTAACGCTTGTGCTCTGCAGTATGTAGAAGCCAGGCTGGGGCTCGCCGCTCAGGACAGCAAAGGCCAGTGGGAGCAGCTGTTTGACGTGGCTTTTGATGTTGCTAGAGTTACAGGCTGGAGTGTGCAGCAGTAACGTCAGCAGCCCTGAGGTTATTGTGACCTTCCTGTGCTTGGGGGTTTCAGTGGTTTCCTTTCTCTTGTCAGAGGTAGTTGGAGCCCTGGAGTGAGTGAGGAAGCTGAGACTTGGGGTGCAAGGAAAGCCCCACCGCCTCTGTCCTGTCGTCTCCTTAGCCGTAGGGGCAAATCACTGTGGATGTGGTGCTCAGTTCTCATGTTTATGTTTTTAGAAGAACAACTGTTAATAAATAGTGGATGTTTTACAATAAAAAAAAAAGACTTTCAGATTTTAGTCACCTATGCTTGTCATATCTATAGTTATGTTAGTTAGATTTTCCAGATTTACAGAAACTTATGTGAGATGGATAGGTACTCTTCAAACACTTCATAGACCTAGAGAATATGGCATTTAAATGTTTTGATAACTTAGAATTCTGTTGTCATGAGACATGATTGCTCCTGGCAGCACTGATCTACTCCTGAGACAATGTTGGGATTCTAAGACACTCCATTTGGAAGTCTGTCTTCTTTGAACAGAATGGCTGCTGGGCAAAGAACTGCTCTTGCCTCAACTGCTGACAGTATGCACACTGTCCTTTCCAGATGAGCAAGACACAAGGAAAAGACACCACTGAACTTTGCCAAGACAGGGTAAGATGGTCTTTCAAAATTCTTGTTTCTGAAAATGGTCTGTCAGATATTCTAGGCCTGTAGCCAAATTGGATGCCCCAACAATGCTGAGAAACTTTAGATGACTGTCCTGGCTGCCAGCCATCTCTGTGTATTCTCGAAAGAATTTCAGAAATTGCTTGCTTGCATTTTCTATTTTCTCAGGTATTATTATGTTCCTTCTCAGGTCTTTGATGGGATTGAAGACTAGATAGTTACAGTTATGATCCTCTCATATCTTAGCTAAGAACATTTCAGATACTAAGATTTTTTTTAGGGTAGGACACACCATTTACCTATGTTCTGGACATCTCTGGATTTTAGTATGAGTCTCTTGTTTGATGTTATTCTTGTTGGTTGTATTTCTATTTTTGTTTAAGTTATTTCTTTTCCCCTCTCCTGGACAATACTTGATAATCATTCTTATTGTTTATAGTTTTGTATTAGGTTAGAACGTTGTGGTTAATATATTGAGTACCCTCATAAACTTATTTGAGGGTCAGAGAACAGAACAGCCACTAGATTAGACATAGAGGCCAGAAAATGGTGGCACACATGCCTTTAATCCTATCACTTGGGAGGCAGAGATCCATTTGGATCTCTGTGAGTTTAAGGCCACACTGGAAACAGCCAGGCATGGTGACACACACCTTTAATCCCAGGAAATGATGGCAGGAAGCAGAAAGGTACATAAGACATGAGGACCAGGAACTAGAGGCTTTTAAGCTTTTAGGCTTTTTAGCAGCATTCAGCTGAGATCCATTCAGGTGAGGACTCAGAGGCTTTCAGTCTGAAGAGACAAAATCAGCTGAGAAGTTGGTGAGGTGAGGTTGTCTGTGGATTTTTCTGTTTCTCTGATCTCTGAACTATCACCCCAATATCTGGCTCCAGGTTTTCTACTTATAAGACCTTTTAAGATTCATGTTACAGAACGTTCTTATTTAGACAAAAGGGGGAGATGTAGTGGGTAGCTGCTCTGTCTATGACCTTGAAGCGCAGCCCCTACAGATGTAGCAGGTAACTGCGCTACCTATGTATGACCTTGAAGTACCTGTCCCTGGCATGGCTCAGGGCTACCCTTAAGACCTGAGACACACGTAGGCTCTCTTGGGACTGACTCGGGCAGCTACAACAGTGGTCCAGAACCTGTGACAATTCTGTTCTGTACAGAATTTCTCTCCTAATAAATTCCTTTGCCCTTCAAGCAGACTCCATGGACTTCTCACTTTATATGTGGGTTCTTGGGATAATTTTTCACCTGCAATACGTAAAGTGTTTAATTGTGTAAAGGATATGGAAAGCATGCTGGTTTTTTTTCCTGTTTGTTTTGTATTCATTGTAATCATTCACTTAAAAAACAGAATATAACCACATTGTAATTTTTATATTGCCTGAAAGATTTTACTGGGGTATATGAGCTCTAAGAAAAAGAATAAAGATCGAAGCCGGGCGGTGGTGGCACATGCCTTTAATCCCAGCATTTGGGAGGCAGAGCCAGGTGGATCTCTGTGAGTTCGAGGCCAGCCTGGGCTACCAAGTGAGTTCCAGGAGAGGCGCAAAGCTACATAGAGAAACCCTGTCTCAAAAAACCAAAAACCAAAACCAAAAACAAACAAACAAACAAAAAAAGAATAAAGATCAAGTTAAAATGAGCTAGAATGAAAACATCAAGAACGAGAGAGTTCTGGTCCCCCAGGCAGCAATAGTCATTTTTCTACTTACACCTTCTTCAGTTAATGCTGTTTGTATTAATACTAGTTATTTTGGTTAATACATCTGGACCATGGTCAACATCCTGGAAATCTCAACTGTGCTGGCAAGGCAGACATGACTGTTATGGCCGTAGAGTGCTGAGAACCGTCTAAAACAGCTGTTATCAACCTGTGAGTCAAGACCCCTTTGGGATCAAATGACCCTTTCACAAGGGTCACCTAAAACCATGGGAAAACAGATATTTACATTACAGTTCATAAGGGTAGCAAACTGTTATGAAGTAGCAACAAAAATAATGTTATGGTTGGGGGTCACCACAACATGAGGAACTGGATTAAAGGGTCACCGATTAGGAAGGCTGAGAACCACTGGTGTAAGCAAACACAAAATGCAATCAGGACAAGATGGCATTACCTTAGTCCCTGGGTACTGAATCCAGGACCAGGCAAGCACTTTGTCAACTGAACTATAATCCCAAACATTTGAAATAGTCTTGTTAGGCTTGGCAGACCTGTTATTGACTATGTTGCCCAGAAGAGCCTTGACCTTGTGCTGATTCTCCTGACTCCGTTTTTTGGGGGCTGGAATCACAGGTGTGGGCCACCACACCCTTGCTATTTGGTTGGTGCTAGCCTAGTACTTGCTATGTAGCTCCAGCTGGCTTTGAACTTGTGGCAAGCTTCCTGCCTCAGCCTCCAGAGTGCAGGGATCATAAGCATGAACCACCACACTGACTTCAACTGCCTTTTTAAAAGATTATCATGAGAAAAGGTCTTTTCCATTTACCGTCCCCCCACCATGTCACAATTTCCTACAGTCTTCATTTTGTGTAAATCCAAATTCCCTACTGCATAAATGTTTTCAAAGATTGCCTGTCATGAACGTTTGCTAGTTGTGATTCTCTCCATCTTCGATTCTCTGAACAGTCCGGACTGCCTTAAAGTTTGAGGAGACAGCCGCCTGCGGTTCCCCCACCTGCTAAACTTCTTCCAGGAGGGTACAGAGACCCCAGGGCAACTCAGGAATGGGCCCGAGAGGCAGAAGCCTAGAGGTGTCTGCAACCTAGCTCATGGGGATCTGCCACCAAGCTCTGGATGGCACAGACTATGCAGAGAGTTCCCAGCTCTGCCAGCACGTTCCTGCCTTTCCTCTGTTAAGCTCCGCCCCAGGGGGAGCGGTCACTGAAAGCTACTTAATGCCATGAGTGCGTGGGTGCCTGCTACAGCAGCAGCTACTGGCTTCAATCTTTATAAAACAGTCTGCACCTTTCCCTGTCTTTCCTTTCTTCCGCACCGCTATGAACCAGTCACCGTCGCAGGCCCTGCCCGCCACCGTGTTGGGTGCCATGGAGATAGGAAGCAGCTTGGATGTGACCTCCAGCTCGGCGGTGGTGCGCGCCTTCCTGCAGCGGGGCCACACGGAGATTGACACCGCATACGTGTATGCAGACGGCCAGTCCGAGAGCATCCTGGGGGACCTGGGGCTTGAGCTAGGCCGCAGGGGCTGCAAAGGTATGGGTCACGCCTGTCATTTACCCACATTGAACAGAACTGATTCCTCCCCAGTACAGCTTCATCCCACCCCTGAGGCTCTGATCTTACCATGTCTGCCCAAGAGCTCTGAGAACCATGAACTCCGCAGTCTATGTTTGCACAACACCATAGTGGTCTACTCCCCTTCTTCCAGAAGAGTGGCCTAGGGCCTTCTTCCCACAATACACCAGCCGTGGTTCAGCCCAATTCCATGGGGCTAGCCTGTCTCTGGGGCATTGAACATGTTGGGACTCTAACTGTGCAGCCTCTCCCACCTAGTCCCTAGCGGGTAGGTGCCTCTGTCACACCTCATCAGCTGGACTCCCTATTTTTGCAGCCACCACAGTCCCAGCACAGACTTGGGACCAGGCAATAGATCTGCTTTCTGTCTCAGCCTTTTCAGGACTCTGGACTTGGCTCTCTCAAACTCTGGGTGTCTGTTGGCTTACCAGTGGCTTCAGCTTTACCAAGGAGTAGCCCCTTGACTGGCATAGGGAAATAGAGTCATGTAAGCCTGTGGGGGTCTCTTCGACCACCATGACCAGCAGAGTAACAATCTGCGGGAGGTTAAGAAGGCAGAAAGGTTCAACACAACTAAACAGCCAGTGTTGGATTTTAGGTATATTGAAGCACAGCACAATTTGGTGGAAACTTTCCTGGTGGTAACTGAATCGTGTATGCACAACAGGGCACACATAAATCTCCTTGGGGGACAAAGTAAGCTAAGTGAAGATTAGACACAACTACCCAGCCACAGAAAAGAACATAGATGAATAGAAACGGGTTAATTTCAGTTATAAGAGCTACTTAGAGACAAGCCTAAGCTGTGAGCTGAACTTTCATAATTAAAAGTAAATCTCAGTGACATTTTATTGTGAGCTGGCGGCCCAAAGGAAAATCCGTTTACACCCCCAGGCCAGTGTCCAGTGTCCCTGCTATGGAATCACATGCTCTTCCCTGCCTCTTTCTCCATAGCCAGCTGTCCCCTGAGTAATGGTCCTAGTGAGAACACCGACTGCTTCTACTGTCCCCTGTCAGCTAAGCCTGATCAGTTCTGGTGACGTTTCTGTAAACTGTTATCAGTTTTACTCCCATTTACAATGGATAGTATTGTGGAGAGCAGGGTAATTTAGTCCAGGTCACAGATACTAATGGCAGAGCTAGAATTTGTCAGGGCTGCCCCCCCACCCCTGCCTCCAACTCACTGCCAGTGTATCACCTAGCCCAGGTTAGTCTCATACTCAATATATAGCCATGGATAGCCTTGCAATTCTGACCTTCCTGTGTCCCGCTACCAAAGGGTAAAATTATAAGAATGCGCCACACCTGGGCCAGCTCTCTTCCTTAACTGTTGCAGTAAAGTAGCCTGAGTATCATATTGTGTGTGGGTGTGCACGTGTGTGCTTTATCAAAAGGCAACTTCTGAGGCTAGGACAATATGGCACCATCCCTGAAGTGGCCTTCGAAATCCGGAAAAGGTACAGTGCCCTTTTCTTCGAAGGCACTGTACCTTTTTTCTTCGAACAGGCAGTGGGCCAATGGCTTCTGTTGTGCAATGGAACAGCAGCTTTGCTCACGCCTCTCAATAGTAGACTGGCATTTAATAGAGGGATGTGGAGAAGAAGGGGATGCTGAGATGAAGCCATATATACACAGCCATGAAGAATGGACAGCTGAATTAAAAAACCGTCAACAATTTCCAGAATTTAAAATCCTGAATCATGACATGACACTAGTGGAATTCAGGTATTTCTGGTACATGGACTGCTGTCACTCAATGTGAGGTTGAACTGTTGACCTTGTGTATATCCTACTTCACAAATGAGTCTGTCAGATACGCTAAGCCTATAAGCTAAAGATGATGCTCCAACACTGCGGAGAAACCTCAGGTGACTGTCCAGACAGCTGGCTGTTTCTGTCAACTCACAAATTTTTTGGAAGTTGCTTGCATGCACTTCCTGTTTTTATTTTTTTGTTAGCTAATATTACTTCCTTCTTGGGTCTCTGAGGGAGTTGAAGATTAGTTAGTTATAGTTGAAGGTTAGTTAGTTATAGTTGAAGATTAATTAGGATAGAAAGTGAATTAGATACATTTTGGACTTACCAAAATAAGATAATGAAATTATTTGTTCTGAATTTGTCAAATACAAATGGACTAGACATTGTTTAGGTATTTATTACTTGTATATATTGTATATAGTTATTGTACTTTTGTATATAGTTTTTCTTTTGTTAGTTATAACCTTTTGCTTTTTTTCTTTTTATTAAAATAGAAAAGGGGAAATATGATGGTATTTTATTTGTACTGAAATGTGATTTTAATTGTATGTTAATAAATAAAGTTGCCCGGGGGTCAGAGCTATTAGAGCCATAGAAAGAGCATGGCGGTGGTGGCGCACACCTTTAATCCCATAGATCTCTGTATGTTCAGGGATACAGCCAGCATTGGAGACATATGCCTTTAAGACCTGGAGAGCTGTACTTACAGGCAGTGATGAGGCAGTCACGTGTTTGGGTTTACAACCAATGAGAAGGCAGAACAGAAAAACTATTTAAAGACATACACACAGGAAGTAGCTCTCTTTCAGGAAGCTAGGAGCACTGCAGGAGGTAAGATTTTAGCTCTGAGCTCTGACCTCTTGGCTTTCTCTTTTACATTGGTTCTGTGTTTCTTATTTAATAAGATGGTTGGTTACATCTACATCCTGTGTGAATGTGTGCATGTGTGTGTGCTCCTGCCCATGATGACTTGGATGTTGAGACCAGAAATATGTATGTTCCTCTGTCAATTCCACCTCTTTCATTTTGTTTTCTGAAATGGTTTCTCTATGTCACTCTAGCTGTTCTGGAACTTGCTCTGTAGATCAGACTGACCTTGAACTCACCTAGACCCGCCTGCCTCTGTCTCCTGAGTTCTGGGATTAAATGTATGTGCCACCACTGCCTGACTACTTCATTTTTTTGAGATAGGGACTCTCCAGCTGAACTTAGAATCTACCGTTTCTATTAAACTGCTAGAGAATGAGCCTCAGGATCCGCCTATCTTCTCTCCCTAGCATCTATCTGGGTTCTAGGAAGGCCCTGCCAAGCCCTCCTTTTTCATGTGGCTCACACGTGCACAGTGAGCATTTTCCACACAAAACTGATCCCCTACCTCTTAACTTCTATTGTTCTCCCCCAAAGTGAAAATTGCCACAAAGTCTGTTCCAAAACTTGGGACACCAAGGACACTTGACAATATTCGGTTCCAGCTGGAGACGTCACTGAAGAGGCTGCAGTGTCCCCGGGTGGACCTCTTCTATTTACACATGCCAGACCACATCACCCCAATAGAGGAGACGCTGCAGACCTGCCACCAGCTGCATCAGGAGGTGAGGGTGGTCCCTGAGCTTGGGGAGATGCTCTCTGACCTTTTCAACTTGACTCTGCCAGAAGAGTGAGTGCTGGGAACACACAGCAGTGGTGGACACAGACCTCCCTCCAGGCTCCCCACCCAGTCAGTCTCCCTTCTTTGTCTCCTGGCCCGAGCTGGGTTGTGATGGAGTCTCTCCTCTACAGGGCAAATTTGTGGAGTTTGGCCTGTCCAACTATGCCTCCTGGGAAGTGGCTGAGATCTGTACCCTTTGCAAGAAAAATGGCTGGATCATGCCAACTGTGTACCAGGTGAGAGGAAACTGGTGTGCCAGGACCATCCAGACCTTGGGGTCCAAGACTCCACTGATCCTCAATCTTTGAGCATCACCATGACACTAGTCACCAGCACTAGGTGAATGCCCCAATTGTCAAGGTCTAGGATGGTTAAGGACTAAACTGAGGGACTTAGGTAGATACATTTGGGGTCTCTTGACATGTCCCCCTTTTCAACTGTCTCCCTGCAGGGCATGTACAACGCCACCACCAGGCAGGTGGAGAAGGAGCTCCTCCCCTGCCTCAGACACTTTGGTTTGAGGTTCTATGCATACAACCCTTTAGCCGGTATGGGCTGCCATGGGCACGGGCCTGTGGATGGATGGGTGGGTGGGCATGCTTGGCCTATGTTTGCCTATTGATGCTCTGATGGGTGCCCAGTCCAGGACCCAGGAGGTGGGAGGCTTTGAGAAGGAGATGGCTTGTTGCCCTTCTTTCCAGGCTCCCTCCTGTTCTTCAGTACCTGGCAGGGAATAACCTGGCTATCTGTGGGAGGAGTCTGAGCCAGGTTCTGACTGCTGCCTTCCTGCAGGGGGCCTGCTGACTGCCAAATACAAATACGAAATAGAAGATGAGAAGCAGCCCTTGAGCCGCCTCTTTGGGAAGAAATGGGATTTTTTCTACAGGGACTGGTGAGCTGTATTGGGGCCTGTGGCTGGCTGGAAGTTCATACCCCAGCAGCCACATAACCAGTCATTCTTAGTTGCTTGCATGCCTATAGTACAGTGTTGAGCTGAGACAAGATCACTGGCCTTGCTTGCTGCTGAGCCTAGGTCCAGGTTCAGTAAGAGACCCAGTTTATTTGTTTGTTTGTTTAATGTGTATGGATGTTTTGTCTCCATGCATGTCTGTGTACCACATTCATGCAGTGCCCGAGGAGGCCAGAAGAGGGCATCAGATCACCTTGAAACTGGAGCTGCAAAAGGTTATTAGCGGCCATCTGGTATGGAAGAACTGAACTGGTAAACAATGTCTCCAGCCCCCAAAGACCCTGTTCTAAAGATGGGCAGTGATAGATCAGGACACTGACATTTTTTTCTGGCCTTTGTGTGCACACAACTGTACACATTTGTATGTGTACATATGCACACATAACCCCAATACACAAGTCAAATCAAATGAAATCAAGTATGATGAAATGAGAAAAGGTGGGGCTGGAGACGGAGCTCAATGACGGAGCACTTGTGTAGCAGGTGGCCCCGGGCTTGAGTTTAGTCCTCAGTTCTGAGAGAGAGAGAGAGAGAGAGAGAGAGAGAATGAACCAAGGAAACACAGAAGAAAGATTAGCAAGATTGTCAACTCTAATACATGCACAGTGATAGTTAAAAGGAAATTGTTTCCTGTCCCATTCTCTTTTTCTTAGATAGGGCTCACTATGTAGCCCAGGCTTACCCATAATGTATGCTCTTCTTTCCTGTCACAGCTTCTTAAGTACTGGCATTAGATGTGTGTGCCACTATGGACAGCCACTTTGTAAATAAAAAAAAAAATATTGGTATTGGTATTGAAAATAGATTCTTCTCTCATACAACACATCCTGACCACAGCTCCCCTCCCTCCACTCCTTCCAGATCCCCCTGTTGTGTGTTTCTCTGTCCTGTCAGCTAGCTCTCAAATCACCATATGGAGACTTATTACTAATCCTAAAAACTCAGCCTATAACTTAGGCTTGTTTCTAACTACCTCTTATAATTTAAATTAACTCATTCCTATTAACCTATGTGCTGCAACATGGCTTGTGGCTGTTACCTCTCCTCCTGAATGTCTTGCTTGTTCTCCATCTCTCAGAGTCCCCTTATGTCTCTGCCTTCTTCTTCCCAGCATCCTCTGTGCCTGGAAATCCCACCTAGCTATTGACCATTCAGCTCTCAATCACAGTGACATACCTTTACAGGGTAAAAGAATATTCCAGAACATATCCCCAGATCCACTCCCCCTCTGTATCCCCTCAGTAAAGAGCAGGCCTCCAAGAGACAACAACCAAGCATGACAAAAGAAGACACAATAAGACAAGGCCAAAGCTCTCATACTGATGCTGGACAAGGTAACCCAATAGGAAGAAAAGAGTCCCAAGAGCAGGCAAAAACATTTTTGAGACAAGATTTCATATATCCCAGGCTGGTCTTGAACTTGCTATGTGGCTGAAGATGACCTAAATTTCCAGTCCTCCTGCCTCTACCTCCCTAGTGCTGAGATTAAAGATGTGTGCTGCCCCACCCATTCTATGGAGAGGCAGTGACTGAACTCAGGGCCTCCTGCATGGCTAGACAAGCATACCACCAACTGAGCTACCTCCCTGCCACCAGCCCCCCAGGCCTGCAGCGAGTAGACCACACTCAAAAGACACCTACTGACCCCTGTACTTCCTTCCCCATCCAATCAGGTTTTGGAAGGAAGGCTACTTCAAGGGCATTGACCTCGTGAAGAAGGCCTTGCAGACGACCTATGGCAGCAGCGCCCCCAGCATGACCTCGGCTGCCCTGCGCTGGATGTACCACCACTCACAGCTCCAGGTAGCTCAGCCATCCCTTGTCTGCTTGCTCAGCTTCCGCCCCTAGGCA
Source organism: Peromyscus maniculatus bairdii (assembly GCF_049852395.1). Taxonomy (NCBI): domain Eukaryota; kingdom Metazoa; phylum Chordata; class Mammalia; order Rodentia; family Cricetidae; genus Peromyscus; species Peromyscus maniculatus. Next base: position 158,080,217 of record NC_134853.1, read on the forward strand.
AGACCCGGAGGTGCCTTTAAGTGTATTCCCCCATCTTTTGGAATTCTTGTCTTCTATTCTCATGATATGTCTGCCTTTGCTCTCCCTAGTCATCTGTGCCAGGCTTGGCCCAGAATCTTTTTTTTTTTTTCAATTTCAGGCCTGAGAACTGAACCCAGGGCCTTGCGCTTGCTAGGCAAGCGCTCTACCACTGAGTTAAATCCCCAACCCCCTTGGCCCAGAATCTTGCACCATGGTTTTAAGTCTCTCTTAGGCCTTAGGCATTATGATTAGTGCTGTTGAAGAGGAGCCTGGAGTCCATACAGTCCTACTGAGGGCATAGGAATCAATGTAAACTTATTTGCAGCACATGTAAATGCTGTTCCTCGGGGTGGGAGTCTGCATCCTCTGCTCTGGGAGTCTGCATCTTGCCCATGAAGTCTCTTCAGCGCCAGCCTGAGGCAACGACATAGTGTCTGGCATGCTTCCAAAGGATGCTCCCTAAGTGGAGCTAATAAGCGAGAGGCAAACGACCTCAGGCGTTTTTTACAAATGGAAGAACCCTTCAGCCTAGACAGACGAACACAGTGATGGGCCCAAGGCAGGCCAGGCCTAACTGTCAGAGACACAGTCAGTTCTCTCTGGATGTGTAGGATGCAAACTTACGCAGATTCCCAAATGTTAGCAAGAGATAGGAGCCAGAAGGGTCCTGAGATCCGGCTGTCTCCCCTTGCAGGGCACCCAAGGGGATGCAGTCATCTTGGGCATGTCCAGCCTGGAGCAACTGGAGCAGAACTTGGCCGCCACTGAGGAAGGGCCCCTGGAGGCGGCTGTCGTGGAGGCCTTTGACCAAGCCTGGAACCTGGTCGCCCACGAGTGTCCCAACTACTACTTCAAATAGACTGTCCTGGCTCAAGCTGCCAAGGGCTTGCCCGCCACCTCTTGGGTTCACACCCTGGCCATTCTTTGCCTTATGCTGACTCAGTGGGTCTTTCCTCTGATCTCCACCCACACAGTCTTCTAGATCGCAGCCCTGCTCCCTGTCACCTTCATGGTGAGGAGAGGCTGGCTGGGCTGAGTCCTACAGCAGCTCTTCCTGTCTAAATAAAGCAGGCATCTGGCCTGGCTGCAGCCAGGACTGAACCTCAGACTGTCTCCTCTACTGCTTAACACCTGCTCCCTCCATGCTGCCTCGGGACCCTTGAGAAAGGGTGGAACCGGGAGCTGGGGCTCCAGAGAGCCCCATAGGTGTGGGAGTGCCTGACACTGCCTGGCAAGGGTCCCCTCACCATGTCCTGATCCAGCCTCACCCCTCACTCTTCTGCATGTGACAGAATGAGATGGGCTTGGGTATGCACACCTGTTAATTCAGGAGACTCAGGGAGAAGGTTTGCCCCCAGAGTAAGGTCAAGACTGATCTAGTGAGTTCCAGGCTAGCCTGGGACTCTATCTCCAAAGGACAGAAAGCGAACCCAAAACCAACACCTTGTGGAATTTGTTTTGTTTTTCTTTTCTTTCTTTCTTTTTTTGTTTTGTTTTGTTTTTTGTTTTTCGAGACAAGGTTTCTCTGTGTAGCTTTGCACCTTTTCCTGGAACTCACTTGGTAGCCCAGGCTGGCCTTGAACTCACAGAGATCTGCCTGGCTCTGCCTCCTGAGTGCTGGGATTAAAGGCGTGTGACACCACTGCCTGGCTGTTTTGTTTTTGAGACAGTGTTTCTCTGTGTATGAGCCTTGGCTATACGGGAACTCCATTTGTAGACCAGGCTGGCCTCAAAGTCACAGAGATTCCCTACATCTGCCTCCCCAGTGCTGGGATTAAAGGCGTATCCCACCACATTCTGTTCTGCGGAATATTCATAGCACTTGTGATATCAGCAGCGGCTTTAGTTTTATCTGGAACCTCCTATCTCATTGTTCCTCAGGCCCTCAGCTCACTTTCTCTTTTTTATACAATCCAGGAACTAACTTAAGGAATGTGTTATTCACAGTGGGCAGGTCTTCCCATTTCAACGAACCTATCCAGATTATCCCTCATAAGTGTGCTCAGAGGCTGACCTACTAGGTGATTCTGGGTCTCGTTAAGTTGACACTTGAGATTAACCAAGATGGGGATCATACCTCAAAATAAACCCCAGACCTGTGGCGCATCCCTTTAATCCCAGCACTCCGGGAGGCAGAGACAGGGGGGTTCTCTGTGAGTTGGAGGCCAGCCTGGTCTACAGAGCAAGATCCAGAACAGCTAGAACTGTTACACAGAGAAACTCTGGGAATCAAAGAAGAAGAGGAAGAAGAAGCATTTGTTTCTCAAAGGGAAAATTAATGCAAGCTGAGCACGGCGGTGCATGCCTGTAATTCCAGTACCATGCAGAAGAAGCTGAGCACGGCGGTGCATGCCTGTAATTCCAGTACCATGCAGAAGAAGCTGAGCACCTCGGTGCATGCCTGTAATCCCAGTACCATGCAGAAGAAACTGAGCACCTCGGTGCATGCCTGTAATTCCAGTACCATGCAGAAGGCTTAAGGAGAATTGCTCTGATTTCAAGTCCAGCCTGGGTTAGAGTGAGATACTGTCCCTGAATGAATGAATGAATGAATGAATGAATGAATGAATAAACAATATAGAAACCCTCCAAAATGACCCAGCAATTCCATCCCATAGCTGCAGACCTGAAAGACAGGATAACCCGTGCCCTCACAAAACTTTTCTCCTCAGTGTTCATGGCAGTGGTATTCATAATAGCCCAAATGTTGGTCAACTGTGTGAATGGAGAAACAAAATGAAGGGCTTCAGGCTTATTTCCTTGATCACTTTCAATGGCTCTTATTAGTGACAAAGTGGTGGCTCACATCTCCCATGTGTAGGGAATCCAGGAAACCATGAGGGAGTGAAATTCTGACTAAATGGTATTTTGACGTGGATTCAGCTTGTAAAGGACCCAAGACCAATTATTGGTCTATGAGAAATTGGCAAAGCTGTCCCTTACACCTATGGACCAGGCTCAGGAAGGATGGCAAAGCTTTCCTGAGGAGTCTGAATGTGAGTGTGAGCAAAGACTAGCAACTGCAGGTTCCTCTTCCAGAATGTTTATGGCCTGAGACTATTCACCTACAGAGACTCTTAATTGTGAAAGCTCGGCCTACAACTTAGGCTAGTTTCTAACTATCTCTTATCATTTAAACTGACCCATTTCTATTCATTTATGTGCTGCCATGTGGCTTGTGGCTGTTACCTCTTCTCCTGCATGTCTTGCTCGTTCTCCATCTGTTGATGTCTCCTTATGTGTCCACCTTCTTCTCTGCATCCTCTGTGCCTGGAAATCCTACCTAGCTATTGGCCATTCAGCTCTTTATTAAACCAATCACAGTGATGTTACAGGGTAAAGGAATGTTCCAGAACATGCCCCCAGATCCACTCTCACCCCAACTTCAAACACTTTGAAGACCTACAGAATAATATGACATTTAAAATGTTTTAATAACTTAGACTTTTCTTGACATGAGATGTGTCTGCTCCTGGCGGCACCAGTCTATTTCTAAAGAGGATGATGGGCACTGAAGACACTCCATATATAATTTGCTTTCTTTGTGGCACAAGCTGGCCTCAACTGCTGACAGTATGCTGTCCAATCTGGACAATCAGGACACAAAGAAAAGCAACTGCCAACCTTTACCAAGACAGAGTAGAACAGTCCTTAAATATTTCCTGAAAAAGGTCTGTAGGCCAAAGATGGATACCCCCAACACTACAGAGGAACCTTGGGTGATTGTCCACGCAGCCAGCTGTTTCTGTCATTTCTTACATTTTTGGGAAGTCACTTGCTTATACTTCCCATTTGCTCAGGTAATATTATTTCCTTCTCAGGTCTTTGATGGGGTTGAAGACCAGACAGTTACAGTTCTCCTGAATCTTAGCTAAAGACATATTAGGTACAAAACTTGGGATTCTTCAGGAGAGGACACCCATTGGAATAATCTCTATAAATTTGCCAATTACCTATGGTCTGGACATTTAGAGTGTATTTCTTACTTAATAATTGTTCTTGTTGTATGTAGTTTCATTTTTGTTAAAGTTATTACCTTTCCTTACTTCTGGATAATACTTGATAAAATTCTCTTTCTTTTTCTTTTTTCTTTTTCCAGAGGGTTTCTCTGTAACTTTGGTGTTTATTCTAGAACTCACTCTGTAGACCACTCTGGCCTCGAACTCACAGAAATCTACCTTGCTCTGCTTCCTGAGTGCTGAGATTAAAAGCGTGCACCGCCTGGCTATAATTCTTATTGTATGTAGTTTTACTATGTTACAGTTAGAACCTTTCCTTCTTAATTAGACAAAAAGGGGGAAATGTTACAGGAATTCTGTCACTGATCTGCTAGCTTAATTGAGTGAGAATTTGGGTCAAAGGGCAGGGTTTTCTTTGGGAATGGTCAAGACCCAAATATAAGGCAGGACCAAGGGATGCACAGGCCCTTTTGGAACAAGGAACACGCAGCAAGCATCACAGCAGAGCAGCTGGTGACCTGGTTCAGGTTCCTCACTCTGTCCTGTGATAATTGTGCATGGATTGCTTGTTAATAAATGGTAAAGTAATCTTTTGACTTCCTTCATCAGAGGACCATGCCAGAGAGAATGAGAGTACCGCGGTTACAGAACCCCAGCTTTAGTAAGAGGCTTCCAGGAGTCAACCCCAATATGATGTTAGCACGAAGACCATCCTTCCATCTTTCCCTGACCCTCAGCTTCTCTCCCTCCATCCCTCTAGACACTCACTCGTTCACCTCCTCCTTGGTGCGGTTGGTAAAGAGGAGGCCAACTTCACCTCGCAACTTCTTGCTGACCTGAAAAATGAAATTGAACATCACTGCTCCTTCACTCAGGGCCTTATCCACAGGTCACACGTGTTATCATCTAAAACCTCTTCTGATTGGTAGAATTCCTAGTAGGCAGGGCAGGAAGAGGCAATGGGAACAATCCCATGGGTCTGCAGATTAACACAGAAAGCTGGGCTCTCCTGGACCCAGAGATCCCTAAATACATCTCCTTCCACAAACCAGGCGCCCTCAGCCCCTTGGCCGACTGCTGGATTTATCACAGTGTGGCAGCAGGGCTCAATCCTGCTGACAGAGTGCTCTCAGAGGTAACCCTAACCTCCTGGCTGAGGCAGGACCCTTTCCTGCTGTAGGGCATGGTGCACAGGCCATCAGTGGCTAGGTCAGCTATGGGATGATAGGTACAGTCCCTCCTTTTGTAAAAGACAGGATTTTCCTGGGTGGAGGTTGTGCAGGCCTTTACTCCAGGCACTTGGGAGAAAGAGGCAGACAGATCTCTTAGTTCCAGGCCAGTCTGATCTATACAGAGAAACCTGCTGGGAGCCATGTGACTTCTTCAGGGGACAAAGCCAGAGAATAGCATGAATAAATAAATAACTTCTTCTGGGGGCAAGGCCCTGGAGATCTGACGCATTATGGCAAGGCCAGTGCGTAGTTCGCTGCATAACTCCGGGCGTGACCCAGGAGCGTGTGCTGTCTGCTCTCCTTGCTTTCTTCATACGGATCGCATTGCTGGCTGCCTCTAGTCTCACTTTCTCAGACTACAGATAAAATAGCGATTACAAAAGGAAAACCTCCCCCCTCTGATGACTCTCCTGTAGGTGAGCCAGAGGGGATGCTGTTAAAAACATACAGAGGACCTGATTCTGCTCCTAAAGTCTTTGATGTTTCAAGTGTGACCAGGAATTCAGGCTTCTTAAGAACAGGACATTGCCTTTCCAACACACCTGTGACTAGCCGGAAAAATTTGCAGTAGTTCATGACATTATAATTTTACAGAACTGTTATGGAGAGAATGATTTTAACCACAAGAGTCTAGGAGAAGGCGTGCCCCCCCTCCCGCGCCCAACACCCCCCCCCCCCCCGTGGCACACGCCCTTAATCCCAGCACTTGGGAGGCAGAGCCAGGTGGTTCTCTGTGAATTTGAGGCTAGCCTGGTCTACAGAGCAAGATCCAGAACAGGCATCAAAAACTACACAGAGGAACCCTGTCTCAACCCCCCCCCCCCCAAAAAAAAAAACAGAGTCTAGGAGAAATGTTAATAGATGATATCAGGAGTTACTGGGAACAGTCTGTGAACAGGGAAAGAAGCAGAATCATAGAAATCCAGACTGCCCTCTTTTCAAATAGCTGTGTCAATAACTGTAGGAAGTTGAGAGGAAGGAGACATGAGAACAAGGGATAAGCAGTGCCAACAATTAAGAGTAAGTTTCCAAGTTATGTTGCCTATAGGATAAATGGAAAAACCTGGAAGAGATAGACTAGTACAGAATGAAGAATGAAACGATTCAGCTTCGGCTGGTGAGTTGATTGTGAGAACTCAGGCCCTACCAGATGTAAATATTAACCACTAGAAACAAAACTCTCTTTCATCTTTCACTTTGCATGACACTGTAACTGCAAATGCAGCCAACTGGGCACATTGTTCTTTCTCCCTGTAGGTGTGCCTACTTAGAAGACTTCCTTTGTCGCTTGCAACACTGCTTACGCTTCTAACGTTAGAGCTGTGAATCAAATAGGTAATGGTTACGGGTGGGAGAGTTGGGGGATGGGAGGGGAATGAGGTAAAGGAATAAACTGGCAATTATTGTAACCATTATTCACAACAAAAGGAAACAAATTTGATTGTAAAATTGTTCGTGGAAACTATTGAAGCTGTATAAATAAAAATGACCCAGGCTATGGGGCTACTTGTTTGAAACAGGTGGTCATAGTTTCTTCGCTGGGTAGACAACACACATCTGTCCTAAGTTGTTGGATCTGTTTGGAATTAGTCTTCCAGCAGGTGGCGCCCTGAACATGCCTGAAAGAACCGTAAGTATCAAACGTTTGTGGTGTGAAAACAAAACAGTTTCTACCCAAGGGAGCCGCTGGCAGTGAGAGCAGTTGCGGAAGGGTAGATAACCCAAGGACTTGTGAGGGGCACGTGAGAAAAATGGGACAGACTGAATCAAAGGACCGGGTCCTTTATGGAGACATTATCAAACATTCCCTTCAAGGAAGAGGTATAAAACTAACTTCTAGCCAGGTTATGAAATTTCTACAATTTATGCAGACAGTCAGTCCTTAGTTTCCAGACCTGAGAATTTCAGATGTAGAAACATGTACACAACAAGAGACAGATATTAAAAAACTGGTATACAGGGAATGGAAGAACGGACATGCCTCCTGTAGTGCTTTCTAGTTGGAATGTGCGTGGACAGGTGATAAGGAGTCCATACGTGCTCATGAATCCTTTCCTCCCCCTCCTCATGAGGGAACTTCTTCCTTGTTACCTTATTCAGGATCTAAGAAAGAGGCAACAAAGTATTGTAATCCTGATTGGCCTCCCCTGCAACGCTGACTGTAAATCACTGCACACGACCCCCTGATAAACATAAAGGCGGGTCAGCAGGATTTGTTGCCGCCATAGTCAGGCCCACCATCAAGGTGAATCATTAGGGAAAGAAAAGAAAGTTCGCTTGGAAAACGCTCACGGCCATGGAAAAACAGTTTGGAGGCTGCGCAACCCACACTGACAAGGCAAGCCTTGCTGACAGTGTCTGCGCTACCACGCCAGGCCCCGACACGAACTGGAAATTCCGAAGGTAATTCCCCGACCCTTACTTATCCCAGCCTTCAGGATCATTCTGCTTACTCATCTCTCCAGCTGTTTTCTCCCTCTCCAGCTCCGAGTTCTCGTCTCTCCCCTCCCTCTGGGTAGATGTCATTATGGAGCTCCCTATTTGAAAAGCCACACCAGGCTGGGCGGTGGTGGTGCACGCCTTTAATCCCAGCATTCGGGAGGCAGAGGCAGGCGGATCTTTGTGAGTTCGAGGCCAGCCTGGTCTTCAAAGCGAGTTCCAGGAAAGGCGCAAAGCTACACAGAGAAACCCTGTCTCGAAAAAAACAAACAAACAAACAAAGAGAAAAACAAGAAAGAAAGAGAGAGAGAGAGAGAGAGAGAGAGAGAGAGAGAGAGAGAGAGAGAGAGAGAGAAAGAAAGAAAGGAGAAAAGAAAAGAAAAGTCATACCGGTATGCCAGGAAGCTTCCTCTAGACCTCTGTGATTTGGGACATTTCCATCTGACAAGTCTTTCAGTCTGTTTGGAGAATCCCGGAGTGAAATTCTTGTTACCAGGACACTCACCCTCTCTCCTTCTTCATCGCGCCTCTTAGCTCCTTCCTGTAACTGCTGCACCTCTGCCTTCTCCAATTCCCATTTGACCCTGAAGCCACCAACATATTGTAAACTTTTAAAAGGATAGTTTAAAAATATAAATTATGGTTAGTCACTTTGTAAATGATCTAATTATTTTTTTAAATAATTTATTCATGTTTTATTTTATGTGCATTGGTGTTTTGCCTGCATGTGCGTGTGTCCGATCTTGGAATTACAGACAGTTGTGAGCTGCCATGCGGTTGCTAGGAATTAAACCCTGGTCTTCTGGAAGAGCAGTCAGCGCTCTTAACCGCTGAGCCACCTCTCCAGCCCCTCAAATTCTTTAATATGGTCAGAACTGTACTTGTAGTCATGCTGTGTGGTAATGGAATTAATTTCTTACTTAACTCACCGGCATTTAAAATGTTTAAGCTTCCCATAATGGAAAGAACGGCCCCCAAATTTCTCAGCTTTCTTTGTATGAAAAAATCAGGCCACAGACCTAGCTTTCTTAAGACTATTACCCACTCTACAAACCATTTCTCTTGCTACCAGATTCCAAATGAGAAATTAACTCACCAAACAGGTTTCAAAGTAACTTTTTAACTATTCCTTTATTTAAAAGAACCTGCTTTACAATGATCGCTTCAGCAGTCAACCGCCTGTGTCTCCTGATGAATGACTGGATAAAAAGGGGTTCTTACAGGCTTCAGGAAATTGACTCGGATCCACCTCTCAGGTCAAAATGGACTCCGGATAAGTACTGCCAATCAACAGTCTGTTTCCCCATCTGCCTGTTCCTGAGGGGGTAAGATCTCTTCCCTTTTTCCCTGCTTTTGGGACATCCCTATCCCAGCTGCCAGGACCATAGACCAGAAAGCCTCAAATGTAGATCTAAGAAAAATTTTTCTCTAAAATGTCTTAGCTTCATTTTTTGCACCTTCTTTGTGGGTCACATTCATGTGCATTCCCAACTTCCTGGTCCCGTCCATGAGGGCAATGCCCAGGCCGATTGGCTTACACACTTGACTCTCTGTTCCATACAGGAAGCCACAAAGGATCATGTATTACATCATCAAAATGCCACAGCTCTCCCTTTACAATTTCATATTCCCTATGAAACGGCACACTCAACTGAGATAATCCTGAGGTCCCTATAATCCTCAGGGACAGACAATTGTGCAACACTTTCATCGAGTATTAAAATCCCAATTTTACAAGCTTCAACAGGGAGAATATAAATATTCCCCCTTTCACATTTTAAATCATGCTGTCTTAATTATCTTAATTTAGACTCAGAGGGCATTTCTGCTTCCCAGAGACTTCTGACTACCAAATACAGAAGAAACCTATGGTTAGATGGAAAGATCTGTTAACGAAAAAATAGAAGGGACAAGATGTCTTTTTGACTTCCGGAAGAGGGTATGCTGGTATCTTTCCACAGGATGCTGATACCCCACTCTGGGTTCCAGACCATTTGATTTGGCCATATGTCAGGCTTTCCAATTCCACCTCTGCCCCTGTTGAACTGAAGGCATCACAGACCTCCACGGCAGCCCCAACTAAGCCCTTCTCCTCAGCTACTGCCAATGCTCATGGAGGAGGGCGTGGATGATCGTGATTCACCTGAAGCTGCCCATCCACTTCTCTCTCTGCATTCACAACTTAGTTTACAGTTGATGCTACATGCCAAGGCAACCTGGAAGGTTTCTTTGCCAACTTGGAAAGTGCTAACATCGCATGCTGAAGATACATTCAGGGATCGAGGAGTAGATATAATCCCTTCCTCGCTTTTTCTGGCTACGATGCCTTGCTTACTGTCTAGATATTGTTTTCTATGGTACTTGTATGCAAGGCTCAGGAGCAGTGTTGGACCTATGTCCCCGAGTCGCCACCTTGTTCCATCCTGCAACTTGGGAATATGAGGAAGTTAAGGTTGTGGTGAATGACTCCAAGTTAATGGGGGGTGACCAAGATGCCTTTGTACATCATGGGGTTTTTGATATTTTAAACTATGGGTTATGCAAACAGACCGCCTATTTGTTTCTCCTCTGTGGGAATTTCTCCTCCCTCGGGGTGCATTCATCTTTCTTTTAGGACTTTGTTAGCCTATTCTCCTGGGCGGGGGTAGATCTAGGGACAGTCATCACTTTTGGACATTGGGCTTTGTATCTGTAGCAGATAGGCTTCCTCTAACAGCTTTGGCTATACCTATCACAGGGATCCACAGTGGTTGCCCTCGTGTGTTCCCTGATAAAGGAGTCATTTACACTGTTAAGGGCACAAATGATAAGACTTATGATTGGTCAGTTTCCAGTCCAGGTATTGATTATAGAAACTATTTTATTTTATATCACTCTTTTTCTTGGTCTGATGGTTTTATTTTAAAACCAGCTCCTGTGGATCATTGGTTTTCCCCAGGATGGGTCATCCCATGTTTTTAGCTAAACTCTCCCGCCACTTCATTCTTCAAAGACATTTATATAAACTCTTTGCAGCTACTAATTATACTGTTATTAAAAGACCTTTACAAACATCCCTTGTTTATTCTGGCTTACAAGCCTGTGTTACTGCACCTTTTGCAATACTTGTTAAAAGTTTTCTTGGTTCACTTTCAATTTTTTTTGTCTGCTTCTTTACTAATTATATCAATCTAACCATGTCTCCAGGTTCTTTTCTGGTTGTCCGTCAATCTCCCTATATTCTTCTCCCTGTTAACCTTTCTCGACCTTGGTATGATGATCTGAACATTTATGCTATGGAAACTATTGCTTTCTTGTCCTAAATGCTTCAGCCCTAAATTGCAGCCCTGATTTGGGGTATCACTGCTTTAATTTTTATCACTGGAATTATGACTGCCTCTACTACGGCCCTTGTACAAGTACATACAGCTGTTCATACTAATACATTGTCTAAAAATGTTCCTGTTGCTTTTTTACTCAAGAATCTGTTAATAAGGGCCTTGTTGATAGGGTCAATGCATTGGAGGAGGCTGGCTTATACACAGGCATACAGATTCAGAATATTAAGGTTGGTCTCATTGCAGCTTGTGAAATTATAAATGGATCTGTGTTACACCATTGTCTTATGGTTCTGATTATCCGTGGAGACAAATTCAGGCTCATATTAGGGGTATATGGAATAGTTCTAATGTAGATATGAATATTCATTCTCTCCATGAATAAATTACAACTATTTCTTGTGCACACTTTCAGATATCCTCCACTTAAGAGGTTACATCTCATTTTTAAAACTCAGTTTTACCTCTTTTGTGACCACAAAAAAACACTTTTGGACATTTATCATTAATTTGGCTATTGCTATAGTCTTATTTTTAATTTTAAATATCGTCTTTCCACTCCTCTACAAACAATTAAGACTTGCCCTTCACATGGCTCTCCATGATGCTCACAAGCTCCAATTAAAAAACAAAAAAAGAGGACATGTCGGTAACCATGTCCCAGGTCATTGGACCCATTTGGAACAAGGCTCCCTGCAGAAACCCTGTGTTGGAAAACCAAATCTAAAAAAAGGAAAGAAAGAAAGAAAAGAGAGCACCAATAGTCAACCAAGATTGCATTCTTTATGTAAAAATTAACCAGCACCTCTATCTCATTAGCATAGTCTTTAATGAATGATGAAATTGCTTGTTACCAAAGAAGTATTTTCAAAGTATTTTTGTTTTACATGTATTATTATTATTAGTGTGTGAGTGTGTGTGTGTGTGTGTGTGTGTGTGTGTGCGTGCGTGCGTGTGTGCGCGCGCGCTTGTGTGTGTGAACAGAGGTCAGAGAACAACTTTAGGAATCAGTTGTCTCCTTCCACTTCATGGATCCCCAGGAGCAAACTCAGGTTGTCAGCCTTACCAGCAGGGGGAACGCTTAATTAACCCCTTCAATGGAGAGCAGTCTCTCTGGCCACCTCAACTTTGCTTTAAAGGAAGAAACTTTTTCTTTTGATGCGGAGTCTGGTGGATCCCCGGATGGCCTGCCCCTCCCTGTGTAGCTGAAGATGACCTTGATCTTAAGAGTCCTCCTGACTCTGTCCCAAGTGCTGGGATGACAGGTGTGACTCAGCATATCCAGCTACAGCAAACTTCTTCAGGACCTAGTAGCAAGTGCTTGAATTCTATGCCTGTTTCTATATACCGATGTGATTGGAGTCTCATAAATACTGATCAAATCAAAAGCGGTGGCCAATGGGAAAAGCTGAGAAGCCTATGCTCTCCAGATCGCCCTAGAACTATAGTTGCTGAACCCCAATTTTGTACTTACTTGGGCATTTTTGTTGTTGTTGTTGACTTGAGAAGGGGTTTCACATAGCCCTTGAGTCTCCTGCTTCTCATCCCAAATGCTGGGTTACATGTGTTCCCCACCATACTCGGTTTATGTGAGGTGGAGAAACCCAGACCTTCGTGTGTTAGGCAAGTGCTCTAACAACTGAGCTACACTCCCAAGCCCTCTTTTGACATTTGGAACAGAGTCCTTCCTGTATAAGCCTGGTTGGCCAGGGGAAGGGTGCCAGCCTTCAGCCTTCCAGTGTGCCTGCACCTTATCTCATGGGCACCTACCCACCTTCCAGGGGGTGAGGATAGGTGCAAAATTATCAGCACGGGTACAGAGGGACCCCAACTCTGAAGAAGCCTCTTGCACCAGCCTACACAATTCCACTCCACCTCTGCTCACTCTGCCCCATGGCTGTGGCCACCACCAGCTATTAAAGCTGTGCGTGCCTCTGCACAAGCTAGAACTGCAGACCGCTGGGCCCACCATCCTCTCTTTTCCTTGACCTTCCGACACCTCTACCAAATTGTGACAACTGAATCCTGCCTTAGCCTATGGGGTGCAGAGTCACCTTGCTGTGGCTACCTTCTAATTATTATTTTCTTCTTCATTTAGGAAGTATGATCTCATACTGTAGCCCAGGCTGGACTGGAACTCACTATGTAGTCCAGGCTAGCCTCCAGCATGAAGTAATCTTCTCAAACATGAGCCAATGACACTCAGCAAGGTCACCTATTTTAGTGTACAGCTCTGAAGGCTTTGACAGTGGCATACAGTATCGAGTCACCCTCACAGTCAAGATACAGTCCTGTCACCCAACACAGCTCTTCATGACCTCCTCTCCCAGAGGATCTTGGTAACCAATGTTACATCTTCTGGCACTGGAGTGTTATGGGGTACCCACCAGAGAAGACTGCTCAGACATGAGTCTAAGCCAAAAGAATCTCTATTTCAGCCAATAGGTTTCTATTAGCTGGCCAGTGACTACACTGGGTATTTGAGATCCCAGTGTAGCACTGAGCCTTTCTCATGGTGAGCTTTTAAGCACAAAAACCATATTCTGGGTTGACATACTTCCATTAACAAGAACAGTTATCCAGAAATGGAATTACAGAAGACAAAAAGAAAGGTCAGTACAGTTAGAAACGTCCTCAGAACTATGGACCTTGGTGGATTAGGTATTTGTTTTCATTTTGGAAGGTGGCACCATCTCCATGCTGAGTTTAGTGGCCTGAATGGTATTTCCATCATGGAGTCAGTTGTGCTAAGGTCTGAGGGCCTACCTTATAGGGGGCATCCAGAGAGGGCACTGGACCCTCTGGGATTGTGGTTACAGAGGGTTGTGAGCTGCCATGTGGGTGCTGGAAATCACACCAGGGTCCTCTGGAAGAGCAGCCTGTGCTTTTAACTGCTGAGCCATCTTTCTAGCCCTTGGTGTTTTCTGCCCGTCTAGAGTTTCTCTTCGCAGCAGGGTCATGCATGCAGAATCATAGCGTGGGGCCCCGAGGCTGGCTTCTTTCACCCACTGAGAGTAATCTGTTCCTGTGAGTTCACAGCTTAGTGCTCTACCCACTCTACCCTGAGGGACAATTGGGTTCTTTCTGTATTCTGCCACTTCTAAATGGACAACCCTAAAGTCTCCTTCAGGGCTGGAGATGAGGTTCAGTTGGTAGAGTGCTCCATGACCACACAACCCTGGTGAGATTGCTCACACCTGTCATTACAGCACTTAGGAGGTGTAGTCAGAAGTTCAAGGACATCCTCAGCTAAATAAAGAGTTGAAGTCAATCAGGGATACAGGAGATTCTTTCAAATACATATATTTGTGTCTGTGTATGTATATATGTATATTTAAAAACATACAGGCTTTTGTGTGAATATAGCAATTTTTTTTCCGGTTTTTTGAGACAGGGTTTCTCTGTGTAACCCTGGCTGTCCTGGAACTCGCTTTGGAGACCAGGCTGGCCTCGAACTCACAGAGATCTGCCTGCCTCTGCCTCCCGAGTGCTGGGATTAAAGGTGTGTGGCACCACCGCCCGGCGAATATAGCATTTCTTATCATTGACAAAAAAAAACAAAAAAAAACAAAAAAACAGAAGAATAAATTGCTGAATCACTGTGACTAACCTTTGGTAAACACTTAGGTGAAAGACTGGTAGGAGGTACCAGTTCTGACCACTGCAGGACCTATCACGTGGCAGACGAGTTTACAACTGACCTATGCCCTCAATTCATTTATAAAGCTATTTGTTTTACTTTCTAAGACAAAGTCTTTAGTGGCCAAGGTGGACTTTGAGTTCTAAATCTTTCTGTCTCCACCCCTCTTTCCAATTACAAGGATTACAAGACCCATACCACACATCTGGTTTTATTTATTTTTTACTCAATTCATTAAGAAAAAGAAAAAGAAAACAAAAACTTGTGGTAATCTTCCTGTGTCAGCCTGCAGAGCGCTGGGATTAAGGACATGAGGTCACCCACCCCCAAACTCCTAGGAGGGAACAGAGACCCAGAGTGGCTCAGGAATGAGGCAGAGAGAAGAGGGACAGGAGCCAGCCATCAGCCTTCGGGTTCGCCTGCATCTTACCTCATGGGGACCTACCACCTACTTCAAGGGGGCGAGGGTGGATGCAGGATTCACAGAGCAGGTACAGAGGGCCCCAGCTCTGAAGAAGTAGCATGCACAGTCCTGCACGATCCCACCCCGCCTCTGCTCGCTCCGCCCCATGGGCGTGGTAACCACAAGGTATTAAAGCGGTCAGCGCCTCTGCACAGGCTACAGCTGCAGACTGCTGGATATACATTTCTCTGTTATCCTTCGCCTTCTGCCACCTTTACCAAAGCCATCATGTCTCAGGCTCGGCCCGCCACTGTGCTGGGTGCCATGGAGATGGGGCGCCGCATGGACCCGACCTCCAGCGCCGCTTCGGTGCGCGCCTTCCTGCAGCGCGGCCACACTGAGATAGACACCGCCTTCGTGTACACGGAAGGCCAGTCCGAGACTATCCTGGGCGGCCTGGGGCTCGGGCTGGGCCAAAGCGGCTGCAAAGGTAACCTTCACACCTGCCATCCCCCTGGCCCAGCACAGCTTCATTGGGCTTCTGGACCTCTGATCTCCCCTTGTCCAGCCAAGAGCCCTGAAAACTGCAACTCTTCAGGCATGCAATCCTTTAGGCATGTCTAGCTTTCAACTTGACACTCTCCTTCCACACTTTCTTCTGAAAAATTAGCCTAGGCTCCTCCTCACACGATGTGCCTAGCTTTGGTCCAGCCTGGACCCATGTAGCTAGCCGGTCTCTGGGCTCCAGGCTGCTGCCAGCTGGTGCCCCGGAAGCATCTGATCTAAAAGACTCCTGTCTTTGTGGCAAAGCTCAGCATCATCCCAGACAGAAACCTCCTTCCTTCTTCCTTTGCTAATGGCCCTGGATCCTGTAGATCATGATGAGCCTGTTGGTTAACAGGTCTCCTGCTCCACCAGGGTGGCAGCCATAGGAACCAGTGTGGCCACACAAAGGGAACAGGGGCCTGGAGCCATGCAGCCTGGTTGATGCCCTGCCTCAGCCTCTCAAGTGGTGGCATTGCACTCTCTGGGCTGCTGCTATGCTGTACAGAACTTGTCCTTATCCACTGGACTCTCACAGCTCCCATAAGTGGTTTTGCTCCTGGATGCAGAGCACGGTGGGATCCAGAACAGAAGCAGACCTGTTCACTCAGTGCCTTGCTGCTTCCAGATCTCCCGCCCACCTTCCAGTGAAAGTGATGAGTTGTTGTTTTTGTGTTTGTGATAGGATCTCTCTATGCAGCTCAGGTGAGGCTAGCATCTTCATGTAGCCCAGGCTAGGGTATTCCTGCCTCAGCGTCTAGAGTCCTGGCATTCCACACATTCCACATTATCACACAGGAGTCTGGATCTGACTTCTGATTGATGTTTCTTTTTTGAGCCCTCCCTCCTTCCCCTGCCTGAGTTCAGGGCTGTTTGGGCCAGAGCCAAGCTCAGATCTGAAGCTGATGTCCCATCAGCAAGGTCAAGTAATGTGGTAGAATGGAAAAGTCCCAAGTATGTGATTCCTCAGTGTCAGCGCCTACTCGGGGCCTTCCTGCTTCCTCCTCCCTGTGAACAAGTACCTCATGGTTCCTCGTCTGTTAGCTTATCTCTTGCCCTAGACACTC
The DNA here is from genome assembly GCF_049852395.1 of Peromyscus maniculatus bairdii. Classification (NCBI taxonomy): domain Eukaryota; kingdom Metazoa; phylum Chordata; class Mammalia; order Rodentia; family Cricetidae; genus Peromyscus; species Peromyscus maniculatus. Next base: position 158,096,838 of record NC_134853.1, read on the forward strand.
AGGGGAGATTCTCAGGGTTCTTCATGATCCCCAGGCTAGCCCCTGCCTCCCTGCTCTGCCCCACTGTGGAACCACAAGCTCTTCCCTGCCTCGCTACTCAACATTGCCTCTACTCTGCAAAAGCCACAAAGACAGGATCCTCCGCCTCTCCCAGCTCCAGTGCCGGGCTTGGCTCATCCAGGAGCCCAATAAGTAAAGTCACGGTGAAGTAATGGTCATGGTGAGGACACCAACCACTCTTAGTGTCTGCTCTAGGCTAAACCTGTCAACTTGGACTCTGTGTGAGCCGTTATCACTCTCTTTGCCATTTACTGCAGGCAGCATGAGGAGCAGTCAATGGTCAAGGCCAGAGCTACCAATGGCAGAGCTGCAGTTTGAACCCCATTGCATCTCTGCCTTGGTCTCTGTACCTTTCTTATTTCTCTCTCTCCCTCCCCCTCATTCTCTTGCTCCTTTCCCTTCTCTTGGTTTCTGATATAGGGTTTCATACAGGCCTAGATTTGTACTTTGTATGCAAAGATAACCTTGACCTCCTGATTCCTTCCTCTATCTCTCTAGGCTTGGGATCAGGGGCATAGAGCATCCTGTCCTGCCCAGCTCTGTTCCTTAACTGTTACAATAGATACTCTGTTTGGTAAAGCGGTTTGAACTTGTAATTTTCTTCCTTGACAGTGAAAATTGCCACCAAGGCTTGTCCAATGTTTGGGAGGACACTGAAGCCTGAAGATGTCCGGTTCCAGCTGGAGACGTCACTGAAGAGGCTGCAGTGTCCCCGGGTGGACCTCTTCTATTTACACATGCCAGACCACAACACCCCAATAGAGGAGACGCTGCAGACCTGCCACCAGCTGCATCAGGAGGTGAGGGTGGTCCCTGAGCTTGGAGAGATGCTCTCTGACCTTTTCAACTTGACTCTGCCAGGAGAGTGAGAGCTGGGAACACTCAGCAGAGGTGGACACAGACCTCCCTCCAGGCTCCCCACCCAGTCAGTCTCCCTGTCTTTGTCTCCTGGTCCAAACTGGGTTGTGATGGAGTCTCTCCTCTACAGGGCAAATTTGTGGAGCTTGGCCTGTCCAACTATGCCTCCTGGGAAGTGGCTGAGATCTGTACCCTCTGCAAGAAAAATGGCTGGATCATGCCAACTGTGTACCAGGTGAGAGGAAACTGGTGTGCCAGGACCATCCAGACCTTGGGGTCTAAGACTCCATTGATCCTTTATCTTGGAGCATAAGCATGACACTAGTCACCAGCACTAGGTGAATGCCCCAATTGTCAAGGTCTAGGATGGTTAAGGACTAAACTGAGGGACTTAGAAGATACCTTTGGGGTCCCTTGACATGTTCCCCCTCTGACTATCTCCTTGCAGGGCATGTACAACGCCACCACCAGGCAGGTGGAGAAGGAGCTCCTCCCCTGCCTCAGACACTTTGGATTGAGGTTCTATGCCTTCAACCCTTTGGCTGGTATGAGCTGCCATGGGATGGACCTGTGCATGGATGGGTGGGCATGCCTGTTCTGTATTTGCCTATTGATGTTCTGGTGGATGCCCAGTCAGGCACAAGGAAGCTGGGAGCTTAGAGAAGGGATGTCTGGGTTCCCTCCTTCCAATTTCCCTCCTGTTCTCCAGTTCTGACTTGGCTATCTGTGGGAGGAGTCTGGGCCAGGATCTGACTGCTTCTTCCTGCAGGGGGCCTGCTGACTGGCAGATACAAATACCAGGACAAGGAAGGACAGCAGCCTGAGAGCCGCTTCTTTGGACATCAGTTTTCTCAGATGTACATGAACCGGTGAGCTGTGCTTGGGGCTGTGTCTCGTGAAGAAGTGCCATAGGTTTCCTGAATTGAGGGAGCATCCTTGAGGTTGCTTTCTTGGGGACCAATCCTTCTGTGATATTCAGACCCAAAACAGGATGTCAGCTGTCTTGGGCATCTGAGGGATGTTTCTGGATCCTAGTATGGATCCCTTGCTGTCTGTAGTTTTGTTACCCTGTGTGCCATTCTGGGAAAAGTTCTTCCACTTCCAACAGTTGAGAGGACAACCCCAGATGGACTTGGGGGAGCCTGGAGCTTGGTGCTCACGAAGTGAGTCTAAGTCTTGTGACATCTCGGTAGTGAAATTGTCATCATTGTCTCAAGTGGTTATAGGTGGACAGTGTTGGGACCAACCTCCTTCTGTCTCTTTTATGTTTTCTGTTTGTTTGGTTTTAGTTGGTTGAGTCAGCCTCTTGTGTATCTTGGTCTGGCCTCAGACTTTCTGTGTATCTCAGGATGATCCTCCTGCTTCTACACCCTAAGAGCTAGGTATTTTGCTTTTGTTTTGTTTTTTTCCACAAGACATGTTTTCTTTGTGTAGCATGGCTGTCTGGAAATTGCCCTTTAGACCAGGCTGGCCTTGATCTCATAGACTGCCTGCCTCTGCCTCCTGAGTGCTGGGATTATAGGTGTGTGCCACCACCACCTGGCCAAAGAGCTAGGATTACTAGTATCTGTCACCGAACTCTGCTCCAAATGTTAATTTTCTAAATATTGGTGTGACTGAGAAAGCTATGGCAGAAGGATTCCAAGTGCAAGGCCGGCCTCTAGCTAGGGGATGGAATGCTCAAAGCCCTAGCTTTAATACCCAGCACTAGGAAAAGAGAATCAAATTGAAAAATTATCAACTATTCAGTCTTTTTTGTCTAGTGACAATTTTTTCCTATTTATTTATTATTACTAAGAGACTTTCTATTCACTTTACATACCAACCACAGATTCCCCTTTCCTTCCTCCTCCTGTTCCCCAGCCTACACCCCCAAGTCACGCCACCCATTCCCACCTCCTCCAAGTCAAGATGTTCCATAGGGAGTCAGAAGATCCTGGTACATTCAGTTGAGGAAGGTCCAAGCCCCTTCTCCCTGTACCAAGGCTGCCAAAGTGTCCCACCATAGGCACTAGGCTCCAAAAAGGCATCTCATGCACCAGGGAGAGGTCCTGATCCCACTGCCTGGGGGCCCAATACAGTTCATGCTAAACAACTGTCTCATCCATCCAGAGGGCCTGGTCTACACCTGTCAGAATGGCTAAGATCAAGACACTGATGATAGCTTATGTTGGAGAGGATGTGGGGCAAGGGGAACACTACTTGTAAAGCCACCTAGTGACAATTTTTTCATTGAGGTGTGGTTCGACCCAGGCTAGAAAACAACTTTTGATGTTCCTGCCTCAGTCTCCTGAGATGTGGGACTAGATGTGTGTGTCACCACGGCAAGCCACTGTGTGACACTCTTACACTCCCTTCCCCTCTGGCATCTTAGTTGTCATGTCTCCAAGGTTCACTGCAGACCGTAGACTGATACATTTGCTGTTAGAATTCTCTGTCTGGCAAGGAAAGGCCCAGCAAGCAAGCTTTCTGCAGGATGCTCCGATATCAGTTTTGTTGAAAAAGCCGGAGGCAGAGGTGAAAGCAGTGAACAGTCTGTGTTGGCCTTCCTGTGTACCCTGCTTGATTCCAGCCTTGTGTAGTGGGAGCATGCTGCCCACTGGTAGAGTACTTGTTGAGTGTGCAGGATGCCTTGCATTGGATGCTCAGCACCTCAGAACAAAATAACCAAAAAGAACCTGTACCTGCAGGCTTCCTCCTAACAGACTGTGATCCTCCTGCCCATAGTGGGAACCATTGCCTCCAACCGTGAGTGGTTCTGAAGTCATTTTCACACACTGTCAGAAACCAGGGCTCTCCTCCAGTGAATCATGTCCTGGTGGCCTTCACCATGGGCAATGTAGCCCAATGGGTTCTTCCCCTGAAGAAGTCACTGTGACAGGCTGCAGGGAGGGTGTTCCCTCCCTCTGTAAGTAGGCCAGGGAGTTCAGGGAAGGGAGGTGCCTCAGCCAAGACCACAGAGGCCAGCCTGGTGCCCAGGACTTTACCCGGGCTTTTCTGTGACTCAGTGCTCACACGTGGTGCTGGTTGCAGCTGAGAGTCCTCACTGAGGGAGCTGGATTGTAATGTTTGGTGAGCACGTAAAGTACCAGATTCTTGTCCTCTGTGTCCATCCTTGACCTGGCAAGAGGCCTGGAGACTTGTGTGTTCTGATGCTGAAGGGGCAGGGCTCTGCCTGAGGATCCTGACTGCCCCAAGACACTGACTTCCATGTCTCTCCCCGACCCATTCAGGTACTGGAAGGAGGAACACTTCAAGGGCATCGCCCTGGTGGAGAAGGCTCTGAAGTCCACCTATGGCACCAGCACCCCTAGCATGACCTCGGCCACCTTGCGATGGATATACCATCACTCACAGCTCAAGGTAGCCCAGCAGGTCCTGGCTGCTCAGCCTCTGCTGTGAAGTGGGATGGGGCGAGGGGAGGCATGGAAGTGGTAGTGGGCTCCTGCTGCGGCGACATTGTCTGTGGTCCAGCTTCTCCCAGGGTGGTGACCCATGTTAGTGCTGGCTCACCTCACTGTTACAATGGCTGTGTGAAGTCAGTCATCTTGATTTTTTCCCTTAAGATCTAGTTATTTTTATTTTGTCTGGATGAGTGTTTTGTGTGATGGGCACCATGTTCACATAGTGCCCACAGAAGCCAGAAGAGGGTGGCACATCCCCTGGAACTGTAGTTACAGTTGGTTGTGACCTAGCACCATGTGGGTGCTGGAAACTGAATCCAGGTCTATTTCGAGAGCAGAAACTGCTTCTAACAGTTAAGCCATCCCTCCAGGTCTAATGATCTCAATTTTCCTATGTTGAAATTGGTTCAGTGAGGCCACTTTACTTGCTAAAGTCCCACTGCTCCATGTTGTGGGAAGTAAGCATAGATTTGACTCTGAAAAATACATTTAAAAAAAAGTATTTATTTCATCACTTCCAGCACTCCCTGGAGAGAGAAATCATTTCTGTGTCCCTGCGAGTATTTCCTCTCTGCCTGCTGTCCCCACATCCTCCCCCTAACCCCTTTCTCCAGTGTGGGCATACTGGGGTAATGTGCCCCTTTAGTACCTGGTAAACCTCAGGCCTGAAGCTTAGTGTTTCCCAACCTGTCCTGTGGGGTAGAGGAGCCTGAAGGACACTGGCTGTGTGAAGGCAGTGGTTATTTCTCCCAGAAGCAATATTTAAGTGAAATCTTAGCAATCTCACCTCTCAGCAAGCCATAGACAGGAAGGGGTGTGTGATGGGAGCCATGGGGTGGCAGATGTGTGCTGGAATCTGTATCTCCCTTGCAGGGCGCCCATGGGGATGCAGTGATTCTGGGCATGTCCAGTCTGCAGCAACTGGAACAAAACTTGGCTGCCACTGAGGAAGGGCCCCTGGAGGTGGCTGTCGTGGAGGCCTTTGACCAAGCCTGGAACCTGGTCGCCCATGATTGCCACAACTACTTCCTCTAAGCTGGGTCTGACCTGGGGAGGGGTAGAGGGTCCTGCCTGTCACTCTTGGCTCTACCCTGGCCAGTCTGGGCCTGGAGCTGGTTCAGCTGGTCTTTCCCTCCTCATCCAGATCCCTGCTGACTTTGTTTTGTTTCTATCTACTGCCTTCCTGTACTCCCAGTTGTCTTCAGTGTGAGCTGGCTGAGTTCTGCCCTAGGACCTCCTGTAGAATAAAACTGTCACCTGTCATGGCTGTAGCCCAGGCTGCAGCAGACTGGTGGCCTTCTTCTCTTGAATGCCTGTGGTTTGCTTCTTGCACTGAGGGCCCAGCAGAAGTGGGCAGGAGTGTGCCTGATCTTCAGAGGTTAGAGGCCCTGGGTGGCCTGCTCTCCACCAGTGGGGTGCTGTGGGTATCACTCTATATAAATAAAACACTGATGGCCAGTGACCAGGGAGGAAGTATAGGCGGGAGAAAGAGAGAGGAGAATTGGGGAAACAGGAAGAAGGAAGGAGAGACACTGCAGCCACTGCCAGGACAAGCAGCATATAAAGACGCTGGTAAGCCACCAGCCACTTGGCAAGGTATAGATTTATAGAAATGGGTTAATTTAAGCTATAAGAACAGTTAGCAAGAAGCCTGCCACGGCCATACAGTTTATAAGTAATATAAATGTCTGAGTGATTATTTTATTTATTTATTTATTTATTTATTTATTTATTTATTTATTTATTTATTTATTTATTTATTTATTTTGGTTTTTCGAGACAGGGTTTCTCTGTATAGCTTTGCACCTTTCCTGGAACTCACTTGGTAGTTCAGGCTGGCCTCGAGTGCTAGGATTAAGGGTGTGCGCCACCACCGCCCGGCTCTGAGTGATTATTTTATATGTGGATTGTGGGACTGCGGGGCTTAGTGGAACCTGGAGAGAAGCTCTCCAGCTTCAGCGGGGCTTGGTGGTGGCCCAGTGCTCAAGTAGGAAAACCCTCCAGATTCCTTCCGGCACCAGGTTGGGTGTCTTCCTCCCCACCATGAAGTTCCACAGCAGTGGACAGCTCTATTCCCCAGCTGAAGTCTTATAGTTCACTTACAACATTAGCTTACACAGCTTGTAGGCCATGTGATGTCCACAGCCATCCTTCATGCAGAGTATAGGCAACAAGAAGCTGAAAGGTCATCTGGTGAACCCAGGCTGGCCCAGGCTCAGCTCAACACAGCAGGAGGCAGGGCCTTAAAATCAGATCCCCAGAGGTACAGGATGGTTGGTTGCACAGTGACATTGTTACTATGTTACAAGTTTACCCTTGAATCAGGGGTGGAGTTAGCATCTAGATGATCACAATTAGCCATAGAGTATTTGGAGTGCCCTGGATACATAGAGAGAATCAGGATGTAACAGGGAGTGGTTTAGAAAGCTCTTTCGTACAGCTTGGGCACGGTAGCCATCATGAATGACAAAGTAAGGATCCAGACCAGGAAGTTCATGACTTAACTGTCTGCTTCAGAGGAAACATTGTTATTGATGTCCTTTACCCGGGGAAGGCAACAGTAGCAAAGACTGAAATTTGGGAGAAGCTAGCCAAAATGTACAAAACCACCCAGATGTCATTCTCGTGTTCAGATTCAGGACCCACTTTGGGGGCGGCGAAACAACTGGGTTCGGCGTGATCTATGATTCTCTAGATTATGCTAAGAAGAATGAGCCCAAACAGAGACTTGCAAGACAGGGCCTCTGAGAGACGACCTCCCAGAAACAGTGGAAGGAGCGCAAGAACAGAATGAAGGTCAGGGGCAACGTTGGTACTGGCAAAAAGCCAAAGGAGTAGATCTGCAGTGATATGATCTGTGGTGGTTGCAGACAATTTTGGAGAGAACAAATAAACTAAAAGCTTATGTGAAAAAGAAAAAAGAAAAGAAAGATTCTCAGGCTTTTGGATCAGGGAAGGAGAGACAGGGGAGGACCTGAGTTGCTTTTTTTTGCTACTTATCAATCAGGTTTTCACCCTGATACTGACTCCCAAGTTTTTATTAATAATATAAAAATTAGATAAACTCTTCATCTGGCATCCAACCTGGGGCAAGGGTTCCTGAGGCAGCGCCTCTCCCGGGCTGTGCAGCTGCCCTAGTTACTACTTTCAGCAGGCTGTAATTCAGGTGCCCGTGCCCTTGCTTCCCGCTATTCACATTTCCCCTACAATGCATCCTTTTCACGCAGCTCTCTCTCCCCATGGGTTGCAGGCTTTCCCTGGCCCACTTCCTAGGCTGCAGCCGGCCAGCTCAGCCACTAGGACATGCTCTCTGGCCCTGACACCGGCTTCCACCTGCTGGGGCTTCTGCTGCTGGTGCAGCTGCCTCACATGGTCAGCCCTGGCTACATCAAGCAGCTGCAGGTGCCCTCAGCAGCCCAGCCTGTGCTGTGGTGCAGAGACAGCCCACTGTGACCCCATCGTCCACTGGGCTAACCTGGCCACCTGGGCACCGTGCCACCCACCAGCCCTCATTGCCAAGTACTGCAGCAGGAGCTGGGTACCACAGGCCTCCTCACCCCACCACAGTCGACTTTGCTGTAGCCCTCAGGATACAGGGAGGGGTGGGGGAATATTGAGCAGTGTTTGGTCAGGCTTGGTGGCGTTTCTACCTGCTCGGCCATCTAACTGGCCTTTTGTTTTTGAGACGGGTGAGTACACCATGTTGTCCTTGAATGTGACACATATCAGAGCTCCTTGTCCCTAGCTCCCAAGTGCTGGTGTATGTATTATTGCTACCTGGGACGGGGGTTGGGGGGCAGACTCCAACAGGGCAGTGCTCAAAGGGAAGCCAGAGAGTCTATGACTTTTTCTATCTGAGGGGGTCAAGGAAAAAACATTCACAGAATTTCTTGATGGTTTCCTTCTGATCTTTATTCTTCTTTTGCATTCTCTTTATTTTCCTGATGATTTCCTTCTCTCATTCTTGATGTTTTCCTTCCTACTCCATCTTTATTCTAGATGTTTCCCTTCTACTTCCTTCTCTCTCATTCTTGCTGATTTCCTTCTCTCATTTTAACTCTATTATTCTTGTTTTCCTCCAAACTCATTTTAACTCTCATTCTTGATGTTTTCCTCCTAAACCATTTTAACTCTAACTATCTCTAGTCTTCCCCTTACCCTGGTTATATACCCCAGCAAAATCTTTCAGGCAATATAAAAATTATAATGTGGTTACATTCTGTTTTTCAAGTGAATGATTGTAAGTAAAAACCAGCATGTTTTCCGTATCCCTTACATGATTACAGAAGAAAAACAAATTATCCCAAGAACCAACACAAATTCATACCCTAGCAACTTGTCATAAATTAACCGTTAAGACAAGCAAGTTATTCTTCTCAGCCAGGTCTTTTACTGGTAGGCTATATTTTGCAGTTACAAAGGCTCAACACTTTATCTTGAAAGGTAGATAAGGAATATTAAAGGAATCACAAACCTCAACTTTTATATGTGGAAAGAATTAGTCTGCTCTACTTCAAATTTTTGGGGTAAATACCCACTCATCAATCGTTTCTTCTATCAAGAGATTGAGGGCAAAAAAGGGCAGAAGAAATTAATCACCTTTGATCACCAACCAAACCTAGCAAGCAAAGTATATCAATTTGCAACTATTGGGTTGCTCTGTATTTTTGACCCTAACCTAATGAATCTCTAATTCAGTGATGTGTCCTTGTGAATGTTAGATTGTTAGATTTTCTGGGTTTTTTTAATCTCAAAGCTATTATCAAAACATCTGGTCAAACCTGAAGTAATTTTAAGGCTTTGTTTCAGCTAATCCTTCAGTATTAGAGGATTAGAGCCAGCCTGGCTCCTGGAACTCAATTGTTTTCCTTAATCATTAACCTGAACTGAGGTCTGTGCTGCTCTTTAGGTGAAACTCATAGGCCCTGACTGTGACATTTCCTTGTATTTTTTTAAATTTATCAAACTCTTTATAAACTAGCATTATTAAAATCAATTAGATAGTATAAGTTAAGAAGGAAGCATCTTCATAATAATCCACAGATAAAAATGCTCAGTAAAACTGGATGTTTCCATGAGAAAAACACACTATGTTTAAGGCAGTGGGAATATCCCCACACCCATTCACACCATGCCAGCTACCAGAGGAAGATGGCAGGGGCAAATATGTAAAGGGACAGCAGAAGCAAAACACACTCTGGGGTCTGTGGTTTCAGGGCCTTGCCCAACTCAGACTCACCCATGAGGGATTTTCTTCCTGGTGGGCTGACACCCTGAAGTCAATTGCAACCCAGTCTTCCTCTGACGTGGTCACTGCCAATACATACCATGCCTGGCTTTTTTTAGTCACAGAACAAATTGGCATCTTTTTTTTTTTTTAGTCCTCAGGAGCGGGACTAAATGTGGGTGTTAGCATGTCTGGCTTGACTTCAAACCTTTAATCTTACCTCAGCTTCCTGAGGCACTGGGATTACAGGCATGAATGCACTGGCTTGTCCTGGGTTTTGTGTTCTTGATTTTGAAGAGCCAAGGCCCATCTATTCAGTCTTGGTAGTCTCTCTGCACTTGAAATTCTCCAGGGCAGAGGTCAGGAAATCTGAAGGGTCTAGAGGCCAAACAACCTGCGTCAGTTTCTGTGTGCTGCTAGGGAAGGAACCTGGAGCCTTAAGCATGGCAGGCACATGCTTTACCACTGAGTTCATATAGCTCTTCCCTCCTGTGGAGCACAGCTAGCCAGCCAGGTGTGGTAGCACACAGGTGTAATCCTAGGACTAGAGGGCAGAGGCTGGAGGATTGCTGCAAGCTCAAGACCAGCCTGTGCTACATAGTGAGAGCACCTGGGTCAATAAAACCACTTGCTCCCAACTCCAGCAGTGGCTTTCCCCTGCCTTAGGGACAAGCCCTTGTTCCTGGCATGTGTCAGGCTTAGCCCTGGTTTCTGCGTCTGTGTGTGTGCATGTTCACGTGTAAGCGATGAAGTTGTCAGGGCACTAAACGTCCTCAGCAAATCCATTCCAGACACAGGGCTGGAGAGGACCCCCAACCCAGCAGGCTGCTGTCAGCTATCTGCAGTGCTGTGCTGTCAAGGAGCCAGGCCGTGCAGGCCCCAAACAGAAGCACAAAGCTGAAGGCCTTCTTCCTAGGAAAAGTCTCTTGCTGTCCACAGGGAAAACCCCGTGGACAAGATTTTATTCTTTGTAGAAACAAAGTCCTGCCCCAGCACCCTCCCTTGTCTCTATCCATAGCAAAATAGATAGCTGCTCCTCCTAGAGGGACGACAGCAGTCCTGGTGGTCCAATGGAGATGAAGAACTTGCTAGAAGGCCTTAGTCCCACATCCTGCAATCAGCTGTCATCCTCTTCCTCTGATTCTCCCTCAGACTCAGGTGCGCTCTCAGGCAGGTCATCGTCCATCTGCTGGAATCTTCCTGAATGGGCATCCCACATGTATTTGATGGTCACTTTGAATTCTGCCATCTCATACCCAAAAAGCTTCTGTAATAGGTGGAGAAAGCAGAGAGAGGAGCAGCAGCTGTGAGCCATATCCCAGCAGAAGGTTAATGACAATGGCCTCTCCCCTAGCTTGCACGCCCAGACTCACCAAGACACGGGCCTGCTCTGGAGTCAGCACATCGCCCTCCTTGCACACTTCATAGTCAGATAGCAGGGTCACCACACCTGTGGGAGGGCAGCCTCAAGTTACTCCCAGCAGAGGCTCACCTGGCACTTGCTGCTGGCTCTCTGTGCTAGGAAGCATTTGGTCTCAGGCTGTCTTCCCTGCAGCTCAGCAGCCACAGGGACAGTGGCTGTCTCCTCCATGTCCTGCAGGAGGCGAAGGCACAGCCCTGCCTTCACAGGGGAAACTGGACAAGTGGCTGGTCAGAGGGGAGAGCCTGTGCAAAGCGGTCCTGAGCTGCTTTTCCTTCTGGACTTCCTGTACAGTCTTCCTTCATTTTTCTTCATCTTTTTCCTTTCTGAGACAGGGTTTCTCTGTTTAGTCTTGGCTGTCTTGGACATGCTATGTAGACCAGGCTGGCTTCGAACTCACAGAGATCCACCTCCCTCTGCCTCCTGAGTGCTGGGACCAAAGGCTTGTGCCACCACTACCTGGCTCCTTCCTTTCTTCATGTTCTAAAAATTACTTTATGTGTAGGGGTGTTTTGTCTACATGTATGACCATGGTAGCATGTGAGTACCTGGTGCCTGTGGAGGCCAGATGAGGGTGCTGGGAACCAAACCCATGTCACCTGGAAGAGCAGCCACTCCCCTAACCCCATGCCACCTCTCCAGCTCCTACCTTTCTTGAGTGCAGTGGGCAGGCCCAGCTGCCTCAGCTGTGGCTCCATGGAATGAGGGAACTGCTTCAGGGGCCCTGGGTCCAGGCTCACTGTTAAAGTTGCTTTGTTCCCAGCTCGAGCAAAATCCATTTCTGTATACTTTGTGAACCACCTAAGAAAGAGAAGGGGAGAGTTCCCAGCTGTGCCACCATTCAGGGGAAGTCTGGCCCTCCTCTGAGTGCACACGATGTGGGACCTCCTGTCCCTGTCCATCTTGGCCGTGAACCTGCAGCCAGTGGGAGGACCATGCCAGAGAGAATGAGAGTACCCCGGTTACAGAACCCCAGTTTTAGTAAGAGGCTTCCAGGAGTCAGCCCCAATATGATGTTAGCACGAAGACCATCCTTCCATCTTTCCCTGACCCCAGATTCTCTCCCTCCATCCCTCAAGACACTCACTCGTTCACCTCCTCCTTGGTGCGGTTGGTAAAGAGGAGGCCAACTTCACCCCGCAACTTCTTGCTGACCTGAAAAATGAAAGTGAACATCACTGCTCCTTCACTCAGGGCCTTATCCACAGATCACACGTGTTATCATCTAAAACCTCTTCTGATTGGTACAATTCCTAGTAGGCAGGGCAGGAGGAGACAATGGGAACAATCCCATGGGCCTGCAGATTTGCAGATTAAGGAGAATTCCGATTTAAGCTGAGCTTGCCTCTCGAGACCCCCAGGTTTCACACAGCAAAGGTAAAGAGCAGAAGAGAGGAGGCAGCAGAGCTTGAGACTCACTCAGCCTGGACCAGTGACCTACCTGATGCAGGTTGTCTTTGTATTCATCAGATGGGCTTCGACCCAAGGCCACCATCATCACCTTGTTTTTGCCAAAGAACATCCTATCAAGAAAGAGGCGGCCGTGAAGCAGTGCCTAGTAATCCAGGGAGCCCAGAACCAGACAGCCAGAGGCTCTGTTCTCTGTACAACCCACCTACGTGTCCCCAGGATTCCTGTTTTCATCTTAGCCACAGAACCTGATCTTGCTAACAGTTTGAGTCAGCTCACTGCAAGCATAAAAAACTATCCATCTCGTCTGGCTGTGGAGGGAGACATGTTTTAACAATCACTAGTGGAGCTGGCCCAATGGTAGACTGATGCCAGAGCCACCTGCCCAAGCACTGCAACTCATCAGCTCCCGCAGCCTGCTTTGGGGTCAGTCTGTGGATGTACAAAATGGCATTCCAGTAAACCAGTAAGCCAGACCCTAGGGGCCACTTTTCTGAAGGAACCAATCTTGAAACATCTCAGGTGACCACCAAGTCCTGCCTCCCAGCAGCTCAGGAAAGGCCCATCTTGAACACAAATGGTGTCCTTTGGTACGTGACCTGCAGACCCCCAAAGGGCCAGTCCTTCTGCTGTGCTCTGATGGGGCAGCCCAGGCCTCCTGCCTGGTGCCCTGTCCACTTCCCACCGCCCGCTCACCGGCTGTGCTTCCAGGCATTCCGGATGTCCTTCAGCTTGCTGTTCCTCATGTTGGCCACAGAGAAGATGAAGAGGTACTTGTAGGTGTCCACACATTTCCGAAGCTGTGGGACAATTCATGAGGCACTGGAGTTGAAGGGGCGGCATGGGTCGGACAACTCCGGCCTCATGCTAGAGAATCACCTACAGGCCGTCTACCACTGCAATGCCTGGCACCAAGGTCACCCACTACAGGAGAAGGTGAGCAGGAACCCACACCTTATAGTCTCCTAGAACCAGTATTTTCCTTTGTCTACTTACAGTTAATCTAGAAACATCTACCCACCATGGGAAGGCCCCCCGCTAAGTCAAAACACAAGGACCTCATCATTTCGATAAACAAGGGGAGACACCTCATCCACACTGCCCTGCCCAGGTTGCTGGCTGAAGCTTCTCTGTGGTGAAGCTCCACTTCCAGGTAATTTATGCCCCAGGAGACTGGGCTTCCCTGGTCCTCAGCACAGGGCTAGCAGGTCAGCTGCAGGTGGCATGGCCACAGTCACCACACCTGGCGATTTCCAGGCTTCTGACACTCGGCACCATTACAGACTCACTAATAAGCTTCCGTCACGACCCGGAGTGCAAAACAGCAATAGCATCCCGTGGCCCTGTGTCACAGGGATGTTTGGGCTGCGCTGGGGGTGCCGTGGAAAACCCATTTACTGATGTGGGCGGTACACCGAGCTCCAGAGCTGGGGAACTCTGGGGCTGCTGGTTTTCAAGCACTGCTAACAGTCCTCCCCCAACCCTATCAAGCACACACACTAGAAACCCAAAGGAGCAAGCGCTTACCTCTTCTATCAGGTTCTGCTTCAGTTCCAAGCCTTTCTTAGCAGTCTTTGTTAAGGAAACTAAAACCAAGAAAAGGAGATGGTGCTAAGTGATGAATCTGGATGCTTCAGAGATTAATTCTGCTTCATTCTTGGAAGGCTTGGTTGAACTAAGCCAATATGAAGAAGGCAGCAATGGATCCTGTCATTTCTGGCTTTCAAGGCTGGGAGAGTGCTTGCTTACCTAACTTCCTGGACCCAGAGATCCCTAAATACATCTCCTAGCACAATCCAGGCGCCCTCAGCCCCTTGGGTTGACTGCTGGATTTATCGCAGTGTGGCAGCAGGGCTCAATCCTGCTGACAGAGTGCTCTCAGTGGTAACCCTAACCTCCTGGCTGAGGCAGGACCCTTTCCTGCTGTAGGGCATGGTGCACAGGCCATCAATGGCTAGGTCAGCTATGGAATGATAGCAACAATCCTTTTCTTTTCCTTCTTCTTCTCCTCCTCCTCCTCCTCCTCCTCCCCCTTCTTCTTCTTCTTTTAAAGGCAGGACCTTGGTACAAGGCTCCTTGGGCTGGCCTTGAACTCAAGATACATTTCTTTGTTTCTGCTTCCTAAGTGCTGGGATTACTTGTACATACCGACTCATCCTGTTGGGACCACATCTTTTCTATTCTACTATACACCTGCATTTCAATTTTGCATCTGGACCCAAGAATACAAGAATGCTGGGGATGGGGAGAGGCGCACAAGAACCTCTACTGAAAAGTTACTGAGGCCCTATTTGTTCCACTTCTAAAAGAGTTACTGGCATTTGCTACATCAGACCAGGGCTTCCTCTCTAAAACCAATGACTTACCAGAACTTCAGCTACAAAGCCCTGGGTGTCTCAAGAAGGTGACAGGGCCGTTTATCTATCCTGCCTGCCACTCACAGTCCCTCTTTACAATGCACATAGTCAATGGAAACCACATCGAGCCAGCCATTCCCCCAGACTCTCCACTGCTAGGATTTTGGTCCAACTTGGCATTGTCTAGGTGGCTACTGGCCTTGCTGCTTGCATCTCGGCCCTCATATTCTCCAAGCTATCAATGTAGCCAAAGTAGTCCTTTTAAAGTAAAGTCATATCAACGGCCAGATCCTTTTCCCTCAATCCTGTTTTGTCCCCTTTACTATAGTCACACTGGTCCCTTCTCCCACAGTACGTTAACCACAGACCCCTTTCACCTTGTGAACAACCTTGTCTCAGACAGCTGTACAGGTTGGTTACTTTCCTTTCCCCAGGTTTCTGTTTGTGGTCTCACCACTGAGACCTTTCCTGACTACATGACACAAAACAGTATCATATCCACCTTCTGCAGACCCAACGTTTAACTACCAGACAAACCATACTTACCTGACAGGGATATAGGATACACACATACACACACACACTCCCAGACAAACACACACCATGATTAAAGCGGTGAGCTTGATGAAGCCAGACCCTTTTTGTTCAATTTCTTGTCTTCTAACACCCACAGAAGTGCCAGTCCACTAGCTGGATGTGGTGCCCCAGTCTGGAATTGGGGGCCAAGGCAGAAGACGGAGAGTCCAAGGCTCCAGCATTTAAAAAAAAAAAAAAAGAATTGTGGCAGGAGCCACAATCAGGTACGGTGATGCATGCCTATAAAATCCCTACATTCTGGAGAAGATGAGGTAATGGAAAGCCCTTGAGTTTGAGACCAGCCTGATCTACACAACAAGTCTAAGTTACATTCCAAGATCCTGTCTCAAATACACGAGCACGGCAGGGGATGCATGCAGCTCAGTGCTCAGCTGGTAGTGCCTTCCTAACAGGCATGAACTGTGGTCCATGCCCAGCTCAGCATAAACTAAGTTTAGTGGTGCATGCCTGTAACCCCAGCAATCGGGAGGTAGGATCAGCAGTTTAAGACTATCCTCGTTGGCGGAGGAGTTCGAGGAGAGCCTGGGATTCAAGACCATCTCGGGAGCTGCCTGTCGGTCCGGCCCAGACTCCCGCTCTCCGCGTCGCCTTCAGATGCCAACCCGCCGCCCCGGCCGGCGGATCTCCTCCGAGAGGCCTCGGCGTCTCACCCGTGTCCCCGTCGCCCCCACGATGGAAGTCCCCCAAGCCCACCTTTCTTGTCTCGCTTGGATTTGGGCATCTCGCTGAAGACACGTGCGGCGGAAGACCGGGCGGCCCTTCAGGACCCGGGCGGCGCAGGGGCTTCTGGGACTGCGCTCGGGGCTGCCCCTCGCGTGTGCCTGACCCGAACTGAGGCGGGCTGGCTCCCCGTTTGCACGCGGCCCCGCGCCTGGAAGACCACTTCCTGGCCCAGGTTCCAGATCCCTCCAGTCCCTCCAGTCCCTCCAATCCCGGCGGCTCCCGAGCCCTGAGCGCTCCAAGTGCCTCGCGCACCGCCTCCGCTCTATAGCTCGCCGCGGGGAGGGGCTTGAGGCCCAGTGCATGCCGGGATGGCGGCGGGCGGCGCTTGGGCTTCAACCATGGCGGCCGCTGTGGCGTCCGGGTTCTGGCTCTGGGCTACGCTGCTTCTCCCTGCGGCCGCGGTCTACGAAGACCAAGTGGGCAAGTTTGACTGGTGCGTATGGGTGACGCTTCTCCAGGAAGCAGGTGTCTGCTTTCCCAGCATCTGTCTCCCTCCTATTAGCAGGAGGGAGATTGCCATGGGGCAAGGACCGAGTTTGTAACTTCCAGGCAGGCCTTTAAGGGAGAGGTGAATGAATGAGTGCGGCACCCTGTGCAGAATGAAAACGTGAGCGTCCCTTCTTCAGATACGAAGAGTTTGAAGACGTCGACCCAAGACCATTCAATTAAGCACCCAGGGAACTCTTGAGCCGACCCGTGTATGACTGGGCAGATTGCCCTGCCGTGGAGCCAGCCTGCCATCCAGGCATGCTTTAGGGTTTTGGTCAGAGGTCACGGATTCCCTCCATTCCTGTCCGATTCTGGGGCTGTCAGGGTCGTGATCTCCTGGGTGTCAGAGGTCACTAGCCCCCAGTGAAAGTTCATCCTCCTGGAAACTAGCTGTTCTCTCTTAGCCCTCCTGCCTTAGAGGTTCTGAAGTGAGTTCTCTTTTTACCCTCTGAGGGACGCTCTGGGCACAGTGTCCTCTCCAAACTTATCAGCCAGGCATTCATTCACTCACCTCTTCCTTCCGGCCATGCTTGCTTCAGTTTGAAGGAATATTTGGCTGCTTGACTGTTGCATGCTCCTGGGGAAATTGACATACAGCTGAACAATAGTATTTTTAAAAGGTCTTCATTTTGGGCCCTGGACTTTCTGGCCTTTGGTTTCCGCATCTGTAAAATGAAGGCAATAACATTTGCCTTACACACTTGGTAGGTTTGTTTGGTGGCTACACGCAGAATAAAGTCACATGAAAATACACATAGAAATGACTGAGTCTAAACTTGACTCTACTACCAATTTAGCTCATGTAAAACAAACTAAACAACACAATGGTCTAAATGAGAGATGCAGTCTAAATGCCATGTTTGCCCAGTGTGCTCTAAGATAGCAGTATTTTTCTTTGCAGCTTATGTACCTGGAAGTCTGTTTGGTGCAGCTAAAAGTTAATTAGGTTTAGGACTCTCTGGGATGTTGCTTGAGTAATGGGTGTTACACTCAGCTGGAAGACTGTTACTGTCTCTCATCTCTTTGGTGGTAATTCTTTCCTATCGCCTTTGCTTCTGAGTGCATTGCACAGAAATCTTGGGTATGGTCAGAGCTCTTCATTTGCACGCATTTCTTGTATGTGATGAGGGAGATGTGCTAGTGTGAGCCCAGCCATTTTTCTCTTTGTGGTGATGGCTTTGCCCTGATGTTCCCCTGCACCCTTCCTCAGGAGACAACAGTATGTTGGGAAGCTCAAGTTCGCCTCCTTGGAATTTTCCCCTGGATCCAAGAAGTTGGTTGTGGCCACAGAGAAGAATGTGATTGCAGCATTAAATTCTCGTACTGGAGAGATCTGTGAGTGAGCTGTGGGGCCTGGAGGGAAGCTGCCTGAAGTCAGTCCGACTGCCCTACGGCTTACCATCTTCTTTTCTTTCTCTCTTCCTTCCTTCATCTTTCAAGATGTATATTTGTGTCACTGGCCTTTGTAATGTCCTCAATCCTAAAGGTCCTTAATAAGATAACACTGCAAAAGCTACATTCTATCCTGTTTTGCAATAAAAGGCTTAGATGACTGCCATGTAGTTATTCCTGCTGCTGGGATTGTTTGTAGGAATTTAGATTGTGAAAAGAGAATTCATAAACTTTTTTCTTACGAATTGGGTAGATTTTGTTAATTTTTTTGTTTTAATTTTTATTTTATGTGTATTGGTATTTGACCTGCATGTATGTCTGTGTGAGGGTGTTGAATCTTCTGGAACTGGGGTTACAGACAGTTGTGAGCTGCCATGTGGGTGTTGGGAATTGAACCAGGTCTTCTGGAAGAGCAGCCAGTGCTCTTAACCGCTGAGCCATCTCCAACCAGATTTTATCTTATTGTTGTTCCTTTATATGTTTCATGGGGTGGTAGTGGACCAGAGGGGCAGAGAGCCCAGATGGGAAAAGCAATTCCTCTTGAACCCCTCCCTCCTCCCTCTCCAGTGAGTGGTCTAGGTCATAGCACTCAGTAGTGTCCCTGCTTCCTAATTAAAGTTAGGTAATGCTATGCAAATGAAGATCTTAGTGCCTTCTTAGTCTCGTTGGGTCACAGTCACTCACAGCAACACCTGACTCTCTTATCTCTCAGTGTGGCGCCATGTTGACAAGGGCACAGCAGAAGGTGCTGTGGATGCCATGTTGGTCCATGGACAAGGTAAGCAGAGGTCCCCCCATTTCCCATTGCTTGATTCTTTGCTTTGTTTAGGGTCTGATGGGGAAAGGAGAAGGGGGCTTCTACAGAGAAGGGCAGGTACCTGCTTCATGCCTGTTTGCATCCATGAGCTGGGGGGGGGGGGTCATGGCACGTGGCTCTTACGAGACAACAGAGGAAGTGTGGGAAATGACAGTGGTCTTTGTCCTTTCCAGATGCAATCACTGTATCCAATGGAGGGCGAATCATGCGTTCTTGGGAGACTAACATTGGGGGCCTGAACTGGGAGATCACTCTGGACAGTGGCAGGTAGGCCAGAAGTGTGCTTCATTGTGGCTGAGTGAAGGGATCTGCATAGACAACAACTCTGGCCCTTTGGGCTTTTTTTTTTCCCTTCCTTGGGGACCACTGAAGAGGTATAGCACATCAGATGCCTATTGTTTTTGAAAAAAAATTTTTCTTATGTGTATGGGTATTTTGCCTGCTTGTATATTTATGGACCACATGCGTGCAGTACCAGTGGAGGCCAGGAGAGGGTGTTAGACAACCAACACCCACCCCCACCCCCGCCACACACACACACACATACACACACCCACACCCACATCTGGCTTAGATGCCCATTCTTGATTTACTTGTTGTAGCACATATGTGTTTATTACTGAGATTTCTATGTTATTAACAAATGGGATTAGCTATGAATTGGATGGATTTTGTTAATTGAGCAACTATTAGATGAACAGTTCTGTACTAGATACAATGTTTATTCTGTTCTTGAACACAGTCCCAATCTTACCATAATATATGAGCTTTGAGTGCTGTGTTCAAGGTAAAAGAACATAATACAAAGCTTTCCATTTTCCTTATGTTTGTTTGCTTTGAGACAGGTCTCATGTAGCCCAAGCTGCCCTCAAAGTAGCTATGCTGATGAGGCTGACTTGTGTGTGTGTGTGTGTGTGTGTGTGTGTGTCTGTCTGTCTGTCTGTCTGTCTGGGTGATGTGTGGGGAAGATGTGCATGCCGTAGTGCACATGTAGAGGTCAGTGAAAAACTTTGTGGAGTCATTTCTCTCTACCTCTGAGTGGGTTCTGGGGATTGAACTTGGGTTGTCAGCCTTGCTTAGCAAGTGCCTATACCTGCCAAGCCATCTTGACAGTCCCGGCCTTGACCTTCTGACACTCCTGCCTCTGCCTTGTAAGGGCTGGGATTGCAGAGCTGTTTCATGCTTGAAACTCCATATTTTAGTTCTCTGTTATTGAACAGCTTGGACCACTGCCTTATCTTTGCTGAGATTAATCTGTGTGCTTGTTGGCTTTAGCTTGCACATGGGACGATAACAGTTCACTGGTTACTAGCACTTGGTAGATCCCAGGTGATGAGAACACTGTCCATGTGAGACAGCCCTGACATCGAGTTCTTGCCCAGTTGTGGACATGGTCATAAACCTAACAGTGATAGCATTTCCTGAGTCCTGTGAAATCCCAGGGAAAGAGAGAGGTAACTCAAAGAAGATTTGGGGCCTTGAGGGCAGTGTGCCTGAATGGTTCTTAGGCAAGGCAGATTCTCCAATTGGTAGAGGCAAGATTAGACAGAACAAGCACTGGCATCCAGGTGTATTTGTTTTCTGATCCAGCAAGCAGCAGCCGCAGTAGTGGGGCCAGCCACTCTAGCTGAAGGCCCTCACTCATACCCGTGCTTAGTTTCCAGGCACTTGGGCTGGTGGGCCTGCAGGAGTCAGTGAGGTACATTGCAGTTCTGAAGAAGACAACTCTCACCCTCCATCACCTCTCCAGTGGGCACCTGAAGTGGGTGGAACATCTCCCAGAAAGGTAAGGCAGTCTCCTCCCAAATGATGACTATCTTGTCATGATCCCTACAACACTCTCCATCTCCTTGAGGGTGCTTGGCCAAGTGCCCTCCTGTTGGCATCACATGGGAGTGTATACTCTTGCACGTGGGCCTGAGTGGAAAGGCCGTGGCTACATACTTGGGGTGTACTTGGTAGGGCAGAGAAGATTCAAACTGGGGCACTAGAGCTGCCACATAGGCGGCTGCTCCTGCTCACACACACACAGCGCTCTGGGCCTTTCGACTGCTACTTCACCCTATTCTGATTCTTTCTTCATGCTAAGAGTCAGAATGACAGGGAGGGGCTGAGGGAGGCTCGAAGGGATTTCCAGAGGTCCTGGGGATTGGAAGCATGAAAGCTAGGAAGGAACAGGGCGGCTAGAGGGTCAGGCAAGAATTGGCTTCAGCCTCTTGCAACTATTTCCAAAAAGTTTAGGGCAGGGATCAAAAGTTAAGTTGCTAAAGTTAAGGTGGAGACATGGACCAGACCAGTGGTAGAGAGCCTACCTGGCATGCACAAGGTCTTGCATTTGATTCTTAGTCTTGCTGAAAAAAGAACCACGTTGCTAGCTGAGCATGGTGGTGCAAGAAAAACAAACAAACAAACAAACAAACAAACAAAAAATGCCAAAGAGTCAATAGCCTAGAGGACCAAGAACAGAACCTCCCTGAGTCTGGCCTACCTAATGGGGCCTACAGGGGAATCACAGGGGAACCAGGTGGCTTACCTCCACAGCCTTAGTCAGACAACTGGTGTGCTGCCCCACATACATGTAGGCATGCCACATCTGTCACATAGGAAAAGCTGGCAGTCTGGTCAGTGTATGTGATATCAGTTTGAAATGTTGATGAGCAATTCAAATTAAGGACAGAAGCAAGGCTAGGGGTGGAGCCGAGTAGTGGAGCACTTGCCTAGCGGTCAAGAGGCCCTGGATTTGACCCTAGCCCTGCAAACAGCAACAGCAAAGAACCTAGAAGCAAAGACTGTGTGAGCCAAGCAAACTACCTGGGGGTTTGTGGTGTCTCACTAGGAAATGGCAGCTTGGTTTTGGAAGCCCCTGGGAAAGCTCAAGTCTAAGGGCTAAGTTGGTGGTCCTGTCCTCTCTTCCCTTTCTTTCTTTTTTGGTTTTTTCGAGACAGGGTTTCTCTGTGTAGCTTTGGAGCCTGTTCTGGAACTCGCTCTGTAGCCCAGGCTGGCCTCGAACTCACAGAGATCCGCCTGCCTCTGCCTTCCGAGTGCTAGGATTAAAGGCATGCACCACCACCGCCGGGCTCTCTCTTTCCTTTCTTAGTGACAGCATCCATTACCAGATGGTGTATTCCTACGGCTCCGGGGTGGTGTGGGCCCTTGGCATCGTTCCCTTCAGCCATGTGAACATCGTCAAGTTTAACGTGGAGGATGGAGAGATTGTTCAACAGGTACAGAGGGCAGCTGGCTCCTGGTGGGAGGGAAGGAGTTGGTAGAGACCTTCTTTGCATGGGGGCCCAAGGAACTTGGCAGGGCAGCTGCAAAAGCCGCTTGTGTTCCTGATGCTCGTCTGTTGCTGCTGACTTGTCCTCAGCATGTGGTTAAAGCACTCTGTTACTACACGGTGTTCTTCTGGGCTGGCTGAGAAGCTACTCAGATCTAGGCACTGTCTCTCTAAGTTCTTCTAAGGTGAATATGAAATGATTACAAGAAGCCACATCTGACCATCAGGCATTTACTGTTATTGGGTGTATTTTCCCAGTGACCAAAAAGAAACCCCTGAGTACTTCTGGTTTGGAGGTTGATGGAGGTGGGTGAGGACAGGAAGAGCCTCTTTGGAACCAGCCCCCCCCCCTTTTTTTAAATTTATTTATTTATTTTTTTAGACATGGTCCTATGTAGCCCTAGCTGTCTTAGAACTCATTTTGTAGACCAGGCTGGCTTCCAACTCACATAGATCCACCTGCTTCTGCCTCCCAAGTGCTGAGATTAAAGGCGTGTACCACCACCGCCCAGCCAGCCATGCATTTTGAGCTTCTGATCCTCTGTGGGATTCTAGTAGCAATTCTGTTGATTTGCTGAGAGGGACCTTAATGATCTTCATGAGTGTGTTATGAAATGTCTCCACAGGTCAGGGTTTGGACTCCATGGCTGCAGCATCTCACTGGGGCCTGTGGTGTAGTCGACGAGGCTGTCCTGGTGTGCCCTGACTCCAGCTCACATTCCCTCCACACTTTGGCCCTGGAGACGGAGTGGGAACTGCAGCAGATCCCCCTGCAGGTGCGAGGTTCTCTCGTGGTCCGAGATGTCCCTTTGGGGCGGAGGGAGCTGGCATGATTGCCTATGATGTTGCTGCTGCTTTCCTGAGCTGTGACAGCCATGGGGAGAGGTTAGGCCTCTGGCTGAGCTGTTGTCGGAGTACAGACCATGGTCTTTGGAGCTGTTTACCCTGGTTTAGTACTGCTCCCTGGCAAAGCATAGCAGAGGATCCTGGTCTGATGGCCTGGGAGGGGGCAAGCATCTCACCTTTCTTCCTGCTGCCCCCAGTCTCCTGACTTAGAGTTTGGAAGTGGATTCCAGCCCCGAGTGCTACCCACGCAGCCCAGCCCAGTGGCTCCTTCTCGGGCCCAGTTCTTCCTACAGTTGTCCCCAGGCCACTACGCTCTGCTGCACTACGACCACGGTGCCGTGACTCTGCTCAAAAACTTCCCCCAGGTAACTGCAGGCAGTGTGCTTGCCAGGACCAGAAGGTCTTCCAGGACAAAGCTGGGAGGAGGCAGGACTTTGAACTGGGACACATTGCCTTAAATCCCATTGTCTGGGAGCTGATACCTGACATTCCTTACAGGCCACTCTCGTGAGCTTCGCCACCACCGGAGAGAAGACAGTGGCTGCAGTCATGACCTGTCGAACTGAAGTGAGTACCATGCATGACAGCTAGCACCTGGGACTTCTTCATCTCTGCTGGGAACCCTTACAGTCAGAAGTCGGGGTACACCCACCTGTTCACAGGGGTGGGAGGCTGCAGAGAGATGAGTTCTCTTTCCATACGGTCTCTTTCTCAGTAGGAATGGGGTCCCAGTGTGGCCACC
Source organism: Peromyscus maniculatus bairdii (assembly GCF_049852395.1). Classification (NCBI taxonomy): domain Eukaryota; kingdom Metazoa; phylum Chordata; class Mammalia; order Rodentia; family Cricetidae; genus Peromyscus; species Peromyscus maniculatus. The sequence continues at coordinate 158,120,457 of NC_134853.1, forward strand.
CTACTCTCCATGCAGACTGTTAAGGGCCGCTGGGCTTGTGGGAGTGGGGCACCAGAGATAAGACTTGCCTTCTGGACTGGAAAAATGGCTCAGTGGTTAAGGGCACTGGCTGCCCTTCCAGAGGTCCTGAGTTCAATTCCCAGCAACCACATGGTGGCTCACAACCATCTGTAATGAGATCTGGTGCCCTCTTCTGGTGTGCAGGCATATATGCAGGCAGAACACTGTATACATAATAAATAAACTTTAAAAAAAAAGAAGCATCTGGGAGTAACCCTTGGTTGAGTGTCCTCATGTCTCTTTCCTCTAGCAAAAACCTGGCAGTGCTGGGGATGGGAATCCGGCCAGCTTTCCTGAGACATCTAAGGCACAGGTAGCGTATGGCATTGGGCGGGCAGGGTGTGTTCCTGGGTGAAGTGGCAGACCTGGGGACCCAGGAGGCCACCCAAGGAAGCCAAGATCAACTGAGGCTAGCAGGTCCCCTTGAGTTCCCAGCTTCAGGAAGGGTCTAAGTACTGTCAGTTAAGTAGCATGTCTTGTCCTTTCTCATGGCAAGATGAGGAGGCAGACTCCTGGGATCTGTCCTCCTCATTTCCTTCTCTGAGCCTTGGCTTCCCCATTCATCTGGGGTCTCCACAGCTGGCAGAGCCAGGTGGCATTCTGTGGTGCACTTGTTGGCACTAAAGGCACTGACAGGAGGCACAGGTCTTGGTTGTGGCCTCATATCTGGAGCTTTTCCCTTCTTTCCTCATCCACAGTCAACGCCAATCTGGGAACTCTCTGCCTCCTTGTACACGGTTGTTGTACACACTGTCTTCCTTCCGAGATGTACACGGCCGTTGTGCACACTGTCTTCCGAGATGTACACGGCCGTTGTACACACTGTCTTCTGAGATGTACACGGTCATTGTACGCACATAGTAGTTATACGCAGCTGGCTTTTTTTTTTCCTCCGACACAGGCTTTCTCTGTGTAACAATCCTGGCTATCCTGAATCTTGCTCCGATGACTTTCTTATTTTCTATTTTGTCTTTTGAGATAGTGTTTCTCTGTGTAACCCTGGTTATGCTGGAACTTTCTTTGCAGATCAGGTTAACCCTGAACTCAGAAATCCACCCCCCTGACTCTGTCTCGAGTGTTGTGATTAAATCCGTGTGCTGCCACACGCGGCTTCGGGCTCCCCCTGGAGTGCACACTGGAGCTGTAATGTCATTTATTCAGTCAGAAACCTTGTTTCTGCCGTGGGATTTGGCTCTTTACTTTCTTAGGCATGTTTCCCTCCCGGCCTAGTCCCTTCTCTAGGGGATTTGCACTGTCTTTAGACACACTATAGGGAGTTTATTGTTGACCTGTGTTGTGTGTACCTCTAGGACCCTCTGGCTTGCTTCAACCAAACCTACACCATTAACCTCTACTTAGTGGAGACAGGTCGCCGGCTGCTGGACACTACCATTTCCTTCAGTCTGGAGCAGAAGGGCACTCGTCCTGAGCGGGTAGGCGACAGACAACCTTGGCCTTCTCACCCTGTTCTGTGGGCTTCGTCTCCTTGGGGCCGGGCCATAGCTGTGGCCCTGGATCAGGGCTTTCAGAACAAGACTCCTAGTTCCTCCAGAGCCACTGCCTGGTTATAAATTACAGCAAAGTGGAGACTGCTGCTGCTGCTGTTGAGATTTATTTATCATTATGTGCATGAGTGCTTTGCTTGCCTGTATGTGTGTGCACCGCATGAGTACATGGGACATTTGATCCCTGGTACTGGAGTTACAGATAGTTGTGAGCTTCCGTGTGGGTGCTGGGAATTGAGCCTGGGCCTTGTGAAAGAGCAGCCAGTTCTCTGACTCTCCGGCCTACTGCTGCTGTTCTGCCCGGCTGTCAGTGTGCACGAGGCCCTTTTTGTTTATGCAGTAATCCAGAGGCCATCTTGGCAGTCTTGTGGATTGGTCTTTACTGACCTGGTTTGTGAATGGTGGCCCAGGGCATTTTGAGTCATGGAGCTAGCAAGACATGTTGCTGGGGCTCAGACCCCAGACTGACTCCCCGTATGTACTTGTCTTACCCAGTGTTCTTCTGGGGATATTGAATTGTGTCCCTCAGCTTCTGGGCTGGTTCTGGCCTGGCCTCCTGCTCACCTTGTGGGGTGCAACTGAGGCATGAAGGGATGACAGTCCCGTCAAGTACTGCCCTTTGTGGACAGATGAGAGAGCTCAGCTCATTGCTCTGTTGACTCTGAAGAATGTGTGCTCTCTTGCTGGTGTCCAGATGATCACTGTATTGTCTAGACATCACATCATGCCATGACCTGGACCTCAGCTGACTCCCAACCCTTTGAACTTTGGGGTCCGATGCCTTGGAGCCATTTGGCTTCTTACTGTTCGGTTTATAGCTGTACATCCAGGTGTTCTTGAAGAAGGATGACTCGGTGGGCTACCGGGCCTTGGTACAGACACAGGACCATCTGCAGCTGTTCCTACAGCAGCTAGGTGAGTGCCCCATAAGCCATTTGTGTTTCTGCCTGCTCTGAATTCCAGTCATGTGTGGGAGAGGTGTGTGTGTGTGTGGGGGGGGGGAGGCTTGGTGTACCCTGAGAATTTTCTCAGTTCCTAGGGGCATGAAATGTGATATAGAATACTCCTCATTTGACTTTTGACCCCAGCCTCATGAGATCTTTTACATAAGACTGGAATTCTGAACCCCCTCTAAGAGTCTTCTCAGGGCTAGGGAGCCAGACTGAGCTATTGCAAACTGGTTTCCTGTAGCTGGAAAGGTGGTGTTGTGGAGCCGAGAGGAGTCCCTGGCTGAAGTGGTGTGCCTGGAGATGGTGGACCTGCCCCTGACTGGGGCACAGGCTGAACTGGAAGGAGAATTTGGCAAGAAGGCAGGTATGAACCCAGGGAGGCTGCTCCAGGGAGGGTTAGCTGGGCTTATGAACCTCACTGTGCTCCTGGCTTCTGATTCAGCCTGATGTTTTGAAGGAGTCCCATGGCTAGTTTTCAGTGCATCAGTGGTTTATGCAGCTACAGTTTCACCGAGTCCCTCTAGTGAGTGATCCTGAGACAAAAATGTCTTCACTTTATAGTTAGTTGTGAATGCCTTTGGCCAGGACCTAAAAATTGTCAGGCTCCATGTCAGACACTTCCACCCGTTGTCTCAACTGCAACAGCCACGTGTGCCTAGAGATGCCTGACTGGGCATAGCCCTGTGTTCTCTGAGTCAGCAATGGCTCCACTGTTGGTCATCTGATAAACTTGGTTCATTCCTCTCCAGTCCAGGTCAGCCCCCCCCTCCCCCCAATCTATTCAGCCAGTTATCTAGTAGGCAGCTGTTGAGGGCTTCTGGGTGAGGTACGCCGCTAGGTTTTGTACGTTTTCTTAAGCTGAGAATTAACTGGACTTTACTATCTATTTCTGCTGCTGGACCCAGCGATTCAAGGTAAATCCTCTTCTTGCTGCCTGTTGCGCCTTGCTTGCCCACATGGCTAGCCTGTGGCTCATTGTTTTTTTGACTTGCATCAGTGAGACACACACCGTGTATGTGTGGACTGCTCTGCCTGTGACTTGCTTCTCTGCCTCTCCTTGAGTTGAGGTTGGTAGAAAAGAGATGAGCAAAGAGAATACTCACAGAGACCCACCTGTTTCTCTCTCCTGAGTGCTGGGATTTAAAGGCATGTGCCACCACTGCCCTGCTAAAATAATACTCTCAAGGAGCACTGCCCATGCACCAGGTGCCATACACAATCCCAAGTAGATGTCATAGGATCTGTTCTTTGTAACAGGCCTCTGAGTTGCATGCCATTTAATAGATGACGGACCAAAGGCACAAAGGTTAAGCACATTTTTCAGGGTCACACAACAGTAGGGGTTAGAGCCTGGATTTCATTTCGAGCCTGTCAGACTCCCAAGACCCTCCTCCTTACCATGGTATCATGCACCTGTCACATCTCTGTTGGAGGACACTTTCAGGGAGAGGCCTCACCAATGGAGTCGGGGCAAAGGAGAATGATAGCCTTAGGAATAGGTGCAGGAAGGGATGCTGGGAGCAGGTTAACAAAGTAGAATGAAGCAGTGGGAGATGGAAGCACCATTCATGCATGCACTTGGTCCCACTGCACCTGAGACCCATACTTCTTTGGCTTTGTTGTGGCACCAAGATGCCTTTCCCTGGTCTTCCCAGCATGGCTACATCCTGCATGGCTGATTCCTTGCCTCTCGGTCTCCTATTACAAGATTCTAGGCAGGTGAAGTCCTAAGGCCAGGGAAGGAGGTTTTGGAAGCTTGTGCATGGCTGTACCAGAGTGTGGGACCGCTGGCATCATACACAGACTGCCCCTTGAACCCGTGGCCTGAGTGTGAATGACTGGAAGGTTCTACAGGAGAGGGAGAGGTCCCTCCTGAGAAAGCACACATCTTCTTGCTGGACTCCTAGTCTGATGGGAGTGCCTCCCCTCTTCCCCAACACCAGACGGCTTGCTGGGCATGTTCCTGAAACGTCTGTCATCTCAGCTCATCCTGCTCCAAGCCTGGACTTCCCACCTCTGGAAAATGTTCTACGATGCTCGGAAGCCCCGAAGCCAGATTAAGAATGAGATCAACATTGACACATTGGCCAGAGATGAGTTCAACTTGCAGAAGATGATGGTGATGGTAACAGCCTCAGGCAAGGTGAGCATGTGAGCCCTAGAAAGCAAACGCCAGGTGCAGGCACAGGCAGCAGAATTGCTGTGTTCCAGTTTGCAAGGATTGAGTCAATTCTTCGTTTCTTTCTAGCTGTGAGTCACGTATTTGTTTTCTTCCAGCTCTTTGGCATTGAGAGCAGCTCTGGCACCATCCTGTGGAAACAGTATCTGCCCAATGTTAAGCCAGACTCCTCCTTTAAGCTGATGGTCCAGAGGACTACTGCTCATTTTCCCCACCCGCCTCAGTGCACGCTGCTGGTGAAGGACAAGGTGAGGCCAGGCATGCTGACTGGAGCCACCATGTGTTGCCTTGGGCATTCTATGAGAAGCTCTTGGGTTTGAGGTCTTGTTCCTGCCGTTTTCTGGCCTCGGTGGAGGAACCATCCAGCTCTGATGTGGAACTGGCTGGGAACCCAGTCCTCCTTCAGCTGGTGCTTTCCCTTCACAGTGAGGCTGTCCCCGTGAGCTAAGTGGCTGTTTCTATGAGAGCAAATGGGACACAAAACTATTGTGATTTCTGCCTTTAGAATTTGAATGGATTCATTCTAGCTATATTGTGAGGTCGGGTTTGGTAGATCCTTTTTTGAATCCAGCAATCATGAGATTGCTGAATTATGCTTGACTTGTTTTTTTGGGGGAGAGGGTCTCACTGTGTAGCTCTGGCTGGCCTGAAACTAGCTATATAGACCAAGCTGGCCTGGAACTTGCAGAGATCTGAAGGGCTAGGATTAAAGGTGTGTACTACTACCTTGGCCTGGTCTTGACTTTGATTTGCTCTTTCTTAGCTAGAGTTGGAGACAGAATCAGTCTAGGCCTTTCCCTTTTTACATCAGCCTAGGGGACCAGTCATCTTTGGTCAAGGGTTTACTTTCCACTAAGATGGCAGGAAGCAGGGAGTTCCTCGTGGTCCTCAGCATCCCAGGGTCACCTGTAGGATGTTGCTCCTTCTGTGTTGGAATCTGACTGTTCTCTGCCCATTGTAGGAAACAGGAATGAGCTCTCTGTTTGTCTTCAACCCCATTTTTGGCAAGTGGAGCCAGGTGGCTCCCCCAGTGCTGAAGCGCCCCATCTTGCAGTCCTTGCTTCTCCCAGTCATGGATCAAGACTACGCCAAGGTGCTGCTGTTGGTGGATGATGAATACAAGGTGCTTTGTCTTGGGGGGATGGGGTCTTCTGTGTGGAGCTGGGTATGGGGTGGGTGTCAGACATGCACTGGGACAGAAGTGGCCACACACTACACAGCACATGTTTGTCATCAGGCCACCCTCAGCAACATGACTGCCCTGGTGAGCACCTAGGTTCATAAGGGGCACACCACTACACCTGGCCAGTCTTTTTTCTTTTTTTATGAGTTGATTTATGTGTTTGTGCACATCAGTGCAGGTATCTGTAGAGGCTGGAAGCATCAAATCCCCCTGGAGCTGGAATTATAGGTGGTTGTAAGTCCCCTGATATGCGTTCTGAGAATTTAACCCATGGCCTCAGAAGAACAGTCCATGCTCTTAACTACTGAGCTAACTCTCCAGCCTCTAACTCTGAAGTTCTTTTGATTGTTTGGCTTTTGGTTTTTGGTGTTTGGTTTTTGAGACAGGGTTTCTCTGTGTGGCTCTGGCTGTCCTAGAATTCACTCTATAGACCAGGCTGTCCTTGAACTCACAGAGATCCTCATGCCTCTGCCTCCTAAGTGCTGGGATCAAAGGCATGTGCCACCACCACCACCCAGCAACACTGAGGTTCTTAACAGAGCCTTATTTAAGCCTTAAATAGATCCAGTGACTGGTTTTATGGTTCACTGTTTCATGCTTAGAGCTTTCTTTAGTAGGCAAGCACTAATGGCTCTTGAGAAATGGGCTTCAAGGTTTCTGAACTTGTGTGTAACACTGCTGGGCTATCTGGGTTTTTCAAGGTCACAGCTTTTCCAGCTACTCGGAATGTCTTGCGACAGCTACATGAACTTGCTCCCTCCATCTTCTTCTACTTGGTGGATGCAGAGCAGGGGCGGCTCAGTGGATATCGGCTTCGGAAGGTAGGGAAGAAGCAGCTGGCTGTCCTTGTGAGGCACTGTGGCTCTTTCCTGTGGTTTGGCCACAGTGGCCTGATGCCCGATTCAAAGGCTCCCATTTGTTCATATGGGTGTTGTTTTAATTTTGGCACGGTGGCTGAGCCTTAATCTGCTGCTGTTTTAGCCAGCAATTGCCACTCTGCAGTTATTGGCCTGCTTCTCTGGCAGCTGCCCGGCTGCTCAGGCTGCAGCCTGGTGGGAATTCTGTTCCCACAGGCACTGGCTTGGCCATTGAGGCTAAAGGTAGCTTCACCTAAATCTCTATTGTTTTATTTATAAATAAAGCTCGAGATTCAAAGACTGGGGTGAAGCCTAGCTAACCTTTCCTTGCTGTTGTTTCTGAAAGAGAGCTTCCTTCCCCTCTGCCAAACAAAGCCTTGATACTCCAAACCCCTCCCTACTACTTCCAGATGCCCTCTGATGCTCTAGGATTACTTTCTGTCAACTAGTTGCTAACTCAGCCTCCTGACCCAAGGTTAATTTTATTTAATTAACACAAATACGAACTTGGGGTTCACAGTATGGTTGAATATCCCCCAACACTGGGTGGGCAGGTACTTTGTGGTGGACTTAGTCCTCAGTGCTTTGGGTAGAGCAGTGCATAGTGGTGTCCTATATAGAGATCCTGAAGCCCAGAAAGGGTGCGTCATGCTGCTCTGAGGATGGAGGCAGGGGCCGCGGGTGAGGGTTGAGTTGAGCGTTTATACAAAAGCAAATTTCAACAGAGTGTTGCTTTGGACTCTCTTTCCAGAAATGGGTCAGTTGGCTCTAAAGGGGTTCAGCCCTTCCCAGTATCCATGCATGCTGGCTCTGAAGTTCACAGTAGGCTGGCCTTGGTAGCAGGGCCTACCTAGAGGGAACTTTGGGTGGTGTTTGGTCACCAGAGAGCCTTCCTCTTCTGTCCTTTAAATGTCTTGAGAGGTAAAGCAAGAACAGCAATCAGCAGCTTAGACTCAGCTGCTGGGATTAGTACTTCAGTTTCATTGCTTGCTGGCTTTGTAATCCGGCACATACTATGTCTGCAGCCCTGTTTTCATGTCTATGAAGTAAGATGGTGAGGTAACAGGGAAAGGCACTCACTGCAAAGCTTGACAATCTAAGTGTTGTCTCTCAAACCCACATGCTGGAAGGAGAAAACTAACGTTCACAGGTGGTTCTCTGACCTCTACATGCATACACAAACAAACAAACAAACAAATAAATACACAAATAATAAATAGATGTAAAAAAATAAGATCATGACATAGCCTGAGAAACTAAGTTTTATTTTTATTATTTTCTTTGCATACATATATGTCTGTGTGTCACCTGCATGCCTGGTTCCCTTAGAGGCCAGAAGAGGTTATTAGATCCCTTGTGATAGGAGTTCAGACTATTGAGCTGCCATGTGGGTGCTCAGAAATGAACCCAGGTCCTCTAGAAGAACAACTAGTGCTCTCACCCATGGAGCCACCTCTACATCTCTGCTGTTAGTTTTAATTATGTGTATATGTGTTCATGTAAGGGCATGCGTGTAGGTGCCAGTGGATGTAAGAAGAGAATGCTGAGCCCCTGGGAGTTGGAGTCACACTACTGTGAGCCTTCTGATATGGGTGTTAGGAGCTGAACCTGGGTCCTCTGGAAGAGCAACCAGTGCTTTTGCTTCAGATAGTGGTTTGCCACTGAACTGTAGCACGAATCTTAAAAGGTCTTATTAATAAAAACAAACCTGCCGGGCGGTGGTGGCGCACGCCTGTAATCCCAGCACTTGGGAGGCAGAGGCAGGCGGATCTCTGTGAGTTCGAGGTCAGCCTGGGCTACAGAGTGAGTTCTAGGAAAGGCGCAAAAGCTACACAGAGAAACCCTGTCTCGAAAAACCAAAAACAAACAAACAAAAAAACAAACCTGAGGCCAGTTATTGGGGTGAATGCTGGAAGATCAGAGAAGCAGAACAAGCCACAGCTAACTCACCTCACCAGTTCCTCAACTGATCCTGTTTCCTCAGACTGGAAGCCACTGAGTCCTTATCCAAATGAATCTCAGCTGAACTGCTTCCTAAAAGCTTAAATGCTTAACCAGCCTAGTTTCTGGTTTTCACACCTTATATACCTTTCTGCTTTCTGCCCTCGCTTCCTGGGATTAAAGGCTCACTTTCTGGGATTAAAGGCATGTGTCACCATGCCTGGCTGTTTCCAATGTGGCCTTGAACTTACAGAGATCCATATTTCTGCCTCTGGAATGCTAGGATTAAAGGCGTGAGTGCCACCATTTTCTAGCCTCTGTATCTAACGGCTGTTCTGTCTCTGACCCCAGATAAGTTTATTAGGGTACACAATATTTTGGGGAATACAATACCACCACACTGAACCATTTCTCCAGCCCCTATTAATAACATTTTTATTAAAAATATTAGAGGGGCCAGAGACATGGCTCAGTGGCGAAGAACACTGGCTACTCGTACAGCAGACCTGGGTTTGTTCCCCTGCACCCTCATGGCAACATGTGACTCCAGCCCCAGGGGAATCTAACAATCTTCTGACCTCCTGTGCTGCACAAACATATATGCAGGCAAAACACCCACATATGTAAAATAACCAGGACTACATAGTGAGTTCCGAGACAGCCAGCATATGAAGAGAGACCCTATCTAAAAAAAAAGAAAGAAAGTAAAAAGATCCCCTGAGCAAATATACACATCCCTGTATCCCATTCCCAGCTATCCTTGCCAGCTGTTTGCTGTGTGCTGCATAGCTGTATGGACACATGCATCTACATGTCTCATAAAATTATGTCTTTCTCAAAGAGAACAGATCTATATTTATTTTACTTATTTGCATTTTCACTTAATGTCTTTTCTGCTTAGACCTCCCTCCCTCCCTCTCTCCCTCCCTCCCTTCCTCCCTTTCTTTGTCTCTCTTTTTTAATTTTTTTGAGACAGAGTTTTTCTGTCTAACAGCCCTGACTGCCCTGGAACTCGCTCTGTAGACTAGGCTATCCTAGAACTTGTTCTGTAGACCAGGCTGGCCTCGAACTCACAGACATCCGCCCGCCTCTGCCTCCTGAGTGCTGGAATTAAAGATATGCATCACCACTAACGGCCCAGCTCTGCTTCATTATTTTTTTCAGAAACCCTACTCATTTATTTGTTTATTTTGAGGCAGGATCTTACTGTGTAGTTCAGGCTGGCCTTGAACTCATGGTATCCTCTTGTCTCAACTTCCTGAGTTCTGGGATTATAAATTGAGGTCCATTCCCAGCTCCTTTAGTGTTTTTCTTTCTTATTTTCTTTCTTTTTTTTTGAAAAAGATTTATCTATCTATCTTTATCTATCATCCATCCATCCATCCATCCATCTATCTATCGTGTGCTAGGGTTTTGCCTTTATATACTATGTAAGAGGGTACTTGATTGCTTGGAACTGGAGTTACAGACAATAGTGAGCTACCATGTGGGTGCTGAGAATTGAACTCAGGTCCTTTGAAAGAGCAGCCAGTGCTCTTAACTGCTGAGCCATCACTCCAGCCCCTCTTTTTTTTTTTTTTAATAATTTATTTTTATTTTATGTGCATTGATGTTTTGCCTGCATGTATGTCTGTGAGGGTGTCGGGTCCCCAAAACTGAAGTTACAGACAGTTGTGAGCCACCATGTGGTGCTGGGAATTGAACCCGGGTCCTTTGAAAGAGCAGTCAGTGCTCTTAACAACTGAGCCATCTCTCCAGCCTCCCTTTCTTGTTTTCTAATTTAAAAAATTACATTTATTTATTCTGTATGAGTATAGGGAAGTATGTATGTGTATATGCGTATACAAGCATGAGCCCACATGCCATGACACTCATGTGGAGATCAGAGCTCAGAGCATACCTTACAGTAATTGTTTCTCTCCTTCCATCATGTGGGTTTCAGGGATCGAACCCTGGTTGTCAGGCTTGGTGGCAAGCCCCTTTACCAGCTGAGCCATCTTACCAGGCCTAGTATCTTTCTTTGAGTTAAAATCTTACTGTGAAGCCCTGCCTGGTTACAAGTCTTGCTTTTGTGTGTGTATACATGTGTGTGAGGTGTAAGTGCACATGTATGCATATGTATCGTGACTAGAGGACAATGTTGGATGCCATCTCTCAGGTGCCAGCCACCTTGTTGTTTAACTTTGTGGAGTTTCTCACTGGTGTGGAGCTCACTGAGTAGGCTAGGCTGGCTCGCCAGTGAACCCCTGGGGACCTTCTGTCTTCACCTTCCCCGTGCTGGGATTACAAGTGCAGCCACCAACAGACTTCCTTTATCTGGGTGTGGGAATCCAACTCAGCAAGTACATCACTGACTAATCTATCCATCCAGCCTAAGCCGAGTCTGTCCCTGGTCCTTCTAGTCCACAGGACTCAGATACCGCACTGCAGGCTGGGTCAGCCGTGGGACGCCTCTGACTCCATATCTGGCCCTGGCCTATCTCCCACTCACAAGTGCTCTTGCTCTTCCCTAGGATCTCACCACGGAACTGAGTTGGGAGCTCACCATTCCCCCAGAAGTGCAGCGGGTCGTCAAGGTTAAGGGGAAGCGCAGCAGCGAACACGTGCACTCCCAGGGCCGGGTGATGGGGGATCGAAGTGTGCTCTACAAGGTATGCTGCAGCCTGGCAATGAGGAAGGCCGGCTTTTATTTATTGATGTGTAGAATTTTAGATTTATTTTTATGAGACAGAGTCTCATATAGCCCTGGCTGGCTTGAAACTCACTTTGTAGATAGACCAGGCTCCCCTTGAACTCATAAAGATCACCCTGCCGCTGAGTGTTGGGATTAAAGGTATGCGCTAACATGCCCTACTTATTATTCTGTATATGTGGGGATGGGGCATGCACTGTGGCATGTGTGGAGGTCAGAGGACAACTTGTGGGAGTTGACTGTCTTCTTCCACCATGGGGGTCCTGGTGTTTGGACTCAGGTTGACAGGAGGCTTGGTGGCAAGTATCTTCACCTGCCGAGGCATTTCACTGGCCCAAGAAAGGCTTTAAGGAAAGTTAGTGGTGAAATTCTGGTCAACTTATTTGATTCCTGTGTATTGATGTCTGTGAAATGTGTGTGTGTGTGTGTGTGTGTGTGTGTGTGTGTGTGTGTGTGTGTGTCAGCGCGAGCTGTAGATGTACTCAAGGCTTCTGGCATGCTAGAAAAAGTACTCTGCCACCCAGCTATGTACCCAGCCTAAACAAATATACCTTCCTCTGCTGGTTGTGGACATCATGTGAGCTGTTCGTCTTCTCCCAGTGCTTGCTGTGTGGCCCTTGCTTGATGCTAGTTTTATTAATAGTACAGGTATGACTACAGTCTTCTGGGGTTAAAGGTTAATCAGTCCATCAGGTGATTTGTGGGTTACAAGCTACCTTAGAGAACGGTGGTACACTTTAATTCCATTACTCAGAAGGCTGAGGTGGGAGGATTGTAAATTTAAGGCCAGCTTAGACTGCATAGTAACATTGTGTCTCAAAAGAAAGGGGTGGTGGTGAGCTAGATGGCCCAGCAGACAAGGCACTTGCAGCTGGCTTTGGTCCTCAGAGCTCCATGGGGTGGGGGCTGTATCATAAGGTTTTGAAGAGGATTAAGGGACGTGCAAGGCATGCAGTGTGGCCCCAGTCTCAGAATACTTAAAGCAAACATTGAATTGAGAAACCACTTAGGGAGCTGCTGCTCTGCTCCACAGTGCTGGGTTCCGTTGCCAAGTGCCTGAGCTCCTTATCGGTCTCCAGCCCCAGGGCTCCCAGGAGATCCAAGTCCGTGACATGCTATCACGGCTCCTAAAGTTGGTCATTGTGGTTTCCCTCCCTAGAGTCTGAACCCCAACCTGCTGGCGGTGGTGACAGAGAGCACGGATGTCCACCATGAGCGCACCTTTATTGGCATCTTCCTCATTGATGGTGTCACTGGCCGCATCGTCCACTCCTCTGTGCAGAAGAAGGCCAAGGGCCCCGTCCACCTCGTGCATTCAGAGAACTGGGTGGTGGTAAGGAGTCACTGCCAGGGACACAGAAGCCCAGAAGGTCCCCGAATCTTAGGTTCTTTCCAGAAACAGCAGCCACTTAGCTTTCTCAATATCCCAGCTCCCTGAAAAGCAGCAGATGGGGTGGGACCTGGGGGTCAGATCTGACTGCTTGGGCTTGAGCTCTGCTCTTCCCATTCCTGACTGTAGAACCTTGAACTAATCTTGTGAGCTCTTGGTTGCATTGTGAAATAAAGACAGTAGTAGTCTCCTCCAGGCTAGCTCAGAACAGTGCACCTCATAAGCTCGCAGAGGGTGGCTGCTGTTACTATGACTCCAGAGAACGTGGGCAGTTCCTGTGTCATGGACAACATTGGACAGCCTAGACAAAGCCTTCATGGAAGTTAGTAAAATGGCAACAAGGAAGAAGAGCGTGGGACAACTGGGTCTTTTCCTCTCTGGTCTGCAGCTGCTGTTAATGGCATCTGTAGTACAACTTTCCTTTTCAGTTGATTCGGCACTAAACCCAGATTGCCTCCCCTTCTGCCCACAGTACCAGTACTGGAACTCTAAGGCTCGGCGCAATGAGCTGACCGCCCTGGAGCTCTACGAGGGCACTGAGCAGTATAATGCCACCGCCTTCAGTTCCCTAGACCGTCCCCAGCTGCCTCAGGTCCTCCAGCAGTCCTACATCTTCCCCTCCTCCATCAGTGCCATGGAGGCTACCATCACCGAGCGTGGCATCACCAGCCGGCACTTGCTCAGTGAGTGTTGGGAGGAGGGCTTCACACTGAAGTGGGGATGCACTGCCAGCAGAGACAGGTTCACACTGAAGTGGGGGTGCACTGCCAGCAGAGACTGGTTCACACTGAAGTGGGGATGCACTGCCAGCAGAGACAGGTTCACACTGAAGTGGGGATGCACTGCCAGCAGAGACAGGTTCACACTGAAGTGGGGGTGCACTGCCAGCAGAGACAGGTTCACACTGAAGTGGGGGTGCACTGCCAGCAGAGACAGGTTCACACTGAAGTGGGGGTGCACTGCCAGCAGAGACAGGTTCACACTGAAGTGGGGATGCACTGCCAGCAGAGACAAGTTCACACTGAAGTGGGGGTGCACTGCCAGCAGAAACTAGACTTTCTTTCTCTTTGCTTAGTTCAGCTTTGATGGCTTTTGCTCAGTCCTCGATTCTCATGAACCATTTCCATTCTTTGGTGCTTTCTCGAGTTCAGAAATCCATCCCTAATGTCTATTTGTTTTAGTTATATATATATTTAGATTAGCATACAAAATAATGTGTCATTAGTCTTTGTTGTTATTTATGCCCTTCCCCCACTCACCCCTTCCCCCTCTGTTGGTTTCTTCCCTCCCTCTACAAAGTCCATCTTCTTCCATGTAGCGTGGAGTTCCCTAGGCTCTCTTTCTTTTTCCCCCACCATCTCGTCCTTTTCTTTGTGTCCTCTTTCTACTTTTTATGACCTTGGCGCGCGCGCACACACACACACACACACACACACACACACACACACACACACACACACAGAAACTTAAGTCCTTTTGCGTATGAGAGAAAGTATGGAACTTGTCCTTCTGTGTCTGACTCTCCATGTCATTCTTTGTTGTTGTTTGAGACTGGATCTTACATGGCCCAAGATAGTCTCGAACTCCTAATCTTCCTGCCTCCACCTCTTGAATGCCCAGCATCCTGATTTGTTTGTTTTTGAGACAGACATAGCTCTGGTTGTCCTAGAACTCACTATGTAGACCAGTCTGGCCTCTAATCCCTCTCTGAGATCCTCTCTCTGCCTTCCAAGTGCTGGAATTCAAGGTTTCATCACCATGCCTGACTCTGAGATCATTTATTTTTTATTTTTTATTTTTTTGGCTTTTCGAGACAAGATTTCTCTGTGTAGCTTTGTGCCTTTCCTGGAACTCACTCTGTAGCCCAGGCTGGCCTCGAACTCACAGAGAGTTCTGCCTCCCAAGTGCTGGGATTAAAGGCGTGCGCCACTGCTGCCCGGCTGTTTTAAACTCTTAATTGTAAACTTCTATGTAACTCCAAACCAGGAGATAGCGAAGAGAGCACCATGTACTTGTATCCCAGGTCTTAAGGGTCCCCAAGTGGCCACACCCCAGGGGCATGTACCCCAAGGTCCTAGGCAGGTGTAAAGGCTACCTGCTACCTCACTAGGGGCGGTGCTTCAGGGATGGCTCAAACAGCCACCTATGGCCCTCATTCAGGATTAGGAAATGTGAACCTTCATTTCTTCCTGTGCAGTTGGGCTGCCTTCTGGAGCGATCCTTTCCCTCCCCAAGGCCTTGCTGGATCCCCGGCGTCCTGAGATCCCGACAGAACAAAGCAGGTGAGACAGCTGGGGGCAGAAGGTTCTGACTGTCAGGAACTTAAGCCCGCTGATAAGGTTAGTCCTCAGTCTGCCATGCTGGGGGCTGAGGTGCACAAATGACCATGAGCTCTACCTCCTGGAGCTGATGTCTCGGTGGGAACTGGCGTTAAGTAACAAGCCAAGTGACTGGAGAAGAGTACGGGACAGCTGTGAGTGTGTGGGGGAGAACTGGAGAGCAGGCCTGGGAACTCCTTTGGGAAAGGTGATCTGAAGGTGGTTGGTGTAGCTCCTGCTGTGTGGTACCTGAGGAGACTGTTCCAGGCAGAGGGAGCATCGCCAAGGCCCTGGAGTCCCGTCTCGAGTATGAGGGCGCACACCTGGAGCAGTGAAGGGTGGAGAGGCCTAGGGAGGAAGAAGGTGAGGAAGGGGCAGGCTGGGGAGGAGGCCTGGAGCTCATCGATTGTTCACCATTAGCGTGAACGCTTCCCTTCCCTGCCATCTGGGCCTGTCTCCTCCCCTATGTTCTGAAGTCTTTTCTCTTCGGGCTACCCAGAAGTGGGCAGTGGGAGGAACAGGAGGATGGCTTGGAGCAGGCAAGGGGTGGAGCTAGAAAGGTGACAGGCTTTCCGAGGGTGAATGGGACTGAGGACTTCACTGGTGTGAGGAGCAGGAGTCGCCAGTGGTCCAGCATGCTGGTTTGAAATGGCCTGACTCCTCTCTGGTGTGCAGTGCCAGGTTTCCTTCGTTTGGTTCTGGAGACCGGAGCTCACTAGCCCAGGTTGGCCTTGAACTTGAGGCAGTCCTCCTATCTCAGCCTCCTAAGTATAGCCCTTCACCGTTCATTCAGCTGCTGCGTTTGTACGACCTAACTCAAGTACTCCTCAAAGGAGATTCAAGGTTTGATGTGTGTCCTGGAGCCTTCCCAGGTCCCAGGAAGGGCAGCCATGAAAGAGATCCCATCACAGCAGTTTTTAGAGTCCCTGTCCCTCTGCTGTGTTTTGCAGAGAGGAGAACCTGATCCCGTATTCTCCAGATGTCCAGATCCACGCAGAGCGATTCATAAACTATAACCAGACAGTCTCTCGAATGCGAGGCATCTACACAGCACCATCAGGCCTGGAGTCCACTTGTTTGGTGAGTGGCCCCATGTGGCATCTGCAGTGTGGCTTTGTGCCTTGAGGATCCCATCTCCTTCCTGACAGAGTCTGAGGTGCTGGTGACTCACTGGCTGCCTTTCTTTCCCAGTTCTCATTCTGTCTGTCTTTCAGGTTGTGGCCTACGGTTTGGACATTTACCAAACTCGAGTTTACCCGTCCAAGCAGTTCGATGTCCTCAAGGATGACTATGACTATGTGCTAATCAGCAGTGTCCTTTTTGGCCTGGTGTTTGCCACCATGATTACAAAGAGGCTGGCACAGGTGAAACTCCTCAATCGAGCCTGGCGGTAAAACAGGAGCATCCTGCCAGAGTGGAGAGCCTCGGGGAAGAGGGTCAGCTAAGGAGCTGTGGCCGTGGATTGGTGGATCGGTGAAGTTGGACTGGGCTCTCATCTCACTGAATTTGGGGGAAGAAGATGACCTTCTTGTAGAACTGCTGGGATCCAGTGGCGCGCAGTCCTTGTGGGACGGAGAGCCGCCGCAGCGAGCGTCTCCATGCATCTGACCCACTGCTCTGTTTCCTTTATCTGTCCATCTATGGAGATTCTGGGCCTTTTTGCTTTTGCTTTTTCCTTTTATGAGACCTCTGGTTTTTCTCTTTGGAGGCTGTTTAAATCGACTTTAGTTAGCCTTCTGTGTCTCTAGTCTTACTAGAAATCCTCTGACAACTTGTTCTCCGTCTCTTGCTTTCAAGCCTGATGGGTCTGCTCTGCCTTAAAGGTGCATTTGGCTGCCTGACCCTGGTGGGGCCAATGCCAGAGGCGTTCTTAGCTACATATAGTCTGAGGACTGATGCCACCCCATGGCTTCTCTCTGAAATCACAGAAGTTGAGGGTTTCATACATAGAGTCAGAATTGATTTTAACTAAGCTTTTTGTTCCATGCTGTCATTCGTATGGTTGAGCCACCATTTGATTCGACCTACCAAAGCCAAGTAATTTGGCTTCTCACCCACAGCCTGTGCTTGTCTCTTGAGCTATAGCAGAGATGAAGTCTTTTTCCTTTTTTAAAAAAATTAAATATTTTTGGTTTTTCAAGACAGGAGTTCTGTGTAGCCCTGGCTGTCCTGGAATTCAGTCTGTAGACCAGGCTGGCCTCAACTGAGAGATCTGCCTGCCTCTGCCTCCCGAGTGCCAGCATTAAAGGCATGTGCCACTATGCCTGGCTTAGCACTAAAGCTTTTTAAAGCTACCAAATTATCTGAGCCTTGATGAGATTTTTTGACATCCCAGCATCCCATATCTCACTGTTCCTGCTGGCCCCACTAGACATCCTATGGCCCCATTGGAGAGAGGGGCCTTTGTTAAAAAAAGAAAACTTATTTATTCTTAATTTAGATTTGTTCTGTTGTTCTGAGGAAGAGTTTTTCTCTGTAGCTCAGGCTGACCTCAAGCTTGCAGCTCCCTCCTGCCTGTCCTTCCGGTGTTGGCATTACAGATGTTTGCCACCATGTTGGCAGAGTGCAAATTTCGAATCTCATTGGTATAATTTTCTGTGTGGCATTAGGGATAGAATCCAGGGTCTCATGCTAGGCAGGTTCTCTGTACCCAGCTCTCCATAAGGTGAGCCGTGTGCCTGTTATTTTTCTTAAGCAGTTTTTAAATTTTACTGATTGAAGTTTTGGGGGGCCTGCAAGGAGGATGCTGGGACTCAAACCCAGGGCCTCACATGTGTTAGCGCACACTCTACTTCTACTACTGAGTTACAACCTCAAACACATGCAACCTTTTTACTCATTTTATTTTTTTGAGACGTGGTCTTACTATACAGCCCTGTCTGGCCTGGAACTAGCTATGTATACTAGGGCTGGGCTCCTGTGTGGGGAGTGTGTGCTCTACTGTCTGGCTAGGTTTCTGTATGGGGTATGTGTGTACTCCTGTGTGGGTGTGTGTGCACTCCTGTGTGGGTATGTGTGCACTCCTGTGTGGGTGTGTGTGCACTCCTGTGTGGGTGGGTGTGCACTCCTGTGTGGGTATGTGTGCACTCCTGTGTGGGTGTGTGTGCACTCCTGTGTGGGTGTGTGTGCACTCCTGTGTGGGTGGGTGTGCACTCCTGTGTGGGTATGTGTGTACTCCTGTGTGGGTGTGTGTGCACTCCTGTGTGGGTGGGTGTGCACTCCTGTGTGGGTATGTGTGCACTCCTGTGTGGGTGTGTGTGCACTCCTGTGTGGGTGTGGGTGCACTCCTGTGTGGGTGTGTGTGCACTCCTGTGTGGGGTGTGTGTGCACTCCTGTGTGGGGTGTGTGTGCACTCCTGTGTGGGCTCCTGTGGGGGGTGTGTATGCACTCCTGTGGGGTGTGTGTATGCACTCCTGTGGGGGGTGTGTATGCACTCCTGTGGGGGGTGTGTATGCACTCCTGTGGGGTGTGTGGCTAGGTTTCTGTATGGGGTGTGTGTGCACTCCTGTGGGGTGTGTGTGCACTCCTGCCTGGGCTTCTGTGTGTGGGGTGTGTGTGCACTCCTGCCTGGGCTCCTGTGTGGGGTGTGTGTGCACTTCTGCCTGGGCTCCTGTGTGGGGTGTGTGTGCACTCCTGCCTGGGCTCCTGTGTGCTACATAGAAGAATCCTAAGTTTTACCTTGCTTGTGAACTTGGGGACTGATTGTTCTTTTTGAAGAAGGGAAGAAGTGCAGTTGACTATGCTCCCTGGAATAAAGCAGTGATCAGTGGCTCTGCCCTCAGCTGTTTTGTGTCTTCAGAGTTCACTTTGAGGCTACTTTTGCATTAAAATGGGGGGAAAAAACAAAGTCACGTGTGGAGGCACACCCCTATAATAGTGCACTTGGTCATCCTCAGCTGTATATTAGCCTAGGCTATATGAAATCTTGTCTTTTTTTTTTTTAAAGGAGGGGTATATGTGGAGAGATGGCACAGTGGTTAAGAGTACCTGTTGCTTTTTCAGAGGACCCAAGTTCAGTTCTCAGTACCTGCATTGGGTGCCTCCCAAGCACCTGTACTCCACTACCAGGAGATCCAACATCCTCTCCTGGCCTCTGTAAGCGTAAGGCAACACGCCAACTTCCTTGTCGGTGGTAACCAGCTTCCTCTATTTGTGAATTGTCCAGCTGGTGTTAGTTAAGGGGTGAGCGCTGACACTTCCAACAAGAGGCCCCTGTCCTTGCTGACTTTGTGAAAAGCCACCAGAGAGGAGACAGTGATGCCCATTACATTTTTCTGCTTTAGTTTTTGTTTTGTGACAAGGTCTTACCATGCAACTCTGTGGGCCTGGAATGCACAGAGATATGCCTGGATTAAAGGCATATACCACTGTGCTCACCCAGTCTACCCTAGCTTTGAGATAGACTGGCTTGAATTTTGTGTAAGATGGCTAAGTGACATCACATTGCTATGTTTTGTTGGTTTGTTTTGCTTTTTGTTTTGTCTTTTTGTTTTGTTGTGTTTTAAGATTTATTTTTATTTTATGAGTTTTCCCTGCATCTATGTGAATTCACTGTGTGTGTGTCTGGTGCCCATGGAGGCCAGAATAGGTTGCTGGTTTATTGCTGCCTGGGGGCCAGCCTCCAGACAGACCAGGGCTCAGAAGGAATCCAAAGGTATCAGCATATACTAAGACTTTTCTATCTGAGAGGGTCAGGGTAAAAGACTCACACATTCTCTTGGTGGTTTCCTTCAGACCTTTTCTTTATTCTTCTTTTTGCATTTTCTATTCTTTATTTTTCTTCTCTCCTTGATGTTTTCCTCCTAGTCCATTTTTACTCTCTCTAACTCTATCTCTATTCTTTCCCTTACAGCTTACATACCCCAGCAAAATCTTTCAGGCAATATAAAAATTACAATGTGGTTACATTCTGTTTTTCAATTGAAAGATTACAATGAATACAAAACAAACAGTAAAAAACAGCATGTTTTCCATATCCCTTACATGATTAAACATTTTACCTATTACAGATGAAAAACAAGTTACCCCAAGAACCCACATACATTCATATCCAAGCAACTTGTTATAGATTAACCATGTGGGCAAGCAAGATTTTCTTCTCAGTTAGGTCTTTTTTTGGCAGGCTGCATTTTGGAGTTACAAAAGAAAGGGCCAATTGCTTTATTACTTATCTTGAAAGGTAATCTTACAAGGAATCTTAAAGGAATCACAAACCTAAACTTTTACATATGGAAAAGAATCAGTCAGCTCTACTTTAAATCTTTAGGGTACATACCCACTCATCAATAGTCAGGAGATTGAGGGTGGAAATGGGTATAAGTAATTAATCATCTCCTCTGGTCATCAACCAATCCTAGCAGAAAAGTGCATCAGTTAGTAATAATCGGGCTGATTTGTTCTTGTTCTCTGACCATGAAGAGTTCCACATTCAACAATGTCCCTTTCTAAAACTTTAGATTATCTTCTTGGGTTTTTTACCTCAAAGCTATTTGACAAAAACATCTTAATTTAACTTTAAGTTATTTTCAAAGCTTTGTTTCAGCTATTAATGCACTCCAAAACTTGTGAACACATTTCCCAACATTAAGGTTAAAAGAATTTAAGCTAGCTGGGTTAACTGGGAGTCAATTGTTTTTCTTAATCATTATTAACTAAGCCATTGCTCCTCAATGTGTTCTAGCTGTGTGACACTTCCTTGTATTTATTTTTATTCATCGAAACTCTATCATTATTACTATTGTCATCAATTAGACAGTACAGCTTAGGGAAGAATCATCTTCATGACAATCTACAGATAAAGATGCCTAGTAGAGGGGCTGGAGAGATGGCTCAGAGGTTAAGAGCACCGACTGTTCTTCCAGAGGTCCTGAGTTCAATTCCCAGCACCCACATGGTGGCTCACAACCATCGGTAATGAGATCTGGCGCCCTCTTCTGTGTACATAATAAATAAATAAATCTAAAAAAATGCCTAGTAGAACGGGGTGTTTCCATGAGACGAACACAAGAAAGATGGCGGCAGCAGCAGCAAACGTGAAGGCACAGGAGAAGCAAAAGACACTCCTGGGGTCTGTGGCCTTGCCTGACCAAGATTCACCCATCAGAGAGTTTCCTCCTGCTGGGCTGACACCTTGAACTTCAGTTGTCACCTACAGCTCCTTTGACCTGGCCACAGGTAGGCACTGAATCCCTTGGAACTGGATTTATGGATGATTGGAGCCACCATGGGGGGCCTGGGAAGTCTACTGAGTCCTCTGGAAGAGCAGCCAGTGCTCTTAATGGCTGAGCCTCATGTCCAGCCCCATCTACTGCCTGCTGTGTTTCCATAGTAAGTTAGTCTACAAGATTCTAGTTTTCCCTGCCTAAGTGCCAGAAGCATAAAGTAGCAAGTGGTCGGGAAGTGACCCATCCTTCATAGAGTTCCCTGTAATTCACCTTTTAACCTTTACCATTTTACCAGAATTGTTCCAAACAGGTGATTAAAATATCTAAGGCTTGAGTGAAGTATAACTTCTCATAAGATTGATATTTTATTTTCTTTATTGTTTTTTATTTGTTTATTTTTTTTGAGATATGGTTTCTCTGTGTAGCCTTGGCTTTCTTAGAACTGGCTCTGTAGACCAGGCTGGCCTCGAATTCATGTACATGCTTGGTGCCCAAAGACCCAGGAGAGGGCGTCAGACCCCTGAGCCTAGAGTTAAAGACAGTTGTGAGCTGTCATGTGGGTGCTAGGAACTGAACCTGGGTCTTTTGTAAGATCAGCTTGCATTTTTAACCCCTGAGCTATCTCTTGAGTTCTTCCCCCTTAATTTTTTTAAGCAACTACCATCCTTGATTAGCTCATGTAATTTCTGTAGATGAGGTGTTGAGCTACAACCAAGATGTTGGTCACTGCCAGACTGGGTGGGCTGGAGATGGTCCTCTCACATGGGTGCCAAGTTGGTGCTAGTTGTGAATTGAAGGTGCCCTGGGAAGTGGGACTCTCACTGAAAGTATCCTAGACAAAGTGGAACAGCTGCTCACCCGTTCTTTGCCATGCGGGCCTCCAGGGGCTGCTTCTGTGCCCTTCCAACAAGGCTGCTTATCTAAGGGTGAGCAGGGCTAGAGGATGAGCCCGCCCCCCTCAGTCAAAGCAGTTCCCACCTAGTTTTTGAGACTGTGTTTCTTCTCTCAGTTCTCGGATCCATTTGGTTTCTTTTCTTCTCTGTCAGTATTCCGTGAGCCCTTTCTCCCCTTACCTTCACTAAGTTGACTTATTAGCCCCTTACAGTTTCTCTTAAAATGGGTGATTCTGTACCATTTCCTGTTTGGTTTTGAATGGGGAAGGCGTTCAAGAGGACATCTTCAAGAGCAGATGAATTACTGGTAATGAGGTGCTGTGGGACAAAACTCTTCCTGGGGAGACACCACACAGATGTCCACACACCCCAGTTAGGGAGCCTATGACAGACCAAAGTATGGACACCACTGATCATTTACTTACTTTTGATTTTTGTTATTTATTTTGAGACAAGGTTTCTCTGTGCAGCCTTGGCTGTCCTGGAACCTGCTTTGTAGACTAGGCTGACCTCGAATTCAGAAATCCACCTGCCTCTGCCTCCTGATTGCTGGAGTTAAAGGCATGTACCACTACTGCCCAGCTTTTAAATTTTATTGAAAAGATTTTTAAAGGACTTATTTTACGTGCATGAATGTTATGTCTGCATGTATGTATGTGTACCATTTGCATGACCGGTGCCCTCAGAGATCAGAAGGCATCACATCCTTTGGAATTGGAGTTACAAATGGTTGTGAAGTTACCATATGGGTGCTGAGAACTGAATCTGGGCCCTCTGAAAGAGTCATTTCTCCAACTCCCTTAAAATTTGTTCTTATTGCCAAGTAGTGCTGGCTTACAATTTTAATCCCAGCACTTGGGAAGCAGAGGCAGGTGGATCTCTGAGTTTGAGGCCAGCCTGGTCTACAGAGTGAGTACTAGGACAACCAAGGTTACACAGTGAAACCCTGTCTCAAAAAACAAAGTATTAAAAAATTGTTTCTATTTATGTGTACCTGTGTGCCCAACTACTAACTCTAGCTCTAAGGGGAAGGCCAGAAGAGGATGTTAGAAGCCCTGGAGCTAGAGTTACTGGTGAATATAGGTATTGGGAATTGAACCTGGAGTCTCTGGAAGAGCAGCCTATACCCTTAATTGCTGAGCCAACTCTCTAGCCCCTACCATTTGAAGGTTTCCGAACCCTCCCCAGCCTCTCAAGGTTAAAAGTCCTTCATTTTTATTTTTAGTTAATAAAATATTACTATTCTGTAATTCCTATCTTATTTTCTAGGTCAGACTATTGATCAAACTTGTGCTTCATCTAAACTACTTAGTCTTGTATATTCCTGGCAGGCTTGTATTTGCTATGTAGACCATGCTGAATTTGTGGCATTCCTCAGTCTCCCTAGTGCTGGCACTACGAAGCATTTTAAAAAGATTTACTTTTAATTTATGTGCATGTATGTGGGGTGGGGTGGGGTCGGGGTATGTGCACGTGGGAATGCAGGTTCCCATAGAGCCCAGGAGAGGGCATCAGACCCCCTGGAACTGGAATTACAGGCCTTAGTGAGCAGCTGAGAATGGAACTCGGCTAAACCATGTCTCCAGCCCCTCAACCTAAATTTAGAATATAAACGTTATCCTAAGTCTTTGAGACAATACAAGAACAAACCTCCACTACGGAAATGTACTTGATGTGCTACTACTGCCGGTGGCCGGATGTGGTGTGCACACCTATAATCTCTCAGCATTTGGGAGGCTGAAACAGGAGGATTGCATAGTGTTCCTGGCCAGCCTGGGCTACAGCGGAACAAAATAGCCCCTCACCCTCGGAGTTATAAACCGATGTGGAGACCCACACCTGTAATTCCACCGCAGTGGAGATAGGCTTGCCCAAGTCCGAGGCCCCTGAAAGAGCGTCGCGACGGCTCCTGACTGTGACAAGCCAGCACTCTGGAGCCTGAGGGGGTAAGGCTGAGAGCGCATGTCAAAAACCTAACAACCTTCCCTCACGATTATTACTGAACGGTCCCAAACATTCAAAGAAGTGACAGCAACACTATGACCTCGTGAAGAAAATCATTGCTGTGAGGCGGTGTGCGGAGAAAGCTTTGTGAACTGGGAAGCGCTAGAATGTCTGCTCGTGTGGTACACGGGGCAGAGGAAGCGGCTAGCAGTGAGCAGACTTTGGCCTTCTCTTCTCGTCCCTAACTGTCCCAGGATGGCACCGTTTCGTTGCCTTGCACACCTCTTCCGAACCCGAGTCACAAAACACATTTTCCTCAGGGTGGAAACCGTATTTCCGCTTAGTGCTGGCCCCGCGCACGCGCAGTAGTTAGTGCTCCCTGCGAGCATGCGCAATGGCGCGCGCACCTCTAGCGCACGCGCAGAGGACATCGCTCCAGGCTCTCCTCCCCCGAAGCGCTCAATCCTGCGCAGGCGCACTGCCTCGAGAAGTCAGAGGCGGCACAGCGCCTTGCGTTTTTGTTGAGCGACCCGTGGCGCGCTGTCTGACGCGAACGATTGCGTCACTTCCGCCCCCTCCCGGGAGGCGGCGCTGGGCCGGTGGCAAGCCCCCGGAGGGAGCCGCAGTAGTACGACGGAAGATGGCGACGAGCGGCGGCGACGAGGCGGCGGCAGCGGCTCCAGCGCCCGGAGCCCCGGCGACCGGGCAGGACACGACTCCGGGCTGGGAGGTGGCGGTGCGGCCCCTACTGTCCGCGTCCTACTCCGCCTTTGAGATGAAGGAGTTGCCGCAGCTGGTGGCCTCAGTCATCGAGAGGTACCGGGCGGCTGTGCCGCCGGGCGGCGCTGGTTGGGGGGGAGGGGAGGACCTGCGGGGTCGTGAGTCCCCGCTGCCCTGCAGCCTCCCGCGGGGAATCCGCCCCACGCACGGTTTCGGGGCTCCCGGGCGCTGGGGACTGGAGCTCCCAGGTTTCCTCCCCTGGCTGGCGTAAACCATCCCTGACTCGATTTCCCCTCCAGAGCAAAACTTTTATGGCTGCCCTTGCTAGAGGGCGTGGCCTCCAGCATTTGAGAACTGGTTTTTGAGATGCAAGGTGCTCCTTGGCCGGTGTCTCCCGGGCTGCCCCTCTGTGTTAAGGTCAGGGTGTGGATGAGTTTGCATTTCTCCCTGCCAGCGGAGCCCGAGATTTACTTTGGACATCTACCACATAGTTTAATAACGGTCTTTCTTTGGTGTTGTGATCACTGGGGGCACGTGCTGTTTCTGTGACTGAAGCCACTAGTGACCACTTTAGTTTTACTTTGCATCTCTCGTACTTTGCACTTTAACTGCGTGTGTCCGAGAGCCGAGTCCTTCTCTTTCTCGATAAAATACTTTCAGCCTCTTACTTATGGGACTGTTCGTTGGCTTGCTGTTATGTGCTCATACCTTTTTGTACCGATTGTCAGATTGCAGGAGTCGTATTTCTTCATAGGAAGGTGGCGATCTTAGTGTCTACCTTTTCCTGACTACTGTGCTCAGCAGTCTTTGATGAGTTTAATAGTAGACTCAGGATTTTAAAGTCTGTTTTCTCACTTTCGTTTTCCTAACCACACCTTGCTTAGTAACTCCCTGAAATTGCTAAGCGGGTCATTTTAGCTTGTTGGTCAACAGAGCATATCAAAATGTTATTTGGAAAGTTAGAAATCGCTGTGTGTTACTCAAGGGAGGCTCATGGTTTGACACATTATTTATCACAGTAATTGTCACTAACTGTGATGTTTTGAATGAAGGATCTTTAACAATTTATAATAAAACAGTGATTAGGTCTGATAATTTAAGATTTAACAGGTAGATTTTCCTGCTTAATCATGTTCAATAATGTTCTAAAATTGTAAACAAGTACCAAAAAGTATTACACTCAAATTATGTAGCCTCTTTTTATTTTAACCTTTTCTTTTTCTTTTTTAAATTTATGTGTATGTGTGTATCATGTATATGTGAATGCATGTGGAGGCAAGAAGAGGGCTTCAGATCCCCTGGAGATGGAGTTATGGGCAGTTCTGAGCCACCTGACACTGGTGCTGGGATCTGAACTTGTGTTCTGGAAGAGCAGGAAGGGTTCTTAACCACTGGGCCATCTCTCTGCTGTTTGTTAATGAATCTAATTATTTTAATCAGTGTGTGTGTGTGTATGTGTGTGTGTGATGTGAGTGTGTGATGTGAGTGTGAGAGTGTGTTCTACTGCAGTTTGGAGGACAAGTTTTAGGACTCGATTCTCTCCTTCCATCTTGGTTTCCAGGGATTGAACTCAAGTTTTCAGATTTGGATGCTGGACACTCCCAACCATGCAGGCTCCTATTTTACTGTCTTAAATGTTTAAATTACTGATATTTTTCCTGAATCACACTTACTACTTTTTTTTGGGGGGGGGGTGTTTCGAGACAGGGTTTCTCTGTGTAGCTTTGAGCCTTTCCTGGAACTCACTTGGTAGCCCAGGCTGGCCTCCAACTCACAGTGATCCACCTGGCTCTGCCTCCCGAGTGCTGGGATTAAAGGTGCGCCACCACCGCCCGGCTGAATCACACTGCTTATAACCAACAATGTTCACTTCCTTTAAGAACATTTTCTTTTGTATTTATGGATGTGAACTGAGGTTATAATGTCATTTGTTGACACTCGTGTATATCCTATTCTCGTACATCCTATTTTTTTTTCTTTTTAAACTTAGAGTAACCTCCCTCTGCCCCTCAACTTGTTAAATCCAAACACGGAACTAGATTTGAATTTTGCTAAGCACTAGTCACCCCTCCACATTTTTCATTACCTGAGAGAACCAGGGGACCGTCTGTGTTTGTAGACATGAGAAGATCTCTTTAGAGTTTGAGGAAATGTCATGTGTATTTAGTAATACTGTGTTTTATTGGAAGTCAGGAGTTTTGAACTCCGTGTTCTGGTTTTTATAGCTTAGTGAAGTTTGAAATCCTGTTCTGTCTTCTTGGGAAAAATTTGATCACACAAAAAGTAAACCTCTGGTTCATAAGTTCCTTACATTGTAACAGTGTTGAGTGTAGAGCCTTTCTCTAAAGGGCCAGGTAGTAACTGTAGGTCTGTGGACTGTGTGGGCAGCTCACTTCTGCCATCTTAGACGAAGGCAGCCATGTGTGATATTATCCAATTTTGACCACACATGGTGTGTTTAACTTCTTACAGGCTTTGAATATGCATTGCAGAAGATGCAGCCATTAAAAGATAATAAATCCCCTCCCACATAGGCAACTATCTGGGTTTAGACTATGGGGCCGAGTTTGCTGACGCCTGCCTTAGAGCACACTAATTATACTCTGTTACCACTTTCCCAAATGTTTTCTTTCCAGAAAAATGTAGTAGGGGACCCAGAAACGTGGAAACATTTGTTGCCTAGGGCGTTAGTGTCAGACTTAGCCCAGGGTTTCCGCTGGGGTGGGCATTGTTTCTAGCTGCGTGAAGTTGAGGGGCCCAGGCTGCCACTGTGCTGCTGTGGTGCTTGTGGGACCGGTCCTCTTTTGCACTCCCTTGTTTCCTTCATGGTTACAGCTGCCCTCCTTTTCCCTTCACCTCCAGGGACCCCTGTTTTTCTGTGGCAGTGTGCTGTCCTCTGCGTCCTTTTTCACTGCAGTCCTTAGTCCTTGTCTGTCTGGTGGTCACTCCGTCTTTGAATGCCTCTCGTGGAGCTGCTAGGTCTGACTCTGGCCCTAAGAGATTCTTCTCAATTTCTTCATTTTACCCCTTGTCTCAAGTCAAGCTTTATAATTGACCTTTTGAGGACCGACTCCATTGAGAACTCTTAGGATCTGATCTTAACTGTGTGATAAGATTGCTTGATGATAAGCCGGGCGGTGGTGGTGCACACCTTTAATCCCAGCACTCGGGAGGCAGAGCCAGGCGGATCTCTGTGAGTTCAAGGCCAGCCTGGACTACCAAGTGAGTTCCAGGAAAAGGCACAAAGCTACACAGAGAAACCCCGTCTCAAAAAACAAAACAAAAAAAGAAAAAAGAAAAAAAAAAAAAAAAAAGATTGCTTGATGCTAGGACCACATTGAGAAACAAAGGGCAGTAGATTAGCATGGATGAACTGTAATGTGTACGCTCAAAAGTGTCATTCGACACTTTTGAAAGAAAATGATGTCTGAGTTTATTTAATTGAGTTCAGGTGGCTTCTATTGTCCATAGCCCACAGGTCTTTTAGTACACACTGAACACCTTTTAAGTGTTGAGTGCAGCCCTCTGTGTTACATGGCCAAAAGAATTCCTTTCAGAGCTCTACCAGACATGGTTGGGAGCATAGCTGACACTGAGTCTACATAGATTTTAAAAAACCATCCCCCCCTTCCTGAGTGTCTCTGGCTTCTTTCATGATAAGCATCTTTGAAAAAATTCTGTCTCCCAGGTATTTTTTGGAATTTAGGGCAGAGCTACTGTCTGGAACAGGGAGGCTGTTAGAATGCTCTACTAAGTAATGCAGGTCCTTCCTAGAAGTCTTGAAGGGAGACAGTGCTGCACTGACTGTTGTCTTTTGACTTTACTCACTTTAGAGTGACACAGTTGACAGCTGGGCCACAGCAGGGAACCCATTACCAAAAGATAGAGTGTGCTTGGAGGTCAGTCCTGGTGTCTTAGTGTCACAGTCACCACTGGTCAGTCAAGAGCATGGGAGAAACATTGGACAGAAAACTCACAGTTCTTGGATTAAATGAATAGGTGTATATATAGTTGCCTGTGTGTGCATGGGTAAATGTGTGTGTGTGTGTGTGTGTGTGTGTGTGTGTGTGTGTGTGTGTGTGTGCGCGTGTGCTCACCCCCCCCCCCCCCAAGTAATGTGAAGGAAATAACATGATGGATTTTGTATTTAGGAGTTGAAGTTGATAAAGGGGTAGGGAGTTGTTGGGCTTCCACGGTCTATGAAATCTAAGGGGAAAAAGTGAGATGAACCCATATCTTTTATAATGCTCCCCTCCTCAGATCCCCCATTCTTTCTAAAATGAGCTAGATATTTCCAGATGCTAGCTGGTCCATCTGTTTGTTCTCTTCCTTCCTTCTTTCCTTCCTCCCCCCCCCCTTTCTCTCCTCCTCCTCCTCCTCTTTAACTTAAACACCACATTAGATTCTCTGACTTGGCTGCCTTCTGTTCTTCTCTTTCCACTGACTAGGATAGAAAACTCTCATGGTCTTATTTTATTTTTATTTATTTATTTATTTATTTTTTTTGGTTTTTTTGAGACAGGGTTTCTCCATGTAGTTTTGGTGCCTGTCCTGGAGCTCACTGTGTAGACCAGGCTGGCCTTGAACTCACAGAGATCCGCCTGGCTCTGCTTCCCGAGTGCTGGGATTAAAGGTGTGCGCCACTATCGCCCCGCCTCTAATGGTCTTTGTCTAACAGTTTTCGGTGCTGTGGGGACATTGCAAAGTTTGTTAGTAATGGTGTTTGAAGAAAGTGGCTGACGTGCTTTCAAATCTCATTTTCCTTGTGTATCTATGTTCAGTTTCTTCGTTCTCCCTCCTGCTGACCCTTCTGCCCTTTGTCCCTCTTCTCTGGTATTAGCATCGCTGGGATGTTTGTGTTTATAGGTTTCCTGGGGGAATGGGTGACAACAAATTATTTGGTGACATTTCTCCAAAAGCAAGAGATAAGAGAATCACGTCTATTCTTTCTAGCCTTTTAAAAGCTCTTATTCCTGACCTCCCTAGTTACCCAAAGCATATTATTTTATTTTTATTTAAAAAATTTGTGTGTGTGTGTGTGGGGGGCACTTGTGCTTTGGCATACATGTGGAAGTCAGAGGACAACCTTTATGTGGATTCCTGGCATCTAATTAAAGTTGCCAGGCTTTTTGTAGCAAGTACCCTTAATCATTGAGCTGTCTTGCTAGCCCACCATAAACAAATTATAAGTGGAGCTGAATATAGTACCATTTTTCCTTTACCAATACCTATCTTCCCTGCAAGGTCCATTCTTGTTACCTTATTGGAGTAAGGTTGCTGTATATTTGCAAGGGAGGGTGGTTGCATTTCTAATATGTCATCGTGGGATCTATGAGGCCCTGGGGTAAGACACAGACACACACACACACACACACACACACACACACACACACACACACGGGAGGTGCTGGGGGAGAAAGAGGGCGAGCACGAGCACGGGAGCTGGGAATGTAGCTCAGTTAAGAGAGTAACTACTAACTAACATCCACATAGCCCTGGGTTCAATCAACCCCTAGCAGCACCCAAACTAGACATGTTTTACGTCTGGCAGGATATACTTGGCACATTCCTGTAATTCCAGCACCTGAGAGGTGGAGGCAGAAGGATCACACACTCAAGGTCATTCACTCAGCCATATATTAAGTTCCATGCCAGCCTGAGGTATATTGGACCAGTGGTTCTCAACCTGTAAGTTGTGACCCCTTTGGGTTTTCAAAGGACACTTTCATAGGGGTCACCTAAGACCATCAGAAGACATAGATAATTCTATTACAATTCATAACAGTAGCAGAATTACAGTAATGAGGTAACAATGAAAACAGTTTTATGGTTGGGGGGGGTCACCACAGCATGAGGAACTGTATCAAAGGGTCACAACATTAGGGAGGTTGAGAACCACGCACTAGATTCTGTCTCAAAACAACACCAAATAGGGGGTGGGAGAAACGGCAACCCACCAACTCTGACATCACACCTCTAACTGAGCCAGGCAACTAGATAAATTGACTTATTCCTGTGTGTGTGCATGTGTGTTTATTTGTTAGTAACTTTATGTTGTTACCAGAGTGGGAATGAATGTGCAGAATAAGTTCATCCTTTGGGTGAGTAGTTTTTCTCTAAGACTTGGTAAACTTGTCGGCTGAAAAGAGTGGAGGTAAGCAGAACTGAATTTTAGAAATACAGCAGCGAAGGGCAGTGACTCAGCAGACTACATGGAATTGAGGAGAAGGAAAACACTCAAGCAAGATAGACAAGGGAACTCAGGTGTGTTGGTGAATGGAAAGGTGTAGTGGGGAGCCTTAGACTCGGGTCACTAGGTAGAGCATGGAGTTAGGTTTCTGTTTTCTTTGCCTTTACCTATCATGACAAGTAGAGGGGTGCAACCTGATGGGCAGGTGCTCCAGGACTACTTTTCTGATAAGGGTCTGATTTTTGATACACACTCATTTAATCCTCAGACAGCAAAGCACTTGCAGTGCCAGACTCCTGAGTGTGGTTTGAAGTGATTCATCACTTACATTGGCACTTTCCAAACACAGACATGGCATTTTGGCTCTTGTATTTATTTGGCAAGAAAGATAAGCCTGCTGGTGAATGGATCAACTCTGTTTACATTTCTCTTGCTGGGTGGATACTTCTTGCTAGGGATTAATTCACTGAGGAAACTATTTAACCATCTCTCTGCTCTTTGCATCTAATAAGATACATTTTGTTCTTTTCTTTGCTTACATTAGTTCATGGTTTGTGCTTTAGCTTCTTATTTGATAAAGTGACTTAAATGTATCCAGTCTTTAGAGTGAGTTGGGCTCGAGATTTTTGCAGAAAAGGACAATTCCTCAGCTAAAGACAGGGATGAGGTTTGAAACGAGACTAGATAGTCTGTTGCCATCTAGTGTTGGCCTCCACCAAGGGCCTGGACTTGGAGGAGGCTGTTGCAGTGGCTGTTGGCATTAGGGGACTTCTTACTGTGAGCTGTTGATTTTTTTTCCCCCCAAGTCCCTGTGCTCTGTGTTGTAGTTGGTCTTCAGAATTTCATTTGCTTCTGCTACCAGTAGGTATTGTGAGTGCCCTAGTCTGTCCACTTTTGGTTATCAACAATTAAGGTGCTTTCTAATCAGTAATAGAACAAATTGGAAATGTATTTTGGGCTATGTGTGTATGTGTTCTAATGCTAGGGGTAAGGGTTCTGCTACTGAGCCATAGCCTCAGCTTTGTTCTCTTTGCACTTGTGTTTCCTTACTTCTCTTGTGTTTGTGTTTGTGGGGAGTGTTGGGGATGGAACGCAAGACCCCACACATTCTTCTACGGAGCCATATCTCCAGCTCCCTTTTAACTTTATTTCCGAGACAGGGTTTCACTGTGTAGACCTGAGTGGTCTAGAACTTGCTATGTAGACCAGGCTGGCCTCAAGCTCACAGAGATCTGCTTGCCTCTGTTTCCTGATACTGGGATTAAAGATGGGTGATATCGTGCCCGGCTCCAACCCCCTTTTAACAACTTCTGAGTTTGAAAATGGTTTCTCAGCAGGTGGTGGTGGCTCATGCCTTTAATCCCAGCACTTGGGAGACAGAGGCTGGTGGATCTCTGTGAGGCCAGGCTGGTTTACAGAGAGTTCCAGGACAGCCAGGGATATACAGAGAAACCCTGTTTCAAGAAAAAACAAAAAAAAACGTTTTCTCTTCACTAACCTTTGCTTCAGATTTCTTAAACAGGATAATTAAATTTTAGTCTCTGAGCTTTTTGTTTGTTTTTGTGGTGCCTGGGTTGAACCCAGGGCCTTGTTTGTGGCCCTGTGTCCCAGCACCATCCCCAGGCCCCGTGTTGAATATAGGAATATAGGAAAGGATAGCAATTTCCTTTACTTCCTACCAAGTAGGTTGCCAAAAGGGTGGAATAAGGCGATTTCATAGAGGGATGTGAGGCACATGACAGTTGGTGACATTGTCTTCCTTGCAGCGAGTCGGAAATCCTGCACCACGAGAAGCAGTATGAGCCATTCTACTCTTCCTTTGTCGCACTGTCCACACATTACATCACCACGGTCTGCAGCCTCAGTGAGTACACCTGCCCTGTTACCTGGGGAGGGCTTGTGATGGTGGGTGGGGAGGGTGCTATTCTCTCCTTGAATAGTTTGTTAATGGAGTTTTGTTTAAGCAACTCCCAGGCTGTCCAGCTGTGAGTGGGAGCAGCTGTTGATCCCCTCCCCTTCCCTACCCCAGGAAGGAGTACAGAGACCTCCTTGCCTGGGTCAGCCACAGGAGCTTAAAAAGCTGCTGGCTTTGCACCTGCTTCCAAGCCATGAAGCCAGCCCTATTTTTCTTCTTAATCAAGAGCATTTTATTTTATTTTTATATATTTTCTTGCCGTTTCCATTTTAATTTATGTGATTCTATGCTTGCTTGCTCTTTTTGTTTGTTTTCTTTAGGTTTATTTTCATTTTTAATTATGTGTATAACTGTCTGTCTGGGTATGTGCACATGAGTGCAGGTGTTCTTGAAGATCAGAAAAATGCGTGGGAGCCTCTGAAGCTGGAGTTACAGGTGGTTGAGAGCTGCTTGTTCCAAGTGCTGGGAACCAAACTTGGAACTTCTGCAAGAGTAGCACACACTTCAATGCTAAGCTGTCTTTCCAGCCTCTTTTTTTTTTTTTTTTTAGATTTATTTATTTATTTTATGTATATGAGTGCTCTATCTGCTTGTACGCCTGCACACCAGAAGAGGGCACCTGATCTCACTATACAGATGGTTATGAGCCATCATGTAGTTGCTAGGAATTGAACTCAGGACATCTGGTAGAACAGCCAGTGCTCTTAACCTCTGAGCCATCTCTCTAGCCCATTTCCATCCTTTTTATATATAATATATTTTTTTAATATTTCTTTGAAACCCTTACACACATACACACACTCACACACACATTGTTTTATTTATATCTGTCTTCTGCTCCCCCCTTCAACCACCAGTCCCTGCCTGGATCCCCAACACACACACACACACACACACACACACACACACACACACACACACACACACACCCCTCCCTTCATGTTCTCTTTTAATTGTCAGTGCTACCTGGATGCACGCATGTGTGGGTCCATTCAGTGGAGCATGGGCAACCTGCCAGAGGCCCCACACCCAAAGAAAAACAGCTCTCCCTCATCAATTATCAATGATTCTTCAGCTGTGACTGGGGCCTTGCGAGCCCTCTCCTCCATTCATTTCTTTATTCATTGAGATTTATGGCCCAAGCTGGCCTTGAACTTGGCCTGGTGTCAATGAATTTTGTTGAACTTGCATATACATGTACCTGCTGGCAGATTGATTTATTGAGGGTGATGCTGGTAGGTCATGACTGTGTTAGCACCTTCTAAGGAGGTTTCTGCTTCCTGGTTTTGGTGCGAACTTGAGTCTCTTATGTTCTTTGGTATGTGAAGAGATTTGATCTTTATTCCCTGTTTGCTGAATTTTTCCACCTTCAAAGTGACCAAGTTCTATTTTACATTACTTCAGAATTTCTACATTTTTCAGTTCTGATGAATTGTAATTGTTTACTTGAATAATTTGCTCAGCAAGTAAACTGAAAGGAGCCTGTAGACTTGCTTCTGAACAACTCTTCCAGTCCAGTGTTGTTTATTACAAGCTCTGACCAGCTTCTGGAAGCAACTGCATCCTTTGCATAACGTCACTTAGTGCCTATGACAAGGAGAGGTCGTTCTCTAGTGGCCAACAGCATGAACTTGTGAGGCAACCCTCCTGGACTTGATTATAGTTGTGTAACTCTAGGCAAGTCATTTAACCTGTGTATGCTTCAGTTTGCCCATCTGTTCCAGAGGTGAAAGGGAAGAAGGGTGTGCTGGTGTGTTCTGCGTTCCTACCATTTGGGAACGCAAGGCCAGTGGACCAGGAGTTCAGAATCAGTCTGGGCTATATTGTGAGATTGAGGCCAGTCTGAATGATGTATTGAGACTGTCTCAAAAACAAAAGGAGAGGGGCAAGAGAGACAGCTCAGTAGTTAAAAGCAATCACCGCTCTTGCCAAGGATCCAGGTTTGGTTCCCAGCATCCATGTGGTGGCTCACAATCATATCTAACTTCAGTTCCAGGGGGTTTGACACCCTCTTCTGACCTCCATGGGCACTAGGCATGCATGTGGTGCACATACATATGTACAGGCGAAACACTCAAAAACAAAATAAATAAACCTAAAAATATGGTGGGAGGGATGATACTATTTCCCTTACAAAGTGGCCTAAGGATTAGATGAGCTGATGCATTGGAAGTGCAGGAAGTGCAGTGTGTTTCCTGTTAAAGGTATTCTTTTTTTTTTTTTTTTTTGGTTTTCCGAGACAGGGTTTCTCTGTGTAGCTTTGTGCCTTTCCTGGAACTCACTCTGTAGCCCAGGCTGGCCTCGAACTCACAGAGATCCGCCTGCCTCTGCCTCCCGAGTGCTGGGATTAAAGGTGTGAGCCACCACCGCCTGGCTAAAGGTTTATCTAGTAAACACTAGATAAACTGATGTATGGGTAGTTGGCTTTTGTCATCCAGGGAGATTGCTGCTGAGAGTGAAGAACCTATGAGCTAGCTCAGTGCTTGTTCTGCTGCTGTGTTGAGTGGGAGGCTGAGCTGTTGGCAATTAAGTGAATCTTTTTGCTTTCCCAGTTCCCCGGAACCAGCTTCAGTCAGTGGCAGCGGCCTGTAAAGTCCTCATTGAGTTTTCTCTCCTTCGTCTGGAGAACCCAGACGAGGCCTGTGCCGTGTCCCAGGTGAGAACAGAGTGTCCATTTCTGATCCTTATTTTCAAACGAGCTGTAAGTATGGGAACTGATGGGTGGATGATATCAGGCCAAGGTAGATAAACCTTTCTTGAGGTTGGCCAGATCACTATTTGTGGACCATACTATGTCTGTTGCAGCCTGCCAGCACAGTCTTTATGCCGCAGACACAGGAGCAGAAATGAATATGAAGAGCTACAGCCCATTGAACTTCAGAAGTGGCTATAGTTTGCCAGGCTGTAGACAGGCTAGAGTCTTCCCAGGATGGCAAGTTTCTGTATGTGTAAGCAGGTAGCAGTGAGAAGGGTGTCCTGATGGACAAGTTGGCAGACTTGAAAGAAAAGGGACCAGACTTACCAAACTCTGACTATGGCTCATGGTTACCATGTAGGATGGAGGCGTCAAGCTACTGTGCTGTGGATAATTGAGACTCATAAGGAATCTGAGTTTGTCTGAAGGCCTTCTGTTTTTATAAAAGTTAACCACAGCCATAAGTTGAAAACAGAAAACAGTTATACACTCTGTGAGAATAAGACAGACTTGCAAACTAGTTAGCTATTGATTACCATTAGTTTGAGATCTTTGCTTGGGTATTTTTCACTGAAGTTATATTTTTTTTTCTCCTCCCCATTCTGGAGGCTTCAGGGATGAACCCTGGGCCTGGTGCTCCAGCACTGTACTACATTCCCAGTCCTTCACATGGCAGTTAACTTGTATGAACCTAAATCTGACCCCATACTAGCTAGACTCCCAAAGTATAGAATCTTCTAAAAGACATATGTGGATATGTTTTGTTTTCAGAAACACTTGATTCTGCTGATCAAAGGCCTGTGCACTGGCTGTAGCCGACTAGACAGAACGGAAATTATCACCTTTACAGCAATGATGAAATCTGCCAAGCTTCCACAGACAGTGAAGACGCTTTCAGATGGTGTGTGCCCGACACACCTGGTTACATGACCACCTCCGTGGCCATTATTGCCTTCTGTTGGCACTCTCCTCATTCTGCCCCCCTTTTTGTTTCTCAATTTTATAGTGGAAGACCAGAAGGAGCTGGCCTCGCCAGTAAGCCCCGAGCTAAGGCAGAAGGAGGTGCAGATGAACTTCTTGAACCAGCTGACCTCAGTTTTTAACCCTAGAACCGTACCATCTCCTCCCATTAGTCCACAGGCTCTGGTTAGTTCTTTTGCTCAAATATCCTCATTTTCATGGAATGTGTTAAGATGATAGAACTGTATTTCTATGTTTTACTTGAAAGATACAGCCAAAAAAAAAAAAAAAAAGATTGTATTTTATGTTTTACTTGAAAGATACAGCCAAAAAAAAAAAAAAAAGTTGGGCAGTGGTGGCACATACCTTTAACCCCAGCACTCGGAAGACAGAGCCAGGTGGGATCTCTGTAAGTTCAAGATCAGCCTGGTCAACAGAGTGAGATCCAGGATAGCCAGGGCTACACAGAGAAACCCTGTTTTGAAAAACAAAAACAAAAACAAAACCCTGTTTCGAAAAACAAAAACAAAAACAAAAAAAGAAAAAAGAAAAGAAAGATGAAGTATACCATTTTGGTCAGGAACAGAGCAAGTATACATGAGGATAAAACTTTTGTTGTCTAGAGACCTTGTAGACATCTTGGTTCGTGTAAGTTTACTCAGATACTTGTCCAATGATAGAATCATTCAGTGAGGCATTTCTTAGATTATATTTCCACTGTTAAGTGACATGGCTTTGGTGGAAAAATATACCAAACAAGTCATACAAAATGAAGTAAATCTGCCTCCCATCTTCCTTTGTGTGGTTTGTTCCTCTTGCAGGTTATTCTCTTGTGCTTTTCTCAGTGGGATGCCACAGACACGTGCAGTTTTCCTCACGAGGCTCCCCTCTATGCTCGATGTAAAATAGACCGTTTATGAGCTGTTTGTTTCTGTACTTCTCTTGTAGTTTCTCCTGGGTCAGTAGTTTCCCATGTGCAGCTGAATGTCACAGCATGTCCAGGGACCTGGCTTGTACCCAGCAGGGGGCCTGGCAGCCGGCAAGTGGTTGTGACAGGGCCTGTATTTCTCTTCAGGTGGAAGGAGAAAATGATGAGCAGCCATCCACGGATCAGGCCTCTGCTGTCAAGACCAAGAACGTGTTCATAGCTCAGAATGTGGCTAGCCTTCAAGAGCTTGGTAGGAGTCTGTCTACTGTTAGAAAGCTGGTCTGTACAGATGTTTACCAAAACATCTTAGCTGTGCTTCTTCCGAGTGGAGGAGAACCAGGCTCCAGACAGAGGCCTGTTGGACAGTGTGCCTTTTTGTTAATCCAGGTGGCTCCGAGAAGCTGCTCCGAGTGTGCCTGAACCTGCCTTATTTCCTGCGCTACATCAATCGGTTCCAGGATGCAGTGGTAGCCAATTCCTTCTTCATCATGCCTGCAACAGTAGCTGATGCCACTGCTGTTCGCAATGGGTAAGGTGCTTCTTGACCTTGTACTACATTCTAGTCAAAGGGGATGTAACTGGCTAGTCTTTATCCATCCGACTGTAGAAGCCAGTGGTTCTAGGGACCTTGCTAATCTCCTCTGTTATGTTCCAGTTTTCACTCACTGGTGATTGATGTAACCATGGCCTTGGATACTCTTTCTCTACCTGTGTTGGAACCCCTCAATCCTTCTCGTCTGCAAGACGTGACAGTCCTTAGCCTCAGCTGTCTATATGCAGGTGAGAAGTTATGTCTGTTTTCCTTTTCTTCAGTCAAACATGGATTTGATTCGAGGAAGTCATGAGAACCCTGAGAACTCCATTCCCCTTCCTTGGTGCCCTTACCCCTGAGACTATCTAATATCACATGTAGGCCAAGGGAAATCGTTATAGGCATCAAAGTGATCCTGCTGTTTAACTGCTGGCCTCGATTTGTGTGTGTGTGTGTGTGTGTGTGTGTGTGTGTGTGTGTGTGTGTGTACATGAGTTTGCATGGGTGTGTGTGTATGTACAGATGTGTGCACATATGTGTGGGTGCATGTAGAGACCAGAGGTCAACTTTGAGTGTTGTTCTTCAGGAGCTGTTCACCTTCCTTCTTTTTTGAGATAGGGTCTCTTACTGCCTAGGAGCTCACCATATAGGCCAGCAAGCCCCAGGGACACACCTGTTGACCTCCTCAGTTCTGACATTACAAGCATGGCCCACTTAGGCCTGGCGTTTTAAAATGGGTTCAAGGGCTGGAACAGTTCTCATAAAGAACCGTGGAGAACAGAGGGCGAGGAGAATGACATAAAGCAGAATGCAAGGGTGCTAAGATGTGGACACTATTTGGACACAGGTCAGGAGAGGTTGAGTCTTGCTGTGAGATTGGATTTGAGGGTAGCTTCATGGGACAGGTGGCATCTGTGGAGATGAAGAGTGTTATTCATGTTTCCATACAGCCCCTTTCCTACTGTTAGTCAGGCTGCCTCAGAAGTGGGACCTGATAACTGGTGAGAGTGTGTGTGTGTGTGTGTGTGTGTGTGTGTGCGCGCGCGCGCGTGCGCGCGCGCGCGCACACATACACCCATGTTCCTGTGTACTTGCTGTTGTGAGCACATGTAGAGGCCAATCAGTGTCGGATATATTCCTTTATTGTTATCTACCTATTTATTTATTTATTGGTTTTCCCAGGCAAGATTTCCCTGTGTAACAGACCTATGTGTCTTGGAGCTCCATTTGTAGACCAGGTTGGCCTCGAGTTCATAGAGATCCACCTGCTTCTGCCTTCCAAGTGTTGGGATTAAAAGCATGCACCACCACTGCCCATTTGCTATCTACCATTAAAAGAAAAGACTATTTTATTTTGTGTATATGAGTATTATCCCTGCAAGTATATATATTTGTGCACCATGTGCATGTCTGATGCCATGGATCTCCTAGAACTGGAGTTATAGGCGAATATGAGCAACATATGGTTGCTGGGTATTGAACCTAGGTTCTCTGGAGGAGCAGCCAATGATTTTTAACCACTAAACCATTTCTTCAGCCCCCCATCTTTGATGTATTCATTTATTCTGCATGTGTATGTATGTCTCCCAAGTGTTGAAAATAATGGTGTGTACTGCCACACTTGGCCTTAGATTTTCTTTTGAAGGAGTTTGAAATAAGCAGGTCCTACATGGTTTCCGCATGCTTCCTATGCCCTTCATGGTTCCCTACTGATATTTGATCCATTTGTTGTCACTAATGAATCACTGTTGACACATATGAACTAGTCCATAGTCGTGTGTGTGTGTGTGTGTGTGTGTGTGTGTATGTGTGTTTGTTTGTGTTGGGGGGATTGTGTTGGTATGTCCTTGTGTGTGCACATGGGTGTGCTTATCTGAGCTTGTGTCTGTAGGGATTTGAGGTTATTGTACAAGTTGTGTCTTTCTCTGTCTACTTGTATAGTTTTTGAGACAGCATCTCCCAGTAAAACCAGAACTCCTTTTTTTCATAAACTAGCTGGCCAGTGAGCTCCCAGGGTCTTCCTGTCTCCATTCTCCCTAGCTCGGGGGTTACGGACATGTACTGCTGTGCCAGGCTTTCCGTGGGTATTGGGATCTTTATCCAAGTCCTTATGCTTGCATGGCCAGTGTTTTCCCTACTGCGCTATCTCCCACTCTGTAGGTGTGGCTCTGGGTTCTCACAAATGTATAACATCATATTTTACTGTTATCATAGCAAACAGATAGTCACTGCCCCAGAGACCGTCCCATCACCTCTGCTGCTCCTTTTATCTTGAACTCCCTTCATTAACCATTGGACTTCTTACTGTCCCTAGTGTTAGCTTTTCAGAACGTTGTGTCATCAGTATTATATAGGATGTGCCCTTTTCACATTGGCTTCTCTGACTTAACAGTGGCCATTAAAGTTCCTCATGGCCTTTCTGTCTTTGTAGCTAATTCAATGGAGATAGATAGAGGTAGATAGATTTTGGGGATTAAGCCAGTGGCCTTACTCATGCTAGGCCCAATTGTTATACTTCTGAGTTTATATATAGACTCTTTAATTTTTATTTTGAGACATGGTAGCCAAGTTGCCCATGCTGACCTTGATCTCAGTCTGTAGCCTAGACATGACTTGAGCTTGTGGTCTTCCTGCCTCAGACTCCTGAATGTTGTGTTTATAAGTGTGTATTGCCATGCCTGGCTCTGTCTGTCTTGAAGGACGTCTTGCTTGCTTCCACTTGTTGGCAGTCACAAATAGTACTTCATTAAATGTTCATCTGCAGGTTCTTGTGGATGTGAGTTTTTTCTCATTTGGGTGAGTAGCTCGGAGTGTGGCTGCTGGGTCATGTGGCAGGACTGCATTTACACTTACCCTTTGGAGTTATTTGAGAAATCCAATTATGGAATTGTTTGCAGCTAGGGTGTTCTATCTTTGTATCTTGGATTTGAGGCAGGTCCCCAAGACTGGAATCTATGCCTGTTCTTTTTCAGGTGTGAGTGTAGCCACCTGCATGGCCATTCTTCATGTGGGTAGTGCCCAGCAAGTGCGGACAGGGTCCACAAGCTCCAAAGAAGATGACTATGAAAGTGATGCAGCCACTATTGTTCAGAAATGTGTAAGTCAAGTGTCTGGTGACATGGAAACCTTGACTGGTAAAAATGTGGGCATGTGGCTAGTTCTACTTTTTTTTTTTGATGGAGAAAAGGCTTGGGGCATCTACAGTCTCCACACCCCTTCCCTGGACAGTGACTCTAGGAGGGATTCAGCTAAGGTATTCTGCACATTTGCTTTTAGAGATGCTCCCCTTCCTTGTACTGGTCCTGTGGAAAACACAGTAGGTTTGTGGCAACCATAAGCCTTAGGAAGGACTGACATTTACTCAGTAAACTGGTTGGGGCTTACTGGGTGCTGATGTACTTTCTTTTTTTTTTTTTTTTTTTGGTTTTTTTCAAGACAGGGTTTCTCTGTGTAGCTTTGCGCCTTTCCTGGAGCTCACTTGGTAGCCCAGGCTGGCCTCGAACTCACAGAGATCCGCCTGCCTCTGCCTCCCGAGTGCTGGGATTAAAGGCGTGCGCCACCACGCCCGGCGCTGATGTACTTTCAAGCAGGATGTAGCAAACAAGATTTTGCAGTAAGTGCATAGAAAGAATTAGTTGGGATGGGAAGCTGGCTGATGCAGGACTGGGGATATGGGAACAGCTAAGAAGGTGTCACATACTGAGAGATACAGGCAGTGCCCTACTGATGACAGTCGGTTATTGAGTGACCTGATGACAGTTACACTTCTTCCAGTAAACTGGCTCAGGTAGTAGGGTTTAGATTTGTGATGACGACCTGACCTGCTCAGACTGTATGTCCGTTTGTTCCTGGGCAGCTTGAGATCTACGACATGATTGGACAGGCGATCAGCAGCTCCCGCCGTGCTGGTGGTGAGGTAAGAGGCCTCTGGGCTGCAGTTACCTTCTGTCGGGTGTGAATTTCCACGCTGATGTTTGGTTTTGTCCTTTTTCACCAGCACTTCCAGAACTTCCAGCTGCTGGGTGCATGGTGTCTACTGAATAGCCTCTTCCTCATACTGAATCTCAGTCCCACAGCTCTGGCTGACAAGGGGAAAGAGAAGGACCCGTTGGCTGCCCTCCGAGTCAGAGACATCCTTTCTCGTACGAAAGAGGGAGTAGGCTCTCCCAAACTGGGACCTGGCAAAGGGTATGTGTCTGCCTCTGACCTCCACTTCTGGATGCTGTGCCGTGTTGTTCTGGTTCACTGGGGTGATGAGCTGCTGACCTCACATCAGAGCTTGTTTATTTGCTTTAGTTCTGTAGATTGTAGCCAGGGTCTGTGCATGCTGAACACACTCTGTACCAAGGATTCAAGCCAGCCTCTCGCTCCAGCATCTGGATAGGTCATGGTTGGTTTTGATCTCATTTCCTCATTGAGAGGCGGAAAGAGTGTCTGACGTGTTGTTCAGAGTTTTCAACAAGTTCAGATCAAAAGATGAGATGTGTGTTGGGTAGTGGTGGCACACGCCTTTAATCCCAGCACTCGAGAGGCAGAGGCAGGCTGACTTCTATGAGTTTGAGGCCAATCTGCTCTACAGACTGAGTTTCAGGCCAGCCAGGGCTACATAGGACCTTGTCTAGAAAGAAAAAAAAAGATGAGTGGCGCTTGCTGGGAAGGAGATGATAGTGAATGTAATGTGTTGCTCAAGGCGGTTCCTTAAATTTGTCTGAGTTTGGGTGTTTGTGCCAAAGGGGTACAGGTGGAGGTCAGGGACAAACTATAGAAGTTAGCTCTCTCCCTCCACCATGTAGGTCCTAGAGGTCAAACTGGGGTCATTGGGCTTGGTGGCAGGTGCCTTTACCTAATGATGAGGCATTGCTAGATTTTATTTATTCTTTTCATTCCTCTTATGTGCTTAGTTTTAATTATTACTTTTAAGATTTATTTTATATATGTGAGTGTTTTGCCTGTATACATATATGTATACCACACTCATGCTTAGTAACCACAGAAGTCAAAAGAAGGCATCAGATCCTCTAGAACTGGAATTATGGATGGTTGTGATTCACCATGTGGGTGCTCGGATTCAAACCTAGATCTTCTGCAAAAGCAACAAGTGCTCTTAATTGCTGAGCCATCTCTTTATTTGTATGGGTGTTTTGAGCATATATATATGTATATATATATACATACATACATACATACATACATATGACTTCTGACAATCCATAATGGACTTGCTGGTACCGCTGTTTGCTATTTCTCCACTTCAAATAGATCCAAATAGATATATATGTATGTGTATGTGTGTATATATATATACCACATACATGCCTGGAGCCCAGAAGAGGGCTTCAGATCCTCGATCTGGAGTCATAGATGTTACGTTATATGGGTACTGGGGTCCCATCAAACCTGGGTCCTCTGTAAGAGTAGCCAGAGCTCTTAATTACTGAGCCACCTCTCCTGTCCCTCTTTCTCTCTCTTTTTTTTTTTTTTGAGACAGGGTCTCTAATAGCCCAGCTGGCCT
Organism: Peromyscus maniculatus bairdii; assembly: GCF_049852395.1. Taxonomy (NCBI): domain Eukaryota; kingdom Metazoa; phylum Chordata; class Mammalia; order Rodentia; family Cricetidae; genus Peromyscus; species Peromyscus maniculatus. The sequence continues at coordinate 158,163,985 of NC_134853.1, forward strand.
CGCACTTGCTGTGTAGCTGATGGCCCCAAGCTCCTGGTCCTTCTGCATACTCTCCCAAGTACTTGGCTTTATATGAATCTTCCATCACACCCATTTTGGATTTTGAAGTGGAGAAATAGCAAACAGCGGTACCAGCAAGTCCATTATGGATTGTCAGAAGTCTTATGAAGAAAGAGGCCAGGGCAAGTGGTTAGCAGGAGTTGTGTTGTTTTTAGATAGGAATTGTTGAGGATGAGTTGGAAATAGGATGAATGTTATCATCAGCAGACTCTGTGCTGTAGCATAAATCTTAAAAGGTCTTATTAATAAAAACAAACCCAGAGGCAGGTATTGGGGTGAACACTGAAAGATCAGAGAGTCAGAACCAGCCACAGCTAACCTCGCCTCACCAATTCCTCAGCTGATCTCGTTTCCTCAAACTGGAAGCCTCTGTGTGCTCATCCAAATAGATCTCAGCTGAACTGCTGCTCAAAAGCCTAAAAGCTTAACAGACTCTAGTTCCTGGTTTTCACGCCTTATATACCTTTCTGCTTCCTGCCATCACTTTCTGGGATTAAAGGCGTGTGTCACCATGCCTGGCTGTTTCCGGTGTGGCTTTGAACTCAGAGATCTGGATGGATCTCTGCCTTCGGAATGCTAGGATTAAAGTTGTGTGTGCCACCATTTTCTGGCCTCTATGTCTACCTATGGCTGTTCTGTTCTCTGACCCCAGATAAGTTTATTAAGGTGCACAGTATTTTGGGGAACACAATACCACCACATTGTGCCATCAAAAGTGTTTGGTCTGGAGCTAGGGAGCTAATTCAGCTGGTACTGGGCTTGTTGTGCAGTCATGAGGACTCTTGTAACCCCAGCACTGGAGGGGCAGAGACAGGCAGATCCCTGTGGCTTGCTAGTGTTGTCCTGAGGAACAGCATCCAAGGTTGACCTTTGGCCTTCATGCACATAGGTGTGCTTGCACCCGTTTTGCATGAGCACCTGGGTTGTATAGTGTATTGAGCTAGGGAATACTGTGTTAGAAGCAGATTGGGCTGGAGAAAGAGAGAGGAATAGGATTTTTCTCTTGTTTGTGGTGAGTTTAGCTGATGGCTAGCACTTTGTTTATGAGATGTTGAGTCCACAACTGGGTATGTGAACCTGGGATTGAAGAGATTAAATGCTAGGTTTCCGTGTGTCCTCTGCTTGCACTGTGGTTCTCTGGTGCTGCGTAGAGTTTAAAAAACAATTCTCAAGAGGTAAGTAGAAACTCAAGCAGACATGCCAGCTTGTATCTGGAGAGTACTACTACGTCGAGGCAGTTGACTTGGCTGAGGCTACTAAGGCAGGCTTCCCTGACTGTGAAGTGGGTGTTGAGATGGCAGGCACTCAGCAGTGGGCTGCTAGGGAGATAAGAAACTCCCATAACAATAAGTAGCTTATGTTCCTAGGAAGGCTTTTACCTGCTGATCCATCTCCCTGCCCAAAGTTGGTACTTTCAATTTTCTCAAAAAATCATTCCCTTAAAAAAATTCTTCAGGTGGCTCTCCAAATTTGAGGCCAGCCTGGTCTACAGAGTGAGTTCCAGGACAGCCAGAGCTACACAGAGAAACCCTGTCTCAGGGGGAAAAGTTATTTTAGAAAAGTTAATAGAGAGAGTTAGAGAGAATGAGAATGTGGTAGGAGTGGTGTATACATGTGTGATGTGTGTTAAAAGTGGTGTGTGCATGTGCAGTGGTATACCTGTGGGAGTCAGAGAACAACTTAAGGGAGTAGATTCTCTATGGGTCCTGGGCATAGCACTCAGGCTGTCAGTCTTGTTAGTAAGCACCTTTACCTTCTGATCCGTCTTGCGAACCCTCAAATTAATTCTTTAAAAATTTAACTATCCAGCCACAATAAACACACACACACACACACACACACACACACACACACACACACACACACACACCAAAAAAAAAAAAACAAAAAAAAACACACCAAAACATGGTTAGTCTGGCAGTGGTGGCACATGCCTTTAATCCCAGCACTTTGGTAGTAGAGGCAGAAGGATCTCAGTGAGTTTGAGGCCAGCCTGGCTACAGAGCAAGGACAGCCAAGGCTACATAATAAAATACTGTATCTAGAAAAAAAAAATTAACCATCATTTAAATACTAGCATTTTTGATCCAGTAGTTTTGAACTGATGTGAAATAGTTTTATTTGGAAGCAGTTCTTACTCTGAAGCATTTAGATCCTGTGACAGTCAATACTTGGGCTTTGATAATGAGCTGCAGGGGGATTTTCTTTTTAATTAATTTTTTTTTTCATTTATTTTACATACTAACCAGTTTCCCCTCTCCTGCCTTCTCATTCCCTCCTCCCACCTCCCATCTATCTCCCCATCTACTATCTCCTTCGTTCAGAAAGGGTAAGGCCTCCCATGGGAGTCAACAAAGCATGTCATATCAACTTGAGGCAGGACCAACCTCTCTCCCTGCATCAAGGCTGGTCGAGGCATCCCAGCATGGGGAATAGGTTCCAAAAAACCAGTTCATGCACCAGGGATAGGTTCTGATCCTACTGCTAGGGGCCCCACAAACAGACCAAGTTACACAACTGTCACCCACATGCAGAGGGCCTAGGTTGGTCCCATGCTAGGGTGATTTTTTTGTTTATAGTATTCCCCGCTTGGTGGAAAAGTTGTAGATCCTTAAAGGGGTCTAGGATGCCAGAATGGCAAGATAATGGCCATTTCTGAGGTTGTGCTTCATTGCTTATGATCTTTTTTTGTTTGTTTGTTTGTTTTTCGAGACAGGGTTTCTCTGTGTAGCTTTGCGCCTTTCCTGGAACTTGCTTTGGAGACCAGGCTGGCCTCGAACTCACAGAGATCCGCCTGGCTCTGCCTCCCGAGTGCTGGGATTAAAGGCGTGCGCCACCACCATTGCTTATGATCTTAAGGTCTGTGTTTCTGTTTTCATTTGTGTAGGCATCAGGGATTTGGGGTGCTCTCGGTGATCCTGGCAAACCATGCCATCAAGCTGCTGACGTCTCTGTTTCAAGACCTGCAGGTGGAGGCGCTCCACAATGTGAGGAGGCTGTTCTTTGGAATCTGCAGATCAGTTTGGGGTTCACTTGAGATTTTAGCTGGAGCTGTCAGTGAGGGTTCTTTCTTACCAGCGTAATATAACTAGTGCGCCTCTGGTTTTGTTATTTTCAGGGCTGGGAGACAGATGGTCCCCCTGCAGTCCTGAGTATTATGGCCCAGAGCACCTCCACACAAAGGATTCAACGGCTGATTGACTCTGTCCCTCTGACAAACCTGCTCTTGACTTTACTTTCAACTTCATACAGAAAGGTGGGTAGGAGCCAAGCCATTCATAAATTGGAGTAAGGTTGACAGGGGCATGGTTTTTATAAATGCAGACTGTGGTAATAGTTTTGGAAAAGAACCTACCCTAGAACCCCTCTCTCCTTCCTTCCTGCCTCCCTTTCTTAAGGTCTCTCTGTTGTCTGAGCTGGGCTTCCTGCACTCAAGTGAGCCTCTTGTTTCAGCATCCTTGGATTAAAGGCACATGCTGTCACTGTACCCAGCTTGACAAAAGGAATAGTTCTTGGAACGTTGGAAGCAGTTATTGATTGCCAGTATTAGATATATGCTGACTTGTGGTGACAGGTCTGAAGCAGAAGCATGGTGGACACTCCAGGAATGTTCCTTTACATTCCTTGGCCATGTCTCTGGTTGTGAGTGCTTATGCAAGATAAGGCAGTGAGAGTCCTGCGTGGGGGAGCATTTGGAGAAACCTGATTTGAAAAGCAACTGAGACATAGAGACACTTGGAGGTCGTCAAGGAGATGAAATGGCCCAGCTCCGTTTTTGGATTCATCTGTTCTGCAACCTTGTGGTTTCCCTAGGCATGTGTCCTGCAGCGGCAGAGGAAGGGTTCCATGAGCAGTGATGCCAGCGCCTCCACCGACTCCAACACGTACTATGAGGATGACTTCAGCAGCACAGAGGAGGACAGCAGCCAAGGTAGCCAGAGATAGCTCTCTAGTTCCTTGTGCTTCTCTGTCTCCTCTTCCTGGTTGCCTCTGCATTTATGTGTTCTCAGATAATGTGCTGTTTAAGAGTAGCTTGAAGGGCAGGGAGTGCTGGGAAAATGTTTGCCTAGAGTGTGTGATGCCCTGGGTTGGATTGGCAGTCCAGTAAACCAGGTGTGGTGCACACACCTGTGTAGCACACACCTGTTATCCCAGCACTAGGGAGACAGGAAGAGGGTTAGATGTTCAAGGTCATTATTGACTACTTTAGGGAATTAGAGGCCAGCCTAGGCTACATGAGACCTTTTTAAAAATAGTAAGTTGAGTGTAGAATACTAAATGATAAATACTGTTTTCAACCAAGCCCATGTAGCTTTTCATTTCTGCCAGAATCAAAATACATCTCAGTTGCTCATGTTTCCTCCTTTGTTGACACATGCTGGGACTTCTGCCCTCCCTGTACAGGTCAAAAGGCCATGTGGCAGGGGTTTGGTTTTACCATGGATTTTTAGCTTAGGGATAATAGGGCAGAGCTGAAGACTTATGTAGAGGAGATAATTCTCAGGTTTCTTTTCATGGTCAAGTTTGTGGGACAGTGTGAAACACCAAAGGGTATGATTCTTAGCATCTTGGGTGTGCAACTGCTGAGACTAGTTTGCTTTTGTAAATGTTTGGCTTCTTTCCAGACAGGCAGATAAGAGGAAATGGTTTCTCTTCTTTTGGTGGACTCATTAAAAAAAAAAAGAAGAAGAAATGAGTTTTACGGCACTATAACTTATGTACAATTAAATGGAAGCACTTTATGTATCCATTTAGTTGTCTTGGCAGGTTGACAGGATCAATCCCCATCCTCTGCATCAGTATGCCCTGTGGTCTTTTGACTTGAACACTTTTAGAGAACAGGTTCACACACACAGAGATGGTTATTTTTGTGACTTTCTCTTTTTGTTCAGATGATGACAGCGAGCCTATTTTGGGGCAGTGGTTTGAGGAGACCATCTCTCCCAGTAAAGAGAAAGCTGCACCTCCACCTCCTCCACCACCTCCTCCCCTGGAGAGCTCTCCTCGGGTTAAAAGCCCCAGTAAACAGGCCTCTGGTGAGAAGGGCAACATCTTGGCCAGTCGCAAAGATCCTGAGTTGGTAAGAGGGATTTCTGAAGTTCTGGCGGTGGGAGGAGGGCGATTTCTTCAGTCAGATGGCTGAGTTGAAGAGTAGACCATCTGAGCTAAAGCAGTTCTAAGCTGGATAACTGGATCTGCCTCTGTGTAGGACTTCCAGGGAGTAATTATGCGTGATTGAATAGCTTGCTTCCAATGCTGATGGTTATTAGCCCAGTCTTTAAGTTTAGATAGAAGTTGATTTGAAGCTTGCTTTTTCCCTCTTGATGGTTCTGGGCCAGAATCTGAATGTCTCCTTGTTGGGGAGTGATTGCACCTGCCCCAAACGGCTTTGTGAAAGTGTTTTCAAAGCCCGTAGCATAGGTTTGCCACATCATAAATGCTTACTTATTGATTCAACCAATATTTATTGATTACCTTTTGTGTTTCAGCCCCTAGTCTAATAATTTATCAGTAAATGAGTCATGTACAATTCTTTCACGTAGCCTTATATTTATAGTTTCCTATTTAAAGGTTATGGGCATAAAACATATAATCATTTAATAATTAGTTTTTTACAATAATGGCAAATCAGTTAAATAATAGAGAAAGGTGAGGATGTATGTATGTGTAATAATCATTGATGTAGGAGTCAGTCTCCAGTATGTTACTAGTTATGTCTTGAGCTGGATAGAGTGGGCTCTGGAGGAACAGGGGGGAAAAAAAAATGAGTGGGTGAGCTCGGAGGTCCTGCCTCATGTTTTTTTGAGGTCTACACCAAGTGGCTACCATTCTGTGCAGCTGATTCTCATTATGGATGTAGTCCTGCTGTAAGAATTAGGTGATAGCCTTCAGTTTTGGCATGGAGGTTTCTGGGCTTGTATAATATACTAGCTTGAATTTAGGGTTGGTAGAAGTTCATACCCCATGACCCTGATCTGAGTTGTTTTCTGTTCCTTTTAGTTCTTAGGTCTGGCTTCCAACATCCTGAACTTTATCACATCTTCCATGCTGAACTCTCGGAACAATTTCATCCGGAACTATCTGAGTGTGTCTCTTTCAGAGCACCATATGGCTACCCTGGCCAGCATCATTAAGGAGGTGGACAAAGATGGACTCAAGGGTCAGTGGAGAGGCTGGGTGTTGTTGCAGGGCACTTATGGCTCCAAGTTCCTGAGTAACTGTATTCCTCTGTCCTAAGGGTCATCAGATGAGGACTTCGCTGCTGCTCTCTATCACTTCAACCACTCCCTGGTAACTTCCGACCTACAGTCCCCGAACCTGCAGGTTGGTGTGTACTGTGGCTGCCTAGGCAGGAGCGCATTACACTTTCCCTGGGATGTGGTGGCTCTCATCATTGAAGGATGCTTTGTTCTTGCTCTCTGTGGGGAGAGTTTTGCTTGGGTGTTCTGTGTGTCCCTGTGCAGTGATTGGGATCATTGAATGAAAAAGATGTCCTTTTCCCCAAGTCATGAACTTTAAAGAAAGGAAGAAAATAGCTAAACAAGCTCCCAGTGCTTCTCATAGTAGACCAGTAGACGGAACTCACCAAAAGCAATTTACAAAATAAGAGTGACACATGTTCACCAGTCTGACGGGGGAAGTTAAAGGCACTTTAAAAGTGGCCATCAGGTCACAGCAGACATGCTTGCTTTCCCTTACAAACCTATCACCAAAACTGATTCTAGGACCTTGACTGAACATGTAACTGCAGGATTCCCTCCCTCCTGAGACAGGTGGTGGTTTGAATCCTAAGTCTCACATGTACCTATACTCCTCAAATTAAACCACTTTTAGCTTACATTGAATGGCATTATGTGCTTTACTTTTTACATAGTATTCATCACATGATGTCTGTTGCCAAGATTCGTCTGTAGTGTTTCTGTAGTCCTTACTGCACTGCTGTGTGATACCTATTGTGCTTGGCTGTATAGCTTGATTCATCTTCTCTGTTTCCACTGAGGTACATTTGAAAGGTGTCCAGGCTTACTTATTGCATTCCAGATGTTGCTGTGGTCTTTCTTACTCGTGTCCCCTGGTATGTGTGGAGGAGTGGGTCTCCTGGTGCTGTCACTTGGAGTAGAATTGTCAGGTTATACAGTGTGAGTGTCGGCACATCAGGCCACACTGCTGCACGGTGACTCTGGTTTTCATCCCCACCAGCAAGGGGTCAGATCATGTGGATTCATATTTGGCAATATCATAGTTTGATAATAATTTGGTTGTTTTTTATTAAGACTTAAGTTGTTTTAGTTTTATTAAGACTTCTCTAGCTCTGGCTGACTTGGGACTCTAGCCTAACCTGACTGTAAACTCTTGGCGGTCCTCCTGTATTAGCCTAGAATTCCAGGCATGGGTCATTGCATCCAGTAGGTTTTTTTTTTTTTTTTTTTTTTTTTTTTTTTCCCCCATGGGCAAAGTTAGTCTTTCCTAATCTTTAATGTACACAGGGATTCCTGAGGCGATGGTTTAAAATGCGGATTCTGGGTCAGGGGTGCAGCTCAGTGGTACAGCACATGCCTCCTATTCATGCAGGGCCCTGGCTTTGATTCCAGCACCACAGACAAAGGGATGATTTCTTCTGGATACCTGTCTCTCAGTGCCATTTAGTCAAGTGGATCGCCAAGTTTGGCCTGAAACTATTTAGAAAGTTTTTCTGTTACTGTTAATTATTTCAGTGCCTGATGCTCAGAAGGCTGAGACAAGAGGATTGCAAATTCAAGGCTATCCTTGGCAACACAATGAGACTTTCATCTACAAAAATTCAAACAAAAACAATCACTTCAGCAGATAGCACTATTTTAGAGGCTTGTCAGTTTCTTCCAAAGGGATACAATGTAGGAAGCTATTGGAAGAAGTGAAATTCTTAGAATCCCAAACTGTTGGAGAGAATCCTTGAAGTTTTCTTTTGTTGTTTAAAAAGATGGTTGTGAAATGTATTAATACCTGCCTATTATTAAGGGAAATTTATTTTGGCAGGAAGGCAATAGAAGTTGTTCAGTGTTTGGCCTCTGCGGCAGCTTCCCACCCTGTCTGAAGCTGGTCCTGCCCAGTGCTCAGCTCCTTCCCCCAGTCTGTTTATTTAGGGAAGCTTCAAAGTTCATAGTCTTGTTCTGCCTAAACTCATCCAGAGAACAGAGATGAAATGCTTTTCTCTGGACTGGAGTCCCTAGGCCTCTTGTTCTGATGTTGCCCTCAGCATTTGAGAGGGAACTGCCAACTTGCACAAACTCCGGACAGAGAATTCCCAACCTCTTTTCATCTGTGCCTGTTTGGGGGCTGTAAGTTCACTGGGAAAGTGTATGCATTGCTGATAGTGCAGTGCTTGGCCTGGAGTAACTGCCTGGTGCTGGAAACAGCCCTTAAGGAGTTGAATTATCAACAGTATTGAAGAATAGAATTTAGTTAGTCAGACTTAGAAATTTCTTCTAGTTACTGGGCGGTGGCCGCTTTTAATCCCAGTACTCAGGAGGCAGAGGCGGGCAGATCTCTGTGAGTTGAAGCCTAGCTTGATCTACAGAGTAATTTCTAGGATAGTCAGATAACACAGAGAAACCCTGTCTCAAAACCAAAACCAACCAACCAACCAAAAAAAAAAAAAAAAAAAAAAAAAGAAAGAAAGAAAGAAAAGAAAAGAAAAAGTCATTCTTCTAGCATGATTTGTGTCTTTAAAAGCCATATGGCAAATCAGGCATTTGTGTGGTGTTCCAATGGCACCTGCTTACTGTGTGTGTTTTGTTTTCACTTAGTTCCTAGGGAGGAATACTCAGCTGGGAGCAAGGACAGCTGTGGTTCTTCTTCCTTCCATGAAGGGGGAGGGGACAGAAACCAGTAAGCAGGGTCGGATGGCTTCTGAGACTTCTGAGACAGCTCTCGGGGAGACAGTTCAAGTGTTACAGCTCTAGTTTATTCCATAACAAGAGGGGCATATAAATGTAAGACTGGGGACAGTGGCTGAGGTATCTCCTACTTTGCATTAAACAACTCTCCTTGTCATCAAGTTCCTAATACAAGTCATAGTTACCTTTGGGCAGCAGGGGGAGCTCTAGCAGGGAACTGTGCCAAGGGTCACAGGAGAGAGAAATCAGGCGTCCAGGCTTAGGGACAGCTTTCAGATAAGGTCAGGCCTCCAGGCCTTAGAGACCTTCTCCAAATAAGGGCAGGTAGAGAGCAGGAAGTCTCACTGGGGAGGGAGTCCTCCATGTTGCTGAGCTCTGAGAGAGTTGCCAGGCCATGGTAGACTGTAACCTCTGACCAGCTTGGGTTCCCAACTGACAGCCCTGCTGAGTAACACATGTTGGCTTCTCACAGGCCTCATTTCTCTTCTTAACACTGTTTACCACTTGTCAGATACACAAGTTGTCAACCGCCTCTGTGTATTTGTACACAGAGTAATTGTCTGAGGTAACTAGCTGTAAATGAAGTCCACAGTCAGGTGTGCTGGCACATGCCTAATTCCAGCACTCAGGAGGTGAGTCTCTGTGAGTTCAGGGCCAGCCAGGGCTATACAGAGGGACGATGTCTGAAAAAACAGTCCATCTGCTGTGATGTCTGTTGAGTTTCCTTCTGAAGGTACCAGCTGCTCACTTGCCAGCCTTCTTGAAAACTGCCTTGATTGCAAGGTCTCCAAGCACTTGTCCTTTCCAAAGCTTGCTCTAGACGCTAAGTAAGCTACAGCTGTAATTGGGCTGCATCGTATTTTTCTCAATTGTTGGACAACATGATTTGTCTTCAGATTTCTTGTAGTCATACACTGCCAAGTTCTTTTGTTCATTATTCAGGAAAGGAGTGTTGATGAGTGCACATAACCTTGACTTGTGCTGTCTCTGTCCTCCAGAACACACTGCTACAGCAGCTGGGAGCCGCCCCTCTCTCTGAGGGCCCTTGGCCCCTGTACATTCACCCCCAAGGGCTCTCCGTGCTTTCCCGCCTCCTGCTTATCTGGCAACATAAAGCTGGAGCCCAAGGTGACCCTGACGTCCCAGAATGCTTGAAAGTGTGGGACAGGTAAGACCCTAACAGAAGGAAGGTCTGTGGATGATTGGAAACTATTTGCAGGAGTCTGGCTGTGAGAAGCTGCTGTCTGTGCTCAGGAGGGGTGGAAAGTGACAGGGGGTTTGGCGGATGTTCTGGTAAACAGTGTGGTCTGGGAAAAGACCCTTCCGGTAGCCATGGGAGATTTGGTTGCAATTGTCATTCAGAGCCTGGATTCCAAAGATGACTGAAGGAGAAAGGCCTAACTGCCCTGGCTTAGTGTGCTTTCTACAGGAGCCCATTTAGAGTGGCGTAGTATTGGTTTTGGATACATTTTAAAGAACTTGTTTCCTTGGGGGAAGCTCAGCTTAATCACCTAAATCCTCCTTAGATGGACCTGTTTTTTGCCATGTTTTGTTTACATGGTTAGGCTTCAAAGCAGTTTGTTTTCCTAAAAGGCTTTGCTATTCTATCCCCCAGCCCAGGATCAAATAGCTGTAATGTTGGATTTGCAAGATCATAGCCCTCTTCGTGGCAGAGTTTTGCGAGAAAGGCTTCTGGGAGCTTGGGATGAAGGAAGGACACCGTATTAAAATACAGATCTCGGGCTGGAGAGATGGCTCAGAGGTTAAGAGCACTGACTGCTCTTCCAGAGGTCCTGAGTTCAATTCCTAGCAACCACATGGTGGTTCACAACCATCTGTAATGAGATCTGGCCTGCAGTCATACATGCTGTATACATAATTAAAAAAAAAAAAAATACAGATCTGTTTCCTAAAAGCCAAAGAACATGCAGACAGTTGGCTATGCTCATTCCTTGTATAAAGGCTCTTCTGACAAGTTCTCAAATATTATAATAGTCCCTTCCCCACAGCCCCTCTGCCTCCCCTCCTCCTGCCTGGCTCTGAACTCTGTGGATATGTGTATGTGCGCACAGTCAATCACATGTGCCACACCATTCTTGTAGAGGTTAGAGGACAACTTGTGGAGTTAGTTCTCTTATATGAGACCTGGGGTTGGAACAAGATGTGGCAGTCTTGGTGGCAAGCGTCTTGACCCCTCTGGGACACATTGCTGGCCCATGTCTGGCTTTTTGGCTTCTCTGCATTGGCTTCTCTCTTCTTTAACTTGTTCTCCTTCCAGCACTGGGTGACATGCTCCCCTTTTCTCTGTGCCAGGTTTTTGTCTACAATGAAGCAGAACGCACTGCAGGGGGTGGTGCCCAGTGAGACAGAGGACCTGAATGTTGAGCACCTGCAGCTGCTGCTCCTCATCTTCCACAACTTCTCTGAGAAGGGCCGCCGGGCCATCTTCACCATGCTGGTGCAGAACATCCAGGAGCTGAGTGTTAACATGGACGTGCAGATGCGCTCCGTGCCGCTAACCCTGGCACGCCTCCTTTTGATCTTCGACTACCTACTTCATCAGTACTCCAAAGCCCCCATGTATCTGTTTGAGCAGGTGAAGACCCACACCATCTCCTTGCTCTCATTCTGAGAGCTCCATTCTTTAGCAGGCAGTAATGTTTTATTTGTGGCTATGAAGGCCTTATGGGTAAGGCTAGCTAAGTCTTTGGGATTAGACTTTCTGTTTACTTGATGGGTTTGTTGATTGATGGGTGGCCTCTCGTTCACTCACGAATGTTCTTTCTCATCCCCCTGCTTACTTGTATAGCCACAGTGCCCTCAGCTTTGGCCCCACGTGTGTTTAGTGCCTGAGGAAGGGTCCCACAGTAAATGCTAGAGTTGTAGCCTTTTGTGAAGACACAAAAGAGGATGAGAGGGTGGGTAAGAGGTGCTGTGCTCAACAGATTTTAAACTAATTCATGGAGCATCCTTCCCCATGATTCACTATCAAAAATGATTTTCAAAAAGAAATCAGAACAATCTTCAAAATTTCATTTTCATTTGATGCTAACAAGTTTTGGTATTACTAGATCCGTTGTCTCTGGTGTGAACAGCAGATGGCGACTGTATGTCCTTAACTCGAGTGTCTGTGTTTCCAAGGTGCAGCACAACCTGCTGAGCCCCCCTTTTGGGTGGGCAAGTGGACCCCAAGACAGCAGCAGCCGCCGCCGGGCCAACACTCCTCTGTATCACGGGTTCAAGGAAGTAGAAGAAAACTGGTCCAAACATTTTTCATCAGGTCAGAAAGAAGGTTGTCAGCAAGAGGGTGATGACTGCTGGTCCTTGTTGGTGGAGTTAAATCTATAGCTCAGTGACTCCTGGAGGAGCTTTGGTCCGGGCCTTAGTCTCCCCCTTGAGGATGGTCCATCACCTGCTGGTTCAGAAAAGTTGTAGAAATTGACTTTTACATGCTTCACAGTGTTAACAAGCTCATCATTTTCCAGATGCAGCCCCACAACCCAGGTTCTACTGTGTCCTGTCCCCAGAGGCCTCTGAGGAGGATTTGCACCGACTCGATTCCATGGTACTGGGATTTTGTTTTTTCTTTCTCTCTGTCCTTTTTTCTTTATTTTTTTCTTACTCTCCTTCTGAAATTTTCTTTTTCTTTTTTCTTTATTTTTTACTATTCTTCTGGAATTTTTTTCTTTTCTTTTTCTGCCTTTTTTCTTTATTTCTTCTCTTCTTCCTTTTAAAGAATTAGAATCTTTTCTTATGCTCTTAAGCTGGCTTTAAAAGCCTGAGGGAGGTCAAGCAGTCATTCTGTATCAGCTTCCTGAGTAGCTGGGGTTATAAGGTCTGCCCTGCCCTGCCCTGCTCTGCCCTGCATAAGATTTTAAAGCCTTTTTTACCTGTGGGTCAGATGCTCCCCCCACCCCCATGGAGCACTCTCCACTCCTCACACATTAGCATATGAGTGTCTAAAAGGAAAACATCAGACATTTAACAGAATGGTTGCCTCACTCTCTTCATTCCGCAGCTGTGTGCTTGTGTTAGTACACAAACTTAAGTGTGAGGCCCCAGAACTGGCACTCTGCTGTGAGGAAGAGTTGATGGAATGTTTTCACAGTCAGGAGACTAAGTGATGATGTAGGTCCAAGAGGAGAAAATGTTCCAGTATTCAAATGTCTTCTTTTTCCCTTCCTCTCCCTAAGACAGGGTCTCACTGTGCAGCCCACTGGAGATTCCCCTGCCTCATACCCCTGAGTGCTGGAATCAAAGGTGTGCAGTACTACCTCGACCTATATTGTTTTTGGTCTCTCTTGGTATTAGGCATGTGAAGTTCTTTTCTCCAAGCTCGTCAAGTACGATGAGCTTTACACCTCGCTGACAGGCCTGCTTGCAGCTGGTTCTCAGCTGGACACAGTCAGGAGGAAGGAAAATAAGAACGGGACAGCCTTGGTAAGACTGGACACTGGGAGGGGCTGGACGTGTGTGTGTGTGTGTGTGTGTGTGTGTGTGATCAGTCCTTTCAACCTCAAGTTCCCTTCTGGGCATGAGCTCTTTATTCAACATTGTTTTCAAAACGGACTGTTTCTGCAACATTTCTACGTAGTTGGAGTGCTTCTGTTGTTGTAATTTATGTTTTGGTTAATGTTGAGAGAAATGTGACTGGGGTTGGTGGCTGCCCAAGTGTCGACAGCATGTGGGTTTCTAGACACCTTTAAACAGGTCTGGGCCAGGCGGTGGTGGCGCACACCTTTAATCCCAGCACTTGGGAGGCAGGGCCAGGCGGATCTCTCTGAGTCTGAGGCCAACCTGGTCTACAAAGCGAGATCCAGGACAGGCACCAAAACTACATGGAGAAATCCTGTCTTGAAAAAGCCAACAAAAAACAAAAAAACAGGTCTGAACAGTTCCATGCTGTTTACTAAAGGGCTGGCTGCTGACTATGGTCCTGCCCAGCTCCCATCTTCCCCTTGGTTAGACGGTAAAGTACTAGGGAGCCAGAGCTGTCCGAGAGCATCCTTGTAGCTTCTCAGTGTGCAGAACAGAGCAGAGTGTCATAGTGTATCTGCCTGTTTGGCTTAGTGTTTGTGTGCTGAGATGCTCTGGGGGCGCTCAGTTCACACTAGGCACATGGTTCTGTGTGCTGAGATGCTCTGGGGACTCTCAGTTCACAATTTCACACCATGCGCTTGAAAGGCTATCTTTTGGAACAGTTATTACATTAGGGAGATCTTGAGCATGCCACATGCTTCCATTGCTCCGTTCACCTCCTCAGGAGGCCTGCGCCCTGCAATATTACTTCTTGATACTCTGGAGGATCTTAGGAATTTTGCCACCTTCAAAGACTTACATGAACCAGCTGGCCACGAACTTACCTGAGATGAGTGAATGTGACATCTTACACACTCTGCGATGGTCGTCCCGCCTCCGGATCAGCTCCTATGTCAACTGGATCAAGGTGCCACAGGGGAGGAAGCTCAGTGCTGTGAGGGAGCTTCATAGGCGACTTGCTTCCCACTATGGGGCTTTTAAAGTTAATGAAAGCTTTTAGATTTCTAGGTTATTTTCCTAAACACTCTTTCTTGCTGTCCAAATAGGATCATCTTATCAAACAGGGCATGAAGCCTGAGCATGCTGGCTCTCTCATAGAACTGACCTCCACCAAGTGTAGCTCAGTAAAGTACGATGTTGAAATTGTAGAGGAGTACTTTGCCCGACAGGTATGCTATCATTCTAATCCTAATGACAGAACTAGGCTCTGCCACAGCCTTTGGCCACAACTAATTAATATTCTGGGTGCTTTTAAAGATCTCGTCATTCTGCTCCATCGACTGCACCACCGTCCTGCAGCTTCATGAGATCCCTAGTCTGCAGTCCATCTACACCCTGGATGCTGCTATCTCAAAGGTCCAGGTCTCTCTGGATGAGCACTTTTCTAAGATGGCTGCGGAGACTGATCCTCACAAGTCATCTGAGATCACCAAGAACCTCCTTCCAGCTACGCTGCAACTCATTGACACCTACGCCTCGTTCACTAGGTACAGAGACGAGCACTCACTCGGAGAGGTCCCTGGGGTCTGAGCCTGCACCCTCCTTGTGTGTCAGCTTTGCTTTCCCCGTGGTGCAGAGTGTCAAGGGGTGGCCAAGAGGGCAAGTCCCAGGATGTTGAATTTTTATAGTTCCATCAAAGACTTGTAGCAATGTAGTTTCAGGGTAGAGAGGATAGGCGCTTTTCTGAGTGCCACTGTTCCAGTTCTCAGTGGGAATGAAGCCCTCCCAGGGCTTCCAGTCTGTGGTACCCAGATGTAGGAGCAGTTACTAACTCTGCTTTGAAACAGTCTCACTCTGGGTTACTCCCGAGCTTGTGACAGTCTTCCTCTCTCACTTCCTAGATGCTGGGCTTACGGGCCTGAGGCAAATATTCCTTATTGGGTTGGAGGGTGTTCCAAAACCTTTCTTTTTCTTCAGCATACCCTATAAACTACATGTCCTATAGAATTTGCTCAACAAATGATGTTTAAAAGGTTTAAAATTTATTTTCAGTATATACAGGTTGGAGATCACCCACAAATTGAGGCTTCTAGTTTTTCTTAAATTAGAACTGGGAGATTCTGTTCTCAGTACTGGGAGTGAAAAGGAGGAACAGCCAGGCATGGTGGCCCATGCCTGTAATCCTAGCACTTAGGAGGCCGAAGAAGGGCTGGTTGACTCAGCTACATGAGACCCCTGACTTCGCTTCTTCACCCCTGTAAAGTGATAGTGAGCAAGTGTGAGTGAGCTGGCAAAACTGTCCTCTACACAACAGTCGGGTTGAGTAGAGGAGTGGCTTCTCCTTGCAGCAGGTCAGCCTGGCCATCCTAAGTTCCTTGCCTGTCTGGTCCCTGGGATCTCATTGTCAGTCCCTGCTCTGTTCTGATTGTTTGCTGACAGGGACCTGGTGTAACTGAAGTCATCTTGTCTGTTAGTGTGAATGCCTTGCAGACTGAGGACTGTAGCTGGAGGCAATTATACTGAACAAACACAAGGCGTAACTAGTAACACATACCCTGCTGTGTGCCAGGCTCTGTTCTTGATGTTGATGTGATGCAGTGGCCAACTGCAAAGCACGGGCCTGCCCTCTGCAGAACCTAGGCTTTGCTCTGCCTGCTGGGCCAGGGCTTTCCAAAACTGAGCTCCTGGTGGGTTTTCCTTGGCAAGTAAGTTGGGAGATGTTAGGTAAATTAAAGCTGAACAGGTTTTGTTTTTGTTGCTGCTTTTATTTATTTATTTGTTTGGTTGGTTTGTTTTTCAAAACAGGGTTTCTTTGTTTTTGTTGCTGATTCATTCGTTCGTTCGTTAGTTCGTTCGTTCGTTCGTTCGTTCGTTCGTTCATTCATTCGTTCTTTTGTTTGGTTTTCCAAGACAGGGTTTCTCTGTGTAGCTCTGGTTGTCCTGGAACTCACTTATAGACCAGTCTAGCCTCAAACTCACAGAGACCTACCTGCCTCTGCCTCCCGAGTGCTGGAATTAAAAGTGTGCACCACCACCACCTGGCTTATTTTTAAAAATATATTCTCAGAGTGTATATATATGTGTGCATTTTTGTATGTATATATATATATATTGTTGGTCTTCAAGGATGGGGGAAGGAGGGTAGGAGTGTTCAGTGCCCTTCAGATTTGTTCTTCATGGACTCATGTTTTGGGAGCTTTTCTGAGGGTGGGCTATTCTTTGGGAAATACTTCCCCATGAAGGGACTGGTACTGTCACCTGTCCTTACGTAGATTGGGAACTGAGATGCTGGTTCCTGAGTGTCTCTGAGGTTCCTTTCTCCTGAGCGTGGTGTAGGACACGATTCCTCTAGCCTCTCCTGCTTTTCCCTTCAGAGCCTATTTGCTTCAGAACCTTAATGAAGAGGGATCCACCGAGAAGCCTTCCCAGGAGAAGCTGCACGGCTTTGCAGCGGTCTTGGCTATTGGCTCTAGCAGATGCAAGGCAAACACGCTGGGTAAGTGAGCATGCATGCTTCACTGGCCTTTCCCACTTGCTGGGCCGCCTTGAGTATCAGGCATTTCCCTAGGCGTATCTGGGTGGATCTTCCCAATAACTCCGTCAAGTGGAGTTCTTCAGTTTGCTCACTGAGGTTTAGGAGAAGTGGATTTGCCATGACTCCTACGCAAACAGTGAAGCCAGGATCTAAACCAAGACCAGCTCGTTCCTGAGGACAAGGCTGCTTTTACTGTGCTCCTCTGTGCTGTTCTTTGACTTGCTGAGCTTAGTACCAGGACCTGATGTCTGCATCAGGCCCACAATCTCTCTCCTGGTCTAGGAATGATCTGGCAAAAAATAGGGCAGAAAATCAGAGCTCTTGAGCAGGATTGGAGTTCAGTTCAGAAATTCCCTTTACAATTTACAACTGTGTGTCCCCAGTGTCACATTTAAATACTCTTAATTTTTGGAGTCTTACTTAGTACTGCTTCAATGAATGCTGTTCATGTGGATTCATGATCCCTGCCCTCAGGATTTGTCAGGGTGGGGAGTCAGGGTTCAAAGCAACACTTCCTCTGAGACTGGGGCTGGGGGCAGCAGATTTGGTGGTGATTGGAGCCTGACTTGCTGAGACGCTTCCCCTCTTTTGTTTTTAGTTGTCATCTTTACTGTGGAGATTAGAAAGTGACTGATTGGAAGGGAAAGCCTTACCATTGTGATTGTTAGCTGCTGAGTAATTAGCTGCTTCTTGGACATAGTACAGCTGCTGAAATAGCCATGCAAGCTGTCTTAGTAATGGCTCTGACAGTTGGGGCTGCTTGAAATACTGTCATTCTTTCTGTCTTGGGATGATTGCTCTGATTGCTTATCCTTACTGTTGCCTCCAGGTCCAACGCTGGTGCAGAATTTACCGTCATCAGTGCAGACTGTCTGTGAGTCCTGGAATAATATCAACACCAATGAGTTTCCCAACATCGGATCCTGGGTGAGTCCCTACGGGTTGCTATACTGAGCACTAAACCACTCTGTGTGTCCTTATTCTTTGGGCTTCAGTTGGCTACTGGGAGATGATCTCTTTCCTATAGCTGAATTAATAGTAGTATATTTGATTACCCAAGTGTTCTCATGTGGTCCCTTTGCCTAGCAGTCCGTGTTACCAGAATACAGACCACTGTATTTCTCTGAGCCATTGCTGTGCCACCTGTTAAATTCTGGTTAAGTATGGCGTGCTGTCATGTGTTGTGCTTCGTGACCTCTCAGTGTTGACTGTTCTCTTGTCTGTGTCAGGTGCTACTCTGCCATGAGTTGATGTAGGCAGAGTTTCTCTGTGTCTCGACAGCTCCCAAATAACCAGTCAGAGACTTCTTATTAATTATAAATGCTCTGCCAATAGCTCAGGCTTGTTACTAGCTAACTCTTACATTTTAAATTAACCCATATTTCTTATCTGCCCTCTGTCATGTGGCGGTACCTTCTTTCAACACAGTACATTCATCTTGCTTCCCTCTGCATCTGCTTGTGACTCCCAAGTCTGCCCTTCTTCCCAACATTCTCTCTGCCCCAAAAATCCTGCCTTGCTATCGACCAATCAGCTTTTTATTAACGATGAGAGTAATACATATCTACAGTGTACAAAGATTGTTCTACAGCAAGTTGATGCAGCACATCTTAGGCTTTCTAGGTTGTTGGTTGCTGTGACATTCTCCTTGTGTCTGTGCTGCTTAGACTACCTTTGCGGACAGTTATTATTTCTTTAAAGTTCTGTGGAGGAGCAAAGTATGATTCATCTTCCTCTCTTGGCTTCCCAACTGTGGCCTTAGGACAATTATGGTCTTAGTAATGGAGATGAGGTGCCTTGCAAAATCCAGACCCTTCCTAGTTATTCCAAACAAGCAGTAGTTTTACTGTTATATGCTCCTAACAATTGGAGGGAGTATTGGGTGTTTGTTGTGTTTAACTGTTAACCTTGTTCTAAATACAATTTATCTGCCTCCTCCCCTCAGCTCAGTGTCCTCAGGAGGAATGACAGTGGAGGGCACTGTTTGCAGACCTAGTGAGGCCTTACCTTAGAGTAGACTTCTTGTGTAAATTTTGTCCAGGGGAGATGATGTGCTCATTACTCCTGATTCTCTTCCTTTCAGCGCAATGCATTTGCCAATGACACCATTCCATCTGAGAGTTACATCAGTGCTGTTCAGGCTGCTCATCTGGGGACTCTTTGTGGCCAGAGTCTGCCCCTGGCAGCTTCCCTGAAGCATACCCTCCTCTCCCTGGTCAGGTTGACTGGGGATCTGATTGTGTGAGTACTAGAGCCTGGAGCCCAGCGTCACCCCCACCCCAAACGTGTCCATGATGTGCTGCTGTATTGTGGCTGAAGGGGGAGTACAGTGCAGTTGAGGTGATGGTGACATTACTCTATAGTGTTGCTAGAATCAAGGAGTAGGGCAGGCCGCCAGAGGGCCAGTTTGTCTTTCTGTCCTTAGGTCACAGGAGAAACATATGTTGCATTGCCTTCAGAGTGGTCCAGATTCCTGACTGCTCTTCTGCTGTAGTCAAGGAGGGATTGCTTTCGCTGGTTTTAGTTTCTTTTATGCTTGCTACACAAATATATCTTATTACTTTGCTATTTTAATAAACATTTTGTTTTGTGTTTTGAGACAGGGTTTTTTTGTGTAACCCTGGCTGTCCTGGAACTCATTTTATAGACCAGGCTGTCCTCAAACTCAGAGTTCCTCTGCTTCCTGAGTGCTGGCATTAAAGGCATCTGCCACCACTGCCTGAATAAATGAATTTTTTAATGTGGAAATGTATTTTGCTTCTGACAGTGTAGAATAATATGAAGTGGTGTTGCTATACACACATAAGAAGCAGCTGCCAAGGAGGGACGAGACTACACTAGACGCTCTCCCCAGTTGGCTTAGCCCCAGCCTTGCAGCAAGCACTTCAGGACATGTTCCCTAATTTGCTTCCACTTCCATGGCTCCAGGTGGTCGGATGAGATGAACCCAGCACAGGTCATCCGGACCCTGCTACCCCTTCTCTTGGAGTCGAGCACAGAGAGTGTTGCTGAGATCAGCAGTAACTCCCTGGAGCGCATCTTGGGACCTTCGGAGTCTGATGAGTTCCTGGCTCGTGTGTACGAGAAGCTGATCACTGGGTGTTACAACATTCTGGCCAACCATGCAGATCCCAACAGGTGAGCAGTTGAAAGAGAGCTGCTGCAGCTGCTGGTGAGATGTACCACTCCTGCCCCCGTGCCATGTTGGTGACAGACACCTCCTTGGTTCTGGGCGTTTTGCTCTCATGTGGAAGTGTGTGAAGAGGTACTGGAATCTTCTGCAATGACTGACTCTTAGTAATAACTGTTGAGAGAGTGGAATGTTAAGTGTTCCAGGTAATTGAAGAGATGAGACTAGGTGTGGTGAAATATATGGAGGCACCAGTGAGGTTTCTTCTCATGTTGTGTGACTGTCTGTCTGAAATGGATGGTCTGGGGAAAGGAAGTCTTTGACCTGTGTCTTTAGGCTGTGCTGTGGGGATGCGCTGTACCCCAGGAACTGTGTGGGAAAGGCTGAAGCAGTAGCACTTCCGACCTCCTCAGTGTTGAGGACTTGGGGTTCTTCAAGGACCTTCCTCTTCTTCCTTTCCCTTCTCTGATTCTCGTTTGCTCCTCTCCTGCTGTGCAGCCAGGTCGCTTTGCACTTGGCTTCCTCTTGCCTCAGCCTCTAGAGTACTGGCATTACCAGTGTGTATTTTCTGCATGTGTGTATATGCTTCCCCACATGCATGTGGGCATGGGTGAGGCCCAAGGCTCACCCTGGGAGTCTTACGTGCTCATTCTCTACTGTAGTCTATCTTAGTGAGCCAGGATCTCAGCTGAACCCTGGGCTCAGGGTTTCAGCAAGGTCACTCCTGGGAATCCTGTCTTTGCCTCCAAGGTATCTGTGTGGGTGTTGGGGATCTGAACTCAGGCCTTCACTCTCCTGTGGCAGATAGTTCACATACTGGGCCTTTCCTTAGCCCCTTCTTTTTGTTTGTAGACAGAAGGAACTTGAGTGAGTTAGCTCTGCAGAAGTGACTCATGCAGACTGTCTCCCTCCTCTGAAAACATTCATGGGCTGACTGGCTCACTCCTAGCTTCAGATGCCTTTCCTCTTTTGATTTTTACTTGTACTTTTCATTTTATGAGACTAGGTCTGTCACTAGAATTCAGACTGGCCTGGAACTTGTGATATTCCACTTTTGCCTCCCAAGTGCCAGGATTGCAAGCATGTTAACCCACACCTGGCTTATCTCTCTTCTTCATTTTCCCAGGAAAGAAAGTAGTAAAATAGAATTGAGGTCTTGCTGTTCCTGGATTAAACACCTAGTATTTATGTTAAACTTGGACAAAATAAAACTAGATGTTTGCCTCAAGGTCTAGTCATCATGTTCTTCAGAGTTAGTTGGGAGGGCTCTGAACTGTGGTCTTACTCCTTAGTGGACTGGATGAGTCGATCCACTGAACTGTGGTCTCACTCCTCAGTGGGTTGGATGAGTCCATCCACTGAACTGTGGTCTTACTCCTCAGTGGGCTAGATGAGTCCATCCTGGAGGAATGTTTGCAGTATCTAGAAAAGCAGCTGGAGAGCAACCAGGCCCGGAAAGCCATGGAGGAGTTCTTCTCTGATGGGTAAGCACTGTCTCCCTTAACTCAGTGTTCAAGGCCTCCTGAAAGCAGGGCCTATATGTACCAACTAGCTGTCCTCAGGAACCACAGAAGCCCTGCTTGGGTGTCTGCCTCCTGGGGAGGACTTGGGTACTGACCACCTCCTTGAATTTGTTGATGAGGGCCAATATTCCTTGCGCACCTTGTGTGGTTGACTTACAAGTGACCATTTTTCCCCATGGAATGAGACTGAAGCAGAAGCAGGTTCTTTTTATGTGAGGCTTAACGTGGGTCTCTCATTATCCCCTCACGCCTTGCAGTGGGGAACTTGTGCAGATCATGATGGCCACAGCCAATGAGGACCTCTCTGCTAAATTCTGTAACCGAGTCTTGAAATTCTTCACCAAACTCTTCCAGCTGAGTGAGTGACAGCTTTTGGTAATCTTCTTATGGGAACTTTGATGTCTGGCTAATACTGTGCCGGGCTTCTGCCTGAATTTAGCCACAGCATGACAATGCTAACAAGTGTAGAGAATCCTTCAGAGAAAGTTGGGAAAGGTGCTGAAACTCTTGAGGCCTTTCCTCCTCCTCCTCTGGCTCTGTTTGCCTTCCTCACTGATGGAAGCCTCTTGTCCTGTTTCAGCTGAGAAGAGCCCTAACCCAAGCCTCCTTCATCTCTGCGGCTCTCTTGCCCAGCTGGCCTGCGTGGAGCCAGTGCGCCTGCAGGCCTGGCTCACCCGCATGACGACATCGCCCCCGAAGGACTCTGACCAGCTGGAGGTCATTCAGGAGAACCGGCAGCTGCTGCAGTTGCTGACCACATACATCGTCCGGGAAAACAGGTAGGAGTGTGTGTGTGTGTGTGTGTGTGTGTGTGTGTGTGTGTGTGTGTGTGTGTGTGTGTGTGTGCGCGCGCGCGTGTGCTGCCTGGAGAAGGCAGCACTCTGCAGTACAGCTGTAGCTTGCCTTCCCTTAGGGTATTTCACACCCCTTCTGCCCGACTCCAGGAGTCGAGCATCCTTCTTGAGTATTCCTATGGAGGAACTCTTGGACTGACCTAGTCTGTCAGTTGCAACCTCAGTAGATGGTCTGTGCTCTAGTAGTTCAGGTCCAGTTTTAAGATTGATGTGTTTATTTATATATTTAATCATTTATTTATTTATCTCCCCCACCCCCCCAAGACAGGGTTTCTCTGTGTAGTTTTGGTGCCTGTCCTGGAGCTTGCTCTGTAGACCAGGCTGGCCTTGAACTCAGAGAGATCTGCCTGGCTCTGCCTCCCGAGTGCTGGGATTGAAGGTGTGCGCCACTGCCGTCTGGCCTTAATACTTACTTTGTAACACTAAGTAGATTTTAGTGATTAAATTTGTACTTTGATGGTTTCAAGCCTGTTTATATGCTTTCTGATCACTCTCCCCTACATACCCCTTAAAATACTCATTAGTTCATTTATTTATTTTTAGACATGGTCTCTTTAGCCTGGCTGTCCTGGGACTCACTATGTAGACTAGACTGGCCTTGAACTCACAGAGATCTATCTTTCTGCCTTTTAAAAAGATTTTTTAATATTTTATCTTTGTGCGAGTGTGAATGAGTATGTTTTCCTACGTGAAGTCTGTGCATCACTTTTGTGCTTGTTGCCTGTGAGAGCCAGAAGAGGGCTCTGGGGCCCCTAGAGTGACAGGTGGTCATGAGCTGCCATGTGGGTGCTGGGAATCAAACCCAGGTCATCTGGGATAGTAACCAGTGCTCTAACTGCTGAGCCATCTGTCCAGTGGGCAACCCCCCGCCCCCAGCTTCTCATTCCTGTGACCCGCCCCCACAGATCCCTTTCCCACATTCATGACTTTCTGTTTTGTGACCCACTAAGTTTACCCAAGTGTTTACCTCTGTGTGACCAGATGTTTTAAACTCTCCATTGTTACCCGATGTTTAATTGCTCTTAAAAATGAAAGACTACACTTAGAATACTAATTCTTTTTCTCTTCACCAGCCAAGTTGGAGAAGGTGTGTGTGCTGTGCTTCTGGGCACCCTCACCCCCATGGCAACAGAGATGCTGGCAAATGGTGATGGGACTGGCTTCCCCGAACTCATGGTTGTGATGGCCACTCTGGCCAGTGCTGGACAAGGCGCCGGCCACCTTCAGCTTCACAATGCTGCCGTGGACTGGCTGGGCAGATGGTAAGAGGCACTTGCCTGTATAACTGTTCTGTACTTAGAGGAGAGGTGGGGAGTTGCAGGTTACTTCCTTTATAGTTCAGAGTTATTACAAAGTAAACCTAAAATTTCTTCCTTCCTCAGTGTTAAGATCTAATTAGGCTGTTCATTCCAGACTACCTGCATACCTATTTGAGCATGTGAATACACACACACACACACACACACACACACACACACACACACACACAAACACACACACAAACACACACACACACACACACACACACACACACACACACACACACACACACACACACCTACCTTTGAGACTGGGTCTCACTATGTAACATAGGCAGTCTCAGACTCAAAATCCTGTCTGAGTTTCCCGTGTACTGGGATAATAGACACATTGCCATCTTCATTATTTTTGGTGGAGTTTCCTGCTTAGGCACAAGAGAAGTCCTGGGAAAACAATACTGAATACACTGACGGTCCTAAGACCAGGCAAGGCCAAGCTGTGTTCGCTGTGCTACTGGAACAGACTCCTTTGCTTGACAGTATCTCAGCTTGACTGGAGGCTTGTGAGGGTGCGTCCTTCCATTGGTCCCTTGGATGACTGTGTGTCCTCTCTTTTTCCTTTGGGACAGCAAGAAATACCTGTCACAGAAGAATGTGGTTGAGAAACTGAATGCCAATGTAATGCATGGAAAGGTAAGGAAAGTGAGTGCTGAGGCAGGGAGCCAGGGAAGAGGCTTCTTTGGTCAGATGAAAGTCTCTCCCTTCCATAGCTCTTATGTGTCCTGGCCTGCAGAAGGCTCAGCCGAGAACCTCAGTGACCCACTTGACCGGGTAAAGTGTACCTGCTGACTGTAAGCCTTCGGGCCTCTTGCAGGTCTCAGGAAGTGATCCTCTGATAAGGACTCAGCAGAGTCCTTCTAAGCACAGGGACTTCTTGCTGCCTGAGATGCTCCTGTGTTGCTGCCTTGAATCGGTGTTCTGGGGGTGAGGGGTGGCCCTAGTCCAGATCCTGTAGCTGATCAGTGTGCCTGCAGAGCTCTGGCTGTGCAGAGGGGCTTGAGGATGACAAAAGTCTTAGGTCAAGCACTTTCCTTGACTCCCCACCCATGAAACTAGCAAGCTGGCTAAATTCGGGATAGGGCTCTGGTCTAAAAACCCCAGTAAGTTTCTCCCTCCTTTTCTGTAATTATTGTCCTTTTGGCACTGAGTTGTCAGAGTGAAGAGGCTGCTGGGAATTTAGAAATCTGAGCCTGATATCTGACTTGGTGGCTGTAGGCGTTTTAATGCTTTAAAATTTATTTTATTATATTGTATTTTTATGGGGGATGGGGTTGAGGCAGGGTCTCTGTAGTCCTGGCTGTCCTGGAACTTGTTATATTCAGGCTGGCCTTGAACTCAGAGATCCCCCTGCCTCTGCCTCCCTTATGTTGAGATTAAAGGCATGCACTACCATGCCTGGCTTTCTATTTTTAATTGTATGTGTGTGTGTGGTGGTGGTGGTGGTGGCGGCGGCGGCGGCGGCGGCGGCGGCTGTGCCTACAGAGGCCAGAAAAGGTTGTTAGATCCCCTTAAGCTAGAGTTGAGGGCCACCTATTGTGGGTACTTGGAACAGAACCTAGTCCTGTTAGCAGCATGTGCTCTTAACTACTGAGTGTCTCTCCAGCCTCTGTCCACTGGGCTTTTAAGAGAAACACAGAACTACCTGCTATGGTTTGCTTCTGCTTTGGTCTTTGGAGCTGTTTCTTTCTGTCTGCAGCATTTAAAACCAGTTAACAACTTCATGAATGGTAATGCTAATGGCAGGGAGAATGCTGATGAGCCTCTTAGAAGCCCATCTTGCTTGAGGGGTCTTAGTTTCCATTTTTACTCCATTCTTCCAATTGCAGTTTTACTTTATCTTGTAAGATAAATTGAGAACTAAAGCTTCTCTGGGTTTCTCTTGCAGCATGTGATGGTCTTGGAGTGCACATGTCATATTATGTCTTACTTGGCTGATGTCACAAATGCCCTGAGCCAGAGTAATGGCCAAGGACCAAGTCACCTCTCTGTGGATGGGGAAGAGCGTGCCATTGAAGTGGATTCAGACTGGGTAGAAGAGTTAGCAGTGGAGGAGGAAGACTCCCAGGCTGAGGACTCGGTAAGTGCTGAGGGGGAAGGGAATGGCTGTCGAGCATGTCTAAATCTTTTCTACTCTTTTCCACCCTGGGTGGCCTTCAGAACTTGGAGTCCTGTTGCATTCTTTTTGCCCACATGCCTAGTGCGAGGCCCTGCTCGTGCGTTGCTCTGGTTCTGCAGAGCAGACGTGCGAAGCCAGTCCCTTGGTGAAGTAACTGAAATGGGATTATATGTCTTTCTTCTCCCTGGAGCTGCCTGTTCTGCTTCACCCAAGACAAGTTTAGGGAGGGATGCATTCTTCATGAGGTGCGGGACCCTTGAATTCACTAAGGGTTTTTAATTGTCTGCTCCCTGTAATGTGAATTGCTAAGTGGTCTTTTAATAAAAACCCCGGAGCCAGATAGTAGATTAAATGCTGAGAGATCAGAGAGACAAAGGAACAAGCCACAGCCACATCTTGTCTTGCCAACTCTACGAATTCTCTTGACTGAACACCTCTGAGTCCTCAGCCTAAAGCTCTCCAGATGAAAAGCCATTAGTTCCTGTCTCCTCATGCCTTACATACATACCTTTCTCTGCCCGCCATCACATCCTTCCTAGTGCTGAGATGCCTCCCGAGTGCTAGGATTAAAGGTGTGTGCCACCACTGCCTGGCATCTAGGGTTAATCTAGTGGCTTGTTCTGTTCTCTGATCTTTAGGCAAAGTTTATTAGGGTACACAATATCACTGCTCCTCCTCCCTCTAAAAAAAACTAGAAAATTGCACCTGAAATTGTAGGAGGCTTCAGACAGCTGGCTTTTTCAAATCAGGGCAGGTTCCTACTGGTCCCGGTGTGTCTCTCCATGGAGTGTTGGAGCAGATGTGTTTTATGGGTTCCAATGTGGAGATTATGTGTGATTAAAAAGACCTATTGATCTTTGAAGGATGAAGATTCTCTTTGCAATAAACTCTGCACCTTCACCATCACCCAGAAGGAGTTTATGAACCAGCACTGGTGAGTTCCTTTAAAGTAAGGCTATCTGGGCCTCTGGTGCTGGGACCTGTGACTTAGTACTGGCTTTTGTTCCTTGTAGGTACCACTGTCATACCTGTAAGATGGTGGATGGCGTGGGGGTGTGCACAGTATGTGCGAAGGTGTGCCACAAGGATCATGAGATTTCCTACGCCAAGTATGGTTCATTTTTCTGTGACTGTGGAGCCAAGGAAGATGGCAGCTGCTTGGTGAGAGATGGAACCTTCATGATGTCATACGGGCAACTTGTTAGTAACATAGGAATGTCTAAGGCAGACCAGAAAATTCCCACGTTAGCTCTGTATGGCCAAGGATTTGTTCTCATTCTGTTATGAGTGACGTGTCTGTTTGTGGCCCCAGCACTTCACTTAGAGCATTAAAAGCGACAACCTCCTCTTAGAGTCAAGGCCTGATGCTCTGAGTGGGCAGTGAAGATAGGTGTTGGGTGAGCCCCATGGATCTGGGCTTGGGAATCACATGTATAGCCAGTTCCTTCTCTACTTCCAGTATCTTAGCAGTATTTCTTCTGGCTTGTGGCAAGAACTTGGGGACACTGACCTTTTCTGTCCCTAGGCACTGGTGAAGCGAACTCCTAGCAGCGGCATGAGCTCTACCATGAAGGAGTCAGCATTTCAGAGCGAACCGAGGGTTTCCGAGAGTCTGGTGCGCCATGCCAGCACCTCACCCGCTGACAAGGCCAAGGTCACCATCAGTGATGGGAAGGTTACTGAGGAAGAGAAGCCCAAGAAGAGCAGCCTGTGCCGCACAGTTGAGGGGTGCCGTGAGGAGCTGCAGAATCAGGTGCGGCTTCCTGATGGGCACTAGTGCACAGAACAGAGTTTAGCAAGTCTGAGTCAGTAGTGTGAGGCTCTCCTGGCAGCCCAGTGTCCTCTCTCGTTCTTGCATTGATCATGCCAGGAGTGTGTGTTGTCTGTCTCTGGGGAAGGATTTACAGTAGTGGGAGTCATTCTAGAACATGCTTTCTTGGCCAGGGGTCCTCATCTGGCCCAGAGTTCAGGAAACCATCGAGTGATTGTTTTTTCTGTTTTTCCCATTATGTATGCATAGGAGAGAGGTGGTTATACATGCTGGGTGCTTTGAATGACTTAGGGTGTCTGTGGGACCCTGGCTTAGAAATATTCCTCTCATCAGTAGTGCATTGACTGCAGTCAGAGCTAGGATTCTGGAGAGGGGAAACCAGTTTGCTAAAGGCAATAACTGTCACGATTATTGCATATGACCCATGATTTTTCGTTCTTTTTTTTTTTTTTTTTTCACTTGTGTATTTCGATTTCTCTCAGGCCAATTTCTCCTTCGCTCCTCTCGTGTTAGACATGCTCAATTTCCTCATGGATGCCATTCAGACCAACTTTCAGCAGGCTTCAGCTGTGGGGAGCAGCAGCCGGGCACAGCAGGCCCTCAGTGAACTCCATACAGTGGACAAAGTTGTGGAGATGACGGACCAGCTGATGGTGAGTGTGTTGGGGTAGCAAGGTTTGGTGACTATATAACCTGTGCCTCATGGCTTCCCAATATGTGCCAGAGCAACTGGGAATAGATTTAGAGTTAGTTGGTCCCAGGCCAAGCAGAACCTAGAATCTGTGGTCTCATCCTTCCTCAGCTATACTCTGAGCAGTGTAGAAACCCACAGATGAGCTGTGTCTGGGTATTTAGGGAGTAAGTCCTCTTTTTATTAAAGCTTCTGAATGCATGAACTCCTAATGCTCCGTTTTGGGAGCACTCTAACAGAAACTCCTTTGTAGAAAATTGAAAGCCTCTTGACTGTGTCTTCCTTCCTAAGGCTCAGTAGCTTTGTCCTTTTCTGACTTCTAGCCCGGAGTTAAAGACAGTTTTTCTTTAGTTATTCTTTCGACTTGGGACGCAGCCTGTCAGTCATCTGCCTTAGGACTGCTTGCCCAGCTCTGCACAGCAGACTCCTGATCTGCGGGGGTAGGTAGAGGCAGTTCCTGGAGGGGCAAGTGTAGATACCAGGAATGAAGTCATAATAGATTTCACAAGGAGCCTATCAGTGAGTTGTACCCAGGAATACACACGTGGACATATGCCAGTGCTCCATTAACACCAGTCCTTTCAGAGCAGAGGATTTAAGGTTTCAGATAATGATATCCAAAACTAAAGATATAAGTTGATGACCTATCAAGCTGCCAACTTCACTTTTGCTGGGTGGGATGCATGAAAGAAAAATACTGTATATTGCTACCATCATTTTCTAAATAAAAATAGATTTTAACATTTAATAAGCAGCCAGTACTTAATTTACTTTCATGGAAAATTTACCCTGCTGTTCTAGACAGACTGAAAATAGTAGATTTACTCAGCTGAGCATGGTGGTTTGGAGGCTGAAGTCTATTACCTTGGGTTTTTTATTTTTTATTTATTTATTTTTTTTTGAGCCCTTGCTAGCCTGAACTCATTATATAGACCAGGCTAGCCTGGAAAACACAAAGATCCACCTGCCTCTGCCTCTCAAGTGCTGGGATTAAAGGCTTCTGCCACTGTGCTCTGCTACCTTTTCTTTGTTGTTGTTAATAATTTTATTATTTGAGAATTATATACCAGCATATAATTTATTTTGATCAGATTCACAAACCCTCAACTCCTCCCAGATCCAATGCTTTTGAATGACCAAAGTGTGCCATGCTTATTATTTGCTTACTCCAATACTTTCTCTGCTTCTCCCTTCTTCCAGGTTCCTACCTTAGGCTCACAGGAAGGTGCCTTTGAGAATGTGCGGATGAATTACAGTGGAGACCAGGGCCAGACTATCCGGCAGCTCATCAGTGCTCATGTGCTCAGGCGGGTGGCTATGTGTGTGCTCTCTTCCCCCCATGGGCGCCGCCAGCATTTGGCTGTCAGCCACGAGAAGGGCAAGGTAGGTTCTGTGATTCCTTCCTAGTCATTTTAGGTCCTGATTATCTTAAATGCTGAGTGAAGCAGAGATGACCATGTTCAGATAGACCCTGTGAGGGGATACATCTGCTGTTTTGGTTGTGAGAATGCTTTCAAGACTGATCTCATTAAACCTTTTGGCTTGAACCTGAGTCGATTGGTTATCCCTACAACTGAGATGGCTAGGGAAAGGCTCTGGTGAAGGCAGTGATCAGCTGGTGTCGAGGACAGCATAGTTCCCATTTGTGCCCACTGAAAGGCACAAGCAGAAAGGCAGAATCCTTTTCAGGAAGACCCGATGTTTCTTGTGTAGTCCTTTCTGCTCTTTAGAAACACAGTGCTGCTAAGTTGGGGTGGAAGGTATCTGTTCTCTGTTCTTGCCTCTCATCAGGGCTGTTTTAACCTTAAGGGAAAGCATGGATAGTTCTTAAAGCAGCTGGCCCATAAAGTGCTAAACGGGATGCTTGAGGACAGTGGCCCACAGGAATTAACTAGTTAGGATTATTATTGATTGGTTTTTTTGAGACTGGGTTTCTCTGTGTAATATCTCTGGCTGTTCTGGAACTTACTTTGTACACCAGGCTAGCCTCAAACTCAAGAGATCTGCCTGTCTTTGCCTCTTGAGTGCTGGAATTAAAGGCATGCCCACCATGCTCAGCTGGAATTAACTATTATGAAAAGATTCTGCACAGAAAAGTTGGTTTAATTACTCCTTTCTTTTGCCCTCACTGGGAGGAGGGCATGAATGCCCTTCAATGTCTTTCTTTGGGGAGAAATAGAAGCTAATCTTCATCTAGACATTTCCTAAGAGACGTAATCCATAAAGCAGGCCAGTGACCCACACCCCTTCCAAGGGAGCCTTGTCACCTGCTCTGGACTCAAAGGGCCATCCTGGGACTGGGGCTAAGCAAGTGGCGGTTCCTTTGCAGATCACAGTACTACAGCTCTCAGCGCTCCTGAAACAAGCGGATTCCAGCAAGAGAAAGTTGACTCTGACCCGCTTGGCTTCTGCCCCAGTTCCCTTCACAGTGCTGAGTCTTACTGGAAACCCCTGCAAGGAGGACTACCTGGCAGTGTGTGGGCTAAAGGTAAAGATCCAGTGCAGGAGTGACTCCCAGAGCTCTGAGCTCTGACCAAGTCTGCCTTGGCCTCACCTTTACCTTCTCCTCCTCACTGATAGCTAAAAGCATAAAAGCTACTGGAATGCAGAGTCTTTCTCTGAGCTCGCTCCATGTCTCTCGTTTGCTCCCATATTCGTGTGTTCGGGAATCCTGAGTGTCTAGGCAGTCTGAATGCCATCTGGAGGCAGGGAATGTTAAGATGGGAACATGGGAGCTCTGAAAATCAGCCCACTTTACTAGGCACATTTAACAGTTTGTTCTTTAACCGGTGCCCAGGACTGCCATGTGCTCACCTTCAGTAGCTCGGGCTCTGTTTCGGATCACTTGGTGTTACATCCCCAGTTGGCAACAGGGAATTTCATCATCAAAGCTGTGTGGTTACCTGGTTCACAGACTGAGCTGGCCATTGTCACTGCAGACTTTGTCAAGGTAAGTGATGCTGGCTTGCTTTTAATTCTAGAACACGTGAATTAAAAACAAATATTCTGATGCTTTCTGTTACATTGCTAAGTAGATAGATACGGGTCTCTAGGAATTGGTTCTTTACACATCTGTGACTACTTGTTATAAATCTGTGTATTTCTTCCTGCTCATACCTTGAGGGATGTGGAAGACACTTGTTTTTATGTACACCACGGTGCCTAGCACCTTACTAGTTAGGGACTTGTTGACTGGAGGGTGAATGTCCATAACTGTGAAGTTGTAGCTGTTAGAAGTTGCTGGGGTACTTTAGGGGTGGGACTGAAAGAGATCACCTTTCTTTACTGTTCCTGTCACCCTGCAGATTTACGACCTGTCTATTGATGCCTTGAGTCCAACCTTCTACTTTCTCCTGCCGAGCTCCAAGATAAGAGATGTTACCTTTCTTTTCAATGAGGAAGGCAAGAATATCATTGTCATCATGTCCTCTGCTGGGTACATGTACACACAGCTCATGGAGGAGGCCAGCAGTGCCCAGCAGGGGCCCTTCTACGTCACTAATGTCCTGGAAATAAATCATGAGGACCTGAAGGTTAGAGACCATCTTGACACTTCCTTCTGTTCCCTGTTTGACTTGTTTAGCAACTCCTCTGTTGTCTCCTTTCGGTTTCCTTATTTTTCCTCATGTGTACATGCATGTGCATTTAGCTTCTTTTTACCTAATAGCAAAATCTAAATCACTGAGGCAATTCAGCTGCAAGGTCCTTGCTTCTTAGAATCTGTTATCAGAGTTACTATGTCTTCTCAGTGACATGTCGCTCCAGCAATGAGGGATTGCTAACGAAAAACACCTTTCTAAAAAATATAACTATTTTATGTGTATGGGTGTTTGCTTGCATGTATGTCTATGTACCACATTCATCTGGCACTGAAGACCAGAAGAAGGTTATCAGTCCTCTGGAATTGGAATTACAGACAGTTGTGCGTTGCCATGTGGATCTGGGAATTAAACCCAGGTCCCTGGAAGAGCAGCCAGTGCTCTTAACCACTAGAGCTATTACTCCAGCTTAGAAAAACTCTTTAATAATCGCACATGACCAGTTCTGGGTAATGCCCAAAAGGAAACCGCCCCTAAACAGAAATCCCCTTCAGCTTATGTAGTTTCACAGCCCCAAGTTACTTGAGCAATTAAACATGTTTTACAGAAACAGAGATCCCAAGGTTTGGTTGTTCGGACAAATGGGGAGATTTACAGTGTAGAGTACTGTCAGTTCTCCTGAGACAGATCAGGGCTGCTCTTCCCAGGTAGCTCTTCACCAGGTCATCCTGCCTACCTGGCAGAACTGTGCCCTTCCTGATAGAGGCACATGTCAGCCAGGGTCATCTTCTCTTCCTTGCCCTGCAGCTAGAATTTACTTTTGTGTGGCATACTATTTTCTGAGGATCTCAACCTTCCTGTGACAGTTATATGAGGTCTTGTGCTTGGGGTATGGAAGTGTCTTGTGGTGGTTTAAAGTCCTACCCCAGAACCTAGGTTCCAGCTAGTAATAGAAATCCTGCACATGTGTGTCTTTTCTCCTGCAGGACAGTAACAGCCAGGTGGCAGGTGGCGGCGTGTCTGTCTACTATTCGCACGTGTTGCAGATGCTTTTCTTCAGCTACAGTCAGGGCAAGTCCTTTGCGGCCACTGTCAGCAGGAGCACTCTGGAGGTGTTGCAGCTCTTCCCCATCAACATCAAAAGGTGAGAGCCCTGGTGGGATGCCGGCCTCCTGCATGCCCTCCCTCCTCATCCCCCCCCTCGCCTCTCCACTATTACTTCACATACTGGCTCTGACCAGGCTTGCACTACTCCAGTTGAGTATCTTTAAAGACAAACAGCCATGATTGGCAAGTTGGGCTACCTGCTTGCTTGTTCTTCACCATGGAGACACCAAGCTATAACAGGCTGAGAGGATTTACTGTTACACAGAGAGAAAACCTGTAGTCAAGGCAACTGGTGTGATTTTAACAATGACCAAGTTTCAAGGAGGAGACAGTGCCAATGAGACACTCACCCTGCCCCAAGGCCCTTTCATTTTTGCCTTCTTGAGGAGCCCCCCTCGCCCCATCAGTAAATAGGACACACATCAGTCCTGGGGGTGTGGCTAGAACTGGGACAGGTAAGCATGTTCATCAATTTTCCTGATGTCAGAGGCAGGTGTGAGGTGGTGAGTTCTGTTTAAGGAAGAAGAGATTCAGAGTCTCTTCTACTCCTTAGCTGCAACAGAAGAGCTGTTTTAGATCTGTAGGGAATTAGCCTGGTTTGGAATGCCATCAAATGGGCAGAAGAACTGTATAGGATACCATGTCATCCACCTTAGGCAGCCCTGTGGCTTTAATAGTTGGTAGTCTCGAAAGGTCACTCATTCCAAGTAGCGAAGTTTCAGGAGGACTCTTGCAGCACACACTGGAGTGATGGTAGCACACACATGGCTCTTAGTAAACTGACCCTTGGCGAATCTGAATCCTTGGCCAGGGATTCTGTTCTGAGTAACGTAGCTACTCTTTGTAGGACAGTCCTTTTTAAAGGCAGGGACTGAAAAACGGGGGGGGGGGGGGGGGGGGGGGGAGAGGGAGACGAGACGGGACACGACACGACACTGACACCACGTCTACTTCTGTTGTCTGCAGCTCCAATGGTGGCAGTAAGACTTCTCCTGCGCTCTGCCAGTGGTCTGAGGTGATGAACCACCCTGGCTTGGTCTGTTGTGTCCAGCAAACTACTGGCGTGCCTCTGGTAGTCATGGTGAAACCAGACACTTTCCTCATCCAGGAGATTAAAACTCTTCCCGCCAAAGCAAAGGTCAGTGCCCTTTCCCACATTTCCTGCTTAGGAATTTATTCCATCTCCATATTGTGCCATAAATCCATCATTCTAGCACTGGGAAGTCTGAAGCAGGAGGGTTAAGAGTTTGGGGGCCAGCCCAACCTGCATATTGAGCCCCCATCTGAAGAAACAAACAAAGGGATGGCTGGGCCTTTGCTGCCCTTCTGCCCCCCAACCTGCCTGTGGAGCTGAGGTTCCCTCCTCTCTCCGAGGCTCCGAGCCACAAGTGTGAGAATTAACCCAGTGCAGACTCCCACCCCACCCGCCTTTTATCCTCTCCTCCTAGATCCAAGACATGGTTGCCATTCGACACACCGCCTGCAATGAGCAGCAGCGGACGACCATGATCCTGCTGTGTGAGGACGGCAGCCTGCGCATTTACATGGCCAATGTGGAGAACACCTCTTACTGGCTCCAGCCTTCCCTGCAGCCCAGCAGCGTCATCAGCATCATGAAGCCTGTGCGAAAGCGCAAAACGGCTACAATCAGTAAGGCCCTCCAGAACCCTGCGGCAGGGTCAGCAGTCTTCTAGACAGTGACAGAGCAGGTCCCTAGGATGGTCAGGAGATGAGCTGGCTTTCTTGCTTGCACATTTGGTGAGGTCAGAAGCTAGTCCTAGCCAATTTTTTGAAACAAAGGCTCACGTGGGCAACTACCATTTGCTACCCACTTTGAGCCAGCAGTTTTTGGTGCCCCATAAAGAATGTTGTCTTCAGGTTTGGGTTTTCTTTGGAGTTAGGGAAGGTGGCTTACCTGTGCATTTGATCTCATTGAAGCATAGATCCTTCAGTTGCCTAATTTCCCTAGACTAGTGTGGACGTCAGGTCTTGCTCCTGGCTGTGAGAGGACTCTTTGAAGAACAGTAAGTGTGATTTTTAGGAGGGAATGATCCTGGCTAAGTGAAGTATACTGTAGGCATCATTATGTTTTCTTAAATTGTTCTAGAGTTTTTATGTTTGAGATGATGATGTAGCTTATCATCTTATAAAGAAATAGATTCTGTTGTGTTATGAACTGTACACTCCATACTGATACCAGGTTCTGTATGGTGGGTCACAGTGGTTGGGGTGGTACGCTGGAGAGCTGATCTTGATAAGCATCGTGATGGGACGATGATGGAATCTCACTTGGTTAGAGATTAGAGCGTACGAGCACGGGCTCCGTGTTGAACCCGGAGTGAGAGCAGAGGTGCTGAGACCAGGTACCAGTGCTCCCGGGCAAACTGGCCCTGTCCCCACAGCAGCCCGCACATCCAGCCAGGTGACCTTCCCCATCGACTTTTTTGAGCACAACCAGCAGCTGACGGATGTCGAGTTTGGTGGCAATGACCTCCTGCAAGTCTACAATGCACAGCAGATAAAGCACAGACTGAACTCCACTGGCATGTATGTGGCTAACACCAAGGTGAGGAGCACACAGGGCTGGCTCACTTTCTGGGTTAGCATTCTGGGGGCCAACTCGTGTCTGTCTTTTCAGCACTAGGCTTGAACCCAGGCACTCCACCATTGAGCAGCACTCCACATGAATTAGAATCAGACATAGAATATGTACTCAAGAGTTGCTCACTTTTGCTCAAATGATCCTTGAATAAACCGACATTCTTTCAACTGCTGAAGGTCTTGAGTCCCACTAGGCTAAATTTGAACTATTGTTAGCAGGGTTACTATGTACAGAACGACAGGGTGGTTAATCCTTGTGAGGGCGTGAAGTTGTGGGGGAGGGAGCCTGACACTGTCTCTCCTCCCTTGGTCATGACATGATTAGGATGGAGTTAAAGAAATGAGGTCTTACCTAGTAGCCACTGAGGCAGTGTGGGAAGAAGGGTTCTGGGGATTTGTGACATGTGCTTTTGTCCTTGCAGCCTGGTGGCTTCACCATTGAGATTAGCAACAACAGCAGCACTATGGTGATGACAGGCATGCGGATCCAGATTGGGACCCAGGCAATTGAACGGGCTCCATCATACATCGAGATCTTTGGCAGAACCATGCAGCTTAATCTGAGCCGTTCCCGCTGGTTTGACTTCCCCTTCACCCGAGAGGAAGCTCTGCAGGCTGACAAGAAGCTGAACCTCTTCAGTGAGTGAGCCATCCAGGGCAAGCTGGAGCCTTCTCATTCTGACTAGAATAGACGACCACTAGGTGGCCCTCCACTGTTAGGGATTCCTGCTCTACCTAGTTCTCCCTTGATTTGAGGTGTAAGAGGTAGGCTGCTGGAAAAGGAGACTGCTTTTTTTCTTGTTGATGGTACAGACTTTTTGCATGTTAGGTGAATATTCTACCACTAAGCTATATCACCAGCTCCTTTTAAACTTTTTATTTTGAAACAAACAGGCCTTGAACTTGGGATCTTCCTGCCTTAGCCTTCTGAGTATCTGGGATTACAGACCAGTGCCAATAGGTCTATTAAAAAGAGTAGATGTGGTGGTACAGAGAGGGCACGCTCAGTTAGCTATTTGCTTTGGTGTTGCATTGGCCTCATCGATGGAGCTCTTCTATTTCAGAGGAGGCAAGACTGATCAACATGAAATCAAGAGGCATGTGCTCTATCAACTGAACTATATCCTTGGCTAAAAGCTTTTTACATTTAATTCAAGCATTCATTCATAGACAGGGTCTCATGTATTTCAGCCTGTCCTTGAGTTCACTGTATAGCGGAGTATGATCTTGAACCTCTGATCCTCCTGCCTCTACTTCCTAAGTTCTGGAATTAGAGGTTTATGTCACAATGCCAGTTTATGTGGTGTTAGGGATGGAACCCAGCAAGCACTCAAGTGAGCTATATCCCTAGCCCCAGGCTTTCTGCACTTTACATGTCCCTGAGCATTTACTGGCCGTTTAGCTGAAGTTCTTTCTCCTAGAAATAGTTACTTTTGTTTGGATGGTGATGACCTGTTTTCTGGTGACAAAGAAAGTGCTTAGAGACCACTGGGAATAAGGGCTGGAGGTGGAACGCCAGTGAGCACCAGAGGATCTTTAGAGTGATGGTTAGGGTCTTTCCCAAGTAGGAGACATCAGACTGGTCCATCGAACTGTTCTTGTGCATTCAGCAGTGAGTGCTGCCCAGTGCCTCAGCAGACACGGCTTCCGAATCTTCGATAGATGTGATTTACACCTGTGCCTGACTGTGCTGTGCTTTGCCTTGGAGTGTGACACAAGCTCTAAGTAAATATGCTTCCTAAAGGCTTCTCTTGCCTATTGCAGTCGGTGCCTCGGTGGATCCAGCAGGCGTCACCATGATAGATGCTGTAAAAATTTATGGCAAGACTAAGGAGCAGTTTGGCTGGCCTGATGAGCCCCCAGAAGAATTCCCGTCTGCCTCTGTCAGCAACATCTGCCCTT
Source organism: Peromyscus maniculatus bairdii (assembly GCF_049852395.1). Lineage (NCBI taxonomy): Eukaryota > Metazoa > Chordata > Mammalia > Rodentia > Cricetidae > Peromyscus > Peromyscus maniculatus. The sequence goes on from NC_134853.1 coordinate 158,201,488, forward strand.
CCAACCTGAATCAGAGCAATGGTACTGGGGAGAGTGACTCAGCTGCTCCAACTACGACCAGTGGCACTGTCCTGGAGAGGTACCAGTGTTGGCAGGGTTTGGCTTTGTTCTTAACCATTTTGCATTGACTGCAGAGCCCTTCTATGTCTTGAGTCTCCCAAGTCTAGTCTGTGATTGTCAAGTTCTCACACTGAACGTTCAGTTTCTCCCTAATACACAGAGTCTGGGAAATGGGCTCAGAAATCTGGGTCTCTGTCCAGATAGAAGCTTGGTTGTTTATTGAATGTTCCGTAAGCATTTGACTAGCCAGAGACTGCAGACTAGAGAGTGTTCACAGCCGTGCTCTAGATGAGGGTCCAGACTGAAACAGCAGCACACATCTGCCCTCTGTGCCAGTCCTGTCATCTTCTCATCTTCCTCTGTGGTAATGACACTGCCAGCAAGAGAGGCTGCCGCAGCATCTTGCAGGAAAGAGCAGTGTCCTTAGAGCTCCCTACGGTGGCATTCGTCAGCACATGCTTGGCTTCCTTGTGCTGGGTGGCTGCTGGTTTGCCATGGTAGATGAAGCAGGTCCTGATGTAAGAGTGAGTTTCTTACATTGTAAAACCTGAGATAGCCATGCTTGGAGTTGCTGCGCCCCACCAGCAGCCTCCCCACTTCTGCCTTTCTTCCCCACCTCCCCACCCCCTCACCTCCACCCCACCCCCGATTCATATATCGTTTGCTTAGGATGTGTTTCTAGGTTTCTCTGAGCTTCACATTTTTTTCCTTTTTTTTTTCCCTTTGCTTCTCCCCCAAGTTCTGAAACTGAGTCCCTAACCAAGCTGGACCGGTTAGTATGCCCTGTTTCTTTTCTCTGCACGAGTGCGTGTGTGTCAGAGAGCAGCGTCCGCATTGGTGTGGCTTTGCGCTGATTGGCTTCTGTTCCAAGTCCTGCTACTTTTCTGTTCTGGTCATTGCATGGCTGCAGAGCTCTCCATGTGTAAACTGGAGCCTACCTGGGACTGTGAGTGCACCCTTGGTGTTGGCCACATCAGCCTCTCGGCTCTGTCTTCCTTAACCCATTCTTGCTGCTCATTCTGTAGGACAGATGCGAAGGGATGGGGGTAGAGGGGCAAAATGCCCCTACCAGTTCATAAGCTCCTGGAGCTTGTTCCACTTCCCTTTATCCTGTGCTTCCTCCATCTTCCCTCTGTCTTCAGTGCCTTCCTTTATCCCTGCCCTTTCTCACTCCGGCTACCTTCTCAGTGCTTTCCTTTCCTGTCCAGACCCCAGCTCTCAGGATGATGGTTGTTTTACTATGCCACTTAAATTCACAGGAGTAAGCCTAGAGCATGTTACCTGATAGATACGATTTAATGGCCGAACTTCCTGCTTCTTCCCTAATGGAGAAGTTCCATGTTCTATCTTTTGAATGTTCCAGTGGCATGCATCTAAAAATAGTTTGTTTGTTCCTGTACTTAAAGCCCATAGGAAATGCCTTGTGCATTTTCCTGGCTGTGTAAGCAGAAGCCTAACCTTAACATTGCCAGTGTAAACAGATGGCTTTAACTTCTCCCTTGTGCCTCCCTTTGCCCACTGATCTCTGAGCACCTGAGCTTCGGGCACTGTTGCATCGAGACTTAAGCCCCTCTCAGGATCCCTGCCACAGGCAGTAGAAGGAAGCACATTTATCCTCTTTGAGGAAGAAAAGCTCGTCTTTGAGTGGCGGATTATGAACATGGCCTCAGGTTGATCTCCGAGCAGGAGCCAGGTTTCTTCTGGCCTGTAACACAGGCAGCGATATGCATGGCGCCTGTGGCAGGTTTTATTGTGCTTTGATTTTGTATTTGGCATTCGATAGCTGTCCCCAAGATCCTCACAACTACAGCTTGCCCGGCTGACGTGAGGCAGAGAGAACAGTGCTTGTACTCAAGCCAGGCTTTCTGTCTCCCCAGGCTGGTTGTGAGTTCTTTGGAAGCCCTGGAAAGCTGCTTTGCTGTTGGCCCAATCATCGAGAAGGCAAGTCATTTCTTCAAAGCACACAGGAGCTTTCTGAAGAGGCAGGAAGTAGGGTTGTTGGCTGAGGCCTGTTGCCTTAGAGCATAAGAGTATGACAGCACAGTCTTGATTACAAAGCATCCCTGATCTCTGCACCTGTGTTGTAGGAGGGTTCTAGTTTCGAAATCTTCTTGTCTGATCTTTCTAGTCCATGGAGGGTAGCCTGTCTTGGCTAGCCTGCAAGGAAGGAAGGGGAGAGGGGGAGAGGGCAGACTAGAGGGTATCCCATGCTGCATCGGGGGCTCAGTGCTAACCCTACTGTTTTCCACATCAGGAGAGAAACAAGCATGCAGCCCAGGAGCTGGCCACTCTGCTGCTCTCCCTGCCAGCACCTGCCAGTGTCCAGCAGCAGTCAAAGAGTCTCCTGGCCAGCCTGCACACCAGCCGCTCGGCCTACCACAGCCACAAGGTAATCAATCGTCCTTCTCTGGGAGTCCTTCTGTAGAAATGGAAATTGTCCTCACAGGGAGTCAAGTCAGTTGGCTCTTCGTCTGGAAAGCAAGGCCCTAGTGGAGTGAGAAGGAGGAAGGAACTCACACTGAGATTAGAGCCAGTCCCAAGTTTCTCCCAAGAGATGTATGAATGCTACTCTAGACTGAGAAAGCAGGCTATTAGGCCACTGGAACTTGCTTTATTTTTCTGTCTGTGACAGGACCAGCAAGTTTAGAAGAGAGTGACTATGGGTGGGAGAGTGCGAGGATCAGGATGTACCCTAGGTGATTAATACACTGTTGTTCCAGCCCTCAGCTGGGGGCTGGGGTGAGAGGCATACATGTGTGGCAGGTGGTTGTTGAGTGGGGGTTATTGTTGGGCCTCAGAGGGTCTCCAGAAAAAACCAGCCAATATCTGCTGAAGGAGGTAAGCTGAGCCTCTTTGGGTAGATGGGAAACATGACAGTGCAGACCAGTTGGAGGAAAAGCACTTGGGCACTGCCAGCCTGGCGTTTGTGCCTCTGTCCCGTAACATCAAGGAATGTATTTAGCTTGCCAAGCTTCCCAAGGAAAGGTTGTTTAGAAGCATCATCCTTGGGTAAAAGGCCCTACTGAGGGATGGCTGCTGCCAGAGGAAGTGATCTGCTGCTGTAGTTGTTGATTGAGTAGATACTATTTTCCTGGGACACTGTGAAGCTATTTATGTGGTTGTTGAAATTTTTGTTTGTCTTTTGTTTTTCAAGACAGGGTTTCTCTGTGTATCAGCTCTGGCTGTCCTGGAACTCATTTTGTAGACCAGGCTGGCCTTGAACTCACAGATCCACCTGCCTCTGCCTTCAGAGTGCTGGGATTAAATGTGTGCGCCACCACCACCCGACCGACTGTTGACTTTTTAAAACACTGTTGATTTTGTATCAAGCAGTTGAGCATTGGGCAGCCTGAAGATTGGTTTTGATAGCTGGTGACAGTTCTTGACAGGAGTTTCCAGCCCTCCGTGTGATTCAGTGCCCTGCCTTTGCTTACGGTTAATCCTCTGTGACCCTGTGTTTTATAGGACCAGGCATTGCTGAGCAAAGCTGTGCAGTGTCTCAACACATCTAGCAAAGAAGGCAAGGACTTGGACCCTGAGGTGTTCCAGCGGCTAGTGATCACAGCTCGCTCTATTGCCATCATGCGTCCTAACAACCTTGTGCACTTTACGGAGTCAAAGCTGCCCCAGATGGAAACAGGTGAACTTGGCCTATGTGGCCGTGGTCCTGAAACCTGCTTAATGCACTTTCTTTGCCCTCTGTCATGCTCTTCTTGTTCTTGTTGGCTCTGATGACAGATAATCTGTTCCCTGTTTTTTAACTTTGTAGGGTCTCTGATGTTGCCCCATTTTAACTAACCTGACCATCCTTGAATTTGCTTAGTGTTCTGACCTCAGCTAGTCTGTTGTGAAGTTACGCCAGGGTGAAGCTGAGCTTGGTTTCGCCCTGGTGCCACAGCAGAAGTATGGCAGGAGTGGGATTTTCCTACACTGAATCTCGTTGTAGAGGGTGCAGAAGGTTATGCTCTGGGTGAAGCTGAGCTTGGTTCCGCCCTAGTATTTGGAGGCAGTGTGCTGCGTGCTGTGGTGCTGGTCTGGCGGCAGTGTGTACTGTGTGTGTGCAGTGGCTTCTCAGTGCTTCTTCCATCCTCTCCTCACATTGGCTGGCTGTGGCTCAGTACCAAACCTGGTTTGCCATCATTAGAAAGAGCTTGTGATGCCCCTGCAGTCCCCTGTCACCTGTGTGTTCCTGTATGCCATTGCTTTCCTGTCTGTCCTTCTAAGGATGCAACCCTGCAGTCCATCCCTTTGGTTTAGTCAGACAGTTGAAACAGGCATCTTTGACTCTGCTGTACAGATCCTGAATGCTCCCCTCTCTATCTAATTCTAACACACAATGTTTTCTGTGATGTTCCTTTCCCAGACTGTTTTTTTCCCAGATGTGCCTGCTGGAATCTAGGGATAGTTGGCATATTGATTGGGGCCCCACTTGAAACTCCCTCCGCAGGCAAGCTTCCTTGACCTGAGTTAACCTTAAAACAAATTAAATTCTGTCTTAGATTTACTATCGTTAATAATTTCCTTTCTCCTGCGTAGAAGGAGCGGATGAGGGGAAAGAGCCGCAGAAGCAGGTGGAAGGAGATGGCTGTAGTTTCATCACTCAGCTTGTGAACCACTTCTGGAAACTCCATGCTTCTAAGCCCAAGAATGCCTTCCTGGCCCCTGCCTGCCTGCCAGGTATCATGCTAGCAGGGCTCCTTGGACTTGAGACTAGTGAAGTAGGTGTAAGCCCTTCAACAGTGTGGCCTTTTCCTCCAGAGCACTGGCAGAGAGACGTGTGTGAGCTCAGTGCATTGCACCCATGGACACTAGCAGTGTGGTGGGCAGGTGTGCGTGCATCGTATATATCCTACCTTCGTGTGGGATTGCATAGTTCACATGGGGCCGCCGCCGATGACAACTCTGTACTTGTTATTCAAAAACAAAATATGTGAAAGATTTGAGATTAGCACATGCCTTAAATCTCAGCACAGGCAAAGGCAAGTCAGTCTCTGTGAGTTTGAGGCCAGCCTGGTCTACACAGTGAAGTTGCAGGATATCCAGGGCTGTTACACAGAGAAATCCTGTTTTGAAAATTAATTAATTAATTAAAAAATAAGAAGAAGAAGAAAGAAAGACTTGGTTGAGAGACTTATATATTCAGAGGTAGGAATATAAGAGAACCTGCCATGGAAAGTGTTTTCATTTCCAAGCTGTTGTTGCCTTGGTTCTCTTATGTGTCACATTCCTGAAAGCTGGGGGAAGAGGGAAGAATAGATGCCCAGGGCCCATTGTTGTTTGAAGATCACTTGAGACCTACACCCTAAAAGGTCTGTCAGAGACCTGCTTTGTCAACCCCTCAGGTTTTGGGGAATGTGGGGGTGTTGTTACCTACCCACACCGAGTTTCCCTGCCTTGCCTGGAGCTGTCTCTAGTGATTCCTGCTTCTCTGGGGCAGGCTCTGCAAGGGCTTTTGAGGACACTTACAGCATGGGGGCCTTAATAAAAGCAGCTCCATCACAGCTGACAGGCCACTCCACAGTGTGGGTTGTTGGCCTGCTTTGCTGTGTGTCTGTCTGTTTTTGTCTTGCTGCCTTCTATGTGATAATGAGAATTTGTGCTTTTGTCTCAGGCTTTCAAGGTAGGAGTTGTTTTTGTCAACAGATTTTTATATGATCCTTTTCTTCCGTTCAGGCCTCACTCATATTGAAGCTACTGTTAATGCACTGGTAGACATTATCCATGGCTACTGTACCTGCGAGCTGGACTGTATCAACACAGCATCTAAGATCTACATGCAGATGCTGCTGTGTCCTGTACGTATGAGCACAACCCTTGGTGCCTTTGGTCAGCCTGGGAGTGTGTGGAAAATAGCTTTAATTTGCTAACCTAATGAAATAAAATATACTTCCAAACTGATGGGAGGGGCTGGAGAGACGGAGGGGCTCAGCTGTTAAGAGCACTGGTTGCTCTTCCAGAGGCCCTGGGTTCAATTCCCAGAAACCACATGGCAAGTAACAACTGCCTGTAACCCTTGTTCCAGGGGATCTGACACTCTCCTCTGACCTTGGGCATTGTATGCAGGTGGTACACAGTCCCACAAGCAAGCAAAACACCCACACACAAACAATAAATAAACCTTTTTAAAAAATTGATGGGAGTTAGTAATTGCAAATATCAGTAGAGGCTGTAGGGAATGAGACTGGGAAGGGAGGGCGTGGTCCTTCCTCAGTGCTTTCTTTCCTGCACGTACTCTGACGCCTGCTGTGGAACCAATGCTGAGTAAGTATTGTTTAAGTGAATGCACGAATGGCTGTGTTATTGTGCCTGTTACAGAAGATAAGTGTTAAAAAGTGCTGTTTATGTCATGGAGCAAAGAGGAACGTGAGGGCTTGATTATGTGATGAAAAGTCAAAGCTCATTTGTAGAGAGCCAAAGTGGCTTCAGGATCAAATGGCCTTGCAGACGATCCTCGGCAGCTAAAAGACAGAAAGGTGGTGAATGGTCTTACCATGCCAAGTCTGGAGAGGCTGGCCTGCTCCATCCTGCTGCGTTTGGCCAGGAGGACGCAGGTGAGAGTAGACAGACTTCTGCCTTGTCTAAGTGGCTGACAAGAGAAGACGGTGGAGTCGCTGCTCATGTTGATGGAATACCTGAGCTTGACACCTGCCTTTCAAACCCTAGGACCCTGCTGTGAGCTTCTCCTGCAAACAAGCTCTAATTCGAGTCCTAAGACCCAGGAACAAGCGGAGACATGTAACATTGCCCTCCTCCCCTCGAAGCAACACTCCAATGGGTAATGTGAAGTCTGAGTTTGGGGTGTACACAGGGTGGGCCTGTGGGGCCAGGAAGAAGGTGCAGCCTTGGGATATGCTACCCACATGTTGACCATGGGCTTTTCGGTTTTCTGTTCCTTTAATGTTCTATACAGTAGTGTGGCACATAAAAATGTGTATAAATAGAATAAAATAAAGCCAAGGCTATGGGAACATAAAGGTGCCATGGTAACATGTCCAGGACACAGCACCTGCAGGACCAGTTTCCGCATGGTTAGTAAGGGAAGATCTTGCATTTGGCTGAAGCATCCTAAAGCCATAGGGAAAACGTGTAAAGACAATTTAAAAATCACTGTGACACTGAGGCAGCAGGGCGTGGGGTGAGGGTACAGACACTGAATTTCAGGCTAGCCTGGTGTATGTGGCAAGACCCTGTCTTCAAAATCAAAAAACCAAGGTCTTGTATGTAATCGTTAATAATTAAAACAAAACAAAAGCATTGCTATTGGACGTGGTGGAGTGTCTGCGTTCTTGGCCTCAGGAGGATGAGAAAGCAGAAGGGTTAAATGTTCAAGGCTAGCCTCGGCTATCAAGTGAGATGAGAAGGGAGCCTGACAATCTGAATTTGAACTGATTTGTGGGACTCATGTGGTAGGAGGAGAGAATTGACTCACTACAGTAGTCCTCTGTCTTCCACGTGAGCTGTGACGTACCCCACAAAAATAAATAGGAAATGCAAAAAAGTAGTCACAATGACTAAACATTCAATGTATTTTATTTTATTTTCTATTTAGAACAAAACTGCTTTTCATAGCACAAACTTCATTAAGGGTCCTATTTGTTGCTTACAAGCAGAACCCTGAGTGAACTTATTATATATAATAATAATAATAGGTAGCAAATTTCACAGACTTCCTTCATGATGTATTTGCATGACCAAGTGCCATACTTGTGAAGAATAAAGAGAAGTAAGTTACAGAAGGTTTAGTAATAATGTGATATATTGCTGTTTTAACTAGGAGTTAGTATAAAAACTTAGGGAAGAGCTTTGCATTTTGTGGTACCATCTTTGAAATTCAGTGTCTGGCTCTCCCTGGCAGTTTGTCTCAACTTGGACTAGCTGTGTCTCAGGTGCTCAGTAGGTACATAAAGCTGTGCCTAGTGTGGACCAATCATGGCTTCTTTTGCAGTGCTGGAAATTGAACTAGGCCTCATGCGTGTTAGACAGCGTTTACTGTAGTCCCATCCCACAGTACATGTCTTGAGGAATGTATATGACTAACTTTCAGACACTCTTCTAGAATAACATTTATTGTGTGAGGGGCCTAGCAGATGACTCAGTTGGTAAAGTGCTTGCCTTGCAAGCAGGAGGACCTGAGTCCAGACCCCCAGCATCGGGGAAGTGGAGATGTGCGGATGCCTGGGCTGACTGGCAGCCAGTCACCCTGAGTCAGTGAGTGCTGGTTCAGTGGTCCCAGGGAGGCCTGATCTCTACTTGGCCTCCACATACATGCATGCACACATCCACAGTGTGGGAAGTTAGTATTTCTAAGAAAGGACTTGCTTTAGCACCCCAGCAAGTAGAACACAGATCTCCGTCCTTTTCTAACAGTCTGAGATCTCACTGGGGCTTCCTCCTTGGTAGAAGGGTTTCTACAGCCTTCTGGCAGGACCTGCCACAGTGCCTTGGTTTCCAGTCTATGGCTCCAGATTTCAGTCATGGTTTTGGTTTTTCTCATAGTGATTGTATAGTTTGACTCTCACAGACCTGTTTGGAAAATGGAGTCTAGGCTGCAGGGACAGGGACACTGACACTCTTGAGTTCTTTTCCTGTCCTGTCAAAGCTTTGTCTTCTGAGAATGGAGCCTGGCGGGCCTGTGGGGTTCAGTTTCTCTGTTTTTTGAAGTCTTAATTTTTTTTATCCTTTCTGGACTGTAAGAGTCTTTTCCTGTCAGGGGAGGGTTGGGCTGTTAGTGCTGACCACCATCTTCCCCAGACCCTGCTAGTTGCAAGGGAGAAGGAAAGTAGGCATCCAGTGGAGCACCTACAAGTTTGCCCTCACAAGTGCAGGGTGCCAGCTGGAGCCTTCTTTAGGCTCTTTTGCTATGTGACCAATCACATTATACGTCAAGCATTAAGTGCCTTTAGGTGACTGGGATTTCTTTGACCCAGGAGACAAGGATGATGACGATGATGATGACGCAGATGAGAAAATGCAGTCATCAGGCATCCCCGATGGTGGGCACATCCGTCAGGAAAGCCAAGAACAGAGTGAGGTGGACCATGGAGATTTTGAGATGGTGGTGAGTCTGGCAGCAGGAGAGGGGAGGAGGAGCCTCCAGCTCCCCTCTGGTTCCTACGCAATAGCTTTACTGTGTGCTGTGGGACACTGATGGGAGTTTTTTCTCTGCAGTCTGAGTCGATGGTCCTGGAAACAGCTGAAAATGTCAACAATGGCAACCCCTCTCCCCTGGAGGCCCTGCTGGCAGGTGCTGAGGGCTTTCCTCCCATGCTGGACATCCCACCTGATGCAGATGACGAGACCATGGTTGAACTAGCCATTGCCCTGAGCCTGCAGCAGGACCAGCAAGGTAGAAGGCAATGCCAGGAACATAGCAACCTTGCACAGGGAAGAGGGCGTGGCAGTTACTGATACCCTGCTGACTTAGCTTGTCCCGGACTGGGAGAGAGGTTGATCTGGGTGAGAGCTGCTCAGAGGTACAGGTGGAGAGTGAGGGATGGCTCTGACAGTTCTGGGCCAGAAGCCAGTCTCACAATGACCGCTGGTTTGATTTGTGAATGGGTGCCTCTTGAATCTGTAACTGAACTTGGTGGGTGGACAGCAGTGGCCAGAGGGGTCATGTGCTGGTGTTTAGACTCCTGAGGACAGCAGATGGCCAAAGCAGTGCTGTGGATGGGGCTGAGGGGATGCTGTGTTCACTCTCCACTTGTTTCCCAGGCAGCAGCAGCAGTGCCCTGGGCCTGCAGAGCCTGGGACTATCCGGCCAGGCACCCAGCTCTTCCTCTCTGGACGCAGGAACCCTCTCTGACACCACAGCATCAGGTAACTGTCCACAGCAAGGAGCATGGCTCAGGGCCCTGAGACCCTGCAGCCCTGTTCAGTGCTGTGAGAGTGTGACGGGCAGCTGCTTTGACAGGCCATCCTGGACTTCCTGTTTCTGCCTCGGCTTTAGCCATGTGCTCTGGAAGGGATAGTGCTGCCGCTTGGCATCAGCGCTTGTGGCCCCGCTTCCTCACACTTTGCATGCTGCCTGGCTTTGGCTGATACGCAAGGAGAGGTCCAGGGAGTATCATGTTGGCTTTACAGCGTTCTGCTAGAGTTCTAACATGTTAGACAGTATAGAAAGAGACAAGAAATAAAGCCAAACTTGACTCTTAGCCTTCATTTGCAAATTGATTGAAGCCACAAGCAGCCAGCAGTGACTTGTGAGCATGGGAGAGAGGTTTTTGTCCAATTCGGTCTCTAGGAAACCTTCTTTACATTGTCTTTGTTTTGAGTCTCTTTCTTAGCCTGGTAAAATTCCAGATAGAGAGTTGGACCAAACTGTGGGTGGCAGTAGCACATGGGAGAGATCCTTTGAAAATCAGCCCAACCATGAAGGGATAGGCACTTGTGCAGACTGCTGCATCCCTGCATTTGCTTATTTTCTTTTGGGAAGGTTAGCCTGCTTAGATTTAGGAAAACAAAAACAAAAACAACAACAACAACAAAAACCAGAGTGGCTGTCCCTGCCTGCTGTCATGGCTTTTTTGCTTCTCTGAAGTCTCTTTGGTTGCTTCAAGGTGATGGTCGTGTGGTGATATGTTGGTCATGTCTGTCATGCTCTCTGGCTGTCTTGGCTTTCCTCCCCTGTGTATCTCATCCAGCATTTTCCTCCTGTCTCAGCTCAGCCCTGATCCTGGATGCTGTGGCTGTCTCTGGGGAATTTCCTTGCTTCATTATTAGCATCTGATGAGGATGATGAAGAGGTGTGAAATTTTCTAATGAGCTCTCCTCTGGGCCATTTGACTAAAAAAAACAAAAACAAAAACAAAAGATAAAAATCAAACAGTTGACTCGAGCTCATGACACAGTGATTTCATAACAGCAGATGGATTGCTGAGCAAACCTCATTGAATTCTGTGCTCTGAATGGCAATGGCTAGTTTGGATCTCTCAGTAGGTGTCAGTAACACCTAGACAATGGTGACCGTGAAGCATTTAGCTAGAAAACTCATTGTCCATGTCACAGAATCTTACTGAATCTGCACATGCTGTAACAGCGAAGGAAATGCCCAGTGCACTGGGCTTTCACTTCTGTCCGAGTGCTGTCGGCAGTACACCTTGTAGAGTGTCTGTCCCTTTGTCCATTCATCGGCAGAGCAGATCTCGCCCTTTTTTCTCTGACCTCCGGACACTCAGACTGCCTCGTGTCCTCTGCAGTGTGCTGTGGTGCTTTCACCCCACGGAGGGAGGGGTTTGTACCTGTAACAGCTCTCGTTACTCTCTCAGCTCCAGCCTCAGATGATGAGGGCAGCACCGCAGCGACCGACGGCTCCACCCTGCGGACCTCACCCGCTGACCATGGCGGGAGTGTGGGCTCGGAGAGCGGGGGAAGTGCGGTGGACTCCGTGGCTGGCGAGCACAGTGGTAATGTGCCCCGGGGTCTTGGTCTCTTTGGGCTGGGGATGGCAGACAAGGTAGTAATCCCTGCCTTGTGATTTTTTTTTTTTTTTTTTGTGTGTGTGTGTGTGTGTGTGTGTGTGTGTGTGTGTGTGTGTGTGTGTGATTGCTTTCTGCAGAGAAAAGTTGTGGGGACTCACAGAGAGTCTGGTGGAGTCATATGACCTTAGCCATGGAATGTCAAGTGTTCTGTGACTGGAGCTCAAATTCAGTGGCTAATATGGAAACATTTCAGTGTCTTTCAGTTGTCTCTTAGTTCAAAAAGAGCAGTGATACTTATGCTAACTGGCGATTAAAATGATTGTGGTATGACCTCGAAACCCATATTTCTATGCTTTTTTGCTACCTACCTCCTAAGGGAATTCACTGATAAGCAAGTCGGTCCCCCAATACACCCACTGTGAAGTTTGCACATGCTAGCAGTTTTTTAGCTGAGGCCAAGGACAGTTTTGCGGGTTGCACAGGTGAAAACTGAAAGGGTGCAGTGGGACCAGGACCACACCAGGGTTCTGCTATATATCGTGCTATAGAAAACTGTTGAAACTAACATTTTCCCATCATGGCCAACCTTGGGGGTTAATGTGTGCTTCTAAAATCATTTCTCTCCAGTGTCTGGCCGGAGCAGTGCGTACGGTGATACCACAGCTGAGGGGCACCCAGCTGGACCAGGGAGTGTCAGCTCAAGCACAGGTGCCATCAGCACCACCACTGGGCACCAGGAGGGAGACGGCTCTGAGGGAGAAGGTGAAGGGGAAGCTGAAGGAGATGTGCACACTAGCAACAGGTCAGGACCAGCCTGTCACTGCCACCCGGCCTGTCTGTCTGAGCATTCAGAACTGGGAACGGAGTGGCGGGTGCTGAGAGTGTGGGCTCCCAAGTATTACAGGAAGTGAAAGCTACAGTTTCCTCCCAGGCACTGCCGACTTGAGGGTGCTGTGGCTCCCAGCATGCTTTGGAAGTGGGACTGTGCTGCTTTGGCTAAGGTCTGGCTGGAGAGGTTTTGAGGGCTTGTGGAAGGCACCCAGCTGGGTGTGTTCTTTGTAATACTGTATTTCTTTTTCAGTGTAAGTCAAAGCCCATACAGCTGTTTAAGGGTATGAATTTGTAGTAGTTTGTCTTTCTTATTGTACTTAAGCCAAGCTATGGGGATGCCTGGTCATAAGAAGTTAACCCTTCAAGTCTCTAGGCTTGGTTTGCTAGTGTTTGTTAAAGTCTGGAATTTTCCTTTAGAATGTCTTTGTCACGATGCTATTTTGGCCTCATAAAATGAGTCCGGACTTGCTTCGGTTTTCTTTTTTCACTGGAAGAGTTTGTATAAGATTTATTTCTCTCACAGATTTTTTAGAAAAGTTCACCAGTAAAGGTTGGTCTGAGTCTGGATTTTCCTTGAGGGAAGGTTTTTTTTTTTGTTTTTTTTTTTTTAAATACAAAATCATTTTTTTGTGTGATAGAGAATTATTTCTGTTTCTTTTTTTGTTTGTTTGATTTTTGTTTTGTTTTGTTTTGTTTTGTTTTTATTTTTCGATACAGGTTTTCTCTGTGTAGCCCTGGTTGTCCTAAAACTTGCTCTGTAGACCAGGCTAACCTTAAACCCATAGAGATCCGCCTGCCTCTGCCTTCCAAGTGCTGGGATTAAAGGTGTACCACTGCTGCCCTGCTATTTCTGTTTCTTTATGAATCAGTTTAGGCATTTTGCATTTTATATACAATCTGTTAATTATGCTAAAGCTGTTGGTTGGGGCATAAAGTTGTTCACAATACTTTAAATAATAATAGGATAATAACTTCTATTATTATTATTATTATTTTGCTCTTGTAAGAAAGTATTTCACCAAGTACCCACAGCTGCTGACCTGGAACTCACTCAGAGCCCAGGCTGGTCTCCCACTCAGATTCTCCTGCTTCAGTCTCCTGAGTGCTGGGATGGATTACAAGGATGTGTCACTCTGCCCAGCCTTAGTTCTTAACATGCTAGGCTTATTCCTGAGTATCCAGCTCCTCATTGGCCCCAGTGGCGGAGGCAGGAGCTGTACTTAGCTGGGTCTTGATTGTATGCCACTTGATGTTCCATGTGCATCCTTGGCCTTTCAGGCTACACATGGTTCGCCTGATGCTCTTGGAGAGATTACTGCAGACACTACCCCAGTTACGAAACGTTGGAGGTGTCCGAGCTATCCCATACATGCAGGTATTGCTCAGTTCTCCTGGATCAACTGTGTTACAGTCAGGCTATCCTGGGACAATGCACTTTTTCAGGCCTCAGAAGGCTGATGTTACAGTATGTAACATGGTGTGTAGTCTGAGCTGCAAGTTGCAGCCCTTCAGGTTATAACTGTGGTTGGGGGATGCCTAAGGTCAGCCTGCTAGGTAATTTACAGAACTAGAACACAAGGCTTTTCCTGACACACAGTCTGTGTTGTCTCTGTCCTAAGTACTGGAGTACACACTGTTCTTTAATTCTCAGATCAGCACAATGTCCTGTATCACACCACTTAGATTGGCATGTTACTCATTATTTTTATAAAGTTTCTATAAAGTCTTTTCAGTGATGCCTCAAATGGCACAGGTCAAAATTTGATTTTTACAACCCTGAGCTCTTAAACTTGGGCAGACCTGGAACCTAGAATGCCTCCTTGTATCTCAGGCTGGGCAGAGAAGTCAGCAAGGTCGGGATTGCTTCATGATACACATGTTCAGCCATTCTGCCTTAGGAAATTGGCTCTCTGTGTTCACTCTGTCTGCTAGGTCATTCTGATGCTCACAACAGATCTGGATGGAGAGGATGAGAAAGACAAGGGGGCCCTGGACAACCTGCTCTCCCAGCTCATTGCCGAGCTTGGCATGGACAAAAAGGTAAAAGTGGGAAGGTGTGCCGTGAGGAGAGCGGGGATTAGCCAGGAGCCTTTCTCAGTTTCTTCCTTTCTTAGAGGAGCTGCCTCTGGGTTCTAGTTCTGGTTCTGGTTGCTATGACAAAAGCAGCGTTAAGGGAGCAAGGACTTACTCAGTTTACTGTCAGGTTATAGTCCGTCCTTCAGGAAAGCCAGGAACTCGGGAACCTGAAGTGGCTGGTTGGCCGCTTTACATCCAAAAGCAGGGGGCAGAGTGAATGGACACGTGCTACTGCTCACCTAGCTTCTGTGTATCTGTTCTATGGGTTTTTCAGATAGATAGATGAATGGATGGATAGATGATAGATAGACACACAGACAGACACACAGATACACCTCCAGACAGGGTTTCTCTGCATAGCCCTGGCTTTCTGGAACTCTCTCTGTAGACCAGGCAGGCCTCTAACTCAGAGATCCACCTGCCTCTGCCTCCCTACTGTGAGATTAAAGGAGTGTACCACAGCCCAGCTGCTTTTTCTGTTCTTATACAGTCCTGAGCACAAATCCCAGGAGTGGTGTCTGACACCCACTTTCAGCCTAGGTTTTCCTGTATCCATTAAAGCAATCAAGACAGTCTCCCACAGACATTTGCACAGGACAGCTTGATCCCTAAATCTCAAATTAAGACTCTCTTCCCAGATTATTCAGGGTTATGTCAGGTTGGCAGTTAGAGTAGCCATCATAAGAAGTGACTGCCCACTGTAGCCTCTAGTCCAGGGGACTCAAAACAGAGTGCAGTACCTACCTCAGCCAGGGAAAAGGAAAAGCATTAAGTTCAGTGTTCAGATCTTCCCATGGCCTCTGAGTGCAGCGCCTTCTATTGCCCCAGGTGTGGGGGAATCTTATCGAGCTTAGAGGAAGCATAGGCATCTGGGCTTCTGTGTCTGCCTACAGGATGTCTCCAAGAAGAATGAGCGCAGTGCCTTGAACGAAGTCCATTTGGTCGTGATGAGACTCCTGAGTGTCTTCATGTCCCGCACCAAGTCCGGATCCAAGTCTTCCATCTGTGAGGTATTTGTGCTTTTGAGTTTATGGGTTGGAGGCAAGGTAAGAGGATGGAGTGGTTAGTGCAGGGCTGAGGGCAGAGGTGACAGTCCTCTGCTAACCATTGTCACCTAGGGAGCAGAACTTTTCCCATTTTCAGAATCCCTTCCAAGCCCAGGTCTTTACCAACAATCCCTCCAATGGAGGGGTTAAAGGGCTTGGAGGTTCCACTATTGAAAAGCAAGGGCCTGTTCTGCAAAGCAGAGTAGCTAAGAGGATTCCCCAGTGTCTGTTGCTATAAGGTATGGTAATAGAGCAGAGAGAAAGCCAAGTGTGTGTGCTGAAAGGAGATTAGCACAAAGCAGAGACGGTGGAACTGCATCCAATCTTAATGAGCTTATGAGCTGTGGGGTTTGCTGGGATTTTCAAGGCTCTCCTAATGGTCTTATGTACAGTAGCTTCGCTCCTTCCTGCTTCTTATGCATGTGCTCACTCACCTTATCTCCTTTGCGAGAGCCCCTGCTGGGAGGGAGAGGTTGCCAAGGAGGACCTAGAGTGGAACTTTTTGTCTCTTTCAAATGAGCTGCTGATGGCTTTCCTCCAGGGGAAGGGGAAAGTCTGGATCTAGAGGAAAAGGCGGTCATGACTTCGCCTCCCTGGCACCAGAAGGAGGTCAGGTTGAGAATTAGCATTTGTTTTCTCTTAGATGTAGGTGTTGAAAAAACTGGGGAGAGTGATTGAGCCAGCTGAGAAACTTGTAATGCAGTGGTGAAGGCATGTCTATAAGGACTGATCCTAAGATTGCTGTGTGGTGAGTGGGTTGCCTGCCTTACTCTGGCTCAGTTTTCACAACAGTCTTGCCTGCTCTGTGTTTTCTCCCTTTCAGTCATCTTCCCTCATCTCCAGTGCTACTGCTGCAGCCCTGCTGAGCTCAGGGGCTGTGGACTATTGTCTCCATGTGCTCAAGTCTCTGCTGGAATACTGGAAGAGCCAGCAGAATGATGAGGAGCCTGTGGCCACCAGCCAATTGCTGAAACCACACACCACCTCATCCCCACCAGACATGAGCCCATTCTTTCTCCGCCAGTATGTGAAGGTGAGGACTCTTCTCAGAGCTGTGTGCTCTGCCCTCCATAAGTAAAGCTGGGAAGACCAGCAGTAGGAGCCACACAGGGAGCTGAGTTCTAATCTCAGAATGACTTAGCAGTTGGTCAGTCCTCCCAGCCAGTTCTGGGGAGATTTGGATTCCTGTATGTAGTTGGAGTTTTCTCCAGTCCCACCTGGGCCGCAGCTGCTCAGACCCAAATAAACACACAGAGACTTATATTACTTTAAACTGTATGGCTGTGACAGGCTTCTTGCTATCTATAGTTATTATCTTAAATTAACCTATTTTTATTAACCTGTAAGTTGCCACGTGGCTCATGGCTTACAGGTACTTTACATCTTGTTTCTCATGGCAGCGGCTGGCAGCATCTCCTGACTCAGCCCTCCACTTCCCAGAATTCTCCTTTCCTGTTCTGCCTATACTATACTTCCTGCCTGGCTACTGGCCAATCAGTGTTTTATTTATCAATCAATCAGAGCAGCACATTTACAGTATATAGAGCCATATCCACAGCACCTGCCTCTTTTTGTAAGCCTGAGGAAGTGAGTGAAATAAATCACTTCATCATATAAAGTTTCTTGAGAAAATGTGAGGGTATAACATGAGACAAGGTGACAGCAACAGCAATGGGTCATGTCCCCATTTGTGTGTCACATACTCTACATACCTCATAAGAGGCTTGTGAACATGCTAGTTAGGATGGGCCTCTGGTTAGATGAGCCCAGGAAGAAGAAAAATCTCACAGAATCTTACCTACCAGCCAGGAAGCATGGAGAAATTCTACTCTGCCTCAGTTTAAGCTACTAGTAGTACCTGAAGAATAGGGATGCCAATCTTTACCTGCCTCACAGGGTCATGAGCACTTCCAGCTTGATATTTATAAAGGCCTTAGTGCCTGGCATCCACCAGTACATTATTAGTGGTAACGGTTGTTACACTTTACTCTCTTGGAGTCCAGTTAGTGGACCCAGGAGGGTAGACCAGCTGCCTGCTTTGAATAGGCAGGGATATGAAAGGCAAGAAAATGTCAGTCTGACCATGTACTTTTCTGTCTCTGTGTCTTTTTAAGTAACTGATAGTTTTGTATAACTTATTTTTATTTATTAAATTTATTTTATGTGTAGGTTTTTTTTGCCTGCATGTATGTCTGTGTACCATGTTCATGCCTGGTGCCCATGGCGGTCAGAAGAGAATATCAGATAACCTGGGACTGGAGTTACAGATGTTTGTGAATTGCCATGTAGGTGCTGGGAATTGAACATTCTGGAAGAGGAGCCATTATTCTTAATTATTACCAGCTGTCTCTCCAGGTCTATAATATCTTTGGGCGTTAAAAATTATTGGGGGCTGAAGAGCACCTGCTGCTCTTGTAGGACGTAAGTTCTGTTCCCATTCCCAGCACCCCAGGATGCTATTAATGGTCACCTGTAACCCCCAGTTCCCAGAGATCCAGTACCCTTTCCTTGGCCTCTGTAGGCACTAAATGTATGTGACATTTACACAGACACACAATTTTAAAAAATAAGTTTTTTGGTTGTTTTTTTTTTTTTTTCTTTCCCCTTAATTGGGGACTGGAGATATGGCTCACTGGTTAAGAACACTTGTTCTTGCAGAGGACCTGGGTTCAGTTTCCGCCATCCACATAGTGGCTTACAACCATCTATAATCCTATTCCAGGGGATGCAACAGACATACATGTTTTGCACATATATGCATGCAGGCAAAGCATTCATACACAAAATTTAAAAAAATATATAAATAAAAATAATACAATTGAAAGAAATGTGTGTATGGGTGTGTACCCATACACCTGTGCATGTGCTTGCAGCAGCCGCCCCGCCACCCCCCCCACCCCCCACCCCACCCCCGGCCCCGTGTGTGTGTGTGTGTGTGTGTGTGTGTGTGTGTGTGTGTGTGTGTGTGTGTGTCTGTCTGTCTGTCTGTCTGTCTGTCTGTCTGTCTGTCTGTCTTTCTCATGCATGAGTGTGTCAGACGACAACTTTTCAAAGTCAATTTTCCCTTTATCATGGATCAGGAGATCCATCCTGTACAAATGCCAGAGCTTTTAAGGACTATATGCTCTGTGTCCAGCTTTGAAAGGCATCTTAATGATTAGTGATTAGCCGGTCTTCTTCCTGCTTGTGATCATGGGAGACTGGCAAGCCCAGGTTCTAATGAAGATGTCCTTCTAAGGGTCATGCTGCTGATGTGTTTGAAGCCTATACCCAGCTGCTCACAGAAATGGTGCTGAGGCTTCCCTACCAAATCAAAAAGATCGCAGACACCAGCTCTCGAATTCCTCCTCCTGTCTTTGATCACTCCTGGTTCTACTTTCTCTCTGAGGTGAGTGAAGCCCTGAGCAAGTGTCCTGTTCAAGAGGGAAGTTCCGCGTTCCCCTTTGTAGGCTAGTTTCTTCCTAATCCTCACTCAGTGTCCTGCTCAGAGCCTTTCCACTCACTTAGGTTGTGCTCTTGGCCCTTTGGAATGTGTTGTGTAGTGACCCTGTAGTACATGTATCAAAGTAGCTGTTGGCTCTTGTTTCTGTGTCCATGTAATGTCCCTATAGGGCCAGTCAGGAAGACAACGCACAGTGTTTCCCATCCCCTGTTGAGACAGTGAGGAGACTGGTGACTGATGAAATAGTTCACAGAGAAACAAGGAGATAGATAGAAAGGGAGCACTGTGGCCACACGGACACCCACAAGCAGCCCTAGCAGGAACAGGAAGCCCAACATTTTGATCATGGCTCTCTGGGAAGGAATACTGTTCTCGGTGCCTTGGAGCTCTCAGGAGATGCACTGTAGACCTGGTACGGAGCAGAGCTGCTATGAGAGCCCACTAGCTCTTCCGTGAACAGCTGTGGCTGGGTCAGCCCATCCTCCTGCCTTCAGCTTCCCTAGGGCTCTCCAGCTGCAGACACTAAGAAGGAGGGTGCCTGATTGTAGCCAGGCCTCACAGCAGAGTAGGATGGTTTGGAGCTGAGATGATAGTTTAATCAGTACAGTGACCCAAGATCAACTCTGAGAAGAAGGCTTATATTCTCTTACATTTTTAGTAACAGTTTGTTTAAAGAAAAAAAAAAAAGCGGGGGCGGGGGGGGGGGGGGTGTTATTCGCAGGTGGTACTTACAGTCCCTGAATCATTCACTGTGTTGTTTATCTCTCAAGTACCTAATGATTCAGCAGACCCCTTTTGTGCGTCGCCAAGTCCGAAAACTTCTGCTCTTCATCTGTGGATCGAAGGAGAAGTACCGACAGCTCCGAGATCTGCACACTCTGGACTCCCACGTGCGTGGCATCAAGAAGCTGCTGGAAGAGCAGGGCATCTTCCTTCGGGCCAGTGTGGTTACAGCCAGTTCTGGTTCAGCTTTGCAGTATGACACACTCATCAGCCTGGTACGAAGGTTGGAATGATAGGGAGAGGGGTGGGCATGTGATGAGGCTCAGCCAAGGAGGTAATAGCATGGGGCAGTGCAGGGTTTTTAACTATTTCAGAGAATGCTGTGTCTGGAGTCAAGTGCTACATAGATCACTGACATTGAGTAGTTGACTTTAGGGTCTGGAATTCCTTACCCAGACCATCAGGTTCCTTGCCTGTGAAGTGGGCGCTTTGAGCATCTTCCAGCATCATTTGTTCAAATCATAGGGTCAACCTGAGATTGGTACACCTCTGGGTTTTGTCCTTAAATACTAAAGAAGTGGTTGGTTTAGTATAAATATGTTCCGCTGCCTAAAGAGAGACTGAACTTGAGAGAGTAAAAGGAGTATTTTTATTTGAGCCTCTCATCTTTGGTGTTAAGGAGAGCCTAGCTTCCTTGTTCAGTGTCCTTGTTGTTATAGTAGGAATAGGGAAAGTGAGTTGAGCTTCTCAGGTGACCTGCCTTTGCCTTTGTAACTAGCCTGAAGCTTCGAAAAAACTGAAGGCTAGGGTTGGGAGGTAGGACAGAGGGGGTGTAGGAGTGGTGGATGGAAGCAGAACAGGGGCATTGCCTATAAGCTACAGGCGTGTGTGGACCCTGCTCTCAGGTCTACCAGCCAACCCAAAGGACACTTGTCTCACATGGAAAACCAGGGTTACTTGGTGGTCCCAGGCCAGAACCAGCACACAGAACGGCTGGTGTTATTTCATGGCCTGATGGCATCACTCACCTGTGATTGGCCCTTGTTTCAGATGGAGCATCTGAAGGCCTGTGCAGAGATTGCTGCCCAGCGAACCATCAACTGGCAGAAGTTTTGCATTAAAGATGACTGTAAGCCATCCTTCTGGGTTGCCACTGTTCATCCCTGCAGAGACTATCTGTGGAGAACACTGTATTAAGCTGTGAGCTGGGCTGGAGAGACAACTGTTAACAGAACTTCAGTGACGAGGGTTGCTTGTCTAGGTTAGGCCGCTGCAGGAGCACAGAGCAGGAGTGGCTGACTTCCACTTCAGAGGAGTGTCGAACTTGTTTACTCGAGGCAGTGGTGGCTGGATCCCCCTGTAGTCATCCAGTCCTTTGCAATCACTCCACTGCTCCTGGTAGCATCTGGCAGAGAGAACTGGGGGAGCAAGCCTTGTCCCGTCTATAGTCAGTCGCTCTCTTGCTCGTGTGTAAGTAGTTCAGTCATTCCAGAGCTGACTCCATCTTTCTCCTCACAGCTGTCCTGTACTTCCTCCTGCAAGTGAGTTTCCTGGTGGATGAGGGGGTGTCCCCCGTGCTGCTGCAGCTGCTGTCCTGTGCCCTGTGTGGCAGCAAAGTCCTCGCAGCCCTGGCGGCCTCCACGGGGTCCTCCAGTGTGGCTTCCTCCTCAACCCCTGCTGCGGCCAGTTCTGGACAAGCCACAACTCAGTCCAAATCTTCCACCAAAAAGAGCAAGAAAGAAGAAAAGGAAAAAGAGAAGGAAGGTAAGAGTCACTGTGGTCCTGGGATGGGTGATGTGCTGACCCCCTCAGAGTACATTGTTTACTCGCAGATTCTGAATGATTTGGACCCTGGTTTGTCAAAAGCCCTCTAGTGTGTCCTTCTGCTCCCATGCTTTGTCATGGTGAAAGGGTCACCTTGACCGTGACTCTCTGTGCCAAGTGATAGAGACAGGAAAGGACAGGGCACACTGACCATTGTTAGTACTAAAACTGGGTGATCCCCAGCACGTGCTGAGTACCTTCTCTATTGGCCAGCCCTCCCCTTTGGCTTCTCCACTTTTCATGGTCCTCAAAGACCCGAGATAGGTGATCAGCAAGGGAAAGAAACAGTGAATTACCTTGTCATCTCTGAGTGAGTACAAAGCATCTCTTACTGTGGAGACTCTACCAGACTTCTTCAGGGCCATTCCTCCACTGTAGCTGTTGGCTCAGTGCCGTGCTTACTATCCTATGCATGGGGTGCGAAGGGGGCAGCTATGTACCCTGTATATGTTCCCAAAATAACTTGAAATCGTTTGGCAAATTCCAACCATTTAGCAGACACTTCTAGAACAGATAGATTTCCTTCCTTCCTTTCCACCTAGTCGAAAGACCCTGGGCCCTTGGGTGAGTTGGTCCTGCTCTGGTGTTGCAGGGGAGAGCTCAGGCAGCCAGGAGGACCAGCTGTGCACGGCTTTGGTGAACCAGCTGAACAGATTTGCAGACAAGGAGACTCTGATCCAGTTTCTGCGCTGTTTCCTGTTGGAGTCCAACTCTTCCTCAGTGCGCTGGCAGGCCCACTGCCTGACCCTGCACATCTACAGGTGGGCCAGGGCTGCCTTGGAGCTGGGACTGTGGTAGCTCTGAGTTCGGGTGCATGCTCATGGCCACTGTGTCAGTATCTGTGCCAGTCTCAAGCCCTGGAGGTCTCTTGGTTGAGCTATTTGCTTTGTAGCTGATAAGTCCTTGGCGGGAGACAGTTTCCACCCAGAGGGCTGTGGTCAGGAGCTCCTAAAATGACAGTTGGCTAAAGAAATCTCGTCTTGTGCTCTGGAATGAGATTGGATGAAGCTGGTAAATTATGGTGCCATAGCTGCTAGGATTGTCAGGAGCCACAAGACCCTGGCAGCCTGAGCCATGACAGTAAATGGGAAGAGACACAGTGCAGACACAGTGCTTAGGCCTTGGTGGGAAAGGAGAGGCCTCATTCATGGCTGCCTGCTAACCAGAGCTGCTCTTTACCTACAGAAACTCCAACAAGGCTCAGCAGGAGCTCTTGCTAGATCTCATGTGGTCTATCTGGCCGGAACTCCCAGCGTACGGTCGGAAGGCTGCCCAGTTTGTGGACCTACTGGGCTATTTCTCCCTGAAAACTGCACAGACAGAGAAGAAGGTAAAAGAGAAGTCCCCATCCCCCATGGACTCTCTTTTTCTCTTGAGTGCAGAATAATATTATGGCCATCTAGAGAGAGTTTCCACATGAGAAATCTTTTTAGAATCTATCTAGTGTTACGTTTGTTACTGTTGAATATAATTTACCCTTCTCCAGTCTAAATGTGGCGGAGATGGCATGTGCAGCAGTGGCTGGCTGAGGGAGGGAAAGGTAGCTGGTTCAGCTTGAGAAAGAAGAGCTGGGAGGCCTGCTTGGGAGCCAGGAATGCTGCTGCAACTAGATAAACTACTAGATAGCGGACTTCTCTGTAAGAGTGAGATAATCTTTCTCCAGTTGGCAAAGACTGTCTAGTGCCAAAGGACTATGGATAGTTGTGAAGAAGGTAGAATCTGTTAACGGATTGGGAGTTAGGACCAGCAGCCAGAATTACAGAAGCAAGTCTTTCCCCAGTAGGATTTAGATCTTAAAATGTCTTTAATAATTTTCTTGATTGATGTGTGAGGATGGGGGGCAGTGCATGTAATGGTGTACACAGGGAAGTCAGAGGACAGCCTGCTGGAGTCAGTTCTCTTCTGTCATGAGGTCCTGAGGATCAAACTCAGATCATGAGGTTTGGTGGCAACAGTTCTACCCCAGAGACATCTCACAAGCTCAGGACTCAGGGTTTTAACCAGTCTATTTCTTTCCTGAATTCTGTTTCAGTTGAAGGAGTATTCACAGAAGGCCGTGGAGATTCTGAGGACTCAAAACCACATTCTCACCAACCATCCCAACTCAAACATTTACAAGTGAGCTCTGTTCGCTTCCTGCCATTTGAAGAGCAGTCACAGTTTTTAGTCTGTGTTTGTTAATGGGAAGTGCTAATGTGTGAACTGAGTGCCCCTTGGGTGTGGTCCCCCCAGCTACTTGACCTCTCTCCTGTGGAGCCCAGGCCTTTGGGCTCTGGAAGGCACACAGATGTAATTGCCAAATTCCCTTTGCTGAGCAGTATAGCAGAAGGGCTGATTTCAAGAACTTCACCTAACCATATAAAACACGTGTACAGAAATGCCTCCCTTTTTTATGAAAAGAAGCACCTACCTCTGTGATTGTGTGCTGTCATGTCTGGGGCTTGCATGCCATGACACACATGTGGAGGTCAGAGGTCAGCCCTGTGGAGTCAATTCTCTCCCTTCCCTCCGCTTCCCAAGGATGGAACTCAGATTGCCAGGCTTGCTCAGCCAGCCCCTTTCTCCTCTGACCCATATTGTCAACCTCAGAGAAACTTATAAAAGAAGAGGACAGTGCTTAAGTTTATGGTTTATTATTATGTTGGTTTAGTAATGACTGGTTTTAAATGTGTATTTGTGTGTGATATGTGTCTGTGTTCTCGTGTGTGGGCACATGCGTACAGCATATAAGTCCCAATGCTGTAAGTTGCTTTCCATCTTACTTGAGGCAGGGCCTCTCAGTTGAGCCCAGAGCTTGCTGATGTGGGTAGTCTGGCCAGTTTGCTCTAGATCCCCTGTCCCTGCTCTCCAAGTGCTGGAATTATAGACAAGCTGCCACGCACACACGGCATTTATGTGGAATCTGGGCATCTGAACTCCAAGCCCTCATGCTTACATGTCAAGTGCCATGTCCACTGAACCGTCTCCCTGGCTTCTTAAGTAGTGAGTCTTAGAAAACAACCTCGTTAAGTAGTATTTACTAACACAAGCATTTTAAACATAATATAGGAGTTTTTAAATAGTTAATTTAGTCATGACTCTTTGGAGTGAGATTTTAATTCCTTCCTGGATTCAGACGTCAGCTTAGAAGTAGGAAACACCCAGGGTCGATTAGTTGGCCTTTCTTCCTGTGCCTGTGAAGCCCTTCTGAGCTGTAGTCCCTTTCTTTCTTTCTTTCTGCTCACAGGGGAACGGGAGTGTTGGAAACGGGAGTGTTGGGAATGGGAGGTGGCTTTGGCTTGGTTCTGGAAGGAAACTCTGCTGATGCTGAAACTGGTTTCTTCCTAGCACCTTGTCTGGTTTAGTGGAGTTTGATGGCTATTACCTGGAGAGTGACCCCTGCCTGGTGTGTAATAATCCCGAGGTGCCGTTTTGTGTAAGTAGTACTTTGAGCTGGACAGTCTTGAGGTTTTCTAGCTCTATGGCTCCTGTTTCCAAAGATTGGTTATTATTATGTAGGGGCTCCTCTCAGGTTGCTGCCTGGCACTGTGGATTCTTACCTGCTACACTTGCTACCTTGAGTAGAAACTTCATCTGTGGGTGGAGAAGGGGGTTATGTTGATCAACATTAAAGAAGGTAGATCGTCCAATGCTCATCGTGTTGTGTTTCGTGTACTCTTGTATTTAGTATATCAAGCTGTCTTCCATTAAAGTGGACACACGGTACACCACCACCCAGCAAGTTGTAAAGCTCATTGGCAGTCACACCATCAGCAAGGTGACAGTGAAAATTGGGGATCTGAAGCGGACCAAGATGGTGCGGACAATCAACCTGTACTACAACAACCGAACTGTGCAGGCCATCGTGGAGTTGAAAAACAAGTACGGGCTTTGTGGGTATTGCCAGGTGCAACTGTGTCCTGCAGGGGGCAGGGCAGACATGCCCAGAGGCTCTGCAGCCACTCAGCCACAACACAGGGACACAGGGCACAGGGACAGCAGTGAAGCAGCAGTTTCTGAGGCTGTTGACAGAGTGAGTTTTAAAGGCATTAAGTTGCTCCCTAGGGAGCAATGAAAGTTCCTCACAGCCTGCTCAGGGTGGGGGCATTGAAAAGGGCTCCAGGTCCTCTTGCCTTATGGAAAACCTTGAGCATTGGAAAGTAGTTGGCATTTTTGGGCAAAGCAACTATGCATCTGCTCACAGAGAGCAGGTAGTATTCTTCTGAGTCTTCTCCACTGCATGTTCTTCCATTTCTGCATGTGCCTGTCCCCCGTGTAGGTAAGCCAGCATCTGGGGTAGGCATGTCACAGGCTTGCGGCACCAGCTGCATTGTGTTGTCCAAGTCTGGGTGTTATAGCTGAGCAGAGGTAGATGTGACTGGTCTGTCAAGGCTCAAGCACTGCTGTAGACATAGAAGGAGAGGGCAGCTCACAGTAACCAGTGACTCAGGTTGCAAATCTGCTCTTGGAGAAGTCGTTGGCCTTGAAAGGGCTGCTGCCTATCAGGGTAGGCTCTCTCTCCCCCAGAGAGTAAGCACAGCCACTGGTAATGGTTCAGGGTTGCCATTTGATACTGGACGGCCAATCTGTGTGCCCTTCCCAGGGGAAGACTCTTTCTCCTGCTCTCAGCATTCCTTAGCTGCCTGTAGTTTTACAGTTGAGGCCTTGTGAGCTTTCTCCCATCCATATTAGCATATTGTCTATTCAGGTAGTGTTTAGGCAGCCATGTTAGTGAAACTATGAGTGTAGCTTCTCTGGTGTGTCTAAGACAGCACACTTCCTGTTGCTGTGGCTCTTAGGATCCTTCTGCAGTGATCCGTGAGCCTTAGGTGCAGGGCTTATATTGTAGATGGATCAGTTGGGACTGGGCTCCACAACTCTGCATTTGGATCTGTTGTGGTTTTCTATATTGGTCTCTGTCTATTGCAAGGAGAAAGTTTCCTTGATGGTGGCATGAGGACTGCACTTACCCGACAACCCTGGAGAGGGGTCCACCTTATACTTTTTTCATAGGAAACCATGAAGGAGAATTCTTATTTCTTTGAATAGCCACCTAATTGCCTTAGGGAAATCGGCAGGGTGGGCTTTCTCAAACCATCAGTCTTCATCATTGAGGGTCAAGTATAGGCTCTTCAGCCTTCTGCTCCAAAGCTTTTGTCATCTCTCCTAGGCCAGCTCGCTGGCACAAAGCCAAGAAAGTTCAGCTGACACCTGGACAGACAGAAGTCAAGATCGACCTGCCTCTGCCCATTGTGGCCTCTAACCTGATGATCGAGTTTGCAGACTTCTACGAGAACTACCAGGCCTCCACAGAGACCCTTCAGTGTCCTCGTTGCAGTGCCTCCGTTCCTGCCAACCCAGGCGTCTGTGGCAATTGTGGGGAGAATGTATACCAGTGTCACAAGTGCAGGTAACTTGTCCTGCACACCCAGGGCAAGCATGTGCTGCATTCTCTTCTGTAGCTCACTTTTTCTTACCCCAGACTTCTGCTCCCACTTTGGTTCTTTAGGTCCATCAACTATGATGAAAAGGATCCCTTCCTCTGCAATGCTTGTGGCTTCTGTAAATACGCCCGCTTTGACTTCATGCTTTACGCCAAGCCTTGCTGCGCTGTGGATCCCATCGAGAACGAAGAAGATCGAAAGAAGGTAGGGTTGCATCAGGCCGAGGCCCAGGCCATGGCTCGCCTCTGAACGTCGGGGAGAACTGGTGTAGTGAACTGAGCCTTCAACTCTCAGGAAGTACAAGTCTCAGGGAAAACGGGCAAAGATGAGACTGGCTTTTGGGTAGAGCCCGTAGTAGTAGCAGAAGGCACACTGGCCTCAAGCATAGCAATGGGGACGTGCTGTTGGTGCAGAATGAGCATCTCAAGGAAGCAGGTCAGTTCAGATTCAGAAGGACAAAAGGAGCCAGGTGACAATAGTCAAATCAGCTGGGTCTGGTAGTAAAGGGCATTGGAGGGGGGGTAGTGCCTGTTCAGGGTGACAGTGGGACATTTGTCTTTGGGGTCAGAAGGACAAAAATGCTCACAGCAGTTGTGTTATTTTGTGTGTGTGTGTGTGACCTGCCATGCTGAGTCACTTTTCAGCATTGAATTGTTTGAATCCAGTCCATGTACATTGCACACTGCTATTAAGAATAATGTGTCACCTCCTAGGGTTGTCGTGAAGGACAGATTTTGTGGAGCCATGTCCCTGGTCCGTGTAGAGGACATGTTTCAGTGGGTGGCTAGCAGTTAGGGCCACTGAGGGAGAAAGAAGCCGAAAAGTCTTTCCTCAAGTGCCTGTCTCTTTGGTCTAGGCTGTTTCCAACATCAACACACTTCTGGACAAAGCTGACCGTGTTTACCATCAGCTCATGGGACATCGGCCACAGTTGGAGAACCTGCTCTGCAAAGTGAACGAAGCAGCTCCAGAAAAGCCACAGGTAGTCCCAGCCCAGAGGGCATTTGGGTCAGGAGTGGAAGGCTGCCCTTGGTGAGGTCATCCCTAGGGCAGAAGTCTCACACTTGACCCTCTTGGGATTGCAGGAAGACTCCGGAACTGCAGGGGGCATCAGCTCCACTTCAGCCAGTGTGAATCGCTATATTCTGCAGCTGGCACAGGAGTACTGTGGAGACTGTAAGAGTTCATTTGATGAGCTCTCCAAAATCATCCAGGTAAGGAGTGGGAGTCGCTTGCAGGGGCTTTATGCTTCCAGAGCAGCCGTACCTCAGCGAGGCTCCCATTTTTAGTGTTGCCCTTGTCCAGGCCACGCTGGCTCAGCAGCTGCACCAGTGATTCCACCCTCTCGAGGGTGATGGCCACTTGTCAGAGAGAGCTGTTTGCAGTGGGACATTAGTAGACAACACGTCTTTATGTAGTAGAGGGGTTCCTGTTTTTAAAAGTGAGTGTTGAGATTCTGTGCCCTCTTGGACGCCATGTTCGCAGGCTGGGAGGGTCAGGGTTCTCCAGCTGCAGTTAGCCAAGGTGGGCCGTGTTTTCCTTTAATGTTCCCACATGATTTCCATGGGTAGGATGCTGGCCATCAGCAGTGGAGCCTCATCCCAGAGGAGCAGCCAGTTGCCCTGTCTCCCTAAGTTGCTGATGACCTTTGCTAAATGATCTGGCTTTCTAACCCTTTAAAAGACAGTGTTTGTGGCAGTGAAGAGTTGGGGCCTGTGATCAGTCTGATTTCCACTTCTGCCCTTGACCTTGGTCAAGCCATCATTGTAAGCTCCAGTTTCCTCCTCTGTTGAATGAGGATAAAATAAAGGAGTGGTAGGGTTAGTGAGAAGAATAAATTCCATCATACATGTAAACTCATAGCGAACCAAGTTTCCTCTTTCTCCTTCATTTATTTACTTTGTCAATTTCTTTCTTATCTTTCCATTCTTAGAAAGTTTTTGCTTCACGCAAAGAGCTGTTAGAATACGATCTGCAGCAGAGAGAAGCAGCCACAAAGTCATCCCGGACATCCGTGCAGCCCACGTTCACTGCCAGCCAGTACCGTGCTTTGTCGGTCTTAGGCTGTGGCCACACCTCCTCTACCAAGTGCTATGGCTGTGCCTCAGCTGTCACGGAGCACTGCATCACACTCCTGAGGGCCCTGGCCACCAATCCAGCTCTGAGACACATCCTCGTCTCCCAGGGCCTCATCCGAGAGCTCTTTGACTACAACCTCCGCAGAGGGGCTGCAGCCATTCGGGAGGAGGTCCGCCAACTCATGTGCCTCCTGACTAGGTCAGAACTTGCCCCTTGACCCAGGGTGGTGGCAGCATCAGTGCTAGCCCTAGGGGGTGCAGAGTTGAGCCGAGTGGTAACTGGCTTGTCCTAGAGGAAGTGAGGGAAGGTGGTAGGTGAGTGGACCTGGGAAGCACCAAAGTCAGCTCTTTGAGTGGTCTGCTCGCCAGTGCTTTGTTGGTTCAGGAGGTGTGTCCTACTAGTGGTCTGTTGGGTCAGGTGGTGTGTCCTGTGAGTGATCAGGTGGTGTGTCCTGGTCCATTGGGTCAGATAGTGTGTCCTGAGGGAACTTCCGTGGTAGGGGAGGATAAGTGAATAAAGGAACACTTGAACTCAAGAAGAAGAACCAGAGGGGCCTAGGGATGAGTACTTAAACTCCAGTCAGAAAGGACTGGCCTCGATCTGGCACTGTGCACTGCACTTGGACAAAAGACTCATCTGGAAAATATCAGTCATAGTAAATACCTTAAAGACAGTGAAGGCAGGGGTGAAAATTCAGTAACTAGGGTCTGGAGAGAAGGCTGGGGCTGGAATTTGGTTCCCAAACACCCACATTGGGTGGTTCACAATGACCTATAACTCCAGTTTCAGAGGCTCCAACATCCTGTCCTAGCCTTTGCGGGTACTGTACGTATGTTGCAGAAACCCTCAGAAAGTCATACATGCATACACATAGTTCAAAACAAAATACTTTTTAAAATTGAGTAAATAACAACCACATTGTCATGCTTTTTGTTACTGGTTACTATGTGGAGTAAATTCTGGAACATCTTAGGTGCTGGATACCTTTTACATGCTGTGCTGTTTACTCCCAATTAACATGCACTGAACAGCAGGCACTTGAGTGGCAGGCACTGCTAAGCACTATATGAACATGCAGTGGTTTACATTTGAGATGGGGATTGTTGCAATAAATAATGTCAGATACGTTGGAAAATATGGTTACTCAGCTGGAACAGGGCTCTCAGTCCCAGGTGTAGGATGACTTCTCAGAGGGGTAGTACATGAGAACAGCCTTCTAGAAGTGAGGCTGTGGGCTGTGTGTGAGGACGCAGCTAGTAGAGAGGCTGGGACAGGTGTGTGCCAGGATGCTGAGAGTTTCTGAGGCCAGCAGAGCTGGAGAGCACAAGGATACAGGTCGTGTAAAGAGAAAGGAATATTAGCACTTGGAAACAGCAGCTCCTGTAGGGTCCTAAGTGCCATTTGAGCATTTGGGTTTTCAGGTGTGCGGTGTATTTTGTTGTTGTTAATAACAGTAGAGATTTTATTAAGGAGGAACATAGATGGGAAGTGGGCTGCTGTGGAGGAAGTGACATGGGGCCCACACGGAGCGTGGACTCGGGTTTTGGAGATGGACATCAGCAGCTCCTAGAGCCCCGCCACCCGCAGTGTGGCCCTCTGTGCTAATGCATCCTTCCTTCTATCACTGTCCCTAGGAAAAGGGACTGTGTTAATCCTCTTCCATCACAGACCCAGTAAGGTCAAAGATGCAGTCTTGTTCCTGGGAAGAAGTAGAAAAGTTGGGACCAGATAACCATCACCATCCATGCATTCATTTTCTCTGAGCCTCTAGGTGTAAAGAGGGCATGGCATGGCATGCTCACTGTAACTAACAAGACTTCCTTTCCTTCCACAGAGACAACCCAGAGGCCACCCAGCAAATGAATGACCTGATCATTGGCAAAGTCTCCACAGCCCTGAAGGGCCACTGGGCCAATCCTGACCTGGTGAGCAGAGCAGTTGTCCTTTCTGATCTCACCCTCATGGTCCTTCTGTGTCCCTGGCCTCTTCTCCAGGCCAGTGTTGGAGACTGAGGTGGGAGAGAGTGGCCTGTTTGCAGAGTTTATGTCCCAGCTAGAGCCTATAGCACAGGGTCTCTGATGTCTCCTTGTCCTGGCAGGCCACCCATGACTAGAGATGTTAGTAGGAGTCCTGTAATCAGAGTTTAGACCTTGTCCTGGTCCCTGGACTCTAAGACCCCCTGACTCCCCTCATCCTGTTGGCCTTCCAGGCAAGCAGCCTTCAGTATGAGATGCTGCTCCTGACGGACTCCATTTCCAAGGAGGACAGCTGCTGGGAACTCCGCTTACGCTGTGGTGAGCTTGAGGACCACCTGGGTGGGTGCTTCTCAGAAAACAGGTGACCCATGTGTACTGATTGTGACTCCTGCCCCTCACCAGCCCTCAGCCTTTTCCTCATGGCGGTGAACATCAAAACACCAGTGGTTGTGGAGAACATCACCCTCATGTGCCTGCGGATCTTACAGAAGCTGATTAAACCACCTGCCCCAACCAGCAAAAAGAACAAGGTGCTGTGCCATCGGGCATGCGGGAGGGGGTACATAGCCTCTGAATAAGTCTTCACTAAGTGGAGAGTAAAGCTCCACTTTCGTCGTCCAGTAACTGTAGCCACGTATATGCAGCTGTAGGAAGGCAGTACTTGGAAGTCTGTGGCCTCAGCATCAGCATGGAGATGGCACTCCTCACTTGGGTGCAGACAGGTTTAGCAAGAACCCACACTGGGGCAGGCAGCAGAGCTGCATGTTGTTGTCACACGTCAGCGCCATTCCAAGCTGGGGCCCAGGTGTGCAGGCGACCTCTCACCTTGTTCTGCTCTCTTATCCAGGACGTCCCTGTCGAGGCCCTCACCACGGTAAAGCCATACTGCAATGAGATCCATGCCCAGGCACAGCTGTGGCTCAAGAGAGACCCCAAGGCATCTTATGAAGCCTGGAAAAAATGTCTGCCTATCCGAGGTATGTCTCTTCCCTCCGGCCACTCTCAACAGCCCTGCTTCCTCTGTGCTGTCCTACTTAGCCCCTCCCCCTGCCATCTTTACCTTGCAGGGGTAGATAGCAACGGGAAGTCCCCCAGCAAGTCAGAGCTCCACCGGCTCTACTTGACTGAGAAGTACGTGTGGAGGTGGAAACAGTTCCTGAGCCGGCGGGGAAAGAGGACCACTCCTCTTGACCTCAAGCTGGGCCACAACAACTGGCTGCGGCAGGTGAGTACCCTCCACCTGCCATTTTCTGCCCTGCTGTCTCTGCTTTCCATTTGCTCTTGTTCATGTCCCTTCAAATGGAAGTTCTTGGGTACAGCCACCAACAGGGACAGGTCAACGCAGAGCTGTCCTCTGCTGTTTGTGCTCTCTGCCTCCCACCCCATTCCTTCAGAGGAACAAACCAGGGCCTGCGTTTATGCCCCTCGCTGCCTTCTGATATTGAGGTCCACTGTTTTCTCCCTCCTTCCAGCTAAGTTTTAAAGAATGAACTTCATAGTGAGGCCTTTGATCCCAGCACCCGGGAGGCACATGCAGGTGCATCTGAAAAGAGTATGAGGCCAGCCTGGTCTGCATAGCAAGTTCTAGACCAGCCAAGGCTACCTTGTCTCAAACCAACCCCCTCCCCTCACCCCTCCCCTCAAAAAAGTCATTCTCTGTTATCTGTTGCTAAGCAAGAGATGCTCAGCTTACGCTGAACTAGTTACCCCACTGACAGGTATCCCCAAGAAAGGACTCTCAAGGGCCTGCCAACGAGAATGCTTAGTTGTTTTCTCCTCCCTTGTTTCCCTTCTGTGGCTGTGATAAAAAACTGACCAGAATCAACTTGAGAAGGAACAGATTTATTTGGATTGTACATTCAGGTCACAGTCCTTCATCGACGGAAGTCAGGGCAGAAACTCAAGGCAGGAACTTGAAGCAGAAACTGTGGAGGAACACTGCTTGCTGGCCGGCTTGCTCGCAGGCTCATCCTCAGCTAGCTTTCTTACATATAGTCCAGGACCACCTGCCTGGGGATGGTGCCAGCCTCAGCGTGCTGTGCTCTCCTGTATCAGTAATCAAGACAGTCCCTCACAGGCATGCGCACAGGCCAACCTGATAAAGTCGGTTACTCAATTGAGGCTCTTTTGAGGTAATTCTGGGCTTTGTCAAGTTGACAGTTAATGCTAACTAGGGACAGATATGTTCTTCAAGATGCTTGGAGAAGTTTCTGTGAAGCGGGAAAGCTCTTGAACAGCCTTTCTCAGTCTGCAGCCACTGGGTACTGGGTTAACTGCTGGTGTGGACTCTTCACAGTGCCCAGAGAGATTTCCAGAGTTCTAGATAGGTGGAAGTCAGCTCATGCTCTGAGCCTAGAAAAACAGGATGGCCTCTGAGCCCGCCCCATTTGCTCTGCTGTGTCTGCCAGGTGCTCTTTACCCCAGCAACACAGGCGGCACGGCAGGCAGCGTGTACCATCGTGGAAGCCCTTGCTACCGTCCCCAGCCGCAAGCAGCAGGTCCTCGACCTCCTCACCAGGTACCCTGGGGGGGCGGGTAGGTGGCTAGCATGGTTGAAAGCCTTTCCTTTTTCTCTGGTGAATACACAAGTCAGGGTTGGGAGGCACCCCTGAGTGCTATGTAACCTTCTCAGACCCTGCCACAGAAACCAGACAGAGCTTTAGGGCATTAGTGGTAAGACAGCAGTGGGTAGTTGTTGAGAGCCTCTGAGTACAGACATGATTGTCACTCACTGTCCTCTGCAGTCCCTGGGCATGGAGATACAGATGCTCAGAGGCTTGGCAGCCATTCCCTCAAGTGTTGTGAAGGATCCTTTCAGCGAGGGAAGTGTGAGGTTTCTCAGATGACCTCCGTTGACCTTGAGGAAGAGGAGGGAGAGAGGCTGAAGAGTAGATACAGAGGAGGGAGCTATTGGGCTCGTCAGTGTTGGTCTCTAAGGGCACCCTGTCTCTGGTGCAGTTACCTGGATGAGCTGAGTGTAGCTGGGGAGTGTGCTGCGGAGTACCTGGCCCTCTACCAGAAGCTCATCGCCTCGTGTCACTGGAAAGTCTACCTGGCTGCTCGGGGAGTCTTGCCCTACGTGGGCAACCTCATCACCAAGGTGATTGATCTGTCCCTCTCAGTTCTGCCTCTACTTGGAAAGGAGCTTTGTCGGATTCTTGTTTTTGAGAAGGAGCATTTGGTGAAAAGAATTATTTTCCAGACTTTACTGTAACTAGAATGGCCGAGACAGTCTGTTGGCATTTCAGCTGTTTCGGGGTTGAACAGTTCCTCAGCAGTATTCCCGCCACCTTTGGCTTCTTGGAAAGGCATTTTTTGAGGCTTAGAGCGAACACGTGACTTTTGAGCACCTCTGGTTGGTGCCACATCATGGGATGGCGCTGAGGTGGTCCCCATCACACTGTGCTTGTCACCCTGTTTAGGAAATTGCCCGCTTGCTGGCCCTGGAGGAGGCCACCCTGAGCACAGACCTGCAGCAGGGCTATGCCCTCAAAAGTCTCACAGGTAGAGAGCCACCCGGCCCTTCCCTTGGGTGTCTTGGGTATGTATGCTTTAGGCCTGAGCCTCTGCTCCTGGGTGCCGGATGACTCCTCTCTGGGACTTGTCTCCTCATAGATGGGCCTGCACTTCTGAGCTCTTGCTTTTTTATTTTCTCCTTTCTTTGGATGGCACGGGCCTTCCGTGTTCTCTTCCAGAGATCTTACAGCAGGTTTTCCTGTCCCTGCAGGCCTCCTCTCCTCCTTTGTAGAGGTAGAGTCCATCAAAAGGCATTTTAAGAGCCGCCTGGTGGGCACTGTGCTGAATGGGTACCTGTGCTTGCGGAAGTTAGTATTGCAGAGGACCAAGCTCATCGATGAGACGCAGGACATGCTGTTGGAGATGCTGGAGGACATGACCACAGGTAACCCCATCTGGCAGCTTGGAGCTGGTGAGGTGCACATGTGTGTTGTCTCTCAGTGCCACAGTCCCAGAGGAAGGGTGACGAATCCCACATTTGGGGAGAGAAGCCCATCTCAAGAGCACTGTGGTACTCAGTGTTACGGTCTGAGAGCTGGGCTCATGTGTACTTTTCCTGGGTTGAGCTCAGAGGGAAGGGAAGGGGTTGGAGGTCTCAGGCTGGTGCTTTCAGTCACCTGGAGTGTTCTCATTCTGTATGTCAGTGGCCTTGCTGTGTTCTCCTACCTTTTTCTTGGGCACCTCCACCCTGTCTTTCTTCTGCACTATTTTATCCTGTTACTTTACTCTTGAATTCTTAGCACTCTAGATTTTGTAGCCAAGACACTTCCCATTTCTTTCGTTTTTTGTGGGGGAGGAGTTCAAGATAGGAAGATAGAGTTTCTCTGTGTAGCCCTGGCTGCCTTCAAACTCACTCTGTAGACCAGGCTGGCCCCTTGAACTCACTGAGGCTGCAGAGTGCTGGGATTAAAGGCATGTACTACCACTGCCTGACTGAGTTAGTTTCTTAACTTTCTCATAATCTTGAAGTTTATAAAGCATATATCTGTCTGATCACTCTAAGTTTAAAGTTCCTGTGGTCCATTTCTACAGATTGCCTTTCTGCTTCCTAGATGGTGTTCTCAAACTGATATTTTATGATTAGGGTGGTGACTTCCTATTTTTGAAATTTATTGTAGAAATTCTAGAAGCCAGGAATGATGGTACCTGCCTTTTATCTGGCACTTGGGAGGTTGAGGCAGGAGGATTGGCCTGGGCTACATGACAAAACCCTGCTTCATAAAATAGGCGGGCAGTGGCGGTGCATACCTTTAATCCCAGCACTGGGGAAGCAGAGGCAGATAACGAAGCCAGCCTGGTCTACAGAGCGAGTTCCAAGACAGCCAGGACTACACAGAGAAACCCTGTCTCAAAGAACAGAAACAAAAGCAAAACAGCTAAAACACCCACTGAGAGAGGAGCTGGAGAAGGCTGAGTGCTTAAGTGTTCTTGCAGAGGATCTGAATTAGGTGCAGCACAGCTCACAACTACCTATAACTCCAAGGGATCCACCATCCTCTTCTGGCCTCCGAAGGTGCCTGTGCTTCATACACATGCAAACGCATGCACATACAGACACACAGACATTAGTGAAAATCAAAAGCAGAGGAAAGAACATTCTCTAGGCCCTGCGCAAGCTGGTCTTCCCCGGGTGGGTCTGTGACTGCTGTCCTGTAAGGACTCCTAGGCTGTCCCTGGCATGCCTTCATCCAGCTTTCCCAGACTTTGCGGCAGTGTGAAGTTTGGGGTGCCACACATGTAGGAGGAGATAGCTGCTTAGCACTCATATTTGTGCCTCCACTCATTGTCATTAAAGAACAATTTCAGTTGTATGGATGCAGAAAAGAGAAAATGGTTTCTAGTTGATCTTCACACTGAAAGAGTAGCTGTGCTGCTGAGGGACCAGGTGTGAGTGGCCAGGAGGATGCAGGGCATTTCCATCTCAGCTGATTCAGGACTCTGGAACGAGCACTCGGATCCTGACAGGCCATGGAAACTAAAGCTTAAGACCCAATCTGCTGTGATTGCCTCTCTCTGGGGCCCTGACTCCTTCTGTGGGCTTTTGATCTTCACTGGTGTAATAGTTCACTGACAATTGGAAGCTGTTTTCAAGTGTCGGGTGTGTGGAGTTCAGCTTGTGAACCTCATCAGCCTGACTACCCAAGAGGGAAGTCCTTTGGTGCTTTTGAGAGTCTGTTTGGGGAAGGGATGCTAGGTCAAACGAGGTGTCCTGCTCCTTAAGGGAAGTTGTGCTCCCAGAGAGAGCAGAAAAACACACAGCTAATTGGGATGTAGGACTTCTCAATAGGAACTCCTGATGTTATGGAGAGCATTCAGAAACCTACCAGGCAGAAAATACCTGGCGGTGAATGGTGTTTCATTGTCTCAGCTCAGTTCATGTGGCTGATGCATTTTCCTAACTCACTTGGCCATTATGCTTTCTGGCAGGTACAGAGTCTGAAACCAAGGCCTTCATGGCTGTGTGCATTGAGACAGCCAAGCGCTACAATCTGGATGACTACCGGACTCCTGTGTTCATCTTTGAGAGGCTGTGTAGCATCATCTACCCTGTAAGCAATGTGCTTGTTGCTCCCCACGACCCACAGGTGTCAGCAGCAGCAACGCTCCCAAATTGTGGACTATTTCATATCATTATCACCAGATCACTGACAAAGAATAGAAGCAGCTTCCTAATCTCCCTCCTCTCATGAGAGGAGGGCCAGCAGTCTTCCTAGCTAAAGGCCAAGATTAGCCTTTTTGACACAGGTCTCACATCCCATTGCGGTGCAGCAGCAGTTTGGTGTAGAGTTGGGTGCATTGTCATCTCTTCCTCCTCCTCTTTGTCACCTTGGGATATGCATGCTTGCCACATGTGTGTCTTTCCTATGGACTGGTCCAGAGACCTTTAACATGGTTGAGGGAAATACCGACATCCTCATTAACTGATGACAGACCATCGGGGTCGGCATGCCTGAGTGTCACAGAGAGAGACCCCTCCTCCACTCCAAGTCTCCAGTGACTCAGCAGACTGGTCATCCTCTCACCAGACAGCACTTTGTTCCTTGTCTGTTGTTCCATTAGGCTCTCTCTCCTCATTAAGCTGTGAGAAGCATGTGATGATGTTTCAGGCTGCTTGCATTGTGTTTAGAATGATCTCGGGCCCACCTGTCCATTAACATGTTTAATGTGTAAGGGTGTGCTACACTTGCTGCGTTTTCCTCCTGGTGTCCACAGAACAAGTCAGTGCTATAAATCTTTTGTGCTCTCCCTTCTGACATGTCCCTCTTTCTGTCCTTTAGGAGGAGAATGAAGTCACTGAGTTCTTTGTGACCCTGGAGAAGGATCCCCAGCAAGAAGACTTTCTACAGGGCAGGATGCCTGGAAACCCATATAGTAGCAATGAGCCAGGCATTGGGCCTCTTATGAGGGACATAAAGAACAAGATTTGCCAGGACTGTGACCTGGTGGCTCTTCTGGAGGATGACAGTGGGATGGAGGTAAGAAGCTGTGCTGGTCACTTACCAGCAGCAGGGCTGGGTCACACCTGGGTGTTTCCTGTGCGTTTCTTGTGAGTGGGTAGGAAGTTAGTATGTAAAGTGGGGCTAATAGTCCTGTCTTCTGCCTCTCCTGCTGGTAAGCTCAGTGACCCATGGAGGGCTCTGTCCAGTTCCTGGCATGAAACAGGAGAGCGCTTGATGGTTGTTGCTTGGAAAGATGGTAGGATTTTGTTATTGTTTCTCTGGCAGAGTTTTCTAGAGGTTCTAGGTTGGTGGAGCCCCAGGAATCATGGTGTTTTGACTCTAGTACATGGGTCATAGCCCCTGGTAACACCCTGAGCCTTGTGCTTTTAGCAGACGACTTCTCAAGTCTGGTGTTACCATCTGTGTGACTAAAGGCAAAGGTGGTTTTTCTGGTGCTGAGCCTGAAATGGGCTCAAGATCCAAGGTCTTGAGTCAGGTGAAAGCTGGAGTCCATGGTGGGTTAAGGGACGGTGTCCCCAGCATTGTGCACAAAATGCTGGTGTTGTACACACGTACCTTTTCCCTAGAGCGGAAGTGTTGACAGAGCCCTGAGCCCTGCAGTCTGGATGTGGAGTTGCATAGTTCTGTGTACTAATCCCCTCCTCTACTTTTCAGCTCTTAGTGAACAATAAAATTATCAGTCTGGACCTTTCTGTGGCCGAGGTTTACAAGAAAGTCTGGTGTACCACCAATGAGGTATGTGCTTGCTTTCTCTCCGGAGCTGTGGGTGGGCTGGCTTTTCTGCCTTAAGGACTGACCAAGTGGAACTGACGTTAATCGTGAATCGTGGCCTGCTTGGAACCACTGTAGCTTCACTTCCTTCCTGGGTGTGAGGAAAATCTATCACTTTGTCAGCTTGGGAGGCATTTAGCTACATGTAGGTCAGGTAGCTTCAAGGAGTCATGGTGACCTTGCACCTTGCTTCTCATCTCTGAACTGAGGCTGGATCTCCAGGGTCCGCAGCATGATGCCTAGCACAGGCAGACTTTCCCAGCAGCTCCGTCCTGACCATTCCAGGCTGTGGGTGTCAGTTTGGTGATTGGGATGAACCTTCTCATTGTGTAGTAAATGAAGACCTTGTCTGTCCATAGAAAGTCTGATGTGCCTGCTCTCGGTTCCTGAAACTTGAACCAAACTCTTTGGTCCAGATACACTTGTTTGTCCTGATCCTTTGGGTTGTGGGCCCTAGTGGGGAGAGAGAGCTCCTCCTGAGATGGGCCTCCACTTCTAGCCTAGGCAAGCATGCTGTCCAACCTCTTCTAACAGGCCTAATCAGCGTAGGACTCAGCACAGAGTAAAACACTTGGGGACTAGTTGTGGGAGTGTTTACCTAGCCTTCTAATGACATAACTAGCTAGGATCGAGTCTCTGCAGTGTTCACAGTGCAGTGCCAGGCCCACAGCAGACACTGGACAAAATGAGTCTCTTCCACCTAAATTACAGGCTGCCTTACAGTCCCCACCTTGTTACCACCAAGGCGTTGAGCAAGTCCAGGGGTGAAGGCTTACCTTTTTCTCCAAATTTCTCTGCTTAGGGGGAGCCCATGAGGATTGTTTATCGAATGCGGGGGCTGCTGGGTGACGCAACTGAGGAGTTCATCGAGTCCCTGGACTCCACCACAGGTATGGCTCTCTCCACATACGTTGTTGCATATTGGACTTCCGGCCAGAGCAGCCGTGTCCCAGAAGCCTGTGCTCTGCATCACAATTGTAGGGGAGAAAGACAGGCATCCACGGCCTGATTCGGATACCTATTGAGATGGAAACATTCAAACATTAAGGGAAAGATGCTGTTAGCAGATTGAGTTCAGATTTCTTTCTGCCCTAGCTCTCTGTTTCATTGAAAAAGTTGAAAAGGTGTTTGCTTGTACTTTGTTGTAATAGCAGAAAACATTAATTGACTTAAACTTTGATCAAGGCTCCTATGGGAGTGAGAGCATAGAGGTCACAGTAATGACCTTTAATGCAGGTCAGGAAAGAGCCACATACTCAGCCTAGGGGAGGGTTGTGCCTTTTGATTCTTTTACTTCCCTTTTCAATTTCTCTCCTCCTCCTCGTTCCCCTTTCTCCCAGATGAAGAGGAAGATGAGGAAGAAGTGTACAAGATGGCTGGTGTGATGGCCCAGTGTGGGGGTCTGGAATGCATGCTTAACAGACTGGCAGGAATCAAAGATTTTAAGCAGGGACGCCATCTCCTAACCGTGAGTTGTGGGCAGTGCACAGAGCTGTGGCCATTGAGCCACTTGACACTAGAGGGCAGTGTGGTGCAGCAGACGCCAGTGCAAGCCAGCAAAGGACCTGGCTTTCCCAACCCTTTGCCATCTAAGTCTCCCACTGCTTTCCTCCTGACCTACTCCTCCTAAAAACCGGGTGGTGGCAGTCTTCTTCTGTTTCTCTATATCAGAGGAGCCAAGAACTGTTTCCCCTAATAACTGCTCTTGTGCTAGTCATTATGATTGTTTTATAGTTGCCGTTTAAATAGATTCTGTAATTAACTCATTTTTCCTGTCCTAGACTTGTGTTTGGACAGTCATCTGTCTCAGTAGTCAGGGGATTCCAGTGGCACCACAGAGACTTCACTAACCTCTTTACCTTCCGAGGTGTATGAGGACAAACACCCAGTGTCATTTATGTGGCCCGCCTGCTTCTCGGCCTCCGTAGGCTCTGTGTGCTGGCATAGTCTGTCTGTCACTAGTTCAGAGTCTTGGTGCTGGATTTCCCCAGGATGGTGGGGCACCACCTAATGTACTAAGAGTCACTGTCACTGCTGTCATGTGGGGTGGTGGAGGGAACTGGAGAATGTTGCCACTTAAGATGCCAGCCCGGTCTGAGAGCCCAGCCACTGGGCCATGCCATTTAAGGGTCACCTCTTCGTGCACTTCAAGAAGAGTACCTACTAATGGATATGTCCCCTAGACACTTTTCTGTGGCTACCTCTTCATCACTCATGCTTGCACATTTTACACATGGGGGTTCTCTCATGGGCCTGCCTGAACTGGCTTCCCTTTGCAGGTGCTGCTAAAGCTATTCAGTTACTGCGTGAAGGTGAAAGTCAACCGGCAGCAGCTGGTCAAGCTCGAAATGAACACGCTGAATGTCATGCTGGGCACTTTAAACCTGGTAAGAGTGCGGGCCACAGGTGACAAAGGGGGGGCGGGCTGAGTCAGGGATCTCAGCTCTAGGCCTAGTCCTTGAGCTCTCTTCTTCTGCTGGGCTCCCACTCATGCTGCTCTTGTGGCGCCTCAGAGCTTCTTGTCCCTTTGCTGAGCGCTGATTTGAGTCCAGGAGCAGAAGTCTATAGAACAGACCCAACACTGCAAGAAAGTAGTGCCTCTCTCTCCTCGGGGTACCCAGAGCATCACATTTCTGCTGTCTTCCTCTCAGACATGGGTGTGTGTGCATATATATACACACACGCACGCACGCACGCACGCACGCACGCACGCACGCACGCACGCACGCACGCTCGCACGCACTCCTGTGCTTTAAGACCATGGAAGAAGGCTGAAGGTCACCAGCAATGCGATGCTGTGGTTGTATCCTGAGTCACTGGGTCTCCTCCTTCAGGCTCTGGTAGCTGAACAAGAGAGCAAGGACAGTGGAGGAGCAGCTGTGGCCGAGCAGGTGCTGAGCATCATGGAGATAATTCTAGATGAGTCCAATGCAGAGCCCCTGAGTGAGGACAAGGTGAGTGGGCCTGCTCTCCTCTGCCTGTAGACACTGGGGACCAGCAGTGGGCTTGTCTGCAGCTAGCTGAGCTCAACCCAGAATGGCTGAACTCGCTCATGTTAGGAATGGCCAGACTACTGAGGGTGATGTCATTGTGCTGAGCCTGAGACCTTTGCATTCAGGGGAGACAAAGCTGCCAAGGATGTTACTTCAGTCTGAAGGTGCTCATTAATGGAGCCCAGGCATGACCTGGATGAATAGGCAGTGCCGTAGTTCAGCCCTTCACCTGGCAGTTGAGAGGTGATATGCCTGCTGCAGTCAGGTCTAGGGGTCGACATCAGCCCACTGCAGGCTCTCCTGTCTGCACCTGGACTTCCTCCCTTCTGGGCTGGCGACTGGGCTGGGCCTTTGCCTCCAGGATGTTGCAGTGGTGTAGTCTGGCCACCTGAGAGCCATCACAGCAGCTTGGAAGCTCATCAGTGGAAACCCAGGCAGCTTATTTTTCCCCAGCAAGCACCGAGAACAGTTGTGTTTGGGGAGAGTGGCTGACTTCGGGGGTCAGTTTTGGCTGTAGCCGTCCTCTTGTGTTGCAGGGCAACCTCCTCCTGACGGGTGACAAGGATCAGCTGGTGATGCTCTTGGACCAGATCAACAGCACCTTCGTTCGCTCCAACCCTAGTGTGCTCCAGGGCCTGCTGCGCATCATCCCGTACCTGTCCTTCGGAGAGGTGGAGAAGATGCAGATCCTAGTGGAGCGGTTCAAGCCATACTGCAGCTTTGATAAGTATGAGCCTGGACTTCGATACAGCAAGCCCGGCCCGGGGCAGTGCCCACAGAAATCCCAAGCTAGCTTTGTGAGGCTGAGCGAGTCACCTGGATTTTTGTTGAGTGTTTTGTGTTCGTGATCTGGAATTTCAGGGGCTTTGTCTAGTAGGGTGGCAGTCACCAAATCACATTATATTAAAGTAGTGTGGGAAGGGAATGAGAGGGGGAAAGACCGG
This sequence comes from Peromyscus maniculatus bairdii, assembly GCF_049852395.1. Classification (NCBI taxonomy): domain Eukaryota; kingdom Metazoa; phylum Chordata; class Mammalia; order Rodentia; family Cricetidae; genus Peromyscus; species Peromyscus maniculatus. The sequence continues at coordinate 158,244,073 of NC_134853.1, forward strand.
ACAAAGTGGGGGGAGCTGCATTTGCAAAAGCCTGAGGATGTAAAAGAACAGTGCAGTCTTGGGCACGGGGTAGGCAAGGGGAGAGAGGTAGGTCCTGGTCTGAGGTCTCCCAACCCTGTGGGAGTGTAGACTGGATCCTTTAGGTGGTTCACCTGGTTATTCCCCAAGGGTGATGTGAACTCTGCCTTCATACTGGGACTTTTTATGCTCTCCTAGGTATGATGAAGATCACAGTGGGGATGACAAAGTCTTCCTGGATTGTTTCTGCAAAATTGCCGCCGGTATCAAGAACAACAGCAATGGTCACCAGCTGAAGGATCTCATCCTGCAGAAGGGAATCACCCAGAATGCTCTAGACTACATGAAAAAGCACATCCCCAGTGCCAAGAAGTAAGGCGCCCTCCCTCGGGCTTTGTGCCCCCTCCTCATACATGGCCCTTTTTCTCAACATCTTAGTGTGGTACTTCCTGTGTGCCCTGTGCCCCTCCCCCTTCAGGAACCTGTCCAGGGGCCACTCAGCCACTGTAGCGTCCTTGGGCTTTTCTGCTTCTGTTCAGGTGCTCATCTTTATCTGGCTTCTCAGCTGGATTTGCCCTTAGTGACCCCTCATTACATTCTTCAAGGATCCTGTTTGAACAAGCCAGTCTCAGCAGCAGATTGTCAGCATTGCTTCCTGGCTGCTTACGTGCCCTTGTCTGTTCTGCAGCTTGGATGCTGACATCTGGAAAAAGTTTCTGTCTCGCCCTGCTCTGCCGTTTATTTTGAGGCTTCTTCGGGGATTGGCCATGCAGCACCCTGCCACCCAGGTGAGTGACCAGCATGTCTGCAGACGTCATTCTGCAGGCAGGACAGGTAACAGAAGGGAGTCATAAACAATCTGTGTACAACCAGCAAGTCACCCATAGTGTGGCTTACCCTGTTGCTTGAGGCTTCTAGGGTAGGAAGCCTCAACTTCTTTAGTTCCCTGTGTGCAGTGTGAGTTGCATACTGTCTTAAGCAGGGCTCAGCATGCTGCAGTGGAACTGAGAGTTCTAGCTGACAGGTCAGATGCTGGCCAGTTCAGTCACTTGGCTGTTTGAAACGCCATCACCACTGTTTTCAGCTCTGCCTCAGACAGCTGACAACTTTGCAGCCCACTCCTGATCTCCTCACTGTTGGTAACCACTCACGGCTCCTCACCCATCCCCCACAGACGACATGGGCTGCACGTTTTCTTTCTAACCCATTTTAGATAGCTATAGATTCCTGGGCAGTGAGTCATTGGGGAAACATCTTGCTGAACTTCAGCGTATGTTAAAACCAACAGTGACCTTGGTACTGAGTCCCTCGTCCGCCCTTCCATAGTGTCCACATTCCTCTGTGCCCCTCCCACAGACTCCTACTAAGCTCTCCATTTCTGTAATGTCACAAAGGTGGACCCATGAAATATGTCAGCTTGGGACTGGCGTTTTCTGTTCATTGGGATTTTCTGAAGAGACTCCTGGGTCATTGCACGTGTCTTATGTCCTTCCTGTTGCTGAGTAGTGTCCTGCCACAGGGATACGTTCCGGGCTGTAACCATCCACCTGTTACAGGACAGCTAGTCATTTCACATTTGGGGTATTACTTACCAAACCGAGGTGAATGTTTTTATTTTCTGGGGCACCTGCCCGGGAGTGTGTAGCTAGTAGGGTAGTAGTTGATGGGTAGTACTTACATGTTTGGTTCCTAGGAAGCTGCCAGACCAGCAGTGTGGCTCAGTAAGTAGTAAAAACACTCCCCATGCCAGCTTGACCTTCTGAGTTACATTCCAGAATCCATACAGAGTGGAGGGAGAAGTGGCTCCGACAGTCGTCCTCTGCCCTCCACACTCAGGCCTATACTCACAGGGACATAGCACACACACCAGTTAGAAAAAGAAGCTGCCAGACTCGCCTGGAGTAGCAGACCCGCTTTACATTTCTGGCGGCAGTGCATGAGTGGCCCATTTCTCTTGTCTTCGCTGCATTCGCTGGCTATTTTTACCCCAGCCACACTGCTGAGTGCGGCAGTGCCTGGCTCTGGTTTTGACTTGCATTTCCCTGATGGTTAATGATGCTACACTGCCTTTCCTGTGCTTTGTCTGTGTCTTTTGCATGAAATGACTTTTGTGTCTTGCCATTTTCTAGGTGGATGGTGTAAGGCTTAATGCTGAGTTTTGAGAATCCATAGAGTTAATTATTTTGCTTTTAAAATGTTCTTCATTGAATATAGTTCTGCATTCTCATTTGGCAGCCTGTTCTGATAACTCACCTCAAAAGTGTAATGACTCAGTCATATACAGTGATGGTTTTACTCAGATCTCTATCATTAATAGACTTTGTCTCAATCCAGTAGATAGCCACAGTTGATATGCCTTCCTAGTACAATTTTTGCACACATTTTCCCACTTCCTGTAACAGCTGTGTTTTGGATAGGATACCAGGGAACAGCTGTGATTGGGCTAAATGTGATGGCTCTTCACACATCTTAGTGTGCAGCCCTAGCTGGCCAAGTCTTCCCTATGAAGCTCAGGCTAGCCTCAAACTCCCAGCAGTTCTCCTGCCTTAGCTCCTAAGTGTTCTGATCACAGGTGTGGACCCTGTACTCGCATGCATCTTCCTCCACGGGCAGTGCCATGCATGCTGTAAGAAGTTAGAGAGATGATGAATGTGTGCTGGGCTTTTGTCATGATCCAGGTGAACAATGGCCAGTGGCCGCTCGAGCAGAGACCTGGGAGGGGCTTAACTGGGATATGGAGAGAGAAAGGGCTTGGTCACTTTAGAACTCTGCCCGGTCTTTTGGTTCAGGATGAAGGGAATGGTTGTTCCATCAGAGGAGATGGACGAGGTTGAAGGTAGAGAGAAGAGGGATGGTACACAAGTCCTGCATGTATAGACCACCCTTCCTGTTTGTGTGTGAGCATCGTGTAGACAAGGTCTTGTGGTTTCCCTACTCCTACTTCACACACGTCTCTCCGTGTATGCACATGCACACTCACAGTAAACACTGAGGGTGTTGAGTTTGGGGTGTGGGTGCCTGTGGAAAAGTTTGCTAGGTTTTAAACAGGGCTCACTCAGCATTTAGGAACATGAGAGGCATGAGATAACATGCAGTTTTGCTGAGGTATGGGTTTGCAGTGTTCCTGTAGTGAGGGTGGATTTACGAGTTAGTGAGTGATCTGAGGCAAGCAACTCAAACTTTCACCTCAAGTGGGCTCTGTTGTTTTCAGTTTTACATCCCACACATAGTAAATCCCACCACAAACTTGTGATGCTGTGAGACCACCCACCGAGCTCACCTGGAGGCCTTTCTCCACTACACCTGCCTCCACTCCCGTCACATGGGGCCACAGGGGCCTGAAGCCAGCTTTGCCAAGCACGGGTTTGATAGCTGTTGAACTTTTTGTCATCTCCACTCCCACATGCTGGAGTTTTGCCTCTGGTGTCTTATAGACTGGGAGGGCTGTCACCAGTTTGACAGCTGCAGCTACCCAGAAGCAGAACTTAGGGAATTCCTGTGAATTCAGGGCTTCTGCCCGGGGTGCTCCTCCGCAGACCCTGCCGGGTGCTCCCACTGTTTTCAGCAGGAGCAGCTCTCTCTGGTTTTCCCTTCACAGGCATGGTGCTTCCCATGCTGTCTCACTTTCCGTCCTTACAGCTGCCTGGACACCATCTTCATTCTGGGTGAGAATGCTGGAGCTAATGAGTAGAAGTAACTCAGTAGAGGTCACTGGCAAAGCCAGACCTCCCAGTTGCATCTTGAAGCAGTGGAGAATCTCAGGCTCTGACCTCTGTGAAGCCAGTGACACAAGCTTGTGCACTTGGGCTGATTGTAAAGTATTGACTGGGCCTGGGTGACAGATTCCCTCCGTAACTGGATAGGTTGTGCACTCACTAATGGTCAAAGGCTTTGACTGAGCCTTGATGGAAGGCTGCTCTGTAACTAGATACATAGGTCTTACTGGATCTCTTTGTACAGGTTCTGATTGGAACGGACTCCATCACAAACCTGCATAAACTAGAGCAGGTGTCCAGTGACGAGGGCATTGGAACCCTGGCTGAGAACCTGCTGGAGGCCCTTCGAGAACACCCTGATGTGAACAAGAAGATTGATGCGGCCCGCAGGGAGACCCGGGCAGAGAAGAAGCGCATGGCCATGGCCATGAGGCAGAAGGCTCTGGGCACTCTGGGCATGACGGTAAGGCCTCTGAGTCTCCACTGTGAACAAGGGCCCTCCCCCTGCTCCCGCACCCCAGGCAGACTAATGTGTTTCCCAGAGGAGCTGGGCAGGATTTATGAAGGCTGTACAAGGAAAGAGGCAGAGGTAGTGTGTTGGGCACTTCCAGATGTGACTGCTGCCATACCACACTCGGGAACTCAGAGTAAAGTGACCTGGCAGGTTCGTGCAAACAGTAAAAGTGGAGATAATAATTGCTCTATATCCAGGATTTGCTGCATGCCAGACACTGCAAGAACCTCATATATAAGATATATTTAAACCCTCAAGTGGTCCTGTGGCTTGACATCTTATACCCGTGTCCAGATAAAGAAAGTGAAGCACATTGGCCATGGCACATAGCTACTAAGTGTGCACGGAACTTTGAACAGGGTCTGATCAACACAAAGGGTTCTGTTGTCCTACTTTGGAGGAAATGGTAGCCCTGGAAGAGCCTTGTCTTAACAAGCAAACTCGTGTGTCAGCAGTTTGACACTTGCTGGGAACAGTAAATGATCAGAACACAGCGGCCCTTGGCAACTGAGACGTGGTGGGGCTGGCACAGACCAAAGGGGCTTTTTGGTAACAAGTGGCAACATGGCAGCATGCCAGCTTCTCACTGCTTGGTGTCCTCTGCTTTGATGGTTCCTCACTGGATCCCGGAGCTTTCCCTCAGTGGAAAGCAGTGGAGACAGCAGGTGTGTGGCTTAGGGGTAGAGTGCTTGCCGCTTGCTGGGGCCAACAAGGCCCTAGTTCTGCCCTCCAGCACGGCAGAAGGGCTCTCCCTTCCACACAGCATTCCTTTATGTCTGTGTGGTCACCTCAAGCCAGGGTGAGAAGGCATGTGGGAATCCTCTTATGACGTGCTGCCTCTGTCCCCTTGTAGACAAATGAAAAGGGCCAGGTGGTGACCAAGACTGCGCTCCTGAAGCAGATGGAAGAGCTGATAGAGGAGCCGGGCCTCACATGCTGCATCTGCAGGGAGGGCTACAAGTTCCAGGTAGGGCCGCTGGGCAGCACGTGGCTGCACATGCTCTGGCTGTTGTTAGCACAGCCTGGCTCTGTGTCTAGACATGCCAGTCTCCTACAAGCCATTTTGTACTGAGATAGGCTTGTGTCTTGGGAGACTGACACAGGGGCCAGCTGCTGGCCTTGTCGGCAGGAAGGCCAACTGGTCTGAGCATGAGCATCGTTGGCACCTGAAGAGACCATCTTTTGGCATCCTCTATCAATGCCAGGGCACTTGTCTTTAAACCCTGTTAAAGGCCCCAGTTGATGGGTAGGGATGCAAAGGCACATGGCAAAGCTAGAATTCCAACTGGTGTTCTGCTAACCCCAGGCCTGGGGACTTCAGGCTATACTGCATTGCTTCAGTTCAGGACAACTATGAATGATTAGAGCCCCACTTTCTAAGTGTGTCCAAATGAAGTGACACCTGGAAAGAGCAGTGGGGAGGTGGCCTGTTTGCTTTCTGACAGTACCAGGAGAGGCCTCTTCAGTCCCACTTTGCTCCTAGGCTGTGGAAGGACTAGTGTCCTGGTTGGTATAGATAGCTGCCCGGCAGCTTCGTAAAGCAAGTGGCCATGGAGACACTGTGTCTCCCTTCTAGATAGATGAAGCACAGACAGAGGCCTAGGCTTGGATCTCTGCACCCCCACCCCATACACACACACACACACACACACACACACACACACACACACACACTCTGAATTATTTATAAGAACAGAGGTTTGGGGCTGGGAGTGTAGTTCAGTGCTAGGATGCTTGCCCGTCATGCAAAAGGCCTTAACTCCCATTCCTGAAACCACACATACACACACGCAGAAGGTTATTGAGCTCAAGGTTCTGGAATTTTAAGAGTGGGACCCTGGGATCTGCTAGGTTCCTGTTAACCCCATAATAGGGCTGTCATGACCTAGTCGCCTCTTAGGCATCCTCTCAATACTGCCCCAAGGAATTGAGCTTCACTTGAGTTTGTGGCAGCAAACTCACACCAGAGTGACCACTTCCCATCTGAAGGGAGATGCTCAGGTCCCCATGTCTTGTCAGCTCCTTGCACAGCTTGGCTGGGAATTTCCCCTCACCCCCGGCCCCCTGAACCCTGCTGTGTTGTCTTTTCAGCCCACGAAGGTCTTAGGCATTTACACCTTCACCAAGCGGGTAGCTTTGGAGGAGATGGAGAACAAGCCCCGGAAACAGCAGGGATACAGTACTGTGTCCCATTTCAACATTGTGCACTACGACTGTCACCTAGCTGCTGTCAGGTAGGCCTTGGCTCTTGCAGAGCAGCTCCAGCCGGCCTGGACCTGTGTAGCTTCAGATGAGTGGACCACGGCTCAGGGCCCTGGGCTGCTGGGGCTTCTGCTTTTCTTATCTCCAAGCAATAGGGTGTCTACCTTAGCTCCCATAGAGCCCATGAACTTACCACATGAGAAGAAACTGTTTGGCTTTGGATGTTTGGCCTTGGCAAGGGCTGGTGGAAGCAGTCCTACTTGACTGAATTAGTGAAGCAAACACTTACCTGTAGAGTTTACAAATGACTAGTGTTAGCAAGCCCTCAGCGCCCAGGTGCCTCATTACCAGAGTAATCCCAGCAGTTCCTTGTCCCTGCTCTCCTCCCTGTCCCCATCCAGGTTGGCTAGAGGCCGGGAAGAGTGGGAGAGTGCTGCCCTGCAGAATGCCAACACGAAGTGCAACGGGCTCCTTCCAGTCTGGGGCCCTCACGTCCCTGAATCAGCTTTTGCCACTTGCTTAGCAAGGTGAGTGTTGAGTGTTTTCATAGCAGAAAGGGGGCAGTTTCTAGGAGATGGAAGGAATCAGCTCTTAGACCAGCCCCTGGTGATGCCATCTCCCGGACACTTCAGTGGGCATCCATGTCTGTCTGTGTTTGCTGACCACAGAGCTGTTCTGAGCAGATAGGGCTGAAAAGTAGGGTTGACTAAAGTGACCTGCTGGCGTGAAACCGGCATCCTTGGTTTCTTGGGTTCCATGGAAAATTTCTCATTAGCTTTCTTCCTGTAACACCCAGGACCTCTGACTTAGTCCTTAGGGTCAGAATCTCCCAGACTTCACGTCTATGGTCTGTGGCTCTGGTGTTTCAATTGTGAAACCACCCGGGGTGGGATGGGGGTTCCTTCTAAGGCCTCTCTGTTCCTACATCTAGTCTGTAATAGCTGAAGCTTCTGGGGTCCTTGTGCATTTGGGACCTCGTGGAGTCCTAGTCTACAGCCCACAGGATAAGGTACTTAGTCTACCAGACCCCGGCAGTGATGACGCCAGAGTGGTGGTAGGTAGCATCCTCAGCTGTGTGCTGTGTGTCCCTGCTGCACACGTGAATAGATGGCATAGGTGGAGTCATTACCCAGGGCCAGTCAGCAAGAGGTAGAGCCAACTGTATGTGGACTTAGGAAGGGAGAAAGCACAGCATAACAGCATATGGGTGAAAAGATCATTCTTAAGGATAAATCACCTTGTCACCAGAATGAGTAAGTTCACATTTCTCCACAGTGTGTCATCACCAGTGGCCGTGACATCTGTCAGTTAAGAAATGAGCACCCCCTCCCCCTGCCAGGTGGCAGTGGCACACGCCTTTAATCCCAGCACTCGGGAGGCAGAGGCAGGTGGATCTCTGAGTTTAAGGCCAGCCTGGTCTACAGAGTGAGATCCAGGACAGGCATCAAAGCTACACAGAGAAACCCTGTCTCGGGGAAAAAAAAAGGAAGAAAGGAATGAGCCCCCAAAGTGGTGGTCCCTTGCCCACATTGAGAGCACCACATGCAATCACAGCAGTAGTAGCAGCAGCAGTGTCCTAGGGTCTGTCTTGACAGCCTCCACTTGACCTCTGCAGTCAGCAGGCAGGAGTGACCAGAAGAGCTCTGCACTCCACCCCAAGATTTTACCAGGAGTCTGGCTTCCATGTCATGTTGCCTCTGCTTCTCCCTAGGCACAACACTTACCTCCAGGAGTGTACTGGCCAGCGGGAACCCACGTACCAGCTCAACATCCATGACATCAAACTGCTCTTCCTACGCTTCGCCATGGAGCAGTCTTTCAGTGCAGACACTGGTGGGGGCGGCCGGGAGAGCAACATCCACCTGATCCCGTACATCATTCACACCGTGCTTTACGTCCTGAACACGTCAGTGTCCTATGGCCCCAGATGCTACCTTGGCTGACATTCCCTGTCTCTCTGCTTAGCTACATCCCCCAGCCTTTACTAATCCACGGTTTTGACCGTTGCACAGAGCACAGCAGTGAGGGTGACTTCCTTCCCAGAGCTCCCCCATCCCCACTGTGGGCAGCTAGAGGCTCTGGTCTTGGGCTGGTCTTCAGAGGGAGCAGGCATGGAGTAGCTGCTGCTTCCACTTCTCAGACTCAAAGAGGGACCGTGGATGAGAGTCACGTCATGTCGTTGGTCTGAGCACACAGTCGGTACAGCTGCAGGCTTCTGCGGGCCTGAGGCTGTTACAGGAGTGGAGTACTGGCTTTCTTAGTCTGCCAGTGATGCTGCTGGCAAGGAAGAAAGAGCTGTTGGTGTCTGTGAGGCTGCAAATGGGGTGTCAGAGGCCTCGGAGGAGACAGAAGCCCTTCCCACTCGCAGCCAGGCTTAGAAGCATGTTAAGATATTTCTGTGCCTGCACTTTTGGATTTTATCTGACTGGGTGTAGACCTGCCTGCAGACCCTTCTCCCTGAGATCCACAGCTTTAGGAGGTAGAGCTGGTAGCCATGGGAAGGCAGGGCACAGTCCTCCCACTCAGCCACCATGCTGTTGAGATACCGAGGCTCTTGTCCTGTTACTGCCTTCCTCCCTTTTTCTTGTGAGATAAAATCTGACCTTGAGACTGCAGGCTTCATTGTTAACAGGGCAGGGCTCTTCATAGCACATGACATCATCTGCCAAACACCCTGGCTGTCAGAGGAGACACCTGGCATTGCCAACAGCACAGGCTTTCTTTCCACTGTCTGACCCTGTGCAGGCCCCAGCAGTGCTAATTGCCAGTGTTCTTAGGGCCCTGACAAAGGCTGTGGGTTTTGCAGAGACATGCCTCTTGGCAGCCATAAGCTAGAGTGGACTGCTCAGGCAGAGAGACCCAGCGAGGACAACACTTCCCAGGATTGACCCAGCCACATGGAACTGGTGGCTCCAGGGGTCTGCTCTGTTGTACTTTCCTTGGGCAAGCAGGGCCTCCTTCTCGGCCACAGGCTGCTTCCTTTGCTAGCCATTGGACAGCGGCATGAGCTTGGTCATAAGGCAGTTGGGTCTTCGATGGACATTTATACACAAAAGCAAATGTGCTATGCTAGTGAGCCAAACCCGAGCCTGAGAAGAGCCTGCCATGGCCACAAGTCTGAGGTTCCCACAGGGGTGGAGAGCTAGGTAGGGCTCCAATTGAGTCTCGGTTTGCCCATTTTGCAGGAGCAAAAGGAAGCAGGGCATCTTTGTACCATCCTTCTGCATCATATAGTGACTATGGCCATGCTATCTGCAGCCTGGACACTGGGGGTTTTGGTGATGTTTTGTCTTCCCTCATAGGGACGCTGATGGAAATTCTTGGCCTCTTTGTGTGGGTCCTGGCAGTTGGCAAGACTTTGTCATGAGTAAGGGGTAGAGTTGATGACAGACTCAAGAACCAGGCCTGGGGCCTCAGTCTAGGTTTTGCTTGGCAAGGGGCTTAGATCCTAGTATTGTAGCTTGCTCTCCTGTACAGTTGGACGGGTGCTTCTTGTCTTGCGGGCTGCTTATGCCTGTTAAGTGAGATAAGGCACGTGCGGCACTGAGAAGGATGCCTGGCAGTGTGCTGTCTTCTTTGGCACACAGTTCAGACAAGCAGCAGCTGCCCACCTGGAGGAAATTGCTGATGATGGGGAGGGAGGACAGAGCATGAGCAAACAGCCCAAATGGGGAGCCTGGGTGCCAGGGCTACTGCAGTGCAGACCACGTCATCATAATAGGATTCATGGAGAAGGTGGGCTGTTGACCATGTCAGGAAACCCACTCTTGGACTCCATTGCTTACTGGCTTGGTGACTTTGGTGAGTCACCTCCTTTCCCTGGGCTTCTAGAAAAATGATGACAAGTCCACACTGGAGAAGTGGTAACCATGCCCCATCCAAGAGTCACGGACCTGAGAGGACAGAAGGCTTGGGTTGTAGAGAGGAGGGGGTGGCAGAAAGTACGAGCCCAGAAGACTGTCCAGTGCCATCTTGGTTAGCCCTACACCTTCCCTGCTGCCATCTGAATGCTTTTCCTCCAGGACCCGAGCAACATCCCGGGAGGAGAAGAACCTCCAAGGCTTCCTGGAGCAGCCCAAAGAGAAGTGGGTAGAGAGCGCCTTTGACGTAGATGGGCCCCACTACTTCACCATCCTGGCCCTGCATGTCCTACCCCCTGAGCAGTGGAGAGCCACGCGTGTGGAGATCCTGCGTAGGCTGCTGGTGGCCTCACATGCCCGGGCAGTGGCTCCAGGAGGAGCTACCAGGTCAGTGCCTGCTTTGGAAAGCTGCTCCATTCAGCGTCTTCCCGATGTTTTGCAGCCTGTCTTGGTCATGTGATGTGTGCCTGTTGAAGGTGTGCTCATTTGCCTTGGCTGTAGACTCTGGCTCCAGTCGTCACCCTAAGAGTTTGCTTGAGCCCCTCTGGGTCTTGTGTTAAGCCACTGCAAAGGTGAATCTGGGTTTCCATCTAGAAAATTCAGAAAGGAAGACAGCCAGGCCTCAGGGGATATGGCTGGTGAGGCAGTTAGGGCCAGCAGCGAGGCTAAGCCCGGGAGCCAGACTTTCTGGCTCTGCGGGCTTCGGTATAAACTAAGGAGGCTTCAGTGCGGCTGTGGTTGTGGCTGTGGCTGGGGATTTTTTATCCAGTGACTAAAAGTTTGCCCTTCTCTTTCCTTCCTGTCTCATCTGCCCTACCTTACTTAGGCCTCCTAGACCCTCTTTGCAATCCTGTGTGCACCAACTGAGGAGCACGTGCAGGAAGTGGTCCTTGTCGTCTTGACTTTGCATTGTAGTTTGGGTCAGGTGGGGGCTATCGGAAAGAACCATCTGCAAGTGAAGTCAGAGCCTTCCTCTCAAGCTCTTTGACAGTACCCCAGTGGTCACAGCACACAGAGTAGACTCAGCCTGGCCTTGAATAGTCCCTGCCCACCCTGGGGAGCTGCGCCACAGCCTATGGCCTGGTAGCTTTATTTTGCCAGTGGAGGCCCAGGTGTCCTTGTGTAGTCCTGCTGTAGCTCTGAACTCATTAGCTTAGACTCAGGGATCGTTTCCACACTTAGAGGCCAGGAAGGGAGCAGTCTCCCTTCCAGCCATGGTGATGACATGTCCTGTGGGAGCAGCAGTACCTGAGTTGGCTACCTGAGGCTTTACCTTTATTTAGCTCTGGCACTTCATGCCCCCAGAGTGACCAGTTTGCCACTGTCCTGTTGAGTCTAGCCAACAGAAGCCTATTTGGGCCAAGTGGGAAAGAGTGAATTGTTAGGTTCCTGCCCCCATTCCAAACGCGTCATGTCCAGGACATCCTAAGAGCCCTAGTGTTAATCGTTAACTAGCTGCTTGAAATCAAAAGTTAGGTCTTCAGACGTTGAAGTTGTTAAAGTGAGACAGGAATTGCATTCATAGCACACAGATGGCCGCTTATCAGGCAGGCTTCTGCATGGGGTAGAGGCTGAGCCCACCCGAGCTGTTCTTTCAGCCAAGAGGGAAACTCATTCCTGTCCCCGCAGTTGAGGAAAAGCTGATTTGGTCATGGCTTAATTAGGAAATCCAGCTTGAGCTGCATTCATGCATTGCGATTTTCTATGTAGCACTTTAGTCACCTTTCCTAATTAGCTGTAAATAATTAAGCTGGGCAGGGTCACCCAAGACTCATGCTTAGCAAAGCAGGACAGCCACAGTGAGGGCCAAGCCCGGCTGTGGTCCAGGTTCCAAGTCTGCTGTTTGCCAGACAGACTAGAAAAGGTGCTGAGGGATTGCCCAGGATTGGGACACCCTTGAAGGAGAGGCCTTTCAATCAAGGGCATGTAGAAGGTGTCTCTTCTTCTGGGGTTGGGTGCCATCACTGGCAGGAGGTTCTGTCTGAAGTCTGTACATTTTGGGGTAGGAGGCAGTAGCAGATACACAGAACCATAGCTTAAAGGGCTGGGGCTATAGCTCAGTGGTTGATCACTCACCGAGCATGTGTGAGGCCCTAAGTTCAATTCCCAACACCACACACACACACACACACACACACACACACACACACACACACACACACACACACACACACACCACGGGAGAGTATATATAGCTCAAGAGAAGCTAATGACTTCTATGTGTTTAACATTCACAAAATAGATTCAGCAGATATTTTAGCCTAGAAGTTGCCTAGGCTTCCACTGGAACCTTACCTGGTATGTGGCCAGTTGTCCTTATTACCCTCAGGCCCATCTTAAGTACCATTGACAGCTGTGCCACCCCCACCTCCCAAGCTGGTGGGCAGGAGGGAACAGGTAGCACATGCCAACAGGCTTGACTTTGTGAGTTAAACAGCTGCTGAAGGCAGTTGTGGCTGGCTCCTCTCATGATAGGCAAGCCCTAAACTAAACGAGTAGTTGACGCTGAGCACTCTGCTGCTTGTCTTTTGGTCATAGGATATGTACCAGAGTGTTGTGAGATGTAGAACTTGACCTAAAGTCATGACAGGGGCTCATCTGGCCTTTACTTTCCACAGCCAGGAATGAGATCTCCCCTTGTGCTGGGCATTCTGATCCTTCAGAGCCTGGTGGGATGATCCCTTACAAGGGGGACATGCACGGCAGACAGTGGACCTTGACAGAGGCGCCCCAGTGTTCCGGCACTTGGCTGGCCTTCAAGCCTGTGCCAGGTCACTCGGGTGCTGATGACACTTGTTGGAGACAAAGGGGTATTTGAGGGGCTCTGAGATTACCCTAGGATTTGGGAGCTATTGGGTGGTTGCAGGGGCAGTCCTAGACATCATGGTTGCTCAACACTGATTTCCTACCAGCTTGCTGGTTTTCTGCAGAGCACATGTTGGGCTGATTTGGCTGTCTAGTAGATTTCTCCTGGTGGCAGGTAAAACCTGAGTTAGAAACTTGTTTTCCCTTCTTCATTGTTAGGCACCATTACATTTGGGAGTTTGTGGGGGGCAGAGTTCAAGGGAACATGGGAACCTTGTGCTTAAGTTAGAACTTTTGAGTGCTGTGTACCTACGTCTCCCTGTTGCTGTTACCCCACTTTAGAAAAATGCTAAGACTGTCAGATGAAGTTCATGCAGCAGCCTGGGAGCCAGGGCTTCCAGGTTCCCTGCCCACAGCTGCTTTTCACTCAGGCCATGAGCAATAGCTTCTGTGTACCCTCAGTCCCCAAGGACTATGTCCCATCTCTGCAGGGTCCTCACAGACATCTTTGCCCTGCATTTCCAGGTTAACAGATAAGACAGTGAAGGACTATTCTGCCTACCGTTCTTCTCTGCTCTTCTGGGCTCTTGTTGACCTCATTTACAACATGTTTAAGGTAAGGAAGCCTTCGGGGCTCAGCCAGTTCCATGAGATGTGGGATATGTGCATCCTTGCCCAAACTCCATTGGTGACCACATTCTGAGACTTCTCACTAGCTTTGGTGCTTTGCCCTTGAAAAGCTAAAGGTCTCCACTTGAGGAGAGGTGAGCATCCTCAGCTCAAACCTGCACACCCAGATGTCAACAGCTGAAGCCACTTTGTCATGCACCCTCCAAGCAGTGCGCACACTGACAGCCTTCCCACTCTTGCCCTTGCCTGTGGATAGCACTTTGCTCTTTGTGAATTTGTTCTACATAGCCCCAGTTAGAGAATGTCTTGCTTTCTATCTGTTTGGGCCCACACGTCTTAGGAGGGTTGGTATGTGCTGTTTGGGTCCACACGTCTTAGGAGGGTTGGTATGTGGAGTGAGCCCAGTGATCATGAGTGGAATGGTCCAGTCAGAGATGCCAATCATCTTGGTCTTGGAAATGCAGGTGTGGGGAAGTCCCTTGTTAAAATTGTGGGTCCATGTAGAACATTGCAGAAGCAAGGAGGGCCTCGTGGAGAGTAACTAAGGCCAGTGGGCCCTGGAGGTAGGGCCTCCTTGCTTCCAGGAAGGCTCTGGTATGTGTTGGGTGGGCTCTCCACAGGGCTGAGATGGAGGCAGAGAGCCAGCTGCATTCAGTTATTCACTGGCTCCATGTCCCGCTGGTTCTTGTAGAAGGTGCCCACCAGTAACACGGAGGGCGGCTGGTCCTGCTCTCTGGCCGAGTACATCCGCCACAATGACATGCCCATCTACGAAGCTGCCGACAAAGCCCTGAAAACCTTCCAGGAAGAGTTCATGCCAGTGGAGACCTTCTCAGAGTTCCTCGATGCTGCAGGTCAGTGCAGTTTTCTCTGCGGCAGAACCCAAGTCTGTCTCAGTGGAACTTGCTGTTATTTTCATCTTCACAGAGCAGAGGAAACGGCACACAGTAGCCACCTCCAGGCATAGGAAAGGTGTTCATTCAAACCTCCCACTTGCCAGGTGTAGTGGCACTTGCCTTTAATCCCAGCAGCAGAGGCGGGTGGATCTCTAAGTTCCAGGCCAGCCTGGTCTACATAGAAAGTTTTCAGGATAGCCAGGGCTACATAGTGAAACCCTCTCTCCAAAAAAAAGTCAACCCAAAGATGAGAGAGCTTCAGTGCAGCATGCACTGGTGTCTGTGGCCCCCAAGCTCCACCACTGCCCGTGGTCTATGAGCTCAGTGTTCCACGCTACTCTGCTTAGCCTCATCCTGTTGGTGCTGTTACAGAGACTAGAGGTTGGGTGGATATGGGTAGCACAGAAGAGGCGAGCACCTTCAGGTTCTGACTTTTAGTGACAGCTCAGACTTAACAGGAGAAAGGTCCCTTGTCTTCCTTGCCTCACAGCTGCTTGGGCAGGTGTGGAAGGCTCTTGTGGTCATGAAGTAGGTGGAGGCGGTCAGCAGGGAGCACCTTGGAGTAGACACACGCAGGGCAACATCCGAGCCGTTGTGCCCCAGCTCCCAGAGCTCAAGTCCATTTTCTCCCATCTACAAATCATGTGTACAAATTGGTCACTTAATTGCAAATACTTTGGAACTTACTAGGTTTCTTATCTGAGAAGTGATAGGAATGGGGGTGACTTGGGCTCAGTCCGGGGAAAATCACCCTAGGATTACAGGTGACACTCTTGGGTCCCAAATGTTGTGTCACAGCCCCGCTCCCATGGTGCTGTCCTAGAGAGGAGAGCTGCTAAGCCAAAGCAGAGGAAGCCGGCCCTGGCCAGCTCCTCTTGGTTAGCTGGTTCCCGGCTTCTCGACTTTGTGGTGTTCACTGTGGGGATTGTGTACAGATGCAGGAGAGAGTTCCCCAGGCCCTGTTGCCAAGTGAGCACTTGTGTTAACATTCCCTCTTAGCTTTCTGTCCTCTGGGAAGGAGACCCACTGAAGGCCCGGGATCACAGCTGTCCCCATGCATTCTTCCTTTGCCCAGTACTGGGCACTCTGCCGGCCCCTGGTCTTCATGGCCCAGTGGGGGCTCTGCCCTGGGATGGTGTCTCTGGCCTTGCTGTCTGAGCTGCCACAGCCTCCCTTGCTTGTCTCTGTTTCTTACTTCAAAGCTCCTTGATCTTCCCACCCATGTCTTCCCAGCCTGGCTGACCACTTTCCTCAGAGTTAATCCTGACCAAGAGCACAGAGCTGTGTCCTTAGTGCCAAGCCCTGTGCTTGTCACATGAGACTGTCAAAGTGACCATGAAAGTCAGAGCTAGTCCAGCCACAAGACCATTGGCGATTGCCTTTCTTAGGTCAATTTAAGATGATGACAAAGACTGAGGAGATGGCGTGCTCCCATCAGAAATCACTTACAGGGGCCAGGGAAATGGCTCAGCTGTGGTCGGCCATGCAAGCATGAGGTCCTGAGTTCTGATCCCCAGCACCCCATCAAAGCCAGGTGTGGGCAGAACTGCAGCACTGGAGGCTGCAGGTGGCAGGGTCCCCCACTGAGCTTGCTGGACTGCCAGTCTAGCCAGCCAGCAAACTCTACAAACCTGCCTTAGAAAATGCGGTGAGAGCAATGGAGAAAGACATGCATCTCCACACAAATCACTGCTCTGGGGGGGGTAGGGGTGGGGGGGTAGCTCAACTAAGAGTGCTTGCCTGGTGTGCGTGAAGCACTGGGTTTGGTCGCAGCACCGAGTGTCGGTGTGGTAGCACAGAAGTCCAAAGGAAATCCTCAGCTCCGTAGTGAGTTTGAGACAGACCAGTCTGCAATCGGAGAGCCCGTCAAAAACAAAGAAACAACCTTAGAATTGTGGGTGTGGTTACAGCCCCTTCAGTGGCCCCTGGACAGGTTGAAATCGTCTCCTCCAGGGAATTCAGACTGGCCTTGGCTGCATTGTCTCTGGTGGCACCCGCTTCTGGAGCAGTATTTATCATACAGTGATCACCTCCCCCCATTGCCGGAGCCCAGCAAGTGCTTACATTGGAGCATGCTTGGCGCAGTATGTTCTAGACGTGAATGAGGCGTCTGTGACTCAGTGGAGCTGGAGGCCCTGAATGCCACTCCCACTCTGTCTCTGCTTTCCAGGTCTTCTGTCAGAAGTCACCGATCCAGAAGGCTTCCTAAAGGACCTGTTGAACTCAATCCCCTGACCACCCCACGGAAATGAGATGGCGGTGACGAGATTGAAGCTAGCTTGCCTTTCTCCCTCACCCGTCCCTCCGTGTGCACTCACTTCCCCACAGATGCTGCATTAGCACCCCTCTCCTCCCTCATTTTTCTCGGAGTGGCTTGGGGTTTGTAGGCATCCTGTTCTATCATGTGTGTGTGTGTGTGTGCTGCGTTGGCTCTGAAGTTGTCTGTAGCCCGAGCCATTGAAGGACCTATACATACCTAGGGGCTGTGAGCTGTCCCAGCCAGCTTGAGTGTGCCCATCTTGAAATAAATGAATGACTTGGTACACATTGGAAAGGGGGTTTGGCTGCTCCTTGCCAGTGCACTCACAGCCTTGTGGAGACATACCAGGAAGACTGCCGAATTTGAATTGCCTTCTGGGGCTGGGGGGTCGGGGGCTAATGGTGTTCTAGTCCTTAGCCAAAAGAGGGCTCAGCAGAGCAGGCCCTGGTCAGCATCTCCTTCAAACTTCAAAAGCCTTGAAAACATTTACAGTCTCCTGCTGGCTGCCGGGCAGAGAGGAGAGACCCCGGGGAAGACTCAGAACAGTGAGAATAGCTGTTCCCACTGCTAGGCCTGTCCTCTGCTGACCCTCCCCAGCAGCTGTGTGAAGAAAGAGCCTGTGCGTTGACCCAGCACCCCAAGTCCCCAGCCGGGACCTCAGTTGACAGGTGTGGTGCCTCTGATGTTGCATTTTGGACTTCTGAGACCTGCTCCCCACCTCCTGGGCTCCCCAGAGCCTTTCCCAGACTTCAGCAAAAGGCTGACCCAATCACAGCCGTGTGGGGAGGAAGAGCTGGCTAGCTCTCATCTCCTTTGTTCTAGAAGGCCAGTCAACTAAAGACTCTGGGTGACATCAGCCCCTCTGAATGTCTGGTTCACAAGGCTCGCTCCCTGGGCCTGTGGTGCCTCTGGTCCCATTTGGAAGACGTCCACAGCCAAGGCACCATGTCACTCCCCCAGAGCCATTGCAGCCACAAGGTGGAGTGTTGTGCTCAGACCTAACAGAGGGACAAAGGTCCTCGGTTTGCGTACTATTCCGAGGTTCTGGCAGACCAGACAAGCACACTGAGGGATGGGTTAGCTCTGGGACAGCAGGACCAGGCTTCCCTGCCTAAGGCTGCCACCTGGGTACCTCTGTAGGCTTCTCACCTGTAAAAGAGGAATGGTGGCCACCTCGGGCTGGGGAGACGACCTGCTTGCCCTGGAGGACAGACACAGTAGCTCCCCTTGGAAGAGGCCCTATTCGCCAGCTGCGTAGACTCTGCAGCCCTTTCCCATGTACCTCCATGGCCAGATGGGGTCAGAAAGGAGGATAGAGACCTTGGCTTTGAGTTTTGGGGTCTCCCCTTACACACACTTGTCTGTCCTGCTGGATTCCAGAGACGCAGTTTAGGCATTGGGGGGAGGGGACAGCCACCATCCTGTCACTTGGTGGGAAGTAAATTGGAGCAGCTTCCTGTGGGGAAAGGGCTGCCAGTACAGATGGGGACTTGCTGTAGGCCAAAGCCACATTTATGGTCACACCTCGTATTAATACAGCACCTTCAGAAGGTTAACCAAAGCCTGCAGAGGGAGTCACCAAAGCTCTTTACAAGGTCCCTCCTGCTTTTTATTATTTCTCGCAAAGGCCTGTTCTGTCTTCGGGAGAGCGACCTGTGGTAGCCATGCTTTTGGTTTGGAGTGAGCATATGAAGTAGCAAGTAGCAGGGAAATAGCCAGTCGATAGCAAATCATGGCACTCAGTGTCCCACAGAGACAGCTGGAGTAGCCCAGTGGAGAGCGAGCAAACAACTCGGGGCTCATGGCCATCCGGCAGAAATGACTGGGGAAGCAGTACTGAGGCAGCTGAGCTCCCAACCGAGGAGCCAGGCAGAGCCGAGTCCTCACGGAAGAGCATCCAGCTTTTCTTCTCCCTGGGTGTTTTGATGTGGGCTCGACAGTGGTGACTAATGACGGAAGTAGTTTCCCTTGAAGTTCTCAAAGACTTTCAGCACCCTCAACTGTTCGCTGTCCTGTCCTCATTACAGAGTCGGGACCCAGCCTGTCCCAGGCCCAGGCCTTCTGAATGCCAGCTGACAGACACAGGTCTGCAGGGAGCCGCCACCCCACTCCAGTCTGCTCTGTTTGAATAGCGTCATCGCTTACCATAGAATGAATGCACATTACAAGGCCTCCGAGGATTTGGGACCCGGCCCAAGTTTGTCTTGTTTTCATTGTCCAGCTTTTCTAGGTGTGTCTGCTCAAGGGTACTTCCCAGTGGATCTGCACCGTCCCAGACAAGCCGCTGACACAGCAGCCCTGCGGGTCTGTGCCCGGTTCTAGGGCTAGGCCTTGGCTGTGCCCAAACAGCGGTGGAGAACAGGCTGGCGGTAAAGAGCCTCCCCATGCCTGCATCCCATAGCAGGGACACTGAAGGACACCAGATGAGCCAGCCCTCTTTCCTGGGGCCATGGTGCTTAGCTGCAGGTCCCATGGGAGTGAGGCCAACTGTCAGGCCTAGTGAGGTCTGCAGCCTTAAGTCCCTGACATCATTCAGCATGTTAGATTCCCAAGAGAGAGACAACCCAAGGTACACAGATTGGAGTCCCCCCACTACTATTGCTGTACCCCTTTTTCCCATCAAGTAGCCCTGCCCCATGCCTGATCTCAGGGTCATTTATTTGTCTAGAGTTGGCTCTGGTGTCCCAGGACACTAAAACTTTGAATTTGAATCATCCCAGCAGTGCTAAGGGACCGCTGAGAAGGCTGAGTTCCCAGGCTGAGCCCCTGGAGCCACATGCTGAGGGGCTTCTGCAGGGCAGAGCGGGGACCCAATCTCTGCACAGGACAGGTTGGTCTCTGTCCATTTAATAGAGGCAAAGTCGTGACCAAACAGGCAGATGCAGCCCAGACTCTGTCCACGCCCACAGGAGCCACCAGCCTGGGCACACAGTGGGTAATGGAAGAGCAGGGACAGACAGTTCTGTTTGGTGTCTAACCCCCTGCTAAGATAGAAATGAGTCCACATGATATGGAACAGAAGGTCCATGGTGAGGGCAGAGGTGGGTCTGAGACAGAACGGGGGCAGCCTCCGGCCAACCTGAGACCTTAAGGCTAGTGGGAATATTTCCCAATGGTAGCAGTCTCATCCATGGGCTCCTGAGTCTCAGCAGGGGCCTGGGCGAGGTTCCTGTCCTGTTTGCGTGAGGGTACCTTCACCTTCACTGTGATGTTTTGACAGGCAGGGTCACCACAGCAGGCTATAAGGAATCAAGGACAAGCGAAGTGGGAGCCCTTAGGAAACATGTCAGCCACTGTATCTCAGTGTCAGGTCAAAAGTCCCACTCGTGTATGTGTGCACACTCGCAGCCAGCAGAGCTCGGTTACCTAGGTGATGTTTGTTAAGCTTTTTTCTGGCCTCTGCTGGTCTGTTTCCTGTCTCAGGTGGGGCCCCTTCCTTCCCTGACCAAGGTTTGGCTGCCACTCATCCTATGGCCTCTCCAACAAGCCCAAAGAGGCGGGACTAGGGACCAGGCATGTGCAGACACAGGGCCACCTCTGCTGCTCATCCTGTTGGCACCACCCCCAGACTCCTTGGTCCAGCCCAGCAGAAGGCCCCACTGCCAGCAGCCTGGGTCCCTTTGCTTTGGCCCATTTTGTCTAGGGCTAGAAATAGTGGGCAGAGGTGGTGGGGAGGAGGACTGAGTACCCACCCCTTACCACAGGAGACCTGGGCACAAAGGGCTGGAGAGCACTTAAGATTGTCACTGTGAACCAAAGGGGAGACAGGACAGGAGGTGGGGTGCAGAAGTGAGACAGTGCTCTCGTAAATAAACCTCCACCAAAAGTACGGTGTCCCAGCTCACCTCTTCCACGACACTGGCTTCCCAGGCCCAATGCAGACTGCTGCTTCCACCCTTCTGTGAACCCAGGCTGCTGTGGGAAACCCGACTTCCTGCTGCAGGAGGGTGCTGCTGTCCCCTTCAGTCCCTCTGGGGCAGAGCCAGAGAGGACAGAGGTGAGGTCCCAGGACATTGGGGGGGAGGGTGGTCAAGGAAACATCTGTGGGAAAGTGACCACCTCACAGTGGTGCGGGGGAATCTGCTTGTCGCTCTTTGGGCTTCATCCCTCAGATACCTCTGCCTCCTATTCCTGGTGCCCTTGTCTCTCCGACCACCCTTGCTGTCCTCATCGGTCTTCATGTAAGTCTGTCCCTGCTGGACACCTGGTAGGCTGTTGATGGCCTTAGGAGTTTGGGAACCCTGCAGTACTCTAAGTACCTAACTCTGCCAGAGCACTGTGCCTGGGATGATCTCTAATCCTTAAGTTTCTGTTGCTTTTGCCCGTTCAAGGAGGATCCTGAGGCTCACTTGCCCAAGGCTGCACAGCTTGCCAGTGGGATTCAGCTCTGTCCGAGCCCTGCTTGTTTACCTGGACTGGCTCCCTGTCTGTCTAGGCACAGATGCAGATCATCGCAGCCTCCCATGGCTTCAGGAGCCGAGGCTTGGCCAAGAGCCCGACAGGCAGGTGTGGTAGCCACAGCCAAAGGTTAACTGACCTCATGCTGGGAACCAGGCATCTGGGTGAGATGCAAGGCCATGGGAGCCAGCTGGGAGCTAGGATGACAGGTTCTGGGCACCAGTCGGTGCAATTAGAAGGTAGCTGCTGTTGGGCGGAACCGTGAGGGCCGAGCCCCAGCCGTTCGGCCTCTCAGCCCCAGCCCTTCGTGTGGCAGTAATCTCTGGTCACAGTCCTGTTGCCTGTAATTACGGGCAGCCTGACAATGCTGTGTCCTCTCCTGGCTCTAGAAGCAGTTGTCCCCAGGCTGGTCATTCTCCCAGTGAGTCTTGGCTTGATGCCAGCCATTCTTGTGCCCGTTCTCAAAGGCACTTTCTCAAATGGGAACTCACCCATGGACGTGTCCAAGCTGCTGGCAAACAGGCCCTTCATTGCCAAGTCTGCCTCAGCAGCTCCCATCCTGAGGCCTGTCCAAGGATGTGTTCAGCAACCAATGAGCAGTTCGCTTGTGCTCACACTGCTGGTTCCATTAAAACAGAGGCCTTGGGGACATCTGAACTTCAGATGTTGGTCTGAGCACCTCAAGTACCTGAAACGGCGGCACTGACTAAGGCCCATTGGGGCTCATGCTTCCTCACCTGGAGAAAACCCCTTTGGTCACATCCCGGCTCCAGGGGCCTAGGGCACAGCCATGCCTGACTGGAAGCTAAGGTGAGCATGGTGTGTGGTAGACAGGCCTGGAGTGTTGAGGATGGGATGACAAGGGGCTGAGGTTTATTCAAGAATGAAGATCCCTGATTTGTGAGTAGGGGGTGGGAAGGCATATGCCCTTCAGCAGCCATCCTGTTACATGGCCAAATTGAGACCCCAGGTTCTCTCTCCATCCATTCTAGCACCCCCATACATTTGCCCAACCCTGTGTGGGCCCTGAAGGCCAGGGCTGGAAGACAGAGTTTCTGGGGGTCACAGTCTGGAGTCAGGTCTCAGTTCAGGGCTAGCTGTGTGTCCTTACACCAAGACCTTCACCTCTCTGGGCCTGTTTCTGCATGTCTGAACTAAGCATACCTCAGGGGCTCTAGTTAGAATGACTTCATCCTGGGAGGGGCTTGACTTCTAAGGAAAACTCAGTAAGAAGCAGGATCCTGCAGTGGCAAGAGCTGTGTGGAGAGAGACTTCTGTCACAAGAGGCCTCCAGGCACATGACAGTTCACTAGTGTCAGATGTATGGTGGGGGGCGATGATGTCAAAGGTCATGATGGTCATGCCCCGTTGGAAGGCTTCCTAGCAAATGGAAAGCTCGGGGCTTTGGTGTCAGTCCAGAGTCCTAACTGTGGCTGTGGCACCTCTGCCTGCCCGCTGCGACCCCTGCTTTTCCACCAGCAAGACCAGCAGTTCTGAGTAGATGCAGTGATGGGTTCTTGGAGGCGTCTCCCTGAGGTGGGAAGAGAGACCTTTGTGGGGCCACTGAGCCACCAGGCCTCCTCTAGATTACCCTGTGGGGCTGCCCAGTGAGTCAGAGTGTCCATCAGGATCCCCAGTGCCAAGAGGGAGCCTGCGGAGGGCCTGGGTCAGGGACATCACTGCTACATCCAGGGCTGGGTGAGTGTGATTTTCCCAGCCAGGGCCAGTGAGCAGGGCTGTGCTTAGTCTGGCAGTGTGGACGGCAGACGGACCCCTGCGTGTGGCTGTTCTCATCTCAGTAGCTTGAAGAACACAAGGGCTTGGTGATGTAGTCCTCGGTGATGTAGTTCCACTTTTAGAAAGTGGAACCTGGGAGGAAAATGGAGGGGTGCTTCAGAACCCAGCTTCATCAGGAAGCTGGCAGACATGCTGTCCAGGGGATCCCACCCAGCAGCGAGGCCCAGTGCTTCTCAGGTCACACTGACTGGCTGCTGAGAAGTCTCAGGGGATGTTTCAAAACCAAGGCCATCCTGTCAGAGCTGGGACTTAAATCCGGGTCCCCCTGTGGCCGCCATCCATGGGCATCCTTTCTTTGCTTTTCTTGGTCTTCAGTCCCAGCTCCATGTGGGATGAACACGAGTGACTTCTTGTGGCTCCTGAAGGGCTGGCTTGGCTGATCGTGGGGTGTCCACTCCGGAAAGGCTGACTGGGCCGGGACAGTTGCAGCTTGTAAGTGCGTTTACACGTCAGGTGTTTGGGGGGGGGGGGGACTCAGTGTGCACCACACATCACGTGGGGCCCTGAAAGCCCAGAAGAGCCTCTTGGCTCATTTCAGAAAAAGGTTGTCAAGCTAGGCATAGTGGCCTAGGCTTTCAGTTCCAGCATTTAGGGGACTGAGGCAGGAGGATCGGAAGTTCTGTGCCAGCTGCGTCTATATAGAGCGAGCCTGTCTCAAACAGTAAAAAGAAATGGCATGCCAAGAGTGGCGAGGGAACTCCGGTGGGTTAGAGAAGACTTTCGTCTCCTCCTCTCAGTAGACAGGGAGAGAACCGGCATGGAGGGGCAACGGGGCAGCTATGGGTTCAAAGAAGAGCTTGGAGTGGCCTAAGGTGAGTGAGCACCATGCTCTGCAGCTGCTTCTTCATCTGTGAGGTGCCTGCCGCCACACCTCCCCCGGGGTTTCTGCAAGCATTGTAGGGACAGTGTGTAATAGCGACAGTCACATCTGCAGCCATCGGGGTCCACCCAGGGCTGAAAGCTTCACATTTGACTTGAGTCCTCAAAGCAACTTCAGCAGCTGGTTTGTCCAGCTGAACCATGGCGACCTTGAAGGACTCATCTGAAGTCATCCAGCTAGGCAGTAGCTTTAATGAGAAGCCCTTAGCAGGGGACTCTGAGGTTCCCCCATAACTCCCAGTTATAGCAATTCCCAGGGCCGGGCCCAGGAGCTGGGAGCTTAGTAGTGACTTTGGATCGGACGACTGATGAGCTAGCAGCTGGGAGTCCAGACCATCACGCACCAGCCTAGATCATGGATCTGGGTGTGGCTGGCCTGGCAGATAGGCAGAGCTAGGGTCTTTGAATGACTGTGGGCTCCACTCCAGCCTGGCTCCCCTCATCACTCATGACCCTGACCCACCTGAGCATAGCTGAGGAACAGAGCCCACTGCATTCTGTATTCCCTCTAGGAAACCTTGCCCACATAAATCTCCTCACTGTCCCGTGTACCAAAAGCAGGCCCTCACCCATCTGGTCTTTTGTCAGGAGACAGGCAATGACTCCAGTTGGCTTTGATAGACAGTCCTTGCTGGGGGGCGGGGGGTAGACAGAGCAGGCACCTGACTGCCCAGGCTCCCTGTTCATGGGAGGGCAGCAACAATGTCTGAAGCCCATCTCTTAAGTCATCCATCAGAAGTCTCACCTTCTAGTCTTGTTAACAGGATGTATCAACATAGGCTCCAGCACTGGGCATGGCTGCCCTGCCCCCGCCCCTACCTAGACCCTCCCCGCATGGCCTTGCTGCTTTGAACCGCTCCCTCTGGCTTCAGACT
This sequence comes from Peromyscus maniculatus bairdii, assembly GCF_049852395.1. NCBI lineage: Eukaryota > Metazoa > Chordata > Mammalia > Rodentia > Cricetidae > Peromyscus > Peromyscus maniculatus. Next base: position 158,268,923 of record NC_134853.1, read on the forward strand.
GGTCAGGTGCATCTGCATGGCTTAGTCTAAGTCCCATGACCACACTCCACCCCAAGAAGACCTTTAAAGGCCTTTAAAGGAAGGTGTAGCGGGGGCTTCCATCAGAACTGAGGTGGGAGGACCAAGGACATTGTCACTACAGACTAACACTGGCCTACCCCAGGAGGTGGCCTGAGGGATGGGGATGGTCATTTTTTTTCTTTTTCTTTTTTTTTCTGTGCGTGTATGTGTCCTTGTGTGTGTTGGTACCCATGGAAGCCAGAAGAGGGTGTTAGGTAGTCTAGAACTGGAGTTACCAACAGTTATGAACCGCCTGATGTGGGTGTTGGGAACAGAACTCAGGTCCTCTGTAAGAGCGTCAAACGTTCTTAGTGGCTGTGCCACCTCTCCTGCCCACGGGGTAATTTACAGAGAAGCTTTGATGTCAGACAACCAGCCCTGCCCCTGTCACACCGCGGACCTTGAACAAATTGCCTCTCTAATTTCTGTTCCTCAAAGAGAAAGTAACACCTCGAACAAGCCACATGAGATCAGTGCATGCTGGACTAGCTGTCCATCATGAACCTGGTATGTCTTTGTGTGAGTGGCGTTGGCCCAGGGCTGGCCTGCAGGACCCCTCCCCACACACCTACACAGGCCACCTGCAGACTCTCAGAATCGCATCAGGAGTCCTGGTAAGGCAGAGGACAGATGCAAGGAGCGAGACCAGAGGATTGAGCAAGGGGAAGGACCTCCTGGGGCCTCAAGGGAGGGAGAACCCCCGTATGGTTATGACAGAAGGGGACTTCTTGGAGGTGGTGGCATTGGAGATGAACTTGGCTGAGAGACCACAATTGAGACAGAAGGGGAGCAGGGCAGACTTGAGGAGGAGGGCCTGGGAGGGGCCACACCTGGAGAACCCAGCAGTGTGTCCAGTGGGGAAGGCACTGCCTGGAACGTGCTGGGGAGGCCTCCTGCTAGTGCTGGGAAAAGGTGGCTGGGTGGGGTTGGCTGTAGGTACAGGGCACCTTCAACATGGGCATGCAGAAGTAGGGGGAAGGTGTGATTCTGGGCTTCATGGAAGGACAGCCACCTCACCCCTCATTAACTGTGCTTTCACCTCTGAGAGCCCCCTTCCAGTGTCCCTGGAAGCACCCCTCACCCCAGGCTTCCCCTTTCTTCAGCTCCAAAAGGCCCATCAGTTACCCATTCCTGGTCTTCTTGGGGGATTGGACAGTGATATAATTCCTGTCCCCAGACATGTCCCCTGCTTGTCCCTAGGGTAGGTATGAAGCTGTTGCTCAGTGCTGTGAAAAGTCAGGTCCTCTGTCAGTACCTTGAGTTAAGTCAGTTCAGCATACACTGGGCAGTCAAGGCCTGGGGTGTAGAAGGATAAGGCGATACCCCTACTTTTGGCCAGGCTGAATGAGCCCAGGACACCACACCCCTGCTCTGTGCTTTCTTCCCCAGGGAGCTCTGCTGCCTCTCGTGGGTGTAGGGCAGAGCATCATCATCTCATGATGACAGTGATGAAGGCTGATGCTGAGGACAAGGTCGATAGTGACTGTAATTGAGCTTTTCTTCTAGGGCTGGCAGCTCACAAAAAAATGACACAGAGACTTACTATTAATTATGAAAGCTTGGCCTCAGCTTAGGCTTGTTTCTAACTTGCTCTTATAACTTAAATTAACTCATATTTTTTAATCTGTGTTCTTCTGCATGCTCATTACCCCATCTCCATTTTGCCCATCCTGGTTATTCCATGTCTGGTTGGTGACTCCTCTTTTCTTCTTCTCTGAGACCTCTCTGTCCCCAGAAGTCCCACCTAACCTCTTCCTGTCTAGCTATTGGCCATTCAGCTCTTTATTAAACCAGTCACAGTGATGCATCTTCACACAGTGTAAAGGAATATTCTGTGACATTTCCCCCTTTTTGTCTAAATAAAAAGGAAAGGTTTTAACTCTAACATAATAAAACTATATATAATAAGAACAATTACTAAGTAAGAATTACATTTACAATGTCCAGTCCATTTGTATTTGGCAAATTCAGAGAAAATACTCTCATCTATCCTCTCTTGATTAGTCCAAAGTTTTATACCTAATTTACTTTCCATCATGACTAAGGGAAACTGTAACTATAACTGTCTAGTCTTCAATCCCATCAGAGACCTGAGAAGGATATAATATTACCTGGGTAAACAGGAAGTACAGAGCAAGCAACTTTCAAAACTATGAGAAATGACAGAAATGGCTGACTGCCTGGACAGTCACCCAAGGTTCCTCTGTAACATTGGGGCATCCATCTTTGGCCTAGGGGACTAGAATATCTGACAGACTTTTCTGTGAACCAGGAATTTTGAAGGACTGTCCTACCTTGTCTCAGCAAAGTTTGGCAGTCACTTTCTTTTGTGTCCTGCTTGTCCAGTTTGTACAGCAGACTGTCAGTAGTCGAGGCAAGGGCATTCTCTTGTCCAAATGGCTAGCTTTTGCCACAGTGAGAGCAAACTCCATATATGGAGGTTCTTCATTGCCCATCACTCATTTTTGAAGTACTGCCAGGAGCAGACATGTCTCACTATCATAAAAGCCTTATGTTATTATAACATTTTAAATGCCATATTCTGTAAGTCTTTGAAGTGTTTGAAGATTACCTATCTATCTCTGTATGATCTTGAAAACATACCTAACATGACTGTAAGTTTGTTATAAATGACTATTAACCTGTATTTCATTATTATTCTAAATAGCTTCCAACGACTAAAACTTTACATTACATTTTTTTTTTTTTTTTTTTTTTTTTTTTTTTTTTTGGTTTTTCGAGACAAGGTTTCTCTGTGTAGTTTTGCGCCTTTCCTGGAGCTCACTTGGTAGCCCAGGCTGGCCTCGAACTCACAGAGATCCGCCTGGCTCTGCCTCCCGAGTGCTGGGATTAAAGGCGTGCGCCACCACCACCCGGCCTACATTACATTTTTAAATGAGCTGTATAGATAGGTACAATACCTTAAACAAGAATAGAAACATATATATAGTATAACAAAATAACCTTAAATTTGTATCAATATACAAAAATCCACACCAATGTAAAATATTTGAGATTAGTGGTTGTTCAAAAGTAGACTCAACAATCTACCCTTTTATCCCATCATTTCTATACTATATCCCCCTTTTTCCCTTCAGAAAGAGATCCCTGAATCTAATCTCCCTTGTTCATCTTTTTTCCTGATCATGATCAATAACCACTTGTAACCAATCCCCCCCCTAAATTATGACAAACATCCATAACCCACTGAATGACCAAAAACTACCTACTCCGCCTCTTGGGAATGTGGGCATTGTGTTCTCTAGACAGCTTCCTGTTGTCTGGAGCAACAGCATCTTTAGGGGACTCTAAGGAAATTGAGCTACTGGTCAAGTCCTGGGAGACTAGTCATAGCATTTGTTGTCCAGTCTCTGCAATGGGAAAATGCAAGGCTTATCTGCAATTCTGGCTAGAATAGTCTATGAGACTGGATTAGCCAGCAGCCTTGAAGCTGTTCTGGATGTGGAACTCTGAGGAAACGGCAACAGAAGCACTCTGAGAGGCTGGATCACCTGGACCACCATTTTCATTGGTATCTGGTCCCCTTGCTATGAAAATACACAAATTTCAAAGGTAACATACATATCTGTGTTAACACAAGTATGGACTGTGCATTGTACACAAGCCAGTCCAAGATGATTTTTTGTTTTGTTTGAGCAGGTAAAATATACATCACCTGTCTTGTAGTTTTTCTAGGTTTATTTCCTTATGTCTGTAGTCAGGATTTTCAGGGGGTCTTCCCTGGTCAAACCTGATCTCTTCAATTTTGAATGAATCCACAGCCTTTCATTTTCTGTGGAAACAAAAGCATAACCTTTTCCCAAAAGCAGTACATTTTCTGACTTCCATTTTAAAGTTAAGACATTCCTAAAGTATCTAGGTCGGTTTAATTTACCAGTCCCCCATACAATCCTGTGTCTCTCAGCAGCTGCCATTTGCTCATCAGCAATCAAAAAATTCAGTCAACACAATACCATATACGATCCAGACTCTCTGTGTATTTCCCATCTTTATATGACATATCCTTTTTATATTATTTTTTAAAGTATCTTATTATTTATAAACTATTTTTCTATGACAGTCTATATCCATTTTCTTTTCTTTTTTAAGCCTACACACATTTTTCAAACACACTGTAACCTGTTTAAAGGTTTTTCCCATCTGGATCTGTATTTACTGAGCATCTGTAGTGTTCGATGACCATGTGAGACAAATCTTAAACTGCTCTGTCAGCTCTTGGCACAGTTCAGCATAGCACATGATGCTGGCAGCTGGCTCCAGCCCACAGGCAGTGGCCAGTAGCTGTATCTCTATACACCACTGAGCCTACCTCAGGGACTGTGGTCACCAGGAAGCTAGCTGTGTTTGGCTCCATGTTCCAAACTTTTTTTTAAGCTTTCTCAGGACTTATGAGGATATACGTGGCCCCACGTTGGGTTCCATGTGTAATCAGGCTTTTCTTCTTGGGCCACCAACTCACAAAAAATGACACAGAGACTTATTATTAATTATAAAAGTGTGACCTTATCTCAGGCTTGTTTCAAACTATCTCTTATAACTTAAATTAACCCATATTTTAAAATCTGTGTTCTTCCGTGTGCTCCATTATGCTCATCCTGGTTATTCTGTGTCTCCTTTCTTCTTTCCTGAGACCTCTCTCCCCAGAAGTCCCACCTAACCTCTTCCTGTCTAGCTATTGGCCATTCAGCTCTTTATTAAACCAACCACAGTGATACATCTTCACATTGTGTAAAGGAATATTCTGCAACAGGTAGGCACTGATAGGTGTCTTCTCTTGCTCTCTCTCACCCTATGCTAACTCCTCAGAGTAGTGTTCTGTGATGGCAGAGAAGGAAACAGGCCCAAGAAAGGGGAGCATTCACTCCAGGGGCTCAGGGTGGGAAGGGCTGAGCTGGAATACATGCCCAGATTTTTCTGATGTCTAAACCCACAGGCCTCTTTTTAAACCAAATATTTATTGCTTATTTATTTTGTGTTGGAGTGTGCATATGCCAAAGTCTATGTTAGAAGGCTAGGGAACACTTAACAGGAGTTGGTTCTAGGTGAGGGGGGTGGTTCTTGATTTAGAAATCAGGCTAAGGCACCCATAACTAGGAAACCGGAAGAGATGGGGCGGCAGACATGTCTGTGCACCTCTGGGTCACCACAGACCCCAAGGCCTTAACAAATGTCTGTGACACAGAAACAGGACTGTACTGTTTATAATATATGTTTATGTTTATACAGGTCAGATGTCAGCAACCCCTGATAAGCCCATTTGGGCTTTGTTATAGATAAGACAGAGGATGCCCCTATCCTCAGCCCCCTAAGCCAATGCAGTCTGTGACACAGACCCCTGCTACCCCAAGCCCTAGCAACATGCTCACACAAGGATGTCAAGTGCTTTGGGTACCCCAGGAGAGGTCCTACCTCAAGGGAGCTCAAGGAAGCCCCCCTCAGGAGCTGCAAGTGGCCATGTGGAAGATCTGACACTTGAATTACAGCCATGGCCCTGCAGTCCCTCCAAGGCTGAAGGTATCCCCTGGACATTTCTTCCTCCCTCAGTCCCTTAGCATGCTTGTGCGCATTCTCTCTCTCTCTCTCTCTCTCTCTCTCTCTCTCTCTCTCTCTCTCTCTCTCTCCCTCCCTCCCTCCCTCCCTCCCTCCCTCCCTCCCTCCCTCCCTTCTATATTCCTCCTCTTTGCCTTCCCGAAGGTCAGCCCCTCTCCACCTTGTCCTCAGCAAAGTCTCATGTTGTATCTCTCAGGTCTCCAGACAGGTCTGGGAGGGTGGGGGAGCTGGGGCCCATGGCACATGACACAGTCCCAGCCTCCTTCCCTGTCCTGCCACGGTGACACACCGATCTATCACCCTCAGCAAAGCTTGTCCCTGGGCCACAAATCATGGCATCATCTACTCTCAGACAAGCTCCATCTGCCAGGGTGGGGCCCCCAGGGTCAGCCTGGCACGTGTCTGGGCACCTGAGTCCAGGCATATTGGGAGGGGTGCCCAGAGCTCAGTGTCTTGGGAATTTTCTCAGCTTATTCAAGATTCCATGGTCCTCCCTACTCCTGGTACTTTGGGTTCCCAAAGGACAGGAGTTCTTGACATCTTGAGGCTCTGCCCCCAAAACCCAGAGTCAAGGGAAGCCAAGTTGTAGTAACAAGGAAGCAGAGAATTTACTTTGTGACTGGTTAGGCAGGGAACTAGGCAGGTGCCCCCATGAGGCCTCCTGGACTATGAGAAAGGGGTTCAGCCTTTCTTCCCTCCAGGAAGCCGAGGCCTGTCCACCACAGGGCCTTTGCTCACGCTGCCTAGTGCCTGAACATACTTTCCTCGGGTTGTCTGAACTCCTTCAGGCACGCGGCGCTTAGAGCACAATTCGTACTGTTAAAGGGACCTCTCCAGGGCCTCTGTCTGAACATTCCCATACTATCCCTGTCCTGCCTAATGTCCTGTCACACTCCAGAGTCCCCACAGTGCCTGCTGACAGCAGTCCTGTCCCTCCTCCCATGCCATGAACGTGACCAGCTCAGCCACACTCCTTCTGAGCTGGGGAGCCATTGCCTTTCTTTATTATTTATTTATTTTTTACATTTATTTGTTGAGTGTGTTTGTGAATGTATGTGTGTGTGCATGCATGTGCTCAGGTGTGCCACGACGGCGTGAGTGTGGAGATCAGAGGACAACTTGTGTAAGTTGGTTCTGTCCTTCTACCATGTGGGTCCTGGGGCTTGAACTCAGGCCATTAGACTTGGTATTTTGTACAGGCCCGTCTTTCCAGGGGGTCAGGGATAGGGTCTGGGACCAAGGTCCTGCCCCTGACTTCCCCTTATCTGGCTGTGACTTTGTTTTCCATCCTGGGAAGAAGAGCTAGGCACCCTTGGGACATACTGGAGAGGGTAAGGGCCTGCAGATTTCGGGGTGGGCAGAGGTCTTGAGCCCCCTGGAAGTCCTGCCAGGTGGGCATTGCCTCTGCTTGCTTTAGTGTAACCCCACTCTCTGACGATGCCAAGACCCTGCCCCCCCACCTCTGGAACTTAGAGGAACCCAGGCTGTTCCCACCGCAAGGAGTGGAGTCTGTCTACAGTGGGGCCAGGCTAGGAGTTCCATTTGGAGCTCAGCATGGGGTTGACTCACAGCAGTGCTGTGGCCACAGGAACCTGGTTTCCCTGGGGCTCCCACGAGGCCATGCTGGTGGCTCAGTCCCTGTACACGTGCGGACCTAACGAACATTCCAGCCCAGCCTGCCACCCCGCCTAAGATGCGGCCCAAGCAGGTGAATGAATTCCTGGCTGGAGGAGCCGCCCTCACCCACAGGCAGTCCTGGCACTGGCGCCTGCTGACTGAGGGATCTGGCTGCCATTGCTGCTGGCTTCCGCCTGTGAGACTCAGATGGGCTGAGGCCACCATCCCAAGAAAGGCATTGGTCATGGAATTCGTGAGGGACAATGAGGTAACAAAGGGCTGACCCCTGATGTCAGAAGACACACAAGACATGCTGGTTACAATCGAAAGGGGAGGGCAGCGGAGATTCCAGGAAGGGGAGGATGTGGCTTCCAGGAGGCCGGGGTGTGGGTACCAAACTGCCATGTAATGTCAGCCCTTGACTTTGAGCTCTGGGGCAGGAATCGGACTGCCTGCTCCAGTGATGTATGACCCACAGCCAAATACCCAGTGTTCCTAGGAAGTGCTCAGGGGTGGTGGGAGCATCCTGAGCCAAGCACCGCTAAAGAAGGAGGCAGACTGGTGGGAACTGGGGGGCTACTGCAGAGGCCCAGGCCTGGGCAGGCAGTCCTAAGTGTGCTCCTGGCCTCTGCTACCCAGCATGGATGCTGTGGACTTGGGTCAAGCAAGGCTGAGACTCCAAAGCACCAACTGTAGCAGGGTTTCTGAGCCTCGAGTAGGACCTCACAGGGCTTCTACCGACACTCTGTTTTACCCAGCCTAGGTAAGCTGTAAAGTGCCATGGAAAAAGAGCTATGGGCCTGGGGACGGGCTCAGTTGGTCACTTGGTGCTAGTATGCAGGAAGCTCTGGATTTGATCCCCCGGACCACATAAAACCAGGCATGGTGGTCCACAGGTTTAATTTCAACCCTCCAAGGGTGGGAGGAAGAGGATCAGAAGTTCAAAGTCATCTTCAGTTACATAGCAAATTCAAGGTTGTTCTGGACTATCTGAGACCTCATTTCAAAACTAAGTAAGTAAATAAATACATAAATTAGTGAGAGCTGGTAAGCAAGCACTCTAGTCCCAAGTTCACCTGGGGAGGCCTGTGGGCCCTGCAGGAGGCAGCAGGAACCAGGGGGTCCAGACAGGTGCCCTTCCCACTCCCAAATGGTCCTATCTGAAGCCAATCCCCCTCCAATTCCTGTATGTTCCTGCCAGGAAATCACTCCACAGCCTGGGAGTCTCAGCTCCCGGGGAGTATGCGATGAAGAGCCGGGGTCTGGCCACACAGACCCAGGTTTCTATCTCAGCTTGGCCACCAGCCGAGTCAAAGGAGGAGTCCACAGGACATTAGTGTCCCAGAACGGGTAGAGCCTGGCAATGAATAGGGTGGCCGGATAGAGGGGAGGCCTGGCAGGGAGTGCCAGGGCCTGAGGGGGGAAGAGAGAGAAATGGAGACAGAGAAGAAGGAGGCAGAGGGAGAGGAGGTGCTGAACACAGTGGGCAAAGATGTTAGGAGCAAAAGACAAATCAGCCACGTGGTGGCACACGCCTTTAATCCCAGCACTCAGGAGGCAGAGGCAGATGGAGCTCTGTGAGTTCGAGGCCAGCCTGGTCTCCAGAGTGAGTTCCTGGACAGCCAGGGCTGCACAGTGAGAGCTGCATACTGTCTCACAACAATAATAAAAAGCAGAAATTCCCATGGGAAGGAATGTAAATGATGCAAGGAGGAGATGAAATGCGTCCTCTGGGTTGGCTTGGAATTTGGGGAGCCTGTGTGAGCTCATGGTATTCAGTATCAGAGAGAGGGGATGAATACAGATGGAAATGTGTGTTCTGTTTAACACACACACACACACACACACACACACACACACACACACACACACACAAGCACACACGCTGTCTCCCTCAGTTACCAGAATCCTGGGGTGCCCAGATGCCTTCTATAAAATAGAACACTGTTTACATATGACTCTCCCGCTTCCCTTTTCTCCTCCTTCCCATCTCTTCTCCCCACCCAGGATTGTCTATATAGCCTGGGCTGGCCTTGAACCCACATTCTTCCTGCCCCAGCCTCCCAAGTAAGGGGATTAGAGCTGTGTACCACTTCCCGTGGCCCTCTCACAGACTTTTAACATCTCTGGATTGTTTATAATACCTAATACAAGTACTGTGTAAATAATTCATGATGCCTTGCTCCAGGACTGACAGGAAAAGCCTGTGTGTGTTCAGTATGAATGGAGTTTGGTTTTTTTTCCCCTGAATACTTTCCATCTGAGACTGGTTGAATCTGAGAACACGGCACTGCAGAGACAAGTGTGATGTGTGTGGTGGTGGTGGTGTGTGTAGTGTGTGTGTGGTATATGCGTGGTGTGCGTATGGTATGTGTGTGGTATATGTGTGGTGTGTGTGTATATGATGTGTGTGGTGTGTATGTTGTGTGTGGTCTGTGTAGTGTATGTGTGGTATGTGTGGTGTGTGTGGTATGTGTGTGTGTATGTATGTGGTGTGTGTGTATGGGTGTATGGTGTTTGTGTGTGTGGTGTGTGTGTGTGGTGTGTGTAGTGCACACTGATTCTGCTCTCCCTTAAAGGGAGCCAGCTTCTGGGAACTGTGGCTTGTGCTAGGGCTGATTTTGGCACAGAAAAAAGCAGAATGAACCTAAAATACCTTTGTGACAAAAAGCAAGGGCCCGCTAACAAGAATGACAGTGCTGTGTTAGCGTCCTAGGAGCCACTGGAAGTAGTGGTCATTGGCCAAATCTGGAACTGTTTGATCATTAAGAACAAAAAACAAGAGCCGGGCGGTAGTGGCGCACGCCTTTAATCCCAGCACTCGGGAGGCAGAGCCAGGCGGATCTCTGTGAGTTCGAGGCCAGCCTGGTCTCCTAAGCGAGTTCCAGGAAAGGCGCAAAGCTACACAGAGAAACCCTGTCTCGAAAAACCAAAAAAAAAACAAAAAAAAACCAAAAAACAAGAAAACAGTGTCCAAGAGCAAGATACAGTGGTGCGCATCTGCAACCCAGCTCTCAGCAGGCCCAGACAGGAAGATTCTGAATTCCTAACTAGCCTGAGCTACATAGTCAGGCCCTATTTAAAAAAAAAAAAAAAAATTCGAGAGAGATGGCTCAGTGGTTATAGACGCTTGCTGCTCTTGGAGAAGATGTGAGCTTGGCTCCCAGTGCCCAGTTCAGGCATCTCATAACTCCAGCTCCAGGGCATCTGATGCCTCTGGCCTCTGTGGGCACCCCCCCCCCCCACACACACACATACACATAATTTACAAACTAACAAATCTTCTGGCTCAAGAAAAGAATACCAGTTAACTGTGACGATGACTGTAGCCTGTTGAATGTAGACCACAGGTCTATGCTGCTGTAACTGAACCGGTAAGCGGGAAGTTTGTTGAGGGTGGGGTTTTTATTTTATTGCACTGTGTATGTGAGTGGGCACGTGGACACTCATGCATGTGCTGGGAAGCATAAGTGAAGGTCAAGGTCACCTTGCAGGAGTCAGTTCTTGTCTTCTAACTTATAGGTCCTAGGGATTGAACTCGGGTCGGTAGGCTTGGTAGCAAGCTCCTTACCTTGCCAAACCCTCTCACTAGCCGTGGGATATTTACTTGCTCTCAGAGTGTTTCTTGAGAAAGAGTAACTTGGAACTGGGGGTGTGGATAAGTAGAAGAGGGCTTACTTGGTGTGCACGAGGCACGGGGCGCAGTCCCTAGCATTGCTAAAACAAACAAAAACTCATGCACAGCTGCCACCTGAACAACCGAAGCTGATGTCATCACTATGAGACCAAACCCAAAGCACAGTGTCGCTTGGGATGGCCCTCCCGCCGCGACAAAGTTGGCCCGCAATCTTCCATTGACAAGTGCTATGAAACGCCTCCTCCAAGCCACTCAGAGCAGCGGTGACAACCAGCAGGGACAGCAGGAGATCCAGCCTGGTGATGGTCCTTTGCCATCACACTCTACCATCAGAGCTACATATCCAGCCCCTCCTTCCAACCTGTATATGTGTGTGTGGTGTGATACACATGTGTGTGGTGTGATACACATGTGTGTGTGGTGTGATACACATGTGTGTGGTATGATACACATGTGTGTGTGGTGTGATACATATGTGTGTGGTGTGATACACATGTGTGTGTGGTGTGATACACGTGTGTGTGGCGTGATACACATGTGTGTGTGGCGTGATACACATGTGTGTGTGGCGTGATACACATGTATGTGTGTGCCTGTACAGAGGCCAGAGGATAACGATGGATGTCCCGTGGTTTACTGCCTTGTTTCTTTGGAACAGTGTCTCTCACTGAACCTGGAGCTACCCATGGTTTGGTTAGGCTGGTCAGCCAGCGAGGCCCCCAGGACCTGCCCATCTCAGCCCTCACAGTGCTGGGGTTACACACGTCAAACTCAGATTTTTTTACAGGGGTGCTGGGGTCCCTGTTGGAATTTGTGGCCACTGACCACTCCCCCCACCTACATGACCGCACATGCACTGCCAAAACATTAGTCATCCCAGGGCCTTACATTCTACGTAATCTGTGCACCGTGTGATCGGGTAATTTGTGCACAGCGTGATCACAATCTATGTGCATGCATGGTGTAGCTATGTGAGCACATATGCACATGTGCAGGGGGAATCCATAAAAAGCGGGTCACAGACTCCTCCCTCTTCTTCTTCTTCTTCCTCTTCCTCCTTCTCCTTCTCCTCCTCCTCTTCCTTCTTCTTCCCTGTTCTCCTCTTTCATCCCTCTCTGCACATGTCTCTCCAATAGGCCTGATCCTTTCCTGTCCCTCCTTTTTCCTAATAAACTCTCATAGTGGGTTTTGTTGTGCCTCGTGACTTTTCCTCACAGGGTAAACAGCGCCGCATAAAACCAACTGTTCCCATGTTTGTGCAGCAAGCGATCTTTTGTTGTATGATATTTTGATTGCATTGATTCTGATGCTCCTGAGACTGACAATAAAGTTTTTTTAAAACAAAGGGCGGAGATAGCTACTAGCTGACCAAAATTAACCATAGAGATTTTGGAGAACTGAGGACAGATAGACAGGAAATAGTAGGGCGGGGCTTAGAGAGGGTCTTGGCCCTTTTGGATGGAGGAATGAAAGAGATAGGAAGTCACTGGTCACTTCTCTACTGCTTCTCTGATCATTCAGGTTCTTACCATGATATCTGACTCCCAAGTTTTTGTTGATAAAGAACAATTAGATAAATGCATCAATCTTTTCCCCCAAGCCATTCCTCAGCCTATTGTTTTAAGACTGGGTCTCACATAGACTAGTCTTGGATGCCACAACCCCCTTCCCGATTGTATGTCACTCTGCTCCAGATGAGGTGGAGAGCTGATGAAGGGCCACTCCATCTATGCGATTTCCAGGAGTCATTAACATGCTGGGGTAGGATGGCTCAGTGATACAGCTGTTTGGAGTCACCCACACTCCTGTAAGTAAGCCCAGTAAACTTACCGATTTGGGCAAGTAGAAGAATGTTCATGTCTCCAGGAAACATAAGAAACGCAACATGGGCTGGAAGGAGAAGTACTAAGTAGCCAGGCCAGACCAAAGCATGCTGGCGACACCAAGCCGCTGAGGACACTGGACTGGGTCTTTAGAACTTAAGGGATAGTTTTATAACGTCTAGGGAGTGGGCGGTGGTAAAGCATTAATGTAAATTCCCTGCATGGGTGGCTTGACCGTGTTTGCCAAGCGAAACATCATTGTTTATAGAAAATGAACATAAAATATTTGGAAATGCTGTTGCACTCGGTTGGTTAACTTTTCAAAGATTTTGGGGAAAAAAACCAAAACAACAGTCCTTAGTTTAGTATGTGCAGATTTTCTCTAGGTTTGCAATTGCTTCTGAATTTAAAAATATTGGCATAAAAACAAAGAATTGCCTGCTGGTGTTGGCACATGCCTTTAATTCCAGCACTTAGGAGGCAGAGGTAGACGGATCTTTATGAATTTGAGGCCAGCCTGGTCTACAAAGCAAGTTTCAGGACAGCCAGAGCTGTTACACAGAGAAATCCTGTCTCAAAAAACCAAAACCAACCAAACAAAAAACCATAAAGAATTGCTGTTTCACAACAGCCAACTGGGGATTCAGATGCCCTCTTCTGGCCTCCAAGGGCACTGCACATGCATGGCACATACACACAAATAAATACATTTTAATTTAAAGTAAAAATTAAATAAGTTTTAAAAACATAAACAGGGGCTAGAGAGATGGTTCAATGGTTAAAAGGACTCATTGCTCTTGCAAAGGGCCTGGGTTTGGTTTCCAGCACCTACATGGTGGCTCACAACGGACTGTAACTTCAGTTCCAGGGGATATGACGCCCTCTTGTGGCATATATGGGTATTGCAAATATACGGTGCACAGTCATGCTGGTGTGTGTGCACATGCGAGCACACACACACACACACACACACACACACACACACACACACACACACACACACACGGGGAGAATAAACAAAAGTTGGAGAATGACTCAGTCAATAAACTACTTGCCATGCGAGAAGGACTAGGTTTGGTCCTCACAACTGATGTAATGTCACGTATCTGGAATCTCAGAGCTGAGGAGGCAGAGCCAGGCAGATCCCGGGGCTCGTGGCCCAGACAGTCTACCCTACTTGTCAAGTTCCAAGCCAGCAGAGACTCAGTCTCAAAAAACAAAGTGGATGATGTCTGAGGAATGACACTCAAGGTTGACTTCTGGCCTTACACGCACGCACGCACGCACGCACGCACGCACGCATGCACGCCCAACCATAGACCATAGCCAAAGAATATTTAGAAAGGAAGCCAGAAGCCAGGCAGTGATGGTGCACACCTTTAATCCCAGCACTCAGGAGGCAGAGGCAGGCAGATCTCTGCGAGTTCAAGGCCAGCCTGGGCTACAGAGTGAGATCCAGGACAGGTGAAGCCGGGTGTGGTGATGGGTACCTGTAACCCCTGCCCTCTAGAGGTGGGGGAAGGGCAGAAGGGTGGTGAGTTTGAGGCCAGCCTTGAGACTGTCGCAGAAAAGATAGAAGTCCAAAAGTGAAAGTGTTAAGTGTAGCTTCTACCAAGTCTGCACACAGTGCACACTCACTGTTGTGATTGTGGCATGGCTGCTGAGCTCACTCTGTCTGCTGGATCTATCTTCCCTCCCTGCTGATCCTTACCATTTCCCTCCACACTCAAAAGGAACTTCCTCCAGGAAGTCCTCCAGAAAGATGTCGTGAGAACTGGTGACTTCCTGGTCCTGGCTGGCCTCCAGCTTTGTTTCAGTTCACGTTTCTTATAGTTCAGGATGCAAAGGAGAAGGTTGAACTGATGACATCCTGTCCCCGCCCCCACCCTAACCTCCCAGCATCTTCTGTTGGGAGTGTGCGCCCACTTCCTTGGAACAGGTACCTTCTTAGAAATCACCACCCAAGGTCAAGTCCATTCCCATCATCCTGCCCCAGCATCTCGGTGGATCTGGCTCAGCAGGTCCATTTACTGCCTTGGCTGGGCGGTTCTCCATCTGGCTTAGCGAAAGGGACCTTTCTTATCTTCTTGCAGTTCCAGGGAACGTGATTTCAAAAGGACAGAGGCATTGCCAGGGCCAGGCTGGGCTGCCTCAGACCAGGTACATGTGAGCAACCAATTGCTCACACAGTTAGTCACCGGCTGCAGCTGCAGCCTCTGGGGTGGGGGTGGCAGAGTAAGCAAGCATAGAACACTTGCCCTGTGTGAGCCTGGGGAGTCGCTGCCACTGCACCTTGGTAGTGCTCATATGGGACTCGGAGCAGCAGATAACACCTGTGCGTGTCCATTTTGCAGAGGAACAAACGGAGGTGCAGGGAGCCACACACACCACCTCAGCTCCTAATGGCACCGGGTTGTGATCTGAGGATTTATTTCATGTGTGTGAATGTTTTGCCCGTGTGTATGAATGTGCACTGTGTTCGTGTCTGGTTTCTGCAGAGGTCACAAGAAGGCATTGGATCCCCGGGAACTAGATGCTTGTGACCTGTCATGTGGGTGCTGGGAATTGAACCTGGGTCCTTTTGCAAGAGTAACATGTTCGTAGCCACTGAGCCATCTCTCCAGCCCCAGCTCAGCATCCTATTTTACGAGGTCTGTGCTGTTGACGGTCCTCATATCTGCTTCTAGTAACTGCAAGGCCCATGCTGCTCCCCCTAGCCCCCCGCCATTTAGTATGTGGGTAGGTATACAGGTGCCATGGTGCACATGTCGGGGTCATAGGACAACTTTCAGGAGTCAGTTCTCTCCATCCACCCTTGGGATTCTGGGATCAAACTCAGCTTGTCAGGCTCGGCAGTAATTGGTTTTATCTGCTAACCCGTCTCCCAGACCCGGTGTCTGTCTATCTGTCTGTCTGTCTCCTTGTTACTTCTCTTTCTTTCTTTCTTTCTTTCTTTCTTTCTTTCTTTCTTTCTTTCTTTCTTTCTTTCTTTCTTTCTCTCTCTCTCTCTCTCTCTCTCTCTCTCTCTCTCTCTCTCTCTCTTCCTCCCTCCCTCCCTCCCTCCCTCCCTCCCTCCCTCCCTCTCTCTCTCTCTCTTGAGCTAGGGCCTCTCTATGTAGCACTGGCTCTACTGCATCTCGCTCTGTAGACCAGGCTGGCCTCGAACACACAGAGATCTGCCTGCCTCTGTCTTTCAAGTGCGGGGATTAAAGGCATGTGCCACAATACCTGGCCATTGGATCCAATGTCTTCTTGCTGTTTTCAAAACACGATCTTTTCTAAAGTCAAACTTAATCTACAGCTGAGCATGACTTTGGATTTCCAATCCCCCTGCCTCTACTCTCTGTACCACCTGGTTTATTAGATGCTGAGGATCACACGCAGGGCTTCCCATGAAGACCGACCAACTGAGCTGCATTGCCAGGCTTTTATCCCCCATTTTTTGGGGGAAAGCTTTCACTCTTACAAGTGTGCACCATGCACTCAGCTGTCCTTCCCAAGTCTCACTTACTTTCGTTCAGTCCCTTGAGACAGGTCTTTCTGTGGAGCCCAGGACAGTCTTGAAGACATCCTCCTGCCTCGGTTTTGAAATATGGGGGTTACAGGCATGTATCCCGCTCAGCCACAGGAGATGCTGTAAGAAGAATGCAGAAGTCAAGCACAGTGCTGCAGCCTGTTGTCCCGGCACTCAGGAGTTGGAGCAGGAGGATCACAAGTTCAAAGCCATCCTCTGCTCTATAGAGTCCCAGCACTCAGGAGTTGGAGCAGGAGGATCACAAGTTCAAAGCCATCCTCTGCTCTATAGAGTTCTAGGCCTGCCAGGACTACACAAGACTCTGAAAAAAAAAAAAAAAAAAAAACAAAGTCAAGCAGTAGTGGCATATGCCTTTAATCCCAGCACTCAAGAGGCAGATGGATCTCTGTGAGTTTGAGGTTAACCTGGTCTACAGAGTTAGTTTCAGGATTGCCAAGGCTACACAAAGAAAAACCCTGTCTTGGAAAAAACCACCACCAACAAAAACCAAACACACAAGAAACCAAGAGCTGGGCAGATGGCTCAGGGGCTAAGAACACATGCTGTGCAGTCATGAGGACCTGAGGTGGAGTCCCACTGCGTCTGAGTGACCTTCCCTCCCTCCCGCCACTCTTTCCTAGATAACTCTTGAAACCCTCTCAGGAGGTGTGGGCCCTGGCTTGAGGGACTCCGCATGGTTTTGAGTAGGGTGGGAGTTTATATACTCCGGGCCTCACCTGGGCTTCCAAATCACCCTGGGAACTGGTCAAGAACACTGGATTTTGGACTCAGTGCCCGAAGGCAGATCCAGCAGGCCTTGGGCAGGGGTTGTCCAGGTGATGGCTTTAGGGCTACCCCTCCTGCTTTCCCCGAGCTCTGTCCTGGCTCCCTGCCAACCTGGGCCTGGTACTGTGGGCAAAGGTTTGAGGCAGCTCCCGCAGGCCGGGTGGCCTCACTACTCAGGTGTGCAATCAGCAGCCCTAGAACAATGCCTGGGTTCTAATGGCTGCCCTCCGAGCCCGGTAATTTGTTGTCTCTTTCTCTGGAGCAACAGCTGGGCCTCGGGAGCAGGGAAGGTGGCTCTCTCCTGCCCCCTGGCCTTTCCCAAATACTGCTGGCAGCTGAGGAGCTGTGGGAGATCAGGGGATGCCCCCATGGTGTCTGGCATCATCTTGGGGGGGAGTGGCTGCTAGCAAGAGACTCTAAAAGTGCTAGAATGTGGCTGGGGATATAACGCTCTGGGGATATAGTGGTATTCACGGTAAACACCATCCCTACAGATGTAGGACTCAGTCTACAGGAGACCAGTAAGTCGAGAAGCCGCTGTCCCTGGTGACAATTTGAGTAATGGACAAGAAAGTCCCATCTCAGTCATTGGGAGTGTTGGTCAGAGCTGGATCCTTGCAGGCTGAGTAGAGGTGGGCCAGAGGCAGAGGTGTGGCATATGAGCAGAGAGAGTTTGGGGTGGGGGTGGAGACACCATGTGAAGGGAGACCTGTTAGGCTTCAGTGTGTGTTCATCCCATCCAAAGAGGGATGTATGGCAGGGTAGCATTTTCCAGAGGTGGCCACAGTCTTCTAATTTGCTCTTCTTGTAACATGGCGTCTCAGGGTTTCTATTGCTGCGAAGAGACACTATGACCATGGCAACTTCTTATAAAGGAAAAACATTTAATTGGGGTGACTTACATTTTTATAGGTTCAGTCCATTATCATCTTGGTGCCACATGGGCCTGCAGGCAGATGTGGTGCTGGAAAAGTAGCAGAATGTCCTATGTCTAAGCTTGCAGGCAACAGGAAGTGGTCTGAGACACTGGGTGGTATCTTGAGCATATATGAGACCTCAAAGCCCGCCTCCACAGTGGTGACACACTTCCTTCAATGAGACCACACCTACTCCCACAAGGCCACACCTCCTAATAGTGCCACTCCCTTTGGGGGCCGTTTTCTTTCAAACCATCACCCATGGCCTCCATGTCCCTCCCATCCAATACTGAGGCCCTGTCCCCTGACTTTGAACCTGGTCAGAGCCTTAAGTACAAAGGATGCTTTGTGCATATGGTACAACTTCATGTGGGATGCCCTGTGGCCTTCAAACTTAGATCATAAAATTCTTCTCTTTTTTATTTTTTTACTTATTTTTCCATTACTGGTGCTTGAACCAGGGTCTCAAACACACTACGTAAGTGCGCAACCACTGAACTATGTTTCAACTCTACTTATTACTTCATGTATTTGGAGAGGGTGTGTGTGTACATGTGTCCATTTGCACACATATTGATGGTCAGCTTGACAGGATCTAGGGTCACCACGGAGACAAGCCTCTGGGCATGGCTGTGAGGAAGTTTCTGGATTAGATTAGCTGAGGTGGGAAGACCCACCCTGAATGTGGGTGGCACCATGCCCTGGGCTGAGGCCCTGGACTGACTAAAATGGAGGAAGTGATCTGAGCCTCAGCATCCATCTCTCTCTGCTTCCTGACTGTGGATTAATGTGAGCAGCCGGCTCAAGCTCCTGCCTCGATGCCTTTCCTGCTGTGATGGACTGTGCACCCTTGAACTGTGAGCCAAACAAACCCTTCCTCAAGTTGCTTCTGTCAAAAATAACAAACATGGAAGGTAAGAGTGCTGACCACAGGCATTAGACAATGTGAAGCCCTGGCATGGGGCGAAACTCCAAGCCCTTTGTGCATTCAGCATCCAGCATTGCAGGACTCTGTCAAATTGTCCTTGAAGAACATCCAGCCTCCAACAGGACATTCCTGGTGACAGAACACTCAGGACATGCCACTGGATTGTCCTGGCCTCTGTCTCCACAGGCTTAAAATTGACCTTCCAGAATAATCCCTGGTGGATGTGGGTCTCTGAATTCCGGCCAAATCATCTCTTTCTTAGCCCATCATGGAACAGGTGGCAATGAACATTCTAGGGGTTCACCAATGGGATGAGGATGGTGGGGTGCTATGTCACAGGACCTAGAACTATCCAGATCTGGTTGTAGCTACAGCCTTGGCAGCAGGGTGGCATGGACTTGGCTTACACCTCCCAGAGCCTCAATGCTTCTCACAGCGAAGCCAAGAGTTAATCTAGGCAGAGTGTTTATCATGGAGCAGGGCTCAGTAGACACTAACCCAGACAGCAGAACCTGCCTTGGTCCACGGAACCTTCCCTGCATGTGGTGACTCTCCAGGACCAGGGATGCAGGGTTTCTTGCACCGAGCCTGGCAGATCCAGCTGCTGTCGGTTTCCTGTTGAAACAGCTCAGCCTTGGTCTAAACTAGTCCAGGAGACCAGGAAACTAAGAGGGGTACAGGAAAGGTACTATCTGCTCTGTGTTAAAGGCGACTCTGTTGGCAGCTATCACTCTCGCCCACAGTGGGCATGACTCTGACTGTTCTCCCTATTCACACTGTTGTCTGGTCAGGTGTGAGGTCACAGTCACCAGCTGAGGGTGTTGGGGGGTCACAGACAAGGCCCTCTGTTACCACCTAGGTGTGGGGTTCCCTGGGTGTCACCTGTTCAGTTTAACCAACTGAGTGTGTGTGCCAGGAACCGCACAGGGTGGCCACATGATAATGGGTCTGGCTGAGGGGAACATGCTCTCAAGAGACACTTGAGTTTCTCAATCTGACTATCAGACTGTTCAAACAATGGATCCCAAAGAAATAGGAATTCCCCCAGGAGTCTCATGCTGGAAGAAAGAAAAGACCAAAGCCAGAGGGGACCTCTGTCTTCTAGAAAGAAATTCTACAAAAGCTCTAACAACTTGTTGGACCACTTCACAGGATGAGCTGAAGCCCAGAGAGTGATGGGCCGGTGGTGGGAGGGTCCGCACCTTGATGGCTTAGATGTGCATCTCCGTGGCCCTCTATTTAAGCTGACCTCTCTTCAGGACCACAAAGATGGACTTGCAGGGTTCACTATATCTCTTTGTCCCTCTTACCAGTGTGGCCACATTGAATAAATCTCCTTTTTCTGATTCTGCTATTAATTTGGCTCTTTTTATTAGCTTATTGAGGATTGGTGGCTGGACCTGACTCAGAGCACAGGTTGTAACCTCCAAGTTGGACAACATGTTGTTGTATGTGTGTGTTGTGAGCCCCCCCCCCCACATGCTTAGTTATTCTCCCTGCCAGATAGGAAAGGTAGACTGGATCTTCTGGGGTCCTGTTAAACAGCCATTTCCTCCTAATTGAAATATTGCCTACTAGAGGGAGCTAGGAGGCTTACGAGACTCAGGAAATGAAGGAAACATATAAAGCCAAGGAGGCTCCTGAAACTTACAAGATTCACAGAGCCGATCCCAACATGATATAAGCAGCAACAGGTGGCAGGATAGGAGATCCTCTAGGGTTTGAACTTCCTACAAGTAGTGTGGGATGTGGAGGATGCAGCCTTCCTGAGCTGTGGTGGGCTTTTCAGTGACAGCTGCCTCTGAGTCACCCATGTTCCTGTAAGTAACCCAGTAAACTCACTGGGCCACTAAGTGACACCTGGGTGGAAGCATTTCTTTGGTCTGTTGTTTGTGTCCCATCTTGGGTATATAACAGGCATTTGTTCATGTCCCCCCCCCCCAGGGTAAGTCACAAGAGTCCCTACAAGGGAGGCACTAGATGGAGCTGTCTCTCCTCACCCACAGCATCTCCGATGTGATCTCATTTACTCACTGAAGTTCCAGGTAAAATTGCCCCTTGCTCTTATGTGCTGAGCCCCAGAGAGATCTGACAGCCCCAGGGGGGCCAGGACATACAGCCAGGAGGCAGCCTGCAGACAGGGACCAGGGTCTGGTGCAGTGGACATTTGCCCATGGCCTTCTCTGAGTACCAGTCCTCCTTTTCAACAGTACCACATAGGTCCCAAATTCAGCCAATTAGTACTTGCATCCCACTAGCCACAAGGATTGGATCAGGGGTTGACATGTGACCTAAGTGGGACCAATGTAATTGGGTCTCAGGAATGGTCTGGGTATATGATGCTGCAGTCTAGAGCAGCCTCAGTGATGGTCACGCTGCAGCAAGTTGGCAAGGGTAAGAGGAAACACAGACTTGTGGCTTTTAGAACAGCTGAATCCAGCTGTGCCCAAAGGGAGGCTGTTCTTGGATCTTCATCTAAAACAAAAACTACTGGTGAGTCAGTTGGAGTCAGATTATTGTTTACATGCATACATGTGTGCACATGCGTGTGGGAGCCAGAGGTCCAACATCAAGTATCATTTCTTGGATGCTATCCATTCTGTTTATTGAGACAAAGTCTCTCACTGAGACCCTGGGCTTGCTAATTCAGGTAGGTTGGCTGGTCATGGAGCCCTAGAGATCTTTCTGTCTCCACCTCCCCAGCCCTGGGATTACAAGCATGTGCCACCACACCCAGCTTGTATGTGGGTGCTGGGGACATGTGCCACCACACCCAGCTTGTATGTGGGTGCTGGGGACATGTGCCACCACACCCAGCTTGTATGTGGATGCTGGGGACATGTGCCACCACACCCAGCTTGTATGTGGGTGCTGGGGACATGTGCCACCACACCCAGCTTATACATGGGTGCTGGGGACATGTGCCACCACACCCAGCTTGTATGTGGATGCTGGGGACATGTGCCACCACACCCAGCTTGTATGTGGATGCTGGGGACATGTGCCACCACACCCAGCTTGTATGTGGATGCTGGGGACATGTGCCACCACACCCAGCTTGTATGTGGGTGCTGGGGACATGTGCCACCACACCCAGCTTGTATGTGGGTGCTGGGGACATGTGCCACCACACCCAGCTGCTGTGGGATGTTCTGTATGTCCTGTGGGAGCCCATTCTCAGGTTCTTTGTGGCGTTACCCAGCAGGTCCGTATAGAGGATGATTAGGACCATGGGCCTGAGTGCAGGTGTTTGAGATGGTCTGCACTTGGCTGTGCTGGGGGATGGTCTGTATGTCAAGTTGCTCTGATTGGTTAATAAATAAAACCTGATCGGCCGTGGCTAGGCAGGATAAAAGGACAGAAAGGCAGAAGGAGACGCTGCAGCCGCCGCCATGACCAGAGACGCTGCAGCCGCCGCCATGACCAGCAGCATGTGAAGACGCCAGTAAGCCACCAGCCACATGGCAAGGTACAGATGTATGGAAATGGATCAATTTAAGATAAAAGCACAGTTAGCAAGATAAGGACAGTTAGCAGGAAGCCTGCCACGGCCATGCAGTTTGTAAGCAAAATAAGTCTCTGTGTTTGCTTGGTTGGGTCTGAGCGGCTGTGGGATTGGCGGGTGACAGAGATTTGTCCTGACTGTGGGCAAGGCGAAAAAATCAAGCTACACCCAGCTTGTATGTAGATGCTGGGGACATGTGCCACCACACCCAGCTTGTATGTGGATGCTGGGGACATGTGCCACCACACCCAGCTTGTATGTGGGTGCTGGAGACATGTGCCACCACACCCAGCTTATACATGGGTGCTGTGAACTAGACTCAGGGCCTCGTGCTTACATAGCAAGCTCTTTATTGGCTGAGCCATCTCTCCAGCCTTGAGGCAGATCTTTGGCTCACTGTGGGGAGACCAGGCCCCTAGCATGGGTCTCTGCCGTCAGGCCTGGGCCCTGCTGTGACCATAGCGACACCCAGGCCCAGAGCCTTTTGACCTATGCTGTTGGTTTGACTCGCTGCCTTTGAAGATGCCAGCATTAGAACCCAGACAGGGTGCCCACACCTCACTCCTGATCCGGCCTGGCCACCCTCTCAGCCACCCACTGTCCCAGAGCCATCCGCCCCAGGCTCTCCGGAGCCTGAATCATACGCCTGCACAGGCCTCCGCGCCAAGCTATGAGGAAGACGCAGGGAGAATCCCCTGCTCGGCTTCTGCTGGGGGTGGCACAGGGAGCTGTGACCCAAGAGTGCCCTAGGCTTTGAGAGGTCACCCAGGGGCTCTTCCCACACCCTCTCACCTCTGCAGAGGGCAGAGGCAGCAAGAGTTGATGAGATCCATGTGCCAGTTGGTGCCAAGTACTTCAGTGAAGTCCTTACCTTAGATCTCAGGGCCGCCTCAGGCTCACGGTGGGGACCTGGCATTCAGTGCAGGGACTTGGGTGCTCACAGCCTGGGTTTGAATCCCAGCTCTGCCACATACTAGCTGTGTGACTCGGGCAAGTTACTTAGATCCTCTGTGCCTCAGCCGTCCCTCCTGGAAGTTAGGATGTTGAGCAGTAGTCTGGAATGAGGAGTCAGTACGTATGCCTGGACCGGCGTTGTATGTGAACTGTTATTATCCTCACTTTACAGAAGGAAAAACGGAGGCTTGAGCCTGGCCTTGGGGCCCAGTTGTCAGAGGCAGGTGACCTCCTAGATACTGTTTCCATCTGCATTGCCCAGTACGGTGACTGACAGCTGTCTAGTCATGGTGACATTACTCGTCCTGGTCTACACTCATGACACACATGCAGTGATTAGGAGACTTTATGTTGGCTGTAGGCAGAGTTGATGTATGCACACATAAGAGAGCACAGGTACGAGGACAGAAAGACAGACAGACACACACACACACACACAAACACGTGCACATGCCCTATACATACACATGCACCCCCACACACAACTAAATGGTACACTTAATAATGATTTTTATCTCTCACAGATCCTGGGGGTGTGTGTGTGTGCACATGTGTGCACATGATTGTGTACATGTACATGTGGAGGCCAGAGGAGTATCTTGGCTGTTGTTTCTTAAGCATTGTCTATGCTGGGTTTTTTTTTTTGTTTGTTTGTTTTGTTTTGTTTTTTTGGTTTTTCAAGACACGGTTTCTCTGTAGCTTTGGTGCCTTTCCTGGATCTCACTCTGTAGACCAGGCTGGCCTCGAACTCACAGAGATCTGCCTGCCTCTGCCTCCCGAGTGCTGGGATTACAGGCGTGCGCCACCACCGCCCGGCCCTGTCTATGCTGTTTTTTGAGACAAAGTCCCTCACTGACCCAGAGCACTCCAACTTGACTAGGCTGGCTGATCCCTGAGGGCCCAGGGTCTGCCTGTCTCTGCCTCCCTGGAGCTGGGATTACAAGTGCACACCACCCCAGCCTGGCTCTAACGTGGGCTCTGGGAATGGAGCTCTGGGCCGTGTGTCTGCACTGCAAACACTTCACTGACGAAACTATCTCCACACATCCTGTTTCTTATCTAATTAAAGGAATTTGTTTACTTTTTACATAATGGGTGCCATATTGATGGGTGCCTGCAGGGGCCAGAAGTGGGCAGCAGAGCCGCTGGAACTGGAGTCACAGGCAGTTGTGAGCCTCCTGACGTGGGTGCTGGGAACTGGCGCTCCTAACCACTGAGCCATCGCTTCAACCCTGGTTTTCGTTTTTTTTTTTTGTCTCAGTCCAGTTCTGTAGTCCAGGCTCCTCTTAAACTCCTGGCCATCCTCTTGCCTCAGCCTCTTGAGTGCTGGGACAAAACGCCCAGCCTATTTTTGATTTTTCAAATGTGACTAAGGGAGATCTACAGCTCGATTTCTGTGGCCCTTCTCCATTCTGACTTTGAGGTGTGTATCTATCTATCTATCTATCTATCTATCTATCTATCTATCTATCTATCTATCTATCTATCTATCTATCTATCTATCTATTTGTCTATCTATCTGTCTGTCTGTCTGTCTAACTATCTGTCTATCTATCTATCTATCTATTTATTTTGTGGGGGGAATGTTCAAGACAGGGTTTCTCTGTGTAGCCCTGGCTGTCCTGGAACTTACTCTGAAGACCAGGCTGGCCTCAAATTCACAGAAATCCACTTGCCTCTGCCTCCTGAGTGCTGGGATTAAAGGTATGTGCCACCATGCCCAGCTATGTGCCTAACTTCTTAGTCTGCCTGCCAAACATCCATAGCCAGTGAGGAAGCCCACTCCTGCACTGGAGACCTCTTGGTCCAGGCTTCATCACCCCTGCGGCTTCCTGATTCTGTGTTTAACGTCCCCCTCCAAGCTCTTGAGTGTCTAACCCACACCTGTCACTTGCCGTCACTTCACTGGACAGGCCTTCTGTGCTATTGGCTGTCTCCTGAGCATTTTCTCAAGCACTGGCTGGGCATGGAGGTTCTGTATAAACAATGTAGGGTTTTCGAGAACAACTAAGTTCCATGACTTCTGGTTCATAGGTACTTTAAAGTTTCTTTTAGGTTTGTTTATTTATTTTATTTTATGTGTTTGGGTGTTTCGCCTGCATGTATGTATGTGCCGCACATGCGTGCAGTGCTCATGGAGGCCAGAAGAGGGCCTCAGATCCTCTGGAGCTGGAATTACATACAGATGGTTGTGAGCCACCGTGTAGGTGCTGGGAGTCAAACCCAGGTCCTATGGAAGAGCAGCCAGTGCTCTTAACCACTGAGCCATCCCCTCAGTCCCAGTTCACAAGTACTTCTGTGCCTATGACCCTAAGTGATGCTCTACCAAGGGCAGCTGTGGTCCATCTCAGGGAGCTGGGGCTTCAGTCGTCCCAGCCTCGGGGAACGGTCTAGAATATTCATCTCCAGTATTTCTAGAGCAGACAGAAGAGATAGTGCTGTTGAGTGAGCTCCGGCTC
Organism: Peromyscus maniculatus bairdii; assembly: GCF_049852395.1. NCBI lineage: Eukaryota > Metazoa > Chordata > Mammalia > Rodentia > Cricetidae > Peromyscus > Peromyscus maniculatus. Next base: position 158,294,694 of record NC_134853.1, read on the forward strand.
TGATGCCATCCTGGGCCCCCACCCTTTGTTGGTGGGTGGGGACAGAGAGGCTGGGTCCCTGTTCTCTGGGACCCCCCTGGGCTACCATGGAAGTTAGAGGTCAGAGGGCAGCTCCATGGTGCCTTCAGCATGCCCAAATCTGATTGTCCTGGGTTGTTTGTTTAATCAGAGGCGAGCTGCCCAATGGGCCAACTTGCCTTTCTCTTGGGAGGTTTGACTGACGGCTGGACTGTCACAGTAGATAGTAAATGAAAGAATGAATGGAGGCAGGCCCTGGGTGACATTCTCAGGGCAGCAGTCCCAGTTCAGTGTTCCGGGGAAGCCCCAAAGTCTCCCCCACCAACCTTCTCTCAGTCCCTACGTCCCTGTGCGGGGCATACACTTGTGAGGTGTGGCCACTTCCTTGACCTTACAAAATGTGCCTGGAACCCCGGGGAGACTCAAGACACTGCAGAGAAGGCTGCTGTGTGCTTCTTAGCTGGAACAGTGAGGGCCCCAAGGGGGAGGTGGGCAGGAAACCTCTTCTTACCTCAGCGGACTCTCTCCTCTCCCCGCTGCAGGGAACCACACACAGAGAGCACTGCTTGACAACAGAACCCGGTCTTGAGAATGAAGGGGAAGGGTGACCTGGGGTGCTTCACTCGTTTCCAAATTCCCCGGGACATCTCTGACTGTGAAGCAAGCCGGAATACTTCCAGAACCCTGCACTGAACCTCTCATGATCTCTAGGAAGCCTGGCTGGCTCCTCAGGCCCCTACTCCCCGTTTCCCTTTTTGAGATCCACAGGAACTTCATCCCCCCACACTCACTAAGCTGTGCAAGCTGTTGGACTTCCCGGCTGGTCTGAGCTACTCCAGGGGGCTGGGAGGGGGGTTGATGGCGCACCGTGGAGCCCATGTCAGGAATATACCTTCGTAAGTAAGCTTCGAGGTCTGACTGCTGCCAAGGGAGCTGTGTGTGTGTACCAAGAGGTAGAGACCCCAGGCTGAAGACAGGCAAGAGTCACTTGTCTGCTCTCCAGCCCGATCTGCTTCTTAAATTCATGGAGACCACCGCCAGACTCTCCTCGCTGATTTTCTAATGTCGCATCTCCAGAGTGTCTCCTCCCAGAAAGATTCTAGGCACACTTCCTTCTGGGCCAAGACCTAAACAAGGTACAGAGGCCAAATATCAATCCAGAGGGACCCGGCTCTAAGCAAGCAATGGTTGGCTATGAAGAAAGGCCCAGGTGAGGTACCCAGCCCACCTCAAAGAAGGGCAGCTTCTGTAGGAGAGTCCCAGGACCCTGGGGAGCCGGCTGGGTGGAGGGGAGTAGGAAAGGGAACAATGGCCATGACGTCCCCAGAAAGTACAGCTGGCCCTACCCTCCTCAGACCATCAAAATTATCTAGTCGCTTATTAGAAGTTCTATTACATTTATTTCCTTATTTTTGCATTTTGAGGGAGAAGATACTTGCCACTGAGGTCTGAGTCTGGAAGTCAGTTCTCTCCTTCCTTCCGCGTGGGTCTCAGGTATTGAACTCAGGTCATCAGGCTTGCTGGCTCAACCATCTAGCTTGCCCCCAAGTCACTTTCTACAGGCCCCCTCGCTTGGCCTGTGACCCCTACATCACGTCATTGGGTGGCGGCAAGGTGGAGGGGAATTCACACTGGCCGTAAAAGTAGAAGCTAAAGTCAGATTGAGGGATTACCTGCAGGCCTCAATTATCGTGGCTTTATTTTTATCTGCCCATCTGGCCCGGGTTTTGTTACCCGGGAGTTACTGTATTATTCCAAACACAACGGTTGTCAGGAGGGCTCCTGAGAAACAGGCCCCCTTCCTGCCTCCACCCGTCTCTCCCAGCCTGGGGCTTCCTCCCAGCTACCAGGTCCCCCTCCTGAGAGGCGGGAACAAGACCCTCCCAGAAGATTCTACTAGGTGGCCTGCCAGGCTCCCAGAGGGGTTGTTGGCTAGCTTTTTAAAGAATCAACAAATAGAAACTACGCATTCCCCTAGGGGGCCTACGTCTGTTGTGTGGGGGACGGTAACCCTTCAGGAGAGCATCTACTCTAGAAGGTGGAGAGCCAGACCTGAATCAAAGAGCCAGGTGGGTCTAGGAGGTGGCCAAGACTCATGGCTCCTGGGGACCCCTACCTCTGCTTCACACACACCCATGTTGAACTCAAGCTAGGTAGATTTGTGATGGGTTGAGGCCACCACTCAAGAGTCCCGATTTGAGAGCCATGATGGGGGTATTTCATCCCAAGCAGGTCCTTGAGGAAGCCGGGGAACAATTCAGACCATAGCCCTGGTGTCACAGCCTAGGGTCACAGCTGGCAAGGCTAATTCCCAGTGAATACCCAGCCTAGCCCCAAGCTGGGCCCTGATGACTGGGGGAAGCACCGGACCTGAGGCAGGGGCTTGCCTGGAAGGTCTCATAACTCAAACCCTCCTCAGTGGGTCCTGTGCAAAATGAATATGTGGGTCCCTCATGCAGGAGCCCCTGAGGATGGAGGGCTGGCAAACACAGACATTAAACCAAACTTGAACCCTCCGAGCCCTGCGTGACCGTGGCGATCACACACCCATGGAGCCAGCTGCGTCAGCTTGCTGGGTAGGGGCTGGAGGTGACAGTGTGCCAGAACAAAGCACCACAGTTGGGTGACTTAAAATAACAGAGACTTCTGGCCTCCCACATGGGAGAGTCAGGCATTGGTAGGTTAGCGCCATCAAAAACCCCAAGGGACATGGCTCGGGCCTCTCTCTGCTCTGGCTGCTGCGTCCAGATTTCCCCCTTTTAGCAGAATTCCATTGTCTTGGGTTGGGGTCACACTCAAGAGCTTATTTATTTATTTATTTATTTGTTTGTTTGTTTGTTTGTTTATTTATATTTACTTATTTTTAAAGAGAAGGTCTCATGTTGCCCAGGCCTGACCTTGAAGTCACTATGTAGCCAAGGGTAGCCTAGAACTTTGGTCCTTTTGATTCCTCCTTCCAAGATTACAGACAGGCACTACCACACCATGTTTACTCCATGCTGGGGGATCCAACCCAGGGCTTCATGTACGCCAGGCAAGCACTCTACCAACTGATCCCCACCCCCACCCTCACGGCCTCCTATAACCTGATTCCTCTGTAGATGCCATCCCCACCTCAGGCCACTCTGGGGGTTATCAGAGAGCAGGACCCCATAAGACCTTTCTTGGAGACACAGCCGTCACACGAGCCCTGTGCATGGGTCCCTTTTGGTTTGGCGCAGCACAGTTGGATGTCCACAGACACGGGACCTCTGTGGCAGCTCCCTCTCTTTCCCAGGGTGAGTAGACTGCCGTGGAGGCCTCTTGTGTCCTGGAACCCTTTGGCACGAGTCAGGGTAAACTCTCAGAAGCTGACAGCTGGCAGACCTGCGGACTGTTTTGAGGACTGGGGGGTGCCCCAGGTGGCTTTGAGAGAGCAGATTCTGCCTGACAGCCCACTGAATGGTGACCACTATCCCCGGTGACCACAGCAGCGACCCAGCTCCTTCCCTGCCCTACTCATCCTCACTGGGGGCCCCATGGAGCAGCCACCGCCGGAGAATGACAGCTGACAGGGTCCCTTTCTTCAAAAAGGTGATACCGAGGGGGTATTGCCACTCACTGGTGATGGTTCAAAGACGCCTTGGGTCACTGGAGACCACTTTGCAGCTCTGTGTCTGGGGGCAGATGGAGTTTAGTGAGCCTCACCAAATCGTGGCAGGCAGGCCCGGGGGAAGACAGCGGCGGCGTCTTTTCTCCCATCTTCAGGATCCTGGTGGCCCCGCCCAGCCCAAATCCCCCTGGGAGGCACTGAGGCCTCATGAATGACACCCCGCCCCAAGCCCCCATGAAGGGACAGGCGTGTTTGGAGGCTGGTAGGTGGGGTCCCGGACACCGCGCTGTGGGGAAGAGGTAGGCTGGCTCTTGGCATTCCAACTGGCACACACCTGGGGCTCCTGTTTTGGCTCAGCCTGGGATGGTGTCATCGTCATTTTTTCCGAGTGAGCATTAACTGCCTCTGAGAAAGCAGGGCCAGCTCCAGGCTCGGGCCCTCTCCCTCCCATGGCTTGTCTTTTTGTCTCTTAATGAGCGATGTGCTCAGGAGAGCCAGGTGAGAGGACGGTGGCTCCCTTAGAAGGGCAAGGCGGTGCCCTGACCCTGACTCACCGCTCTGCTCTTTGGCCCCCAAGCATGCACCTTTGCTTGTTAAAAGCGTACCGGGTGCCACCCCTCCTGGGAGGGTGGACCCCTGCCCCCCACCCTTCGTGTTTGGGAGGCTGACTCAGCGGTGAGGTCACCCTTGGCTTGGGTCTCAGGCAAGCACCTTCTTGCCCAGCCTGTTGGGTTCCCACTGGCACCCAGCTCCACCTGGGCTGGCATGTGGGTTGGGACCCTGCACATGTGGTCAGTGAGCGGAGGCAGGTACCTGCCCGTCTGCTGGCCTGATTTCCTTCCCATGCGTTGGTTAACCAGTCCTGGGGGCGCCAAAGACTGATTCTTGGCCAGACTCTTTGTGGGCACACCTTGCTCAAAGAGGGGAACCCTCCACTGCCTGGGGTTCTGGAAGACTCTCAGAGAGGGGATGCTTGGATGAGCCTTGAATGGCACACTGGAAGCCACCAAGGATGGAGATGAGATCTGTCAGTCACAGGGAACAAAGACCTAGAGACACATTCAGGGAGCGAGAAGGAGAGATTGAGGGGGCCAGGCAGTGGCAGTCTCTGTACCTTATCCCAGGCTAGGACCAGGACACTGGAGCCACAGGAGGGTTTCAATCAGAGTGACATGGCCGGGCTCCTTTTTAGGATACCCGGGATGGCAGCTGGGTGGGGAAGCTGGATGGAGGAGTGGAGGCAGGTGGCAGGAAGCCCATCCGGGAGCCATAACAACGGTCAAGGGCAGGGAGGGGAAGGCTCTGGACCATGGCACAGCAGAAAAGACCTTTCTTGGCTGGCAGTGTCTGTGCCGTTTAGGGCCCCGGTGTCACGATTTCTGATAGACTGACTTGCCCAGTGTGTCACTCCTTATGTGGCACCATCCAAAGTGTGGCCCCCAACCCACACAGAGGACCAGAGAGACCTTGTTCTTCTGTCTCTGCAGCGTGGGGCTGGTTCTGACCCCGACTTGCAAAACCTTATCTACAGCATCCCAGCCCTGGGTATTCCCCAGAGCATCATGGGAGAGGGCCTGATGTGAGGTCCGGGTGGCACACGTTCCTCAGTGAGCTTTGGGCAGGTCAGCGGGCTCTCTGTGCTCTCAGGGCTTCCTGTGAGGTCGGGGAGAGATGTACTGAGGTTGGCAGCCTGCACGTGAGGACACAGTCCTTGCTTTGCTTGCCCGCCAGTCACCTGGCTGCTGTGGGATGTGTGCTTGGTTACAGGGCTCCACTCCCAGCTGCCTTCAGGTGTCTGGCCCACAGTGGCCTTCCCACAGCCCCATGTGACAGGCCGCTGAGTCCTGACCCCTTTGACACTTTGGTAAGATCCTTCCTGAGAGGTTGGGGTCAAGGCAGACTATACAGTCTTTGCTCATCAGTACTGACTGCAACCACCCCCCTCCCTCACCCCAGCCCTCGCTGCAAAGAAGTGGCTGAAAAGAAAGACCCCCCCCTCCCCACCAGGAAGCGAGCCCCTGAGGCCACTGTGGGAGCAGTTAAGGTGGTCACTAGTGTCACTGTCTGTAGACAAGTGTCCTAGATCCATTTTCAGGGCCTTGGATCCAGGACCCATGTGTGGATAAATGGAGACACTGGGGAGCATGAGCCTGGATTGGCAAGATGCCTCCAGAGAGGGTCTTGGGGAAAGACTGGGGCACCCTGGAAGGATGTGTGCTTTCTTCTGACACTGAGGCAGGGAGCCAGGGAGCAGGGAGGCTTTGTTTCTGTCTAGGTTGGCATGTAAGCCTCCTGGACGACATGCAACCTGAGCGAGAATGACTGGCCTCTCTCTTCTGCCCTCTCTTCCCTCCTCCCTTCTTCTTTCTGGAGATGGGGTCTCATACAGCCTAAGCTGGCCTCAAACTTGTATTGAGGCTGGCCTTGAACTTGTGCCCACCTTCCCAGTGCACAACATGTAGTTTATGTAGTGCTGAGATGGAACCAGGGCTTTGTGTGTGCTGGGCAAGCACTCTACCAACCGGGCTACACCTCAGCCTTCTTTTTTCCCTCCCCTCCCCTCCCCTCCCCTTTTCCCTCCTCTCCCCTCCCTTTTTTCTCTTATGCAGTATTTGGGATTAAACCCAGCTCTTATACGTAAATAAGGACTCACACTAGGCACGGGTTCTATTACTGAGCCACAGTCCCAGCCCGGGTTTTACATCTTTTAAAGGGTCATAAAAACAAATGAATGAACAAACATAAACAAACTGTCAGACTAATTAACAGACAAGAGAAAGATAAGCTCAGCCAGCATGTGACCTGCAAGCTCCTGAGACCTTCGTGAGAGAAGAGTAGCCAGCACTGGGTCTGGAAGAGAACCCCACAAGGGCCTGCACCACCACGGTCACAATCAAAGCAGCAGAGTGTGCCCCTTGGAAGGAATGCATTTCCTTCCCCTTAGCAAGCAGGGCTCCAAGAATCCTCTCTCTAGCTCTGTCTCACACTTAGAGGCTGGGGACTCGGTTCAGTTGATAGAGTGCTTACTTCAAGAAGCCACGAGGGTGTGGAATACAGACTCCATTCTCAGGGGCAGGGCAGCCTGGGGTCGATCCCCAGCATGGTAAAAATAAACAAAACCCACCCCCACCCCTGGGTTGAGCTCTGTGCAATACTCTCTCCTTCCCTCCTTCCCTTCCTGTCAGGGAAATGTGGGGATGAATGAAGGGCCAAGTGCAGGCTAAAGAACTGTCTTCAGCTCTGGGTATGGAAAGCCCTAAAGGGTCCAAGTGGCAATGGCAGGCACATGGGCAGCCTCTGTGGGACAGGAGGGATGATGCAAGGTGGATAGCTAGAGATGGTAAGGCTGTTGCAATCCTGCAGACCTACACCTCCCTGCCCAGACTGCCAAACTAGTAGAAAGAATTGGGAAACAACTGTGTGGGTCTTGGGTGGGAAGCCAGGGACATCCCTTCCTTCCTCTTAGTCATAGGATTTAACTTTCAGCACATCTTTCAAGCATTAGTCATGCCTGAGATAATCCTGACTTTCCTAGCACCCAGGACAACTGAGGCAGGGAGCCAGGGAAGCAGGTAGGCACTGACCTCAGACTGCCTACTGCCAGCTTCCTCCCAGGGCTGATCAGGCCTGTCTCATTTTTACCCAGTATCTCTGGGGCTTGGGTAAAGCTCAGCATGGTTAAGCCCTAGCCGAATTGCTGTATGACCTTGGGGAAGTCACTCTACCCTGCGGGACTTCAGTCTCCGTATCCTAAAATGGGGAACGGAATGAGTTTATACCTGTACATAAAGATTGGATGCATAGATAATGCTCATGAGCCAGGCAGCGGGAGCTGGGGAAACAGCTTATCGGGTAAAACCGATCGCTGCACAAGCCTGATGATTTGAGTTCCGATCCCCAGGACCTGTGTGAAAGCTGGACATTGTGACATGTGTCTGTAATCACAACATTCCCTCGCAAGATGGAAGACAGAGATGGGAGAATCTCCTGGAAGCATATAGGCCAGATTATAGACCTGGAGTATGCAGTATGGCTTCAAACAAAAAGGAGACTCTACTTTAACAAGGTGGAAGGCGAGAACCAGCCTCTGGGGTTGTCCTCTGACCTCCACACCACCTTGGCCTCACATACAAACATAAACAAAAACAAGTAAGTGGGCTTAAAAAAAAAAAAAAACAACTACAACAAAGCCGGGCAGTGGTGGCTCATGCCAGCACTCAGGAGGCAGAGGCAGGCAGATCTCTGGGTTTGAGGCCAGCCTGGTCTGCAGAGCGAGTTCCAGGACAGCCAAGTGTACACAGAGAAACCCTGTCTGGAAAAACAAGCAAACAAACAAACAAACAAATAAGCAGTATACAGCAGACAGCTAATAAGACTGCTTCCTCCTTTCTAGGCATATAAGGAAGCCCTGTGAGCCAGGCTCTGCCCTTCAGGGTTGCTGAGGTAGCCGGGACAAAGTTACACCCTTGCGACAGACAATTAGATTCACTCACGGACAATATCACCTAACATGGCAAGATTCTGCCCTGCCCTTGGGAACGGAGTTTGTACTCCACACCCTCGTGGCTTCTTGAGGTAACCTGCTAACTATGCTCTGGCCAGATGGGGCTTCTGGATACTTCATTAAACATATTGGGTTTTACTGAGGGTCTTTGGCTAGGGGGTCCCCTCCCCCGGGACCCTGTTTTTATTGCCACCCCAGTCTTCCAGGTATCCTCCTGGGATCCTATCAGTATCGAGGACATGGTCACCATGGCTGCTCTCAGAGTTAGACTGGAGAGGCCCAACATAATGTTTGCACCACCTCAGGTGGACTCTCACTACCCTCAGAAGTCTCAAGAAACTCTCCAGGCAAGAATGAATTTAATTAATTCATTCATTCATTAAAAAAAAAAAAGAGGGCCAGTGAGATGGCTCAGTGGGTAGAATATTATTTTAAGATGTGTTATATTTATTTATGCTATGGAATATTTGTTTAATGATGCAAAGAACAGTTGCATCATTCTTTTATGTTGCATTTGTTTAACTCTGTAAAGCTGTGTTACTTTACCTGTTTAAAACACCTGATTGGTCTAATAAAGAACTGAACAGCCAATAGGAGAAAGGGTAGGCAGGACTGACAGGCAGAGAGAATAAATAGAAGGAGAAATCTGGGAGGAAAGGATGAAGGATCAAGAAAAGAAGGGGCCAGCCACCCAGCCACCCAGCCAGACACAGAATAAGAAGGGAAAAAAAGATATGCAGAAACAGAGAAAGGTAAAAGCCCAGAGGTAGATGGGATAATTTAAGTTAAGAAAAGCTGGCTAGAAACAAGCCAAGCTAAGACTGGGCATTCATAAGTAAGAATAAGTCTCTCTGTGTGTATGTATGTGGGAGCTGAGTGGCAAGCCCCCAAAAGAGCAAAAGAGTAAGAAAAAAAAACCAACAAGAGTGGCCCAGGCATATATGTACGTGAGTGCATGCACCCAAATAAAAGAATGTAATAATAACTTAAAAGGAGAGTCACCTGGCCTTTTGGTGGGCAGGAAGAGGAAGGTAGTATTCAAGAACTTGAGGCCAACTCCCTGTGTCCTCATGGTCTCAGCTTCCAGGAGCCTGGCCCCCTCCAGCACCCTGTCTCCCTGTCCCAGAAAGGCTGGTGGCTCCCTGTGCGGTGCCCTCCAATGCTTGTGGCCCTAGTGGAGCCTTGCCATATTGCTTAGCAATTACTGGGTCATGTGCCTTCCTGCCCCATGGACCGGGTGGCTGTATCCATGGTAACTCCTCTTTTGGTCAGTCTTGCCTGGGAAGTTGACAGTTTGTAGTGCACGGACGTCAGAGCGGACGTGAACTGGGTCACAGCCTCCAGCCTGTCCCCTGTACTTCCCTGCTCCATGGTGACTCTCTCTGCACATTCGGTGAAAGTCACCCATGGTAAGCATTCTGTTCAGTGAACATCAATTAGTTCTCACAGTGGTGGTGATGCCACACCACAGCCAAGTGCCAGCACCCCTAAATCTCCTGTTCCTTTGTGGCCTGTCTCCACTTTTGGATGGCCTTGGGACTGATGTTGTCCCCCAACTTCCCCTTCCCTAGAATTCATGTAATTAAATCCCTGAAGCCCGTGTTCTTAACATGATGGTTTTGAGGTTCGTCCACAGGATATGTAGCAAGTACCTGCCATTTTCTTTCCTTTCTGAAGCCCAGCTGCCTCCCAGTGTCACAGCGGATCTGGTTTTCTGCAGAGCAGCATTGTTCTGCAGAAGACAGAGGAATCTGGGTTGTGTCACCCTGTTGATATTATGAACAGGGCTATGGGTTTACACAAACCTTTGTGGGATATGTTTTCGGTTCCCTCAGGTAGAGATGGTGGAAGTGTGCCTACGTCTCAAAGCCAAAAGTCTCAAAATCTCCAACTTCGAGACAGCTGCCATGATGCTGTAAGTGGAAAATTCCACTGGGATGACAGGTCTCAGTATAAACACAGGCTCACCAAAAACAAGGCAGGAGGTTACCTCAGGGTTGTGGATAGAAGGTGCATGCAAAATGGAAGGAATCTGGTTGAGTCTGGTCTTCTGCCAAAGTTGTCTCCCTAGGAGCATGCAAACACTTTAAAAAAAAAAAAACACAAACAAAACAAAAACTCCAACACACTTGGGGGTCTGAGCATTTTAGATGAGGGTTTTCCAACTTGTACTGGGGTAAGCGTTGGTATTTGCTCTTTAGAAAGCCCACCCAACTGTCTTGACTTTCTGAGTGGCCGTGGCATTTGCCTTCTCACTCCCCGTGGGAAGGCACGGGCGTCTGTCTGTCTGTCCATCTGCATCAGTGCATCAGCATCAGTGCTTGGGGTAGTCAGTTTTTGTCTTAGCCGTTCTGACTGCTGTGTGCATGGAAATGGGCGACAACAGATGTCCCTGCCTCGGCTTGGATTTCTCTGTTAAGAGTGAGGCCAGCCATAGGGTTTTCAGACGCCTGTTACTGGATGAGGAAGGTCGTGGTTGCCTGTGGTCCTGGTGTATAGGGGTGTTTGTTGGAGCATTTTTTCTTTTGTGTGTCTTGTTTTGTTTTTTGGTGACTTTCCCTTTTAGCTGATAATGTAGCATCAATCTTGCATTCCTAGGATGGACCCTGGCATGAAGTGCTGGCCTCTGAGTGTATTTTGCTGGGTTCACTCTGCTAATCTTTTTTGTTTCGATGTTTGTGAGGACTATTGATCTCTTCTTCCCTCCCTCCCTGTCCTCCATTCTTCTCTCCTCCCTTCCTTCTTTCCTGAGGTGCTGGGACAGATCTGCATGACACTGAGCTGTCGCTTTCTTTCCATGATTTCTTTGTCTGGCTTTGTTATCAGGAAAAAAAGTGCCTTTTTGTTTTGTTGTTTTTGTTTTTTTGAGACAGGTTTTTTCTGTGTATCCCTGGTTGTCCTAGATCTCTCTCTGTAGACCAGGCTGGCCTCGAACTCACAGAGATCCACCTGGCTCTGCATCCCGAGTGCTGGGATTAAAGGCGTGCGCTAGCACGACCTGGCTTGTGTTGTATTTCTTGTTTCCTCGAGACATGAACATTCTTCTCTACTTGCCCTCATCAGTGAGTTTGTTGGCCTTACTTTCGGGATTATAGGCATGCACCACCACCATCTGGCTAACAGTGGCGTCCTAAGGTGAACTGGGACCAGCTTCCACCTCCTGTGACTTCTGCATTCTGTAGAATATATAGTAGCATCTCTATATGTTATGTCTATATGTCCCTAGGTGTTGAGCAGGAGTCACTGGTGAAACCATCTGGACCTTTCTTTTCTTTGCCATTTGTTTTTTGTTTATTTGTTTGTTTTGGGACCAGGTCTCACTCAATAGTCCAAACTAGCCTCAAACTCACCATCTCCCTGCCTCAGCCTCCCAAGTGTTGTGATTACAAATGTGTCACCACTCCCAGCTCCTTGGTTTCCTTGATGCGAGGCTCTCTAGGTCTGCATCTCACTGAGTGGGTTTTAGTACTTTTTGTCTTGCTGTGCGTGTCCATGAGAGTCTTCTCCATTTTCAAGTGTGAGGAATATGGCTGTCCACACCATCCTCTATTGTCCTTGTCTTCTTGTGCTTGTATTTATTTTATGATAGCCTTCCTGAGGCATCATTACCATAATAAGCCAGAAATACTGCAGAGGTATGATTTTATAGTGTTTTAAAAATATTTATCTGGAGGCTGGAGAGGCAGAAGGAAGGAAAAGGGGCATTTTGGTTTGTGAAATAAATTAAAAATTTTTTATTAATAAAAAAGTATTTATCTGGGCTGGAGAGATGGCTCAGCAGTTAAGAGCACTGGCTGTTCTTCCAGAGGGCCCAGGTTCATCTCCCAGCACCCACATGGCAGCTCACAACTGTCTGTAATTCCAGTTCCAGAGGATCTGATACCTTCACACCAATGCATATAAAATTTATAAATAAGTTTTTTAAAAAATTTATCAGCTTAATTTTATGTGTATGGGTTTATGTGTACGGGTGCCTGAGTATGTGTATATGTGCACCACATGCAAGACAGTTGTGAGATGTCATGTGGGTACTGGGAGCTGAACCTGGATCCTCTGGAAGAGCATCCAGTTCTCTTCTGAGCCATCTCTCCATCCAGCCCCTGGTCCCCCCCCTCCCCCCTTTTTTTTGGTTTTTCGAGACAGGGTTTCTCTGTATAAACAGCCCTGGCTGTCCTGGAACTCGCTTTGTAGACCAGGCTGGTCTTGAACTCACAGAGATCTGCCTGCCTCTGCCTCCCAAGTGCTGGGATTAAGGATGTGTACCACCATGCCCAGCTCAATTTCATAGTTTTGACACATACACACAACATACACACACACACACACACACACACACACACACACACACACACACACACACACACACTGTGACCCCAACACCACATCAAGTTAATTAACAAGTCCTCTTATGTCCCCCTTTCTTTCTTATTGTTTCTGAGACAAAGTATCATGTAGTCCAATCCAGCTGGCCTCCAATTCGTAATCCTCCTGCCTCTGCCTGAGTGCTGGGATTACAGGCACGTGCCACCATTCTCAACCCCTGTGTCTCTGAGTACATTCCAGTATAGTTTTTTTTTTTAAATAATTTATTTAACTTTATTTTATGTGCTTTGGTGTGAGAGTGTCAGACTCTCTAGAACTGGAATTACAGACAGTCGTGAGCTGCCATGTCGGTGCTGGGAATTGAACCTGGGTCCTCTGGAAGAGCAACCAGTGCTCTTAACCTCTGAGCCATCTCTCCAGCCCTCCAGTATAGTTTTAAAAATTCTTTCTTTTCTTTATTATTATCATCAGCACTGGCAGTATTTATATCTAGGAAGGTTCTGCCTGCATGGATGTATGTGCTCCACATGTGTAGCTGATACCCAGAGAGCCCAGAAGAGGGTATTGGATTCCCTGGAGTTACAGACAGTTGTGGGTGCTGGGAATCGAACCTGGGTTCGACTTAAGCACTGAACCACTTCTTCAGCCTCCATTATAGTTTTCATCTCTCAATTTGATTTGGGTCTTGTTTAGAACTCCCATTTTCTATGTAATCTTGCCAGGCATGGTGGCACACACCTGTAATCCTGGTATTTAGTGGGCAGAGACAGGAGGATTGTGAGTTCAGGCTAGCTCAAATTACGTAGTGAGACCCTGTTTCAGTACATAAAACCCAAAGCAAAACCTCTAACCAAAAAGTACCAATAAACCACACATGCATGAAACAGTTTAATCTTTCCTTTAGGTTTTAAACAAATGGATATAGTTACAACACATTGAAATATCACAATCTGCTAACTGCCACATCTGTGCCTGCTAACTGCTGCATTTTGCAAGGCTGGGAATGATCAGCTTATGAATTTTGTCTCACTACATGCTGAATGTTTTATCTTCCTATATCTTAGTCCCTTTTCTGTTCTTACAGTAAGGTACCTGAGGCTGGGTTCTTCCTAATGAAAAGAGGTTTTTTGGGGTAATGATTCTGGTGACGGAAAGCCCCAAATAGTATGGCTCCCACATCCTGGTACATAGTACCTTGGCTGTATCACAGTGTGTGGAAGATGAGCAAAGGGAACCTGCTCTCTGCTGCAGGGGTGGGCGCCAACAAGCAGCAAGAGGGGGTTCAAGGGAGTGTCTAGGTTTACTACCCTCTCCCACCTGGTTATAGCTGCCACACTGGGAGCCAGACCTCCAGGGCACAAATCCCGGGGGATGCTTGAACCTCATCATGCAATCCTGCTTCCCCCAAACCCAGCTCTGGACATGGTTAACCTGCACAGAAAGAAACAGAATCAGTTTGACCATTTAGGGGTCTTACTTTTTCTCGTGTGTGTGTGTGTGTGTGTGTGTGTGTGTGTGTGTGTGTGTGTGTGTATGCATGTGCATGCCTCTTGTAGCCCAGGCTATCCTCAAACTCACTATGTAGCTGTGGTAGTTTGACTGTAGTTGGCCTCCATAATCTCACAGGGAGTGGTACTATTAGGAGGTGTGGCCTCATTGGAGGAAATATGTCACTGTGGGGGTGGGCTTTTAGGTCTCCTTTGCTCAAGCTTCCCTGGGTGTGACCGACAGTCCATTTCCTGCTGCCTTCTAATCAAGATGCAGTCAACACCAGTCTCCCTGCATGACGCCATGCTCCCCACCATGATGAGAATGGACTGAACCTCTGAAACTGTAAGCGAGCCACCACAATTCAATGTTTTCCTTATAAGAGTTGCCATGGTCATGGTGTCTCTTCATAGCAATTGAAACCCTAACTAGGGGCCGGCCGGTGGTGGCACACGCCTTTAATCCCAGCACTCGGGAGGCAGAGCCAGGCGGATCTCTGTGAGTTCGAGGCCAGCCTGGGCTACCAAGTGAGTCCCAGGAAAGGCGCAAAGCTACACAGAGAAACCCTGTCTCGAAAAAACAAACAAAAATAAAAAATAAAAAATAAAAACCCTAACTAGGACAGTAGCTGAGGCTGTACTTGAACTTCTAATCCTCCTGTCTCCACCTCCCAAGTGCTGGGATTACAAGTGTGAATTTCCATGGCTGGTTTAGTCCATGCTGAGAACTAACGCCAGGGCCTCATCATGCTAGGCAAGCACTCTGGCTAATGAGCCACATCCTTGGGCACCTTAATCCAGGTTCCATTCCTTCAGAATAGAAGCCAGGGGAAAGAATAACAAGAGCCCTCCCCTTTTACGTATTAACCACAACCCTTATTATTTCAGTTAATACTCACAGTAATTAAATCATGACATGGCCGTCTATTGTGCTTGTATTCATTTATATCTTATATATAAAATTATACTAAATTACAATTCCCTTTAACTGTTTGCCAGACTCTGTGTAAGTGCTTTATGAATAGGACTCGTTTAACACCTTCAACCTGAGAATGTCAAAACTTACTTGAGATGGGGCCAGAGAGTTAGATCAGTGGTTAAGAGCACTGACTGCTTTCGAAGAGGACATAGGTTCAATTCCCAGAACTCACATGATGGCTCAAATCACCTGTAACTCCAGTTCCAAGGGATCCACTGCCCTCTTTTAACCTCTTGTGGGCACCGGGCATACAGATGGTGAACAGACATCCACACAGGCAAACCACCCATATACATGAAACAATAAAACATCTGAAACAAACTCCCTTGGATTGAGAACATGCCATTCTGTCCAGCCATTCTGTCCAGCCATTGGCCAGTCTGAAATGACAGACTTGAATGGAACTAACTTCAGAGTTAGCAGAGGCCAGACCTCTCCTGAGAATGTATCTTAGCCTGAGACGTCATAATTACCCATGTTTGTGGGCGACATCTGTCTTCACACTCACTGAGAAATGTCTCCTTATTCATTGGTGGCCAGCAAGCAGCTTGTATTCAGGAATCTTGGAAAAGGAGGGAGGCCCTGAGGGTCCCAGAGGCTATTGACTTCCAGCCTCCTGCAGCACCTCAGTAAGGGCTTTATGGACACCGACTTAACTGTGATTTTCAAGGAAACAGGACTCTGGATGCACATGCAGTCTAGATTTGTGGATCCCTTTGCACACGGCCTCAAATCCCTTTGCTTTGACTTCATTGTGACTGAATTCCCTCCTACCACATCCCGGAACACCGCTGTCTTGGCCTCTGTTTGCTTTGCTGTCTGTTTTCTCTCGTGGCCATAGGTCACCAAATGCGACTCTGTCCGACCTCAGGCTTGTCATGGTGGCCTCAGGCAAGCAGCAAAGTATGGAAGCTCCCACTTGAAGGCTCCTTACCAAAGCCTGGGCTCCAAGTCACCCCCACTCCAGCTTTATCAACTTAGCTTTGTATAGGGAGTGCCTGGAGAGCTGGGCAGAGCCCAGGCTGGCCCATCATGTTCAAATGGAACCTTAGAGGCTGCATTCCCTGTAAATTCCCAGGAAAATCCATGTTGTAGCTTCCGGGGACGTAACTAACCTGCCTTATGGCGGGCACAACAGCTGTCAGGACAGTGACAGATGTGTGAAGATGGTTCAGATTTGGCCACTGGCTGCGTTAGCCCATTCAGGTCTGTGCAAAAGGGCGGCCGAGGACTCAGTGACCCACACCCTCACTCTCTGCTGGGCTGGGTGCAGTTCAGGCCCCCAGGATGTCTGTGAGGGGAGCTTGGTCCTCAGAGTAGCCAGACAGAGTTAGGTCTTTGGGTGCTGGCAGTTGATGCCTGAGGAAGGGATTGGGGACCTCTGCTGGGACCCCGGAATCAGTCACTTGGGTGGGACCCTGGAGAGGCTAGCTTTTAAAGGAGCCAGGATCCTCCACCCCTGTTCTGGCCTCCTGTTTTTACAGCGCTCTCTTCCTCTGTTTCCACCGTGATATCTTACCATTCTGCCATTGGGAGTCTTCCAAGCTCAATGGCCCAGGAGCTACTGGCTGGATGATTCTCTGGTCTCTGCCTCTTGTCTCACTGTAGAGGTTCTGGGATTGCAGACATAGACCGCTGCATCAGTTTGGGTTTTCTGTGGGCTCCAGGGATTGAGATCTTTGTAGGCAGGCTCGCACAGCCGGTGTTTTGACCAGGCAGAGCGAGCTATTCCCAGCGACCCCACACCGAATGTGTTGACCACAGCATTTCCCCCATCTTCATCCAGTCTCTACTGAACTTCCCTTTCCCACTTCTTTCTTGGATTTAATTTCGTCTGATTATGACTTGTATGAATAACTCTCCCCTGTCAAGATCCTGCACCAAAAGCTGTTGTCAAAACCACACAGGCGAGACTTCAAGGAAAGAAATCTAAAGGAGGTGATTGGGCCAAAGCGCATGAGCTTTTCAGTCTCACATTCATTCCATTTGGGGACAAAAAGGTCAGTAGGGAGCCGCTCCAGATGGGACATCTGTGGCCTTCCAGAAGTTTAGTGATGGGCAAAGATGACAGGGCTCCCAGCCCTCGTTACAAGTGTATGTTAAATGCTCCCCTCCCCCCCTCCCCTTCCCTCTTTTCTCTCCTCTCCCCTTTCTTCCCCTCCCTTTCTCCCCCTCTTCCCTCCCTGTCCTCTCCTCTCTCCACCTCCCCCACCCCCAGGAGAGCCCAGACTGACTTTGAACTTACAGTCCTCCTGCCTCAGCCTCCTGAATGCTGGGATTGCAGGCACAGCCCCCTCACAGCTCCATCTTTGGTTCTCATTGGATCTTGCTATGCTGCAGTGAGTGTGGATGCCCAGACTTTCCCTGGGGATGTCCTCCTCTGCCTCTTCAGTCTGAAGGCATTCTTTTTTTATTTTTATTTTTATTTTTTTTTATTTTACAAGACTATTCAGTTCTACATAACAGCCACAGATTCCCTTGTTCTCTCCCTTGCTGCCCCCCTCCCCTTCCCCCCAGCCCACCCCCCATTCCCACCTCCTCCAGATCAAGGTCTCCCCCAAGGACTGGGATCGACCTGATAGACTCAGTCCAGGCAGGTCCAGTCCCCTCCTCCCAGATTGAGCCAAGCGTCCCTGCATAAGTCCCAGGTTTCAAACAGCTAACTCATGCAACGAGCCCAGGACCTGGTACCACTGCCTAGATGCCTCCCAAACAGATCAAGCCAATCGACTGTCTCACCTATTCCCCCAACTGAAGGCATTCTTAGGGGACGGTCTTGGGTCAGTGACAGCCAGGTTCTGGCATCCTTTAACAAGGCTGTAATGGTTCTGGTGCTTTATATGGATTTCTAACGAAGTGTGAGCCTGTCATTTCCTGGTGTCCTCTATTTAACCCAGGGCTTGGCTGAATCGGTCTAGTCAACTGAGGCAGGTGGTAATAGAGCATGAAGTGGCTGAGTGTGTGGTTGGCTCTTGTTTAAAGTGAGTCTCTTTCCGAGGGAGGGAAGGGCTCCCTGCACCACCCAGCACCTAGACAACCCCGGCTTACCTGCAGCCAGAGTTCCCACGGTGGGTCACCACTGTTCCCCACAGACCTGCTTTCACCTGGCTTCTAAGACTGTCAATAACACCAGAGAGGCCCTCTCAGATGCTGGGGGTGGCTCCGGTGAACCTCCTCACTCCCTACTGCGCTGGGGGAGCTGCGCTGGGGGAGGAGATCTCCATAGATCCGTCTCACTCAGCGCTCACATGTGGTCCCACTTCACAGACCAGAACACTGAGGCTGTGGCCAGAGAGGGAGCATACCCACATAGAGATCTGCAGTCTGCACTGAAGTCGGGTCCACTGTTTCCAGAGCCCTGCTGCCTGCCCCTGGTCAGTCCTGAGGTTGACCGTGGGGCGTGAGTCCAGCCTAGAACCTTTCCTGTATTGTGATTGGCACCCTTAGATGTGGAGGCCATGCCTGTCTGAGGTCTCTGCTAACCTGGATTGCGCACCGCGGGGCACAAGGCAGAGATGCTTGGGGACTCCTGCCTCTTTCCTTTCCCCTCCCCCTCTTTCCTTCTGTGCTCAGAGGGGATGACGTGGCATGCCTAAATCTTGTTTCAAGAAACTAAATCGAGGACAGGGAAGCATTTGTCTCTTCATCCTCCTAGTTCAGCTTTCTGTGTAGGGACACCCGAGTTATCTGAGTCACCTCTCCTCCAACCCCATCATGTCTTAAAGGAAACTAAAGTGTAGAAATGGCTCCAGCTTGATAGTCATGAAAGCCAGCAAAGTGACGGAAGCTTCCACGGGAGATGCAGCAAGGACCACTTGCCCTCCTCCCCACTTACCCCTCCCCACTCATCCCACTCCAACCACCCCCAGTCACCCACTAACCTCTCCTCCCCACTCACCCCCTCCCCACTCACCCCTCCCCATTCACCCCTCCCTAACCACCCCCAGTCACCCCTCCTCACTAACCTCTCCTCTCCACTCTCCCTCTTCCCACTCAACCCTCTCCCCACTCCCCTCTCTCCCCACTCCCCTTCCCCTCCTCCCTCCTCCCCTCTCCCCACTAACCTCTCCTCTCCACTCACCCCTCTTCCCACTCAATCCCCTTCCCACTCCCCTCTCTCCCCACTCCCCTTCCCCTCCTTCCCGCTCACTCTCCTGCTCTTCTCTTTCCTTTGTGTATTCCCAGAAGTGGTCAGTCCTGAAATGCATATTTCTAAGGAGCAATCGGCCCCAGCTTTCTTGATGCTCAATACAAGGTCAAGTAACAGGTCACTACTGGCCAAGGCCTGCCCAGTAGAGAAATGATGCCTGGTTTGGGGGCCTGCATTTTCTTCTGCCCCGGAAGTAAAAGGATGAGGATTGTCACGGCCGTGGGTACTTCATTCTCCAGCAGCTTCCCCAGCATCCTGCTGACCCTCCCTGAGGGACCATCTGACAGCCCCATGGGTGCCGTGCCTTGGGGAAGTGAATTCTGGGTTTAGTTGGACCCAGGAGGCTAGCCTTCTCTGGTAATCTGCTGCCCCATGATTTGTCCTGAAATATTTAAAATCACCTGAACAAAACCGTGCAGAGTTCATCAGGTCTCAGCAAGCAGAACTGTTGGATAGAGTGACTCAGATATACCTGGGGATCGGTGGCCTTTTTCCACGTCATAACTGTAGATATGGCTAGTGTCACAGCCCCAGATTAGTTAAAATAGTACCATTTCATGATGTCCCCCCCCAAAGCCGCTGGATCACACTGGCCAGCTACTGGCTCTTTCCTGCCGCTCACAGTCCCTTGTGACCAAGGGTGATGAGCAGACAGATTTCCTTACTGACCTGGAAGAACCCTGGGGGCTTAGCGCTCAGCTTCTACCTGAGAGCTGCTAGGTCACGGTCACCTCCCCACCTCCTCCCCACCTCCTACTCCCTCAGCTCTCCTTTGGGACATCCTCCTGTGCTGCCTGCTTCCGATAGCTGAAATCCCCACCACAGACTTGTTTTTGTCAGTGCTGGGAACCGAACTCGGGGTCTCACACATGCTAGGCCAGCGTGGAGCCAACTGAGACCCAGCGCCAGCCTCTAATGCCGAGACCAGACCTCAGCTCAGCGCCAACCCCAGAGTGCTTTGCTCTTTGTTTATAGGTACATCTGACTCCCGAGTGCCCTGCCCCCCAGAATGTGCACTTAGAAACTTTTCAAACCTTTATTTATATTGGGTGTCTGTCTGTCTCTCTTTCTCTTTAGTGTGGAGGTCAGAGAACAAGTCGCAGGAGTTGGTTCTCTCCTTCCACAGTAAATGCTCCAGTTACCGGCTCGGTTGTCAGGCTTGGTGGCAAGTGCCTTACCTGCTGAGCCATCTTGCCAGCCCCAGGATGGGTCCTTTTGATGGGCAAGGAGTATAATGTGTGTGTGGTGTGTGTGTGTGTGTATTGTGTGCACATATGCATGTGAGCCACTGTGTGTGTGTATACATGATGGACAAGTGTAAATATGTGAATATGTGCACATGGTGTGTGAGTGTTTTCCCATTGGAAAGTGTTTGCTGGATTACTATTGTTCCAGCATGCTGCCTGATACATACGAAGCTCTCCGTAAGTGTTTGGGGCTAGAGGATACAGGGCTGTGTGTTCTGCAGACTCCTTTCCACAGTGGTGACTTCACAGAGAAAGAGACCCAGAGACGTGACCTGCATGGGACGGGCACCAGCAGCCAGAGCGGGACAGAGTCAGGCAGGAGTTGAACTTGGCTGGGCCTGTGACTCAGCCATGGACCTTTGCACTTCCCCAGGTTGCCGACTCCCCTCCAAGCTTGACAGATTAAGCAGAGCCGAAAGTTCAGAGGAAATTGACCGCAAGGCAGTGTTTACCAAAAGATGACTTCACCTCCACTGTAGAGAAAGGCTTTGCCTAAAAGAAGAGCTGAAAGAGATGCCTTTGCTGTGAATGAGCCGAGCTGCTGAGCTGGGGCTGACTCACGCTGCAGTTTTCACTTTATAAGGACTTCATTGACCCCCTCTGGCATGCCTTGTGCCCTGTTGGGCCCTGGGACAGGATAAGTGGGGCAAGCCATGGCCAGATGCTGGGCTTAGCTTGTTGCATGTCCACCCCTCCCCACCCTCCTGGAACATGCTCTGTCCTGCACAGAGCCTGCCTGTCTAATGTCACCAGACCCTGAACAGTTCCAGGGTCATGTTAACAGCGCCTGCCTGAACGTCAGTGGGTCTGGCTGCCGGCTGCTACAGGGGACACCTGGCCCCTGCAAGACCCTAGTGCCCATAACTGTCTTCCAGGTCCCGAGATCTCCACCCTGAGCTTCAGCCACCACCAGCCTCTAGCTGCCACCCTTTCCCTTCCTACCCCTCCCCTTCCATGTCATCTGCCTTTGAAGTGCCGAGAGAGACTAACCACAGTTGGCAGTGTCCTCTGTGGGAATTCGGAGGTTGGAACCTTCCTGTTCTGTTCTGCTGGGCTCCTGTGAACATTGTGATTGTGGTTACAGGCTGCTCGGTGGGAGGCCCTGCCTAGCCCCGATGGGCCTTCCTGTGTGCCCATCCTCTCTCTTCTTTCCAGTGGCCCTACCTGTGATGAGTGTGTAAATGAATGAAAAATATCTTAATAATAATAAAAAAAGAGTTCTTAGCACCTGCCCTAAAGTGACAGTAATAACTGGGGGTGACATCACGTAGACAGTCTGTCCGGTGTGTTCTGTTTCGAGGACCTGGGTAAGGATCCAGCTGAGGTTAGAAAGGGAAAGGAAGTGTGTGAGTGGAAACCAGGAGACAGAGCCCACCCCTGACCCTGGCAGTAACTTGCTGTGTAGCCTCAGATACGTTGCTTGGCCTCTTTGGGTCCCAGGTTTCCCATGTCTGTAACAGAGGGTTGGACTGGAAAGACTATGTGTTCCTTCCATCTCCGAAACTCAGTGATCCCACAGTCCTGGTACTCAGTACTCTGTGGGTCTGTGGAGGGGTGTGGGGGAGGGGAAGGTTTGGTTGGTGCTGGTAAAGGAACCAAGTGAAGGGCGACTCAGGACCAGCTAAACCTTGGCAAGTGGCGTGAGATGGAAAGCAGCCAGGGCGTGACTGTCAGAGCAGCTGTCAATGTCTATGAAGGCAGCGCACTGGTCACGGTACCAGGATGCCAGGCCGGGGCATTCATTCATGCGATCCTTCCCTATCTGTCCACTCATGCGTGTCTTCATTTCTGGTTTCATTGTTCATTCTTTCATGGTGAGGTGCGGTGTCTGAGAGGGTAGACCTTGTTTGGGTCTACACCCCGGCTCTGCTGCTTTTTTGCCGTGTGGTCTCAGCAAGTACCTTGAGTTCTCTGTGTTTCTTTTCTCCTATCTATAAAGTGCCCCCCTCATGGGCCGTTCTTTGTGGAAATGACCATGTCAAGTGCTTGTAGCAGAGCCCAGTGGGTACAAAGTGGCATATGTGTGTTCATTATTGTTGGCTCTGCCACTGTTCACTGAGAGTCCCTGGGCTGGTTAGTTTTTGGCCAGTTTGGTGCAAACTGGAGTCACATGGAAAGAAGGACCTCAATGGAGGAATTCCTTCCTTCAGACGGGCCTGGGGCATATCTGGGGCATTTTGATTGATGTGGGAGGGGCTGGGCCCTCTGTGGGCAATGCTGTCTCTGGGCAGGTGGGCCTGGCTCATATGAGAAAGCAGGGTGAGCAAGCCAGTAGAAAGCAAGCCAGTGAGCAGCATTTCTCTGTAGTCTCTGTTTCAAGCCCCTGCCTTGAGCTCCAGCATGGCTTCCCCTGATGAGGGCCTATAACCTGTAAGCTAAAACAAATCCTTTCCTCTCCAAGCTGGTTCTAGTCAGTGTTTTATCCCAGCACCAGAAGGCAAATTAGGACAGCCAGTCACACGGAGTGCCAAGTGCTGGGCTGGGTAGCCACAGGGATTCAGACCTGAAAAGCAACCCCAAACTTGAGTTAGTCCCAAAGGACTAAGCTAGTGGTCACAGAATCCTATGGTCACCATGGTGGTACAGGCATGCATAGGACACTGTGTGAATTCAGAGAAGGGCTGATGTATCTGTGGGGTCTTCCTGGCAGAAGCGACACTTGGTCTTAGTCTCATAAGCTGAGAGGCACGATGAGGATGGCTTGACAGGAGTCTTTAGCTGCCCATGCAATGGCTTGGTGTGTCTTATCAGGGACAAGGCAGGTGGTAGATCAAACTGGGGGTGGGAGCAGAGTGTGGACCATGATGGGTACACCAGGACTGATGAGGTGATGATGTCAGCTGGATTCTAGGACATGCTTGAGTCAACGAGAAAGCCCCCATCATGTGTTCATCACTGAGTTACAGGGAGTATCACCAAACAGATTCACCATGGACATGATAAGACACTCAGAACAGAAAACTGAGAGCCTGGGACAGATGTAGACAGATTTTTCTTAGAGCCACCAGCTCACAAAAAAAAAAAAAAAAAAAAAAGACACAGAGACTTATTATTATAAAGGCTCAGTCTTAGCTTAGGCTTGTCCCACTAGCTCTTATAACTTAAACTAACCCATTTATATTAACCTTCATTCTGCCACATCGCTCGTGGCTGTTACCTCTCCTCCTGTACATCTTGCTTTCTCTGTGTCTCCACCTTTCTTCTTCCCAGAATCCTTTCTCTGCACTGAAGTCCCACCTGTACCTCCTGTATAGCTATTGGATGTTCAGCTTTTTATTACACCAATCACAGCAATACATTTTCACACAGTGTACAAATATCCCACAACATTTCCCCCTTTTTGTCTAAATAAAGAGGAAAGATTTCAACTCTAACACCATAAATTACATTCAATAAGGACAATTATCAAATAAGGATTACATTCACAATGTTAATTTATTTGTTTTTGGTAAATTTGGAGAAATTACTCCATTGTCTATCTTATCTTGATGAGTCCAAAGTTTTGTACCTAATTAACTTTCTTTCCTAACTTGCATTACCAACCCAAAACTGTCTTTTTAGATCTCAAAACATTTTCTTAGATAAACAATTTAAACTTTTATGTCTCTCAATCTTATACTCTTTGTCTGTGAGTTTCTTTTCTGAATTTGGTAACAAGAAAAACTGTAACTATAACTACCTAGTTTTCAACTCCACTGGAGACCCAAGAAGGATATGATATTACCTGAGTAAACAGGAAATGCAGAGCAAGCAACTTCCAAAATTATAGAAATGACAGAAACAGCTGGCTGCCTGGACAGTCACCCAAGGTTCCTCTGTAGCACTGGGGCATCCACTTTTGGCCTGCATACCTGGAATATCTGACAGGCTTTTCTGTAAATCAGGAATTTTGAAGAACTGTCCTACTTTGTCTTGGCAAAGTTCAGCAGTCACTTTCTCTTGTATCCTGTTGTCCAGTTTGGACAACATTCTGCCAGCAGTTGAGGCAAGGGCAGTTTCTTTGCCCGGTGGCTAACTTTGTCACAAAGAAAGCAAACTCCATATGGAGGTTCTTTGATGCCCATCATCCTTTTATGAAGTAGATTGGTGCTGCCAGGAGCAGATGTATCTCATTGTTATTAAACATCTTAAATGCATATTCTGTAGATCTCTGAAGTGTATGAAGACAACCTGCCTATCTAAAATATATCTTTTTTTTTGACCTTGAAAACATATTTAACATGACTTTGATTGTTATAGGTGGCAAACTACTAACCTGCATTTCTTTATTATCCTAAATAGTTTGTAATAATAACTTTCAAGGACTGGAAACTTACATTACATTGTTACATGAGCTGCATAGGTACAATACCTTAAACAAGAGTAGAGATGTATGTATAGTATGATCTAACAAAAATAACCTTAAATTTGTATCAATATACAAAAATCCATACCAATGTAAGACATTTAAGACTAGTAGTTGCTTTTTTAGTTTAAAAGTAGATTCAGCCGGGCGGTGGTGGCGCACGCCTTTAATCCCAATACTCGGGAGGCAGAGCCAGGTGGATCTCTGTGAGTTCGAGGCCAGCCTGGGCTACCAAGTGAGCTCCAGGAAAGGCGCAAAGCTACACAGAGAAACCCTGTCTCGAAAAACCAAAAAAAAAAAAAAAAAAAAAAAAAAAAGTAGATTCAATATTCTACCCTTTTATCTTATCATCTATATCCCTCCTTTTTCTTTTCATAACAAGATTCCTGAATCTAATCTTTGTTTAGTTTCCTCCCTGAACATGACCAATAACAACTTGTGACCGGCCCCCACCAAAATCGATGACAAGCATCCATAATCCATTGAATGGCCCAAAACCACCCATCCCACCTCTTAGGAATGTGGGTGTTGTGTTCTCTAGACTGCTTCCTGTTGTCTGGGGGCGATGACATCTTTGGCGGAACCTGAGAAAATTGGGGTAATGGTCAAGTCCTGGAAAAACTAGTCATAGCATTTATTGTCCAGACTCTGTGCAATGGGAATACACAAGGCTTATCTGTAGTCCTGGCTGGAGTAGTCTATGAAGCTGGACCATCTTAGCCAGCAGCCTTGAAGCTGTTCTGGATATAGAACTTTGAGGAAACTGCAACAGAGGCTTTCTAAGAGACTGGGCTGCCTGTTTTCATTGATGTCTGGTCCCCTTGCTCTGAAAACACACAAACTTTTAAAGGTAACATATATATCTGTATTAACACAAGTATGAACTGTACACAAGCCAGCTAAAGATGATGTTTTGTTTTATGTTTAAGCAGGTAAAATATATGTCACTTGTCTTGTAGTTTTTTAAGGTTTATTTATGTCTGTAGCCAGGATTTTCAGGGCTCTCCCCCGATCAAACCTGTTCCTCTTTAATCCTGAAGGAACCCACAGCCTTTTATTTTCTTATTTTTCTTTTTGTGTCCTGGAACTCACTTTGTAGACCAGGCTGGCTTCAAACTCACTGAGATCCACCTGCCTCTGCCTCTCAAGTGCTAGGATTAAAGGTGTGCACCACCACTGCCCAGCAGCCTTTAATTTTCTGTGGAAACAAAAGCATAACCTCTTTCCCAAAGCAATATATTTTTTTGACTTCCATTTTAAAGTTAAGGCGTCCCTGAAGTGTCTAGGCTGGTTTAATTCATCAGTCCCTTCCATAATCCAGTGCCTCTCAGCCGCTGTCATTCTCTGTTCACTAGCATTCAAAAAATTCAAAATCAGCAAGACACTATTTAGGTTCTAGACTCTGTGTATTTTCCATCTTTATATGGCTTATCTTTTTATATTATTTTATTCTCTCTTTAAAGACTTTATCTTATTATTTATAAACTATTTTTTCTATCACTGTCTATATCCATTTTCTTTTCTTTTTTAAGCCTATGCACACTTTTTAAACATACTGTAACCTATTTAGATCTTTTTTTTTTTCCATCTCAATCCGTCTTTACCGAGCGTCTATAGCATTCTCTGATCACGTGAGACAAATCTTAAACTGCCATGTCAGCTGCCATCCAGCTCAGCTTAACCCACGGCACTGGTGCACGGCACTGATGGCTGCCTGTAGCCTGCAGGCGGCAGCCGGTCTCTGTGTGCCACCGAGTCTATTTGAGAGACCTCGGTCACCAGGAAGCCATGTTTGACTCCATGTTCTGAACTTTTTTTTTTTTTTTTTGGTTTTTTGAGACAGGGTTTCTCTGTGTAGCTTTGCGCCTTTCCTGGGACTCACTTGGTAGCCCAGGCTGGCCTCGAACTCACAGAGATCCGCCTGGCTCTGCCTCCCGAGTGCTGGGATTAAAGGCGTGCGCCACCACCGCCCGGCCTGAACTTTTTTTTAAAGCTCTCTCAGGCCTTATGTGGATATACATGGCACCACATTGGGTGTCATGTATAGACAGATTTTTCTTAGGGTCGCCAGCTCACAGAAAATGACATGGAGACTTATTATTAATTATGAAAACTTGGCCTTAGCTTAGGCCTGTCCCACTAGCTCTTATAACTTAAATTACCCCATTTATATTCATCTACATTCTGGCACATGGATCATGGCTGTTACCTCCTCCTGCACATCCTACTTGCTCTGTGTCTCTTGGTGGCTCTGCCTTTCTTCTTTCCAGAATCCTCACTCTGTCCTGAAGTCCCGCCCACACCTCCTGCCTAGCTATTGGGCATTCAGCTTTTTATTACACTAACAGCAGTACATTTCACACAGTGTGCAAATATACCATAACAGACAGTTTAAATAGAATTTTCTGCCTTTCCTCTGTCACTGCTGACTCTTCCTATGTGTCCCTGGCTTTCTGCACTGTCTCAAACTTTTGGTGGCTTGCCACTGTACTCCAGATACTGGAAGGCATGGAAACAAGAGAGAAGTTCAAAATAATTTTTATATTCACTTTTTGTTTATTTCTCTTTCTCTCTCTCTCTCTCTCTCTCTCTCTCTCTCTCTCTCTCTCTCTCTCTCCCTGTGCACTCCCACAAACCATTGCATGCATGTGATGCTCAGAGGGCAATTTAGGAAAGTCAGTTCTCTCCTTCCATCCCATCACATGGGTTCCAGGGATTGAACTCAGGTTACCAGACTTTCTGGCAAACACCTTTCTCCCTGTCTAAGTGCCTCACCATCCATGAGAGATTTTCAGACCTTATAGGAAACTGAAGGAGAATCTAGAGCTCATGTGGAAAGCTGCCAGGCAAGCCCTCAGCTCAGAGAGATCTTTCCAGCAGGTGGATGAAGGTGGGCTGAGAACATACTGGCTTGGTGTTAGACCCAGGAATTTGCCTTTGGGTCACTGTGAGGAGGGCTGGGAGTGGAGTCACCTCAGGACCCAGGGGACAGGTGACATACAAGCCTATTTCCTACCCAAGCCATTACTGTCTGCTCCTCCCAGGGCAAGTGACACACCGCACTAGCCTGGAGTCCCTCCTGACTCATGGCTGTGTTGAAAGGTGTCAGGACTCCAGGCCAGTGTAGGAGCCACCCTGAACTCTTGAGATGTCCACTATTGCAGGTGGACGGGGTCACTGTGTCAGAGAGGTCCAGCTGAGTGACAGTGTTCAAGGTTTGACTTCCATCTGCTTCATCAATGATGAGTGTGGAAGTTTCCAGAATGCATGATGACTTTGTTAGCATCCCTTTAGGTGTGTCGTTTTTACTCTCTCTTGGAGCTCTGCTATGGGGCACAGGTGCATTAGAAGTGTCAGGGCGTCTCCATTCACTGACCCTCTTTCTCAGTGATAAATGTCCCTACTAATCTCTGATAATTGCTCTGAAGTCACTGGGACAGGAATACAGCCTCTCTGGCTTTCTTTCCATGAGTGTTTTGTCCACACTAGGTATTTTTCCACTTAACTCTTCTGTGTCTTTATACTTAAACTAATTTTCTTGGGGCTGGCTGGTTAAGAGCACTTGGTGCTCTTGCAGAGGACCTCAGTTCAGGTCCAGTGCCCACGTGGTGGCTCACAACCATCCATAACTCCAGTCCCAAGGCTTCTAATGCCTTCTTCTGGCTTCCTCAGGCACCAGGCATGCTCATGGTGCACAGACATACATGCAGGCAAAACATTCATACACACAAAATGAATAAATCTAAAGAAAATTAAAGTGATTTTCTTATCTTTGGGATTTATTTTATTTGTGGTTTTTCAAGACAGAGTTTCTGTGTCACCCTGGCTGTCCTTGAACTTACTGTGCAGAACAGGCTGGCTTCTACCTCAAGGAGATCTGCCTGCCTATGCAAGGCACACACCACCACTGCCCTGTGGATTTATTTTTAAGACAGTCCTTGCTAGTGTAGAACTCTTGGTGATCCTCCTGCCTCAGGCTCCCAAGTGCTAGGATTACAGGTATGAGCCACCACACCTGATAGTTTTCTTATAAACTATGCAATTAGCGTCCCCCCTCCGTTCATTCCGTCTAATAACCCCTGCTTTTAAATAGGACTGTGCATGCAGTTTAGAGGGTTTTTGTGTAGGGGCAGTTTGATAGTTGAGATAGGGTCTCTTGTAGTCCAGGCTAGCCTGGAGAGTGATCTTGAACTCCAGATCCTCCTGCCTCAGCCTCCCAAGTGCTAGGATTGCAGGTGTGTGACACCAGATCTAGTTTTATGTGGTGCTGGAACCAAACCCAGAGCTTCATACATGCTGGGCAAAGCTCCCTGCCAGCTGGGACACATCTCTGGCCTAACAGTGTCCATTTGGTGTCATCACTGAGCTGCCTGGATTTAAGCCATCTAGCTTGCTGTCTGCTATCTGCTTATTTCTTCTTTGTCCCCTTCTTTGGATTAATTATTAAAATGCCATGCCAACCTTGGTGATCCAGACCTGTAACCCGGGCAGTCAGCAGGCAGAAGCAGGAAGATCAGGAGTTCAAGGTCATTTTTGGCTACATAGGAAGTTCAAAGTCAGCTTGGATTGCCTGAAACTGTTTCAAACAAATTCCACTTATTTTTGACTTTAAAAAAATGAGTCAGGCTGTGGTGGTGCATACCTTTAATCTCAGCACTTGGAGGCCAGCCTGGTCTACAAAAAAGAAGAAGAAGAAGAAGAAGAAGAAGAAGAAGAAGAAGAAGAAGAAGAAATGCTGTGGAACAATCCTTTTCTATACTATGAATATGTATTACTCCCGTTTGTTAATAAAAAGCTGGCAGGCTAGTAGCTGGGCAGAAAGTTAGGTAGGAAAACCAAACTGAGAATGATGGGAAGAAGGAGGTCAGAGTCAGGAGAGATGCCAAGCAGTCACTCAGGAAGCAAGACATGCTAGAGGATAGGTAAAGCCATGTGGCAATACATAGATTAACAGAAATGGGTTAATTTAAATGTATGAGTTAGCTAGTAACAAGCCTGAGCTATCAGCCCAGCATTTATAATTTATATTAAGCCTCTGAGTCAATTATTTGGGAAGTGTGTTAGGATCCTGCCCTCACTCCTGCACATGCGCAGTTCAGGGTCTTGCATCTTACATCATCAGTGTGTGCTGGTGACTACGTATGTGCCTTAAAAACCTGATGCAGACACCACCCTCTCTCTTTGCTCTCTGTTCTCTCTCTGCTCTGCTTCCTCCCCCCCATCTTTGTCTCCAGACCTGGCTCTTCTCTTTCCCCTCCCCTCTTTCCCTCCTAATAAAGCTCTAAAAACTAACACTGGGTTCTGTTGTGACCATGACCTTTCCACGCAGTGACCAGCACCGCCACCAGCGCCAATTATCATCCTTTCAAAGTAGCTGCCAGGTATTTGGAGACAAGCAGGCAGGAAAGTAACATCTGATTACAAAGAAAGGGAGGGGGGGAGGGAGGGAGAGAGGGAGGGGGAGGGAGGGAGGGAGGAAGGAAGGAAGGAAGGAAGGAAGGAAGGAAGGAAGGAAGGAAGGAAGGTTGGTTGAATTGGTACAAAAAGTCTCCAACAAAGACAGACCCAGAACCTGGGGCTTCACTGCTAAATCTGATCAAATCTAACAGAAGGTAGGCGTGGTAGCTCATGGTAATGCCAGCACCAAGAAGACTGAGACGGGGATTACAGCACCTTGAAGGCAGCCTCAGCTACATAGTAACTTCCAGGCCAGCTTCAGTAACATAATGAAAGTTTTTCTTTAAGAAAGAAAGAAACTTAAAAACAAGAGCATAAATTTAAAAAAAAGAAAGAGAGAAAAGAAACTTGTGGTAACGCAACTCCAGTCCCGGTAATAATATATTTTGCTTTTAGATACATTGTAACTGTCTGCCAGGCAAACTTTCTTTGACCTGAGTTTGACTTTTGTATACTTTTGAGTTTCTGCTCTGGGTCACTTTCCTTTCTTTAGGGAATTTCCTTTTTTGTTGCTGACAGGCAGGTCTGCTGATGACTGATATGCTTAGCTTCTTTTGTTTGTTTGTTTTTTTGAGACCGGGTCTCTCTATGTAGCCCCAGCTGTCCTAGAACTCACTGAGTAGACCAGACTGGCTTCAGCTCACAAAGATCTGTCTGCCCCTGTGTTGAGATTAAAGGTGTTTGAAGCCACCTGGCCTCAGCTTTTGTTTTTCTGGAAGAGACTTTTACTTTCATTTGTTGTTGGACCTTGGACCCCATCCATAGTGTGTTTCTTGCAGCATTTTGTAGCCATCTCATCATCCCCTGGCCACCATAGTTTTTGATGAGGGATCTCCGAATTCTTACCATTGTTATAAGTGCATAACCTGTCATTTTTCACTTTTTAAGGTTTTCTTCTTATACTGTGCATGGAGGCACTTGCCTATAATCTCAGCATGTGGAAAGCTGAGGCAGAAGAATCTTGAGTTCAAGGCCACTCTGGGCTGCATTGTAAGATCCTATCTGGGAAAAAAAAAAGAAAGAAAGAAAAGACAATTTTTTTTCTATCTCTAGAAGCTCCCTTTTATTTTTTCCCATCTCTCATTTCTTTCTTCATTATGGTGATCTTTTCCTTTAAATCCTTTAACCCTGCTGTACACCTCTATGGACTGTTCTGCCATCTCTCCCTTCCCTGGACCCCCTTCTTCTACCAGTGTTCCTCTTTCTTTATGGTTCTTGGCATGTGTAGAACTTCTGATAGGGTGATATCCATCATGGACTTTTCAATGCTCTGTCTCTACCATGTCGTCTTCCTTTAGCACTGACCTTTGTTTTCATAGGTACCTTGGTTACCAGCCAATCTGTTTGGTTGGTTTGAAGCCTATCTTCACATTCTGCTGTGGCTGACCTGGACTGGCCCTCGATCTGGGGACAACTCAGTTTGCATCTAAGGCTCAAGCTCTATGGAGCCTCCATAGTGTCTCCTCAGTGCTGGATACTTCCTACTCAGGATCTGTCCCTATGGCACCTGGGAATTGCTCAGTTTGCAACTTTCCTATTTCCCTTTGTGCAGCCTAACAGAGTCCCATCCTACTCTGAAAAGATGGTGGTCTTATCTGCATGTTTTCCTCTTTTCTAGAGCTTTTCAGACAATTCCTAGCAGAATTCAAACCTCTGAACCCAGTGTGCTATGAGTTGCTAATGGAGAAAAAACTTTAATGGCAAACCAGGTGTGGTTGCACACGCCTTTAATCCCAGCATTAGGGAGTCAGAGGCAGGTGGGTCTCTATACCTTCCAGGCCAGCCTGGTCTACAGAGTGAGGTCCTGCCTCAAAACAAAAACAGAAATCAAGCAACCTAACTTTAAAGCCCTGTTTTAAATGCTGCCCTTTTTCACGAAGCCTCCGTTGAAGACATTTGTGTGCGACCATTGTGCTCTACACACACACACACACACACACACACACACACACACACACACACACACACACACACTCACACACTTTTGAGAGTGCGATTTGGAGGTAGGCAGAGGTCTCTCTGGTTTTAGCAGCATCTGCCAGCCTAGTCTATAACAAGCCCTTGGAAAGTGGAGCTGGATTTCCTGTGTGTCCTGGCAGTGACCTAAAGTGATGCCCAGTGAGGCTATGGGGTGTTCCAGGCTGAAGCCCCGGATCCTGGCTCTCTCTCCTGTGTGGTCACTGGTCAGCAGGATCCCAGGTAGAATCATAGGGTGCTCTGTCTTCCTTATTAGGCAGGGAATGGAGTTTGGCTAAAAGAATCCAGCCTGTCCTGACATGCCAAGGGCATCCTCCTGTCAACAGGCTCCCCAAACCTCTGACTGACTCTACACAGCAGCAGGGTTAGAGCACAGGTGCCCAGTGTGTGGGGAGGGTGCCCACTCCAGAGAGGGTGGACCCCCGGGGGCTGGGGGTTCAGGCTTCTGCCTCTTTGTCCCCACTTCTCCTCCTGTGTCTGTCGTCTGTCGTTTCCAATTTTCTTCTCTCTCTCTCTCTGTCTCTCTCTCTGTCTCTCTCTGTCTGTCTGTCTCTCTCTGTCTGTCTGTCTCTCTCTCTCCCTCCCTTCCTCTCTCCCTCCCTCTCTCTGTCTCTCTCTTTCTCTCTCCTTTGCTTCCTCCCTTCCACTCTCTCCCCTTCTCCTTTCTTCCCTTTCCCTTCATCTACTTGTCTTCCTTCTTTTTTTCCCCTTCTCTTTCTTTCTGCCCCGCTCCCACCCCCTTAACAAGGTCTCACCATGTGGTCCATGCTGATCTCAAACTCAGCCTCCTCCAACCTCAGCCTCCTTGTCAATGGGGCTACAGCTATGGGCCACCATACTTGGCTTGCCCAGAAGTGTAGTCAAGGTAAGACAGGGCGATGCTTAGATATGAGCCCCAACTTTGTCACTTTGGTCAGCTGACTCAATTTCCCCAACTGTAGTCCCGGTTGAGTGTAAAATGAAATTTCAGACAGTACGGCATCTGGGCTTTTCCCCCTTGGAACAAGCAGGGTCAGGCACTGCTGGTGGGTGGATTTAGAGTCTGTGTTTCAGGGCCCGTGAAGATTGTGCCTTCTCTATGAAATTCCATGCTGGACTGAGGACAGACTCCCATGACAGCCTGGGTCCTTCTTCCTCCTTGTTCTGCTGATTTGAGCACATAGCTGGATCTACACATGCCTATTTCCTGGCTTCTGTTTCATTTATTTTTTTCTAGACACTTTGACACCATGATAGACAGGGTAGAAGCAGGCTGAGAACTTCTCTCTCCCTAGTTTTTGCCCGAACTAAAATAAGTTCATTTTTCTATTTCTTCCTACACATTGTGTCATTGTCCCTTAATGGAGTGAAGTGTTTGGCCCCAGAGCCAGGCCTAATAGCCAGAGACTCTAGGAGTTTAGATGTTTCTGGGACACTGGCTTTTTATGGCTCTGTGACCCTAGCCTTCTGCTATTCTAATGGTCATAGTTGATGTGGTCCTATGGTCCTGTGGAGTGTGGCTCTGTGGTCCTAAAGCATCCAAGGCATTGATCTCCATCAGCATCGACGGGACGGGTGTTCCCTCCGATCCAGCTCCTTGTCTGTGCCAGAGGAGCCCACACCTGCTCCCAGTTCATTGTTCCCAGGGTCATTAGCCAGAGTGATTCACTCGAAGGAGACTAAGGGAAACAGAGGGGCTGGAATGGCTGCCTGGCCGCCCTCTGCCTGAAAGGGTGAATTGTCCGCCTATCTGAGAAGGCCTTTGTATTATGTCTGCTGAGGGCCTGGCGGGCTGGGCTGAGCCAGGCTGTGGTGGGGCCCGGACACCACAGCCCTGTGCCCACTCCAGACTGAGTTTTGTCTTCCCAGCCCATTACTGGGCCACCAGGATATGGTGAGCAAGAAGGCAGGCAAGGCCCTTGCCGACTGTCCCCAGGAGACTGGAGCCAGCCCCGGGCTCCTACTTTGTCATCTATGGGTGACACTCCTGATCCGGCCTGGTTCCTAGCCCAGACATCTACTGAGCTCATCGGAATGTGTTGTTACTGTTTCGTTTCCCTCTAAACAAGGGCCTGGGAGACTGCTTCCTGGCTAGTCAGCCTGTGGACTTGGGCAGACCCCTACCAGTCCAGCGGAGGAAGTGTGGCTGTCAGCAGCCAATACACAGAGCATGGGTCGGGTGCAGCACCGTGGTGTACAGCACTCATCTGGTAGGCAGAGACCCTGAGTTCAGTTCCCATCACCACACACACACACACACACACACACACACAGAGAGAGAGAGAGAGAGAGAGAGAGAGAGAGAGAGAGAGAGAGAGAGAGAGAGAGAGAGAGAGAGGAGAACACGAGAGGCCAGTTTCCAGGGGTAGCTACAAGAGACATAAGGTGTATAGGTGAAACCACTACGCTGTCTCCTACTTCCTGTGTGACCTTGGACAATTTCTCCCCCTCTCTGTGCTGAAGGTTTTCTCATACCCACCACAAAAGGAACCTCCAAGGTATGAAAATAGGATCGGTGAACATGTGACTCCTTTTCCAGGGGCATGTGGATAAGTTGTGTTCCAGGTGACTCTTCAGAAGACGTCCCCAGACTCCCTGGAGAAATGTTTAGATGTCTTTTTCTCATGGCAGGAACTGAGAAGAGAAGATGTGATCCGAGACGCTCACATATCCATTCATCTGCCTTAGCTCATTCCTTTGTTCATTTGTTTATCCAAGTTCAACCTGCTTTCCAGCTTAAGTTCCAAGTTGGAATTAGAAACTATCCCAAAGGGCTGGGGCTGGAGCCATGGCTCAGTGGTTAAGAGCAGACTGCTTTTCCAGAGGACCTAGGTTTGAATCCCAGCAACCACATCAGGCAACTCATAATACCTGTAACTCCAGCTCCAGGGAATTCCATGCCCACTGCTGGCCTCTGTGGTCATGTATACACACACACAATAAATAAATAAATTTCACCCTGAGAGAGATTCCATTGGGTTTGGACTCTGAGAGCGGGAAGTGGGAGTGGAATGGGCATGGCCTGACCAGCTTAGCCTTAGCTTTTCTGGGGCAACAGTTTCACATTGGATTGACAGCAAACATGTTGCTATGTAACCTTGGGTAGATTACTTAGCTCCTCTGAGCCTGCTCGTCTGTAAAATGGGAATGTGATGGAGTCTCCCTGCAAAGCTTGCCCTAGGACTGAGTGTGCATCCCTGGGTGTCCAAATGAACACTCCACACATGGTGTTTCTAGGGTGGGGGTTAAGGCTACAGGTGTTAAGTGACCCATTTTGAGTCTTCACTCTGATATTTGTTGGCCGAGGGATCTTGAGTCCTTCCTGGCTCGATTTCCTATTCTGTTAGCAGGACTCATAAAGTATTGTGCAGATTAAATTGTTCACAATGTAGATTATGGGCCTGAAGAGATGGCTGAGCAGCGAAGAGCACTGGCTGCTCTTTTAGAGGATCTGAGGTTCAAATCCCAGCACCCACATGGTGGCTACAACCATCTGTGACTCCAGTTCTGAGGAATCTGACTTCCTCTTTTGGCCTCTATGGGTGTCCACACAGATGTGCTGGAAGACATGCATGCATGCAAAACACCCATACACATAAAATATTTATTTATTTATTTATTTATTTATTTATTTAGGTTTTTTGATACAGGGCTTCTCTGTGCAACAGCCCTGGCTGTCCTAGAACTCGCTTTGTAGACCACTCTGGCCTCGAACTCAGAGATCCACCTGCCACTATGCCCAGCTGAAATAATTTCCTTAAAAATGTAGGTCATCAGTGAAGTATGTCAGCTTACCTGTAACCCCAGTTTCTCAGGAGGCTGAGGGAAAAGGGCCACTGGACCCTAGGGACTTGAGGCTAGCCTGGGCAACATAGCAAGACTTTACCCCAAACGAGCAACAATGTGGAGTATCTAGTGCAAGGCCTGGCACGTGGTACAAAATACTTTCTGCTTCCTGAGGGTCAGTCTGCCTGGGTGGCATTTATAAACATTCTCTGGAGATGTTTGCCCCTGGGGAAGGGGTTAAGACCAATTTTTATTTAATATGCATGTACATCAAAAAATCCTGTCCTTTCAAAATTTCTATTCTGGCCTGTTAACATTTATGTGGTACTATGACTTATCTGCGATTTACAGACTCATGGATCTGTCTACTGGACAAAGGGCAAATTGGTTGGGGACCCCTCTGTGGCTGGAAGATCCCCTCACCCCATAGAGGACAAGTGGAATTCTGTGACCTTGGACAAAGTCTGGTCACGTGACAGATGGGACCTTGTTAAGGAGATTGGGATTTCTTTATATGGAATGGGCCTGGTGTCCTGCACCTGCGGCTCAGTTGATCCACCAGAAATTCTGGATTCCGGACACTGGAGGTGGTGCTCTCCGCACCCCTTGGGTTTCCCAGGAGGGCTGGGTCTGTTGTGACGCTTTGTTGTTGAGTTTCCATGGGGCTGCCAGGCCTGGTGATCACCTTGATCTCGGCTGCACCACCCCTGCTCCAGGGCTGTCCAGGGGCAAGAGAGGCAGTGCCGGCAGCCTGCCTTCCGGGGTCAGACAAAGGAGGGGGGGGGGTTGCCTTACTCTGGGGGGGGGTGGAGTCACTGGGCTGGGAACGGAAACTTTGGTGGACCCGAGAGTTAAGTCTGGGTTGCACAAGAGTAGTCATGTCTAGAACCCCACTGGGCCCAGGAACCAAATGATTGGTCCTCCTTGCTCAGAGGGCAGGCTTTGGTTCCCTGTGTCTTCCAAATCCCAATGTGTCAGGCTCCCAGAAGTCTGCGAGTTACACAGTCATAGAATTACATAGTACTCAGGCACTCAAAGCATTTATCCATCTGTCCGTCCATTCACCCACCCATCCACTCATCCACCTACCCATCCATCCATCCATCCATCCATCCATCCATCCATCCATCCATCCATCCATCCAGTCAAGAGTTTACTGAGGTTGACATATTACAACCAGACCTAGCATTTTGGGAACCAGTAGGGAATTTGATGGCTTCCAGACATGCACAGGGTGGGAGGTGTGGTCACTTATAACCCACTGACAGAAGGCAGTGTCACAGACTGTGTGTGTGTTGGTGAGTGTGTGTGTGCACATGCATGTGTGCGTGCAATGTGTGTGTGTGTGTGTGTGTGTGTGTGTGTGTGTTGGTGTGATAGTGAATGCGAATTAAGAACCTTTGCTCCAGAGAGTGTATTAAGCCCACATGCGGGGCATTTAGCTACAACTCTAGGATGTCCACTGACTCCCCAGATGTCCCCAGTTTCTGAGCCACAGTCAGACCTCTGTTGAGGCAGCCATGCCGGAAGCTGAAAGAGGGCTGGCTTGTGAGTACTTCCTGCTCTAGGAATTCAAGAAGCTCTTCCTGGAGGAAGTCACAGCGACTCATTCATTAAGCATGCATTGAGCACCTACTGCATGCCACGCATTGGGGTATCACTGATGAGAATGGAAACATTCTTACTCCCTGGAACTTATGTCTGGTAGGAAATAAACAAGCCTGGAGACTATCTGGAGGTGACAGGGAAGGCTTCGTCACACTGAAGTGCCATGCAGGGTTGCTGGGGCTGATGGGAAGGCAGAAAGCTTAGTGAGTGGCTTAAGATGGAGCCAGAGGTGTGAGGAAGGGCTGGATCACACAGGCCATGCTGCCGTTCAGATGCTGTGGTTTTACACTGAGGGTCGTGGAAAGCCGTTTTTCTAAGTTATCATTTCTCCTTGTCTATTTACCGTCCTCTTCCTCCTCCCCATTCTTCTCCTTCAGTCTCATGTAGCCCAGGCTAACCCTGAACTCACCTCATAGCCAACAATGACCTTGAACTCCTAATCCTCCTGCCTCTACTTCCTGAGTGCTAGAATTACAGGTGCACCACCACGGCCCGGTTTATGCAGTGCTAGGATCAAACCCAGGGCTTTGTGCGTGTAGGCAAGCACTCGACCCTGAGCCACGTCCCCAGTGGCTTTCTAAGTTTAGGATTTTAAACTTGCACCAACAGGAATAGTGTGAGCATCATCTATGGCTCGCTTCTTTTCCTGACAATATTTAATGGAGGTGGGGTTGTCAGTTAGTTATTGATGATCGATTTTCAGCAATGCGGGGGATGGAGTGTGTGGCCTTACTGCGAGTGAGCATCTACAACCATGCTCCACCTCCAGTGCAATTAATTTGTTTTTAATTGCTATACCAGATGGTACCTGGCTTGTGACTATCTGTAAAGTCAAAAATAACTTTAAAGTTTAATGGTTATTGCTAGTGACGCCGATGATATGTGTACACATGCGTGAAAGTGCCATGGCATGCATGTGGAGGTCAGACTAGTGCTTTGTGGGGTTAGCTCTCTCCTTCCACCTTTATGTGGATTCCGAGACTTGAACCCAGGTCTTCAGGCTAAGGGAGGGGCGTGTTATTCTTGCTTGGCAAGTGCCTTTACCCCCTGAGCTATCTCAACAGCTCCCAATTTAGTTTTTCCACCTTTTCTGTGGGTTAAACCGATATGCATTCCCTGGAAGCTATACCTTGAATTTTGAATTTGATCTTCTGGGCTGTCAACATGCTGTTTGGGCCTGGCTTGCGACAGGTGGGATGGTGGGGGTGGTGGGAGCAGCAAGTGGTGGGCAGCAGCGCCTGCCAACCTGCACCACAACGACGGAAAACAATGAGGACGATGCCATGGTGCCAGTAGCTTTTGGATGCAGGTATTCACAGAAGGAGGCCACCACATCCTGTTCCCCACAGCTCACTTAGGAAGAAGTGATTGCCAGGTGGGAGAATAGGCACATTTTTGGGCATCGTGAGAAATTGTCACTTGGCTCCCAGGAGTCCCCAGGCTGATTTTTATTCCCACTGGCCACATCTGAAAGTTCCTCTGTCTTTGAACCCTTGCCAAGAGCTGATCTCGTCAGCCTTTTAAAGTTTTGATGATGTTTTGGGTGTAAAGTGGCAACTTGTTTTAATTTGCGTTTGCCTGATTGCTTGGGAGTGGAACGTCTAATTTTATGTTTATTGGCGCTGGGAGTTGCTTCTCTCATGAAATGTTTGTTCATATTCCTTGCCCATTTTTTTTTCTGCAAGGCTGCCTTTTTCTAATTGACCTGTGGGAGTTGTTTATATATTTGAGTTGCTAATCCATTGTCTTCATAATCTTGCAAATGTCTTCTCCCACACTGTTTATCATAGGGCTCTAAAGAGAGGAAGGACAAGATCCCATTTACATTGTTAAAGTCCCTCCAGCTAGGCATGAGGAATGGATGGGGGTGGCGACACCAGTTAGGAGGTTATCTTGGTGGTCCAAGGAGTATGAGGCTGTCCTAGACCAGCGGGGGAAGAGAGCAAAGTGGATGGTTGTGGGGTGCAGGTTGGAGGCGGATCCCACGGAGCTTGCTGATGGATTGGGAGAAGAGATAGGCATCAGCATGATTCCGGGTTTTGGCCTGAGTAACTGGGTGGATAGCAGTGCCATTGACTGAGATGGAAATGGGCAGGCAGAGAAACAGGTTCAGGCTGGGAGTGGAGGGAGGGAGACAGGCAGTTTTCATCACAGCCAGGAGAGTTGGCAATAGCCAGATGATCCAAACCGTCATGTTAAGGGGGCAGCTCCAGGGTTCAGGCAGGGCTAGACATTTGAGTCCTCAACATGTGGATGGACCTTAAAGTCACCAGACAGGGTAAGATGAGGGGTCTCCAGCTAATTGTGGCACAAGTCAGCATTGAGGTTGACAGTGATAAAGATTGGCCTTGGGCCGGCAGGTAAAGGTGCTTGCTGCCAAGCCTGAGTTGGGTCCCTAGAACCCACATAGTGGAAGGAGAGAATTGATTCCTGAGAGCTGTGACACATGGTCATACACAAACACACACACACAGAGACACAGACACACACACAGACACACACACACACACAGAGAGTATAAAAAAAGATTGGTGTCAACTGTAACTCCACAGGGAGCAGAGATTTGATCGCCCACCTACTGTGTTAGTGTAAGGCTTAGCACATAGTAGGCCCTTAGAATTTGACTAAAGATGAAATTAATAGGAGTTGGGGAATGAGGTGCTGCTGTGGGAACCAGAGAGGAGAAAGATCTAAGACGGCAGGATGGTCAGCTGTGTTGAATGTTGCTAACAAGTTACATAAGACAGAGAAGTGACCCTTGGATTTGGAAGCTCAGAGGTTATGATGGCCTTGGCAAGTACATGTCATATATATATATATATATAATATTTACTATTAAATGCCCATGTATTTTATACATGGGCAGTCCTAGTGCAAATCTTCCTCAGAAGTTCCTTTTTTTTTTTCCCCTGGAGCTGAGGACCGAACCCAGGGCCTTGCACTTGCTAGGCAAGCGCTCTACCACTGAGCTAAATCCCCAATCTCTCCTCAGAAGTTCCTAACCTGTGTTAAGATATTATAAAATTTACAATTGAAGGAGCAAGCGTGCATATAAAAGTTTTTCCAAACACACTTAAGAACTGTGCTTTTTTAAGTTACTTGGGGCTGAGGGCGTCACCCAGTGGCGGAGAACTTGACAGGAATGCACAAGGCCCTGGGCCTCAAACAATAAACAAAACCAAACAATATTCCTGTGACTGGCTTACAGAACTGCTTTTAAAAATGTCATCTAAGTAAAAAAATATGGTTTTAGACCTGGTCC
This sequence comes from Peromyscus maniculatus bairdii, assembly GCF_049852395.1. Taxonomy (NCBI): domain Eukaryota; kingdom Metazoa; phylum Chordata; class Mammalia; order Rodentia; family Cricetidae; genus Peromyscus; species Peromyscus maniculatus. The sequence goes on from NC_134853.1 coordinate 158,335,408, forward strand.
CTGAACCCCAGAGCCATGTTTGGAGGGAGACACTCCTGTCTGACGGCAGAGCTGGGACCCAGAGGGGAAAGGCATCCCTGGCGGAGCAACACGGAGCAGACCGTGTCTGCAGAGTCCGCCAGGGCTGATCGCACCTCCCTGCCTGCCCTGCTCTTGGTACAAAGGGAGTGTCCACCCTAAACGCGGTGGTTTGGGAAGCAGAGTCCCAGAGTATGTTTGTCATTTTCCTTGCCCACTCCACTTTCTAGAAACCTGAGTTCCCAGTCTGCAGAAGGCCCAACCTACTGTTAAGAACCCCCCCCCCCCATCTTGCCAAGGTGCGAGATCTTCTTCAGACTGAACATTTAGCATTCCTTCACTTTATGTTCATCTTGTGTGTGACCAGTTTCCATCACTGGGTGATAGGTATTTTTTTCAGAGTCTGAAAGATTCTAGGGAGCATTAATTGAGCATCTACTGAGTACTCAACTTGGCATCTGGCTTCGTGAAGGTGGCCCAGCGATTAACCTCTGACCCAGGCAAGTAAACATTATCGTCCAGGTTATGCACTGGGTGGCGTGAGGCCCAGCATATAGCTGCCAGACAGTGTTGTGGGAGTGAGCCGATCATACACCTGGCTAATGGAAATCACCAGCCGGCAGCCTCCAGTGCCAGCTGAGTCTCCCAAGAGCTGGACGGGACCTTGGGAAAAATTCATGAGGAGCCCACGCCTGGCAGTGGAGTGAGGTTGTGGCCTGTGGGTGTGGGGGTGTTTGGATAACAGCCCAAAGACTAGGAGGGGCTGTTTATGTTGTTGATGTTTGGAACTGAGAGGGGCTATTGTTGGGCCAAGTCTCGGCTTGTTGGTGTGTGAAGTTGGCTCAGAACCGTGGGGTGGGGACTGGCTGGGGTGTCGATATCATTTGCTAACATTCCTTCATGGCAGCAGCTTTTACTTCTGTCTGTCTGTCTGTCTGTCTGTCTCCCTGAGTCTCATACGCACATATATGGATACATATGACTATCTACATAATGTAATTTGCAGACCCAGTGCAAAGTGAAAAAATGGAATCCTTCATTCATAAGTCCAGTTTGGGGGCCAGGGAGATGGCTCAAAGTGCTTGAGGACCTCAATTTGATCCCCAGAACCCATGTAAGAAAGACGGACGTAGTAAAGCATGGAGTTTGGGGCTCTCTCAGCCAGCCAAGCCTAGTCAGCAAGTTCTAGGCCAGTGAGAGACCCCGTGTCAAACACTAATGTGGACTGAGGAACGACACCTGTCAGTCATTGAACCCTGGCTTCCACACAAACAGGCACATGCACACATGTGCATGCTCACCTGACCTTCACACGCACCAACCCCCAAGTTCAGTTTCAAGACGGCATTGCAGAGTGCCAGCCAAGCTCAGGAGCCTTCTGAGCTCGGGTCACATGACTGCTGTATTCAAAGGCCCAGGTTCCAGCCATACACAGGTGCATTATGAGGCTCCCGCTGTTTGCCTTGGTCTGTCCTCCACCCTGAGCAGCACCCCCATCCTTACCCCCTCCACCAAGGCCAAATGCCACGCTCACGCCAAGTGCTTTCCAGACTTACCTCACATTATCTCAACATCTGGATGTGGGAGCCGCTGTCAGGCCTTCGCTGCATATGAGGGAAGGAAGCTGTGGAGAAGGACAATGTGGGCCTTGAATCCACATTGTTTAAGTCCAAGTCTGGGCTTTGCATTTGCACCCCCAAACCCCCTAGGAGGAACTACCTTGTTCTTTGTGTCTTGGTTCCCCCTACATAACTTCCTTTGCAGTTTTAGATGGTCAATGGCTTTGATCAATGGTGTATAACTTGGCCTTTGGCTAGTCCTCACCACCAGGACTCCTGGCATCACCACACAGGACTCTTGTGTTTGTTTCTTGAGTTGGCTCAGGCTCCCACAGCTGTTGTCCCTCCTTCCTTTCAGCTCCTTTTCTGGGTATCATCCATGGGAGCAGCATGGGCTTCTTCTGAGATATGGAAGAAGAAGAACCAACATTTTGAAGGAGATCTGTTCACCCATCTCCAGGCCACCCCTGCCCCAACTCCTCTTTCCATGTTAAAGACTTTTGCCTCCTCCACACTTTCCTACTCTTCTACCTTTTCTTCCCAGTCCCTAGACTGCTTTTCCTTATCTATTCATCCATCATCCACCTGTCCACCCATCATCCACCCATGCTTCCATCCATTATTCATCCATCCATACTTCTATCCATTATTCATCCATCCATCTATCATCTATCCATCATCCAGCCATACTTCCAGCCATCATCTATCCATCCATCCATCTATCTATCATCCATCTGTACTTCCATCCATCATCCATCCACCCATCCATCTATCATCCATCCACACTTGATGAACATCTAAGATGTACCAGGCTCAAGGTTTTGGTGCTGGAGATACTGAAAACAATTAAGACATGTCCTTGAGGACTTGAAGGATGGAGGGACGATGGACTAGAAACAACACACAGTCTTGGCTTTAATAAATTCTATGAAGGCAAAGGTTGGAAAACCAGAACAAGAAGGGAAAGCTCATCATAGGCTGTGTTTAGGGTTGCAGGACGCATAAGGCCAGAGTGAAGGAGGTCTTCATTAGGGGGATTATCCTGGGCAAGAGGGAGCGCTGATCTGCATGCAGTAGAAGGGGACCTTGGGTGCTGAGCTGGAGTTACAGAGAATGGAGGGAGCAGGATAAACAGTGTGGTGGTTTGAAAGAAAAATGGCCCCCAAAGGGAGTGGCACTACTAGGAAGCATGGCCTTGTTGGAGTAGGTGTGGTCTTGTTGGAGGAAGTGTGTCACTGTGGAGGTGGGCTTTGAGGGCTCATATATGCTTAAGCCACACCCAGTGTCTCAGACCACTTGCTGTTGCCTGCAAGCCAAGATGCAGGACACTTGACTCCTTCTCCAGCACCACGTCTGCCTGCCTGCCATCATGTCGCACCATGATGATAATGGACTAAACCTCTGAAAATGTAAGCCACCCCAATTAAATGTTTTCCTTTCTAAGAGTTGCTGTGGTCATGGTGTCTCTTCACAGCATAGAAACCCTAACTAAGTCAGAAGGCATCAATCTCTTCTGGATGGATGGACGACGGGTGAGTGCCGGTAGCAGCCCCACAGGCCTCCTCACGTGACTTTTAGCTGTGTCGGTGCTGGGGTACTGAGTGCAGTACTGGTTTCTTATTTGTTCATGGAGGACAAAGAAGGCTGATGAATCACTTGGGGGACATGAAGGGCCCAATGAAGCACCAGATGGTGAAAGAGGAATCAGGGCGGCCTTTGGTAACCCTGTTTCCTTCCTTAGAATCAGAGGAGTAACACACACACACACACACACACACACACACACACACACACCCTACCACCACCATCAACAACAACAACAACCACAAAACAAAACAAAACAAAACCTGAAAAGTTCGATATCATATGTTGGCAAAGGAACTGGAAAACTCCTGCCTTAAGTACTGAGGTAAGAAATCAATTGAGGGTTAGTCCCTTAAACTTAAAATGTGTATGACCAGGAATCGGGCTTTTCAGAATCTCCCCTGAGAGATGAGTGTAGACCAGGCACATGACTGTGGAGGACTAGTCAAAAACCATAAAGGAATAACCTAATTCCCAACCGGGGATTGCTTAGAAAACTGATTGTAGGTACTGTGGGTTCCAGAGACCAAAGGGGATCTCACTGCGCCACCAAGTAAAGATCTCCTGGGCCTGTGGTAAAGATGCTCAAGGCTCATCAGCACAGCATACACATTATGATACAAATGATACAAGAAACAGAGACAGCCAAAGACAGCTGCAGAAACTTTAAAAAATACTTATTTTTATTTTATGGGTGTGAGTGTCTTGTCTCTATGTGTATGTGCACCACATGCCTGAAGTACCCCTGGAGTCTACAATGGGGTGTTGGGTCCCCTGGATACAGTTACAGGTGGTTATGGAGCCGCCATGTGGGTGCTGAATTGAACCGAAGACTTCTGCAAGAGCAGCCAGTGCTCTTAACTGCTGAGCCATCCCTCCAGCCTCGAAAGCAGGCTGCACACTTCTAAATGCACACATACCGTCACACACACAGAACGGTGAAAGGTCTTGAGGAAGAAGCATGTAAAGTATTATCATGGTCACTCATGGGAGGGAAATGGTCATTGGCAGATGGTCTCAGTGGTGGTTATGGTTGATGATAGCTTTATGAATTCTGTTTGAACATTTCACCATGAGGCTGTTCTACATTACTTGTATAATTAAAAAAATTAAAGAGTTGGGGGTATGGCTTAGTGGTAGAGCACTACTTGCCTAGTATTTATGAGATCCTGGGTTTCAGCTCTAATACCACAAACACATAAAAGTTAAAACTGATGGCCGGGCGGTGGTGGCGCACGCCTTTAATCCCAGCACTCGGGAGGCAGAGCCAGGCGGATCTCTGTGAGTTCGAGGCCAGCCTGGGCTACCAAGTGAGCTCCAGGAAAGGCGCAAAGCTACACAGAGAAACCCTGTCTCAAAAAACAAAAAAAAAAAAAAAAAAAAAAAAAAAAAAAAAAAAAAAAAGTTAAAACTGAAATTAATATATAATAATTGTGTATAACTAATGTACCTGTACTAGTGTATACATTCATCGTAAACTCTTTGAAGATGGAGCTATCCAGCTGGGTGTGGTGGTGTATGCCTTTAATCCCAGTACTCGGGAGGCAGAGGCAGGCAGATTTTTATGAGTTCGAGGCCAGCCTGGTCTATATAGTAAATTCCAAGATAGCAAGGACTGCTGCACAGTGAAATCCCGTCTTGGAAATGAGAGGGTGGTGGTGGTGGTGGTGGTGGGAATGATCATCAAAGGATCATCATAGGCTGTGTTTAAGCCAGGGCCTGCAGGATGCACTTGGTAGGTAGAGGCAGGAGGGTCAGGAGTTCAAGGTCATTCACAGCTACACAGCCAGCAGGAGGCCAGCCAGGGCTACATGAGATCTGTCACAAAACAAAACAAGACACAAAACCAAACACAAGAACCTCAGTCCTACACCCCTGATAAAACCACTATGCAAGTCTTACTACATTCCTTTCTTCCTTCCTTCCTTCCTTCCTTCCTTCCTTCCTTCCTTCCTTCCTTCCTTCCTTCCTTTCTTTCTTTCTCTTCCTTCCTTCCTTTCTTTTTTTCTTTCTTTCTTTCTTTTTTGGTATGCCTAAGATGTAAAAATTGACTGAAACGCACTGTTTTTCTTACAGTTTCTCATGAGTATCTTTCCATGTCATTATTATGTTTATTTTTATTACCTTTCTTTCTTTCTTTCTTTCTTTCTTTCTTTCTTTCTTTCTTTCTTTCTTTCTTTCTTTCTTTCTTCCTTCCTTCCTTCCTTCCTTTCTTTCCTTTCTTTCTTTCTTTTTTTCTTTCCTCCCTCCCTCCCTCCCTCCCTCCCTCCCTCCCTCCCTCCCTCCCTCCCTCCCTTCCTTCCTCTCTGTGCGGGTGCATGCATGTGTGTGCATGTGCACTCATGATTGGAGGTCAGAGGACAACTTGCAGGAGCCAGTCCTCTCATTCTACCATGGGGGGCCCCCCCGAGGGTGGAACTCTCCGAGCTGAGCCATCTCGCCAGCCCTTAATTATTCCCTCAATGGCTCCATTGTGTTATACCTCTTGGACTTACCTCTTGGATTTAATCACTGCATATTGAAATTCTCTGAGACTTATAGCTGAGGCATAGCTCGTTTCTAATTTTTCTTATTATATAACCCTGTAAGCACATCTTTACATCTTTGTCTCACTACTTAAGAATGTTTTATTAGGAGTCTGTGCTGGGCTAAAGCAAGTTGAAGGTTTCTGATGACCCATGTCTAGTTGTTTTGCACAAATGGGAAGCTCTTTGCAGACTGAACAGGGCAGGATGTTCTCATATACCCCCTTTGCCTCAGGCTCTTCTGGAAGACCTTCTATCCACAGGGAGGAACCATTTCTAAGAACACTAGCAGTGTCTCCCTTGTGGGAGGATCTCAGAGGAAGAAGAGCTGAAACTCTGTTTGCAGTTGGGTATACTGGTCCATGCATGTCCTCCCAGCCTTGGGGCAGGAAGTTTGTGAGTTCAAAGCCTGTCTGGACTACATAGTGAGTTCCAGACTAGCCAGGAAATATAGTGAGACCTTGCCTCTAAATAAAATTTAAGGGATGGGAGTGTGGTTCACTAGAAGATCGCTTCCCTAGCATGTGCCAGACCTTAGGTCTGATTCTCATTGTTTTGAGGGTGGAGGTGAGAGGAGGGAGGGGTAAGGGGTGCTTGTTTGCATTAGTCCTTAGAGGCAGAGCTGCTCAGGTGGCCCCTCATCCCCAGCCCTCCAAGTAACCTTTTGAGGGTCCTTCAAGAACTGGATTGGAGGTTCCAGAGCAGCAGAACAAACCATGGAACCAGCATCAAGGTTAACCTCGATGTTGGCTATAAATGTCAGAACCTCTAGGTAAATCTCCAAAGACTTTGCCCTCAGTGAATCGGTCAGTGACCTTCTCTAGAGGACCCACCTGGTTGCAGTATGGATTTGACACAACCTCCAAGGTACTGGACATTCCTGAGAGATGGAGGTGAAGTCAGGGGAGAAGAAGAAGAATCATAAAGAATCCAGCACAGTGTCTAGAGTTGCCTGGCACTAGATCAGCCCTGCTCCAGAGTTCGGAGTTTGGAGTAGCATAAGGCCGACGGCAGGCCCGAGCAGCTCCTCCAGAGGATTCTCCCCTCTCCTTGTATGCTCTCTCCATCTTGCTCTCTTCCCTTCCAGTTCCTTCCTTTCCCTTCTTTTTTCTTTGAGGCAGTGTCTTGTGTAGCTCAGTGGTCTCAAAGTCACTGTGCAATTGAGGATGACCTTGAATATCTCATCCTCCTGCTTGTAGTTCCTGGGATTACAGGCATGCACCACCATGCCTAGTTTATTCTGTGCTAGGAATCAAACCAAGGACTTTGTGTGTACCAGGCGGGCATTCCTTACCCACTGAGGGAAGTCCCCAGACCCCTAATATGTTTTCTGCTAACACTAGAATCTATTGAATGTAATAAAACCTTGAGGGAGTCAGGCCTCTCCTTCCTTCATGTGGATCCTGGGGATCGAACTTAGGTCATTAGACTTGGCTGCAAGCACCTTTATTTGCTAAACTATTTCTCTAGCCCCTATCCATTGATTTTTAGTTTTCATTTTATATACTTTTCATTCCCTGAGGTTCTGTTTGGTTCATGGCCATATTAAAGTTTTTTGCTCTGTGTTCAGTTTGATTTGGTGACTTAATTCTTTAAATGGAATATAACTTGAGAAAATGCTCTACTATTTGGTGACATTTTGCCACGAGAATAAAAGAAATGAGCAGCATCGTTCCTGGCGGAAGACAGTGTTGAATGCCTAGGGGTTGGACTGGCCTCGGCAAAGGGCAGAGGCCAGTTTTGGCAACAGAGAGATAACAGTGTATGGCCACACAGAGTGGGGATGAGGAGGCAGCAGGTATGAGCTGTCTCTTCTGGATGCTTCTTCCCTGCCAGAAAATAGAACGGCGGAGGTCATGGTGAAGTACGGGAAAGAGGCTGTGAGTTGTGAGAGTGGTGGTGGTCCTTGGTCACTTTGGAGTGCGGAGGGTTTGGGGATGTGGTGGTCTTGCCTGGAGTCAGCAAGGCCCAGAAGAGACTTTGAGGCGGAGAACCAGGAGAGGAATCCCAGCATGACTGCAGCTTCGTGAGCACAGGTTAGACCAGTCCATTCCCTGCTTGTTTCTCCAGCTCCAAATCCTCTGTAAGACATTCCGTGTCCTCGAGGATCCCAGCTCTCAGGGTCCTCAATTCTGCCCCCTCCACCCCGCAGCCGAGAGCACACTGCGGTTCCCTCTGCCTCTCTGACATGGCTCTTGCAGTTCCCTCAGCCTGGAACATGCTTCTCACTACGCACCCCACACTGAGCTAACCTCCAGGTCTGTTTCACGTCCGAAGTCTGTTCTCACCTGTCACAGCCCCCATGTGATGTCAGTCACTTCCTACTTCTCCTCCTCTGGCAGGTGAGGGCTCATCAGGGCGCAGACTGCCCTGTCCTCCTGGTAGCCCAGTGCCATGCACCAAGCAGGTGTAGAGACAAGATCCTTTATGAGGACTCTACAAATGACTTCTAGATAGCTAGGCCAGGCCAGTGGCTGATACCCAGAGGGCTGATCTTGGAGTCACTGGCCTGAGGGAAGAGACATAGACAGTGGCCAGGAAGGTGGCCAAGAATTTAGGTCAATTGAAAGCAGGCCGCTTTCCCAGGAGGAGCTGAGAGGGAGGAGAGCACACCTTGCTCAGGCTGCATGGTAAGCCCAGAGACTACCAGCAGCCTCCAGGGTGACCCTGTGCTGTGACCCAGGCCTACGTGGTGGGGTGGTCGTTGGGTGACATGGCCATCTGGGAGGGGGATGCTGGAAGCTGTGAAGTGCAGATTTGGGGGGACTTCTCTGGGAATCCTAGGTTCTCGGTTTCATTTCTTTTTGCTGAGGTAAAATGCCCTGACAAAGGCAGCTTAGGGGGGCTCACCCCTCCAGGTTCCGGTCCATCACTGCAGGGAGGTCCAGGCAGCGAGAACCTGAAGATGCTGGTCACATGACATCCACAGTCAGGAACAGAGGGAGAGCAAGTGCATGCTTGTGCTCAGTTCTCTCTTTCTTTATACAGGCCAGGACTCAAGCCTAGGGAGTGGCGTCGCCCACTTTTAGGCTAGGTCTTTCCACATCCATGGACATAACCAATATAACTTCCCATAGACATAGCCCCAAGTCAGCTTTGATAAAAGCAGGCTGGAGCTGTGGAATTCCAGGTAGGCTCCAGCTCAGGGGCTGGGGCTGGGCAATACTCGATTGAAAAGGGACAGAAAGGTGTTGAGCACAGATAAAACCTGGAGGGAAACTCTCCAGGTCAAACATAGGGAAAGTACACAGAGGTATGAACAAGGGATGCCTCATTTGGGAATCAGAGCCATTGAATGCTGTACCCACAAGTCTAAGATCACCTTGGGGTCAGTCCCGGTAGCCCCAGTGTGGATGTGACGCTGGCAGAGCCTGTGGTGACAGAGTAGAATCTTTGGTATCCTGAGCTCTAACCAAGATGGCCGAGTGTGTCTGACCAGCCTCAGGGTGCCTGTTGGCCTCTGCTGGGCTCAGCTTGATTGCTTAGTGACAGAGCACGGCTGTCGTTACTACAATCCTGCTCAGGGCTGACTGTGTTAACAAGCCCTGTGGGATCAACAATGGGCAAGGGCTTGCTGTGTAGGTATGAGGAACTGAGTCCAGATTCCTAGACCCTACCTAAAGCCAGATGTGGGAAGACAGTCACATTTGGAACATCAGCACATGCCTACGACGAGATGGGAGGTGAAGATGGGAATTTGTGGAAGCTCATGGGGCAGCTAGCCTGGCGTATGGAGCAGGGAACAAGAGATCCTGTCTCAAACAAGGTGAAAGGTCAGAACTGGCATGAAGCTGACCTCTGACCTCCACATGCACACCTACACTCATGCACATATATACATAAACATACATAAAGATTTTTGGTTTTGTTTTTCAAGACAGGGTTACTCTATATAATAGCCCTGGTTGTCCTGGGACACTCTCTCTCTCTCTCTCTCTCTCTCTCTCTCTCTCTCTCTCTCTCTCTCTCTCATACACACACACACACACACACACACACACACACACACACACACACAAAATCATAATGATGGACAGAGCTACTGAGATCATTATGTCCTGAGGCTTCAGACATCCTTGAACAACATCGACAAACTAATAATTAAAATCACAGAGAGAGTGAGTCAAGGGCCTGAAAGGTACCATAGGCCTGGTGGAGAGGGACAACTCTGTATGGCCCCAGCTGCCTCTTCCAGGTGGCTTCATGAGGATCACTACACCCAGACAGAAGGGTCAGGCTGTTGGGAATTTGAGGTCCCGAGTGAGAGGATGCTTGCTGATGCTCGACCTCATCTAAAAATGGGGACAATGACACTCTATACACCGACATATGGGCCAAGCCAGAACACTCTCTTGTCTGATTACAGCACCTCATCTCTTACCTGGAGGGTGTCTCAGATCTTGACCCCGACTGTGACAGTCACTTCCCACCAACCAGGAAATTCTTGATGAAGGGATTATAGTTTGGCTGCAGGAGGCTACATCTGGTCCTTACACACATTTAAAAAATTTATGTGTAGGGCCGGGCGTTGGTGGCGCACGCCTTTAATCCCAGCACTCGGGAGGCAGAGCCAGGCGGATCTCTGTGAGTTCGAGGCCAGCCTGGGCTACCAAGTGAGCTCCAGGAAAGGCGCAAAGCTACACAGAGAAACCCTGTCTCGAAAAACCAAAAAAAAAAAAAAATTTATGTGTATGAGTGTTTTGCCTATATGTACGTATGTATACCATATGCAAGCCAGGTGCCTGCTGAGGCCAGAGGAGGCCATTGGCTGCCCTGGAACTGGACCGGATAGTTGTGGGCCACCATGTGGGTGCTGGGAATCGAACCTGGGTCCTCTGTAGGAGCAGTAAGTGCTTTTAACCTCTGAGCCATCGCTCCAACTCCGTTCCATGTGTTTGATCGAAAGTTACAGTAAAAATTTACAAAACAGCTTGTGGGATTTTCGCAAGTAGGACTTTATTTTAACACCACCACCACCACCACCACCCCCGCCACCGCCCCCCGCCCCTGGCCCTGATTGCTGGGCTTTGTCTGGCTTGAGTGTGCCCTGCTCTTGTGCACACTGTCACAACCACTGTGAGTTCTTATGTGTGACTCCCTGTTGTGCTCAGAACACAGTTTCCTTACAACCATTCACACCTTTGGATCTTACAACGCCCCCCACCCCCATCTTCTGAGATGCTTCTTGAGTCTTGGGAGGAAGGGGTGTTACATAAATGTCCCATTTACGGCTGGGCATTCCATAGTTTCTTACTCTCTACCCCTTGACCAGTTGTGGGTCTCAGTGTTAATCGCCATCCCCTGCTTAAGAAGTTTCTCTGATGCGGGTTGAGACATGCAGTGAGCTCCGGACATAACTGTAAGCCATCAGGAGCTGGCTTCTTCTGGAACTTCGTTCCCTGCCAGCAGAGTAGATAGGCTGCCCTTCCAGACTGTCCTGAGCGCTGCGTCTTAGGGGTGAACCAAGGCTTACATTGTTATCTGTTGTTGGGCGCTTCGTGGCTCTTCCCATCTGTTTTGAGTCTGGCTGGTGGGTGGGGGCAGGTGTGGACCGAGTTAGCCTCTGAAGTGTCTGCAGTTACAAAACTGCCATCGGGGAGGTCACCAGGCTGACTCAGGGACTTCTGGATGTTGAGTGATTTCCAAGTTTGTGCTGAGGACAGCAGGAGACCTATCTGTCATTGAAGCCCGGGTAAACTCAGGGCATCACTCTTCTTCTTGGTTCTGACAGGGCTGGGGCCACAGGAATAGGGCTTCTGATTCACCCTCTTTTCTGGTCCTGTGGCTGGGACCATCGCTGCAGCAGTATTTGTACCACAAAGCCACTGGACCTGCCTTGCGTTCCTCTGAGGGCTTTCCCTGAGGCATGGTGTAACTGGGGGAGGTTAAATGTGCATGTACCCGGCTGCCTTCCACCTGGAAGAAAGGCAACCTGCAGAAAAGTAAGGAGGGGCCCCCACAGCGAGGACACCTCACTCTCCCATCCCTGTAGACTGGATCCTTTGGAGTCTTCCTGGCAAAAGCCCACTAGTTGCACCCCTCCAGGGGGCAGCAAAGGAGGAAGACTGTCTTCCCTTCGCAGCACGCTATTCGTGCAGCACCCGCCTCCACTTTTGGACCTTGGCTCTCTGGTTCTCCAAAATGAGGACCTTCTCCTGGTTGCCTAGCTTCTCCTCTCCCACCGTCAGTTTCTCCATCCTTAAAATGGGCATGAAGGCCCTGCCCTTAAATTCATTAGGGGAGAATGATGCCTGGCAGGTGCTGAGTACTGCTAAGCTCACTGCTGCTGGAGCTGATGTGAGCAGGGCATGATGAGGTCGGATGAGACGCTGCCCATGTAACAGACAGAGGGGCTCAGTGCCTACCTTCTCCTCGGGCTGGGGTCCATCTCTGTGGACTGTGCTGCCTTTAATTGACAATGATACTGGGGAAGGAAACATCACCTCTCCTGAGAGGGCTGCAGGCTTTCTAGTGACCTGGATGTGGCTCTGACTCCACGCTCCTCTGCCATCTCCCAGAGACAATGCACAGTATCAGAAAGACAGAGAGACAGAGAGATAGAGAGACAGAGACAGAGCTCTCACCTCAACCCCTGAGGCAGCATTGCATTCTTATTCTGTTTTGTTTTGTTTTAATTTAGTGTGTGTGTGTACATGCTCCTGTGGGTGTGAACACACGTACACATGTAGTTAGAGGCTGGAAGTCACTGTAGGATGCCTTCCTTGATTCCTCTTCATCTTATTATTACTATTATTTGGGTAAATCTTTTTGTGTGTAGGAGGGGTTTGCCTGCATGTATGTCTGAGTACCATGTGTGTACCTGTTTCCACAGATGCTAGGAGAGGGGGTGTCAGATATCTTGGGACTGGAGTCACAGATGGTTGTGAACCTCCATGTGGGTGCTGGAAGCTGAACCCAGATCCTCTGCAGGAACAGCAAGTTCTCTTAGCTACTGGTCCATCCCTCCAGCCCTTTCACCTTAATTTTTGACCCAGGGAATCAGAAGCTCAGAGAACCTGGCCAGCTTGGCTAGGCTGGCTGACAGTGAACTCTGGAGATTTGTCTGTATGTCCCCAACCCCCGTTTTGCTGTTCTGGGGTTGCAGATGTGTGCTTTAGTGCCTGGCTTTTACGTAGGTGATGGGGTTCTCACGCTGTGTGACAGGTACTCTACCAATGGAGCCACCCCCTCAGCCCCTGTTCCTACTTAATTGCTGGGAAAACTGAGGCTCCAAGAGGCCCAGTATTCCTGCCCCAACCCCTACCAAGGGAAGAACTACCTCAATAAGTACTAGGCTTCAAATGAGTTAGCACACAGCCAAGAGAGGGACTTGTGTCCTCCAGACAGGACTTCTGGGGTGCTAGGAAGAATCTGGAAAAGGAAAGGCCAATGCTGGCGTGATGGGCTGTCTTCATCTTCCCGAAGGAGCTGTGGGTCAGATGGAGGTATGAGAGATGAGGGGGGCAGTGTGCTAATGGTCACATGACAGAGAGGGCTGGCTATGCCACAGGGAGAGCCGCGGGAGGCAGCTACACTGGTTCAGGACTTCCATCTATACTCCCACATGCTGCTGCTTTGGTGTACAATCGAATGGCGGGCTTAGAAAGCTGTCTGTCAATGTCTGTTAGCACTGAACTTGCTTGCATCCATTGCAGCCCTGATCCATCTCTGGGCTGTACCCAAGATGGACAAGTTCCTAACTTTACCGAAAGCATCTTTGAGAGGGTCTGTAGCGGCTTTCAGCACCTCCAAGCTGAGGAAGAACCCAGGTGCCCACCTGCAGCAGGATGGAATGAATCCACCTTGATGTGTCTATACCAAGTGACACCACACAGCAGAGGAACTAAATGCTGCCGTATGAACACTGTGTGGGCGAAGCTCACGTACAGGCTGAGAGAAATAAGCCGAGGACATCCTGCACCAGAACATGCAGTTCTAGAATGGACTGGAAAGGAATCGAGGGTGAGAAAAGTCCTCACAGCTTTGGGAGCGGGAGACTGAAAGGGAACAAGAGGGAGCTCCCCAACGTGTGGGATGTGGTCTGGTGAATAAATGCCCACTTACAAATTCATTGAGCTGCACACTTGGGACCTGCGTGTTTACTAAATGTAAATTATACATACTCTGGGCAGAGTCAAAATAAGAAGCAAGGTGGACTCAAGAACGAAGTCAGGAGCCAGCCAGCCAGAAAGGAGGAGGGGGCCACATGTGCAAAGGCCCAGGCAGCTGGAGTACACGATGGTGCCGCCTCTGGGCTCTGGATTCATTGATGGTGCCACTATCCCTTGCTTTTTTTTTTTTTTTTTTTTTTTTTTTTTTTTTTTTTGTGAGACAAGATTTCTCTGTGTAGCCCTGGCTGTTCTGGAACTTGTTCTGTAGACCAGGCTGGCCTCAAACTCAGAGATCTGACTGCCTCTGCCTCCTGAAAGCCGGGATTAAAGGTGTGAGCCACCATGCCTGGCTCATCCCTTGCTTCTATCTGCCTTTTCCTACTCATGTGAAGGTTTCTGAAAACACAACTCATTCCTTCACTCCCCTTTAAGATGCCAGGGGAGGGGCTATTGAGATAGCTTCACCAGTAAGGGTGCCTGCCACCACCTAAGGACCCACACTCCCACAAGTTGTCCTTTGACCTACATATGTGAGCAGTGTGCCCACTTCCGGTCCCTATACACACTAAATAAAAATGGAAAAAGGGAAACAAAAGGTGCTATGGGAGGGGATATAGGCAGAGCAGGAGGAGCTTGGTGGGGAGGTTGGAACTGGATTCAAAGCTGAGCTGTGCTGTGCACTGTGCCTTTGGCTGAGTCCTTTCCTCCCATGAGCCTCTGCTTCTCCATCTGTAGGAAGAGTATTTGATAGACGGTGTTTTCATGAGAGGGGCAGGTGGGGAAAGGACACATTCAACAGATACCTGTCCTGTTTGGGGAGCGAGTGTACCCCTGTATGAATGAGTATTCACGACATGAGCATGGCCATGTTAAGGACACCAATGCTCCAGACCACTTTTTCCTCAGAATGACTTCATCCTGAGACTGCTCTCTACAGAGACCCCACTGACATTAGCTAACATCCCCCTGCCTCTGCCATCTATATATAATAAACACAATGAATTTCCCAAATGATGCTGTATCTCCATGAGAGTTCACAGCCCACCCAATCCCAGCTTTCCTGCATGTGTGTCTATCATTTCTTCATTCTCTATCATCTGAGTGAGGTCAGTCTGCAGGAGACGTGGATAGAGGCCAATTGCAAGGCCCTCGGTCCTGTGGCTCTCTGTGGAGTGATCCAGGTTGGTCTCCTGTCTGCCTGGCACAGAGTTCATTACCACACAGGACGGGGTAGGAAGAGCTGGCTCATGACAGCACGTCACAGCAACCCTATAAACCCTCACCAGCCCACTTCACAGAGGGAAAACTGAGGCATAGGGAGGTTGAATAACTTGACCAAGTTAATCATTTGTAGTCCCTGAGTCTGGGTCCCCTCTTCCCAACAACCCTACATAGACAGTGGCACCCAGGCTAGCATCCTCAATGGGGAAGGCGCCGGAAGCCACCAGGGGCTCCCTCAAGACTGCTGACCAAGATCTGTGCTGTCAGGGCAGCCAGCAGGACACTCTGGCGCCCTGAATTTAGTGAGATCCACACCCTTTTCGAGGAAGGTGAACACACCCAGAATAATCGTGGAGCCAACAGACAGCTGAGGCCTTATGTAGCCTGGAGGTCCCAGGAAAGATGAGGTTCTGCAACGTGCCGCTGAGCCCAGGTGAGCTCTAGTCACCATTTCTGCCAAGGTTTTTTTTTTTTTTTTTTTTTTTTGGCTGCTGTTGTCATTATTGTTTCTTTGGGGGAAGGGGGAGCCGTGGGACATCTCAAGGACAAAGCCTGTGCAAGTTAGGGATGAGTTTTCATCTGGCACAGTGAGGACTCCTAGCCACTCCCTCCCTTGGTGCCATGATGGTTTACTGCCCTTTTTCATTTCACTGGAGAAGAAGCCTGATTGGAATGTTCTGGAAACTGAAGCTTGAAGGGATGGGAGGCAGGGGAGGGGGAACCTCTTCTGCCCGGCGGCAGGCTGAACTTAGGCCCTGGCAGGGGTGCTGGGTAGAGTTGTAGGAGATGCTGCTCAGTGCATGATGGGCACTGAGAACTCTGTTTGCTTAAGCAAAGCAACCCCAAGTAGGTGCCAAATGATGGTGATACTGGCTGTCATTGCTGACAGCCAGGAACTGTGGCTTCAGAAGCACCCAGCTCTGCCTGGGCTGGAGGGTAGGCCAATTAATCTTGGGTTTAGGTACTGAATGTCTGCATCAAGGGAAACCCCTAAGTCCTGGGCAAACCGGAAGGCTGTTTGTTGGTCCCCTAGGTGGTGGGCTATTTGGTATTTCTCCCTCTCACTTTATGTACAAAGAGCAGGACATGTGGCTCACTGATGGTATCACTCTGTGGTGAATAAGCAGCATCCCAGCTCTCTCGTTTGCAGGTACCACCACTGTACAGCTCTGTTGGAGGACTTCAATGTCAAGTGTCACTTCTGTGGTCCTCTTCAGATCCGGCCGCTGTTCAGCAATCTCCTCCTTCTCACCCTGCCATTGACTCAGGAGGGTCTAGTGTCCCCAGCAGGTCCCCCTCAGCACCCTCCTCAGCTTCCACTGCAGGACTGGATCCAAGCAGGGGTCCATCCAGGGTCATGGGAGGCCCGAGACCCTCAGGACAGGGCTGTCCCTCCCCAAGAGAGCTTTATACCCAGCTAGAGCAACTTGGCAGGACAGAGCTTTTCTGGAAAAGCTTGTATGAGCTTCTTCAGAGATATGGCTCCTTAACCCTTTCTGTGCCATGGGCTTCTCAGACATTCTTTATAAGAATGCATTATGAGGCTGCATATGGTGATCTTTAATACCAGCACTCCATATACAGAACAGATGGATCTCTGGGAGTTCAATAGAGACTAACCTGGGCTGCATAGAGAGACCCAGCTGCCTCAACAAACAAGCAAAACAGTGCATTATGATGTGGCTGTCAGAAGAGGGCTTTCCTACCCAGTAGAAGACCTTGATGCATAACCCATGTGTGATGTCCTATACTTGTAATCTTAGCACTTGGGAGGTGGACGCAGGAAAATCAGAAGTTCAAGGCCAGCCTGGGCTACATTATATTCTGTCTCGAAAATGAACAAACAAAAACCGTATCATTTTGTTTTGCATTCTGACAAAATTTATGCAACGAAAAGAGTTTAAAATGCAAGTCACCAAAGTCTTCAAAAAGCAAATTCATGGCATCGTGATATATTTATTTCTTTATCAGCACACTAACTAATGGGGCTTGAGAGATGGCTCAGTGGGTGAAACCCTGCTGCACAAGTGTGAGGTCCTGAATTCAGATCCCTGGGATTCATATAAGACTGGATGCAGTGGCAAGCATCTGTAATTCCAGATTCCTGCCACGAGAGAGGAGGAGACAGGAGGGTCACCAGGGCCAGCTAGAACCCCTAGGGTCAGCTAGCCTGGCATACAGAGCATCATAGAGATCTTGTCTCAAGTAAGGCAGAAGGCGGGGACCAACATCTGAAGTTGTGGTATGTGTGTGCTTGCACACCACACACACACAAACACACACACACACACACACACACACACACACACACACACAATTTTTTTAAAATGAGGTTTAGGATTGAGGATGCAGCTTGCCTAGCAACTGAGATGCTCTGAGTTCCATTCCAAACACTACAAAAACCAAGCAAACAGATATAGCAGTAAGCCCAAGACGACTTTCAGAATGTTGGTAGCTCAGGTCTCAGGATATTTACAGCACCGATCATATGGGTGTATCTGATTTCTGTGGGCGACAGAATCACAAGGATTTCATTCAGATTCAAAGGAAATGCTGACTAGCATTCAAAAGACCAGCGACCATGAAAAGTGGAACTTAGGCCCATCCCAGTGTCACAGCCCCTCAGAGTTCTATTCTCAGTCCACGTGGGAGCCAAGAGCCCCCCACTTCAAGGCAAAGGGTTCCTGATTCTTCGGGGTGGATAAGGAAAACATTGAAGGCTATGAGATCTAAGAGTTCAGAACAGTGGCCAGGTAGGGTTGGGTTCAGAGGAGAAAGACTGCCAGAAGGGACCGTCAGAGCTCAGAGGTGTGTCCATCTCAGGGAGCAAGGAGCTGGGAGTGAGGGAAGGCAACGTGACTAACCCTGAAACACAGCAGTAACATCAGAGGCACAGCACCACCCTAGGGCAAGCTACTGTCTTCTGTCACAAAGAACACCAAGGCATTGTCCCCGTAAGACGGGGTACCTACCCACAAGCTCACACAAACAGGTAAGACAAATACACAAGTTAGTAACAAGACAGCAGGGCAGCGAAAAGAAAAAAAAATGTGGCTGGACAGATCTAGAACATACCACATATCTGGTTAAGAGCTGGCGATGTAAGCCACAGGCATTCAAGGGTGGGGTCCCTTTATGAAGTTTGTGGTGAGGACCAAAGGCCAGCAGCTTGGAAGGCTGCTTAGAGCATGCTTTGAGACGGTGGTGACTGCTCAGGTCTCAGTGACCTTCTCTATAAAGTGAGGATAATACTTAAGTAGGCACCTGCTGTATGCTAATGCTTGCAGTGGGTGCAGGAGACGCTTGGAAATTGCAGGAGACACTGGGCGGTGGATGTGAAGACATCTGGATGAATGAATGAATGAATGAATGAATGAATGAATGAATGAATAGATGAATGGATGGATGGATGGATGGATGGATGGATAAGTACATTCTCTAAATACTTGCTTCTCCACATTGCAGCAAGGGAGTTGGGAGAATAGACGAATAGACCCCCCAGTTGTGGGCTCTGCTACATCATCGCAGCCTGTGAGAATGTGGTGGTGGGAGGTGGTTAGTCAGGGCTTAGGACTGGCATGCTGGGAGGCTCATCAGTTGCTCTTCCCCCTCTCACCTGGCGTCCCTGAATCTCGTTTTGCCTGTGGACCAGCGGGCTCCAAGCCTGCGGGTAGAGGCGGGTGAGGAGCCCTGGATCTGCCTAATGGGGGACGGGAGGGCGACCTAGGCCGCCGGAGGCTGGAGTTGGCATGCATGTATCTTCGCACGCTATGGTTGCCAGACCTTTGCAGGCCACAGTCACTCGCAGGCGTGAGAATCTAGGGCAGGGAAATTTGGGGCGCGGAGGGAGGGCGGGCGGGAAGTCAAGCCCCTTGGCAGACTTGGTGGGAGAGGGCTCCCCCGGAGGGGAAATGAGCGGATCCAGATCGCCCGCCTCTTTAAGAGGCTGCTGCTCCCGGCTCTGCCGCGCTCCCCGCTGCAGTCTCGTATGCAGACTGCATTAGATTTACCTGAACCCCGCGAGGCCTGCAGCGCCGCACGCAGGCGAGGGCTTTCCGGGCCATTGCTGGGCGGAGCCTGAGCTGCAGCAGTCGCCTGGCGCCTCGCAGACAAGTGGCGCAGCTTGTGGGTGGGCGGAGTTCAAGGGGTTGTGGGCGTGGCCGGGGCTGCAGGGCCTGGGAGCAGCGTCTCAGCGGGTGAAATCGCTGCATTGGGTGGAGGGGGCGTGGTCTATGCCCGCAGAGGGCGGTCCAGGCAAGGGGGCAGGGCCTCCGCCTATAGAGGGCGGGCCAGGGAGGGGCGTGGCCTTTGCCTGCAGAGGTCTGCCAGGCAGGGGGTGTGGTCTGTGTCTGCAGAGGGCGGGCCCTGGGGGCGTGGTCTGTGCCTGCAGAGGGCGGGGCCCGTCGCAGAGGGGGCAGCGCCGGCCGAGAGTCCTCTGCGCGCCGCTACTGCGGCCGGTCCACAGCAGCTCTGACAGTCGCGGCGCAGGCACCGAGCCCCTCGCCAGCCCCACGCAGTCACAGCGACCTCCGGCTCGTCCCGCTCTCTCTTCCGGCGCTGCGGAGCTGCATCTGGCGTGTACCTGGCACCACCCCGGCCGCGCTGGAGCCCGCGCCCGCCCTGGCCCGGCCACGCCGGGAACCCGGCCCCGAGCTGGAGCCCCATCTGGAGCCACGGGCCCGGGGCCCTGAGCCGCGCAGCCGGCGCATGGTCAACTCGCTGCTGTTCGGGGAGATGGCCTTGGCTTTCGGCTGCCCGCCGGGGGGCGGAGGCTGTGCAGGCGGTGGCGGTGGTGGTGGGGCCGGGCCGGGGCCCTCGCCTGTAACGGCGGCACTGCGGGACGATCTGGGCTCCAACATCCACCTCCTCAAGGGGCTCAACGTGCGCTTCCGCTGCTTCTTGGCCAAAGTGCACGAGCTGGAGCGGCGCAACCGGCTCCTGGAGAAGCAGCTGGAGCAGCAGCAAAGCGAGCGCGAGCGGCGGCTGCGCTACAAGACCTTCTCCCGCGAGCAGGCCGTGCAGACCGGGCCCGAACTGCTGCGGCCGCCGGCTGCGGGCGGCGGGCAGGCCCTCGGCGCGGCCACCGGCGTCAACGCCAACGCGGTGGCCCTGGGCGGCCTGCCCCCCGGCGGCGGCTCGCACCCGCAGCACTACGGTCGCCTGCCCGGGACCATATGGAGCTACACGCAGGTGCGGCGCACGGGCGGCGGCGGCGTGGAGACAGTGCAGGGCCCCGGCGTGTCGTGGGTACACCCGGACGGCGTGGGTGTGCAGATAGACACCATCACGCCAGAGATCCGCGCACTCTACAACGTGCTGGCCAAGGTGAAGCGCGAGCGTGACGAGTACAAACGGAGGTGAGTGGATGCGCCCCTCCTCCGTCGCTCCTGGGATGGGACAGCAGGGCCTGGCAGGTGGGCTACGAGCTGCGGGGAGGATTCGCATGAACGCAGGGCCTTGCGCAGGATACCTGGGCGCCGACCCTCGGGGCCAGGCACATTGTTTCCCAGGGACGTAATAACCAGCGGACTTGTGGTGATCTCATTCTGTCCACATGACAATGCGGTGTGAGGCAGTCTTGTCCCCATATTGCAGACGAGGAAACTGAGGTGAAGAGGTACTAAGTGACTTGCCCAAGGCGCCTTGGCTAATCCGTGGTGAAAGTCAAGATTTGATCCATTGATGGGAGTCCTGGCTGGTGTGTCTCCCAGGCTAGGTATTTACCCAGAGATGTTGGTGGTATAGATTCCCTTCCCATAGCAGGTGTAAAGAAAAACTCTCAACTAGCACATTGTCATTTTTTTTTTTTTGTCCTTGAATTTAATGAGCTCATGTGAGAAGATGGATGGATCTGTCTGTCCCCAGGGCCCCAGGGTTGGATGTTTTGTTCCAGGTCTGTAAGGCCCAGATCCCTGGGCTGCAGAATCAGAACCAGCCACCGGCCTTTAAGAAAATTCATCCTTTTCTTCACATTCTTCCAAGTCTCCAAGATTATTGAGGTCCCCCAGGGGAGAGATGCCCATGGGTTAGACTATTGGGTGGACCCAGATCATGGGTCCAGCTGGAGGTCAGGGGCAGACTGCCTGCAAGATGGTCAGTGTGCTCCCTGAAGTCCAGATTCCCTGATTGCAATACTGGCACTGCTTTCTTCCTGCAGCCTGGCTAACAATACTGTCTGCTCAGCTTTCTGACACAGGGAGGGAGAGAGAAAGAGGGTCTGTGTGTGTGGTTCTCAGGTCTGCGTGGGGGAGGGGCCCTCTGGTCTTAGGCTCCTATCTCAGGAGTGTGTAACTCTGCTTTCCTGACTCTTAGGGGAGTGGGGCCATTCCTTCCGTTCCTACAGTCTCCCTGGAAGCTGGGCCTGGGTCTCCTTTCTTACCTGCTGCTGAATGTCTACTGACTGGGAAGAAGTCCGGGGCTAGCTCCCATCACCTGCAGGGGAGGGAGATTGTCAGGTACTTGGAAGCCTGTGCACTCCTCAGGGAAATGGAAATAGAAAACTCCAGCCAGTGCTCCAGGGTAGTGTGGGATGAGGCTCCTGTTGGAAGGTGTGAAATAATCAAGTAGATGTCATTACCTGTGATAAGCAGAGTGTAGACATGCCTGGAGTCCCTGTTGTACATGCAGGGCCTGGCTTACTGGGGGATGCTTTTCTCTCTGGCCTTAGGAATGTCCTGTGCTGTTCATAGTGGGGGCACCCTCTGCCCTTGGTGGTCATTCCCATCAGGGCGGTCTAGGGAAAGAGACGGTTGCCTTCGATGGTGAAACTGGAGGAGGAGGGTTGGGCTGGTCCTCCTGCCTGCCACCCTGGGCAGTGTAGCCATGACACAGGCTTGCGCTGTATTTGTTTAATTGTGTGTGTGCTTTTTGGCCCTGGCTGCTAAGGTGACGGAAAGACTGTGCCCAGGCTTAGAGGGAGATGGGCTGGCATTGAGCAATGAGCTGTTCAGGTTGCACCCAGGGTGTGGGGTGTGATGTCAGCTTCTGGCACTGTCCTGGAATGAGCCAGCCCTGCTGAGACAGGTGAGGTGTAGGCATCTTTCTTCCCGCCTTTCTGGGAGGCTCAGGTACACCTTCCTTTCTTTTCTTCATTGTCAGATGAATTGCAAAGACCTGTCTTCTCCGAAGTTGATTCAAAGCTTTGGAGTTTTCCAAAGTGAATATTCTGCCTTGCTCAGGCCTCGGTTTCCCTACCTGTCAAGCAAGGTGGTTGGCCAACAGCTGTGCTCCTTGAATCCCTGGGCTTCCTTGGTGATGCTTTGGGGAAAGCTCCTTGGGTAGTTAATAAAAATACAGCAAGGGCCTGTGAGATGGCTCAGCAGGTAGAGGTGCTTGCTGCCAAGCCTGACGACCATAGTTCAATCCCTGGGACCCACATGGTGAATGGAGAGAGCCTACTCCTGCAAATTGTTCTCTGACCTCCACACATTTGCACAGGCATGTATGCCCACACAGTACACACAGATACACATAAATAACTGTGTTAAAAACCCAAATACATCTAGCCGGGCGGTGATGGCGCAGGCTTTCAGTCCCAGCACTAAGGAGGCAGAGGCAGGCGGATCTCTGTGAATTCGAGGCCAGCCTGGTCTACAGAGAGAGATCCAGGACACGTTCCAAAGCTACACAGAGAAACCCTGTCTCGAAAAATCAAAGTGCTCTTGCTTTACATTGATGTCAATGTACCTGATTCCACCAGCATGCGAATTTTTTCCAAGATTTATTTATTTATTTAATTTATTTGTTTAGTGAGTGTGTGGATGAGTGTCTTACCTGCATGTATATGTGGGCATCCCGTGCATGTCTGGTGCCGGTGAAAAGAGGAGGAATTCCCTGGAAGTGGAGTTACAGGCGGTTGTGAGCTGCCATGCGGGTGCTGGGAACTGAATCCAGGTCCTCTACAAGAGCAGCCAGTGCTCCTAGCCGCTGAGCCATCTCTCCAGCCCAGCATGCTCACTTTTTAATGGTTGGCTTCAAGTTAAAGCCTCTTTCTTTGGAGAATATCGCGAGCTGACTAAGCAGGCTGCTTACACAGTTTCTGATAGTAACGGCGTACCCAAGTGTGACAAGATACTTTTGATTTTCTGCTAATAGCCCCCCTCCCCCATCTGAACCTAGAATTTAGTCTCAGCACTCGGGAGGCAGAGGCAAATAGATCTCTGTGAGTTTGAGGCCAGCCTGTTCTATACAAAGAGTTCCAGGACTCTGCCTCGAAAAATCAAAAGCCAAAACAAAAAACAACCCAAAACCTCTGGGCTACGTGATCTGAGAGGGGCTGCCTAAGCTTGTCAGTATGTGAATCTGCATCTGTGCTGGGGTTGGAACTCCACGACAGATCACTTGCCCAGAGTGCAGGGGAAAATGGGTTGCAATAAGTGAATGTATCTGAGTTGCCAGCCTACCTCTGGTACTTTGACTATTAAGAGGTCTCAGTGTAGGAGATGAGACCATGGTGTTTGCCTGTCTGGTCTGTAGACTGCCAAAGGCATCATAGCATCCTGGGGTGTCTAGTGTGGAAACCCAGTGTTGAGCACCAGAGAGGTCCTGGCTGGAGAGGGGAAGACCTCAGTGTTCTCTGGCACAAATCCGGAGGACTTCAGAGGCTCCTGCTCTAGTTGTAAAATGGAATAGCCATTTTTTTTTTTAAGCTGCAGGCCTTTGTGGTTCCTCCTCATGACTGGTTTCTTTTCACCTGCACCTGTAGTTTCCTGGTTGGCTGAGGTAGAATTGGTCCATCTTAAAGCCACCCAATTTAAGTACAGCAATGATTTTTTTTTAAAAGAAAATTTGAAGCAGTGTACCCATCTCCAGGGTCTAGTTTTAGAACATTTGAATCCACCCCCCCTCCAGATTCTTTCCTGTCTATTTGCAATCAACTCCCCAACCTGCTTGGTGTCTCTGCCTATATACTTTTTTCTGGATGACTCAGAAACGAGATCTCACGATGTGTAGTCTTCCGAATCTGGCTTCTTTCATATAGATGGTGTTTTAGGAGTTCTTCATGTTGTACTTGCATATATCTGTAGAGCATCCCTCATCATTGCTAAATCACATACACGGAGGGGTAGACCCTGTTCGTCCGTCCCTTCACCTTACATAGTCTTGTGTTCCAAGCTTTAAGTCACCTGAGTGCTGTGTGACGTGGTGTACCATCAGCAGTACTAACCCAAAGCAGAGCTTCTGGCCCTGGCCCCTCCTCACCCCCCTACCCCCATCCCTGCTCCCCCACCCTGCTCTTCTCTGGTTTCCCTTCAGCCCAACCTGCTCTTTACCGAGTAGGAAGTGTGGTCACCGAGACTGTATAGAGGGCAAAGTTGTGAAGCGTTGATCTGGAAACCAAAACAAACACTTCTTTCTGTCACCACCCTGTGCCACCAAGATCTCTTGTTCTGAGTTTGCGACTTGGGGGCTTTCCCCGGGGAGAATCCTGGCAAATTATCTGAACTTTAAATGCATGTGTTTTCTGAACTGGCCTCCAAGAGACCCCGACTCCCTTGGGTGGTCCCTGGGTCTGTGTCATGGCTGATCTTTTTGTCTTCTCAGAGACTTTGTGTTTATTGTTCCTCCTATGTTCTGGGCATTCTGTTTCCTGTCTCTACTTCGGATGACCAGGATCCATACCATGGCGTGTTTCCATGGTTCCTCCTCTTGTTTACAGGAGGAGGCTGCATTACTTTGTGGCTGTCAAGAAGTTTTGTGTAGGTCCCACTGGCTGCATCAGGGAAGTTGTCACGGCTGTTCCAGGAAGTTACAATTACTGGCAGAGGCAGCCAGCTGCGCGCGGGGCGGGGTGACTCTCTACTGTCCCAAGTCCAAAGCCCCCGTAGCGTGGTAGGCCCGGTGTGATTAAAGGGTGACTAACTTTCTTCCCTCGATGCTGTGGACAGGCAGGGTCTATATGCTCCTGGCTGGCTTTGTCCTTGGTGTCTGGGGAGAGTGGAGGGCTGTTGGAGGGTCTGAGGGACCTGTGTTGTCCATTGTCTTGGTGGATTTCAAGCGGGCTCTTCAGATCCCTGGAACCCATAGTAAGGTACCTCATGGGTGGTTCTGGGCACACTGGGAGGCTGAGCCCCTGGAATTTGACACATCCAACCACGGGCTCCTTTTCCGTGATTCTAAAGGATAGTCTGTGTGGAGACAGGCTCGATTTTGACAAAAGAAAATGAAATCACCAATTCAGCTGTGTATTTTCATGTCAGAGGTGGGGAAACTGAGGCCTGGGGAGGCTTGCCATCCACAGGTGGCTTTGGGCAGCTCTTCTAAGTGTCGCTTACTCTCAGCCTAACTCTGATGTGATTGCCCACATCTGTCCCCAGCAGGGGCTTCTCAAAGGCTTTCTTGTCACCTTCCCATGTGGCTGTTTTCAGAATCTGTCTTTTGACACAGCTATTTCAGACTGCGAGACAGAAGCGGCTGGGCTCTTAGAGCTGGAATGGAGGTCTCCAAAAAGGGATGTGAAGTGGGCAGCTGGAGTGTCCCTGCCTTTCCCAGCATGCCCCAGGGAGGCCCTCCAGCAGGTGGGTGCTGGCCCCTGAATGCCCCAAGCCCCAAAGGCTGCCTCAGAAGATTGTCCCCAGGCCACTGACACTTCTTTAATTTCTGAAGCTCCCAACAATAGAGGTTTTTAATTTTGATTTCTGAATGAGGCCTAGGACGGTGGGAAAAGGTTCGAATCCTGACTCTGCCATTCTGTATGACCATGGGCACGTCTCTAGGCCTCTCTGAGCTTGCCGCTCTGTACAGAGGAATGCTGGGAAGGAGTAACTGAGTTCTGTGAAAGCCTCCATGGCTTGGGAAGCTCTGAGGATGTCCTTCACTGGAGCTCACAAAGTCTGTTCCCTTAATTTATGGGGCCTTCTGGGCACAGCCCTGGGCTGCCCAACAAATCCATTTCAGGACACACTGCTTCTCTCTGTGTCCCATGGAAGGCGCCAGAGATGGTGCTGGGGGTGGAGGGAAACCGGGCCGCCTCTTTGTCCTGCCGAAGGGCAGTCTGGCCATTCTCAGTGGTGATTTGTGCCTCCGGAACTCCCCATACCCCCACTAGCCCTTTGTCTTAAAGGAATCCACACCCACACCCCCACACCCACTTCTAGGACCTCAGTTCACTGGAGAACCGGGTTACCGAGTCTCTTGGCCAGCTAGGCATCTCCCTGGGGACAGATTTGGGAAGGACTCTCGGAGCCTTGAGCCAGAGGGAGGGGAGGGAGGAAGGTCTCAGAAAAGAAGAGAGAGCGGGGACAGCTGACTCTGAAGATTCTTTCCTTCCCAGAGGAATGCAGGCGAGGCTCTCGCCGGCCCCACCGGATGCATGCCTACCCGCCCCACCCCCAGCCGCTATGCACCGTGCACAAACGCACTCACACATGCGCGCGAGCACCTGGTCTCTGGCTTTGGGTCTGCAGCTTGACTCTCCACATGTGTCCTGTAACGTAGCTGCTGAAGGACACGGAAGGGGAGAGCAGAATCGTGCATGCGTCCTTTGCTGCAACCAGACTCCGTGGCTTCCAGCAGAACTGATCTGAACCCCGCTGGGTATCAGACCCCGGAGGGTGGGACTCTTTGTTGGCATCGGGGAGAGGAAGCCAGGTTGGCATTCTGTGTAGTTCCGTGTCACAGATGGCTGGAGGCCTGAGACAGGACAGCCCTCTGTCCTCTGCACTCAGGAGTGAGGGTGTGAGCCCACAGTGTTCCTGAGACCTCAGTTCCTCCCCCCCTGTAGTCCCCACACTCTGAACCCTAATTGTCCAGGATGTGTCTGCTCCCCAATGCGCTTGAGTTCCGCTGCTCCCAGCTTTCTTCTGGTGTTCACAGAGCTCAGCCAGCCCGGCCGGAGTCCACATTGAGTAAATATTTGTGCAGCCTGGGAGGACTACAAGTCTGGCTGCTGTGTGCTACTAAGCATCCAGGGGTGTGTGTGCAGACTCGGTCGGCATCTAGGGGTCTGGCATACTGGGACAAAGGGTCAGCATCTGGAGTCAGAAGACCCGGCTTCAGTCTCAGTGCAGCAACTCCATGAGCTGGCATGATGCCCAGGCCTAGAACAACAGTGAAAAGCTGTGTGAGCCTGGGCTAGACGCTGAACCTCTTCCAATCTCAGTTTCCCCGTCATTAGAATTGGAAGGTTGCCCATTGTGGTGCCACACATCTGTCACCCCAGTGCTAGGGAGGCTGAGGCAGAAAGATCTCCATGCATTTGAGACCAGCCTGGGCTACAGAGTAGGTTCCAGAACAGCCAGGACTACAATGGAAGCTTGTTTCAAAAAACCAGAATCAATCAGCTTGATCAATCAGGGAAGCTAAGCTCTGTGCTCAGGATGTAGGAGGAGCCAGTGGGCTTACCTGGCTATAGGAAGTTATGTATATGAGGCAGTGCTATGTGGGAAGAGTTTGCAGGGTGGTATGGGAGCTGGGCTGGCTCTGCAGGCAGAGGCTGAGCACTGAGTGCCTACTTGGGAACTGGGAAGGAGTTTCGGAGTTACGCACACTTTTGGGTCCACCATCCTGGGAGGTTCAGGGAAGGAAGGTCTGAGGCCAGATGGCAGGCTGGCTGGTGAGCAATGGTTAGCCATGTCAGGGGAGCACCCTCCCATTCATGTCAAGGGACCGGTGCTTGCTACCAGGACAGGATGTGGTTGCTCACAGTCCCTGGTACAAGAAGAGCTGTCACCCAGCATAAAGCCAGCCAAGCACCTGGTCCTCGGGAGGGCTGTAGCCTGGCTGAGCCCCCTAGCTGGTGGTGTGGGCTACCTGAGCCCTGTAGAGTCAAATCCTTGGACAGACCTGCCTAGGGGTGGGGGAGCTTCACCTTGCCCGCCTGGGAATGGGAGACGGGGGCTTGCCCATGCCCATGAACACTGTGCTCTCCTTGTGACTTTCCTGGAGGGTCTGGATTTGATGAGGGCCGTTCTCTCCCTTCCACCTCAGTCTGTCTCGCTATCAGCTCTTGGGAGGCTGAGACAGGAGCATTGCTGACAGTTTGAGGCCAGTTTGGGCTACACAGTTCATTAGTGAGTTCGTGGCCAGCCTGGGATTCATGGTGGAACTGTCCCAAAAGGAGGAGGGGCTGGTCAGATGACTTGCCTAGGTGCGAGAACCTCCCCAGGTCGCCCAGGAGCCCCTCTACTCGTCCTGCAGACGCCAAGCTCTGAGCTTCTGCCCTGATGTGAACTTACTCCATACCCCTGGAAGCTGACAAAGGTTGTCCCAGGTGAGGAGGCAGGATTGGCCCGGGAGCAAGGTCTTCTCCAGTGCCTGTCACAATATTACCATGGCGGGTGGCTGCACAGAAGGCGGAGCCTGGGCTGTGAAGACTTCCCGCTGTCACTTTGCAGCAGTGATTTCTTAGGTAGCAAATTAGTCACTGGCAGCGCCAGGCAGCTGAGACGCTGAGCCACCCTACAGGCCATCCAGCCCCTCAGTGCATATTGAAGTCAGGCTGACTGTGCACCCCAGGCTCCCAGTGAATACTCCTGTTGTCCCTAGTTCCCAGGTGTCCCTAGGACAATGACTTGAAAGTCTTATCTGTTCACAACAAGCAGGAAGGAACAGGGAACATTTTGGGGGCAGCATGGGAGCTGGGGACCCCTAACTTTTTTGCTTCTGGGCAGCACTATGAACTTTTCCTGGCCATCAAGAAGTGGTCACCGTCTTCTCTTGTCTCTTGCCGGGGACCGTGAGCCTGTTGAGTGTGATTGTCTGAATGTGATTGTCTGAGACATCAGTGTTCTGTCATCCTCATGGCCACCACTGAGCACATGCCACATGCTTCACCTGAGAACCAGGGAACAGACAGCCTCTGCTTCTGGAGCTCGGAGTCTGGGGTAGACATGTGTCTTGGCGCGTGGCAGAGCCATATGACACTGCCATGTGCCACGTGCCTGTCAAACAATGCCCATGCATAGGAACCTGATCAATATTTCTTAGTTAATTTCATAAACAAATATTTATGCAGCATTCATCCATTACCAGGCCCCATTCAGAGAGGGTCACACACATCCAATTCACAGAACCTCACTCCAACCCTAGGAGGTGGGTACCATCCTCAGCCCATTTTAGAGGTACTGAAACTGAACCTTTGAGGAAACTGGACTAGGTGAGATTTAATCCTCTCAATCCAACCTTTATCCTACACTGTGCTCAGAGAAGGGAGCCCACAGCAAAGAGCTCTCCTGTTCCAAGCCTCAGCTTTCCCTCCTGTGAAAAGGGTGAGCAATCTGACCTCAGGAGGCTATGTGGAGAGCTGTAGTGATGCTAAGGGGGTGCCTTGTGAAAGTGCCGGATCCCACACAGGGCCTCCTCTGACTTCCAGTGCCACCGGGGATACCCCAGGCTCCGTGAAACACTGCTCCTCCCTCTTGGCCTTGCAAAGCTGCTGAAGGAGGCTGCTTGGAGTGGAGCGTGTACAGAGCCCATCTGGGGAATGAGAGCCTGCCCATGCTCACACTGCTCATCGGTCGTGGGACCTTGGTAGAGTCTTTGCCGCTCAGTCTCCTTTTCTTTACCTGGGAAATATGGCTGGTCACAAAGACGGGGTGGGCTGAACGAGGAGCCATGAGATGATGGCGCTCAAGCCCTCGGGCCGTCACTGATGCTCTGGATCTTCAATCGAGGCTGAGGCCGGAGAAATGAACTTGGTGGGCCCAGAGTGGCAGCGTGCGTTGCCCCTTTGAGTGGCTCTGATTGGCAGGATTGAACCACCAGAGAGATGTGTCTGCGCTCACACTGTGTGTGTTCCGACTGGAGATGTGCAGGTTTGCCCAGTCCCTGCCCTGCCCATCTGTCGCTCGGTGGGAAGAGACTCCTGCAGTGGACACATTGCCTTCCACCCTCTTAGCTGGTCATTTTTATTATTCCGTTTATTCAAGGCAGTTCTTGGCTCCCTGCCACCTATTGGCTGTCTTGGGGGAGAGGGAAGATCTGCTGGTCTAAGTGGACCTTGTGAAATCCCCTGGCATTCAGGAGTCTTTCTGAGCAAGGACAACACAGCTTCTGAGGGACTACTGGGAACCCCCTTTCTGCCCTGGCCCACTGTGATACTGGGCCAAAGGCCATCCTGTCAGAGTCAGGGCAAAGTGGAAGTTTTTCAAAGTCATGAAGTCCTGGAACTCTGACTTAGGCACCGGTGAAGTCCTGGGGTGCCACCAGGCCCAGGATCCCAGGAATCACCCCAGCACTGTGTAGGGCCAGTCAAGGAAGGCTCCCTGGAGGAGGCAGCACTTGGGTTATATTTTTGAAGGGGCAGGGTGAGAAACTGCAGAGGAGAGGGCTCTTAACCAAGGAGAGCAGCATGGGCTGAGGCCTGGAAGGGAGACTGAGGCCAGGGCCACAAGCTGGGTCCGCTCCTTGGTCTAGTCTTCAAAGCTTTTCTTGGTTTTAGTCCCTCTCGTGGTCTTCCATGCTCTTGGCTTCCAAGTCCCCGTTCTCATCGTCTTGCCTGCTCTTTCCAGTTCCGGTTCTCCGTTGTACATGGCTTCTGTTCCTGCCCTCCCCCCCCCCCCAGGCATCACTGAGTAAGGATGGGGCTTTTGTTCTGTACTCCTTAACCGGATGGCAGGCTGAGGGGCAGCTCTTGCTGCTGAGGATTGGGGAAGGAGTGTGTGTGTGTGTGTGTGTGTGTGTGTGTGTGTGTGTGTGTGTGTGTGTGTGTTTGTGTGTGCGCGCACATGTGCCGTTCAAGCATGTGTCCAGAGCCTCCGTGTATCCTCTGAGCCCTCAAGGTCAACCCCCCTCCCCTCTGGGATCTTGTGCAATGGGCTGTGGTGTTATATAGTGCCAGGGTAGAGGACACTGGCCTCCAGATCTTAGAGGTCATTGCTGGCCTCGGGACCTAAGCTCATACGCAGTGGGAATAGGGACCACTTTACATCTTGTGATGCTTGTGTCTATTCCCATGTCCACGCGGCTCCAGGAACTCTTCATGGTCCAGTTACTCACCTCTTCCTTCCAGCAAAATCCTTCCCCTGCCATCACCAGACAGGTGCCTGCTGTCTTCCTTCCTTCCTTCCTTCCTTCCTTCCTTCCTTCCTTCCTTCCTTCCTTCCTTCCTTCCTTCCTTCCTCCCTCCCTCCCTCCCTCCCTCCCTCCCTCCCTCCCTCCCTCCCTCTCTCTCTCTCTCTCTCTCTCTCTCTCTGTAAGTTGGGGCCTCATGTAGCCCATGGTGCTGTCCAAGTCTATGTAGCCGACAATGACCGACCTTGAACTCCTGATCCTCTGCTGACACCTCTCAGGTCCTGAGATCATAGACATACACCATCACACCTGGTTTATATGGTGCTGGATTCGAACCCAGGGCCACATGCATGTTGGGAAGTACTCTGCCAACTGAGCTGCAGGCGTCCCTAGTAGGGGTGCCTGCTGTCTTTTAAGAAAGACCAGAGAGTTGTCTCTCAGTGTTTTCTCTTTGCCTCACTAGTGTCCCTGTGGAACAGCTACCTTGAGTTCTCTTCACACAGGGAAGGGCTGGACCTGGGCTCCACCTCAGCTCTTTGAGTTAAGACCCCCGGGGGCAGCCAATGTAAGGCTTGAAGGTGGAGTTTGGAAAACACCCAGCAGCTCGAGGCATTGATGGGGGATCAAGGATGGTATGAGGAGGGGTGGAGTTGCCTCCCTGGGCCTCTGAGCAGATGTCTAGGTTGATGGTACTGCTGGTGGGACTTGATCTCTCAACCTGCAGAACAGACATCGGAGGTCACCCACAGGGCTCATCTGCTTATAACCTTGAACCAGACTCAGCCTCACTTTGGGGTCTTGGGGGTACTGACTGATCCCCCATCCTGTTCTGCCTGTCACATGCACAGTGGCATTGTTTTCTGTGCCTCTGTTTCCTCTTGAATGAAGTGGGGTGGAGAGACCCACAGGGGCCCGGGCCTGAGTGCTGGGCCTTCTCCCCGCTGTCCTCTAAGGGAGACACCAGAATTGTATCTTGGGAAGTAGGTTGAACTTTCTGACCCTGCAAAACCAAGTCTTCAGAGACCCCCTTCTTTCTGCCTGGGGGCGCGTGCCTCATGGGAGATGCTTTAGTCATTGTAGACTCTTGCTCTGAGCATCTTGCTGTTCTTGGCAGTGGGGCTACACCTGTCTTTAGAGATAATATACCGTGACTTAACTTGACCGGGGCGGTGGAGGTCTGAGTTCTGCAGGCGGTGACTGGCAGAGGCCACATTCACCTAGCGCCAAGTTCAAGGTCTTCCAACTGGCAGGTGGTTCCTTCCTGAGCCTTAAGGCACCATTAAACTGTGGGGACTTAGAGACACTGCTCTGGTCTGTCTTCTTTGGGGTCACCGTTGGCCTGTGAGTTAGCCTTTCATGCAGAGCGGGAGCCCTGACTTAAGTGAGGGGTTCACCTCACTGCCCCCCACCCTGGCAGCCTCTGTCTTTCTGTCTGGGGAATTGGGAGTGACTCCTTAGACTTAGGTTGTCGCAGGGTTCTGTGGCATGGTGTGTGCTACATGCTAAGCAATGCTGGCCCTTAGCAAGACTCTGTCCTTGGCCCTCCCCAGCCCCCACACAGTGGGAGCTGGTCTACTTCCTCCTGCTCCCAAGGCAGACTAGCCTTTTGTGTTCTGATATTTCCTCTCCTTAGCACGGCCCGCGAAGAGGAGGTCATGTCCTCTCTCCTCTCTAGTTCTGTCCACAGGGTGACCAGGAGAGAGGGCATGGCTTGGCATTCAGGGCACAGGTCATGGCTACCAGGTGGCAGGAATGGGCGAGTGTCTCTGTCCCTGCCTCCCCAGGGATCTTACGATGTGTGGCTGTGAAAGCAGCCCTGTTGGCCTGAGGGCTGGCTGTGAGGGCAAGCAAACTGTTTTCCCAGAGGACTCTCCATTCTCAGCTCACTCTACCAGGCTGAGAAATGGGCTCACGTTCCTTGCCCTCTCCCTGGGGTTGAGAGGCAGGAGTCCGATTACAGGGTTCCTTCTAGGCCCCTGGGGGTCAGGCAGGTGGCCTCCTGGGACCTTAGGAAGGCCTTTCCCAGGCCTTGGCAAAGGGGTGACATTGAAGACTGGCTGGGTGTTGTTTTCCAGCGCTGACGTCAGGGCTGTGGTTTAGAGTTTCTTCCCAGACAAAGGCTGCTTTGTAGCTCTGGGTGAACTGAGCCCAGGAATCTCACTCCAGGTGGGAGGCCAGGTGGAGGAGAAGCAGGGCTGGGCCCAGGAACCCTCAGAGGCCTTCCCGTCCTCAGATCCATCACTCCATTTTGTTCACTTCCCAGGAGCAGGCGGCCACGCGCCCCTTCAGATGCACTCTCCCTAGCACCATCATGCTCCTAGGAGGTAGCTGGGCTCTCGCCCATTGCACAGATGGAAAAACTAGGTCTTGGAAATAAAACAACTGAGTACTCGTCTTAGCCAGAGAATAGCAGAGCCGGCAGGGGCGTGTGGGCTTGAGTATCATTAGCTTCAAGGATTACCTCAGGTTCATCTCCCATCAAGCCACATCTCACCTCCAACTTTGGCACTGTGTTTAAAAAGTCGGGGACCCCAGGGAAAGAACAGTGCAGGCAGAACTCAGCTTCCAGCAGGCACAAGAGCTGAAAGACTCCCTTTTTGAGATTCCGAATTGGAATGTGTGTGGCATGTGTTGGTCTCTGTGTGTGTGGGTGTACTCACACGTATGTACATGTTAAAGAAGGGGATTGATTACTGGAAGATCTATAGTTACTGGAAATGATTCCAGGGGGCCTTGTGGGTAGGTGTAAGTAGTCATTCCAGGGGACACTTAGGATCTCTGCTCCTCTTTTTCAGTATCCATACATCCACCCCTATTTCCTTCTTTCTGTCCATTCATCCATCTGTTCATCCATCTATCTATCCAATCATCCACTATTCATCCATCTATCTACTCACTTATCCATCATCCATCCACCCACCCATCTGTCCATCCACCTACCCATCTATCCATCATCTGTCCATCCATCCATCCATCCATCATCCATCCATCCATCCACCCACCCACCCATCCATCTGTCTATCTTTCATCCACCCATCCTTCCTCCCTTCCTCTCTCCCCCGAGCCCCTCTGGATTCCTGTGTTTGTTCTTCAGCTTGAGCTTTGAGGACAACTCTGTGTGAACTGGGGGCCTTTCCAGTGTCTGTCATATCAGAGCAAGAAGAAACCTTGAAGGTTATTGAGTCCCCCTCTCCCCTTTTTCCCAGGGAGAGGTCAGTGACTATCCAGCTTACCCAGTGAATTCATGGCAGAGCCAGCATTCAGTCCAGCCCTGGGTCTCCCTTTCTGCTGGGGTGACAGGCAGCTGTCACCTTAGCTGGCAGCTGCCTTAACTTGCCCCCTTTCCCTCCGGTCCTTTGATGGTTGGCCTCTGTTTTGAGACACATCTAGAGACACCAGAAAACAGCCCCGGGCTGGAGCCCAGATTAACCAGCTCCAAGATGCCTTCCTCAACCTGAACATCCAGTTAGCGGTGCTCCGGAGGGCCATCTTTTCCATGCTGGAGCAGTCCAGAGGTCATTTGGTCCTTTTACCCAGAGGCTAGAAACACTGAAAATCCTGCTCAGAGTTCACACTCAGAACTGGATGCACTTCCTGATTTACTGATGCCTTCCAGCAGCCTTTTCCACTGGGAAGTGCTTTCTGATCTCTGGACACAGTCCCGAATGCTTCATTCCTTTTGTTTGGTGGTTTGAGCATCACTGCCGGTGGTACTCGAGGCAGCTCATGCCCGTCTCATCCCCCCCCTCTCCCCCCCTCTCCCCTCCTGTATCCTTTGCTGCCGTCCTGAGGGCCCTGCC
Source organism: Peromyscus maniculatus bairdii (assembly GCF_049852395.1). NCBI lineage: Eukaryota > Metazoa > Chordata > Mammalia > Rodentia > Cricetidae > Peromyscus > Peromyscus maniculatus. Next base: position 158,370,177 of record NC_134853.1, read on the forward strand.
TTGACTCAGACACCAGTCGGGGCACGCTCTGCAGGAGGCCCTGCCTGGGCTTCAGGATCCTGCTGGGTCTTGAGAGGAAGGCATACTCCTTCCTCTGGACTCAGGCATTGCTCTGAGATAGAACTGGCATGTCTGTCTGGCCCAGGCCCACCCTTCTTGGCATGGAAACTGAGGCCCAGAGAGGCTGTGCCACTTGGCTATGGCCGTTCACAGCAGAGTTGGGTGCCTGCATTCACCAGTGGCTGTGTTTCTTTTTGGACAGAGCCCAGGATTCCCAGCTTGAGGGTGGTGGCTGGGGGTTTGGGGTGGGCTGTTCTGGACTGGTATCCCAGAAGGGAAGAAGCCAGTGCCTTGTAGCTCCACAGGCGCCTCCACAGACCCCTGATGCTCCAGGGCTACTGTCACCTCCTGTGTGTGTCAAGAGGCTCGAGGTTCCACCCTAGACCCTCACTGGGCCCCAGGGAGACCCCTCAGATTCTCACCCTAGGTGGGTGGCCAGAAAGTCCAAGAGTTTACTGGTGACTAAGGTCAGGATATGCATCCTGTGGCTGGGCAGGAAGGGGTTAAGCAGTTCTGCCTTCCAGGCCTAAGTTCCCAGCTGGTGTCCTGGCCCCTCAGGCCAGCTAGGCCATCTGGCCGACAGATGCCATACTGTGTCCCATCTGTCCCAAGGCAAAGTCACCAGGAGAAGACCTGTCTGCTGCCTTTGTGAATCTATGGGCAAGTTGACTCCTCACTGTCTGTTCCTATGAGTCTAGGCCACTTGGGAAGGACTCATAGCCAGCAGGCTGGCCTCTGGCCACTCTCCCTGATGCCTGGGTTAGCTGCTGTATGGTGTCTTCAAAGTGACAGAGTCTGAGCTTCCTGTAAAGATGGGCTGGGAGAGGTGGAGGGACAGGCCCAGGGTCACACAGTGAGTCAGTGTAGGCAAGGCGGGGCATGCATCCATGCTAGGCTCCTGCTCAGAGGCTTATTTACCTAGTGAGCATAACTTGAGGGCCTACTGTGTGCCTGGTAACTGGAACTCAGGGTACCAGACAGTGTCCCCGCGTCAGGGAGCAGGAACTATGAGAACAAGAGGAGGGCATGGCTCACTGCGCTCTGGTACCTACCCAGGGCCTGTGACAGTTCTCTCAAAAGCCATCAGCTGTCCCTGGCCACATCCTCACAAGCCAAGGTTGTTACCGCCATTTTACAGATAAGGAGACTGAGGCTCAGAGAAATGAATTCACTTTGGCTAGATCACTGGCTGGAGGTTGACTGAGTTGGGTCAGCCTTGCTGGTTTGTCTGATGTCAAAGCATTTGGGGTAGAGGTAGGGGACAGACACACATGGTCTCATTCCTGCCACAACGTAGAATCCTTGTTTTTCTGTATTGGAACTTCTCCCTTTGGCTGTTTGGCTGAGTCCAAGCTGGGGGTCACGAAGCTGGAGGAGCCAGTCTCAGAGCAAGTCTCAAGTGGAGATAGCTCAGTCAATCAAGTACTCGCCTTGTGAATATAGGGACGTGAGTTCAAGCCCTGGAACCCACATAAAAACACTGAACAGGGTGGCATGTGCTTGTAATCCCAGAGCTAGGCAGGAGGAGACAAGGGGATCCTTGGGGCTTGCTGGCCAGCCAGCCTACCCTAAATGCCCCCCCCCCCCCTGTTTTTAGCGAGAGAGGCTGTCTCCAAAGATAAAGACAAAGAGAAAAGAAAAAGAGGTGGACAGCATCTAACGAGTGACTTATGGCTTCCACATACACACATACATATGTACATGCACACACACACACACACACACACACACACACACACACACATGCAAATTGGGCGGAGAGGGGAGCTATTGGTGCTGCACGGTGGGGCGGGTGGCCTTGCTGACTTGCCCTGGACAGCACGTGGAGGACTCTCTCTGTGCTGTGATAGGAACCACCCAGGGCCACCCGGGGCCTGGCAGTCCAGAGTGGAACCCTTAGCACTCTGTGTTCAAAATTTTAGTTAGTGAGTAACCTGATGCTGGTTTCTGATCTTGGGGAAACTGAGGCACACACTCCTCATCCTTCTCCCTTTTGGTAAATCACCTGGCCCAAGAAAACTGGTCCAGGCTTTGGGATCAGAGAGACCCAGGTTCAGATCCAGCCTTAGTGCTGTCACAGGGCAGACAGAAACAGGGAAGTCTGCCGGTCGCGGGCACGTGCCTCGGAGCCCTCGGGAGTCCAGTCCTGGCTCCTCCACTCCCCAGCTCTGTGACCCTGGCAGTTACTCTGCTTCCTGGCCATCATCTTCTGTCTTTAGAGTAAGCACAGTGGCCATTCTGCCTCATAAAGCATCTGTGAGGCCTCAGTGAGCCACCAGTGCCTCGTGCATGCTCACCAGTCATGATGTGAACCAGTGTGATTATGTGACCCTGTGAGCCTCAGTTTCCCCACCAGCCAGATGCAGATAAGGACATGGGAGACTCCAAAAAGATACTGTCCCAGGGACCATGACGTCGCAGAAGATTCTCTGGGACTCTTCTCTCTAATCCATACCCTCCGTCCTCGGGGAACTGACTGCGGCAGGTAGATCAGGGTCTCATAGACAGGTGGCAGCGACCCTGCATGGATTGGGGTGGGGTGCCCATTATCTACCTCTGTCTTCCCCAGGTTCACCCGACTGAGTGCCAGGGTTGCCATGGCAACCCGCATTTGCTCCTAAGAAACAAGTCTCCCAGGTTGAGGTTGATGGGTGTTGAGTCACTCGGCCCCTCTCCCTGTTTGGGCTAGCCCAGTCTAATTACCCGTCCCAACACAGCCTGGAGCCTGCCTTCCCAGCCAGTTAGGGTGAGGGCGGGAAGACGCACGCAGGCACGCCCTGCTGCAATCCCTCTGCGGTTGCATCAACCCCATGGGTAATTGGCGGGTCCCTCTCACTCTTCTGTCTTCCTGGAGAAGGCTCAGAAATGTCTTTCCCTTGTCAGCGGCATGGCCTGAAGCACACTTGGCCTGGCATGTCCTCCCCGCCTCTGAGCTTCCCCCTGAAGAATGGCTGGACACTCAGTGTCCCCTCGGACCCCACGGTGTCCTGTATTCCAGGCTTTTCTCTGACCCTCCTGGAGGGCCACTTTGTGCTTGGCCATTCTCATTTAATCCAGGTGGGGGCTCTCCCACTTTACAGATCAGGAGACTGAGGCCTGGGGAGGTGACCTGACTCAAGGCTGCAGGGCCTGGTGCGAGCCTCAGATGATGATAAACTCGGGGTCTGAGGCAGTGACATGGCTCCCCCGAGCTTCTGCCGCACTCTGCCCCACATTCACCTGTTGCTACTCAGCCACTGGCAATAAACAGTGGCGAGACCCAAGGTGCACATTAGCTTTCCAGAATAGCCTTGGGGGTTGCTTTTCTCAAGGCTGTAAACATATCCCTGGGTGGGGCCCTCACCCTGCTGGACACAGGCCCCTGGAACCTCCTGCTTCTGGGCCTGGGTACCCGGAGGCGTGGTGCTCAGATCCTCTGCTGGCTTCTGACACTGGGGGCATGGAGGGGAAAGTCATTGAGGGCTTGGCCAGGCCCAGGCACCTGAGTCAGTGTCCTGCAGATAGACAGCTGTGCCCCCAGCCTTTCCAGAGCTGGCTAGGCTCGGGCCTTCAGGTGGACAGGAGAGAATGGTGGAGCTGTCCTGGACTGTGGAGATTGGAGCAACTGATGGGAAGCCATGCCCAAGGCCACAGGGAATCAGAGCCATGGACTGGACCTCTCGGGAACAGGCCTGAAGGCGACAACCCATAGGCTCTTTTTCTCTGGTGAATGAACACTTACGTGACTGCTGTGTGCTAGGTCCTGGGCTGGACACTGAGTTGCAACTGTGACCTTTAGATAAGCCTGATAGTGTAAATGCTGAGTTATCTGAGACATGCAGGTAACAGAAATCCTCTGATCCCAGTGACTCAAAACCATGTCAAGCAGGGGCCTTGACCCTGACCCCTGTAGGAGGCAGAGGAGGCTTCCTAGAGGAGGTGGTGTATAAGCTGAGTTCTGAGTTGGTATTAGATAAAAAGAGAAAGAAATAACAAAGGGGTGTGTATGTGTGGAACCTTCTAGACAGAAACCAAAACATGTAAAAATCAGAGGTGAGTGGGGTCAGCAGTGATGGGATAGCAGGAGCTAGGGACAGGATTGGGATCTCGCTTTTTCTCAGAGCCCTGGGCAACCAGGAGCCTGTGGTGTGGACTACAACCTTACTCAGCTGCTGTGACCCACAAGCAAGCAGCCTCGTCACACGCAGCACTTTGGGGGTTACAAAGGCCTTTTCAGAGTCTGCCTTTAGCCATAGCAACCAGTGCGGAGCTACCGGGGCCAGCGCGTGAATGTGAGTGTACAGACATGTTCTATGCAGCGTGACCTTGATCACTAGGACACCGGAATGGCATCGGAGGACCCTTAGTGCATGGTGCCTCACCCACCAGCCGATCTGGTCAGATGAGCCGGTGAAGATGTGGGGTCTGTTAGCAGACACTTTCAGGAAAGAGGACTTGTGGGGGGGCTGTTGAACTATTTTTTTTTTTGGCCCAAATTTTCGCCCCCCTTGTCCACTCATTGTAAAACACTCCTGCAGTTTCAATCAGTGTGTGTGGGGGGAATTAGCAGGTGGTTTTGTTTTCTTAAAATTAAGTGGTTCTAACTAAATATATGTGACATCATTCAAAAGTAAAGGGATTCCGAGGAAGAGTGCATCAGTTTGTTTTCCACTGTTCATACAAAACACCCGAGACCAGGTAACTCAAGGAGTTTGGCTTCGCCTGCAGTTTTGGAGACTGGAAGATGGAAGAGCATGACGCCGGCTGTGTTATATCATGGTGGATGGCATCATGGAGGGGTTGTGTTGAATGATTGCCCGGGAAGGCAGGAGGCGGGGGCAGGGAGGAACCAGGCTCATCCTTCTATAACAGCGTCTTGAGAGAAGCAACCCAGGCCCCGTGAGAACCTTAATCCCTTTCCAGGGAGACCTGGGGAGAGGAAGTCATTAGCCCAGGAACCAGGTGACCTGGAATATCGAGGTCTGAATCCTGTTCTGTCCACCTTGAAGGCCCGTGTTTTGTTCTCTCACCATCCCCTGCTGGTCAGTTTAACAGTGGAGATAGCAGTTGACTGAGGTATTGATTCAGAAAGGATCTGGGCCCTGAGAAGTGAGTTCCTGAGCAAAGAACATGGCTGAAGAGCCCTCGTCCAAGTCAGTGATCTTGACTCTGTATGCACACCTGGGTATCCACCCTGGCACCGTGGCCCTGAAGATTTTCCGAGCAGTGTGCCAGGGCACGAGGGTAGCGTTTTGTGGAGCCCGGAGCACCAGTCTTATCACCGAGGCTGAGGAGGTGCATGGCCCGGGCTTTGGTCTGAGCCTCAGTGTTCTTGTCTGTAACGTGGGGGTTGTGATGCCTGGCTCAGAGGTGTTGGGGATGGCGTGGGGTGGTAACGGACTCACTCATGCATTTTAAGCACGGGTTGCCCAACATTGGCCACCCAGCACTGGCTGCCCTGCATCGACAGCCTAGCATGCTACTCAAGACTGTGGGATTGTGAGCATCCTGTAGCTGCCACCTCAAAGTGTTTTTGTTGTTGTTGTGTTTTTGGTTTTTTTTACTAATGGGTCCCAGGGACAAACAGGGCCACTGGACAACAGAACCTCAGCTTGGCACAGGGGCAGATGGCCATGCCCCTCTGGGGCCCACTTTGCCCAAAGATCCAACAAGGATCCAAGAGGTTACTTTTTTTGAGACAGAGACAGGCCCTTGCTTTTCTGGAGCTGCTATGTAGACCAGGCTGACCTCGAACTCACAGAGATCTGCCTGCCTCTGCCTTGAGGGTGCTGGGACTAAAGGTGAGTGCCACCATGCCCAGCCATGTAGACACTCTGAAATACCTTATGCCTGATGCCCCCTTCCATTTCACTGGCTGGCATGTTGGTTCTGGTGGGGACAGACCTCAAAGGACTGGGCAGAGCCTGTTCTTGGGGTGCGTTGTGGGCATGGTAGGCAGATGCAGATGTTTGTCCACGGGACGTTGGGTGGCATCAGTGCCTGGCTTCTTTTCCTCTGCTGCCCATCCCTGTGTAAAGCTGGTCCCCCACCCAGGTGAGTGACACTTAGTTCACTGTCATGGCTATTGCCAATGATTATGCAGCTGGGAACTTGGGGGCAACATAGTCTGGATGCCATCTGGCCTGTCACTTACAGTGTTGCTGAAATATGTTCCCAGTCTGAGTGACTGTCATGAGGGGGTCCTGAGGCAAAGGCTGAGGAGTGGTCTACATGTCCATGGCCCTATTCTGGGCTCCTTGCATTTAGTATGCCATGGTGTAGTTGCAAATAGCATTGATGTCCAGAGCAGGTAGGTAACTTGCTCAAAAGCAATTAGATTAGATCCAGGATGCTCAGGCTCTAGGTCCCTTCCTCTTCTCTCCATATACTTGTTGGTTTGCCCTTCAGGGCTAATGTCCCAGCTGACTCTGAGACTTTGGGGTTCATTACATAACCATTGGTGGTTGTAGATGTTTGTCCAGGGACCACAGACATTGTTCCTGCTTGCTCTGGTGGGTGATGAGAATTAACCCAATTTAACCTCATGCTGTCATGCTGAGAGGTAAGAGATTTGCCTAAGATCACACAACCGAGCTGCTGGTGGCGGTGGCACACACCTCTTATCCCAGCACTCAGGAGGCAGAGGCAGGCAGATCTCTTGAGTTTGAAGCCCGTCTGGTCTACAGAGTGAGTTCCAGGACAGTCAAGGCTACACAGAGAAACCCTGTTTCAAAAAAACCAAAAAAAAAAAAGAAAAGAAAAGAAAAAAAAATCACACAACTGGATAGAGCAGAGGCCAGACAGACTCAGAAATTCTTGTACATTGCTGACCACTCAGGGTTCAAAGGAGGGGGCGGTCAGTTGTTGTACTTTGTCTCTGTTCTTCCCAAGACCCACTGGCTCTGCACAGACAGTCCAGAGGCCAGCAGCTGCCCTTCGGAAGCTGTTCTTGATCACTGGCAGACAGGTAATGGCCACAATCTTTGGTCCTGTAAGATCTGAGCATCACTGGGCAGTGGTGGCCCATGCCTTTAATCCCAGCACTTGGGAGGCAGAGGCAGGAGGACCTCTGTGAGTTCGAGGCCAGCCTCATCTACAAAGCAAGTTCTTGGACAGGAACAAACAAACAAACAAAAAAAAAAAAAAAAAAAAAACAAAAGACCCTAGCAACTTGTAGCAAGTGGCATAGGAAATGTTGTGGAAGAACGAGACATAGGAATGAGCCTGTGCGTGCTACCACCCCGTCCCTTGCTTGCAACTAGGCAGAGGAGGTTTGGGGGCACCCTTTGAGGACAGGCATCTGAGCTGGGCACTATCCAGGACAGTACTGCCTGTCACCTAGGGCCATGGCCAGAGTATGCAAAGAGCACTGTGGTTGCAATGTCCAGAGAGACTCCCCTTCCTCTTTGACAGCGTCTCATGTAGCCTAGACTAGCTTTGCCTTCCTTATGTAGTCAAGGCTGACTTTGAACTTACGCTCTTCCTGCCTCCACCCTGGAGCGCACTGCCATACCTGGTTTATGTTGTGCGAGAGGAAAAAAAACTGAGGTTCTCATGAGTGCTAGGTAAGCACTCTGCCAACTGAGCTACATTCCCGGATTCTTGATGATGCTATTACAGATAAGTGGGCCGAGGCCCGGGGTCGAGATGAGACTTGCTCAGATTATGCAGTGGATTAGCCACAGCCAGAACCCAGGACTCCTGACTCCTGGCTCTGTACCTCCCCTGCACAGAGAACTTCTCTGTGGCTTGTAACTTTGCCTACCCTCTTCCCAGCAGCCTTGTGGGATGGTTCAGGCTGTGAATAGACCTATGTGTCTAGTGGAGGGCTGTGCTGGGTGTGGAGGGTTCCGTAAAACCCAGCCCATCACCAGCCTGTTGTCTGGGCTACGGCCCGCTCCAGCTATTACCGCCCGTCTGTAATGGGATCGGCTGCCTGGGTTAAGTGTTCACATTAAATTAATACCTCCTCCGTGGAGACAATCAGCTGGCATTTAATTTGTGTTTCCTTCTGGGCGGCAGAGTACAGCTGGGCAGCCCTAGTGGGCATGTCTGTGTGGCAGCATCTCTTCCTCAGGATCCAGACCGTAGAGATGGGAAGGTGGAGCAGTACCCAGAAGGCCAGGACACGCACAGGTGGATGGGAGCATGGGAGGGCAGGACTCCCTACTGGAGGGTAGCTTGAGGTCCCTGGTTGTCATCTTCAAGGAAGAATATGTCCTCACAGTCTAGGGAAGAGGAAGCCAGGAGGGGAAGAGGGAAATGGCTCATGGTTTGTGGCTCAGCCTTTAGCTCCTGGGGCACGGGCTGGTGGTTGGTGGTGCTGGGTTCTGTCATTGTACCCCAGCCCCCACCTCCCCATTATTTCTGTATTCTGCTGCAAACACAGAAAGGCTGTATACAGAAGGGGGTGGTGTGGAGTGAGGACCCAGACTCAGTCAAGGTTAGCGAGCCCCTTTGGAGCATGCAGGGAAGCTGTTGAAGCTCTGGGTCTTACCAGGAGAGCCAACCTTGGGTTGTCCAGCCCAGGGCTCCCTGGTTGGTCTCTGCTGAAGACCCTGTCTAGCACGGAAGGGCATCTGGCTGGGCCTCCACTCTGCTTGGGAGCCCCTTGTCTGTCTGTACCTGGCCCTGCCGCAGGACAGCGGGGTGAACTCATCTGCATGAGTAGGGTGGAGCAGAGAAGTCATAGGCAGACCATAGGGAAGGAGGCTGCCATCCACCCCCACCCAGGGCCAGGCCCAGGCCCACGCTTGGCCCGGAATGAAGTTTTCCACTGATGGCCCCAGCCCAGCCTCACCTGCGCTTGTTTCCTGTCACCTGAGTGAGACAGCCTGGGTGTGCCTGCTTCCAGGCGGGACCATTCTTGCCGCTTCCTCCTGGTACCCCGAGGCTCCCGCCTGCTCCCCTGTCTGCCTGGCCTGCTCTTGGAGCCAGACTGAGATGAGCTGCTGGGGGTGATGATGCTCTGCCTTGATTCAGGGCTGGGCCTTGGGGCTTTCACCCTCCTCCTCTTCATGCAGAGTGGTCCCCACAACTGTTCTCAGAAATGAGATGTTTTCCACCTCCCTGGTGGGAAACCAACACCAGAGAGGGTGATGGGCTGGCTTGCCCAGGATCTCACAGCTGGGGAATGTAGGGGCGGGAGGTGAAATGTTACCAAATGGGAGCCACAGACTGTATCTCAAGAAGCCACGTTCAGCCACCCATCCTTGAGAAGCTAATTAAATTAATAGTATGAAGAAGGGAGATGTATTCAGTGTGGTCACATTGGGAAGAGGGACAAGGATCCACTGACCCCCTCAAGTCCCTCTTGGGGTCCTGAAGTGAGGTTAACTCTTTAAACAGGGGGCCATGGGTTGGAGCGTGGAGTCCTGGACAGAGTGTGGTCCTGCCCATCAGGGCCCATCATTGTCTGGCTTCACTATAGTCCTGTAAGGTGCTCTGACAGATCTGTGTGGAATCCTTTTCCAGGAGCCAAGGTCCCCGCTCTGGCCTTGGTCTTTTCCTTGTTCCATTGTGAGATTCCTGGGGAAATTGCCATTTCTTGGCGTCCATTGTTTCTGTAGTCTGAACGTCGGATTGAGGGACACAGATGTCTCATTTTCAGAATGTCTTCATTTCTGCCATGCTACTTCTGTCTCTGCAGCCTGGGGGCTCCAGGACTGGCTCCCCACGGGCCCCAGGCTGTCTCTGGTGTTCTAGTTATCTGCAGGGGCTGCACCCACTTTCTTCCCGGGGCCACTGAGCCTTTCTCTGACTGCTCAGGATATGAAAGCCCCATGAGTCAGCCCCTCTGCCAGCGCCTTCAGCTTGGGTTTCCGCCTCTCCTCCGTAGCCAGGCTTCGTGGGCTCCTTCCTGCGTCTGTGTGTCATTTTGAGCTGATGGAGGAGGGGGAGCCACTGGCCCTGGTTCAGGCAGCCAGGACTGGGCTTGCTTTAAAGCCGCCGTCCCCTCCTCCCCGCAGTGGCCAGCTGAGATTTCTCATTGTCACGTGGTCCTAGCACTGGCTCTTCAGGAATGCTGAGAGACCACATCTGGCAGTGACGGGGCTGCCGCCTCCCCCTTCAGCTGCCGGTCTCCCACATGTGCCTCTTCCGCTTAGGTGGTGGCGGGGCCCGCTCTCAGAGGCTGGCTGGGTCACTTTGTGGAGTCATTTCCTCTCCCTGCATTGATTGTCCTGATGTCCCTGCCCCCCCTCCCGGCTTGGAAGGGTTGTGAGCAGTGGGAGGGGAAGAGGTTCCTCTTTCTCCTTCAGCTTCCTGTCTGGGATGTGCACGCCCCTCCCCCAGGAGGGGTACGGGAGCCTAGAGGACACAGAGAGAGCCTGGCTGTGTGGGAATTTGGCTGTGGATTCCCCAGGCTGGGAAACAAAGATAAGATTCTGGGGCAGGGCTCAGGCTGGAGGAAGGGGCCTGAGTGAGGGTCAGTTCATTCATCCACCCCTCCCATTCATCCTTCCTCTCATTCATCCACCTTCCCATTCATCTTCCCATCCACCCACCAACCCACCCACCTATTCATCTTCTCATCCACGCATCTAATCCACGCATCCATCCCATTTCATTCAGTAAGGGTCAGCAAGATGGCTCAGCAGGTAAAGGCGGTTGCCACCAAGCCTGAGTTCAATCCCAGGACCCCTCATGGTGAAAGAGAATTGACTCCCATTCCATTCAATGACCATCCCCCTCCTTACTGAGAAGGAGTAGGGAGGCTGGCCTCCGGCTTTAGACCCAGCTCTCCCTTCGCGCCCCACCCCCAGGCCAGAGAGCTCATTTCCTTTTTTATGCCTCCTCGCTTCATTTAGCCGGGGCCCAGGGTGCTCAGGGAAGGTGAGGTGGTGCCCTCAGACCGTGGCATGGTGAAGAGGGAGAGGTGGCCTCCCTTCCCATCACTCTCCCTCGCCTCATGGGCCTGGGTCCCTTAGGGGAGAGCTGTGAGCCATGCACGTGATGCCCATCCAGGCTGCCTGGGAGGACCTATCCTCGTCCCTGGGTCTGGCTGCCTAAGATCTGTGGAGTTTTTTTTTTCCGAAAAGGATCAGTGGAGAGAAGATGACACTTGGGACAGTGTGGGAGAAGGGAGAAGATTCCAGGAGGCAGAGGAGGAGGGAAGAACAGGCTAACACTTACCTAGAGGCCCAGCCCTCCTCTTCATCTTCAACGTGGGGATAGTCCTTGGGGGATTAACGCACCCTCCTCTCCAGTTCTCCCATCCCACGCCTGAGAGATGTTGGACGGACTGAGTGTCAGCATAGAAACATCCACCCTTCTGCCCCACAGGTGGCCTCTTGAAGGTGACCCCAGCCACTTTGTCCAGCTCGGAGCTGCACCCTGCTAGGAGTTTGGGGACAAAGGCTTTCGGGAAAGTGTGTCCACCAAGCCCCTGGCCCGAAGCTTTTAAGTGCGTGTCCCCTCCTGGTGGCAGGCAGTCCGGTGCCTTCCTGCTTCTTTGTCCCTTGTTTGCAGGTCCCCTCCCTGGCTAAGGCTCCCTCTGTGGGCAGCTCCAGACAGGGCTTGGATGGTGCTGGAAACAGGTGCAGAAACCTCAGCCAGCCACGCCGTTGACCAGATTTTGGTGAAGCTGGGTCCTAGGGAAGATGGACCACCTGTCTATCCTTTAATAGTGCAGGCAGCTAGCGGCTGAAGGGCAGAGATTGTCTGCATTGTCAGCATATTAGCCAGCTGAGCCAGATTTTCCTCTGCCACCCCTGGGAGGGACATCTCTTTGGGGCAGTGGGCCCAGTCTGTGCGGCCACCTGCTGTCCACATTCAGGGTCTGTCACTCATCTCCTGGGGGGCAGAAAGGCAGCTGCACACCTTCCCCAGCTTTGGAAATAAAAGGCCTCTGAAATCATTTGTGCAAACCCACCCTTGGGGTGTAGCCTGGGAAACATGATGGAAGTGGGCGCAGGGCTTGGGGTGGGAGGGAGGGGAGCAGGGAGGTCGAGGCACTGATAGCGTGGACGCACAGAGGGCCATCTGCAGGCTGGCACCACCGGGAGCTGTCTGCCTCGTGTAGACTTGCTGGGATGGGTTTTGTGTGGGGATAAGATGACTGCGTGATTCACCTGCAGGATCTAGGCTGAGTGAGGATTGTGTCCCAGTTCCCTATTACCAGCTGTGTGACTTCAGAAAAGTTACTTCATCTCTCTGAACCCCAGCTCCTTCATCTGCAAAGTAGTTTTGGATAAAAACCCGAGAGGATTAGTAATTCATGTGAAAGCCGATGTATGTATGAGAGAATGAGTCCTGTATGTGAGACTCTGTCGACATCTGTCAATAAACAGCTGCTGTTCCTGTCTGGAGACCCAAAGGCATGCATGGGTGATGTGGGTAAGCCTGACTTCTGGCTAGATGGACAATTGGAGGAAAGGTTAAGGGTATTCTGCTGCATTCCAGGGTTGTGGGGAGGACCAGGGATGTGAGGAGGATCAGGGGTGTGAGGAGGATCAGGGGTGTGGGGAGGACCAGCGGTGTGGGGAGGACCAGGGGTGTGCCATTCTCTCTCCTTCAGGCTTTGCTTGGTTGCTCCTGTCGTTGGCATGAGAGGGCCTGACCCCAGAAGCTGGACTGCCGCCAGCACCACACACTCTCCCTTGCGCCTTCTCTGTCCTCCCCCATCAGAGCAATGTGGCCAGGAGCGATGATTCAGCCCTGACCTGTGTCCTGGGCCTTCACCTCCCTCGAGGGAAGCCCCGAATACCCTGGGTTGCTAGCAGCGGTGAGGGTAGCCTGGCATTCCTGCCCTTCTCGATAGCCCTACATGCCTCCATGAGAGGTGGCCTGGCTCTAGATTCAGCTTCATCCATGACATACTGTGTAACCTTGAACAAATGCAGCCTAGGTCTCAGTTTCTCTCTGTGTTCAGGAGTGGGGGGCATCTAGGGAGATAGTTCCATTCAGGTGAAGCCCTGAGATCCCTTCCGAGTCCTCTGTGCTCTGTAGTTCCAGACTTGAACTTAGGGCAGATATGGACCCTGCCGTGTCACTGGTTAAGGCGGAAGTGGATTCACGTCTCCTGGGAGCCCGGCAGGGCTGACTTGTGTGGAAAGAGGAGGAATTTTCCTCTGTGTGTGCAAACAGTATCCATTTTCTCTTGTTTCCAAAAGCCGGTGATGTAACCAGCCCTTCATCCAGTCCTTCCCTCTGGCCTATTTTTAGCCTGGCCCCACAGCTTCTTAAGAGATTCAGACCTCCTTGCTCAGCGACCATGTAGGGAGGGTAGCGCCGAGTGAGGAAAGACAGAAGCCTGTCTGTTTGTCCCAAGGCGGAGGAGGTCAGGCACAGGCTGCCAGCTCCTCCGGGTAGGGAGGGGATCTTAGTGAGGTGCTCAGTCTTGGAGACCGAGTCCTGGCTCCCTGTCCTTACTGAATATTGGGAAGGGTCTGTCAGCTGTGCTTAATGGCTGTGACATGGTGAAAATGGTGGCATCCATCCCACGCACTACTGGAGGCCTGAGCTGCATCATGTAGACCTCTCTAGAGGGAAGCTGTGCTGTTACCTTTGTTAGTGTCCCCCCCCATTGCATGGTTAATGTTGGGGCCCACATTACCTGCGTGCTTAGCCCCTGTCTTTTCCTCTTCGGCTTCAACCAGCGGGTGTGTGAACGAAACAATATGCACAAAGTTCTCAGGGTCTGGCATCCAAGAAACACTGGAGCAGGGAGGGCTAGACCTACCCATGGATTAGGTGTGTGCCTTTGGGCAAGATCTTTAACCGACTGAGCTAGTCTCCACATCTGTAAGGCTCTAAAACCTGCACAGGCAATGTGTGTAGCCTGTACGGTGTGCTGCAGAACACATAACCCATCTGATAATAGTGTGTAGCATGGAAATTTGCTTCCTACAGGGAAGAGGCCGAAAGCCTACAGCTGGACCAGCAGCACCTGTACAGCCCTTCACGGTCTGCGTGGGATAGGCCGTGGTCCTTCCCATCTGTGTCCCATAGTACCATGCTTGTGCCTCAGAGGTGGCATTTGCCACCCGCCCGGCCTTGTGAGCAGCGGCCCGCTCACTGTCCTGTTGCTCCCCTTACTCTAGGCTGAGAGGTCGTGTTTGGCAGGCAGATTTTCCCAGGCACCTTCCCTGCCCTGTGTGGATGATGAGGGTGGGAACGGGGGTTGGGGGGACTGGCAGGAGGAGGTGGTCTGACCATGTGTCCTTCTTGGTGTTGCAGATGGGAGGAAGAGCTGGCCAAGCGTATGAACCTCCAGACCATGGTGGACACACTGCAGGAGGTAAGAGTCTGCAGAGTCCCCAGCCAGAGAGGTTTGCAGGTTAGCTGTGGGGCCATGATGGCTAAAGCTGGCTGAAGAGTCCTAGTCTAGTCCCTGCCCTGATCACTCTCCTGGGCCTCCTGGGCCAAGCCTTACAGGGCAGAGGAGCTCAGGCACAGGGCTCGGGAAGTCGGGTCTTCCTGGATGCTGGGGCCAGCTGCTTCCCTCTCCTGCCTCTCAACCTCCAAGTGCCACTGGGCTAGGTGATCTTCAGGTCCCTTTGACCTTCCAACTGCAAGTTCCGCAAATTAGGACCCATGCCTTGGAGAGACCTGGGGACACATCGCCTGCCAGCCCCCAGCCCAAGCAGGCTCTGGGACAGACCTGAGGACATTCCCCTTGTTGCTTTCTCTGGCTACTCTGAATTCAGGGCTGCGCCACTCACATACTTCCCGGGAACCCTGAGCAGCACACTTGATCTTCAGCCTGTTTTCCGTTCTTCCTCTGTCACATGGGTCAAGACCAGCAACACTGTGAGACGGCAATGCAGAGTTAGCTTAATTTTTTTTTTTTTACAGCTGGCTGTGGTGGCTCACACCTATAATTACTTGGGAGGCGGAGGCAGGAGGATGAGGAATTTAAGGTCAGCCTGGGCTGCATAGTGAGTTCCAGGCAGCTTGGTTTCATGAGACCCTGATTCAACAAAACCAAACCAATTTGTTTTTAAAGTTGGACTGGAGGTGTGTCTCAGTGGCTGAGCACTTTCCCTATCTTATGCATAGCTCCAAGTTTGATCTCTATCTAGCATGGAAGAAAATATTAAAAGTTAGAATTAATTATTTTTAGAATTAGTTAAAAATTCAAATCACTTTCAGACGTTTGCAATATTTATTTTCTAAGACAGTGAGATACACAGCTCAGTTAGTAGGATGCTTGTCCAGCATGTACAAAGACCTAGGTCCCCACTCTAAAGAGTGTGCGGTGCACACCCGTAACCCCAGCATTTGGGAAGTAGGGCCAGGAGGATCGGTTCAAGGTTGAGCTGGGGATGTTGTCAGACACGTTTAATCCCAGCACGTGGGAGGCAGAGGCAGGCGGATCTCTGAGGCTGAGGCTAGCCTGGTCTACAGAGCAAATTTCAAGACAGCCAGGGATCCCAGAGAAACTCTTGAAAAACAGATGAACAACAATGAAAGAAGTTTAAGGTCACCCTCAGCTACAGAGGGAGTTTAGTCTCAGAGAAAAAGTACAGGAAAGAGACAAATGTCCCCTTTTTCTTTATAATAAAATATTTTACAACATATTCACAGTCAGATGTTGGAAAAGTCCATAAAATCACAAAAGATCAAAATTATCTGTAATAATATCTGTTCTTCCTTCTGGTTCATCAGTTTTGTGTGACCTCCCAGATTTTTCTGTACAAACATGCCCACATCCGGTCAACACCTTCAAATGCCTGTGTTAGAACAACAGACATGAAGTTATCATTTTCAAGGCCAAAGCTGGTCGGTCATTGGCACCTGGTGGACTGGGGTTGGTTGACCTTGTGTTTTTTAAGTGCTGGGGAGCCTGCTGGCCTTAACCTACCCTTTGCTCCTGATAGCTACTCGTTTTTTCTTTGCCATAAATGACCCCCAGGAAGTTGGGAGCAGTCAGGCCAGGCTGAGGGATGCAGATGTTTAGCTTAGTAAGACACTGGACCCAGGTGTCTGCCCATCCTCTCCTCCCCCTTTAAAGCCTGCCTGTCTTCATCCGTCTGCAGGCAGCGCAAGAAGCCGAGGCCATCCAGGAGGAGATGAACGAGAAAATCGAACGGCTCAAAGCTGAGCTGGTGGTGTTCAAAGGGCTCATGAGTGACGTAAGTGGCGTGGCCGTCACCCTAGGCATCAAGACCTCCCTTTTCCCATCATGCCAAACGCTTCATTCACTCCGAGGCTCGAGCTCGGCTTTATAGTTACAGTCGTGGCTGGCTGGTTTGTTCCGATGAGGGATACATCGGGGACCAGGCGCCTCCCCGCCCTCCCCACATCGCTTCCCTATGTCCGAATAGAGGCTTTAACCGCTGCTTAACCCATCGCCCTCCTCCTCCTCCTCCTCCTCGGGCCCCTGACGTCTGTATGTGCTGCTCGACTCTCCCCAGCTCGCCGTGTGGCGACCTTGGTGTCTGCCGAGCACAGGCGACCAAATGGACTTGGCTGTGCCAACCCACGGGACTTCAGGCTCAGGGAGTCCACTCTCCTGTAGGGTGTCCTTGTTAGGTTGGGGGTGGCTGGTGTGTGCGTCTTCTTGGCCATCTGGGGCCCTGCTGAGTGACCGACCATGGGTGGAAACAGCTGTTAGCCGTGGAGGCCTCCTTGAGTCTCGGACCTTGAGTTTCTTGCCATCTTCAGGCAGTGGGCAGTCTGCCAGGAGAGCCCATCCGAAGGAGAAGGAGCCTGAATGTGGTCACAGCCTGGCTCAGCTCCCGGCTTTCAGGGACATGGAGTTGAGTGTGGTTAGGAGAAGCGGTTGGACCCAGGTGGAGGCCACCTGTCTCCCTTCACTTGGGTGCGGAGGGGACCCCTGCTCTTTCTATATGACCCCTGCTGTCACCTGTGGCAGGAACCTAGAGAGAGAGAGAGAACTACTGAGGCAGGCGTGTTATGGGGGACAGTGGGGCGTGAGGGTGGGAACAGGAGGGGATCTGTACACTTTTGTGTGTGTGTGTGCTGGGGAATTAAGCCAACGGCCGTGGCCTTCTTAGGGGACGTGCTCGCTCACTGAGTGACACCCCAGCCTCGGAAGGTGCCTCTCAACAGTCTCCATGCTCTTGCTTGTCCTCTGCTCCCACTAAACCAACATTGCTGTGCCCTGCAGCCCTGAGGGGGACCAGCACACACAGCCTCACATCTTCCCTCCCCAAGTCCCCATGTCCCTCCCTTCCTCCCCTGAGCAGTGCTGACCAACCTTCCACCTCCAGGAAAGGCTCAACACTCCCCCCCCCACCCCCAGGGTGCTCCCTCTTCCTCTGATGGCCCCTCCTGCTTGCTCCGTCCCTCGCTCACGTGACCCCTGCTGTCCTCCCTGCAGCCCATGACAGACCTGGACACAAAGATCCAAGAAAAGGCTATGAAGGTGGACATGGACATCTGCCGCCGGATCGATATCACGGCTAAGCTGTGCGATGTCGCACAGCAGCGGAACTCGGAAGACGTGTCCAAGATCTTCCAGGTGACCAGGGCCGGCCCCTCTCACCAGTCCCCACCCCAACCTCTTAGAGCAGCCCTGACCTCCACCACAACCTGTCGACGCCTCTTTCCCCCCCACATTTCGCTCACCTCACCTCATCCTGAGGTAGTCAGTCACCTGACCCTCTGAACTCCCTTAGGGAGACACAAACTTGGGGATTTGTAGTTTACAGCTGAGGAGACTGAGGCCTTGGGGGATGGTAGGATGTACCAAGAAAGGACATGGTAGAGCCGGGCTGGAACCCAGATCTCCTGGCTCTCCAGGCCATTTCCTCATGCTTACCCTGTGCCCACCATTTCTCACATAGCCTCTTTCTCTGAGACTCTGCATTGTTCCCGTAGTGAGGGGGCCTGGCCAGGAGATGGGGAGCCCTGACAACTGGCCCTCAGGGGTCCCAAGAGAAGCTATTGGATTTTGCCTAGTTCTTACTCTCCCAAAGGGTTCTGTACATGCACCCCCCTCCCCTGGTTTCCCATGCAAGAGAGAAGGCGGTCGGTCGGTCGGTTGGCACCAACGGGCAGTTCTGGAGAGGGCCTGGGTGTGGTCCTGCTGACAGAGGGCACGCGTCATTCTCAGCAGTTTTGGGTCATAGTTTGGCTTGTGCTTGAGCCCAGGGCAGAGCAGTGTGTTGTTGCTTTCCGTGTGCGGCTCTGGACATGGTTGAGAGAGGTCGGCTCCTCCCCGTCCTTTCTCCATCTCACGCCTTCTTGCTGCCTCCTGAGGGCCTGATCCCTGCAGGGAGCTGTGCAGTCCTTTGCTCGGGTCTTGTCTGCTTGGTGAACCCTCCGTGCCTCTGCATGGGAGAGGAAGGTTCTGAAAGCATGCAGCTATTTTGAGCTTTGTCAGGGTTTCTTGGTTTCTCTGGCTGGCTTTGAGACATCCCAGGTGATGGTACCCCGGTCTGGCCTACCATTGTTCCAAATCACGGGGCTGCTTTTCTGGTGATGGGCGAGCTGAGCTGGCCCATCACTAGGCCTCCCCGGGCAGGACTTGGTCCCTGTGTCTCCGTTCTCCACCCTGCATGCCTCGTGCCTCACGCTTCCTGCTAACGCTGCCCTGCTTCTTAGAACATCTACGCAGCTCCCTGCAGTGGTGGCTGGCCCTGGCCATGCTCCTTCCACTCCTGGGGACACTGGTTCCCTTCCAGGCTCACCTCTGCTCTCCACTCCAGCCAAGCACCCCAGTTACCTTGCTCTCTTCCTTCCCTGTCCAGGTGGTCCCTAAGAAGAAAGATCGTAAGGTGGCTTCAGATGATGACATCTCCGAGCAGGATGGGGAGGTGAATCGGTTCTCAGATGAGGAGGTCGGCTCCATGAACATCACGGATGAGATGAAGCGCATGTTTAACCAGCTGTGAGTGCCTAGATTACCCAGCCAGGGGACGTTTCAGTGGCTGGCTGAGAAGAGCCCCAGATGTGATGTGTTTTGGAAGGGTTTGGATTCTGTGTGTGTGTGTGTATATGATTATGTGTGTGCAAGTGTGGGTGCATGAAAGCCAGTGATTAATCTTGGGTGTCGTGTGTGTGTGTGTGTGTGTGTGTGTGTGTGTGTGTGTGTGTGTGCGCGCGCGCGAGCGTGCATGTGTTCTGTCTATGTGCAGGCTCAGTGATGTCACATTGGTAGCTTAGACTTTGTCATTACAAGAAATTGACACATGCCACCATTCAGGACTCCCTTACCAAACCCTAGATCTGGTGCACCAGAACCCGTTGAATATATTGTCCTGGGGCTGGGGTAGCACTGTGGCCTTGGCTTATTTGGTGCTTTGTTCTGAAACCTGATCCAGTTTTAACTCGAATCCATACGGTACCCCAAGGTGGGATTGGAAGAGGACGCTGGGTGAGTCAAGGGCGGGGCTGGGAGCCCCATGCTCTCAGGCACCTGCACTCTGCCACGGCGGGCACCATCCAAAGCTCAGGCCACCAGCTCTTTGAGCTCCCCAAGGGGGAAGCACTTCAGGAGCACACAGTAGGGCAGGGCCAAGCCCGCCTACATGGTTCAGTGCTGTTCCCTTAGCCACCTTCCTGCTTGGAAGAGACGCCCGTCTACTGTCTGCTGCGTCACTGTCCCTGACTGGTCCCTCTTTGACTTAGCTAGGTACTCAGGGAGGACGGGCAGGGTGGAGTTGGGAGTTCCTCACCTGATACCTGACACCTCCCTTCAAATAGAACCGAGATGAGGCTAGACATTTGCTATTGACAGTACCAAGGACACCCCTCAACTCTTGGTTCATCTCTCAACTCGAGTCTCCTCCAGATACGTGCTCTCACCTCCTGACAAGAGGGTGTCCCCCAACTCCCACCTTTTTTGGTTTTGGTTTTAAGATGCGGGCTCATGTAGCCCAGGCTAGCCTCAAGTTTTCTATGTAGTCTAGAATGACCTTGAACTTCTGATCTCCCTGCCTCCATGAATACCAGGACCCATGCCTGGTTTCTGCGGTGCTGGAGACCAAAACCAGGCCCTCCCATGCATGATAGGCAAGCGCCCTCAATGGAGCTGCATCTCTAGGCTTGGGAAAAGAAATGTGGCTTGGGTCTGGGTTTCCCCAAGGTTACTCTGGGAATTCCTGAGCCTAAGACACTCTTAGATGCTCAGACACCCCAAATCGCCTTCATTTTGTTGAATAATTTCTTCTCCTCAGAAGAAATCAATTACCTGAAGTATTTCATGAAGTCCCTAGGGAATCGTCAAGTTGGTCAGAAATGAGGTGCAGTGCGGAGGTACCCATCCAGAGAGCTGAACTGGGAGTGCCTTTGGCAAGGGCTGCTTGTGTGTAGAAATTGCCTTCAGCTGTGAGCAATGGAGACGAGATCCCCCGTGTGGTGGACACTGCAGTGTTGACAGGTTCAGTGTCTAATTAGATTGGTCTGGCTTTAAAGTCGTCTAAGTTAAGAAAAGAACTCTGATCTCTCTCTAGCCCTCTCCTGTTGCTCTGGCTGGTGTTAATGACCGATGCAGTAGCGTCTCCTTCCCACCCGATAGCTCCTTGAGCCCACGATCCAGCCCCAGCCAGTCCCAGTGAGGCTTCTGAATGACGCACCCGGGTCAGAACCTTGTTTGTTTTGATCCAAATCAGTGGCTTGGGCTTCAGACCAAGGCTGAGAGGAATTTCAGCCGCCTTCCAAAGTCCCTGGGAGGGGTGGGGGCTCTTTCCGTCTCTGCTCTCATCCATCTTCCTGTCTGTTCTGGGGAGCCATCCCTCCGCGGGGCTTTCCTTCAGACCTCAGACGCTGGAAAGGAAGTGAAGTCAGTAGTGGACTATGTGATGTACTAATGGGTGGACCCCAGGGGCTCAGAATCGCCTCCTTCTCCAATAGCCAACCCCAAGCTTATTTCCTGACTCACGGGCGCCACCTACAGGCTCCTACAAGAATTGCTTTGGGGCAAGGGAACCAGCCTGGCCTACCTCTAGGGGGCGCTGCAGGAAGCTTTTTATCAGAATTCCCTCTGTGTCGCTGCCGGTTGGCCCCCAACTAATAACTTTGATGAATGATGTAGAGCAGAGCTCTAGAAGAGTCAGGAGAGAATGGAGAAAGGGGAAGCATGGACACTGGGAGAGCCCGGAATGGAAGTCTGCAGACCCCTCCTGTGCCACTGTAAGCGCAGCCGGACATGGCGGCACAAGCCTGGAATCCCAGGATTTGTTTGTTTGTTTGCTTTCTTTTGAGACAGGGTCGCTCTATGTAGCCCTGACTGGGCTAGAACCTGCTGCATAGACTAGGCTGGCCTTGAACTCCTGAAGATCCTTCTTCCTCTGCCTCCTAAGTGCTAGGATTAAAGTGCCCCTGCTACACACTATTGGTGGCTTTGAGCAAATGCGGTTCCTTCTTAGCCGTGGTCTCCTCATCTGCAAAATGTGAGGAGTATGGTTGGATTTGCATGCTCAACATGGGGTGGGAGCAACCCCTCTTTTGACCAGAAGCATGTCTAAAGGAGTGGGGGGGAGGAGGAGGAGGAGGAGGAGGAGAGATTGATTGATTGATTGATTGATTGATTGATTCTGAGGAGATTTAAAAACAGATTTGATTTCTTTATGTGTGTCTTGCCTGGGCATCCTGAACATGTAGTGCCTGTAGAGTCCAGAAGAGGGTATCAGGCAGGGCCCCTGGAACCAGTGTCAACAGTCAGTTTTAAGCCGCCATGTGGGCACTGGGGACTGATTTCCAGTCTTCTGCAAGAGCAATGTTTTCACTACCTAGTCATTTCGCTAGCCTTGGGGGCCGGGGTGTGTGTGTGGGTGACACAAGGTTATATACCATAGCTCAAGCTGATATGAACTCACGTGTAGCCTGGGCTGGCCTTGAATTTGACCCTCCTGCTTCGTCCTCCCAAATTCTGGGATTATAGACACGCACCACACTACTTTTGACCTAAAACCAGACTTCTAATTGTACAGAAACGTTCTGTATTTTGAAAGGCTAAAGCTCTTTTTGCATAAGACAATTGGCTTTGGCTGCCACCCCCTCCTTTTTGAGACCCACCTCATGGGCACACATTCACCAGGGAAGGTGCTGCGTTCTGTCCTCTGTACACACACCCATGACTGGCTTCCATTCAGTCATGCCTTCTGATGTCACCCATAGGCGGGAGACCTTTGATTTCGATGACGACTGTGACAGTCTGACTTGGGAAGAGAATGAAGACACGCTGCTGCTATGGGAGGATTTTACCAACTGTAACCCGACCATTGACCTGCAGGGCGAGGTGAGCCCAAGACCCACCTTCTGGGGGGGGGGGCGCCTCTTTCCCATGAGCCCCCAGTTTTGCCCTTTTCATGCAGCCTGCTCCCCAGCTAAACTGTCCCCTCTGTCTCCCCAGCAAGAAGAAAACTTGGGCAACTTGATCCATGAGACTGAGTCCTTCTTCAAGACGAGAGACAAGGAGTACCAGGAGACGATAGGGCAGATCGAGGTAAGAGCTCGGGCCATGGAGCCTGCAACCGAGTCTCCTGGGGGCCGCATAGTTGAGATCCTGGGTGATCAAGTGTCCGTGGAAATGCAGGCTTACAAAATGGCACAAGCAAGGGGTCAGGAGTCAGGAGCCTGGCATTGCAAGCTTGTCCTTATTAGGGTATTGGTTTCCTAATCTGTGAAGTCTGGCAGTGATTCCTGCCTCCCCTAAAGAGGCTGAGGCAGGAGAGTGCCCATAACAGGTTTAGCCAACACCTAGCATCATTTGGCATCACTCGGAAGTCAGCTCTGGTTGTTCCGGGTTATCCTCACCTCCTCCTTGGCTGTAGGGACTGGGTGCCCATACAGTGGAAGAATAATGTCCAAAGAGGCCAAGTCACTTTCCCACTGTTTCCAAGTCAGGAAGCAATATTCGGGCCAGTGTGCTATACAAGAGTTAGTGCTCTTTCTGTTGGAGAAGGAGAAGCCTCGAGTCCTCCTCCCTCCTCCCTGGAGGAGCAGGTGTAACAGTACAGGAGAAGGCTCAGAAACATGAAGGGCTTTCTGTTCCTGCCCATAGCCAGAGATGCTGAGTACAGGGAAGTCCCCTGAATCAGTGGGGGCTGAGCCGGACAGACTGACTCTGGGGTTGCTAAGCAACCATTCCCCCTTTGACTGAAGCATGTCTAAAGAATATTGATCCATGTGCAGAGGATAAGGAAGGGTGATACCCACAAGGCAGAGCCTTGAGAGCACAGTGTCCAGGGGTGGCTTGGCTGGCGCCAGGGGTGGCCTGGGTGGAGGAGGGTGGTTGCTGCTGCTGCTAACGTGAGGTTCAAAGGTCCCCTCACCACCTTTGTTCCGCATTGACTCCTTCCAGCTGGAGCTGGCCACAGCCAAGAGCGACATGAACCGACATCTGCATGAGTATATGGAGATGTGCAGCATGAAGCGAGGCCTGGACGTGCAGATGGAGACCTGCCGTCGGCTCATCAAAGGCTCTGCAGACAGGTGCGGCCCCTGCTCCTCTAGGCTTCCGTGGTGGGGGCCTTAGACATTCTGGGGCTGCATCATGCCCCTTCACTACATTTTCACTTCCTGACCATTTGTCTATTCTTCCTTCCATCCATGCATCCATCCATCCATTTATCCATCCACCCACCCATCCATCCATCCACCCATCCACCCATCCATCCATCTATCCATCCATCCATCCACCTAAGCCCTCAGTATAAGCATTCCACTCGGTGCTAGGTGATTTACGTACCTAATCTCACAGAGCTGTTAAAAACAAATCAAATAAACAACAACAACAACAAAAAGCATTGGCTCAACAGATAGTTGTCAAAGGCACCCTGTGTGCAAGACCATCTGAGTTAGCTTATTGCTGTGATAAAACAGTATGCCCAAAAGCAAATTGGGGAGGAAAGGGTTTCACTTCCACATCACAGTCCACTGTTGAGGGAAGTCAGGGTAGGAACCTGGGATCAGGAACTGAGGCAAAGGCCACGGAGTGACGCTGTTCCCTGGCTTGTTCAGCCTGCCTTTGTATTCCATCCACCTGCCCAGGGTTGGCATCACCCCCCACCCCCCACCCCCAGTGCGCTGTTCTCTCTCTCACATCATTCATTAATTAAGAAAATGAGCCGGGCGGTGGTGGCGCACGCCTTTAATCCCAGCACTCGGGAGGCAGAGCCAGGCGGATCTCTGTGAGTTCGAGGCCAGCCTGGGCTACCAAGTGAGTCCCAGGAAAGGCGCAAAGCTACACAGAGAAACCCTGTCTCGAAAAACCAAAAAAAAAAAAAAAAAAAAGAAAATGAAACGCCCCCATAGACTTGCCTACAGGTCAATCTGGTGGAGCCATTTTCTGAACAGGTCCCCTCTTCCCAGATGACTTTGGCTTGTGTCAAGGTGCCAAAAAAAAAAAAAAAAAAAAAAAAAAAACTACCCAGCACAGGGTCTGATGACTGGAAAGCCAGAGCGGGCAGGGCACACCTCACTGCTGCTGACTAGGCTCCCATTGTGTCCTTCCCCTTTCTCATCTTCCAACTCTGCCCCCAACGGGTCTGTACGCATCAGGTGTGGAATGCAGAGGCCGACCCCCCTCAGGATCTGCAACCCTGTTGGGGGGACAGACACAGGATGGGAACGCTTGGCCCAAAGCTCAGCTTCCTTTCCTGTTGTCACTGTGTATGAGGGAGCAGTGGCTGTAAGGGAAGCGTAGTGGGTAGCAGAGGTCGGCTTCACCTGTCCAACCTTTAGCTCATGGAATCCTCTAGAACCCACTGTTATAGGCAAGTGGAACTGCTTGCCAGAGACCGCCTTGGGCAGACTGAAACCCGGGGCTGTTTCCTCCAGTGTGTGTAGTCTCTGTATGTGTAGATCCTGTTTGGTTCTTGTTTGGTTTTGCCAGGGGTGGAACCTAGGGCCGTGTGCACATTAGACAGTGATCCGCTCACCCAGCCCCCTAGGGTGTGTTTTTACAGGTGTGACTGCCCCGAGTTCCTGGGATGTCAGGGGACCCCAGCTGCTCACTGAAAGTCTCCTCCTTCCATGCTTTTCAGGAATTCACCGTCCCCCAGCTCTGTGGCCAGTAGCGACTCAGGAAGTACAGATGAGATCCAGGATGACCTGGAGCGGGAGGCAGATGTGGAGCCCATGGTCAGCTGATAATGGAGGCCCTGGGCAACTGGTGGTCTTGGTGGTGAGGCCCAGGCTCCTCTCCTCGCTGAGCCACACAGACTGCTGTCCTTCCTCCTCTGGAGGCCCAGCGGGACCGCTGCTTCCTTCCTTCCTCCACCGCCCACCACTCGCCCACGGAATGGTGCTGTCGATTTTCTACCGTCCTCCACATCACAAATGCAGACTTGTGTGCGACGATGCAACTGTGCCTTCTTCTCCCTTACGCTGAGCCACTTTGAGCTCCAAAGAATTCTTCCTAGCAGGTGTTTTTTATACAAAACTCTAAGGCGAGGGTGGGGCCTGGGTGTGGTATCTCTTGGTTTTGTCCCTCCCTCCTGCTCCTCTGATTGACCGTGAGCTTTGCCCTCCCTCCCTCTGTCCTGGCCCTGACTGGATTCAAGTCGGTGGCCACTTGGGGGGAATCTGCCTTCCAGAGGAAGGGGGCCATTTACTCCAGACCTGGGTGAGGAGGACTCCTTAGTTCTTTCTCACCCACTGAAGGAGAGAGAGGCCGATGGAATGCCTGCCTGCCGGGAGGGGAGACCAATGTTTTTCTTTTTCTTTTGGCTCTAGTGGTGATGTGTTGGGGGCAAGGCACTGTGGGGGAAGGTAGAGCCTCACTGTTTAAACTATGCAAAAAAACAAAAACAAAAAAGCAGCTTGCCTTATATCAGTGGGGGAAGGCAGGCCCTCTCTCAGACTCCTGGGAACTGGGAGGGAGGCCAAGGTTAGCATGAAGCCCTCATAGCCTCTGAGGGTGAGCGGTGGATTTGGGGGTGGTTCCATTCAGACCTCTGGTGAGGCCTGCATTCTGTCAGCTGGCCCACTGGACTGTTGGCTTTCTTGGGGACCTCTGTGGGGTGGGGTGGGTGGGGTGGTGGTCTTTTATTGTCCTGGTGACTTGATGTTCTTTCCCGTCTCTCCAGCCACCTGCCGGGCTCCACAGTTGTAATTTCTCTGTGAGAAAGTATGAACGGGCCAGGCCGCTGGTACCCACTCCGTCCGCCATGGCGCCATCTTGGTCTTCCTTTGTCCCTCTGGCTGGAAGAAAGCCTTGTGAGGGAAGGGGAGGGAGGTGGTGAGGCTCCTGGCAGGCTGGTGGTAGCCGGAGTAGCACCCGCAAGTGAGGACCATCCTCATTCTTGTTTCTAGGCTTTTCCATACTCGCTTGGCTGGACTCTTGGGGAGTCACTCTGAGCCAGTGTTTCCCCAAAGCTCCAAGGGGCCTGAGTTAAGGGATCATAAGATAGACCATCCATCTAGTCTCAGATGGGAACTCACCTAGCAATCAGGTTTAATTTTTATTTTATTTGTTCTTATTTTTGTGTCCACTCTAGTGGTTTTGATGGCCTGTGTTGTTTTTGTTGACCCAGGAGCTCCCTCTGGAGGTCAAAGGAACAAAATGTACCCAGGGACCAGAACCCATGGCCCTCTGAGGCCTGTGTGTTGAAGGGCAGGGGACTCTGGGCTGGAGCCGTGGTGGTACCCCGATTCTCCTCTGCATCTTTGTGTCCTCTCTGTGAGTGGCCCCATCTGTTTGGCATTTAGAACCAGTGTATATAATAGGCAATGTATGTATAGAGAAGAGAGAGGATGTATCTGTTGGCGACTTCTTAACGTAATTTATCAGAATTTGGTGGCCTTTCCCATGTGTGTTTTCCATGATGGGGGGTGGGGTGCATCCCACTGGTCTCTGTGCAGCCTGGCTGCAAGGATTCACTTATCATCTCTGGATGGCCCAACAGTCCCTTCTGGCAGGTACTTGGAGGGACGACACAGCCCCTCCCCTCCCCCTTTTCACCGATCCTTCTTTCAAAGGTTACAGGGTTCATATGCTTCTGGTTATTACTATTGTGTTATTGATATTTTGTTTTTATTTTAACCAAAGGGAATCAGAACCAGATGGGTCTGGACCTTAGCTGCTGTAAAGATTTCCGTTTCCATGAGGGCAGGAAGATGGCTGCCCCCATAGGTCTCCTCGGCTGAGGCTGGGGAGAGCCTGGCAGGCAGAGTAGAAGCTGGCCCTTAGATGTTCTCCAGGGTGGTGGTGTGGTGACACATATCTCTAGAGTTAAGACAGTAAGTTACAGTATCAACGTTTGGGGTGACAAAGGTAACCCTGGAAGTTGGTGTCCTGTGTTGTTATTTTTGTTTTCCCAACTGTATACATAGGTCATTTGTCTAGGACGTATGAGAAAGGCAGGCTCCAGCATGTTCCTTCCTGCTGGCTTTCGAAGTCTGCTTTCCCCTGGGGACTGAGGTTCCGAGGCAGGAGGATGATGGGAGAAGAGCCAGGGAATGGTGGTCATGCCTCCTGGGCTGGTTCTGGGGTCTGGGCCTGGCCTCCTCTCTCTCTCTCCTCTCTCTCTCTTTCAGTTCGTTGCCAGTGGGCCCTGCTTGTCCCCTCACTGTGAGCCCACAGCTTGCCAAGAAAGACCCCACCGCTCACTGGGGGCAGCGCCTGCGCAGTCTGGGCAAACGCGTCCACCCTTGTAAACATGTACATACTTCCTTTTGAGTTTTCTATTTCTGAGCCTGGTGTCATATTGACACTGGGGTTTCAGGGCTTCTCAGATGGGCTCTCCGGCTGGCCCTTGGTCACGCTCCTCGTTTGGGGGCCACATACACAGGCACAGCAGGGAGACAGCAGCATCCTTTCGGGTCCCTGGTTGATCGTGAAACACACACACACACACACACACACACACACACACACACACACACACACCCCTCACACTCCTCCAAATGAGAACGACTGGGAAGAAGTTTTGTCTCCCTGTGGCCGTGTGTCTGGAAGGCCTGTCCACCGTGGACTCTGCTCTGGGGGTGGAGCTCAGATGACCTATGGAGAGTCAAACCACTTTGACTTTGGGGCGGGAGGAGAGGGGGGTGGGCTAAGGGATCAGGTAAGGTGTAACTTAAGCTAAATGTATTCTATTTATAAAGCAAGAGACTCTATTTTTATGAAAGGAAAAGGTTTTTAATCTAGGGTAGGCAGTCGTGGTGGCCCAGCACTTTGCTGTGGATGAGATGCCACCATGCTCTTTGGCTCGGGGTGTGTCATTGTCACCCTGCCTTCTGTCTTCGCTGTACACAGCGGGGGCAGAAGTGGCTTCTTTCTTTCCTCAGCCCTCAGCTCCTTGGAAGTCTTGAAAGAGAGCTGGGAGTGGGGGGCCACGGGTGGGGGTGGGGCCAGGCAAGTGAACTGCAGGAAACTGAGGTGGGGGAGGGGTGCTTCCGAGGTAGGTTCTGGTTCGTTTCCCCAGCTCCTCTCTGCTCCCACTCAGCTGGGAGGGGGGCGGGGTCAGAGCTGGGAAGCCCCGTGGGCTTGGGGAACACAGGACTTCTTCAGGGCCTGGGGCTTACGGTGTCTGGGGTTGTCAGGCAGCTGAAGTAGGCACAGAAGGACCCAAGATGCTGAGCGCTCAGCCCTGGCTGTGTCTACTCCAGGCCAAGGTCGAGCTTGTGTCTTTGTTCCCTGGACGAAGGAGCCGGGCTCTGGAGGATTGCCTCCGACCTGGGTCCTCCCTCTGGGACCCCCAGCTAGGCTTTGGAAGGGTAACCACCCGCAGGGAGCGATGGGGAGGGGTCTGAGCAAAGCCATACACTGTCTCTGGGAGGGGATTTTCCATGTGTGAAGATTTCCAGGCTCAGTGTGGGCTGTGTGTGAGCCTTAGGTGAACCCCTCGCCTTTCCCGCCCCACCCCCAAGCTCTCAAAGAAATGGGGTGAACTCCCCACAATGACCCCTTTATGCACATTGTAGCATCTACCTGGTTTTTAGCCCCACCCTATCCCACGGTTGCTGTGTCTGTCAGCTGGGTCTGAAAATCAATCCCCGGGAGGGGTTTGTACTCACTAAAAGACTACTGACCCTACCATAAAGCCAACCTGTTTACTGTACTGTTGTAAATACCGTGCCCTTTATATCCTGTATATCAGCTTCTTTTGAATAAAGTAAAATGTCTTAGAACAGACGGTGTGTGCTTCTTTTTGTCGTGGTGATTGTGGGAGGGGTCAGAAGACTAAAGCAAACACATTAACCAATGAGTGATAAGATACGGAGCTCACACACTACCTGTTTGCATCTCACAGTAAGATCTCCCAGAAGGAGATAGAGGTCCCAGGCTAATTGGCACTGTCCCGTCTGAAGCTGAGGCCCCACCAGCTACAAAGTCCCCATTTCACAAACTTCCCCAGAGCATCTTCAAGAAGCACCAGCTGGGCTCTGGATTTGATACTATCCACTGTTTTTAGTTACTTTTATTTAATGGCTCTGGGTTTGATACTGTCCACTGTTCTAGTTACTTTTATTTAATGGCTCTGGGTTTGGTACTGTTCACTGTTCTAGTTACTTTTATTTAATGGCTCTGGGTTTGATACCGTCCACTGTTCTAGTTACTTTTGTTTAATGGCCATGTTCAAAAGTGACACCCCTCCACTGAGAACTGTCTTTTCGGGGTGAAGAGACACTGCTCCTTGCTCACATTTATGTAGTGCTCTTTTCCTACTCAATGTTCTTGGCTCAGATCTCCCAGCGCATCTCAAATGATGGAACTGGGAGGAAAAGGAGAAGTCCAAGGTGACAGGGCTGTTTGAGGTGGCCCTTATCCTATTCCACAGAAGAGGAAACTGAGGCCCAGAGGGGCTACACTGGATAGTTTTTATGTCACCTTGACACAAACAAGAGGCATCTGAGAGGAGGGAGCCAAAATTGAGTAAATGCCTCCAAAAGATCAGGCTGTGGGCAAGCCTGTAGGGTGTTTTCTCAATTGAAGTGTAAGGTCCAGCCCATTGTGGGTAGTGCCACCCCTGGGCTGGTGGTCCTGGGTTCTATAAGAAAGCAGGCTGAGCAAGCCAGTAAGCAGCACCCCTCCATGGCCTCTGCATCAGCTCCTGCCTCCAGGATTGTACTCTGACTTCCTTCAATGATGAACTGCAATGTGGAAGTGTAATCCAAACAAACCCTTTTCTCCCCAACTTGCTTTTGGTCATGGTGTTTCATCACAGCAATAGTAACTCTAACTAAGACAGAGGCTAATTTGCCCAGTGTGATATCAAACTAGAATTGGATAGAAGTGACCTTACAGTAAATGCCCTGGTCACACTGCCAGAGACATAGAAACTCGTTATTAGAATAAGGAAAACATAGGCTGGAGAGATGGCTCAGAGTTTAACAACACTGGCTGTTCTTCCAGAGGTCCTGAGTTCGATTCCCAGCACCCACATGGTGGCTCACTACCAACTGTTATGAGATCTGGCTCCCTCTCATTACCATCTGTAATGAGATCTGGTGCCCTCTTCTGGCCTGTGGAGATACATGAAAACAGAACATTGTATACATAATAAATAAATCTTAAACAAAAGAAAGAAAACACATATTGGTATCTTGGGAATATAGTAGTTCCCTCAGGCATTATCCTAACAGAGGGCTTCAGAAGCAGTTTTTTTGGGGTGGGGTGGGGGTGGTTTGAGACAGGGGTTCTCTGTGTAGCCCCGGCTGTCCTGGAACTAGCTCTGTAGACCAGGCTGGCCTTGAATATACAGAGATCTGGCTGCCTCTGCCTCCTAAGTGCTGGGATTACAGGTGTGTGCCACCACCGCCTGGCTCAGAAGCAGTTTTAATATATTCGAATATTCATCAAACAACTTCTCATGCAGAAAACTGATAATTTTTTCCAGGTGGGCAGAGGGACACAGAGAGAAAAAACTGTTTTTTGTGGCTAGAGGCTTTGGGAAAAGGGAAGAAAGAAAAAGAAAAGGAGGAAAGGAAAGGAGAGAGAGGGAGAGAGAGGGAGAGAGAGAGAGAGAGAGGGAGGGAGGGAGGGAGGGAGGGAGGGAGGGAGGGAGGGAGGGAGGGAGAGAGAGAGAGAGAGAGAGAGAGAGAGAGAGAGAGAGAGAGAGAGAGAGAGAGAGAGAGAGAAACACTAAGCACAGGCCCGCTATGGTTTTATCTCATAATGATCCCAGTCTGGAAGGAAGCAGGCAGGCAGCTGGCTGGCCCTGCGCCAGGCTGGGAGGCGGAGGGCAGATCAGGCTCCATGCAGGGCGGCAGCCCCCAGGGTGGCGAGGAGGAGCTGGCTTTAGTATGGCCCCGCGGGCTCCAGCAGAGTGGTGGCCCGCAGGTGGCCAGCCTTCCAGCAGCAAAGGATGGGACCCCTGCTGCACCTGTCCCAAGGACCTGGTCCCATCTACCACTGAGCACGTGCTCCGTGCAGGATCTGTCATTGGCTCCTGCAACTCTCCAGCCCGACCTAAGAAGTATGCAACTTGCCGGTCCAGCTGATTGGCTCGGAGGCTTTCACGTGTGACTGTGATTGGTCGATGAGGCTCACGCCCTCTCTCCTTGGGTCATACCATAAGGAGAGGAAGAGAGGAGAAAAGAGCATCTATTTCAGGGCATTTCTGCCGGGTTCCCCTGCCTCGCAGTCCACAGTGGCCTTTAGAACACTAAGTAAGACTGCTGTTTATTGACAGGAGGGGGTACCCGCAGAGAGACCCCGAGGCAATTGGACCGGGTGATACTGAGCCTCCCGCAGAGGTGGTGCACTCCGGGTTTGACTAGTCCAAGCTTGCAGGGCGGACTCGGAGCTTTCAACAGGCTCACGGGATCCTCAGACCTTACTCGATGCTCTTCCTGCCCACCCTGCGCCGAGCCATGCTTTCCCACTTCTGGAGGAGCGCTGGGTGAGTGAACCCCTTGCTGCCGGAGCCCTTAGAGCGGCGGGCGACTCCCTCCCTGCGTGTGCTCCGGGCTGCAGCCACCCTGGGAAAGCCACCCTCTCCCAGGTCCCCAAGTCTCCCCTAAACTCGAGGGTCGCATCCTGCACAGCCACTCTCCCGTGGAGACTCTGCGTCCCTTCCTTAGCCTTCCTGGGTCTCCCTAGATGGTCACTTTTACTTAGCCAAGGACTCCGCGCCCCCAGATGACTCCTGCGGTCCGTTGTGGTGCCCAGACTATGTCCACGCCCCCTTCCTACCTCCTCTTCCTCCTAATGATGGATATTTCAAATTTGTTGATTCTCCCAGTCCTGGGACGTCCCTGAGTTCAGGTTCTGGAGCCCCCTGATGCTCCCGGGGGCCGCTCTGTCCCACTCTCTTTTCAGTTTAATATTGGGCTTTTGTTTTTCGGTGGGTGCCGTAATGACTTTTATAGTGTGTGATGCTGGTGGGGTTCTGAGTGGCTTATGGCTTATTTTGAGATTTGAATAAATTCATTAAGTTCCTGCTGGGCGGTGGTGGCGCACACCTTTAATTCTAGCACTGGGGAGACAGAGGCAGGTGAATCTCTGAGTTCGAGGCCAGCCTGGTCTACAAATCGAGTTTCCAGGACTACACAGAGAAACTGTCTCGAAAAACAGAAACAACAACAACAAAGGTGTTTGGTTAGCCCTTAGGAGGCAGAGGCGGACTGATCTCTGAGGGTTGAAGGCCTGGTCAATTTGGTTTATGTAGCCAGGGCTACAGCTGTCTCTAGAACAGGTGTCTGGTTAGGACTGTCAGGACTGCCACTTTAGGTCAGACTTCTCATGAGGTGTAGAAGTAATGAAGTCATTAGAAGAAATGAGAAAACTGACAGGTTCCAGGGCAGAGCTGCTCTTCAGATCCGCACACTGCCGTTCAGCCAGAACCTCAGTGCCCTCCGTGACCTGTTGCAAGATCCTACCCCCATTGGGGCTCTCAGCCTGTTGGGCTTGGGGGTTGTGTTTCTGTCTCCCTTTTACACTGACACAGCACCCGCCCACCCCGACCTTAGTTCCTATTTGCTGCTCTGTGGCCTGTGACTCACTGTGTCTTCCTCCACTGAATTGTGACCTCTCTGAGTTAATCGGTGACCCTTTCCCTAGCCCCTGTGAGATGATAGGGGTGAGTTTCAGCTCTTCTGTACGTCCTGGTGGGGAGTTGGCAGGAAGAGGACATGGGATTGGAGTGTGTGGAGACTCCAGTCCTTCGACATCTGCATTGAGACCACAAAGACCCTCTGATCGCCCATAGGAAGCAGTCCATGTTATGAAATGGTTCCAGACAGCGGTATCATTTAGCAAGCTAACAAGTAGGATGGACCCCACGCTGAGCCGAGGAGCTTGTTCTGTCCCCATGTGCAGCCGGGGACTCTCTGCCTGTTCAGGCAGATGTAACTGGAGTAACAGTTGGTCTGGAGCCAGATCCCCGCTCTTCAGCGCGAGGCCTCTTGAGCGGGTGGGAAGAGGATTTTGCAACCAGTTCTCCGGCTCCCGCTGCCTGCTTTTACAGTGCGGCTGGCCTGGCGGGATGCCCAGATGGGTTTCTCCACATCAGCAGCGTTTATTCACTCACCTTTGGGGCAGGTACTCGGGGGCTGCTCTGCCCTGCAGAATGCTTAGGAGCACTTCCAGCCCGTGCCTCTGGTGCCGGTGGCTTCTTCAGTCATGACAGGAACAATCTTCAGAGGTTTTCTTGTTGTCACTGGTTGAGAGACATAATCCTAGGACAGCTGTGAAAACGCTGCTCAAGGTGGCTGTTTGAAAGCCTTAGGCTGTTTCTCTGTAACTGTAAAATGCAATGCTGAGATTGGTTCACCTTTAAATTCCTCTGTCTGGGTCTGAATTTCTATATGAACTGTTTTAACAAGTTCTTCTAAAGCTTTCACCTTGGTAGTCACATTAACCAACTTTTTAAATGATAAATGATCAAACAATATTTATAATTGACATTACATAAACCCCATCTACATTAATTATCCTCTCATTTAATTGTTCCATTTTCAGACTGTCAGTTGTATTATCAAACAGAGACCAAATTCTCTCAATTGTCTAAATGTTTCCCATTTTTTTAATGTGGGAAAAGACTTTCTTTTAACTAATTCCTCCCTTTATGAAATCTGCCTCCCGAGTGATAGGATAAGGGTGTGTGCCACCACTGTCTGGCCTCTGTGTCTAATCTAGGGCCTGGCTCTGTCCTCTGATCCTCAAGGCAAGCTTTATTAGAGTACACAACATATCACCACACCTGAGTCCCATCCCCAGGGAGGCGTTGTGTACACGTGTGCACATCCACAGATGCAAATTTACATGTAGATATGTACCTCGCATGTTTCACAGATTCTGTGCAGAGATGTATCACTAAGGCCACAGATGAGAAAGTGAACACAGAAAAGGGCTGCAGCATGAATCTTAAAGGGTCTTATTAATAAAATCAAACCTGAGGCCAGTTATTCGGGTGAAATGCTGGAAGATCAGAGAAGCAGAACAAGCCGCAGCTACCTCACCTTGCCAGTTCTCATCTGATTCTGTTTCCTCAGCCTGGAAGCTTCTGTGTCCTCATCCCAATGGCTCTCAGCTGAACTGCTGCTCCAAAGCCTGAAAGCTTAACCAGCTAAAATGTTTCTAGTTTCTGGTCCTTATATACCTTTCTGCTTTCTACCACCACTCCCTGGGATTAAAGGCTCGCTTTTTGGGATTAAAGGCGTGAGTCACCATGCTTGGCTGTATCCTTGAACACATGGATTTCTGCCTCTGGAATGCTAGGATTAAAGGCGTGTGCTACCACTGCCTATCCTTTATGTTTAATATTGTGGCTGTTCTGTCTCTGACCCCAGATAAGTTTATTAGGGTGCACAATATTTCGGGGAACACAATACCACCACAAAGGGCAGAGGTCAAGGTCAAGGCGGACAGGCAACAGGCCGATGGGAAGCCTGATGTTCACTAGCTCAAGACCCTCGACAAGTTTTCCTTCATTTCTACCGGCCTCAGTTGTTTAATCTGTGAAATGAGGAGAGCAAACTTATACATTACAGGCTGCCCAGGGGCTGCGGAAGACAAGCCTTGTAAAAGGTGAATCTGGGGGAGAGGAGGGGTCTGGGAAGTGACTCGTTAGTGGAGTACCTGCCCAGCATGCACCAAGAGCTAGCCAGGTGTATCGTCGACTTATAATGAATGTTCATTTCTGTCCCTTATTTGCCTTTGTGCCA
This sequence comes from Peromyscus maniculatus bairdii, assembly GCF_049852395.1. Lineage (NCBI taxonomy): Eukaryota > Metazoa > Chordata > Mammalia > Rodentia > Cricetidae > Peromyscus > Peromyscus maniculatus. Next base: position 158,405,184 of record NC_134853.1, read on the forward strand.
GACCCTTCAGGGAGTCTTCCTGTGCATCACAGGGCTGTTTCAGGCCGCCAGCCCCTGTACCCTGCCATTGTTACTGGGTATTCTTGGCCCATCTACACATTGTTTTTGTCATGCGTGGGCACTGGTTATGTTGTCGGGTACTGACTTTTTCCTTGTTCCTGAGCGCATCTCAGAGCCCTGCAGGTGAGGTGTTCCCAACCTCATCCAGCACTCTGCCTCGGTGTCCTGCTAACAGCCTGGTCACAGGCAATGACAAGGACCCAAGTGTGCAGGTGTGGTGCTTGGTGTGTCCTCTAAATACTGTGGAGGACTGTAGGTGGGTTTTTTTTTTTCTTGTTGTTGTTGTTGTTATGACTGCTGGTCAGCTCTGTCCCACCAGCTGGCTCCCAAATAACCACATAGAGACTTATTCTTAATTCTAAATGCTCGGCCAAAAGCTTAGGCTTGTTACTAACTAACTCTTATAACTTAAACTAACCCATATTTCTTATCTATGCTCTACCATGTGGTGGTACATTTTTTCATCACAGCATGTTCATCTCCTGCTTCCTCTGTGTCTGGCTGTGTCCCCCTTTTATTCCCAGCATTCTTTTTTTGTTTGAAAGTCCTGCCTAATCTCTACCTGCTTAGCTATTGGCCATTTAGCCCTTTATTAAACCAATGTAAACAACAAATATTCACAGTGTACAAAAAGATCGTTCCACAGCAGAGGCCTAGATGGAACTTGAGGTCCTTGTAATGCTTCTGACATTGTTCAAATTGGCTGGCACTGGCACCTGGAAACAAACACTCTGCACCTGGCACACAGTAGGGGTTGAACCTGTTGTTGTTAGAATGGCCCAGGACAGAGTGCAGCTTGGACCCTGGCCCACCTGTAAGCAGCTCTGTGGCCCTGGGCAGGTGACTTGGCTTCTCTTTTGTCATGTGGAAAATAGCAGTAGCTGACTCACGGGGTGTCTTGTCTTTGGGGATTTTTTTTTTCCTTACAGTGTAGTGACCTTGTGTGTAAGGCAAGTGCTTTATCATGGGGCTGAATATCCAGCCCCCTTTTAACCTTTATTTTGAGACAGAGTCTTGCCAAGTTGCCCAGGCTGGCTTTGAATTTGCAATCCTCCTGCCCCAGCCTTGGAGTAACTGGGATTGTAGTTAATTTCATTAGTAGGCCTTGTCTTGGGGGTTGAAGGAGTTCATAGATGCTGAGTGGTTTGACACGTGCCCAGCTCCCCGAAAACTCAGGATTGCTGCAATATGGTGACCCACCTCTCTTCCACAGTGGTCAGCCCTGACAGAAATACCAAGGATAGCAGGACAGCAAGAGAGTCCTCCAGGCTAGATGTGGTGGTGTGTACCATTGATCCCTGTGCTTAGGAAGCAGAGGCAGGTAGATCTCTGAGTTCAAGGCCAGCCTGGTCTACAAAGCAAGTTCCAGGACAAAAAGAGCCGTAAGTATGCTCCATTACAGATGAGCTATGACCATGAGCTGCAAAGGAGTAAATGGTTTACTCTTCTATAAAAAAAGGCCGTAGTGCAACCTACTGCGTTTGGAGGGTGACTAAGTGAGATGGATGGTACCCGTGCCCATGATGCTCAGTTTTATCAACTTGACACAACCTGAAAACACCTGGGAAGAGGGTCTTAGTGAGAGACTATCTACTTTGGTTTGGCCTGGGGCTGGGGGCGGGGAATGTTTTAATTAAGTTAATCGTGAAAAGACCCAGCCCAGTGTGGGTGGCGCCATTCCCTAGGCAGGAGATCCTGAGCTGAGCACCTGCAATTGAGTGTATATGTGTTCCCTCCACTCTTGACTGTGGATGCTATGTGACCAGCCGTCTCAAGCGCCTGCCTCTGACTTCCCCACAGTGACAGACCTGGGTTGTGAGCTAGCATCAATAACCTTTCCTCCTAAGTTGCTTTTCGTCAGAGTATTTTATCACAGCAATAGAAATAAACGGCACAAGGGCAGTATCTCCACCTCACTCAGCTCAGTGCTCGGCACTCAGAGCTCAGGGGACGATCTGTACTGTCTTCTATGGCATCAGGCATAAAGGCTCCTGTAGCCTGCCCCACCCTGGGCCCTGTACTTTCCCCTCCCCAGGAGCCTCCATTGCTACCCTGATTACACCTAATTGAGTGATAAGGGGATTTGCCTTATCAGGCCCCAGATTACAGCTGGAAAACAGGAGGCCGGAGGAAGCAAGACAGCTCCCTTTGCTTTCTTCTTGACCTGGTGTTTAGCTGGCAGGAGAGTCCAGGGCGAGTTCAGTCCCAGAGGTCCGGTGCTTTCCGAGCTTTTTCTCTGGTGGTGTTTCTTTCGCGCTGGGACTCGTGGAGTGGATACAGGCTGCTTCGGGGGCCTTGCTGCTTGCTTTAAGCAGGAGATGCCCAGGATCCCTTGCGAACCCCCTGCTTGGCTCGGAGATAATGGGAGAGGAACCCCCTTCAGGCAGCGGGGGGCAGGGGGTGTCCACCTGTGAGAGGCATCCAAGCATAGTGGGGAGATCTGAGGAAAGGGTAGGACAGCTGAGGTTCTGCAGGGTTGTGGTGGTGGGGAATGAACCTGAGGACTCCTGAGGGTCCAGAATCTTCATTTTAGAAGTGGTTTTAGGTTGAGTCTCCCTTGATTCGGTATTCATGTGAGAATCTGGGTCTTGGGCCTGCAAGCTGACTTAGCAGGTGAAGGCGCTTGGTGCCAAGCTGACAACCTGTGTTTGGTTCTCAGGACCCACGTGATGGAAGGAGACAAGTGTTTTCTGATCTTCACACGTGGGCCGTGACACATTAGAAATAAATAAGTAAAATATGGTCCTCACTGTGCCGTGAAGACAGTCACGGACCTCACTCATCCAGTAGTGGTCCTCTGTAATTATCCCGGAGGACTGGGGCTTCATAACAGAGCCTGTGTGTGCCTAACGTGTGAGGCTCTGACTTCTGTCCCCAGCTCTTTATAAACCCAGTATGAAGATGCATACCTGGAATCCCAGCCTGCTCTTTAGGAGGTTCAAGGTCATCTTCTTTCACATAGTGAGTTTGGAGCTACACAGTGAGACCCTGTCTCAAGATAAAATAAAATAAAATAAAATAAGGATGTTTGCTGCCTGTAAAACAGCGAGCCATATTGCAGCATGACTGTGTTGTACATGTCCTCTTTACAGCATCCCCCAGTTGAAAAAGGCCCCTCTTGGGGCTGAAGAGATGGCTGAGAGGTTAAGAGCACTGACTGCTCTTCCAGAGGTCCTGAGTTCAATTCCCAGCAACCACATGGTGGCTCACATCTGTAATGAGATCTGGTGCCCTCTTCTGGCCTGCAGGGATACATGCAGGCAGTACATTGTATACATAATAAATTAATAAATAAATAAATCTTTAAAAAGGCCAGGCAGTGGTGGTGCATGCCTTTAATCCCAGTACTCAGGAGGCAGAGACAGGCAGATCTCTGTGAGTTCAAGGCCAGCTTGGACTACAGAGTGAGTTCCAGGAAAGACGTAAAGCTACACAGAGAAACCCTGTCTTGAAAAACAAAACAAAACAAAAAAAGCACACTGCTTAAATTTTGGGGCTGGAGAGATGGCTCAGCTGTTAAGAGCACTGGCTGTTCTTCCAGAGGTCCTGAGTTCAATTCCCAGCAACCACATGGTGGCTCACAACCATCCGTAATGAGATCTGGTGCCCTCTTCTGGCCTACAAGCATGCATGTAGGCAGAATACTGTATACATAATAAATAAATCTAAGAAAGAAAGAAAGAAAGAAAGAAAGAAAGAAAGAAAGAAAGAAAGAAAGAAAGAAAGAAAGAAAGAAGCCCCTCTGGAGTGGCTTGCATGTGTGAGGTTTCTGTGGGGGGTGTTCTATGGTGCATCCACAATGACTAGGTTGTTTAGGTGTGTATTTCTCAGAGCAGGTCCCCGGTGCTGGTGGGACAGGATTGTGTAGCTTTGGTTATGGCACGAGCGGCCTGGAGATGGTGGAGACGTGGCTGATGAGAGCTGATGGCACTTTGAACCTTGGACAGGGTGGAGCCTGTGCCCTCTACCTCCCCATCTCCTCCCCCAAAGAGTGCTGAGTTGGCTGGCACACACTCTTCTCGGAACCCCTGACATCTCCTGCCTCTAGCGGGGAGGGGACATGGGCTCTGAAGCTTGAGCTGAGGAGAACCTCTTACTGGCTCAGGCCCTGGCGGCAGGTCCCAGGGTGGGGGTGGGGGGATGCTGTCCCAGCTTGCTAGAAAACCTGAGTTGGTGCCAGAGGGAGGATTGAGAGTGGGATCAAGTCTACATCCGGAGCCGGGCACCTTGTTGAGTCCTAAAAATGTGTGGAGAATAAACTGGGTGGGTGGATTAACTCTGTGTTGTTGCTGTGGGGTAAGTGTGCTGACTGCATGAATGAATGAAGATAACCATCCAGCCTAGAAAGTCCTTGGGGAATCCTCTTAGAGAGCAGTGGCTCTCAACATGTGGGTCGTGACCCCTTTCGACAAACCTCCATCTCCAAAAAAATATTTACATTATGATTCATAACAGTAGCAAAATTACAGTTATGAAGTAACAAGAAAAATATTTTTATGGTTGGCGGGGTCACCACGTGAGGAACTATATTAGAGGGTCGCTGCGTTAGGAAGGTTGAGAACCACTGTCCTAGAGGCCCTGAGTCCTGTGCAGTGTGGTCCACCTCCATCTTCATCTAAGCTAGTGGAGGGTGCCCGTTAAACCCGGACGGACCGCCAGCTGAAAAGAGAGAGCGCCTGTTGGAAGAGAAGCCTGTTGGTTTTGGCCACACTTCACTCACGTTCAACTTGATCTTTGAACTAGTCTCTCCGGGGCCTGGAGACTTTCCAGGGCCAGAGAAAGGCCCCGGGAGCCTGCCGTCACAGTGGGCCTCTGCCTGGGGAAGGCGGGAGGAGGGCGGGGGGATCTGTTTCTGGCAACACTTTTGTGGGGTAGCAGGGTCAAGAGAGGCCTGGTGTGGGTGGGGTACGTGTTGGTTAAGCAGCGGCGCTGGTGGCTAGCCGCCGCCCACGGAGGAGAGTGCTGGATGATCAGTGATGCAAGAGTCACAAGCCATGGTCACCTTTCTAGAGCTTTATTGGGAGAGAAAGGGGGAGGGAGAGGGAGGGAGAGGGAGACCACGCGGAGGGGGGAGAATACAGAAGGAGAGAGGACACAGAGAGCACGCCCGCATTTTAGGCTGGGACACCGTCACAGGCTGGTGACATAATTAAGAACATAATCCTTACAGTCTGTGCTGACTTTTCCCCACCTGAATGTGATCCTGGTGTGTGTGTGGGGCTTTGGAAAGTCCTGGGCCTTGGTCTGTCTGTCCAGAGCCAGTGGGTAAGGAATGACTGGCGGCCTGGAGGTGAGCTTGAAGGTACACTGTGGTGTTCTGAGAGAGTAGATGGATTGTGCTGGCCAAGAGGGATCTTGGTGGACAGGAGTTTTGACTTTGGATTATCTGCTTCCAGAAATGGACGTGTCCGCCATGAGGGGTGGTAGGGTGAGGCCTGGAGCCCTGCTGGACTCAGTCCACATCCAGCTAAGGAACCACGGGGAGATTTTTATCACTCCATTGTCAGTCCCTAGGAATTTCTGTCCCCTCTCTCCTGTTCCCAGGACTGCAGGAGGAGGGGACGTGGTGGACTTCTCTAGCTTTGCCTTCTTTCAGCCGTCCAGTCTCCATAGTAACCCTAGGAGATGGGCCTCGCTGTTTTGTACTGGAACATGAGGGCAGGATTGGGTAGCCTCTGAGACGGCCTCTCCATCCTACCTGCTCTTCCTTGACCAGACAGACAAGGGTGGGAGGAAGGAATGTGACGTGGCCTGGGGTTATGACTGTGTGTGGGGGGGACGGACACCCTCCCCCTCTAGCTCGATGCTCACCCTCCCTCCTCTTCCAGAGCTTGCCAGCACGTGACCCTCTTCCTTGTCCCCAACCCTATAGGCCTCTCTCTGCCTCTATCCCGCCTGTCTACTCTTCCTTCCTCCTGGAATGTGGCCTCAGGGCCACACCCACCCCACATGGGTTTGTTTTCTCCTTCCAGTGACCCCTGGGCCCTCACATTCCTTCCCGTGAAAAAAGGCGAATCAACGTGTCCCCCCCACTCCCTCCGCCTGACCACTCTGTCCTGCCGAGCATGGTTACGCTGATGGAGGCCCAGCCAACAGCATCCCACTGACCCAGACAGAATGAAGCTCAGAGAGCGCTTCATTTTGTCTAAGCACAGTCCAGGCACCCACAGACTGGCACTTGTAGAGGGGTGGCTTTTCTGCCCAACTGTATCGTCCCTCTCATTTCCCAGCAACACCCAGCCCACGGCACTCCCCAGCTTTCTGGACTGTCCCCTCAGATCACCCAGCCAATCATGTGGTGGCTTTCCCCAGCATCTTGCACATGGTGCCTGGCTTTGTCTGGACTCAAATTCAGGTTCCTTCTAATTTCAACTTCAGCCAGTCATTTTCCTTATGAAAATACCTGGATGACTTATTCTGTCAGGGGCAGCTGGTGAGGCCTGGTCTGGGGCCTGGGCTCTGTGAATGTTGCCAGCATTAAGATGTCCTCTGAGTTGTCCTCGTTTACAGAAGAAACTGAGGTCTGAGGAATGTGTCTGGGAAGTGGAAGAGCTGGGCCTTTAGCTCTGGAATGATGGACCCCGAATGCTGGCTCTGATCCCCTCCATCTGCCCTACTTGGCACCTGCACACAAGAACGGAGGTGGAGGTCAATAATCAGCTAGCTTCCCTAGACCAGTGTTGCTGTGCCCAGCACTCAGGCCAGGCCTCCAAGTTCATGGTCTATATGTGATGCTCTTGCTCACCTGAATGCCAGCTTTCTGCTGAGGGCGTCTCTCTGGCTCACCTTGAGAGACAGCTCTCACAGGCTACCTGTTCAGTGTAGAGAAACCTGATTCTCTAGGGTGAATTCCATGAAAGAAGGGACAGTGGCCTTCAACATATACAAAATTGACTTCAAGTAACGGTGTGGGTTTGGTGGCTTATTGCCATTCAGTAACTGTAGAAACAGACTCAGAGCAGGCAAGTCATGTGACGGGACACACAGTGGTGGCGTTATGATTTCTCCCCCGGCCTTGGATTTGCTTTGATATCAGCCCTGTGGGTCAGTCCGGGACCACCTGTGAAGATAGAGGGACTAGCATGATGGCTGCTGACCTATCATCCCCTCCCCCCATGCTTGTTTCCAGGCTGCGTTGGAGGCACACCTCCTCTCTCAAGGTGGCCAATGAACCCATCTTAGCATTCACTCAGGGCAGCCCCGAGCGGGATGCTCTTCAGAAGGTAACAGGGTGGTGTGTCCCCAGGGTGTGTGGGGGCATGGAACAAAGGGAGACAAGAAGTTCCCATCCGCATTTCTGTCCCTCTCCCCAGGCTCTGAAGGACCTGAAGGGCCAGACAGAAGCCATCCCGTGTGTTGTCGGGGACGAGGAGGTGTGGACGTCCAATGTGCAATACCAGCTGTCGGTAGGTCTGATAGGGGCAGGAGCCGTGGTCTCTGCCTGGAAGAGTCATCGTCCCCTCCCAGGCTTTGAATTCCTTAGATGCCTAAAACTAGAACAAAGGGTACCATGCCCGGCCCACTCCTGAGTCATGTCCCCAGCAAGGAGCCTGGGAAGAGTGAGTGAGTGTGTGTGTGTTCCTGGTGGTTTCTTCCTATGGGTCAGTTGCAAGCTGGGGGTGGGGGGAGGAGAGGGAGGGAGGGAGATCTGGGTTCAGCCCTGCAGAATCCAGTGTCCACCTCAGCGAAGCCAGAGACTCACAGATCGCCCAGTCTGGGGCAGGGGAGTGAAGGGCTGGCCTTTTGGCCAATGAGTCCATGTCCATAGGACTCCAAGAGCACTGTGTGCTGCATCCAGTTTGAAAGAGCCAACCTACCTTTCTCGGCCTGCCCCCTTAGCCTTGTGACTCTGAGCACAGGGTACCTGTGGAGGTCAGAGGGCAACTCGGCGGAGTCAGCTCTCTCCTTCCCCCCCTTACGTGGGTCCTGGGACTGAACTCAGGTCACTGAGCCTGAGTGGCAAGCACCTTTACCTGCCGAGCCGTCTCGCGGGCCTGTTGGAAGAACTTCTAACCGAGGCTGGTGCACAGCTTCCAGGCATGGAGAGCCGGGGAGGAGGAGGGAGCTGTGGTCTTAGTGCCACGGGTGGATGAGCTGGGATTCAGGCATGTCTGACTGAACACAGAGGCTAGCTTTCCCTGAAAGGCAGGCAGAGTGGTCTGTGGTCTTGGCCTTACTCATGAACCACGATGCTCCCCGCTTTTTCTTTCAGCCCTTTAACCATGGACACAAGGTGGCCAAGTTCTGTTATGCGGACAAGGTGAGTCCCTGGTGACCATGGCTGCCCTGCCAATTGTGGGTGTACCCCACTACCTCTCTCCCTGATCCTGGGGAGTCTTTGGACTGAATCACGTACCAGTCATGTACAAGTTAACTCAAGCCAAACTTCAGCTGTGTTGCTCAGAGTGGGAACAGCACAAAACATCCCCTACTGTGGGAGCCCGTTCTCGGGTTCCTCGTGGCTTTACCCAGCAGGTCCGAATAGAGGATGATCAGGACCACCGGCCTGAGTGCAGGTGTCTGAGATGGTCTGCACTTGGCTGTGCTGGGGGAGGAGGTCTTTTGCTCTACCCCTTGGCATCTCTATAAAAACCCTGGGCCAGAGACAGTCGGGGCCCGTTGGAATAGGTTCCAGGCCCTCTTGAGGCTGTCCTTTATTTTCTATCTGTTTATCTCCGCAAGATTCTCCGCTATAAATCCTTCTATCTAATATTTCCTGCTGATCACACTCAAGAAAACTCTGGGAAGCTGTGGGGGTGGTGGGTAAATGCCCCACACCCCACTAACATGCCCACTGCTTCAAGCAGACATGGGGAGATCTGTTGGGGGTCAGGGGGTGGGTAGTCAAAGATAAACAGCATGGTTGGTGGTGCTGGTTACTAGTGGACAAGTCACAAACCATGGCCATGACTATCAGAGTTACAGAGAGCTTTCTTAGAAGGGAAAGGGTGGGGAGAGAAAGGGGAGCCAGGCCTGGAGGGAGGGAGAGATGGCGGGAGCAGAACAGAGAGCAGGGAACAGAGAGAGAAAACAGAGCAGAGAGAGAGGGTGGGAGTCTGCGGCTGGCTTTTTAAGGCACAGATTGTGTGACCACGTAGTCGCCAGTGCCCCCGATGACGTAAGACACAAGACCCCGAGCTGCGCATGTACAGGATCCTAACAGGTAGATTCTGTAAGACTGAGTCAGAGCAGTTGGACACACAGATAGACAGTCAGGCAGAGAGTGAGAGAGAGGGCCCATGGGAGGGGCTGATGGCAGGCGCCATGTGGTAATGAGGGCCGGTGGGGTCTGGGCCACCGGCAGCTAGTATGTGTGCCAAGCTGTGGTGCTGACGGCAAGGCTGGAGCCCTCTGAAGGATGTGGTACCTCCTTAGTTAGACCATGGGAGAAAGTGGGGCAGGAACTTTCTTTTTTAGCAGCTAACTCAGCTGGCAGGAGCCTAAGACCTCAGAATGACTGCGGGACAGGCTGTCTCTAGCAGTGTGGATGGGACTGGGGGGGGGGGCTTCTGCTGGTAGCTGGAGTCTTTCCGGTCCCTCCTCTGTGCCCTGGGGCTCTTCCTGCTGTGTAAGGCAGAAGGCAGCCCTTTACCCCTCTCCCCCGCTCTCCAGGCCTTGCTCAACAAAGCCATTGAAGCTGCCTTGGCCGCCAGAAAAGAGTGGGACCTGAAGCCTGTGGCAGACCGGGCCCAGATCTTCCTGAAGGCGGCAGATATGCTGAGCGGGCCACGAAGGGCTGAGGTCCTTGCCAAGACCATGGTGGGACAGGTGAGGATTGACAGGCCCAGTCAGGCTCCATTCCTGTCACTAGACATTAGCTGAGCCTCTGTGTGCCAGGAGCTGCTGGAGGCTTGGAGGTGTGCTCCAGAAACATCCCTCGGAGTGGGGATGTAGCATAGGTCACCGCACTGGGAGGATTGTGCTGAGCCCATGTGTCCTGCTGTGGGCCCGTCACCTCCCCTCCATTCCTGTCCCCCTACTCTGGGCCAAGCCTTTGTCACTTCAGGCTTATCAGTCACTCTACTAGAGGTGGCTAGCCTTCTGACTTTGCCCTACGGCACTGCCATCTACAAATATGTCAGACCGTGTGCATAGCCATCCTGGACACCGGGCTCACCAAGCTGCCGGTTGGACCCTGCTGCTGCCAATCTCCCCGCAGCCCTCAGAGGGATTTTTTAAACACCCACAAAGTTGCCCCTGACTCAGGGACCCCCAGGGTCTCTCTCCTAGGTTCTCATCCTATACCTGGGGCCCCTCTCCCCCTCTCCCCATGATGGAGTTTGAACTCAGCAGGAGTCTGTGGGAAGCCCAGGCCTCCTCTAGCTCTGTCCAGTGCCCACTGCCTAGAATGGACCCTGACTATCTGGTCGGGCTCCATCCTGACCTCTATGGGGTTACCTGGCATTCCAAGCCCAAGAAGGGCCGTTCTATTCCATTCAGGAGTGTTCTGCTCCTCGTCAGTTACAGTTAACGCTCAGGTAGTGGCCGGGTGTTACGTGTATATTGACTGCCTGGCGAATCTGTCTTGCTTGAACTTCGTCTTTAAGTTGTCAAAGGAGTCTCCTGAGAAGTGCAGTTTGAGAAATGGGCTTTTCAAGTGAGCAGTGCCCTGCACTGAGGAAGGAGCCAGGGAGAAAGACACAGTTTGGCCTCCTCCAAGAGTTCTGCTAAAGCAACCTCTGGCCTTAATTCTAGCATGATGAGTCCCACCTGCTCACCTGTCTGTGGTGAGAGCGCCCTCTGCTGCACGGAGGCGGGATGACAGCTCCCCACCTTTGCAGTGTTGAATTTGTGCTATGCGTGAGATTATCAGGAAGATAGATGGTGTGGGCTGTCACATTTGTCTTGAGATTCACGGGATTCTAGGTAGCACTCTGCAGGTCTTAGCCTCCTAGGCGCCACACTCTAATCGCATGTCAAGAATTATGAGCTGTGTAGCTCCGCAGGATGGTCAGCGGATGCTTTTCCGGTCCCGTGTACGTTAGTCTGTTTGATGGAAGAGGTTCGGATGCCTGAGAATCAGGTCCTTTCCCTCCTCAGTCCCAAGACCAGGCCTGGTCAGCCCACTGAAGGTTTCTGTTCCCTTCTGGAGGCTGGCTCTGGCCTGTGTGCTGTCCCTGAACCCAGGCCACCCTCCTAACAGGGAAAGACCGTGATCCAAGCGGAGATCGATGCTGCAGCGGAGCTCATCGACTTCTTCCGATTCAACGCCAAGTTTGCCGTGGAGCTGGAGGGGGAGCAGCCCATCAGCGTGACACCCAGCACCAACCGCGTGGTGTACCGGGGGCTGGAGGTACGGCAGGGCAGGCAGCGGGCCACAGGGGCTGCTGGGAGCCTTGAGCTCTGCCTCACCCTCTCCCTCCTCCTCAGGGCTTCGTGGCGGCCATCTCACCCTTCAATTTCACCGCAATCGGAGGCAACCTGGCAGGCGCCCCGGCCCTGATGGTGAGGAGCCGGGGACCAGGCCGTCAGTCATGCCCCAGATCTCCAACGAACACAGACAGTGGTAGCTGTGGCCGAGAATACGCTCTGGGTTCCAGCACAGCCGTGTCCGTTTGTGGGAGACCCGAGCAGACCCCAAGTTCGAAAGCTCAGGGGCACAGTTTCCTCCTCTGTCCAACAGAAGCAATGATGTATGTGTGGCGGGGGTGCGTGTCGTCAGGCTTCCAGTATTGAGTGAGACGTGCGAGACACCAGGCAGGTCCAGGCGAGAGTGAGCCACGGGTCCAACGGCCGCTGACGGTGGTGTTGACCTGGAGTGCTCACGTGTGTGGCAGCCATTGACACTGTGCTGATGATGTCATTTAACTAAAAAAAAAAACAGTGAGAGAAGTGGCTGCCCCTGTGCCTCTTTGCCAGGCGACACCTGAGATGTACGGGAGGGACTGACTTGTCAAGGCTGGTAAACAATGGGACAGATAGGAATTTGTTGAGTGAAGGTGCCAGTACCACGAGCTCCCAGGCTGATGTGGGGGATACAGGCCAGTCCTCAGCAGGCTGGGCCGGAGGAGAGCTGGTGTTCGCGGGGTATGGCTCCCCATGTGCATCTCATGTGCATACACAGGGACAACCTCGTGCATCAGCAAATGGGCCCTGCTGGTGCCTGTGATGCTGCACGTGCTCTGGGCCAGCACACGTGCAGAACATCTGTGAATACTTGCCCAGCCGCACCCAGGAGGGGCCCAGAGACACTGAGAACAGCCCTAGCCTGGAGTGAGGGCGGGATTCGGCCCAGGCTTGCAGGGAAAGGGAACCCAGGCTAGAGTCAGAGGCGAAACTTGGGGCCTCCATGACAGGGTCCTCTAGAAACGGTGCAGATGTGACATGAGTGGGCTGAGGTGGGGGACGTGGGGTGTAGCGTGGTTCCAGGTGAGGGTGACCATGCTGTCCGGCACAGTGGGGTACATGGTTGGTATGGTTGGTGTCCTACTGCCTTGTGAGTCATGTTCACACCTTTTTTGGCAGGGCAACGTGGTCCTGTGGAAGCCCAGCGACACTGCCATGCTGGCTAGCTATGCGGTCTACCGCATCCTCCGGGAGGCTGGCTTGCCCCCCAACATAATCCAGTTTGTGCCAGCTGATGGGCCAACATTTGGGGACACAGTCACCAGCTCAGAGCACCTCTGTGGCATCAACTTCACAGGCAGTGTGCCGTAAGTCCCTGGGGCGTGGGGCGGGGCACAGTGGTGTAGGGAAACGGCGCCGCTATCTGGGGCTGTGAACCCAGAGGTCACACGCTGATCTTGCCCACTTTCTCTGTGTGATCAGCCTCTCTCAATCTAGTTATTTTTTTTTAACCTGTCAAATGAGAGTTTTTTTGTTTTGGTCTTTTCGAGTCAGGGTTTCTCTATGTAACAGTCCTGGCTGTTGTGGATCTCGCTCTGTAGACCAGGCTGACTTCGAACTCAACCGAGATCCGCTGCCTCTGCCTCCCAGATGCTGGAATTAAAGGCACCACCACCTGGCGTTGGTCCCTATCTTGCTGAGTGTTTGGAAGGATGGGAAAGGGGGGAGCTGTGTGGGCTGGGAAGCACGGCCTATGCCTGAAAGCAGCCTCTACCATGGAGGACATGTTTGGGCGAGCTGGAAACAGGAGATACGTGTCCTGCTTCTTGGAGAAGGCACCCGGGTGAAAGATTGGCTAGGCAGAGGTGAGGAAGTAGGAACAGGGTTATAGGAAGGGGAAGGGCACCAAGGGGGCTTGTAGGCTAAGCCTATGATGTGCTGCAAGGCCTGTCCCTTGGGCCTTGGGGGGTGGAGGTGTGGGGGGGGCTGGGTAGTCTGCACCAGTCACCTGCTCGCTGACTCAGCAGCACAGGATTCTGTGCCACAGCTGGGAATAAGTGAACAGTGGGGTCCCCTGCGCACCGTCCCCCACCCCGCCTCTCTTGGTCCCACCTCTCAGATTTAGCCCAGTGGCTCCTAGGAGCCTTTTGTATCTTCAGAAGCGTCTGGGCTGCACGCTGAAGGAGGCAGGGGACGTAGAAGGTTGTAGGGAAGGGTGTAAGCATGGTTCTGTTTCAGGCTGGGGTTGCCCACTGGACCTGGGGAGTGCCTGGGTTTTTTGTTTTTTTTTTTTTCTTGGATTCCTAATAGCCATGGCCCAGCCATGTCTAGCTGGGACTGTTTTATTGTAAAAATCCATATTGTGTGTGTGCTCTGGTCCCCTGGGCTTGTGTGTCTCATGGATGTGGACAACACTTTGTAGGTTCCCCCCAGTCCCACCCCAGGCCCTTGGTCTGTATATCCCGGGTCAGCCCATGGCTGGTTGTCCCGGCCCTTGCAACTGTACTCTGTCCTAGGAACCGGCTGGAGCTGTTCCAGAAGGCCTGCTCAGGAGGTTGTGGGCTGCAGGGATGGGGATAATGGCCATGGACCAGGCAGGGATGTCAGAACCTAGGGCAGAGCAGCGTAGTGAGCCGCAGGCAGTCTGCAGGGCTGGGGTCTGGGTCCAAGACCTTCTGGCCTTGACAGAGAGGGCATGGTTGACCAGGATAGACGCTGTCAGGAGTACAGGCTTGGGGAAGTTGAGTCATGTGCCGGTCATCAGCCGAGGAGTCTTCTGGGCATCCGGGTAGAGGTGACTGGGACAGCCAGGTGGTCCCATTTTACGTCTGCAGCTCTTGCTGTGGGGTACCTACCAGAGTGGCTTCTCTGCACCTTCCCCGCCTGGATCGCTGGTGTGGGTGGCAGCTTCAGGACTGCTGAGGAGGTCTTTTCCCCAGAGGCCTGCTCTGCCAGTGCTCGGGTCTCTGCCTGTTAGCAGGCGGAGTGGGCCTGTGTTGTGTCGTCGTCGTCCCCCCCCCCCCCCCCCCCCCCCCCCCGTTTGCCACGCTCTGGCAAGCTGCTGGGCCGAAGGTGGGAAAGTCATAAATTACCGTTAGCTACTGTGGCTGGGTGATTAGCATTTTTATTGTTTTGTGGTGTTGAGGTTGGTCACAGTGAAGCCTGGGGAGGAGGCGGCGTCTCTGGGGCGGCAGGTCAGGGCACAGCCTGAGTCGTTGGTTTGGTCCGTCAGGGCCAGGCACTGGGTCAGGATGCCCCTCATAGCCACAGGGGTGTGTATTCCTTGTCAGGCGCGGCGGTGTGCCCAGCGTGATCCTAAGTCCCGACTCATACTGGCATCCATGCCCGTGGAGGGTCCTTGTCACTAGGTGCAGAATTGAAGGCTCAGAGACAGCAAGTCACGAGCCCAAGATCACACAGCCCTGTGGCAGAGCCAGGGCCAGCACTGTCTGTTTGCACATCTGGGCCTACGCGCCACTGTGCTCCCAAGCCCCGTCACAGCTGCCACCACCCACTTAGTTCCTCCGGTTCTACGATGACCCCCCCCTCCCCACCCCAGGTCTTTTAGCCTCTTCCTGGGGAGGCTGCTTGACACACCTCTTTGCTTCTAGCACTTTCAAACACCTGTGGAAGCAGGTGGCCCAGAATCTGGACCATTACCGGACCTTCCCGCGCCTGGCCGGAGGTGAGCGCCGCCCCTCACACGCGTCCAGGGCTCCCCTCTTCCCCGGGCTCTTATGAGAGGGCAGGAGATCAGAGTGGGGGTGGCCAGGATTGCTGGGAACCAATATTGGAGACTTCTCGACCTGCCTCTGCAGGGGCCCCCTCGGGAGCCCCGTGTGATCCGGAAGCCCCTAAACATGCCTGTGTGTGGAGCTGAAAGCTGCGTTCCTCTGAGGCGTGTGTTAGTCGTTAGCACACCTGGCCCGGGGATGCTGCGGTGGATGGCAGGGGTCTGAGCAGGGGAGGAAGGAGCCTGGTGTGTGTGTGTGTGCGTGCGTGCGTGCGTGCGTGCGTGCGTGCGTGCGTGTGTGTGTGTGTGTGTGTGTGTGTGTAGGGGGACGAGAGAAGGCTGAGAGGGTAGCAGGACCTCCTCACCTTGACAGTGATAACTCCTGAGAAACCATTCTGTGGCCACACACACGTGACATGCGTCGTTGTCGTGTAAAGCAAAGGCAGTGGAGTCGTCTTCTGCAGGGTTCTCGGAGCCTTTAGTGCTCCATTTATGTACTTGGAAAACATAACCGGCCGTGCGGTGTTTCCCAAACTCCCCGGGCCACGGAACCCCATTTTGCAAAGTCTCTATGGGACAAGCGTTTTGTATAACCCACTTTGGGAAAGTGCTGAGACCACCAGAGAAGGTCCGTCTGGGGCACACTCGACAGTGGAAGCTGGAGCTGGTGGTCTAACCTCCTAACCCCTAGTGTGAGGTGGGACCCCTGGTAAGGCCCTTCCTGCGCTGGCTGGCCTCTGGTGGTGTGCCCGGGCTGGCTGTAGCATTTGACGTTCCCAGCTCCCATGTCCTTAGTCCTTGCCTTTGTGAGATGAAAGGTGGACCCTGCAGGGGAGGGTGGCCCTTCCCTCTCAAGGCCATGGCCCAAACTGGAGCCAATGGCTTCATCACTTTGCCTCGGTTTACTCATCTCTGAGATGGGAGGGCAACAATGGGGGTAGTCCTTGGGACGTGGAGAGACAGCTCAGGGTGCTTCTTCCAGCACCTGGCAGGGGGTGTGTGCTTTTGGTTGCTGTCGTAACTGAGCAGGTAAACTGAGGCTGGAAGGTGCTGTGACAGTCTGAAGGTCTTCCCTAAGGGAATAGGTGGGCTTCCCTGGGAGGTTTCAGGAAAGCCTGGGCTCTGGGGAGCTTGGCTTGATGTACTCCTGCCTCATGTTGGCCATTTGGTTTTCTCATCCGTGATGGGGAGTGGGTTCCAATGCCCTCTGCTCTCCTGTTCCCTTCCCCGGCCTTGCTTCATCTTCTGGGGAGTGGGGCAGGCCTGGCTCATGGCTCCCCTTGCTCCTCTCTGTTCTAATTGCTTCCTCTCATTGTCTGCTGAATGTGGGGCCGTGGACCAGTGTGGGTGGTGGCTTGGGCTGCAGCCAGCAACCTCCATTCATGTCCACACCCTGTGCTCTGTAGAGTGTGGCGGGAAGAATTTCCATTTCGTGCACAGCTCGGCCGATGTGGACAGCGTGGTGAGCGGGACGGTGCGCTCAGCCTTCGAGTATGGTGGCCAGAAGTGCTCAGCCTGCTCGCGCCTCTACGTGCCACAGTCTCTGTGGCCACAGATCAAAGGGCGGCTGCTGGAAGAACACAGCAGGATCAAAGTGGGCGACGTGAGTGGCACCTCCGCTGCGCCCAGCAGGTGGCTGATGAGATTGGCTGCCGCTGTCTCCAGCTCTTTGAGTGCCCGGTCCTTCCCTGGGGCTCTCTCTGGCTCTTTGAGGCAGGGTCCTTCCCTTGGGGCTCTGTGCACGTGGGGTGGGCTGTGGGGAAGGGACTCCCTTTGTCTCTGGCCCGTGGTGTCTCATCTCTCCCTCCCTTGTCCCCAGCCTGTAGAGGACTTTGGGACCTTCTTCTCTGCAGTGATTGATGCCAAGGTAAGGGGTGGGGCACAGCACAATCTGGGGGTGCTGGGCCCAGGGCTAGGACGGAGAGGGGCAGGTTCGTCGGGGTGGTTTGTAACCACACATGCCTCCCTGGCCTGGAAGAGGACGGGATCATCCATGCCGGAAATTGCTTTTGTCTGCACACCCCTGAGCCAGGCTCAGCACGCCCCTAAAGTGTATTGATGTGCACACACTCATGCACACACACACAGGCAGGCCCACATATGTGCACTTGAGATCACAGCTCTGGAACCAGAGTGTAAACGCCTTGAAGACACATCTCTGTAGTCACGTGCACATATCATGTGCTTAAATGTAAATACATAGCTATATATGTACCTTTCCATATGTTTATCTCAGCATGTGTTTATATGTAAGGAGCTCTGTGGTTTTACCACACATGAGCATGCACACACACTATGTAACACTCTTATATACATACACAGAGATCTCACATACATAACATACACACTCACATACACAGCACACACATACATACCACACACGTGCACTTATATACATACCACACACACACACTCTCTCTCTCTCTCAAGACATGGACACATGCTACATACACACATATATAACACAAGCAGGTACCCTTTTCTGTGTCCCAGCCCCTCCAGGTTCCCTCTGGTCTCTGCATGCCTGGCTTCCTGACCATTTGGCAGGTTAGCCGGGCCTTACTCTTACCCTGAGTGCCTCCAACCCTGTCCCCCTTCTCAGAACTCAGGCCCTTTAGGCAGAGGTGTTTTGGGGTGAGTGTGAGGGACAGCTGTCTTTGACACCATCCTGCTCACCTGCCCTAGGCCTTTGCACGCATCAAGAAGTGGCTGGAGCATGCGCGTTCCTCGCCCAGCCTCAGTGTCCTGGCAGGGGGCCAGTGCAACGAGTCGGTGGGTTACTACGTGGAGCCGTGCATCGTCGAGAGCAAGGACCCTCAGGAACCCATCATGAAGGAGGTGACTGCAGTGAGCTGTCCTTGGGCATGGCGTCACGCGGGGTTCTGACGCTGTCTGGTGTCATGGGTGAGGAGGGGTGGCTGGCCGGAATGGCTACAGAGTGAACAGACCTGGGTCTTGAGCTTCAGGCCTGTCCAAGACTCCATCCTTGTCACTGCCAGCACTGGCTGTGGCCTGGTACTCCATTGCCACAGCTACCACAGCCACCATGGGACTATGGCAGCTGTGGGCTCCCTGGCTCCCTGTGTGGCTGTGGCTGGTGCCTGAGATCCAGGGAAAGCCCCAGCCCCTTGCTGGGGGAGGGGCCCTGAGGAGGGAGATGCCTTAGCACTTGCTGCTGAGTGAGCCTCCTGCTCCTCAGGGCCCGACTGCTCCACTGTCCAGGTGAGGGCATGGCAGGGAGGCCGGAAAGTTCTGGAACTTTTGCCAAATGGTCAGGAAGCCAGGCACGCAGAGACAGAGGGAACCTGGAGGAATCCGCCCGTCTCTGCCTCCGCTCAGGGCGGCTGTGTGGCCTGAGGCCTGGGATGGTGGAGAGGATGGCCAGATGGGGACATCGTAGTGACTAACCCCTCCCTCGTCTCCCAGGAGATCTTCGGTCCTGTGCTGACGGTGTATGTGTACCCGGATAACAAGTACAGAGAGACGCTGCAGCTGGTCGACAGCACCACCAGCTATGGCCTCACGGGGGCAGTGTTCGCCCAGGATAAGTGAGTGGCCCTGAGAGATGCTGTCCCTGCCAGCTCAATGGCATCCCCCTGCCTCCCAGATGCAGTTCTGCTCACCCTAACCTCCACTCTCTGCATTTTCCTTTCTCCTCGGCCCTGTAAGCCACCGTGTCTGCCCCTGAGAGAGAAGTACTGGGATTGGAGCCCAAGAGGAAAGCATGGGGATCTGGGTGTTAGCTAAGTTTCCGTGAAATGGCCCAGTTGGACTGGGACCCCTGCTCACATTGCTCCCGCAGCTGTGGCCTGACCCTCTATGCTCTCCATCCAGGCCTCCCAGTGGCCCCAGGAGGCAGGTGAGCTGATCCCCTTCTCAGGGGAGAAGCTGAGCCTTGGAGACTAACTTGTCCAGCGCCCACTCTAGCAGCTGGCCAGGGTCCTGTTTCTACTACGGCTGCTTGCTTAGCTGGGAAGCCAGTCAGGGCTGCCTGAGGGGTTGGAGGCCAGACCTGGGGCTGGCCGCCCCTCTGATCACTGTCCTGTCTCCTAGGGCAATCGTCCAGGAGGCCACGAGGATGCTGAGAAATGCTGCTGGCAACTTCTACATCAACGACAAGTCCACTGGGTCTGTGGTGGGCCAGCAGCCCTTCGGGGGTGCCCGGGCCTCTGGTGAGTGGGAGGCGAGTCTGGGTCAGAGGCCATAGGTCAGTGCCTCAAGGCTGCCACTAGGAACAGAATGACTGTTGGGGGTGTGTGAGTGTTCAAATACAGAATGTTTTCAGGAGCTTCCGGAGCCAGGAGGCCATTCTTCGATTGTACGGGGAAGGAAATTGAGGCATGGGGGAGGGTTGTGAATGTTAGCTTTAATGCCCACACTTCTACCACCAGGCTTAAGGTCACCCAGGTTCAATGCTGTCTAGGTCATAGTTGGAGAAGCTCTGGATGGGCAGGCAGTGCATTGTCAGGGGCTGCTGCCCACTAGTGGCAGCCAGGGCCAGAACACATGTTAATAAGAATGTGATGTTTCTACCCAGGTAAACAGCATGTAGCATTTAAGGCAGCCCGCCCCCCTCTCTGTGTATGTGCGTGTGCGTGTGCGTGTGCGTGTGCGTGTGTGTGTGTGTGTGTGTGTGTGTGTGTGTATGTGTGTGTGTGTGTGTGTGTGTGGTGTGTGTGTGACTAGTTTCTTTGCTGACTTCCTTTCTGAATGTTCTGCCCTTTGCTGGGAGTGGAGTTTTTACAGTTTCTGCTGTTATATTGGAGACTCCCTTTCTCTTTGTCTATTAATATTTGCTTTCTATGTTTTGGCATTCTGATATTGGTTGCCTATGTATTTACAGCTGCTATTTTCTGTCCTTGACTTTCTCACCTTCCCTTGCCCCCCCCCCGCCTTCCCCTGGCCCCCCCTCGCCTTCCCCTGCTCCCCACACCTTCCCCTGCTTCCCCCCACCTTTCCCTGCCCCCCCACCTTCCCCTGCCCCCCCACCTTCCCCTGCCCCCCACCTTTCCCTGCCCCCCCGCCTTCCCCTGCCCCCCCGCCTTCCCCTGCCCCCCGCCTTCCCCTGCCCCCCGCCTTCCCCTGCTCCCCCCTCCTTCCCCTGCCCCCACACCTTCCCCTGCTCCCCCCACCTTCCCCTGCTCCCCCCACCTTCCCCTGCTCCCCCCCGCCTTCCCCTGCTTCCCCCCCCCCGCCTTCCCCTGCTCCCCCCTGCCTTCCCCTGCCCCCCGCCTTCCCCTGCCCCCCCACCTTCCCCTGCTCCCCCCAACCTTCCCCTGCCCCCCACCTTCCCCTGCCCCCCCACCTTCCCCTGCCCCCCCACCTTCCCCTGTCCCCCACCTTCCCCTGCCCCCCCGCCTTCCCCTGCCCCCCACCTTCCCCTGCCCCCCACCTTCCCCTGCCCCCTGCCTTCCCCTGCTCCCCCCCACCTTCCCCTGCCCCCCCAGTTTTAGTTTAGAGTCTACTTTATTTGCTGTGAGCTGCTCCTGTGCAGCTTTGAGATCTGTTTATATCTTCTTCCTGTGTCCTCAGGGGTGAAGTGTGTTTCTTGTAAACCACATATAATTGGGTCTTGCTTATTTTTTACTTAAGAATAAGTAAACTTTTTTAGCTGGGTAAGATGGCACATACTTTAATGCCAGCTCTTGGAAGGCAAAGGCAAGTAGATCTCCATGAGTTCCAGGCCAACCAAGGCTGCAAAGTGAGACCCTGTCTCAAAAAATTTGGCCTAGAACATGCTATGTAGATAGACCAGGCTGGTCTTGAACTCACATAGATCCACCTGCCTCAGCCCCCCAAGTGCTGGAATTAAAGGTGTGCACCACCGCACCTGGCCCAGCATCTTTTAAAAAAAAATAACTAAAAAATTATATGTATGTGTATGAGTAATAGGCCACATGTATGTAAATACTCAGAGAATCCAGGTGATGATGTCAGATCCCCAGGAGCTGGAGTTGCTAGAGGTTGTGACCTGCTTTGTGTAGGCCTGGGAACTAAACTCTGGTCCTCTAGAAGATGAAGAAGAGCTCTCTGTCCAGCCTGGGTCTTGGTTTTTTAAATCCATTCACTCACTATGACTTTTAATTGCAGAATTTAACCCATTTACATTTAATGTAATTACTGATAAGTAAGGCTTGCTTATTCTTTCTTCCTCTCTTACCGACTTCCTTTATGCTCACATGATTCACTCAAGTATTGTGTTTTAATTCCTGTCTTGGACTGTCCATCTCTCCTTGATTTCTAAAGAGCAGCTTGGCTGGGCAGTGTTGCTTTTGATTGGTATTTTATCTCTTTGGTACTGTGGGCCTCGGCCTCTCCCCTGCCCTCTGGTCATGCACACTTACCCTCTGGCCATGCACACTTGGCCCTAATATGCTCAGCAGACTCTGAATGTGTTTAGTTTCTGCTTCTCAGCAGGGTGCATTCAGCAGGGTGCATTGTAGACAGAGCCATCATTCACCCCTGTGCTGCCCCATTCACTCCCCCAGCCCCCTACCTGCCAAGAACCATTGTGCATTCTCTTTCCCACAGGAACCAATGACAAGCCAGGAGGCCCCCACTACATCCTGCGCTGGACATCGCCCCAGGTCATCAAGGAAACTCATCAGCCCCTGGGGGACTGGCGATACTCCTACATGCAGTGAGCTCTGCTCAGCACCTGTCTGTCCATCCAGATGACTGACATCTCTGCACTGACCCCAGGCTCCCCACCAGCTCCTCCTGGACACTTTACAGCTGAGCTTGACCCTGTCCTGGCCATTGAGCTATATCCTGAACCCTCTTCCCCTGGTGTCAGGTGACCAGGCTTTGGCTTTGGGTCATACTGGGAAGGAAAAGCCAATTCACCCAGAAATCTCATCTGCTCCGGAACACCCTGGTGCCTGGCTGGCTCTCCCCCTGGCTGCTTTACTCTCCTTATCCAAGGCCCCTTGGCTCAGAGACTCGGAGAACAGAGAGAGACACTCTTGGGATCCAGTGGGGAAAGGAGACAGCTCTGGTGCCCCGCAGCCTCATCCCTCAGATTCCTGACCTCGGCCCCTCCACATATCCAGTGAGATAGGATCTCAGTCAGGGGGCTGCAGCGGTACCAGCTAGCTTTGCCCCTCGGTCTGCTAGTTGCTCCTGCAGGTACTTGTGCCCAGCTGTATGCCTTAGACCCATGTGCCTTCTCTAGGATGCCCGGGTGGCCCTGAGCCTTCATCTCTCCTGGCCATCTGCTGGGAGTGAGCAGTGGTGGTCACCTGGGAAACCTTGAGGTGGGCTTCCATTCCATACTCTTGTTAGAGCAACCAGATCAGTGGTGGCCAGGGTGAGTTCCTACTTGGGTCCTGGATAATCAAGTGTTATTTTTAGTAGCTTGAGAGCCTGCAGAGTTCCCCTTCAAGGACATTTGCCAAGGGATCCACATACAGCTGATGTGGCTGTCCCCAAGGGGCCACCCCAGGTCACCACGGTCCACACTTGGGGGCAGATACCAGTACCAGGCCAGCTCTGAGCTCTGCTTCCTTTCAGAGTCTACGTGTCTCCTAGGGAGCATGGCTCCCAATTCCGTTGGTTCTATACTGTGAGGGGGTGGGGTGCACTTATTGTCACCCAATAAAACACTAGCTGCCAAATCAAAGTTGTGGTGGTTGTGGAGGGAGGTGAGGGGCTGGCTAGCTTCTCTTTCCGAATCTAATTCATGGCCAGCATCTTGTCATGTGGTGCAGTTGGATGCCCTTGGTGGTATAAGGGGGCTCTGAGGCTGGGGAGTCCCTGCTGGAGGTTGTAGCATGAATCTTAAAGAGTCTTATTAATAAAAATCAAACCTGGAGCCTTGTATTGGGGTGAACGCTGGAAGATCAGAGAGACAGAACAGGCTGCAGCCACCTCACCTCGCCAGTTCCTCAGCTGATCCTGTTTCCTCAGACTGGAAGCCTCTGAGTCCTCATCCAGAATGAATCTCAGCTGAACTGCTGCTCCAAAGCCTGAAAGCTTAACCAGCCAAATGCTTCTAGTTCCTGGTCTTCATGCCTTATATACCTTTCTGCTATCTGCCATCACTCCCTGGGATTAAAGGCTCGCTTCTTGGGATTAAAGGCGTGAGTCACCATGCCTGGCTGTTTCCAATGTGGCCTTGAACTCCCAGAGATCGAAGGATTTCTGTCTCTGGAATGCTAAGATTAAGGAAGTGAGTGCCACCATTTTCTAGCCTCTGTATCTAGTGGCTGTCTATTCTGACCCCAGATAAATTTATTAGGGTGCACAATATTTTGGGGGAACACAATACCACCATAGGAGGTAGTAGTGACCCTGGAGCCTGGTCTAAAATCTGGATTTAGATCATGGCTTTCTGTCTCCCGCCAAGGTGATCGCCAGAAAATTATGTAAATTCCCCTACCTTCCATCTTTCCAGCTCTAAAATGGTGGGTTCCCTTGTGTATACAGAGGGTCAAGTGAGCCGCTCCATGAAGATTCCGGACAGCATAAGACAAGTGCTCAGATATGTTACCTGTTTACCCAGTGTTCTAACACAGTGTGCTGTGGTGGTGGTTAATTTTGTGTTCATCTTGCTGGGCCGTAGTCCCCAGAGACCTAGTCAACCATTGTGGAAGTTTCTGTGACAGTGTCTTTTGGATGAAAGTAAGATTTAAATTAGTGGGCTTTTACATTTTTATTATGTGTGTTTGTGTGCTTGTTATGTATGCACGTGTGTACTGGTGCCCAGAGAGGCCAGAAGGGGCGATTAAAACAGTTGGGACTGGCGTTAGAGGCATCTCTGAGCTGTGCAAAGTGGGTGCTCAAATCCGAACTCTAGCTGTCTGGCAGGGCAGTGAGCACTCTAACCACTGAGCCATCTTTCCAGCCCCAGTGTGTTTATTTTGAGAAGTGGTCTTGCTGTGTAGTCCAGATTAGTCTCGAATCCGGATGCCGGATGCCTCAGCCTCCCGAGTGCTGGGTTTACAGCACTCCATGCCTGGCTTTAGGAAGCACAGCAGATTCTTCATAGTGTGAATGGGCCTTGTCTGATCAGTTCAGTGCTGAAATAGAATAGTGGATGAGCTCACCCAGGCTCAGTAGACTACCAGTAGACTACCCTCTGTAGATAGTTCTTCCCAGGCCTTCTCACCCTCCCTCCATCTGTCTCCTCATACATATCTTCCTCTTTCCCCTTTCTGTACCCCATGGATTCTGTGTTCCTGGAAAACCTTGGCTAATACATATATCAAGGACTCCATGTGTCTCTGTACTCTCATCCCCCACTAGCAAGTATAGCCTCACTCCTTTTTTACAGATGGGGAAACAGGCAGAGCTGACAGAGTACTTCCCAGCTGTCTTTGTTAGGGTTTCTATTGCTATGAAGAGACCATTGTAGCACGATTCTTAAAAAGTCTTATTAATAAAAACAAACTAGGGAGCCAGGTATTGGGGTAAACACTGAAAGATCAAAGAAACAGAACAAGCCACAGCTAAACTTACCTTGCCAACTTCTCAGCTGATCCTGTTTCCTCAGACTGGAAGCCTCTCAGTCCTCATCTGGAATGAATCTCAGCTGAACTGCTGCTAAAAGCCTAAAAGCTTAACCAGCTCTAGTTCCTGGTCCTCATGCCTTATATACCTTTCTGCTTCCTGCCATCACTTCCTGGGATTAAAGGCATGTGTCACCATGCCTGACTGTTTCCAGTGTGACTTTGAACTCAGAGATCCAGACGGATCTCTGCCTTCAGAATGCTAGAATTAAAGGTGTGTGTGCCACCATTTTCTGGCCTCTATATCTAGTGGTGTTCTGTTCTCTGACCCCAGATAAGTTTATTAGGGTGCACAATATATTGGGGAACATAATATCACCACACAGCATGACCATGGAAACTCTTACGAAGAAAACATTGAATTGAGGTGGCTGGCTTACAGTTTCAGAGGTTCAGTCCAGGTTCATCATGGTGGGATGGGGGGGGGGGGTTTGCAGGCAGACATGGTGCTGGAGAAGTAGCTGAGAGTCCTACATCTTGTAGGCAAAAGGAAGTGGTCTGTCTCACTGGGTGGTATCTTGTGTAGCAGGAATCTTAGAAGGTCTTATTAATAAAATCAAACCTGAGGCCTTGTATTGGGGTGAATGCTGGAAGATCAGAGAAGCAGAACAAGCCATAGCTACCTCACCTTGCCAATTCCTCAGCTGATCCTGTTTCCTCAGACTGGAAGCCTCTGAGTCCTCATCCGAATGGTTCTCAGCTGAACTGCTGCTCCAAAGCCTGAAAGCTTAACCAGCCAAAATGCTTCTAGTTCCTGGTCTTCACGCCTTATATACCTTTCCACTTTCTGCCATCACTCCCTGGGATTAAAGGCGTGTGTCACCATGCCTGACTGTTTCCAATGTGGTCTTGAACTCACAGAGATCCAGATGGATTTCTGCCTCTGGAATACTAGGATTAAAGGCGTGTGCTACCACTGCCTATTCTCTATGTTTAATATTGTGGCTGTTCTGTCTCTGACTCCAGATAAGTTTATTAGAGTGGACAATATTTCGGGGAACACAATACCACCACAATCTTGAGCATGTATGAGACCTCAAAGCCCGCCCCCACAGTGACACACTTCCTCTAACAAGGCCATAGCTACCCCAACAAAGCCATGCCGGCTAGTAGTGCCACTCCCTTTGGGGGCCATTTTCTTTCAAACCACCACACCAGGAGAGTGGTGTTGCTGGGAGGTGAACCCAGATATGTCTCTGCTATACTCCTGTGTTCACACTCAGTGTTGTATGTACCTCCTTGGGGAGACCCATTCTGCTAACCCTCAGAGCAGCTGCTGATTCCTGCTGGAAGGAGCCAGTGAGGGACCCTGCCCATGTGCAAAGCTCTGGGTTCGAGCTGATTGGCCACAGTAGCTCCCTTCTAGGTGGAAGTAACATGGATACCCTGGCTGTGACTCACAGAAGGGAAGGATGGCATTTTTAGCTCTTTATGTTTTTGAATGAATGGTGCCAATTACTCAGGGGCATACCGAGAAGCTTTTACAGTTCTGAAGATGGACCCTGGACTCTAGCACATGACAGGCAAGTGCTCGACCACTGAGCCCTACCCCAGCCCTCTGGAAAATCCTCTCTCCCAGTGACCATAGCAGGCCATTGTAGAGGTCAGAGGTGGTGGGGACAGGGGAAGGCAGATTTGATGCCAAGTCTGTATTCCTGGCAGTCTTCTCCATCAGGTCACTGGCTTCTGGGCTCTTCTGTCACTGTCTCTAGATGACCCTCCCATGATGTCTCCTTTTTAACTGCAGGGACTCAAGGCCATCGGTGGTCCCTTAGGCTTGGGGCTGTTGGTCTCAAGGCCACGCTCCCCATTTGGGTTCCTGAGGCTTTGCATGGTCAATACTGTCAGTCCCCATGTCTGCGGTCACCCACAGAGCCCCTTCATTTCCCTGCTGTGGCCAGGGCCCCAGCCGCAGCCCTGAGCCTGGACAGGGACCATTTGACTGTGGCCGGACGTCCCTGCCGCCGCCGCTGCACACAGTCACTCAAGCATATGTTCTAAGGAAATGAGGGACCATCTGCTCCCTCCTGGATGCTGTGACCCGGAGCTTCAGCAGGATGGGGCAGAGGAAATGGCAGGGTCCACACCTGCTCCCTTCAGCCAGCCCTGTCTTCATTTCCTTAGTCCATGCGTCAGTCCAGTGTCTCCGTCATCCCAGGGTGCAGAGAGCCGAGGCCGGTTTAGAGCACAGGCTCTGTGCCTGGCATTGGAGAACTGAGCCTTGGGCTGGCAAGATGGTTCAGAGGGTAAAGGCACTCGCCACCAACCTGAGTTTTATGGTGGATGGCAAGAACCCACTCCTGCAACTTGTCCTCTGACCTCCATCATTCACCCTAGCACGCACGCGCACACACACTGTAAGTTAATTAGTAAAAAATACTTTGATCTCACCCTTCATTGTAGCTCATCGAGTGTATCCTATCCCACCCATTTCCCTGATGAGGACACTGAAGGACAGGTGGGTGACAGGATACAAGAGGGAACAGCCAAGCTTCAATTTACATCCCTGGATGTTAAGCCACAGGACCCCTCTGCAGCTTCTTGCCCAGGGTGGAGTCTCAGCCCTGACCCTTCAAGTCTGACACTTCTCAGTAGCTGGGGACCAAATGAAACATTTGAGAGACAAAGTTCTGGGGTGGCAGCCTGCAGCACGTGATGCTTGGTGAGTGAGGACCGTTCAGCCTCAGTATCTGTCCTGGAGGCTGTTTTATGGGCCCCATGATCCCGCCAGTTAGTCTAGGCCATGGCAGCCTGTGACGGCAGTGGGCGTAGCTACCTTTCACGGATGAGAAACGGGGTTGGGGGAGCAGGGAAGATGCTTAGAGGTGAGGAGGGGAGTGATGCTCTCATCCCTATGCAGGAAGCATCCCAGGTCTACAGAGTGCCCCACTCACTACCTCTTCAGATTCTTTTTTTTGAGGTCTCAGGTAGCCCAGGCTGGCCCCAAACTCCCTGTCCTGTTTAGCTTTCTGTTGCTGTGATAAAATATGGACCTAAAGCAACTTGGAGGAAGGAAACGATTCTTTTCGGCTTGTAGGTTGTAGTCCGTCGTGGAGGGGCGTTAGGGCAGTCACCTGGGGGGCAGGAGCTGAAGTGGAGGCTGTGGAGGAATGATGCTTACTGCCTTGCTACCCGAGGCTCACTCAGTTTGCTGTCACACCATCCAGGAACCCCTGCTGAGGGGTAGCATCTCCTACCGTGAGCTGAGCCCTCCCACATCTACCATTAATCAAGAAAACCCCTCTAGAGGTCTGCCCCCAGGCCAGTGTGATGGAGGCAATTCCACGGTTGAGGTCCCTCTTCCCAGATGACTGTAGCTGGTGTCAAGTTGACGAAATCTAACAACCAGCGCCCTGTATGGCCAAGGCTCCACCTGAGTGTTGGATGCCAGCCCTACACCACCATACCCAGCCACTCTAGAGATGTCTTCTAACATCCCATGCCCAGCCTGTGGGCAACCAGTGCAGACCTCTCCAGTAGTCCCTGCCCAGCGTCCAAACAAGGTAGACTGTGGACCCTGCCTAGAGGAAGGTCCACACCTCTGCACCCTAAGCTAGCGCAGCACCAGTGTGTCCAGGAGGAGGGTAGGGGCGGAGACCAGAACTGAAGAGACAAGAAAGGGTATGAGGGTCGTGAGGGCGCAGAGCGGGAGGCGTGGGGAAAGGCAGCCATTGGTTCCTACCCCAGCCCCTTCTGTCCATCGGGCATGCCAACTGGTACGCCTACTTCTTCTCTTCGTGTGCCAAAGGGGACACCAAACCAGTGGGCCAGGCTGGGCTCACTGTGCCCATGGCCATCCCCCTGCCTTCTCTATCTGCTTTGCATGTCCACCTTGGCTGTCACCTTCACAGCCAGGGGCCACACCGGTATGAGCTCAGGCTGGGTGTGGCCACATCACGAAGACGCCTTGTCCTCCCGTGGCGTGCAGGCCCCACTGGGCCCCAGAACCGTATCCTGCCCCAGTGTCCGTTCCTTCCCCAGAGCCCTTACGGCTGTCCACCTGTCCCCAGGCAGGACCGTCACTATGTAAATGTCTGTGCAAATCTCAGTATGGGGTGGCAGGCTCGGCGGCGAGGTAGGGGCATCTCCTAAAGCGTGACTTCGCTGTCATGGGGCCCCAGGCAAGGACACTCCACTTGCTGTTTCTCCTACTACATGTTCTGGCTAAGCCAGTCCAGCTGATAGAGAACTCCGACTTCCACCTGGCTGGGGACTACCTCCTGGGTGGCCTCTTTTCTCTCCACGCCAACGTGAAGAGCATCTCCCACCTCAGTTACCTGCAGGTGCCCAAGTGCAATGAGTGAGTCTCCATATGAAGCTGTGGGTGGTGGCGGGGTGGGCATGGAGTCAGGGTCAGGGAAAGCAGAGTCCTCAGAAGGCCGGGCCAGGGCCCAGAATGCTTCTCCTCATTCCTTGCCAACCCCCCAATCCTAGACCCAGCCTGCTAGTCTCCAGTGCCCCC
The DNA here is from genome assembly GCF_049852395.1 of Peromyscus maniculatus bairdii. Classification (NCBI taxonomy): domain Eukaryota; kingdom Metazoa; phylum Chordata; class Mammalia; order Rodentia; family Cricetidae; genus Peromyscus; species Peromyscus maniculatus. The sequence goes on from NC_134853.1 coordinate 158,434,234, forward strand.
CACCCCCTGCACGGTCTGTGTTGCTGAAATTTCAAGCAGTTGTGTTTGTAATCCTGAGATCTGGAGTGCCCCTATGTTACATCCCTGGAAGGGCAGGATGTTTAAGCTCACAGGGTCACCACCAAAGCCATCCTCCACTGCCTGTGGGAGCCCCAGTCAGATCATGTCAAAGCCTTGTCTAGATGCCAGGCTCTGTGTGGTGGTGTTTGAGTATTGGGTTCAGACACCGGACACTGAAGGGTGCTTTGCAGTTTCCAAGGTTGTGGCTAGAGAGACAGGGAGTGCTCCAGGCTTGGAGAGTCCTCCTTCTCCCTCCGTGAGCCATTTGGGGTGACAGCACCATTTAGAGATGGGAGCCATCCTGACCTTGCTCAGGAGGTGGAACATTGTGGGAGATGGGAAAGAGGGAGGGAGGGAGAGGGGAAAGGCTGACGAAGGGTTGATGCTGGGAATTCCCCACTTAGATAACAATGAGGAGAAGGATGCTGTGTGGACTTGAGGCTGGGGAGGCTGGGGCAGTGATGGCACCGGGCATGGTGCTAGGTTTTCTGATGCCTGCGATGATGATGGTGATGATGATGGTGATGGTGATGATGATGGTGGTGATGATGATGGTGATGATGATGATGGTGATGATGAGTCTGTAATGATCGGCAGGACCAGTGGCAGCGACATGGTAATAACACTGAAAATGTTGACTGCAGCAATAATGGTGGTAGTTAAATGGGTACAAGGATGGTGGCGGTGAGGTGGTCGTGGTTGTAGTAGTTATAGTGATGGTGGTGACGGTAGTCGTGATGGCAGAAGTATTGGTAATGGTGGTGTTGATGGTTATTGTATCGTTTTAAAGATGGGGGTGTTGATAGTGACTGTTAGTAGTTATAATAATGGTGTTTATGGTGGTGATGATGGTAGTGGTCATGGTACAGCAGTGGTGCTGGTGATGGTGTTGGTGATGATAGCAGTTATGGCAGTAATGCTGGTGATGATGTAGTGGTAGTGATGATGATGATGGTAATGATGGTAGTATTGATGGTGATAGTGGTGTAGTAGTAGTCATGGCATATGGTAGTGATGGTGGTAGTGATGGTGGTAATGATGGTAATATTGGTGATAGTGGTGTAGTAGTAGTGGTGGCATATGGTAGTGATGGTGGTGGTAGTGGTGATGGTGTAGCAGCAACAGTGATAGTGATGGTGGTGGTAGTGGTGGTGATGGTGGTAGTGATTATTGTTAGGGATGGCATAGTGGTAGAAACAGTGGTAGTCGTGGTAATGGTGTTACTGACGGTGGTATTGGTGTAGTGATGGTAGCAGTGGTGGTGATGTCGTTGTCGGTGATGGTAATGGTGTGGTGATGTTGGTGGTGGAGATGATCACAGTAACAGGGACGGCAGTGGTGGTGCTGGGACAGGGAGAGATGGTGGTGACGGTGGGGATGGCAATGATGGAGGAGATCAGTGTGGACAATGAAGGGTGGACAGTGGTAGAGATCACAGTGTGGTCACAGGGACAGTGGTGACAAGGATGTGGTAAATGCCAGAATCTTCTGTAATACTCCTTGTCAAGCTTTCCTGTGTGGGGAACCATCATTATCACCAGCACCACCATCACCATCATCATCATCATCATCATCAGTATCCCCTCCCCTCCCTGGGGACCCGCCCTCACAGTGTGAGCCCCGCCCCTCCCTGGGGACCCGCCCTCACAGTGTGAGCCCCGCCCCTCCCTGGGGACCCGCCCTCACAGTGTGAGCCCCGCCCCTCCCTCCCTGGGGACCCGCCCTCACAGTGTGAGCCCCGCCCCTCCCTGGGGACCCGCCCTCACAGTGTGAGCCCTGCCCTCACAGTGTGAGCCCCGCCCCTCCCTGGGGACCCGCCCCTCACAGTGTGAGCCCCGCCCTCACAGTGTGAGCCCCGCCCTCACAGTGTGAGCCCCGCCCTCACAGTGTGAGCCCCGCCCTCACAGTGTGAGCCCCGCCCCTCCCTGGGGACCCGCCCTCACAGTGTGAGCCCCGCCCCTCCCTGGGGACCCGCCCTCACAGTGTGAGCCCCGCCCCTCCCTGGGGACCCGCCCTCACAGTGTGTGGCCCTGCAGGTTCGACATGAAGGTGCTGGGCTACAACCTCATGCAGGCCATGCGCTTCGCTGTGGAGGAGATCAACAATTGCAGCACTCTGCTGCCGGGCGTGCTGCTTGGCTACGAGATGGTGGATGTGTGCTACCACTCCAACAATGTCCATCCTGGGCTCTACTTCCTGGCACAGGATGACGAATTCCTGCCCATCCTCCAAGACTACAGCCACTATATGCCCCACGTGGTGGCTGTCATTGGCCCAGACAACTCTGAGTCTGCCATCACTGTGTCCAACCTCCTCTCCCATTTCCTCATTCCACAGGTGATTCCTGGGAGATGTGGCTGGGGAGGGGCAGAGGGTGAGGAGCTCTTTCCTGTCAGCCATGGTAGGAACATGAGCAGGGGCAGGCAGCAGTTCAAGCACAGGAGGCAGGCTGACTAACTGGAGCCTGTGGTGAATCTCTTCACCCTCTGAGGCTCAGTTTCCCCATCTGTAAAGTGGGCTGATGACGCTCCACCCAGGACTTTCTGTGGGTTGAAGTGGTCAACATGAAGGAGTTTTCAGCACACAGTAGGTGGCCTGCAGTGCTATCCTTCCCACCAACTGCGTCTTTCTCAGGAATGAGAACTAAAGAGTATTCAGAATTAGCTTGCTCAATTGCCTGGCACAAAACCTGACTCACAGCAGGCCCTCAAGGAGTGCCTCCGGGGCCTGGGGAGATGGCTCAGGTGGTAAAGTGTGCAAGTGTGGGGACCTGGGTTTGGATCTTCAGCACCCACATAAAACACCAGGGCCAGCCCCGGGGGCCGGGGATGGATGGAGACAGGATTCCCTCAGCTCACTGAATGGCCAGTCTTGCTCTATGAGCTCCAGGTTCATGGAGAGGCCTTATCTCCAAAAACAGGGGGGACAGTAATTGAGGAAGACACCTAACGCTGCCTTCTGGCCTCCATACATGTGCACATGAACCCATACACACATGCTCAACACATGTGTGTACATACACACATGCACACACATATCATGCATACACACACACACACACACACACACGTACACACACTCGTACACATGTACACCCAAAAAAGTGCCGATCGTCTCACTTATATTTTAAATTTGGGGGTGGGGTGGGGCATGAGATGGGGGTCTCTCTACATAGCCCTGATGTCCTAGAGCTCACTCTGTAGATCAGGCTGACACTTCAAACTCACAGAGATCCACCTGCCTCTGCCACTCGAGTGCTGAGACTAAAGGAGTGCCCTGCCACGCCTGGCATCTTTTGAGTTGTTTTGGGTCACATCTTCATTTGCTTTTGGGGAGAGAATACACGCACATTTTATGGCACATGTGTGGAGGTCAGAGAACAGTCTGTGGAAGCTGATTCTCTCCTTCCACCAAGTGGATCTTGGAAGAGTGAGCTCATCCTCGGGCATGGCGGCAAATGCCTTTTCCTTCTCGGCCATCTTGCAAAGCTCTGACTGCTGTCTGTCTGTCACCAGCCACATGGGTGAAATCGCCCAGTCCAGCACAGCTGTAGAATACTAACTAAAGATCAGATTGGCACACAGTAGGCTGGCGCAAGTACTGGACTTTCTGCTGTGGCTCTTACCTTGTAAAGTACCCAGAGCAGGGTCAGACACATGGTAGGTGCTAACTATGTGCTAACATTTTGATGTGCAATGTCTGGTCCAGGACTGAGCTCATCCCTTGAGCACCTACTGTATGCCAGGGACGGTTGTGGGTGCTGGGGAAACACCTGGGAACCAAGCACAAATCCCTGCCTGCGTGCAGTCTGTCTCCTACGGGAAGACACAGAGGATACGTACAGATAAATGAGAGATGCACAATGTCAGGAGCGCTATGGGTAAAAGGCAGAGTAGCCAGGGTGGAGAGAGAAGCAGGCTTGAGACTTTTCAGCGTGCCGATCAGGTGGGTTTGCTGACCACAGGACAAAGGCTCCAGGGCTTAGGGGAGCTATGCAAGCAGCCGGGAGGAGGTCATTCCAAGAGGTTGGCAGATGTGATGGTAAGAGACACCTGATGGGCTTACAGAACAGGGTGAGCGGAGCCAAGGCCTGGAGGAAAATAGGAGGCAGGGGAAGCAGAGGCCACGAGGATGGTGCTGGGATGGAGTCGGGAGGTCGGCGATGGGTGGGTACCCTCAGGGGACAACTGAAAAGACGGGCCGGTGAGTATGTGGTGTGTGCAGAAGGCCAAAGATGCCACCAAAGCTTTTGGCCTGAACACTGGAAGGGATGGATTCCCTAGGTGAGAGGGACCTGCAGGTGTCCATGCAGGCAGAGATGAGAATGAAAGTCCAGTGTAGACTGACTTCCTCAACCTGGATCAGACTTCAGGAAGTCCGGTGCCAGGTGGTTCATTGTCAGCATATTTAAAACACAGCATGATTTGGGAAAGGTTTTCAGGCAACAATCATTCCCATCCCAGATTCACAATAAAGCTTACTGTGACCATGATAGTAGGTTCTAGCTAAAAGTCCTAGAATCTAGTGTGGTCTCTGACTGATAGCATAGAGGTCAGCAGTACATGGGACTTCTCCTCTAAGGTTCTATTAACTGGGAGCTAGGGAGGAAGAGTCTGGCATAAACATTCTGGGGGATTTGGGTGAGATCTTCCTCTATAGCAAAAGGTGGGTGAGGTTTGCCTCCACAGATAGCAAAGAGGTCGTCAAGTCGTTAACAAAATCCACACAGCTTGCTGGAGATATTTCATTTGATCTCCCCTATTGAGAAGACACCCCTATGTGATTAACATTCCTGGTTTCTCTGATGATCCATGGACAAAAAGATCTTTATGCTCCCAACACTTATGGACATCTGGGAAGACGCTGGATGGACTCAGAGGAGAGCCATTGGGATTGGAAAGGTCAAGTTTGAGATGGGAGGTGGACATTTTCAAGTCCACCCCTGAGGTTCAGGAGGGAGGTTGGCCAGAGCTGGATGATGGTGTCTCTGGCTTGAAACAATGTTTACACAAAAGGCTGAATGAGAGTTGGGAGGCAGACGAGGGTGGTGGAGGAGAAACGAGGCTGGGAGCCTGCATTTAGGGGTGCACTGAGACTATGAGGTCACAGCAGAGGGAAGGAACCGTGAAAAGAGATGGAGTAGCCAGTGAGGGGAACAAAGCCTCATCTGGGGTCTAGGAGGTCATGTGGCCAATGGTGAGGCTGGGATGCCCTGAGAAGATTAAAAATGGCGCTCAGGATGTGCGGTAGGAGCTCAGTCAGGGTTCCTAAGTGGTGGGAAGGAGACAGATGTGTACCACCTAGCCAGGATGTGACACACAATAGATGCCCTGTCAGGGGCAGTAGGCGATGAGGAGACTGATGTGGGTCACTCCGACAAGTCATAGTGCATAGCAGGGTCTCATATTTACTAAGGTGGCCATGATGATGACGGTGTAAACCCATCCCTGGGCATGTATGTGTCCCCACATGTCACCAGGGCGATGATGTCAGGTGGAGTGCCTCCTCTAATACCTCACTCCGGCAGGTCACGTACAGCGCCATCTCTGATGAGCTGCGGGACAAGCGGCGCTTCCCCGCGATGCTGCGCACAGTGCCCAGTGCCAGCCATCACATCGAGGCCATGGTGCAACTGATGACTCACTTTCACTGGAACTGGATTGTGGTACTGGTGAGCAATGATGACTATGGCCGGGAGAATGGGCAGCTGCTGAGCCAGCGTCTGATCAGAACAGGTGACATCTGCATCGCCTTCCAGGAGGTTCTGCCCACACCCGAACCCAGCCAGGGCATGGGGCCCGAGGAGCAGAGCCAACTGGACAACATCCTAGAGAAGCTGCAGCGGACCACAGCCCGGGTTGTGGTGGTGTTCTCGCCAGAGCTGGCCCTGCACGGCTTCTTCCGGGAGGTGCTGCGTTGGAACTTCACCGGCCTCGTGTGGATCGCCTCCGAGTCCTGGTCTATCGACCCAGTTCTGCACAACCTTACAGAGCTGCGCCACACGGGCACCTTCCTGGGCATCACCATCCAGAGGGTCTCCATCCCTGGCTTTAGCGAGTTCCGAGTGCGCCACACCAAGGCAACGCAACCCATATCCAACAAGACCAGCCCACGGGCCACGTGCAACCAGGACTGTGATGCCTGTTTGAACATCACCGAGTCCTACAGCAACGTCCTGATGCTTTCTGGGGAGCGTGTGGTCTACAGTGTGTACTCGGCAGTCTACGCGGTGGCCCACGCCCTGCACAGGCTCCTGCGCTGCAACCAGGTCCGCTGCACCAAGGAAGTGGTCTACCCATGGAAGGTGAGGGCCTACCTAACCTTGCAGGGACCGACTCCACCGTGGCCGTGCTCAGGGACTCAGGATACGGGCAAAGAAAAAGCTGGACTTGGCTGTGTGTGTGTCCGTAACCCCAGTGCTGGGGAGGGTAGAGATGGAAGGATTGCTGGGGTCGCCAGCTGCCAACTAAGCTCCAGGTTCAGGGAGAGACGCTGTCTCAAGGGAATAAGGTGGACAGTGACAAAGCAGGACACTTGATGTCCTCCTCTGGGCTCTGTGCGGGTGCACAGGCATGCCCCCCCCCCCCGACAAATACACTATATACACACACATACCCCGAGGGGTACATCAACACAACAACACAGCTTTGTTCTGTCTCAGCCACGTGTCTCTGCCGCATAGCCTCAGAGCTTAGTTCCACTGCTCTAAGTACTTACGTTCTGAAATGCGCAGTTCTTTGAAAGGTGTTTGGCTGTCGGCCGGATTTGACTCTTGAGTGCTGAGGCTCTGGTAGCCCTGTCCCCATTCAGAGCGGTGCTGCACCGCTTGCCAGGTGCCCGCTAGGACGCATCGTGATGCTTCTTTCACACCTAGGGAGACTGAGGCACAGGGAGCCAGAGTCACAAAGCCAACTAAGTAAGGGCAGAGCGAGGACTGCAACTCAGGCCTGGGCTGCTCTGTTCAGAGCACATTCTGGCCAGCACCAGTTTGGGGAGATGGCCTCCGAAAGAGCTGACCCTGTGGTGTGGGAGAATGGGAAGGACTGAGTGCAGGGAAAATTCCAGATGATATTTGCGGTGGAGGAAACCCCCAAGGGACACCCCAGGTGACTTTTAGGGAGGGGAAGGTGAGAAAGCAATATTCTCTGCTACTATTCTAAGTTTTTTTTTCTTAATTTATTTATATGAGTGTTATGTATGTGCACCACATGTGTGTAGTACCCATGGAGGCCAGAAGAGGGCGTTGGATCCTTTGGAGCTGGAGTTACAGGTGGTTGTGAGCAGCAATATGGGTGCTGGGAATTGAACCCAGGTCCCTGGAAGAACACTCAGTGCTCTTAACGGTTGAGCTAGCTCTCTAGCCCGCATTCTAAGGTTCTAATGGGGCTCCAGAGTCCAGAAGACAGGATCCTACTGCTTCCATTTTGCAGAAAAGAAATTGGAGTCCAGAGAGGTTGAGCAAGAGGCCCAAAATTTCAGGAGTGTGGCAGGGATGAGGCCTAGCTCCAGGCACACCAGGTTCCAAAGTTACCTACTACCCGCCGACCGATGCTCCCCCAGAGCTTGACACGCACATTTGACAGGTGTTGAGGCCCGTGCAGGGGTGGTAGACTCCCAAATGTCTGGTCCCATCTCTGATGCCAGCTCTGCTTCCCTTCTTTCTGACCCCTCCAGCTACTCAGGGAGCTCTGGGATGTCAACTTCACCCTCCTGGGCAACCAGCTCTTCTTCGACCAACAGGGGGACATGCCAATGTTCTTGGACATCATCCAGTGGCAGTGGGACCTGAGCCAGAATCCCTTCCAAAGCATCGCCTTCTACTCCCCCACCAAGCAGAGGATGACCTACATCCACAATGTGTCCTGGCACACCCCCAACAACACGGTCAGCTGGAGGGTAGCAGTGGCTGGGGGCTTGTCAAGAAGGGCCCTCAGAGATGCATCAGTCATGGCCGGTGGGGTCTCCGTTTGGGGTGTAGGGCCTGGGGTCCTGTCCCTCTTTGCCAACGGAGAACTATGGAGTTTAAGGTGCTCTAGCTCCAGCAGATGGGGGACTGGGGGCGGGACTCTGCTTACAGCCCCGTGCTGCAGTGCATGTGACTTCCATATCAGCGTGAGGTGATGGGATTACGTACATTCTTTGATGCTGCCACCAAATGACTGAGCAGCTTAAAGAATGAAGGGTTTATTTCTGCTCGGGGTGGGTGCACGAGGTGTAGGTGTAGTTGTAGGTGTGTGTGTGTGTGTGTGTGTGTGTGTGTGTGTGCGTGCGTGCTAAGGACACAGTCCATCATGGTGGGGAAGGGATGGCAGCAGGAGCCCAAGGTGGCTGGTCACATGATATCCACAGACAGGAAGCAGAGAGAGATGGAGGCTGGTGGTCAGCTCACTTCCTCCATTTTATTCAGCCCAGGACCCCAGCCCATGGGACGATAGTGCCCACATCCACAGTGCCAAACCCAGGGTGGATCTCCCCTCCTCTGCTAAACCTTTCAGGAGACACCATCTCAGACACACCCAGAGGTGATTCCCATAGTTTTTAAGTTTCATCAAGTTGTTAGGATTACGCATCACAGAGACCGAGGCTACCGCTCTCCCCATTGTGTGGATGAGAACACCAAAAGCACAGAGAGGTTGTGTAACATCCTTAAGTCCACACAGCTGGTCTGTAGTCGAGGCTTTCTCTACATAGCCTTCCAGCCATAGCCAGTCATTCAGTGTTGAGCTTGTGGAGTCAACCAGGCTGGTGTCTTTGTCTTTGTTTTCTTGAGCTTAAACCACGGGTGTTCTTTGTCTCAGGTTCTGGAGGCAGAAGAAGAGGGAGAGGTGCCGCTGGTCCCTGAGGAGGCCAGGAGCCAGTTTGGCCTCTCTCCTGGTGTTTGGCAGCTTGTTGGTGCTCCCTGGCTCTCCCTGGCTTGCTGGTGCTCCCTGGCTCTCCTCGGCTTGCTGGCTCTCCCTGGCTCTCCTCGGCTTGCTGGCTCTCCCTGGCTTGCTGGTGCTCCCTGGCTCTCCCTGGCTTGCTGATGCTTCACTCTGATCTTTGCCTTCTTCACCTGGCAGTGTCTTTGTGCTCTTGTCAGGGTCCACGTGTCCCCTCTGTGTAAGAACATAGTCCTCGCCGATGAGGGACCCTTCTTTTCCTTAATCATATATGCAATGACCCTGTAATGGAATCGGGTTACATATTCAGGTCATAGGCATTAAGATAGCATAGGTCTTACTTCAGTCTGAGTTCCCCTTGAAATGTAGAGCCTGAGGCAGGATTACAGATATGCCCCCAAGTGTCATGATTGGGAGCTGGAAAAGCATGCAGGAGGGAAGAGGAGAAACCAGTCCGAGGGAATGCCCTCAAGCCAGACCCTGCTGTGAACCACTGGAGGGCCATCTTTCCGTCACCTTCTAAGGACTGGCCTTCAAGCTGTGTCCCAAGCAAGAGAAATGGTCAGCATGGATTGGCTGGATCTCGTCTCCTGGTGGCCACAGGTTGCTCTGTGGTGTGCTAAGCCCTTGTATTTCCAGGTCCCACGTGGCTGAGGGCCTAGCAGCTCCAGGTGGACATCTTACACCACACCCCCATGGTAGAGAGTGAAAGGCACAGCCTGGCAGCTGAGCGGGGTGCTGGCAAGTGATGGCCACATGAGATTGTCCTGCTTGAGTCTGGAGGGCCACCGAGCCTTTAAGGCATTGGGCAGCCCTGTCTGTGCAAAGGGGGCATTTGGTGGGCAAGTAACAGGTGGCGACCATCTCTCTCTTCCACCTCCATTCTGGGGTCTTTCCTTTTCACTGGCGTGTGGTTGCTGGTTGCTCTGGTTGACTACTTCAGAGAATGTCTATCCTAGGGTCCTCGGCCCTCAGCCACCTGGCTGTAAATGGACCTTAGCAGTTATCCCCGAGACAGAGGCATAGGGCTGTCCTCAGGTATCCGGCAGTCTACCCTGAATGCCCTAGCTTCTTGTGAGAACCCAAGCCCCCTCCTTCTGGGACCTTCTCATTCGCCGGTGGGGGGTCCTCAGAGGAACTAGGTGGTTTGCTATGGATATGTCTCCCCACTGGGGACCAGAATCCCACCCCTACCACTCTAAGTCCTCGACTTTTACAATCTAGTGCGGAAGTTCTTAACCTGGGGGTCTCAACCCTTTGTGGGGGGTCACCTAAGACCATCAGAAAACACAGATATTTACATTATGACTCATAACAGTAGCAAACTTAATTATGAAGTAGCGATGAAATAATGTTGTGGTTGGGGTCACTACAACATGAGGAACTATATTAAAGGGTCACAGAATTGGAAGGTTGAGAACCACTGCTCTAGTGAAAGCCAGTGATTTGAGGTCCTTTATTATTTGTTTGTTTGTATATTCCACAGTCATGGGGATCAAACCTAGGGTCTTCCACGTGTTAAGCAAGAGCTCTACCATCTGGCCATATCCTGCTCTTCCTCCTCCTTTTCCTCTCCCCTTCTTCCTTCTTCACTTCCTCTGCCTCCCTCCCTCCCTTCCTTCCTTCCTTCCTTCCTTCCTCCCTCCCTCCCTCCCTCCCTCCCTCCCCCTCCCTCCCTCCCTCCCTCCCTCCCTCCCTCCCTCCCTCCCTCCCTCCCTCCCTTCCTTCCTTCCTTCCTTCCTTCCTTCCTTCCTTCCTCTCTTCCTTGTCCACAGGGTCTCTAACCCAAGCTGGTTTCAAATACACTGTGTAACAGAGAATGAACCTGAATATGTGATCCTTCTGCCTCCACCTCCTGAGTGCTTGGGATTGTAGGCATGTCCTACCATCCCTGGGTTATGGAGTGCTGGGTTCAAGCCCAGGGCTTCACGAATGCTGGGCAATCTCAACCAACTGAGCTACATCTCCAATCCCCTTGGTTTTCTTATATAGAGTCCCGCTGTGTAGCCCAGGATGGGTTCTCTGCAAGAGCAGTCAGTGCTCTTAACCTCCGAGCAGCCTCTCCAGCCCCTCCTTCTGTTATTTATTTATTTATTTATTTATTTATTTATTTATTTATTTATTTATTTATTTATATCTCATTTGATTTTTCTGTGCTTGGAGAACATGTCTACCATGATTACAATCTTTTTAATTTGGTTAAAACTTGCATCGCAGCCAAGTCTGGATAGTGTCCGTCCTGGGAGATTCATGCACATTGGAGAAGATGCCGCGCTCTGCGGCTGCTGGGCAGAGTGTCCTAGTAGAGTGTGTTGTTTTATGGTATTGGTCAACTTCTCCACTTCATTGTGGATCCTCTGTTTAGTTCTATGCATTAATTGAAAGTATGATGTTGACATTTCCACCTGTCAGTTTCAAATACTACACATTCTCTGTTTTCCTTTGCTTCTTGCTTGCTTTATGTATTTGGAGTCTCTCTTGTTAGGGGCGTATGTGTTTATACTTATATTATATGTGGTTGCTGTGCGAAAGGCTTACATGTTTTTCATGCTTCTTTTCTGGGGTTTCTTATAATATCTTTGGGTTTCTCTTGAGATTCCATCTTTTATTTTATGTATTTGTAGTTTTGTTTTTTAATCTGAGTGAGTAAAGATTCAGCCTCAGTCAGTCAGTCAGTCAGTCAGTCATTTGCTTGGTAAGTTTTCTTATTAATTTGCTTTCTCTGGGGTTATTTCTCCTACCAGTAAGTGGAACACTCTGTGTGTTCCTGAATACCCTCTTCATGCACCTGACTGCAGCTTTGGAGGCTGTGCTGGGCTCCACAGCCCAGTTCTCTGGGGATCTGAGTTGCTGATTCCGGGTTTGCTCTTCTGTCCTCTCACTGTGAGGACTTCAAGCTTCCCATGATCAAGCTGGAAGCCAGCCATGCCCAGTTTTTCTCAAAGCCCCATTGAAGCTCTCCCGTGTAGCACTTTTAGCTTTCTCCATGGTATTTAAAACTCTCCATCTAATTCATGAAAATACCAGTCTTCAATGCTGTACACCAGTGTCTGGCATCAGTTTATGCCCCAAGTTTGTGTGTGTGCAGGTATGCATACACATGTGTGCTGGTGCATGGTACGTATGTATGTACATGTGGAGGCCAGACATTAACCTAGAAATGCCATCTGATGACCGGTACAAGAAGTATGTGCATGTAGTGGGACATGAAGGCAGAGACCTCAGACTTGAAAGAGACAAAAAGAGGTAGGCTCTGGTGTTGGGGGGTCCTTCTGGGGCTCCCTGGTCTGAGCCCTGGCCCCTTCTTGTGTATGCCTGTAACAGACGGTTTTCCTTGGTCACAAAATACAATCTCCACAGGATCTGGCCGCTGCTCACCCACCCCAGAGCTGTGGCTGCCTGAGGTACTTCACTGTCTCCTCCCTCTACCATGCTCCAGCCACACATGGCTCCCCTCACCAGGCTCGGACACTACACCTTCCTCATCCTCTTCCACACCAGCCTCACACCTACTGTTTCCTGTGTATAATCCATCCATTCAGTCCATGCTTCATGACCTTTCTGTGCTGGGCTCTTCAGGAACACTGCCCGTGTGTTCTAGTTCACCTGAGACCCCTGCTTTTCAGAAGGACAGGAAAGCAGGAGCCTTGGCTGTAAGTGACAGGGAAGCAGGAGCCTTGGCTGTAAGTGACAGGAAAGCAGGGTAGCGGGACAGGTTTTGGTGGTTCAGGCGAGGACAGATCCAGGATCTCTCGATATCTTTCACTTCTCCCCCACCAAGATCAGGTTTTTCTTTGGCCATGATATCCTCTTGGTGGTGTGATGGCTGCCAGCACCCCAGGGTTGCACGATATCTTGTCTACATCCCCAGGAAGTCTCTGTCGTAACCCTTGGGTGTTTTGCCAGAGGATGATGGGTTGGATTAGGTCATAGACAGGCAAGCCAAGAGAGTCCTGCAAGACCCGGTTCTAACAGCAGTTCAGACAGGGCCAGGCTACCCTGTCCCGAGGAGCATCCTGCTAGGTGTGCGGGGGTGGCGGGGGGTACACTGGCCTCTCAGAGGGTGGGGAAAGAGGGCTCGGGGTCTCTTGTCTTCTTCCTCCAGATCCCCATGTCCATGTGTTCCAAGAGCTGCCAGCCTGGGCAAATGAAAAAGCCCGTGGGTCTCCACACTTGCTGCTTTGAGTGCGTGAACTGCTTACCAGGCACCTACCTCAACCTCTCTGCAGGTACGGCTCCCGTCACCCCTGCTCGGCCCTTCCTCAGCAGACCTCGGCTTCTGTTCATGGCTCAGCACCCCTACCCTGTCCTGGAGTTTTTAGGGGTCCCTTCCCTGTGCCAGGGTCTCTGAGGCCTTCCCAGGGAATGCAAGTATCCAGAGGCCAGAGACCAAGCCTGGTGCTTCTTGTGGCTTCCCATGAAGCACAGTCCCCAGTACAGGTTTCTGTGTGTGTGATGCTCCGGGATCAGTCCTCACACTGTGTGCCACGCACTTGAGCCACTGAGCCATCCCCCCAGTTCCACTGACTGAATTCTCACTTGATACACACTCTCTCTAGAACACCGACCCCAGCGTTAAAATTCACACCAGTGTAGCACAGTTCAGGGTTGAGTGTAAAGCTTTCTCATGACCTCATTGATGAAAAATTAATTGATGATTTCACCTTTGAATAATAACACTTGTTGTGTGCCCAGCGGCACGCAGGGCCCCGACTAAGCGCTGGTCAAGTCTGTTGAAGGCTCCTGCTAAGCCGTCTGTCACAGCTGTCAGCCGCCTGCAGACAGGAGCCAGGCTTTACTGGTCTCCAGAGCCCTCTATCTCTGGTACCTGCCACGGTGTCCAGCTCTCAATGGGGCTGGGGACACACGGTTCATAAAGAGCTTACCTTGCATGTACAAGGACACGGGTTCGGTCCCTAGAACCCATGTGAAACAGAGCCAGGCATGATGCATTTGGAACCAGGGCTGGGGAGGTTGAGACAAGTGGATCCCTGGGGCTCACTTGTCAGTTTAGATGATTTGTTGAGTTCCAGGCAAGTGGGAGACCTAGTCTCAATAAAAAAGAAAGAGAGAGAGAGAGAGAGAGAGAGAGAGAGAGAGAGAGAGAGAGGAAAGAAGGAAGAGGATGACATTTGAGGAATAATATTGATGTTGTCTTTTAGCTATATACCCATGTGTACACACACACACACACACACACACACACACACACACACACACACACACACACACACACACACACACACACACACACGCCCCATGCAAACACTCCCCCCCCCAAATGCTAACAGAATGAGGGCCTTGCGGATGTGGTTGCAGGCCTCTCCCACTAGGGGGCGATATCTTGACAGAGTGGTCTTTGATTTGGGTTCTGAGCAAGGAGACCGGGGTTTGAATCCTTATTTGGTAACTTACTGGCTCTGTGACTTTGAGAGAGGGACTTAACCCAGCTGGGTCCCATTTATCTGTGAGGTCAGGTTCCAGGGGTCCTTGCCTCCCTCTGGTTCAGGGCCCAGAAGACACAGCCGCTCACAGGTGGGGATCCAGCTGATGGGAGTCCCTGTGGGTTCTTGCAGATGAGTTTAACTGCTTGCCTTGCCCGGATTCCATGTGGTCCCACATGAACGCCATCACTTGCTTCAAGCGGCTGCAGGCCTTCCTGGAGTGGCACGAAGCGCCCACCATCGTGGTGGCCTTACTGGCTTCCCTAGGCTTCTTCAGCACGCTGGCCATTCTGCTCATCTTCTGGAGACACTTCCAGACACCCATGGTGCGCTCCGCTGGTGGCCCCATGTGCTTCCTGATGCTGGTGCCGCTGCTGCTGGCGTTTGGGATGGTGCCGGTGTACGTGGGGCGCCCCACGGTCTTCACATGTTTCTGCCGCCAGGCTTTCTTCACCGTCTGCTTCTCCGTCTGCCTGTCCTGCATCACCGTGCGCTCCTTCCAGATTGTATGTGTCTTCAAGATGGCCAGACGCTTGCCACGAGCCTATGGCTTCTGGGTGCGTTACCACGGGCCCTATGTCTTTGTGGCCTTCATCACGGCCGTCAAGGTAGCCCTGGTGGCGGCCAACATGCTGGCCACCACCATCAACCCCATTGGCCGGACTGACCCTGAGGACCCTAACATCGTGATCCTCTCCTGTCACCCTAATTACCGCAATGGGCTACTGTTCAACACCAGCATGGACTTGCTGCTGTCCGTGGTGGGATTCAGCTTTGCTTACATGGGCAAGGAATTACCCACCAACTACAACGAGGCTAAGTTCATCACCCTCAGCATGACCTTCTCCTTCACCTCCTCCATCTCCCTCTGCACCTTCATGTCCGTCCACAATGGAGTGCTGGTCACCATCATGGACCTCCTGGTCACTGTGCTCAACTTCCTGGCCATCAGCTTGGGATACTTTGGCCCCAAGTGTTACATGATCCTTTTCTACCCAGAGCGCAACACTCCAGCTTACTTCAATAGCATGATCCAGGGCTACACCATGAGGAAGAGCTAGCCTTGCCCACCGGCCTCAGGGGCAGAGACCCCAGCCTGCCACTGGTGTTGCTATGCCATTCCTGTAGTCTGGACATTTTTACCCACTTAGCACTTGAAAATACCCATACTGCACTCCCCCCTGCCTCCCCCCGCCCTGAGCTATTTCACTTGCCTGGAGCTTGCCACTCACTTATGGAAGAAGCCACCCAAGGTGACCTATGGGGCTCCAAGTACAGTCTGATTTGTAAGCCTACCGCTGCCATCTGGTGGTCACAGTGAGCACCTGCAGGCTGTGGCCCATGCCTTCCAGCCTGCTCAAGGCTGGTCATTGTGAGGCTGACCTTGGGCTCCAGCATGTTTCCTGTTTCTGTGTTTCATTTCCAGTTCCTGGGGAGCACAGGTTTGGCCTTCTATGTTCTAACAGACAGCTAGGCATCATGGGTCCTTCATTGTTGCTTATGAATAAACTTTCCTTGGGTGAAATCAATGTCCCTTCTTGATTTCAGAGGTTCCCCGAGGAAAGACCCACAGACCCAGTTGGAGCATTCATTGCTGGGTGACCTTAGGCCAACTTGTCCTTGAGCCTACACTTGCCCACCTCTGAAATGGGAACCCTGGTTGCAAATGTTGATGTTTGGGGGCTGAAGAAATGGAAGATGTTACAGGTATGGTAAGAAGGGAGCTGTGATGAATTACCCTTCAGGAAGAGTTCTGGGGAGAGTCACTGCATGGTTGCCATGGCAGCCATGATGGGGCCTGGAGGGAGCCCATGGGTCCTAAGAGGAGCTTCCTTAAGAGAGATCACCACCACAGACAGCATGACGGGGCTGCAAGAGAATAAGCCTTCACTTCGTTCTGTGGTGTGTGTGTGTGTGTGTGTGTGTGTGTGTGTGTGTGTGTGTGTGTGTAAACATTCTCCACTATGTTACTTAGGCTACGTGCCGGAAGTCCCAGAGCAGAAAGGCACTAGTCAAAAGTGGAGTTACAATTCAATGTTTGGGGCCTGGATATCAACTGCAAGGGAGTCTTCCAGGTCATAGCAAGCTTGCTTATCAATGCCCTGTCCAGACGGAGAGCTGTGAGGAGGCATGCCCTGATTTCTGAGGGCTGAGGAGGGGCAGATAAAGGGTTTATAATATAACAAGAGTGCTCCAGTGTGAGGTTCCAAACTGTCCTCCAGAGAGCCTGAGTGGGCTCAGGAGCCAGCTCAGGGGCACCCAGATCTCAGACAAGGGTGCAGGCATCGGAGTGGTGGTGTTTGGGCAGGACAGAGGGACAGGCTTCCGGAAGGGTCACCACTGGAGGACATGGGTGGAGGCTTTTCAAATCTCCTCAGGGAGTGAGAAGTTTCCCAGCAGTTGGGAGGATGGAGCTGTTTCCTCCTGGGTTAAAGGACAGGAGTGTGGGGGTGGGGCCAGGTGTGGATAGCATGGGGAAAGATGGGAACCAGACCGGAAGGAAAGACAGCTGGGACCCCAGGACAGAGGCTCAGCGCTGGGTCTCTGGCCTTGTCCTTTCTGAGTGTCCCCGCCAGTGTTCCAGGCTCAGTGTGCCCCTTGCCTCTCTGCCCTGTCACCTGGGAAGCCATCCTGGCACCCCTTGCTCCATGTCCAGCTGTGTCTTCCCACAGTCTTCTGCTTGGGTCTCATGTAGGGGCTGGAGATGGTGAGGGGAAGACCCCGGATTGGGCAGCATTTCCCAGAGGAGCCAACCAGAGCTGTGGGATATGCGTATGCGATGGTGAGAGGACGTTTATTAGATGAGTCTACTGGGCCACTATAGTGACCGGCAGACAGGAGAGCTGGGGACCCCACAGCTGCAAAAGAAGGAGCTTTGCTGTCAGACAGAGAGGGACAACTTTGCAGTCCCAGTCTGAGGCCAAAGGCCTGGGCACCCCTGGAGAACGCTGGTCCACATCCAAGTTCAAAGGTTAAATGATCCAGAGTCTGGTGATGTCTGCTGCAACGGAAGCACTCTCTCAAGGATGACGCGGCATGCACACTAGCATCCCTCTTCCATGCTTCACCATGCCAGACCCGCAGGGCCATGCCAGTCATCTCAGGAAATGCTCCGAAGTGTGCTTTACCAACTTTCTAGATGGTTCTTAGTGCAACAATGGAATCTCTCAGCAGACATTAAGGATGTGGTTATTTTAAAGAGAGTTCTTTGTGGGATATTCCTTCTCCATCCTGTCCATACTTCCCAGAAGAGCCTGGAGCCTAGACAGAGGGGCCTGGATCAGCCCTGAGCTTTCGAGGAACGATTTGTAGGGTCTGGTCCTGGCTGTGTCCCATCTGTCCCCCTTGCCTGAGGGACCAGATTGTAGGGGCACAGGGAGTTTTAATCTCTTAATTCCTTCTCTTTACATCCTTCTGTGCCTTGGCTTAATTTTTCTTTTTTCTTTTTTGTTGAAAAAGAGCTAATGGTCTTATTTCTGAGTTCCGCTGGAGGACCACCATTAGTGAAGAAAATCCCAGAACCTCACTGACCTCAGAGGGTACCCAGTGCATATATCCTGCACGGTCACTGTAATGGAGGGGTCTGAATCCTTTCTTCCCTTCCAGTCACTGAGGACACCCTCCATTGTTAGACAACTATTGTGCTGTGTTGTGTTGTGTTGTGTGTGTGTGTATGTGGCTTATGTGTATCTTGTGTTGTGTGTATGTGTGGGGTGTGTGTGATGTGTGTTGTAGGTTGTGTGTATGTGTATTGTATGTAGGTGTATGTGTGGGGTATGGTGTGTGTGTGTGTGTGTGTGTGTGTGTACGGTGTGATGGGTGTATGTGTATGGTGTATGCAGGTGCAAATGCATGCTTGTCCACCTGCATGTAGTAGCCAGAGGACAACCTCCTGTGTTGTTCTTTTTTTTTTTTTTTTTTTTCTCCCTTGGAGCCATGGTCTCTTACTGCCCTGGAACTTACCCGGCAGGCCAGGCTAGCCTGCAGACTCCAGGGATCCCCTGTCAGGCCAAGGAAGGCTCCTGATACATTGCCAGCGTGTATCAAGCTGAGGGCTGAGGAATGAGCAGCAGCACTGGGCCCGATGGCTTGAGTGTGACTCCCACGAACCCAGGTAGTGGAAGAAGAGAACCACCTCTACACCGTGCACACACAGGGCAGATAGATACGCTTTCAAAAAGGATGAGAGGCGGGTAGCCAAAGAAGGGAGGGGTGCTGTGGACTGCTCCAGGAAGAGAGCCAGCCTGAGCAAAGGCCCCGAGGCAGGGGGACCCAGCAGCTCAGAGAGCAGAGTTAGGGAGCTGAACCTGAGTGAGGGAGGAGAGGCAAGGGGAAGAGAGAGACAGAGAGGTGAGATGGGTTGAGGGAGAGAGCAGGAGAGGAAAGTAGGCGTGGGAAGAGACAGTATGGAGGGGCGAGGCAGCTGTGTGGACAGTGGGTGAGGACTGCGCATGCCCCACAGGACAGCTGTGGTCTTCAGCAGGATACCTGTCCCCTGGGAGTCCCTGACAAGTACGATTCAGACTTCGTCCAGGGGGCTTTGAGAGAAAAGGGCAGGTTTGTAGGGATGGAGCTCAAGGGCCGAACGAGGCTGGGAAACCCTTGAGGAGTCAGCTACTAGGTCTGATGGAGCTGGTGATGGTCATGGGGTTGGGGCCACATCAGCCGACTGAATGCAGGGGTGATCCAGGGAAGGGGAAGGGAGCTGGGGTTTGGGTTTGCAGCTGTCTAGGGCAGCTTTTGGATGGTTTGGGCTACACCAAGCCTCGGGGCATGCTTGGTACCCAGCCCAGCATGCTGGTGCATGCTCACCGAGTTCTGCAGGCCTCCCGTTGCACTGCGCTGATGTCACAGAGAAGTCTAGCAGATGCCAGAGTCCCACAGAGGACTTGGGAGCCCACAGGCCAACAGCCATCTAGGACCAACCCATCCCCAGTGCTGCCCAGTTCTTGGGGTACAAGCAAGAGGGTCAGAGTCTCTCCTGCCTGGGGTGTCCTCCTAGGATGGGGACATCCCATTGGAATGTCTAGGGCGGCAAGGCAAAGACAGGTCTACTTCCACCAGAGGAGTGGCCGGCCGTCCTCCTTCCAATGATGATGTATAGGCCATCTGCTTCCCGTTAGCGGCTCCAGGCGCCTAATTGGCAGATCAAACAATCTGATGTTCCACACTAGATAAGTTGTTAACACACTCTGCGGACACTGACACTTTCTGGATGGATTCCAAGGCCCATCTGACCACCGTGGGAGAGGGGTGCTAATAAGAACCAGGCCCTCGTGCACAGAAGTAAGAAGAGGTGTGTGAGCGTGGACGGCTCTGAAGAGCCGAGGCAAAGGCAGCCGTGGCTGCCAAGGAGGGCACAGGAGCTGCTGCGTCTTAAGGCCGCTCAAGACCGTGGACTTGAACCCAGAGGAGACAGGAGCTCTCTCAGAGAGGACAGAGGCCCAGTGGCTGCCGAAGATTTCAGGGAACCCCGAGCCCTGCCCTGATGGAATCGTGAATGGAGCGCTACAGATTCGAAGCAGGGGACATTGGCTCCTAGAGTTTCTGTGACTTGAAGGGCTCTGGGTAAGCGGCTGCAGCTTTGTTACCTGAGAAACCAGAAAACAGAGGGGCCGCTGTGAGAGAACACTTTATCTATACCTGGGGGACAAACTGTCTCAGGTCCCTACATGCCTGAGATAAAATGGGCCTGGGTGTGGTCCTTACCTGCAGAAATTACCTCTGAAATCACTGTCACAGAGGCCTCCGTAGAGAGTCACAGTGTCCCCCTCACAGAGTCACAGTGTCCCCCTCACAGAGTCACAGTGTCCCCCTCACAGAGTCACAGTGTCCTCACAGTCACAGTGTCCCCCTCACAGAGTCACAGTGTCCTCACAGAGTCACAGTGTCCCCCTCACAGAGTCACAGTGTCTCCCTCACAGAGTCACAGTGTCCCTCACAGTCACAGTGTCTCCCTCACAGAGTCACAGTGTCCCCCTCACAGAGTCACAGTGTCCCCCTCACAGAGTCACAGTGTCCCCCTCACAGAGTCACAGTGTCTCCCTCACAGAGTCACAGTGTCCCCCTCACAGAGTCACAGTGTCCCCCTCACAGAGTGATAGTGTTCCCTCACAGAGTCACAGTGTCCCCCTCACAGAGTCACAGTGTCCCCCTCACAGAGTCACAGTGTCCCCCTCACAGAGTGATAGTGTTCCCTCACAGAGTCACAGTGTCCCCCTCACAGAGTCACAGTGTCCCCCTCACAGAGTCACAGTGTCCCCCTCACAGAGTCACAGTGTCCCCCTCACAGAGTCACAGTGTCCCCCTCACAGAGTGATAGTGTTCCCTCACAGAGTCACAGTGTCCCCCTCACAGAGTCACAGTGTCCCTCACAGTCACAGTGTCTCCCTCACAGAGTCACAGTGTCTCCCTCACAGAGTCACAGTGTCCCTCACAGTCACAGTGTCTCCCTCACAGAGTCACAGTGTCTCCCTCACAGAGTCACAGTGTCTCCCTCACAGAGTCACAGTGTCCCCCTCACAGAGTCACAGTGTCCCCCTCACAGTCACAGTGGCTCCTGTGGTAAACTGAATGCATTTTTCATTATGCTATGGCTACAAGCCTATGGGGACCAGGGAGTGGAATGTGGTGGTTTGAATAGGAATGGTCCCCATAGGCTCAAATATTTGAGTGCTTGGTCACCAGGGTGTGACACTATTTGAAAGGATTAGAAGGATTAGGAGGTGTGGCCTTGTTGGAGGAGGTGTGTCACTGTGGGTGGCCTTTGAGGTTTCAAAAGCCCATGCCAAACCCAGTGTCTCTGTCTCTGCCTTTGGATCGGGATGTAGCCCTCGGCTACTGTTCCAACACCACTCATGCTACCATGCTCCCCACCATGATGATAATGGACTAAACCTGTGAAACTGTAAATAAGCCCCCAATTAGATATTTTTCTTTATAAGAGTGGCCATGGTCATGTGTCTTCATAGCAATAGAACAATGACTAAGACAGAAGTTGGTACCAGGAGTCAGGTATTGCTGTGACAGGTCTGACCGTGCTGATGTTGGAGGAGTAAGGAAGACAGTGCCAAGGACAATTTAAACTGTGGGGTCCCAGGGCAAGAAGTTTCAGAGGCTAAGAATAGTAGTAAGTACCTAAGAGACCTCTCTTGTGATATTTTGGCAAAGAATGTGGCTGCTTTATGCCCTTGTCCTAAAGATCTGTCTGAGGTGAAAATGAAGAGTTTTGGATTAATGGAGTTGGCAGAGGAGATTTCAAGACAGCCTAATATTGACTCCATCTTGTGGTTATTAGTGGTCACTCTTATGCAGATATATAATGAAAAGGAGAAATCTGGCCCAAGAAATATAAAGTGTACAGTTAGAAGAGAAAAGGAACACCAGGAAATGTAACCGATCTAAATGTATCCAGTGCTCAAGGATATGAAAAGTTTAATAAAACCGAAGGACAAGAGTCCACCCAGCTAAGCTTCCAACTTGTGAAAAGGAATTAAAGAAAATCTTAAGCAATGAAGAAAATCATGGACAACAGAAAGCTGATGAAGATGTAATTGAATGAGGGGGCCAAATTCCAGCCCCAGTAAGCAGAACTTAGCAGCTTCAGCCACTTGGTTCTGACTTTAGAGTCAAGGATAGAAGAAAGGGATTGTGGAATCTCCCTCTGCAGCTAGGGAAAGCCACTGAGGCCCGGCAAGTGTCAGGGGTGTCTCTGCATGAAAGCCTAGAGAGGACATTGAGTGAAGCTGGGAAGGTGAAGCCTGGATTGTCTTAAAGACCCCAAACTGCTGGAGACGCCAGAGCTGTGGGACACCTGCCTAGAAAAGCTGTAGATTGGATGTGGAACCAGTCCAAGAGAGAGAAGTATATTGCAGTCAACAAAGCTGAAAGGAGTTGGAGATCTGAAGAGTTATTTGACATCAGACATCAATATGCAGAATGTGAAATTGTCCTGCTTGTTTTGGGTCTTGCTTTGGTCCAGGATTTCCTCACTATGATCCCGTTCCTCCCTTTTAGAATGGTAATGTATATCCTCTGCCATTATATGTTGGAAGTATTTGATCTGCTTTTTGATTTTGATTTTATAGGGGATTACAGTTAAAAGATTGCATGAGTCTCTGAAGAAACTTGAACTTTGGAATTTTAAATAGTGTTAGACTGTGAGAGACTATGGGGACTTTTGAAGTTGGGCTGAATGCATTTTTCATTATGCTATGGCTACAAGCCTATGGGGGTCAGGGAGTGGAATGTGGTGGTTTAAATAGGAACGGTCCCCATAGGCTCAAATATTTGAATGCTTGGTCACCAGGGAGTGGCACTGTTTGAAAGGATTAGAAGGGCTAGGGGGCGTGGCCTTGTTGGAGGAGGTGTGTCACTGGGGGTGGGATTTGAGGTTTCAAAAGCCCATGCCAATCTCTCTCTCTCTCTCTCTCTCTCTCTCTCTCTCTCTCTCTCTCTCTCTCTCTCTCTCTGCTTTTGGATCAGGATGTAGCTCTCAGCTACTGCTCCAGGGCCATGCCTGACTCCATGTTGCCATGCTGCCTTGCTGCCCACCATGATGATAATGGACTAAGCCTCTGAGACTGTAAACAAGCCCCCAACTAAAATGAGTTTCTTTATAAGAGTTGCCTTATGAAGTTGTCTCTTTACAGCAATAGAACATGACTAAGACACCCCCCTTATAGAATCAGTGTCCACTCATAGAGTCACAGAGTCCCTCCTCAGGGTCACAGTGTCTCTTCACTGAGTCACAGTGTTTTCCTTACAGAGTCACAGTGTTCCCTTACAGAGGCACAGTGTCTCCTTACAGAGTCACAGTGTCCCTTACAGAGTTACAGTGTCCCTTACAGAGTCACAATATCAAATCAGAGTCACAGTGTCCCTTACAGAGTTACAGTGTGTCCCCCCCGCCCCCGAATCACAGTGTCCCTTACAGAGTTACAGTGTCCCTTACAGTCACAGTGTCAAGTCAGAGTCAGAGTGTCCCTTACAGAGTCACAGTGTCCCTTACAGAGTCACAGTGTCCCTTACAGAGTCACAGTGTCTCTTACAGAGTCACAGTGTCCCCCACAGAGTTACAGTGTCCCTTATAGAGTCACAGTGTCCCCCACAGAGTCACAGTGTCCCTTACAGAGTCACAGTGTCCCTTACAGAGTCACAGTGTCCCTTACAGAGTCACAGTGTCCCTTACAGAGTCACAGTGTCCCTTACAGAGTCACAGTGTCCCTTACAGAGTCACAGTGTCCCTTACAGAGTCACAGTGTCCCCTTACAGAGTCAGTGTCCCTTACAGAGTCACAGTGTCCCCTTACAGAGTCAGTGTCCCTTACAGAGTCACAGTGTCCCTTACAGAGAGTCACAGTGTCCCCCACAGAGTCACAGTGTCCCCCACAGAGTCACAGTGTCCCTTACAGAGTCACAGTGTCCCTTACAGAGTCACAGTGTCCCTTACAGAGTCACAGTGTCCCTTACAGAGTCACAGTGTCCCTTACAGAGTCACAGTGTCCCCCACAGAGTCACAGTGTCCCTTACAGAGTCACAGTGTCCCTTACAGAGTCACAGTGTCCCTTACAGAGTCACAGTGTCCCCCACAGAGTTACAGTGTCAAATTAGAGTCACAGTGTCTTCTCACAGTATCGGTGTCTTCCTCAGAGTCACTGTGTCCCTCTCATAGAGTGTCTCCTCACAGAGACACAGTGTCCTCTATAAGAGTGTCTCTCCTCAGAGAGTCACACTGTCCCCTTGTCCAAGTTTTGTTTTACAGTGAGGTTAACTCTGTTCTAGAACAGTTATTTTTATTTTAAAGCTTTTAACTTATTAATTTTGTATGTGCATATGTACATGTGTATAAAATGTATGTATGAATGTTTTTATTTGTACACATGTATGTATATGTATTTGTGTATGTTCATGTGTACATGTGTGTTAGTGAGTGCATATGCATGCATATACATTGGTGTGTGTGTGTGTGTAATTCAGAGAGCGACTCTTGGGTATGGCTTCTCTCCTGATATATATATATATATAACGTATACATATATACAATGTATACATATATACATACACACATATGTGTATGTATGTGTGTATATGTGTATGTATATGTGTATGTATATGTGTATGTATGTATGTATACATATGTGTGTATGTATGTATGTATATATGTACATACACACACACACACACACACACACACACACACACATATATATATATATACCAGAGAGACTCTGTTTCTGGATTCAAGGTGGCTACTCCATTTCTTGTTTGTTTGTTTTTTGAGACAGGGTTTCTCTGTGTAGCCCTGGCTGTCCTGGATCTCGCTCTGTAGACCAGGCTAGTCTTGAACTCATAGAGATCCGCCTGGCTCTGCCTCCCGAGTGCTGGGATTAAAAATGTGCACCACCACCGCCCGGCTGGCTGCTCCATTTCCTACCATCACGTCTGCATTCGGGCAGGTGGAAAGGAGAGTAGAAGAGGAAGTATCTGCCGTTCATTTCCCAAATGTGACCTGAAGATAGAGACACAACTTCTCTCAGCTCATTGTCGGGACTTAGCCAGTGGCCACATAGTGGTAGGAGAGAGCGGGAGGGGGGTGTTTAGTGTGCCCCAGCAGTGCACCACTCGAAGTTTGGGGTTCTGCAGGAGGGCTGCAGGTTACTGTCTCACACCCCTCCCCCAGTGCACTGGCTTGCAGTGTCTGGCCTCTGAGAAAGGCAGGGCAATAGAAGGAACCGTAGTCTTCAGCTCCTCTTGCTCCTCTGCCTGTACCACGCTCCTCCCTACAGGTCTGGACCCCAGGGGTGCCTCCAGTCACCTCCTGCCCATGCAGCTTCATCCCAGGTCTGCTTCCCTTCACGCTCCCCAAGGCCCTGGGAACTGTCACTGGTGACAGAAGGGGAAGGCCAGCTGATAGATGACCACTACCTCTGCGTTATTACGGCAGGGTCACGATGGGCGTGGCAAGGGGTTGGTAGCCGTGGGGTAGGTTGTCATGAAGCTGGTAGTTATCATGATGCTGGTCTTGGCCATGCTGAAGAGTGGAATGCTCATGGCCCCTGTGTAAGTGGATGTTTCCTGTCCCAACCACCCTGTCCCAAATACCTGGCAGCCCCTTCCCAAATTACCACACAGAAGCTTATATTAATTATAAAAGCTCGGCCAATAGCTCAGGCTTATTACTAACTAGCTCTTACATTTTAAGTTAACTTATATACACCTGCCATGTGGCAGTACCTTTATTAGCATGGCACATTCATCTCCTGCTCCCTCTGTGTCTGACTGGTGACTCCTGACTCTGCCCTTCTCCTTCCCATCATCCTTAGTTTGGTCGCCCCACTGACACTTCCTGCCTGGCTACTGACCAATCTGCATTTTATTAAACCCATCCGAGTGACAAATCTTTACGGCGTACAAGAGGATTATTCCGCAGCACACCTACACGTGCCAGCTCCTGTACGGTGGCTCGCTTGCCTTCTGCACTCCTTCCTGGACACCATCAGCTGCTGCCTCACCCTGCAGGCCCCGGGGTCCCTCTTTCTTCACGCCTGCCTCCCCGCTGAGGAAGAAAGCCACCAGGCTTCCCAAGGGACAGATCTGCTCACTGATTTCCCAGTTCGGTGTCACCACAAGGGTTCCCTTTGTCTTTGGTACAGTCCCTCCTAGATCTGCCATAGCCACGATGGGCAGGGGATCATGGTGGAGATGCTGGTGACATGTTTAAGTTAGTGGCCATAGTGACATGACAGTGATAGCCATAGATACGCTGAACATGGTGTTGTTACCGGTGAGGTGAATGTGGCATTGGTGATGATGACAATGGTGGGGATGGTGACAATAAAAATGGTGATGATGATGACAGTGGTAGTGACACTAACAGTGATGGTAATGGTGACAGTGGTGGTAATGGTGACAGTGGTGGTGATGGTGACAGTGGTGGTGACAGTGACAATGATGGTGATGGTGACAGGGATGGTGATGGTGAAGGTGGTGGTGATGGTGACGGTGATGTGTAATGGTGACAGTGGTGGTGACGGTGACAGTGGTGGTGACAGTGACAGTGATGGTGACAGGGACAGTGGTGGTGACGGGGACAGTGGTGGTGACGGGGACAGTGGTGGTGACAGGGACAGTGGTGGTGATGGTGACAGTGGTGGTGATGGTGACAGTGATGGTGACAGTGGTGGTGATGGTGACAGTGGTGGTGACAGTGGTGGTGACGGTGACGGTGATGGTAACGGTGACAGTGATGGTGACGGTGACAGTGGTGGTGACGGTGATGGTGATAGTGATGGTGACAGTGTGGTGATGATGGTGACAGTGGTGGTGATGATGGTGACAGTGGTGGTGACGGTGACAGTGGTGGTAATGGTGATAGTGATGGTGATGTTATGGTGATAATGGTGACAGCAATGGTGGAACAATGGCGGTGGTGACAGTGGTGGTAGTGATTGTGATAACTGTGGTGATAATAATGGTGGTAGTGTCCAGTTTTTGCAGCAGACCCTGGTGTCCCGGTGTGAACTGTGGTGCATCCACAGCTGGGGCCCTGAGATGGGGCAGGTCACGACTTTCCTGAGCTCACTGTCTTCAGCTGAGAAAGCTCCGCCCAGCGCGGCGAGGTCTCCAAGCAGCTTTGAAGGTGGTTGGCACTACCAGGTCACGTGTCCGTCCGCGCTGGCTGCTCTAAGGAAAGGCCCCAGACTGGGGTGGACAGTTCACCGACAATGGACTCTTACCCTCAGAGTTCTGTGGGCTGCAAGTCCGAGACGGGTGCTGCCCGGACAGGCTCTGGTGAGGCCCTTCTTGCGGGTTAGAGACTCAGGCTCTCTGTATCTCCACGCGATGCGAAGGGGTCCCTGTTACAGCAGCACTAACCCACCCAGAAGGCTATTACATCCCAGTGCACACAGCAACTCCAGGGGACACGGACAGTCAGCCCTGCCCGTGTGAGCCCCCAGAATCCCTGAGTTCAAACAGGGAGGTAGGCTGGGCACGGGCCCAGTGTGGGGCTGTGGCCCAGAAGTCCCTTTCCCTTAGGCCTCCAGGGTCCCTAGGCTCTCTGGAACCACCTGTTCACAAGGAAAGCTTCCCAGGGGCCCTGAGTATTTTTGTGATGGGTGCAAAGAAGTCCCTCTGCTGTACAGGTTGATTTTTTTATTTATTCCTAAGTTTTTTGCCAGTGGACATATGAGTTTCCAATATGAATTTCATTTTTTTCAAGTATTTCCTCTCTCTTCACAATTTCTTTTCTTTTCTTTTTTTTTTTTTTTTTGGTTTTTCGAGACAGGGTTTCTCTGTGTAGCTTTGCGCCTTTCCTGGGACTCACTTGGTAGCCCAGGCTGGCCTCGAACTCACAGAGATCCGCCTGCCTCTGCCTCCCGAGTGCTGGGATTAAAGGCATGCGGCGCCACCGCCCGGCCTCTTCACAATTTCATACATGCATACAATGTATTTTGATCATCTTCACCCCCATTGACAGCCCACCCCCTCCTACTTACTCAACCAAAGGGAAGGGGGGAACCAGGTTGGGGGGAGGGGAGAGCTCTGGGCAGGGCAATTGGCTCCCGAGTTAGGGCCCATCACAACTCCTCTCCTGCCTCAGTATCCCGTCGGCCAGATGGGTGCTGTGTTAGTTACTTTTCTTGTTGCTATGGTCAAATACCCGGTAAGAAGTGGCTTAGGTGGGAGGGGACTTCATTTGGCCATTGTTCAGTGAGGGCGCAGTCCCTCAGGGTGAGGAAACCAGGGCAGCAGGAGCTAGGTTGCTGGTCACTTGACATCTGCAGCCAGGACCCAGGGAGAGATGAACACAGGTGCTCAGTCCAGGATCCCACGGGCTGGTGCCATCCACGTTCAGGGTGAGTCTTCCCAGGTCCCTTAGAGACACAACCAGAGGGGTGTTTTCACGATGTTTCCAAACCCTTCCCATTGACAATTAGGACAAAGCCTTCCAGGCTTGTTGGACCAGGCTGTCTCTGAGGTGTTCGGTGGGAGCCCTGAACATGGACTATCTGCCTGGGCTGGCTCTCACTGTCCCAGAGCATCCCTAACTCCAAGCCACTTCACCCAGCTGCCAACCTCTGAGCCACATGAGCCTGCCAGTCAGTCCTTGCCTGTTGAAAGGACCAGCCGGAGAATGTGGAACAGAATTAGAACTTGAGAAATGTGTTTTGAGTGAAATCCTGTGACCTGCTTCTCTAGGCAGCGATGGACTCTAGGCCTCAGTTTCTCCAGCCGGGGTAGGTGGTCCCCAACTTGAGTAGAGCTCTAATGATAAAACCCATTAAAAGCCACGGAACTGGAAAGTTCCACAATCCCCGCTGAGGTTACATCTCAGGGTTACATCTTGGTCTCCTGGGAAACACAGGACCCATCGAACCCCATGTGTTCCCTGAAGGGCAGTCCCAGAAGCTGACAGCAGATGGCGATGTTGCTCTCATTCCTGGACTTCTCAGGTTCCCTTCCCCAGGGAGCTGGAAGGGCTCTGTGGGGGTTGGAACAGACAGATGGATGGACAGACGGACAGACGGATAGACGGATGGACACACACACACACACACACGATTTGGAGACACATGGGAGAACGCACAAGCCATTCTCTTTTAAAGTGTCATGTAAATGCTCAGCCTGGTTAGGTTCACTTAGCACATGTGTGTTTACATGTGGTGTCACGGCATCTGCCAGACCTGATATGTGTGTGAAGTCGAGAGGAGGGATAAACACAGGGCAGTTGTGCTGGATTTGGTGGGATGTGTGAACACACGGGTGCCTGCATCTGTGCTTGTCTGTGTGTGTGCATGGGTAGCTGCAGGAGACGGAGGGCTTGGATGTGTAAGGACACTCTTGCCACGGCCCTCTGTGTGGGTGATTTAGGTGCATGGAGAGATAATATGTCGGTAGCTGCCTCTGTGTGCACATGCGTGCAGTTTATGTGTGCATATGCATGCAATTTATGTGTGCACTTGTATTTATGTTTATGTGTTTCTTGTGTGTGTTTGTACTTATGTTTATATTCTCTCTCTCTCTCTCTCTCTCTCTCTCTCTCTCTCTCCCTCCCTCCCTCCCTCCCTCCCTCTCTCCCCCCCTCTCTGTATGTTCATCACAAATCCCTGGCAACCCTTTGCTAAGGCGATGACAAGAACCAAGAACAAGGGCTGAATAGAACAGCTCTTGCAGAGGGCTCGGGTTCCATTCTAGCATACATATAGCAGCTCACAACTGTCTATAACTCCAGTTCCAGGGGATCAGATGACCTCTCCTGGCCTCCATAGGCTCTTGCATACATGTGGTACACATACATACATGTAAGCAAAACACACACATACACATTAAAAAAAATAATTAAAAGAAAAAAAAAAACAAGATGTGAGAACAAGTGGCTTGAGGAACGGGGCAGTGTGAAGGTCAAGTTCGATCTGCCACTGACCTCCACATAGGAGAATGGCCACTCCAGGCTGACCCAGTGCCTAGACACCCTGTCCAGATTGGGCAGGCACAACAGTCTTCTAGAACCAGCAGAGGACAGCCTTGTCACTATTGATATGGACGACACTAGTACATTTGTGTGCTGTGTATACCTCAAGCCCTTGTCCCACAGTTAGGGAAACAGAGGCTCTGGGTGGGGAGGAATTAGCTGGTGTCACAGTGAGGAGGGTGGGTCAGGGTCTTGGATGAAAGTCCCACCCTGAGAACCACCCTTAAATAACCTCTACCTCATTCAAGCCAGTGGCGGGACAGGACGGTGCCGGGGATCATCCTACCCAGGGCCGGGTGAGCAGCGCTGGCTGGTATGTGTGAGAGACAGGAGGACAGAGGGAAAACAACTCTTGTCCGGGGGATGGTGTTAGTGCTGAGGTCTGTGGGATGAGGTGGGATGGAGACACAGTTCTGGGGAGAACACCTTCCTTCCAGAAAGAGCCATGGATGGGAGGCAGGAGCTGGGTACAGCAAGGCCCAGGCCCCACTATAAGGGATTTGATCTCAGGATAGCAAGAAGTGTGTGTGTGTGTGTGTGTGTGTGTGTGTGTGTGTGTGTGTGTGTTGCAGGGAGGTGGGAAATATCAGCAAAAATGGTTCAGATCTGATCTGAACTATAAAGCCCAGCATGGTGTGGTACATCCTCTCAACCTGCCAATCAGGAGGCTAAGGCAGGAGGGTCTTGAGTTCAAGGTCATCCAGTTGGACTACATAGGGAGACTCTATCTCAAAAAAAAGCAAATGGACAAAAGATCCTAGATGCAATTAAGAGAGTGTTCTGGGGGGTGGGGGTCTGATGGCTCTGCAGACAATGTCCAGTGTGCAACAGGGATTCTGAAAAACAGCTGTGTTTGGGGTCTAGGCAGCTCTGCTACACGGAGAAGATGGCTTGAACTCTGGGTCCCTGTACAAGATCCCTCTGGTCTGTCCCTTCTGCGTACTCCTGCCCCCAGGCTCCTTCTATGACCTCTTTGCCACTGAGGTGCTTGTCAGGGTGAGTCTAAAGTATAGGCCCTCTGTCCAGGCTGAAGGTCGACAGCCAGGTCTCCCCTTAAGCGACAGATGCCATCAATCAAAATGTGCTTCTGAAAGCCTCCATTTCCCTCTCTGGGCAGTGGAAGGATGCTTCTCCGAGCGTGGCAGGTGATGGGGGGGCAGTGGGATGCATGGATTGTGCATAGCCCAGGGCAGGTCATCAGGGCTGTGAGC
This sequence comes from Peromyscus maniculatus bairdii, assembly GCF_049852395.1. NCBI lineage: Eukaryota > Metazoa > Chordata > Mammalia > Rodentia > Cricetidae > Peromyscus > Peromyscus maniculatus. The sequence continues at coordinate 158,465,302 of NC_134853.1, forward strand.
AGGTCATCAGGGCTGTGAGCAGGTCATCAGGGCTGTGAGCAGGTCATCAGGGCTGTGAGCAGGTCATCAGGGCTGGGAGCAGCTCTTCAGGGCTGGGAGCACTGACCATTGCTTTCATGCGGACCGCCTGGTACTCACCCAGCCTCCTACAATCTCTTACCTCTTTGAACTGTGGTGTCTCCCTCTCTAGAGGCCCCAGGGTGGTGAGCTCTTGAAATGTAGGCAGAGCCTCAGAGGGTGAATAGGGCATCACTCCAGCTGCTCCACAGACAAGTGACTTCTTCGGACAGCCAGCGACAAGGCAAGCTGGGTGTCAGGGTTAGCACAAGACCTCCTCTGCTACCTCCCTCTCCCCCGCCACATTTCTCTCTTCAGCCCCCTCCTTTTACTGTGCTCCAAGGAGCAGCCCTGGGAGGCTCCCCGCACCCCTTGCTGTCTGCTCTGCTTGTGGTGATGTCAGTTGAAGCAACCTTGCATCTCTGATGCAGCTTCCCTCCCTCCCTGCCCTCCTGTTCTCTGGGGGACACATGAGCAAGATCCCAGGGATGCTCAGGGCTGCTCCATGCGGCCCCACTCCTAACACTGCTCGTAAACCTGCTCCTATCCCAGATCTTAGTTCCGCTTCTAGCTCTGCTGCCCCAGCCCTGTATGGACAAGCGCTTCTGGGGCGGCGTATTAGGTGATTTTCACCTCCCACCCCTGCCTCTGCCTGCTCACCCACCCTACCCACCAGCTGTGCGCCCATGGTGCTTGGTGGCTGCTGTGAGAGACTTGCAGATCACAGGTTTGACATTCCAGCATCTGTGTGTCTCTGCCAGGCAGGCACTGGCCAAAGCCATCCATTCTCCTTGCTCGATCACCTAGAGCATTACCTCAGCCCCATCGTCCTTCAGGCTGCGTCCTGTGGGCCTCACATGGGACTGCTGGTACCCTGACTTCCAGGACAGGAGTAGGCTCTGCTTTCCATTGCAATCCCTGCATGGGGCTCAGAGGGCTGCTTTGACTTCTGGTCGCTTTCTTCTTCCCTGGGTCCTCTTGTACTAATCATGCTTCCAGACCCTCAGCACCTCTGGGCATGCTTTGCCCTCTACCCACACTTCCGGTAGCCCCAGTGTATTCCTCTCCTGCCCTAGCCCACTTCCACTTTGTGTTCCGATTTCAGCTGAATCTCTCCTGTTCCCTCTTGGAAGTCCCACTGGGAGCATGATGTGAGGGGATGCAAGATGTCGCAGTACATTCCATCCACCGGACGCTTGGATACACATGGGGGTCTGCCATTCAACAGAGTAGAGTGACGGCCTGGGGGCTGCAGCCACTGCTGAGGTGGCACCTGGCCGCCTTGATGACACAGGTGAAGGAGACAGCAGAGTCGTGGTGTCTTTCTGGCTGCAGGGAGAGTTGACGATGATGGAGGGATGCTGATGACACACGTCGACGAGGTTTAAGAATTCAATCTGTCAGGCAACACCCAGCCGTCGTGGGTTGTTTTCTTTTTTCCGTCTTCCCTCACCTCTCTCCCACCTTTGATCTTCCTTTCTTCCTTTCTTTCTAAGTTGGGGTCTCACATATCCCAGGCTGGCCCCAAACTCACTATGTGGTCTCGAACTTCCGATCCCTTGAGATGATACACATTTGCCGCCACACCCTGTGCGGTGCTGGCGGCTGAACTCTGCTCCGTGTACGCTAGGCAAGCACTCTACCACCTGCGCTATGGAAATACATGCCCAACCCTAGGCCTGTGCCTAGGTCACCAAATTTTTTGAGCCAATGTGGGGATAGTGGGAATCATGAGTGAAGAATTCACACACGTAGAATGAAGGGGCATGTGATCAGTTGTGGCCTGCGTTTATATAAGAACAATGCCATGGAGATTTGGGAGCCCCCATGGGACACGTGGGGCAGAGTACCCAGGGTGATGCCAAGGGTGGGGCCTCTGGGGGACCCTGTTCCCAATGCTGGGTGGGCCCAGAAGGACTTTCTGAAGAACAGTTGACCTGACGTCACAGGGAGATAAACCTGTCTTAAGTCTCAGCCCCGGGTCTAACCTCGGCTCACCAGACCCTCAGTGTGTCCCTGGGCTGCCTCCACCCCCAAGAAATGCCCAAGGGCTCCCCAGGTCTCTAAGGCTCTTGATACCCTCCCACCTCTTAGGTGAGCCCAAAGAGTACACCCAGAAGGTCCTTTTAGCAAGCTGGTGGCAGCCTCGCGGAGCCCACCATGAGGCAGAGGTTGGCATGCGTCCCCGAGGGGTGAGGTGTATTTCAGGGCACTTCCTGATCACCTGCTGTCTTTTCTACCTTCCCATCTGCACGTTACAGTGAACCTGCCTCCCACCTTGGACCTGTGAATCTGGGAGCATGGCTATCTAAGGACTTGGAGCCCCAATAAGACATAGCCACTCACAGCCTCCGCACCAGAGTCTCCCATTCTGATATCCGTGTGCAGGAAGTGAGTGGCAAACAGAGAGGGCATGGCCTTCCCCCAAAGCCACACAGCTAGAAGAGGCAGAGAAGCAGTTCCGGAAAAAGCAAGGAAGGTTGCTATAGGATCCTGACCGTGACTTGGGGTGACCTCAATGGAGCAGCCACAAGCTGAGCAGGCAAGGGCAGGGAAATTGGGAGGAAATTAACCACTGTAACCAGATATGCCAGTGTAATTAAGCCTGTTGACATCAGAGCCAGAAGGCCTGGGTTTGAATCTTAGCCATGCCATGTGGTAGCTGTGTGACCTTGGGCTACCCGTTCACCCTCTCTGAGCCTCAGCTTCCTGTCTGCAGTATGGAGTTGGTAATGGAGTTGAGGCTTCTTATGAGGCTTAAGTGGGTGCGTGCCAGGGTGGCTACTGTGCCCTGTACCTCTTGCCTCAGGCCGTTGTGGTGGGAGTGACCCTGTTTTGCACACAAAGGAAGTGAGAGAGGGGGGAGGTTGATCCAGCCCTGGTTTGTGCCCAGCCTGGCTGGCTCCATGCCTGCCCAGCCGCCTTGGCAGGGGAGTTAGGAGGGGATTGGAGGACTGTGTGTGTTGGGGGAAGCAGCCAGCCTGACATAAGGCCCTCAAGAATGTGATCTGCTTCCTCCCGGGCCCCTGGGAGCCTGGTAATCCTGGATGTGGGGAGACAGCTGCTTGGCCAGCCGTGGGGCTGCTCAGGGGATGCCCCCCCTTCTTACTTTCTCCTGCAGGCTGGGGGCTGTGGCTATTAACCCTGGCTGGACCAGAGCTGGAAGGTGGGAGATGGGGAGGTAGAGAGCAGCAGACAGGGTGGCAGGGAGTTGGCCTGGTCCTGCTTCTGGGCTTGCCTATTTAGGATGAAGGTTTCCTGGGCTGGCCTTGCACCCTGGAGCTCTGCGATCCTCCGCTCCGGTGGACAGGGACTATGAGTGCACATGGAGGCACCTGTGCCGTGCCCGCATCCCTTCAAATGTGGGCTCCTTGCTAGACACCAGAGGAACGCTAGGCATGGGACAATACAGGTGCAGGACAGGGTTAGGGAAGATGACTGCGTGGGAGAAGGCTCACTGTGTGAGCATGAGGACCTGGCTCTGGAGCCTGGCATCTACGTAAAAGCCAGGCGAGGCGGTGCTCATGGGGAACCCCAGCCCTGGAGAGTGGTGGCAGACGGGGCTCAGTGGCAAACCAGACAAGCCGATCACTACTCCAGTTTCAGTGAGAGACCCTGTCTAGAAAAAGAAGTCAGGGACACAGAGAACCCTGGGTGTCAACTTCGGACCTCCACAGCACACACGCATGCATGCATGCACTCCGAGGTGCTTAAAACTCAAGTGTGGGGGCTGATGAGATGGGTCAGTGACTAAAAGAACCCGCTGCACAAGCCTGATGGCCTGAGTTCAGTCTCTGGAGGCCACATAAAGGTGGAAGAAGAGAACCCATAGCCAAGCGTGGTAGCACACAACTTTAATCCCAGCACTTGGGAGGCAGAGGCAGGTGGATGTCTGAGCTCGAGGTCAGCCTGGTCTACAGACGAGTTCCAGGACAGCCAGGGCTGTTTACACAGAGAAACCCTGCCTCTAAAAACAACAACAACAACAACATAACCAAACAACAAAAACAAATGAAACAGAACAAAATGGGAGCCTGTGACTCTGTAGCCATTCTCTCCAACTGAAACACCCAGTCCTGGAAGAGGAGGGAGGCTCCTAACATTCCTGAAGACCAGAGAGTTCTGAGATTGCCGCCCCTCTCCAGGCTGCATGAGCAGCGACTGTGAAAGAGGAAGAGACTCTTTGGTGGCGCTGTCTGGGAGGCTGTGCTGGAGGCTACCCATTGTAGTCCTCCCGGGCTCTCCCCCTGCTGGAGGGTGGGGCTTTTCAATACTGCAGCCGTTTGTGGGGACACCCACACTCCCGTAAGTCACCCCAATAAACTCATTGGTTCACTAAACTAGGTTTGGGTAGATTTGTTTCTTTCGTCTGTCGGGGGGTCAGATGTGGGTTGACATTGTCTCTCAGGAAAAGTCACAGGACACCTGTGATGAGGGAGTTCAACAGTGGCCACCAATGCCAGCCCCGTGGCCGTGACCAATGTCAGCCCCACGACTGTTGTCACCAACGCCAGCCCCGTGGCTGTCACTGACGTGGTAGGGCTTTGCTTGTGGCGTCACATTCACTCCTCCATAAGACAGCTGTTTGCTGGAAGGTAGGGTGAGTTTTCAGAAACACCCATTTTACAGATGAAGGAGGTGAGCAGGAGAGGCTGGTGTATGTGGAGCCACCCAGCTCTTGGGTGAGCTGGACTCAGATGGATTCAGATCCAGGTCTGGATGGTTCCAGAATCAATGTCTGCAAGATTGCTGTGATGGGAATGAATGGGTTGGGACACCACTGAGCCCAAGGGGAGGGTGACTGTGGGTTCAGGGAGGGGCCTTGTTTTCCTGGGGACATCCAGTGACAGGGAGAAAGGGAGGGCAATGGGAGAGGAAGGACCCAGACTGCCAGACCCTGCGTCTGTCCCAGCATCGTGGGGACAGTGAGTCAGTAGAGGGAAGCAGTGGGGTTGAGGTTGGACCCCAGGAGGCTTCTGAGTAAGAGAGTGTGCAGGGAGACACGTGGGAATTGTTGGCTGGACAGGGTTCAGCTATGGCCAGGCTTGCCCAAGGTCACACAGCAGTCTTGCCCAAGGGCTCCTAGGCTTCCCATGCCACCTCCTTGCCTTTCAAGCACAGTGTCTCCTTCAGGAGTTTTTCTCCCCAATTGAAGGGCAGGGCCTTCTCCAAGTCCAGTCCCAAACTCCAGGAGCTTGTGTGGGGGTTGCTAGGAAAAGGGGGAGACCGGGGCTGTGGGGGTTTCTGAGTGGCCATACAAACTGTGCCATTTCTGAGCAGAAATAAGAGTTTTAGTGTGACCCCTCCCCCACCACAGTTGTGGTATGACACCCCCAGGCCCTCCTTTAAAGAGTCAGGGAACCCCAAGCTGCAGAGTACAAGGGTTTGGGAACACTGTGAGGTATGTGGGGGATGGATCCATCCAGGCTGTTCAAGGCGCTGTGGTATTAGCCGCAAGTAATAAAGAAGCAAAGCCCTGTTGAGCTGGTCAAGGTCATGGCCAGGGTAAATCCCTGGAGAGAGATAGGGAGGCTGCACAGGAAGCCGAGAAGCCCTGGATCTGACCTTGACACGGGCCAAGACTTGGGCGTGACCTCAGGCAGGCCTCTCAGCCTCTCTGAACCTTTGAGCAGATGAGCCTGGTCAGCAATCCCGGTTTTCCAGGATTTGGGGACAGGAGGCAAATCTCTCACCCCAGCAGAAGGCAGCATGGGTGGGGAGCCCCAGCTCACCCTTCTCAGATCCTGGGAACAGTGAGGTCTAATCTGCCATTGACATTCCGTGGGGTCTTGGAGCCATGTCGGGGGCTTGAGTTTCGCCTGGTCTGTGTGATCCTCTGGCCCCGGTAGCACTTGCTTCTCATCACTCTGGGGGGATTAAGAGCGAGGGCTGGGGATTGGGGGTGCTGAGGAGAGAGAGCAGAGGGGAGGGGCTAAGGGCCAGCTGCAGGGTGAGGCCTCTCTGCCCTCAGAGTCGCTTTGTGGGGGGTGTGGGGTACACACTGGGCCTCCACTGTGACAATTGTGCATGCAGTCAACAGTGAACACTTGTGACCTGTGGGGATGGAAGGAGGAGGTCTCTTCTCAGGTCAATAGACAAGAAGTTAGGCTCTCTCCGAGAGTGGAGCTGAAGGCCCAGCTGTGTGGTGGTGGGCCCCGCCTCACCTTGCACATGCAGCTCCCAAGCCCAGTCAGAGAGTGATGGAGGCCACCAAAGGCCACAGGCAAATGATGGGGGTGGTCAGTGTCCCATGGGAGGGCTCTTGGGAGCTGGAACTCAAGCCCTGACTAGCTTGAGGCCGGTGTGGTATCAGGACTTCCAGACGGTCTGAATACGGCTCTCCTCTGTGGGCCTTGCTTTTCCAGACACTGAGAGGTGCGTGCAGGCTTCTAGGAGCTGTTGCCGACAAGGACCAAGAGAAAAATCTAGATTGGTTCTCTTTCCTCCCCTCCCCTCCTCTCCAGGTTAAAACCAAGGGCTAGGGGCTTCAATAGGAAAGGAAGGATTCCTGAGACTCAGTTTCCCCAGAGCCTATCATCAAGATGGGAATTAAATGAGATATTACGTAGAAAGCCCCTAACACAAGCTGGTAAACCAACTCCGTTCATTCACATGGAGTCGCGAGCTGTCTTCCAGAGTCCAGCTGATTTCCCGAGACCAAGTCCGGTGTGAAGGGTTCTAGACTCATGTTTCATTGAGCTGTGCAGGAATGCACCTGGTAAAGGCAGTACCAGTGCCCGTTTTGGAGATGAGGCCCGGACTGATGAAGGGGTACGGTTAGAACCCTGCTCTGCTCAACCAGTGCTCCACTTGCGTCCTGGCCTTCAGTCCGGCATACCCGGAGCGGGCATAGGGATCTCAAAGTTGTACTTTTCTGGAAGCTCCCTGAGGATGGAGCCTGGCATATGGTGGGCACTCATGAAATGAATAACTAAGCTGGCAGCCACCCAGCCAGTGCCCCGATAACTCCGGAGAGGACTGGACTGAACTGGACAGTTTCAGCCTATGTTTGGCCCTGGAGGGCCAACTGCCTGGCCTGCCCCACCACCCAGCCTCCTCAAGGGCTTGCAGCGAGATGGGCCCATAGAGAGTTCCAGAAGGCCCCGGATAGAATATCACGACTGAGACTTGAAAACCTGATCTCGCCCCAGCCGTTCTTCCCAAGGTTCCTTCAGCCATCAATCAGCAGAGAGACATGCTCGTATTTTATAGCCCAGCCAGGCTGGGGTGGCAGGAAACCCAAGCCCAGCCCGCCTGGGGTCCTGCCTGCTTAGAGAGATCAAGGTGACAGGTAAAGCCTTAACTCTTCGTGGTCCCACTCCACCAGATTCGGGCACAGCTCTCCTCCAGCAGACCTGCCCTGCTGGGTGCCTTGGGGGTGATAGTGACATTACCCAGAGAGGTGGTAAGTCTTTGTCCCCCAAGAGCTTGAGGAAGGCCCAGAGCTCAGAGGACAGTCTGGTCTAAACCTAAGAGGTTACGTTCTGGATCAAGGCCTGCCTGTTTGTGACTGGGTGTCCTCTGGCAGGTGTCTTTCCGTCTCTGGGCTCCTGACCTCTCCCGGGGAATCCCGGAAGCTTTCTGTTTCTCTTCCTATGCCTGTCATGCCTTCACACGGTGGCTGTGGCCCACCGTCTCTCCCCTAAAGTCCTCCTGGGTTAGCTAACACATAATTAGAGACTCATGCCACTCTCCGGCACTGTGAATTTTTTTTTTCTGGGACTCAGTACTCAGATAGGACTCTCCATGGCTCAAGACAGTCCAAGAATTAGACTGAGGTTCACTTCCTGCTGCCATTCTTAGATGAGAGCATGGCTCCTGGCTTTGGACATGGGTCTATGGTCCTCCCTGGGGCTCAGATTCTTTTCAAGGCTAATATGAGTTGGAGGGCAGGAGATGCTCTGCCCCCCAGTGGGCAAGGCTCAGAGCTCAGGCTGAAGGCCAGAGACACACAGAGTTGGCTTGAAGCCATGACCCCAGCTCTACCTGCAGGGATGTCTTCCAGAAGATGTTGAGGCCAGAGGGTACAGCCACAGGGTAAAGGTCTCATTTAGGAAGGGGCAGGGGGGCGCAGCACTGACTGTGGCGTGAGTCAGTTTTCTGGTAGCCATTCAGCAGCTGAGTGAGCTTGGAGCCTCAACTTGACCATCTCTCTTGGCTGAGAAGAAAAATACCAACATGCCCAAATTATCTTGAGGCTTCAAATTCAGTAATGAGCATAATCAACGGAGCCCATTTTGGCATCAGGGTAGCCCAGGAGGCTGAGCTCCCCTTAACTGAGGGTCTCTTGTAAGGGGATTGGAGTCCTTCTTGGTGCCAGTGAGGTAGAGGCTTTAACAGGAGCTATGTATGCTCCAGGGTCTCGAGTTTCCATCCCCTGGGTGACAGGGGTCATTTAGGGGATGGACAAAAACTCTTGGAATAGCTTCCTTGGGTAAGAAGACTTAGGGGACACAGGTGTCACATCATCAGCTGGATGTGTTGGGTTCACGGATGACCATTAGAAGATCAGCTTCCTGAGACGTGGTGGGCAAGTCTGAGGTGCCTCAGATTTGGATAGGACTCTCTACCCAGTGGGCAGAACATGGCTCCTCCTTTATCCCAGAGGTCCTGGTACCTCCTCTAACCCCTTCCCAGAGTGTCCCTTGGGCTAAGACCCTTACCTGTTGTCTTTCTGGACTCCCGGGGCAGGGAGAGAGAAGACCCAAGCTCTGGGGGCAAGGAGGCCAAGTCTCCATGTGGCCTATCTGCGCCTCAGTTTCCCTATGGGTAAGTAGGAGTGGCCCTAAATTTCTCAGGGAACAGGTCACTAGGCATCTCCTGGTCAGATTTAAGGACTCAGTTTCCACATTAGAGAAGTTGGCCAACTCCTCCGGTCCTACTGTGTGCTAACCCTCCCTGTTTCTCTTCTGCGGAGCACATCACACACTGCCCTGAGACCTCTGTCTGAGCTACCCCTCCAGCCTGAGGCCAAGCCCACCGGTTCACAGCGGCTCTACCTAGTCCGTGTGCCCAGTAGGACTGTGGCAAGACAGGTGGCAGGCTCTGCACTCGGTGCGCAAGCTGTGATACCGTCCCCATTCTCTAGAGCAGTCGCTCTCAAACTGTGCATCACAACCCCTTTGGGAACGAAAGACCCCTTCACAATGGCCACCTAAAGACCATCGGAAAACACCGATATTTACATTATGATTCCTAACAGTAGCAAAATTACAGTTATGAAATACAATGGAAATAACTTTATGGTTGGGGGTCAGCACAACATGAGGAACTGTATTACAGGGTCACAGCATCAGGAAGGTTGAGAACCAGTGCTCTAGAGGGTGCTGTACCCATATCCTGCAGGGGGGGCGGGGAGGGGGAGCAAGTCCTGTGCTGATTGACTGTTGAGCTAGGTGCTGGCTAAGCTGCCCCCTGAGCTGAGGAGAAGCCCGACCCCTGACCATTTTTTTTTTGCTCCCCTCTGCCTCAGGGGTCTTGCCTGAGGTCTTGTTTCTCACAAATGGAGCTGAATACCCCATTGATCCACTTGGCTGATGCTCAGCTGAGGCCTGGGAAGATGCTCTTGGCTCCAGCCCAGGGTGCTGGAGACTAGGCAATAGGTGGAGGATGAGACCCACCTGGCCTGTGCACACAGCCAGGGGACAGTCTTTCTCTCCTCCTTTTCTCATTTTTCCCCCTTAAGAACCAAACCCCAAAACAACAATCTCCCACGATTTGGAAAAATGGACCTCATCCCATGTCTGGCTCTGGAACATTTTTATGGCCTTTTACAGGCAGGGATCTGATGCCCAGGAACAAGAGCTGGGTTCCCAGCCTCAGCCTGGAGGATGGGAGTAGGCCCATCCATCTTCCCAGCTGGCGGTTACATGTGGGAAAGGCTGCTGGGGCAGGGTGGGGGCTGGGGACACCTGTTGTGGTCACTCTTCCTAAGCCAGGCTCTGGGCTTTCAGGCTCTCAGCAGAATCGGTGCGGACCAGCTGGGGGCAGACTGGGACCCTCTGCCACAGGCACACATTCTGGTCCAGGCTGACATCACCAGGGATGGTGAAGCTGAGAGGAGACTGGGGGGCTGCTAGAGGCCACACCAGCTCCCCACCCCCACTCTCAGAGGAGGTAGAGCATCCCCAGGGAGTCCCAAAGAGGGGGGAGCCAGCCCTGGCCTCAGAGGGCTTTCATCCTAAAGGCATGCTGTTAACATCAGCGACCATGCAGATTGTAGCCCCAGTGGTGAGGGGAAGAGCAAGGGCCGGAGGGAAGACATGGATGAAGGCTCAGAGCCTTGGCAGGACAGTATCTACTTGGGAAAACTTGTAGGGTGCAGGACAGAGGGACACCTGGGGGCTGCCTCACCGAGATGGAGCCTTGCAGGGGAACAGCAAGGGACGGTTCTTGCAGCAGAGGGACACTGTCATGTCTGCAGTCTATGAAGAATGGGCGTCTCAGGGGAGGAGGAATGAGAGCGGATAGTGAGGCTAAGATTATAGACGAGGCTGGATTGCATTCTGAGGGGTCAGAGGCAAGGTTGGACCCTCCCAGGCTTACCCAGCCCTGATATTCCGGGTGGTGTCCTTTGTGAAGACATCTTTCCTCTCTGGGCCTCAGTTTTCCCACATTTGTAAGCTATAGAGAGATAAAATGTGGTTCATCTCATAGCATCCCGACTCAGTGTGCAGCTCTGTTCCTAAGCAATGGTGGGAATGTCTCTGAGACTTGACTTCCCTTATATGTAAAATACCAAATTCCCCAGGCTGTTGGTGATTCCGGTTCATCTAGCATCTGTGGCCCAGGACCTGGCACACACTGGTCAGGGACAGAGGCTGTCTGTCCGTCTAGAGCCCTCCTTTGTTTCCGCTGCCCTCTTTCAGGGATCTATCTGGCAGGCTTGGTGCTGCAGGATGAGCGAGTGAGCCTTCGCTGGCTGGGCAGATGGAGGGAGCCACTCAGGTTTCAGGATCCAAGGACCTGCAGAGCTCTGAGGAATTTTCCCAGGCTGGGTGTGGGCAGCTGGAAGCCATCCGTCCCAGGGAAGGCAGAGGATGGGGGTCCTGCCAAGGTCTTTTGCTGGGAACAAAACCTCAGGAGGGGGGCAGAATTCTCCCATCCAGTCTGGAAAGATGAAACCCTGCTGCCAGGGCAGCTGTTGGTGGTGGTACCAAAACACCAAGCAGCCTGGTCCCTGGGGTGGCCAGGGATGGGGGGGCATTTGGGGCCCCCGAGAAGGAGGAGGGCCCAGCCTAGCTTCATCCACTCTCTAACCTGGGTGGGAGCCTGAGGATACTGTTCCAGGGTACTGATGGTTCTTCTGGGTATCAGGGTTCCGGCATCCGGGAGACAGGGAGGTGGGGGTCTATGGCACACAGGGGCAGGGTAATCTTGTATAATATTAACGGGGGGGCGGGCGGGCCAGTCTTAATATTATACATCCCAGGGGCTCAGGAGAGAGAACTACTAACGGTGAGGACTATTTTCGGGAAACAGAATCTCAGCACACCAAGCTCTATAGTCCACTTGCTTTAATTCCTCTGGCATAACATCCTTTATATACAGCTTCAGTTCTGTTCTCATGCCTAGCTCCTTTCTTGCCTGATTTCTGTCTATATTTATCTACTGCTCCCTCTAAGTTCTATCTTAATTCTCTCATCTTAACTCTGCCTCATCTAGGTCCTTTTCATCTTGTTCTTACCCAGCTAGTACTTCCCCATCTGACTCTTCCTCATCTTCCATCTCATTCCTCTAGTCCTCTCTTCTAGCCCTTCAATCTAGTTCTTCCCCATCTCAGTTTGTTCTCTCAAGTTCTTACCCATCTAGTTCTTCCATTCTCTTTTCTCTTCTCCATCCCTCGTGCCCTGGAAGTCCTGGTATATAAAACCAGTCTTCGAGGGTCAAACAGAGGGGTGATAAGAATCACATTGAGAGGCAATAACCGGTAATTATCATTTGCAACCCCAAAGGGGAGTGACCAATGGGGAAATGAATTAACTAAAGGCTAAATTTGGGTAATATCTAAGAAGAATGAATCTTATGTACTCCACTATAATCTTAAACGTGATTAGTAGAAAATGTTAAAAATCTATAAGTTGCTAGGTCAATGGGAGAAAATAAAACTGTCTTCTTTTTTCCTGTGGCTCCTATCTGTCCAAGCTATCTGCCGTTTTTTCTGCAGGGTTGGGGAAAGTGTGCTCAGTCACTAGGCAACCTGTGTACAGCTAGATGCCTCTGGTGATAGTTAAAGGGAGATCTGGAACTAGAGGTAAGGTTTGGGAAAGGAGGAAGTAAAGCTTAATTGGCACATCCGCCAGGCTTTCTCAAACAGGTAGCCTGGATGGTTAAGTCTGTTCTTAGAGAGTACAGAGGTATCTCTGATAAGGTACTTTCCTCCAACCGGGGATGGACCTGGCCGGATGCTGCCAATGATGATAATTACAGGGAGGCTTGAACTGGGGTTCTGGCTGAGCACAGCTGTCAGCACAGAAAGTTATCTAAAAGTTATCTAAATATTCCTAGAAGTGGTTAGGTAAGGAGTTAAGGGTCTATAAAGTTAATAAGGATGTAAGAAAAGGAGGGTCTGAGCTAAATTGTGTAAAACTATTACTTAACGTCCACCTGACCTAGGCAGTGTCTCCTTGTGGAATTTATCTTAAATCAGGAGACTTGCATGTGGACTGTTATTACTGCTAGTCCTTGAAAGTGGCTAAGGGAGATATCTGATTCCAGAGAAAGCCTTTCCTGAGGCTGTTCTCCAAATACCTGGAATGTGTATGTCCAGAGGGTGATCAGTCCACACTCACCTTCTTAGGGAAAAGTCAATTGGGAAAACTATGAAGGCACACATGATTTTCATAACAGAATACAGCTGATATATAACAAGCCAAGTAACACCAAAAACTCCTTGGAATTTGGCTTCCTCTGGAGGAAATCCTTGATCCCTCCAGGTAGTGACTTTGCCAATACCAGCTGAGTTCTTATGATATATTCCTGCGGCCCGCAGCAGGGTGGCCCTACTTTGGAGTCTAGGAGAAGGCAAGTTCAAATCAGTTTCAAGGTCCATGTTCCCTGCTCTGCAAGGTTGCTCTGAAGGTTAGAGATAAAAGCTGAGAAGTGCCTGTATGCAGTAGGTGCTCAATAAATAAACGCTAGTTGTGTTTCTGGAGGAGGTGTAGACTAATGATGGAGAGTATATCCAGGATGCTGCAAATGATGGCACCCGACTGTGATCTCAGCTTGGGGGTGAGCCTGGACGACCCAAGGCTTTACAGACAGACAAACAGACTTCTCAAGCTCATTAGAGCATTCTAGAACCTCGGTTTCCCCATGTGCCACACTTTGGACCTACAGGGCAGGGAATACACTTTTGTGGTGTGCCTTAGCTGACGGGGTTCTGCCCATTGTTACCAACACCATAAGAGCCCATGTTCTGGGCTTTAGACCGAGGGCATTCTTCTTGCCTGCCCTGGTGATGACAGCTGTGCATCCCTCTGTGCCCTCCTTGTCTGATGGCAGATAAGCCAAGTCTGCCGTCTGTCCTCCACTTGGGAGTAGAAGCATGTAGTGTCCTTGCAGTATGAAGAGGTCTCAGCTTGAGGTGGGTCAGGCAATGGGAGGGGAAGGAGGTAGAGAGAGGCACTGGACTGGGAACCCCCACGCAGCCTGACCTCCACAGGTTCTCCGGAAGTCAGTTCCGGCTTTCTGCTTTCTTTGTTTTGAGACAGGGTCTCACTGTCGAGCCCTAGCTGTCCTGGAACTCTCAGGGATCTGCCTGCCCTCTGCCTCCCTAGTGCTGGGACCAAAGGCACTCGTCACTGTCCAACAGCTCCTGCTTTCTTAAATGTTCAGCCACAGCTGTAGCCACCACAGGGCCGCACTAAGAGGAGGTGAGGGGGCCTCAGGTGGGTGTGACAAGCCTAGTGTGAAGGTCACGTGGGGAGTTGGGTGGCTGTGGGTGCAGCTGCGGACAGAGGCTAGCTGGAGGACAGAGGCACAGTCAGTTGATAGGGTGGAGGCTGGGGCTGGTTCCCACTCTCCATTCTCTCTTCTGTAAGGGCTGTTGCATACGATGAGGAGCCTGTGGGCAGAGGCCCTCGTCACTGCCTCCTGAGGGTGTGCGTGAAGTGTGAGGAAGCTAGTGTCAGCCATGGTCCTGCTCGGAGGAGTTCTGGAATTCTCATGGAACCTAAAATTGCCCTCAGCATCCTCCCTGGCATTTCTAAAACTGGGTCCTTGAGGGCTATGGGGTCCACCAAGGCAGCTGGATGGGGCAGGGGACTGGGGGCCTCAGTCCGGCTACATAGTCCTAGCTGTTCTCGACTGGTAGAAGCTTCATAAGCTTCATGGTGTAGAACTCGTCCTGGCTTCACCCTCAGTGGCTTCCACTGCCGTTAAAGATCCAAACACCGGCTTACCGCGGCTCAGGATGTGATCTGGTTGGCTCTGCTACCCCTAGGTCTGTGATCCTTGGTCATGGACTCCCCCTCCCCGCCCTGTATGACTGTTTCCTGGGTCTGGGGGGTGTCTTGTCTCTCAGATGCTCTCCAGGGGAGCCTCTCACAGAGGTCCTGCTTTGCCCTTGAGCCCCTGTCCCCCCTCGGGCTCTGTCTCAGCTCGGGCCCATTCCCTGCTATCTACCTCTGCCACCCACTGACATCAGTCCCAGGGGACAATGAGAAGATGAGTGGTGCTGTGGTACCTGTCAGGCAAACAAGGGATGTGACTGTCCCAGGGTCACACGGCACCGCAGTGACAGAGGCAGCCGAGGTGTCCCCTGCCTAGGGTGCTGTTCCCCATGACCTTTCTCATTTCCCACGGGCACATTTTTGCCTCTTGCCCAATGTCTACTCTCCCTGCCATGATCAGTGTGCTTCCTGGGTCCGTGCACAGTGGGATCGCATGGGAAGCTGGCAACAACCTTACACCCTGGGGACAGGAAGTCACTCCCAGATCTGACCACTTGGCTGGGATGCCTCTCCTCTAAGCCCAAGCCTGGGAAAGGCTCCTTTGGTCCCAGTGTGGCACTCCCCTGTCGTAGCACTGCCAAGGACTTCAGCTGGTGCAGGGGGGCTGTGTCAATACTCTCAGTTGCTGGAAATCCCTGCCCGTCCCAACTGCCCCCCCCCAGTTGTGGTAGGACCCAGCTGCAAGAGGTGGGAGGTAGGAAGCTTGGGAGAGGAGGTGGCCTGCGGCCAGGGCGGGATGAATAACAGGCTGCTTCTGGGAAACATCCTTGAAAATTGATTCTCTCTGTGGAAAGCCGGTGGGCTGGGCAGGGTCTTCTGGGGTCTTTTGAACTCATGAGCTACGGCGTGTTCCCTTGGGTCCTCTGCGGCTGCCTTTCCCAGAGAGGCATGATTCTGATTCCACTGGGGTCCACCAGGTTCTCAAGATTTTGCTGCCATCCTTCTGCCCAAGAATCAGAGCCAGAGACAGTGTCTCAGCGTGTTTCCTGTTGCTGTGATAAACGCCACAGCCAAGAGTAACTTGGGGAGAAAGGGTTTATTTGGTGTATGTGTCCCAGGTCACGTGGCCCATTGTTGAGGGAAGTCAGGGCAGAAATTCCAGGCAGGACCTGATGCAGAGGTCTTGGAGGAATACTGCTTCCTGGCTTGCTTAGCTTGCTTTCCTGTACAACACAGGACCCCCTGCCCAGGGATGGCACCTCCCACAGTGGGCTGGACCCTCCCACATCAATTGTCAATCAAGAAGATGGCTTACAGCTTTGCCTACAAGCCAAGCTGATGGAGGTATTTTCTCACTTGAGGTCACTTTTCCCAGATGACTCCAGCTTGTGTCAAGTCGACAAAAACAAAACAAAACAAAACAAAACAAAAAACAAACAAATACAAAAGACCAATTGAACAGACACCAAGAATGTCCCATGAATGGTTGGATGTGGTTCGTAATGTCACAGACATGTTCCTGCCAAGACCAAGTCCCCATTGTGTGTGTGTGTGTGTGTGTGTGTGTGTGTGTGTGTGTGAGAGAGAGAGAGAGAGAGAGAGAGAGAGAGAGAGAGAGAGAGAGAGAGAGAGAGGAGGCCCTTAGCATCAAGTGCCTTCTCCGATTGCTCTCCACTGTATTGTTTGAGGCAGGGTCTCTCACTGATCCTGAACCTTGCTATTTCAGTTAGACCAGATGGCCAGTGAGCTTCCGGGATCTGCCTGTCTCCACTTCCCCACCATTGGCACTGGGGTTACAAGCTCACATTGCCTGCACATAAAGGAAGTTGGCATGAGGGCAGGCTTTCTGCATTTACCTCTTTCCTTCCTTTGGCACGTTTCTCTTGCTGTTCACCCAGGCTATTGCTTGTATGACCATGTCTTTTTTTTTTTTTTTTTCATGGCTATTGAGGAGGGGATTTCGTGGTGTGGATGGGCCCCTGGATAGTAGTCCATTTATCCTGTGAAGGATCTTGGGGTGGTCCCCAATGTTTGATCCTTACATATGATGTACCTGCAAACATTGATGCACAGGTGTCTGCAGGGCCATCCTGCCTCCAGGATAAATATCCTGCCTGGAGTGCATCATAGATGTTTCCCAGAAGCCAGGTATGGTAGTTTGAATGTAATTGGCTCCCATCATCTCATAAAGAGAGGCACTATTGGGAGGAAGGGAAGAGTAAACTATGTTTGGGCCAGCAAGATGGCTCAGTGGGTAAAGGTGGCATGCTGAACACTGCAGGCTGGACCACACCCTCATCCGCATCACTTTTCTAGACAAGAATCCTAAGGTGGCTCTCCTGCATCAGAAGGTCGGGCCAGTTCCCAGTCCTCTTCATGAACTCACACTATACCATGGAGACATTCATCTTGCTACCATGCCTCCTGATTTTCTGTAACCTCTTCAGTGATGATCAACTCTTTGGACTCACAGGAAGGCATGCGATATTATTAAAATGAGATCTTGGGTATAGACTTTTTGAGTTAAAATCCTGGTCCTGTTATCCGCTTGCTGTAGCCTTGGGAAACTTTCTTGACCTTTCTAAGCCCTGCTTGCCTCTTATACATGAAAGATAAGTAGAGCTCCTGTTTAGAGGGTTGTTGTGAGATGCAAAGGGCACATTTGCATAAAAATACAGTGTTAGGCTAGAGAGATTGTTCAGCAGGTAAGAGTGTTTATTGCACTTCCAGAGGACCTGGGTTCAATTCCTAGCATCCACGCGGTGGCTCACAATAGTCTGTAACTCTAGTTCCTGCACTCACACGGTAGACACAAACTCATGCAAGCAAACACTTACAGTGAAAATAAATAAATAGAATACAGTGTAGTTCCTGGCACAGAGAAATTCAGCAGATAAGTATTGACTCATTCTTTTAATCACCACCACCACTGTCACCACCATGATCATCACCATCATCACCTAACTCCATCACCAACATCATCACCACAATCATCACCATTATCACCATTGCCACCACCACCATCATCACCACCACCATCAGCATCATCACCACCATCTTCCTCAGCACCACCCTCATCCTCATTACCACCATCATTATCACTGTTAGTAGCACGGCTTTCCAGGCACCAGAGATCCGGAGATGACTAACTGTGACAGAGGGGTGCTTAAAGTCTCTCTTGGGGGACACAGACATAGATGGGTCACTCAGGAGCCATGTGACAAGTGTCTGTGAATGGTGCAAAAGCACAATGAAAGCCCCAGGGCAAGGGGAGGGAGACTTGCTTGCCTGGATCTGGGGATGGGAAGGGAGGAAGCTGGAGGGGGAGGAGCCAGCGTGGGAGGTGTATGTACACTACAGGATGTGAGTTAGGCAGAGGGGACATGGCTGGTGGCAAAGGTCTGTGAGGAGCTGGAGGCATGGGGCCTGTGCCGACTAGTTTTATGTCAACTAGACACAAGCTATGGTTATTTGGAAAGAGCGAATCTCAGATGAGAAAAGGCTTCCACTAGATTGGCCTGTGGGCAAGTCTGTGGGGGGAATTTTCTTTATTAATGGTTGATGTGGGAGGGCCCAGCTCACTGTGGCTGTGCTACTGTTGGGCTGGTGACCTTGGGTTCTGTAAGAAAGCAGGCTGAGCAAGCCATGAGGAACGAGCCAGTAAGCAGTGCTCTTCCATGGCCTCTGTATCAGCTCCTACCCCCAGGTTCCTGCCTTGAGTTCCTGCCCTGACTTCCCTTCCAGATGGTCTACAAGCTGTAAGATGAAATAAACCCTCTCTTCCAGAAGCTGCTGTGCTTTATGGCAGCAATAGAAACCCTAACTAAGACAGGGCCTGAGTGATTTGTATTAGAATCAGTTTCAGAGGGAGTGCATCCTTGGCCTCTGCCAGCTTCCTCCCCAAAATGTGAAGCTGCTAATGCAGTAGTTCTCAACCTGTGGGTCATCACGACCCCTCCTGGGGTTGCATATCGGAGAGTCTGCATAGCAGATATTTACTTTGTGGTTTACAGCAGCAGCACAATTACAGTGATGAAGTAGCAACACAATAATGTTAGGGTCGGAGCCGCCACAACATGAAGAACTGTATTAAAGGATCGCAGCATTGGGAAGGTGGAGAACCACCGTGCTGACAGAACACAGTGGCTGCAGGGCTCCACGGTCTGGGCCAAACCAGGGGAAGATGCAGTCCCAGCTACTGTGGGATGGAGAGGCCCAAAGGTCCACCAACCTCCTGTCCTCGGCTTCGAGAGAGGCCTGAGGTCCGGGCTGTGGGGCCCCTGGAGACACTTATTTTCATTCTTTGAAGACTTACATGTATTTATTTTGAGACAGGGTTGACCTCACTTATGTAGCCCAGGATGATGACTGAACTTCTGGTCCTCCTGCCTCCACGCTGGAGTCCTGGGATAGCAGGCATATGCCACCATATCTTATTTATACTTGCGGGGAATCTAACCCAGGGCTTCCTGAGTGCCAGGCGGGCACTCTGTTAACTGAGCCACAGTCCCCCTCCCCCAAACTCGTTGCAATGCAGACGCATCAGGAGCTGATGGTGAAGCCTGATATCTTAAGCTGTGCACATCAGGTTCAGAGCCCCGCCCCCTGGGCTTCCTGGGGCTGGAGGTAAGCTGGTGGTGGTCCCTCTGGGTGGTGGGTGTTTGGAAAGGGGTGGGGGCTTCCAGAGAGGGCTGACACACTCCAGACCGTGTGACGAAGGAAGAATGAGAAAGAAACCGTGCAGCCCTGAAGGAGGGGCATTCCGGGTAGAATGGGAAGCAAATGTGAACGCTAAACTTGGAGGCCAGAGGCAGAAGCCATGGTCACCATCATCGAGTGGCTTCTTCCTCTGTGTCCCCGTTGCTCATGCCTGCAACCCTAAGCTTTGGAGGAAGGGAGCCACTCTGAGAAGGAGAGAAATCTGGCAGGAAGCCTGCTTGGGCAGGATGTGGCACCTGCTTCCGGCTCTATTGCCGGCTAAGTCAACTCATCCCTTCTGCACCTACGCCAGTCAGTGACCATGGCAACTTAGGAAGGAGCATCCACCACGTCACCTCTCCAGGAGATTGAAGCATCACCCTCCAGATGGTGCCCGGGGAAGGAGAGGAGTCTAGGAAGGACAGCTGGAAATTGGTGGGATTAAGGACAGGGGTAGCGCAGCCCTGTGATGAATCCCGCTGCTCACTTCAGGAACTCCCCCAGCTGCTATGGTGGTCTCTGCTGTGAAGAACTGACAGGGAAGGCATGGCGATGATCTCTTACTTAAAGTCCAAACCAGTATTCACAGCACTTTCCAAGCTAGGCACCATGACTCACACCTATCATCCCGGCACTCGGGAGCCAAGGCTGGAGGTTCACGAGTTCAAGGCCAGCCTGGGATGGCTAGGGAGAGTTTAATCAAAAGAAAAACCAGGGCTGAGAATGGAGCTGAGTGGAGGGGGCGGTTGCCTGGCATGCTCCAGGTACTGAGTCTAAACTCCAGCAAACGCAAGCATCCCCAAAGCCAAACGAGCCAAGTCCATCAGGAATGTCCGAACGAACCCAAGCAGGTGGCCGAGACTGAGAGCCACCACAGCCGACTTTGCTCTGGGTGAACTTTGTGGCAAGGGAAGGGGCCACATCCTCTGGGCTGAGGTGCTGGTGGCTGGTGTGATGCCAGCCGGCTCCTGCCTGGTTTTGTGCCCAGCTGCAGCACCTGCTACTGTGCGACCTTGGGCATGTTCTTTGACCTCAACTGTCGGAGTTCTTTTCACCTGCAGTGAGGATGGCCATGAGGGACTGGCTAGCTCACCATCCCTGGTGCACAGTAAATGCATAAGAAACGTGAAGGGGGTGGTGACACACACCTGTGATCCCAGCACTCCAGAGGCAGAGGCAAGATCAGGAGTTCAAGGTCATCCTCAGCTACTCAGTGGGTTTGAGGACTGTCTGGACTGCATCAGACATTCCTAGAAGAACAAAGAACAGCCACTACCGCTCTGTAGCCCAGCAAGAGCGTAGCACCGCAGCTGGCTGGTGGTGGCACCAGGACTTGAACCCAGAGCCCCAGCTCTCCACTGGGTCTTTTCCCCCTCATCTCACCCACTGCTTCAGATTCCTGAAGCAGGAATCTGAAGACCACCTGGTGAAGCTAATTGCTGAAATATGGTACTCCATCCTGTATACGGGGTAACCTTTGCTTAAACACAGGGGCTGCTTCTATTATGTGCAGCATCCCTGGTCCTTGGCACATCGTACACGCTCACATAACATGTTAGGTTAAAGATACAGAGAGAAGGGCAGGTGGGGAGCTGGCCAATTGAATTGTCTCCCAGGACCACGCATGGAGACACTTCCCTGAATCTTAGCTCCACAGGCATCAGCCCCTCTTCATCACACTGCCCACCCCAGGGGCAGAGGTGTAAGTCAGGCCTCCCCACCAGGCTGCTCCTCTGGCCTAGGGTGCTCCACCTGCAGTCCGTCCCTGTGTTAGGACAGGCTGGTGTCATCAGTGGGGCCTGGAGGCCCTGGGAGGCCATGACTTGGCAGAACAGTGGCTGTGACCGTCTGTGAATTCCTCTGAGTGTCCTGGGCCTCTGACGTGATGACAGCAGGCGACCCTGTCTCAGCCTGGAGGAAAGCGGGACACTCAGCCCATCCACAGCCAAGGAAGATGGCTGATGAGGAGAGGAGAGGGGTGTCCAGACTGAAGGGTGCAGAGCCAAGTAGAGGTTCTGGGAAGCTCAGACAGGGCAGAGAGAGTGGGGGAGGGGGAAGGAGGAAGGGAGGGTGAAAGAGAGAGGAGGGAGGGAGAGAGAGAAAAAGATTAATGGAAGGAGAGAGAGAGAAATGAGAGAGAGCATGCACTTTTAACCTGAACCTCCCACTGGGCAGCACAGCCACGTACCCCCAACCACCTCTCCTGGCTCCTCAGGATGCTCTTGGGTTGAGGCCGGTAGAGCAGGTTCACTGGGTCTCTGCAGACTCAAAGTTGTGTGAAAGGGACTTCATGAACTGGGTGTTGTCAGTTGAGTAGGAGTTTTCTTAGCTCACCCCACACTGGCCTCATCTGTTTTTCCTCACAGGGTAGTTAACACTCCTGGGTCTTCACATGCTCTGCTGTCTCTGCCTTCTTCTTCCCCTTCCATGTCACAGGACAGGCTCTTCTACATGGTGGCAACAGTGAGGACAATCCTGTAAGAAAAGCCTGCCTCTTGCACTTAGGGGGCAGAAGAGGCGTTCAGATCAAGACGGTGCCTTGCACCCTGATGGAGGTGTGGGCCTGGGCATGATGGGAAGCTAATAGAAGGGAATAGGGCCTCCTGTGCCTCTGGCCAGGGGCACACCTGTCCTCTGGCTGTTCTTCACGTGAATGTGGGATGACCATGAGGGAACCTCAGTGGGTATCAAGGCCTGAACTTTCTGGTTCAGACTCTGGAGAAGTTGAGTCTGTTTTAGGGTTTCTACTGCTGTGAAGAGACACCACGACCATGGCAACTCTTTTTTTTTTTTTTTTTTTTTTTTTTTTTTTTTTTTTTTTTTTGGTTTTTTCGAGACAGGGTTTCTCTGTGTAGCTTTGCGCCTTTCCTGGAACTCACTTGGTAGCCCAGGCTGGCCTCGAACTCACAGAGATCCGCCTGGCTCTGCCTCCCGAGTGCTGGGATTAAAGGCGTGCGCCACCACCGCCCGGCTCCATGGCAACTCTTATAAGGAAAACATTTAATTGCGGTGGCTCGCTTACAGTTTTAGAGGTTCAGTCCATTCTCATCGTGATGGGGAGCAGCGTGCACGCAGACATGGTGCTGGAGTAGTTGAGAGTCCTACAGCTTGCAGGCAACAGGAAGTTGATTGAGATACTGGGCGGTATCCTGAGCATAGGAAACCTCAAAACCCACCCCCCACAGTGACGCACTCCTCCAACAAGGCCACATCCATTCCAACAAAGCCACACCTCCTAATAGTGCCACTCTCTCTGAGATTATGGAGGCCAGTTACACTCAACCTACCACAGTCTCCTGTTATCATCACTAGAGATTGCACCTGGCTGTCCACTCCTGACTCCCTCACACTGGAATGGAGGCCCCACAGGTCCAGGCTTCTGCTTGTCTTGCTCCTGGATGAGGCCCCAGTTTCTAAAACACCCTTGACATGGGCTCTGTGGACTATGTTGCTGGTCTCTCTGTCAGAAGGGAGCGAGAGAGAGGCCCCGGGTCAGGCTGCGATCTAGGATCTAGACCTGCCCCTCCTACCAGCTCTGAACGGGCAGACATTTCCCATCTGAAAGCAGGGGGCGGGGATGCGGCTCGGTTGAGAGAGAGCCTGCCTGGTGTGCATGAAGCTCTGGGTGTGATCCCAGCACTGCACACCTGTCAGCCCAGCAGCACTCAGGAGTCAGAGGCAGGAGCATGAGTTCAAGGTCATCCTTGTTATAAAGCAAGTTCAAGGCCACCTTGAGCTACATAAGACCCTGTTTTAAAACACCAAATAAAAGCAGGTCGTAGTAATACATGCATTTAATCCCAATGCTTAGGAGGCAGGGGCAGATGGATCCCTGGGAGTTCGAGGCCAGCCTGGTCTATATAGTGAGTTCAAGAGCAGCCAGAGCTCCATTATGAGACCCTGTCTGGGGGAGAAGGGCAGAGCAGGACACCAGAAAGAAAACAAAAAAGAGTAGCTGTGAATGGCTGCTCCTCATGGAGGTGTAAACACTTATAACAGTAACTCAGGAGCCTTCAACTGATCTTAACAATGACTACCAACGGATCTCCCACTGTGAGCGACTCATTCATTTTGAACAAGTGTTTGTTGCAGATCTACTTGGCAACACATGATGGTATTGATACAGTGAGGCCAAATCCTAGCTTCCTAGGGGCTGGTGATGGGAAACACATTAGTCAAGGTAGAGCCTAAACTACTGGAATGAGTAACCCCAACAACACATTGGCTTACCCGAACTGGAAGGTTTAATTGATTCGGTTCTGTTATCCCCAAGTACCACTTCAGAGGTCCAGGCCTACTAGTGATAGCTATACATTTCTCAGTGTGTGTTCTCTCTCAAAATGGCTGCAGCAGCTCCTGCCATCTCACCCAAAACCCAGCTAACATGAAGTGATTTTTTTTTTTTTTTTTTTTTTTTTTTTTTTTTTTTTAGCATTACTTGTAAGAGTTTCTTACACTTCTACTCACACTCCACTGGCCAGGACTTAGTCATATGATCTCATCTGGCTGCAAGAAGATCTAAAGAATGGAAGAGCTAGGCAAATTATTAAGGGCTTAGGAACCCCTGGTCTGGAGCGCCAGCCCTTCTCACCCAGGTGAGCCAGGCCCACAGTGGGGTGTCTTGGACAGTCATAAAGCTCAGACTGGCAAATTCAGCAACTACAAAGACTATCTGGTTGATCCGACAAAGCTGACTTTGGCGACATTATTTACACTGAAAAATTGTCATTGACACACGGTAGAGGCGGCTAAGGTGGCCCTGTGGAGGGCCCTGGCCTGTGCTTGGAGTTACCACACCTCACTTAGGCTGGGAAGGTCTTAAATCACTGCAGCTCGAGGTCAAGTCCAGTTCTGCAGCTGACCTTGGGCAAAGGAGTCCCCTGGGTCAACCGGCTAGCATGGTAGAGACGGTGCTTTTAAATGCACCTGCAAGCACCCGGGGTCTCAAACAGGACAGGCTGGTGGTGCTTATTGCCAACATTCCCACTGAGCTCTGAAGGGAACAAAGGACCCAAATAGTCCCCCAGGAGGAGGACTCTCCTGGAGGGGGAAGGATGGACTTGGTGAGGCAGGTGACCTAACCAGGGGTGGGCCGGGGATGACAGTCGCCCTCCTCCTCTGGTCCCCATGCTCATCCTTTGCTTCGACTTGTGTACCTCCGGGTTCCCGCTCCCCACTGTGTCCCCGGCCCTCCATGGCCACAGCCACGCTGTAGAATTTCCAATTTTCAGCTAATGTGCAGGTCGTGACAGAGGCTCAGAGGCCCTGGTCGGACATAATGGTAGGAGAATTGTAAATGTCGCCCCAGTGAATGGCAATGAGCAGGGCAGGGAGGGGACCCGGCAGTGGCGGTGCACCAGGGCAGGAATGCATTTTCTCTCGGACTGTGTCGTATTGGATTTCCAGAGGTGCGAGGGCTCCAGGTACATGTCATTAGTAACAGTTTGGGCGATAATGAATCCTTTTATTTCTTTTCCTCACAGCTCATGAATACATAATGAGGCCCCGCTCAGGCGCATCTGGCCTGGGCCCTGCGCCTCTGCCACCTAATCTAGGTCCCGCTCCAATATCCAGGCAGCCCAGCTGGGGCCTGCCTTAAAGGAGCCGCTGCCCTTTCCTGCCCTGAGGCTGCTAGGCTGGCCAAGGGCTGGGCACTCTTGATGCCCAGGATGGTGAGGAAATGGTAAAGTCAGGGAAAGACAGGGTCCCCAGTTCCTGCCCTGGTGTATGCAGTAAGCACTCAGCAGTATATTCAGTAAGCCTTTAGTATGCAACCAGCAGGCACTCAACAGTGTATCCAGCAGGTATTGTACAATGTATCCAGTAGGCACTTACAATGTGTCTAGCACTTGACAATGTATCCAGTAGGTACATCTAGCCATGTACACAGCAGGTGGTCAACCAAGTGGGTTGGTGCAAGGCTGCACTGAACATCTCCTTGGACTTAGCCAGCTACCCCATGAGGAACTTGGGACCCACTTTACAACAAGAAACTGAGGCTCCGCAGTGCAGGGCTGGTCACATGCCCATGCTTATGCATGTGCGCACATGTGCATGTATGTACACACATGCATGCATGTATGCACGCATATGCCTGCTCCTCCCCAGCTGGCAGCCCTTTGTGGATGGGTCTTGGGAGTGGCATGTGCCCAGTTGCCAGCTCTACATACTTCCCGCCCACAGATTTCCTCTCTGCCTTTGCGACTCTGCTCAGCTCTGTTGAATGATGAGTGCATGCTTGCTTGAAGGCCACAGTGTTCAGTTTTCATCATTGTCCCCTGAAACCTGGGTGTCTATGATCTTTTAGGACTTTTTGTGGCCCTCACCATGTCCCCTTGCTGTGTTGGGACATCTCTTGTCTCCATGTCATTTCTCACTGGTCCCTGCCCTGGGTTGTGGGTACCTTGAGCAGACACTTTGCAGATGGATCTCCAGGCCTGTGGACAATGCCTGGTACACAGTAGGAGCTCAGCAAATACCCAGGGGATACCCATACATGGTTACAGACACTCCAGGGGAATGAAGGTGCCTGGTAAGCCAGATTAGTGTCTGGAGCTTGGAGTGAGTACGCAGCTTGGCTTCTGGGCTCCCTGGGCTGTTTGGTGGAGTGTCTGAGGCAGTGAAGCTGCACTTGGTAGGGCATATGAAACTCCTAGAAAGACCCCATGGCCCTGGCTGGGGTCCTGTGTTGTCGGACTCTGACATTGCTACCCTAGCTAGGAACCTCCACCTTTCAGAGCCTTATGGCCCTCAGCATGGAAGTCCACTCTGAGGCCAGGTGCTAGCCAGGGACCCTCGGATCAAATGCATACAGCAAATGCTAAGTGACACTGAAACACTTGTCCTTGAGCTCTAGGAGGTAGCTCAGCCATGAGCCTGTCTCCCAGGCAAAGGACCAGAGACGCAGAGAAACTGAGCCACCTGCCCAAGGACACACAGCAAGAAACAAAAATGGGAGGCTTTTGGAGGCAAGTTCTCAAAGTCCAGACCTCTGCCTCCTGGGCTTTACCGAGCCAGAGGTGTCCTGGGGTCCTCTGCCCAGTGCCTACCAGCCTGTCTTTCTAGAAATCCACAGAATACACACAATTTTACCCCGGTCAGTGCAGGGTGGGTGTGCACCACTGCATCAGCAGAGGGACCTGGGAGGTAGCTTTAGGGGACAGGCAGGTAATCTGGAGCCAGGCGGGAGCTGGCTGGAGTTGGGTGCGCTTCTGATAGCTAAGGGTCCTCAGTGAAGCCACTGGGTATCTCTGGGCCTCATCATCTTTGTCTGTCATCCAGGGGCAGGCGGCAGCAAACAGAGCAACTCATCTGAGATTTAGAGCAGAGTGTGAGAAAAGGGCTTTTCACACGGTATGGGCCATGAGTATAGGGAACTCAAGTTGAGGACTCACCCCTGTCCGCAACTGTTTTTTTGTTTGTTTACTTTTGGTCACAGTCTCTTGTAGCTCAGGCTGGCCTAGAACTCACTATTCAGCTGAGGATGGCCTTGGATTCCTGCTTCTACCTTCCATGTGTGCACTGTCATATGAGACTAGCTTGTCTTCTCTTCTTACTGGCCACCACGGCTCTCATCTCCCTAAGCCTCCTGGTCACTGTCCCGGCACCACCACTATCATTTCAATGTTCGTCTCAGTCTGAAGAGAGTAAGGCATGAGCATCTGGAGCATCTGGAGCCGTCCGGGGAGGTGAAGGCCCACAAGCGAAGGCCCACACCTGCCTCGGGAGGGTGTGCCAACACCACCCCAATCCACAGGAACACTGCTCCCAAGGAGCTCAGATCTGACTGGCTCCTCATGATGTCACTTGATCGCCCAGTCAGTCTCCAGACTCTAACCTAAGGATTGTGTATTGAGCACCTACTATGTGTTAGTCTTGGGACTAAGACCTTTATTACTTCATACAGTGCTCACAGTATTCCAGAGAAGATATAATTTCTATTTTGTAGATAAAGAAAGTGGGGCTCAGGAAGGTTAAGTTATATGCTTAAGGCCACACAGCAGGTCTGAGTTAGAGCCTGGATCTCTCCAACTCCAAGGCCCCTGAGTATACTTTTGAGTAGTTAGTTTCTTCATAGACACATCTAGTGTAATATGGGTTTAGAATTCGAGCCATGTTTTCAGAGAGATGGCATCTCTTTGTAACATTCTTCCTAGCCAGCTGTAGTGTTTTACAGCTGTAATCCCAGCATTCAGGTGGCTGAAGAGGAAGGATCACACACAAGTTGGGGGGTCAGCCTGGGCTACATAATGAGTTCCAGTCCAACCTAGGCTACAGTGTGAGACCTGGTCTCAAGCAAGCAAGCAAGCAAGCAAGCAAGCAAACAAACAAACTGTTGATTACTTGGGATAATAATGCCGCTTCCTGTGCAACACTGCCCATGCTCAGAACTAGGCTGGGGGGCCTTGGAGATGGTGCCTTGCAAGCATGAAGACCCGAGTTGGATCCCCAGAACCTACATAAAAAAGCCAGGCATGGTAGCACATGCTTGTTAATCCCAACCCTGGGGGCTGAGATCACAGGGCTAGCTGGCTGTCCTACTAGGTGAGCTGCAGGTTCAGTGGGAGACCTTGCCTCAAAACATAAGGTGAAGATGTGACTGAGGAAGACACCAGAGGTTGTCTTCTGTCCTCAGACATGGGAGCACACAGCTGCAACCCCCCACATACATGCAGTCATGAGCATTCAACATACATGTGAACACACACACAGAGAAAGAGAGACACAGAAAGAGACTACACACAGACACACACACACACACACACACACACACACACACACACACACACACACACACATGAGGGGAGAGGGAGGAGAGCACAAGGCTGGGCCTTTGGAAGTTTTCAGCAGTAAATGCTGTCTGTAATTACAGAACTTCACCTCCCTTCCCTTCACATGGTCCTCCTCATCCAGGGCTCTGCTAAGCTAGCTGTCTCCATCTCTTCTTCACCCCATTTTGTGAGAGTCACTTTGGCCATCTTCTAACACCCAATCGGTTCACACCAGTGCCACTCCTAAGACTCAAGTGGCTTGGGACTGTCTGTGAGATGAATTGTGAGCCATTTATCCTGACATCCAAAGACTATTCCTTCTGAATCCGGCGAACCCTCCGCTTCCGGTGGCCACCCAGTGTATGGTCTGTCTGCTTCATTGGTGCCGCTGATCCTCTAGGTCCTCAGCTCAGGTCACCTCCTTCCTCCTCTCTCCACCCTCAGCCCCTCCTCCAGGCTCCCTGTGCCCACTCTGTGTAGTATCTATTTCAGCAGATATTCTCAGAACACAGGAGGCTGGTCTAATCCCCAAAACTCTGTTGCTGTCCACTCCTCTTGCCCTGTGTCCTTACAGAGTAAAGACAGCCTAGCTGGGTCATGTGGGGCCCCCCCATCCTTACAGGACATTCTGGGTAGCAATCTAAATATTATGAAGTCCCCAAATGCCCCCTTGGTGAGGACCCACATGCCCTGAACAGATCCCATCCACCTACCCAGAGACACTGGTCTTTGGCCCTCACCTAGGCTGCACGACTGGCCTGGAATGTCTAGCTGAATTTGATTTGTCCTGTTCTGTGGGGTCAGCCCCTAAACCAAACCATATTCCTGCTAACCTCAGGTGCCCAGTGTCCCCAGGGAGGTGGAGGCCGAGCCAGGCTGGGCCACCGCCTGGGGCCACCTTTACCAGCCCCTGCCCAGTGCGGCCACCTGAACTAATTTCCTAATCCTGCTTCAGCCGGCCTGGCCCAGCAGCTCAGGAAGGCCCCGTGCTTGCCCTATCCACCTTCCTGCCCGCCAGGATCTGAGGCCCTGGGCCCCTCACCCGCCAGCACCAGGCTGCCACAGCCGCGGCTCTGAAACTCATTTAGGTCCGCTACACTGTTGGCTTAGCAACCCCACCCCCCCGACCCCCAGCTAGGCCCCATAACTGGATCCAGATGTCCTTTCCCCGTCCCCAGGGTCCCCTGGATAATCCGTGACAGTCGGGGGCCATGGGGGCAGGGGAAGCACAGGGGTTGCTGGGATGGGGGACAGACTCGGATGGGAGGTACAGGGTCAGTAGTCCTGCCCAAGAAGCCACTGCCTATCCTCCCCCGGGGGGGGGGCAAGGCCAGGTGCACTTGGTTGAGGGCAGGTTTACCTCACCTGCTGAACCAGCTAAGGCTTCACACTGCTAATTCTGGTCCAGCTGTGGAGGTCTCCTTTGTCACAGGGGGCACAGAGCAGAGCTTCATCAGACAGGCTTGGGTGGGTCATCTCAGCCTGCTCACTTAGAAAATTTGGATACTGAGACCTATTCTTGAGGGCTCCAGGGAGGAAGGAAGGGCTCCCCTCCAGAGCCTGTGAGCCCCACTCCCATGAGAGTGTGGAGGGCAGAAACCCAGGTTTACTCCTCTATCTGCCAGCCTTTATCTGGACCTCAGTTTCCCACCTGAAGCTCTTTAGAGTCCCAAATTCTCAGAACACAGAAAACACTACATAAATGCTTATTGGATGTCATTTAGTAAATTCTCCCTTCTACCCACACACACTGTCCCCTTCCCTCCCCTGTAGTCCTCTCGAGTGGCCATGATATTCCTTGGTCTGATAGCTCTTCTTGCTAGACCCTTGAGAAATGAGCCTGCTCCCCAGCCAGGGTCACAGTCAGCAGGCAGGGATGGAGGCCAGGGACTCAGGCTGCAGGCCCTACCTACGGTGAAGGTATGGAGCTGATGGAGAATGGTCCGCTGCCCACAGATCACAGGAGACGACAGGCGGCGGGGTGAGGAGCTTTTACTGAGCATTGCTCTCCCGTCAATCCATCCTTTTGATTACAGTTCTAATAAGACAAGGTGGTGAAGCCCTTTTCTCCCTTGAGTGTGTGTTCCCATGCCTAAGGTCGGTTCTTGCCATCACCGAGTGATATCTAGTTCTTCCCTTTGAAATTGAGACAAGAGTTACCAGGAGGCAGCGGGGGACTCCACAGTCAAAGTGGCCCATTTAATGAGTCTGGGGGTACTGGGTGACACACAATTGTAAGGTAATGCCATCGTCACTGGTGGGGACCACTTTGAGGATTGCTGATGGACTAACAGTGATGAGCAGGCTCATAAGGGCTCAGCATGGTGCCTGATCCCCCGGGAGCCTCAGGACTTGGTAGCCACCATTGTCCTATTTCCAGGCTGAAATTTAAGGACTGAGGAAGCAAATGGTTTGCTGAGATCCTTCTCTGTCAATGTCCCCACAGCTCACATCTGGGAGAGTCCACCTCAGGACCTTTGCACATACTGTTACTCTGTCTGCAATTCCTTTTTTTTTTTTTTTTTTTTTTTGGTTTTTCGAGACAGGGTTTCTCTGTGTAGCTTTGCGCCTTTCTGGAACTCGCTTTGGAGACCAGGCTGGCCTCGAACTCACAGAGATCTGCCTGCCTCTGACCCCCCCCCCCCTCCGAGTGCTGGGATTAAAGGCGTGCACCACCACCGCCCAGCGCAATTTCTTTAGAGAATTTAGGGAGTGGCTGCTTTTGCATCAGTTTGTCACGTGAGCACAGGCTTCTTGGGGGCACACAGGGTAGCTTTGCTGTCCCTTCTTATGTCTTTCACTTCTTTGCCTGACTGAGCTTGGGCTGCAGTCGCTACTTTCAGTATTTATTGTTTGGTGGTTTGCTCTCTGAGATGGAGACTGACTATGTCATTCGGTGTTACGACTCTGGAATACGCAGGGCCTTGCATTGGTTTGTTGAGTCAGTAAAATCCATGTTGCCTCTCTCTCCCCACCCAGTGTTCCAGGCTCCTCACTAACTTGGACTTCCTGAAGAGGCCATCTGATGGTGGAAACCAGCCATTCTCAGATCCTGACAGAGCAGAGCCCTGGGTGTGAGGGCGCAATACCTGAGAACCATGGAGGGAGATGGCTCGGAGGCTGTTCTCCTGTTTGCACAGCTGGCACACTCCCAGAGGGTTATAATTCAAAAACATTTCAAAAATGGATTTTTATTTTATGTGTCTGAATGTTTTGTCTGCATGTATGTCTGTCTGTCCACACCCCGTGTGTGCCTTGTGCCCGTGGAGGTCAGAAGGGGGTGTCTGATCCCCTGGAACTGAACTTAGGGATGGTTGTGAGCCACCATGTGAGTATTGGGGATCAAACCCAGGTCCTCTGCAAGAGCAAGAAGTGTTCTAAACTACGGCGCCATCCATCTCTCCAGGGCTGTACTTCCAATGGTTGTCCATTCTTTGCCTTCCCTAACTGTTTTAAACTTGTAAAATTCCATCTATGTTCATGATTCAAAACTCTGAAGGCTGAGGGCGTCTCTCACTGTCCCTTCTGTAGTGTGGGTCACAAGATTGCTCTTGTAACGGTTGTGTGATGTGTGTGGTGTATGGGGTGGGGGTGTTGTGTGTGCCACGGTACACAAGGTCAGAGACAAGCTAGGGCGTTTGTCCTCAGCTTTCGCGTGGTTTGAGGCAGAGTCTCTTTGTTGTTCACTGATGCCCATGCCGGGCTCGCAGGTCCACAGTCTCCTGTCTCCACCTTCCATCTCACCACAGAAGCACTAGGATTGCAGATGGGTAGCTTTATGTGGGCTCTGAGGTCCTCATAAAGGTCCTCAACTCACATCCTCAGGTTTGCCGGTCAAGTGTGTCACCCACTAAGCCCCCTCCCCAGCCCAGTGACCATCTTCCTGTGTTGCTTCCAGAGAGTCTTAAATTTTTATCATTTATTTGTTTGTTTGCTTATTTATTTTTGTTTTTCTGAGACAGGGTCTCTCTATGTAGTCTTAGCTGTCCTGGAACTCTTAATGCAGACCAGGCTGACCTTGAACTCACAGAGATCTACCTGCCTCTCTGCCTCATGAGTGCTGGGATTAAAGTTGTGGACCCTTTTTTTTTTTGAGTCGTGGTCTTACTATTAGCACAAGCTGGCCTTGAACTCACAATCCTCCTGCTCCATCCTCTCCAGTGCTGAGATAACAGCTGTATGCCACCATGCCCAGTTCAGAAACGTCTCAAACACACACAGCATGCTCTCAGGTTTATGTTTTCTGTGCATTTATATGCTTTACACTCATGAGCTAACTTAACTGACTGGCTTGGAGGTCATTCTGTGTGTTTGCGCGCGTGCGTGCGCGCGTGCGCGCGCGCACGGTGCACCATAGCACACATGTGGAGGGCAGAAGACAACTTGGAGGAGTTGGTTCTCTCCTTCCACCACGTGGGGCCTGGGGGTTGAACTCAGTCTTGGTGGCAAGCCCCTTTACCTGCTGAGCCGTTTCTCTGGCTCTCCTCTACATTTTAATATGAGGCTCAGCAGATCCTGGCTTGGTAGTAGATATGACTCTCACTCAAGAGACCCAAAGTCAACATTTGTGCTTCCCAACTCATCCCCAATGCCCAAAGTCCTTTTATCTATGACCTTCACAGTAGGGCAATGACCTTCCAAGTTATTTAAGCTGCCTGGTGAGGCTAGGCACCATCTCACGGTAGGAAGAGAATTTTGCCATGAGCAGCAGACTGCCTTGGGTTCCAGCCCCTCCCATCCACTGTCCTATCCTGGACTCTGAGGTCTTGAGCTTCTCTGAGCAGCAGTTCTCTTTAAAATAGGCAAATCCTTCCCCCAGAAGAAGGATGCCTGGGACTTACTGCCCACTCAGTTAGTGGTTTCAACAAAGGATTTAGGTGGCCTCCCTCAGTCCCACTGGGTTCATGGTCTTGATCCCATGGCCCCATCTGTACTCACAGGCTCAATAGATGACTGAGCTGGGACCCAACGGCCAATGGTTAAAGACCTATCTTTCTCAATGATTTACTGTGGGACTCAGGCAAGCCAATAACTCTCCCTGGAGCTTAGTGTTCCTGTCTGTACTTTAGGAACAATGGCAGTAGCCTGTAAAATTGTGGTGAGGCCTCATCCCAGCTACATCCCGGGCTCAGATACCAGTGACGGTAGCTATTATGAAACTGTGTCCAGTTGCATCAGAGGACCTCAGACTTCTGTGGTTCTCATTTTGTCTCGGTTTCGGGATGACCAAACCACTTAAGTAAGTCACATGGTTAGAGAGTTGGGAGAGAGGTGGGGATGTGTCTGGGGCCTACGGAAAGGTTCACTAGTCCCTGGGCAGGGGGACAGCAAGGTCTTCTTGTCTGTGGCTTTGACCAGACACTGGAAACAGATGAACTGAGGGTAGGCCAGTTGCATGTGCCTAAAGGAGCCTATATCTAAATGTGAGAGCCACGTTAGCATCTGAGTGGCTATGCTGAGTGAAAGCTGTCCCATCTTTTGAGGGGACCATGACATTTAAATGACTGCATGTGAGACCTCATGGATGTCACAGGATGGCTAGAACATTATACTACAGAAACCTTGACCACAGTGGGGTGACCAAAGAGAACCTTCTCTGTTGTTGAAGCTGTATGTGCGATGGGGAGAACAAGAGGGGAAAAATACTATAAATTGTTTCTGAGGGTTGGTGGTGACTTTGGGTGACTCAATTACAAGCTGAATTGCACTGGTTTTTGGCATATGTGTTTAGAAACAGAATGTAAAATAGCTAAGAAATTGTGTGTGTGTGTGTGTGTGTGTGTGTGTGTGTGTGTGTGTGTGCGTGCACACACCTGTGTGGTGTGCATATATGTGTGAAATTTTGTGTATGCATGGTCCCGGGTATGGGTGCACATGTGTGTTTGTTCAGGTCCATATGTGAGGCCAAGCCTCTCCCTGAACCCAGAGCTCATGGATTTAGCTAATCTAACTGGTCATCTTGCTCCTGGAATCTTATCTCTGCTTCCTGAGTGCTGGGTTACAGACGGTTACCGTGATTGCCTATCATTTATGAGGATTCTGGTGCTGGGGGATGTCTTTCTGTATGCTGTGAATATATGTTGTTTCCATTGGCTAATAAATAAGCTGCTTGGGCCTATGGCAAGGTAGCTTAGAGGCAGGTGGGAAATCCAAGGAGAAAGACAGGAAAAAGAAAGGCGGAGTCCAAGGAGATGCCAGCCCGCCACTGAAGGAACAAGATGCCAGCAGATAGGTAACGCCATGGCCATGTGGCAACATATAGATTAATAGAAATGGGTTGAGTTAAGTCATAAGAGCTAGCTAGCAAGAAGCCTGACCTATAGGCCATACAGTTTGTAACTAATATAAGCCTCTGGGTGTTTACTTGGGACCAAGCAGCTGCAGGATGTGGATGGGAGAGATTTGTTCCAACCGCTGGGAGGGGGTGGTATTGTTGTGGTGGTGGCAGGGCTGGGCGGTACCTGAGAAACTTCTGGCTACATTTTGGGGATTCGAACTTGAGTCCTCATACTTGGGTGGAAGGTACTTCACCTGCTGAGCCATCTTCTCAGCCCCTGTATGCATTTTTAAGATGAAACTTTTTGGATTATTAGGGCTGGTGTGATGCCATTGCTATGAAACCTGATGTCCTGAGTTCAATCACTGGGACCTGCATTATGGAAGGAGGGAGACAACACCTGAGGGTTGTCCTCCTGCCTCCAAGTGAGACCGTGACCCATGTATGCTCTCCCCGATGAATAGGTAAATGCATGTAAACATTTTTAAAGAATTGGACTATTTTGGCTGGAATGGTAGTGGTAGTGCTTGCCTAGCCAACACAAGACTCTGGATTCAACCCCCAGCAGCAAAAACAACTGACCATTTAAGTAATGTTGGGGACTGCTGGCCCATCTTTGGTGCCTGGGGCATGGACACCCACAATGCCCTTCTCACCTGTCCCTGTGACACTCATGGGAACAGGTGCAAGCTTTGATCTCATTGATTCAGTCCATGCATCCCGCAGCTGGAGATGCAGACCTGCCATGTTGAATGACCAAGCCATGCCAGGGCTTCTCCGAAGCAGGGTGGAGCCTGGCCTCCTGACTGTGCTGTTCTCTTTCCACCTCCACTACCTTGGTTGGGCCGGGGTTCAAGTTTGGCGCCAGTGCCACGGGCATCATACCCATCTCCTGGTGCCTGGCATCAGTGAATCCCATCAGGAGGGAAACAGCGTGTGTATTCATTTCACTCAGCCTGCTGACATGTTTGGTCTTCAGGCTCTATCTTATTTTACCATATCACATCAGGAAGGCACAGCCATCTGGTCTACCTAGAACAACTGAAGAGAACAATATTTTAAGAGCCTGGAAGTGTGAGTTCAAATCCCAGCTCTGCTACTTCCTGGCTGTGTGGCGATGAGCAGATCATATAACCTCCCTGTAACTCCATTTTTCTACTTGTCAGGTGAAGCTGACGTTAATCTCATGATGCTGCCACGTGGCTTAAATGAGATGAAGCCCTTAGTGCAGTGGCTGTGGCAGACAGTAGTGTGTGATACACACTGCAGTGGCCATCTTCTCTTCTTCCTGCCTCCTCTTCCTCTCCTATCCCTCCCCAGAGGCTCACACAATCATCTTGTAAAGGCTAGTGTCTATTTCAGGCACAAACTTATCCTGTGGGTGAACCAGTTTCTAAATGATGTATGCTTGAACACGTCTGAGGAACTGGAGGAGTATGTGTGTGTGTGTGGTGTGTGAGTGTATGTCAGTGTGTGCCTGTGAGTGTGTGCCTGTGAGTGTGTACCTGCCCGTGTGTGCCTGCCCGTGTGTGTGTGTGTGTGTGTGTGTGTGTGTGTGTGTGTGTGCCGGTATGTATGTGGTATGTGTGAGTGGGAGTATGTATGTGTGTGTATGCCTTGGTATGTGAACCAGTGTGTGTTTTGTTTTGTTTTGAGACAAGGCCTCTCTACCAAGCTCTGGCTGCCCTGGAACTCACTCTGTAGACTAGGCTGGCCTTGAACTCACAGAGATGCCCTTGCCTCTGTCTCCCCAGTGCTAGGATTAAAGGCGTGTGACACCACTGTCCAGCCCACAAGGATCTTCTTGTTTCCACCTTTGCAGTGCTAGGATCACAGGAGAGCACCATGGCACCCCTCCTTAAAAAAAAACTGAGGTGCTAGGGATCACAAGCACTTTACCAGCCCCCATTCCTGATTTCTTATAGTATTAATTATTGCTAGTGTGTGTGTGTGTGTGTGTGTGTGTGTGTGTGTGTGTCTATGAAGATGACGTGAAAGTAAATATGGGCATATTGGTCCCATAACACAGACATGGGGTCAGGGGAAAACCCTTGGCAGGCAGCTCAGTTCTCTTCTTTTGCTGTGGGTTTTGGGGATTGAACTCAGGCCATCAGGCTTGCTCAGCAAGTGCTTTTACCTGCCAAGCCCTCTGGCTGGACCTGGGTTGTTTCAGCACCTCTAAATTCCTTAGTAAGCTGGGAGCCAGAGAGCAAAGGGAGCATTGCACACTGCTGAGGACCTGTCTGGCACTGTGCAGGAGAAGAATCATGCGCCCATCTTACAGCACGGAGAGCAGGAGGTTTGGCCAAGGCCACGGTCACAGACAGAGGAAGCAATGGAGGCCCAACTCTGAAACTCAGGGCCTGTGGTTTCAAAAACGTTCTTGGTCCACTAAGATGTCCTGTTTTGCCTTCTGAAGCAGTGTGATCCTGGTGTCGCTCGGGAAGGGAGGTGTGTAGGGAACAGGGTGGTTTAAGCTCACAAGTACCCACAAAGCACCTTTTAAGTAAGCCACTGGAAGACCTGACTGCAATGGCGATTCTCTCCCTTGCCCTGGACTACCTGTTTGGTTCCCCCATGAAAGGTTGGATCCATCCCCATGGGGAAGTCCTCCCAATGGGACACTTGGAAGATGCGATCTCACTGAAGCGGGTGACGGCACTCCGGGCCACTAGCTAAGCAGAGTGGATGAAGGGACTCTGGTGAAACTGTTTCCCTCTCCCGGGGAGGGTGGGGAGACCACCAAGCTGAGGAAGAAGAAAGTTTGGCCTGGCTCTCCCAGCCGGACAGGAGCCCCAGAAGGAGCCAGAGTTGCCCTGCAGGGGGCCAGACAGGATGCCAGGGAACCAGCAACAGATGGAAACAAGACTGGAGGACAGCTACTTGAGCTAGGTAGCCCTGAAACCCATCACAAAGGTGTGGGGGTGGGGAGGGGGTGGGCTCAGAACAAAAAGCAAAGGAAGGCCCAAGGTCCTCTGGCCCAAGAAGCCTGGCCCAAGCTCAGACCGAGGGGCTGGAGCGTTCAAGATAGTGCCTTACAGTCACAGGAATGAGGCAGAGTAGGGTAGGGTTGACCTTCATCAATGTCACAAGAACTCCACTCAGGGACAGGGAGCCAAGACTGCCTCTCCCCATCTCTGCCTTCTGAGTCCTAAAGTTCCATCAGACCGCTCAAGTCTCAGGCAACGTGTTCTCAATCCTTTCCTCTCTAGCCACAAAGAGAGAACTGAACGGGGGAAATAATTAGAAAATAAGAACGAAGGAGGGGGTTGCGGTGGGGGGAGACGCATGGGGCCGGGGGTGGGGGGAGGGATTTCCAGAGGGGAGCGGGTGCGGCTTGGAGTGGTTGGCTGGAGATAACCAACAGATGTGATCCCGCAGATAAGCGTAGCAACTTAGATAAATCTCAGGCTTTGGAACTGGTCGCCTGCGTCCCCTCTCTTGTCTGCTTTTTTTTTTTCAATTTTATCTCTGAGCCAAGGGAGGGGGAGGGGAGGGCAGGGGGCTCAGAGGGGTGAGGCGGCAGGAGGAGAGGGGGGCAGGGAGGGGGCCAGCTTCATCTTCGGGGGTGGGGAGGGAACCTCGGCTTTTCTTTTTAATGTGTTTTTCCCAGAAGGTGGGAAAATGCCAGCACACACCCGGAGAGCTAGAAGGCGGCCTATGTTTTTTAAAAAGCGGCGGACAAAAAAATCAAAATATTTGAAAATGTATTTCATGGTAATTATGTCATATTTCATGGGCTGGTGCTACTACTGAAAGAGAGGCTGAATGCCTTAATTTGTATAGAAATTGTAATCATTTGTTCATTTCAAGGTGAAAATTGCATTTTTTAATTTAAATTGTATCCTGCGTGATGGTCTATTATCTAGTAAAATTGTTCCCATGTATGAATGGCGCCTATGCAGCTGCAATGCTTGTCACAAATCCACTTATAGTCATGAAAAGCAGGTGGACATCTCGGGGAAATGGAAGCCCTGTCTGCGCGTGTGCACGTGGAAGTGTGTGCACGCTGTGGTCCTCTCCCTGGCCTCTGGCTCCAGTCTCCTCCACCCTGCCCCCACCTCCACCTCGCACATCCGGAGGGGCCGGTGTGCCAAGTCGATGACAACTAGCTGTCACTGAGGACAGTGTCCCAGTCAGTGGGCCGGGCGAGTGTCCGACTCTAGACCCCACTGTGGGTTTGGCTTTGAGCTTTCTGCACCTCACTTCCTTTTCTGGGCCCGTGTGGTAAAGCGCCTGGCTCCAGAGATCCGATGCTTCAATCTGATTTCCCTTGCCATGGGCTAGCTGTGGAATCACACACAGTGCCTTTTCTCTGTGTATGCGCTGTGTGTGTGTGTGTGTGTGTGTGTGTGTGTGTGTGTGTGTGCGCGCGCGCGTGCACCTGCGATGTATGTATGTGTGTATGCACACATGAACACACGTAAGTTTTAATTAATTACCTGTGTGTGTGCATGCACGCAAGTGTGTGTGAGCAGGTGTGTGTGTGCACAGGTGTGTGTGTGCACAGGTGTGTGTGTGTGTGTGCGCGTGTGCACGTGCATGATGTATATGTGCACAGGCACAGGTATGCACAGTGATGTTGTGTATGCACAGGTGTGTGTAAGTGTGTTCATGCTCACATGTGGAACACTTACATGTATGTTCTCTTCTGCTGCCTTGTGGGATCTGGAAACTGAACTCAGGTTGTTAGGCCTGTCCACAAGTCTCTACCTGCTGAGCCATCTGTCCAGCCTTCTACCTTATTTTTGAGACCCAGTCTCTCACTGAATCTGTGGTGCAGTTTGGTTAGAGAGGTTAGCTAGTGAGCTCAGGGATCCCTTTCTCTCTACCCGCCAGGGCTGGGATCACAGATGTACACCACCACACCCCACTTTCACAGAGGTGCTGGGGATCTGAGCTCAGGCCCTCATGCTTGAACAGCAGCAAACAAGACTTAGACACCTCCTGAGACCTTCTTAACTTCTTTATGACTCACTTTCTGTTTCTTTAAAAATGGGGTGACAATAAAATTTATATACATGCATCTTTCTGCTAGAAAATGAGCCACACCCACGTGGTAGCTCACAACTGTCTATCACTCCACGTCCAGGGGATCCAACGCCCTCTTCTGGCCTCTCCAGGCACTGCATTCATGTGGTGCACATACATGCAGATAAAACACTCATGCACAGAATAAAATAAGCAATTGAAAGACGAAGAAAGTATTGCTGCCACACAGCTCGCTCCTGGGCATCTGGTGGCTTCTCTTCTGGAGTGATGAAGTTGAACAATAGCAACAAGGTGGCCTGGTCCACAAAACCTGCAATATTTACTACCTGGCTCCTCAGGAAGAATTTGCCAGCCCCTGAAATCATGTAAACAAAGGGCTTAGACAAATACCAGCCCTTCATGTAAAAGGGTAGGAATGCTAGGAGGAAAACCAACCCTGTAGGGTAATGTGGCAGGTGCCACGAGTCAAGTTCATTCAGAACTGTCATCACTTACTCATCAAAGGTGCAGTTAATTTCTTTGAGGATTAGGATCTCCCCTCCCCCCAGAAGAACTCTAGTCAGAATTTTCTCAAAATTCTCTGACATTTGTTTATTCAAGGATGACAGAAGGTATTCTGGACCAAGATGTACACTCATCTACTCTGGGCTTCAGCTCTCATCTGCAGAATGGGTCCCTTCCAGCAGAAGTGACCAAAAATGTCCCAATGTGACCAGCATGTTCTTGGTGGTGATGACGGTGGAGATGCTGGTGGTGGTGGTGATGGTTAGTGTTATTTATGACATTAACCAGGTAGTAAATATTGCAGGTTTTGTGGACCAGGCCACCTTGTTGCTACTGTTCAGCTTCACCACTCTAGTGAATGTTAGTTAACATTCTATTGCTGTGAAGAGACACCATGACCAAGGCTACTTATAAAATAAAGCATTTAACTGGGGGCTAGCTTACAGTTAGAGAGGGTTAGTCCATTATAATCACAGTGGGAAGCATGGCAGCAGGCTGGCAGGTATGTGCTGGAGCAGTAGCTGAGAGCTCACAACCTGATTTGCAGGCAGGAAGCAGAGAGAAACACTGGGCCTGGTATGAGCATTTGAAACTTCAAAGCCCACCCCCAGCGACACACCTTCTCCAACAAGGCCACGCCTCCTAATCCTTCCTAAACAGTTCCACCAACTGGAACCAAGCATTCAAATATATGAACTTATGGGGCTGTTCCCATTCAAACTACCACAGGTGGTGGTGGTGGTGGTGGTGGTGGTGGTGGTGGTGGTGGTGGTGGTGGTGGTGGTAGGGATAGTGATGATCTCCAGTAAACTTTGAAATACTAGCTACATCCCTCACATCCCTTCCTCTCTTCCCCAGGCTTGTCTCCACATGACAACCACTCTCTTTCTAACATAA
This sequence comes from Peromyscus maniculatus bairdii, assembly GCF_049852395.1. Classification (NCBI taxonomy): domain Eukaryota; kingdom Metazoa; phylum Chordata; class Mammalia; order Rodentia; family Cricetidae; genus Peromyscus; species Peromyscus maniculatus. Next base: position 158,505,891 of record NC_134853.1, read on the forward strand.
ATCAGTTTTCGTCCACCTCTGGAGACCTTTGGGACTATCCCACATTCTTAGAATAAAATCCACAGTCTCTCCCCATGTCACCCCTCGAGTCTTCCACCACAAATGAGTGACTGATAGATGGAAGGAGTGAGTGTGCAGGGAAGGGTCTAGCCTCAGATAGAGACCTGGCTGCATCCCTGGCTATTCTGAGACCCTGGATTAACCCTTTGTGCTGTTGGAGCTTTTGAACTCAGTATCTGTTGGATGACCTTCCTGGTGTCCTGTGATGTAGGTCATGGCACAAATGAGCAGAGGTCTGGGTGGAGTGAGTCCCAAGCCGGGACTACCCAGTGGCAAATGAGATAGTCATAGCAGAACAGTGGCCCTACCCGGTCCCAAAGTCACACTTCTTACTGCTCCTAACCCCAGTCCCAGACCTCTTCCTTGTCCCCGGGTTGGACTTATAGTACATCCACTTGCTGGGACACACCACACCAGATGCCATGTCTCCATCAGACACTTGGGTCCTCGTTCTGCAGGACCATCTCCCATCCCCATTTCTAGACTGGCTGCCCAGACTGGAAGAAGACACAGTGTAAGACATAGTGCCTGACTGAAAACAGGTATCCTGCCATACCCAGCTGTCTCTAGAAAGAACTTGGTCAACTCTGGTCCAGAGGAGGAATTCCATCATGTTGATGGGTCTTGACAGAGACATGGCTGATGAGCTCATGGGCCCACAGCCTGCGTGAGGGAGCCAACTCCTTCCTGACCTCTCTCAAAACACAGTCTCAGCCTTGGTGCTCACACTTTGGGCCAGATAATCCTGTGTTGTAGGGGCCACTCACCAGTATCCCTGGCTTCTACTTACATTCTCTGTTTTATTTTTTGGTAGGCAAAATATTAATTCTAGGTAGACTGTAAAAAGTTACATCTACACATGTAAATTATACAGGTGTAATTTCCTTACACTCACTCTTTTTTTTTTTTTAAACAGGATTTCTCTGTATAACAGCCCTAGCTGTCCTGGAACTCATCCTGTAGACCAGGCTGGCCTCGAACTCACTAAGATCCACCTGCCTTTGCCTCCTGAGTTCTGGGACTAAATGCATGTGCCTCCACTCTCATCCCTTCCACTCATTCTAAAAAGTAATCTTAAAAGGTAACAAGTGAATCTGAGCAAAGTACAATGAGATCCATGTATAAAACTTTCATAACAAACCTATTAACAATAATGAAAATGTATTTTTAAAAACAAGGGTCTGATAAGGTGGCTCATGGTTAAAAGAACTCCTGCAAGGCTGGAGACCTGGGTTCAATCTCCAGAAGCCACACTAAGGTGGAAGGACAGAACCACATCCACAAAGCTGTCCTCTGACCTCTACGTGTGTGCTACTGCATACATATTTCCTCAATAATAGCAAAAAATAAAATTTAGAAATGTTTTGCTGGGTAGTGTTAGTGCACACCTTTAATCCCAGCACTTGGGAGGCAGAGGCAGGTGGACCTCTGTGAGTTTAAAGCCAGCCTGGTCTACAGAGTAAGTTCCAGAACAGCCAAGGCTACACAGAGGAACCTTGCCTTGAAAAACTAAAAAACCAAAAAAAAAAAAAACCCTCAAAACAAAAAACAAAAAAAAAAGGAAAGAAAATAAATATTTCAATAATTTTAGGGGTCAGATAAAGCAATAAACGAACTAAAATATACTGAAATCACTTGAGGACTAAGGCTGTAGCTCAGTGGCTCTTGCCTAGTATGCATGATGCCCTGCATCATTTTAGATCTCTAGTATCTAAAGAAAAACAAAAGCCACACAAAACTCACAAAACATAAAAACAACCAAAATGAGGAAACAACGATACAAACCAAAGGGAGTTACAGACAGAAAGTGACATAGTGATAGACCTAAATCCAATTCTGTTAGTTACTATACTAAATGTAAAAGGCTAAACAGACCTTGTGGGGCAGAGATTGTCAGACCTTGACAAAACTGTCATAAGAAATCCGTGGAGTAGCTATTTAATTACATTCTAGAAAGTTTCCTGGAATATGTACTACCCATCTCTTTGCCATATAATATTGATCCAATTTTCTAAAAGTTGTTTATTTTTATTTTATGTGTATGAATGTTTGCATTCATGTATGTATGTGCACCATGTGTATGCAGTGCCCACGGAGGCCAAAAGAAGGCACCAGATCTTCTGGGACTGGCATATAGACAATTGTGAGCAGCCATGTGGGTGCTGGAACTGAACCCTGATCCTCTGGAAGAGCAGACATTGCTCTTAAGTACTGAGCCACCTCTCCAGCCCAATTGACCCAGTTTTTCTGAATTTGTGTTCTGTGTGACTTTCTTGGTGGCTTTACTTTCCATTTCTGGTGATTCCTAAATGACCCTCAAAGCAAGGGACACCCTTAAGGAATGTGACTACGTCTTGCTTTGTTCTCTCTTCTCCTCACCTTCTACCTGGAGACCTTTAGGACAAACAAACCCTCACAATACATCTTTACATACTTCAAAGGTTTATTTTTGAGTTGTCTTTTATTATCACCAAGTAGTCTCATTTGGAAGACATTAAATTACTTATAATATTGGACCTTTCTTTTGTATGTGTCTTCTCTTTTCATTGATATCAATACTCGTGTAACTCATCAGGGTTCTGATTTTTCTATTGGCTGCTGGCAAGCCCCTGGCTCATCCGTATACAGCCAGTGAACATTCTGCAGTAAAAGATCATGTGATCGGTAAGTTTGTGAAACATGGCCATAAGGAAATTCTGTGAGCTTGTTGAATACTCCCAACCACCTTGGAGGTTGACGCCATCATTAAGCAGGCTGTATAGAGAGGCATGGAGTCCTTAGAGGAAGCTGGACACCTTGCTCAAGATTAGTCAATAGTGATCCCAAGGTTGGGATATAGGCTGATTTTGGAGTGGCTCTCTGAAAACTATAGGCTAATAGTGTGTGGAAGGCATCTGGCACAGCAAGACACTGGTTCATGGTGTAGGCAGCTAACATGGGACCTAGCTTCCCAAAGAAGGGAGGGTCTAAAGGGGAATGGGGGGTGTGGCCCAGTACAGGGTCTCAGGGAAGCCAATATCTTCTACCCAGAGCCTTATTTAAGCCCTGTGCCTGGGATATTCCCGGTGACATGCTCATGTCGAATGCTGTTCCTGGTGGCCAAATAACTTATCCTGACTCAGATGATCTGACTTTGGCCCTCACTCCTCCATGGTTCCGCTGTCCTCTCTTGGAGGCCTAGACATCTGCCATGAACCAATTTGACACGGCTGGGGAAAGGGGCACCCAGGGTTTCAACCCCCTGGGAGGTAACTGGTGTTGACTAACTCTTTGTCCATGGGAGTGGAGGAGGTCAGATCAGTCATGGTGCAGTCTTGCTATATCTCCTGAACAATGCGCTTCAGTACTTTACTCCTCTGGGATGGAATTAGGACTCCATTCCTCTCCATGCCTCAAGATGGGCGGGAAGTACATCCCCCATCCCCTGACTTTGAGATTGGCTAGGAGACTTGCGTTGGTCATGAAGATGTCTGGGAACTGGGAGTGAGAAATTGGAAATAAATTGAAATAAGTGTACCCACAGTTAGGCTGGGTCTTTGGTGCTTTATAACGGTGCTGTGCTGCCTAGTTTTATGTCTACTTGACACAAGCTGGAATTATCTGAGAAGAGAGAACCACAATTAAGAAAATGCCTCCATAAGATTGGCTTATAGGTATTGTCTTAATGATTGATGTTGGAGGACCCATCCCACAATGGGTGGTGCCACCCCTAGGCAGGAGGTCTTGAGTTGTATAAGAAGGCAGGCAGAGAAAGCCAGTAAGCAGCACCCCTCCACGAATTCTGTATAAGTTCCTGCCTCCAGATTCCTGCTTTGAGTTCCTGTCGTGACTTCCCTAGATGATGGACTACAATCTATAAGATGAAATAATGACACATTTCCCCCCCCCCAACTCCCTCTCCCACCCCCCCACAAGTTGCTTTTGGTCAACATGTTTTATCAGAGCATTAGAAGCAGTAACTAAGATACAGACCTTCTTTGCAGGCCCCAGAAGAAATATAGTCAGACCTGCAGGCTCTTATGTTCCCTGTCCCTCTGTGGGAGTTTCCATCATCACACAAGTTTGGTATTCAGACAGCACATGCTGAGCACCTCATAAGGTCTGAGCTCAGCAGAGCTGGATCCCTGGCTTAGGATCTGGACTCTGGTGTCAAGCACCAGCATGGGCTATGGTTTCATACAAAGGTTCCAGAGGGAAGAACCTGTTTCAAGCTCACTTGGGGGTCAGAGGGGCTCTGTTTCTGTCACTGCAGGAGGGAGGACTATGGTGATATTTTATTTGTACTGAAATGTAATTTTAATTTTATGTTAATAAAGTTGCCCTGGGGTCAGAGCTATTAGAGCCATAGCAAGAGCATGGTGGTTAGAAGAGCTAGGTAGATTTCTGTGTGTTCAGGGATACAGCCAGTATTGGAGACATACGCCTTTAAGACCTGGAGGGCGGTACTTACAGGCAGTGATGAGGCAGTCATGTGGTTGGGTTTACAACCAATGAGAAGGCAGAACAGAAAGACTATTTAAACACAGACAAATAGGAAGTAGCTCTCTCGGGGAAGTTAGGAGCACTGCAGGAGGTAAGATTTTATCTCTGAGCTCTGACCTCTCGGCTTTCTCTTTTACATTGGCTCTGTGTTTCTTATTTTAATAAGACGATTGGTTACATCTACAGAGGACCTTGCCTCCTTACTGCTGTACAAGGCGATTCACAGTTTGTAGAGATGGCCATTTATATCCGTGTGACTTCTCACTGATATTTCTTTATAGCTGATAGGGACCCTCTCTCCAGCCACCATGATGGAGACCTACAGAATCTTAAGAGTGACTTCCATTGTGTGTGTCCATATGTGTGCATGTTCTTGTATTTGAGTGCACATACATGTGCGGGGGAGCACCCTTGTGGAGGGCACATGACAACTTTGGGTGTCGTATTTCAGGCACCGTTCACCACTTTTTGAGACCGTCTGTCACTGGGACCTGGGACTCACCAGATATGTATTGATTTCTTTTCTGTGGCTGTGCTAAAAAAGCCTGACAAGATGAAAGCTGGGGGAGAAAGAGCTTGTTTTGAGGATGGTTCCAGTTCCCCTTTGAACTGTGAGCCACAGCAGACCCCCCCTTAAATCTCTTCCTGTCAGTCATTGGGTCACAGTGACCAGAAAAGCATCTATGTCTTTGTAGTGCTGGGGATTGGACCCAGGGCTTGGCACATGCTAGACGCTCGACCATTGGCCACACCCAAGCCACCTGTTACACACACAGCCCATCTTACCCTGTTGTTATGAGGCAGGAAGCCCTCGCCAGGTGCTGAGCAGCTGTAGCCCCACACTCTTGAGCTTCCCAGCCATGAGCCAAATCAATGTGCACTCTTTCTAAACTTTTTACATTTTTTTTATTATTGCACGTATGCATGATGTTTGTGTAGGTGTGTGTACCACAACATGAGTGTGGAGGCCAGAGGACAACTTTCTGGAGCCAGTTCATGCCTTCCTGGACTCTGAGATCAAACTCAGGTCTCCAGATGTGACCAGCAATCCTCTTTACTTGTTAGCCATCATGATAGCCATGTCCACTCTATACATTTCCCTTCTGGAGTAGTTTGTTATTACAGCAGAAATAGGACTAAGATTCTGAGTTGTAAACAGTGACAAGGGACACACACACACACACACACACACACACACACACACACACACACACACACACACACGCTGCAAGCTGTTGATGTTTAAAGCCAGCAAACCATGGCGTTGTTGGCTACAGTTCTGATATAGAGGGACAGACTTCATTTCTGTCTGAAGGGTGGGACAGCTGAGGGAGTGACTTGTCTCTGGTCACACAGAAGGGACTTGGGCCCAAGGGTGAGGCCTGATTGAAGGAATGTATTTCAATTCTTTGAGAGGAGGCTACAGAGGTAGTGGGGATTTGAACCCACTCCCCGAAGCCTCCAGGGAATTAGTCCCACTCCCAGCAGCAGCTGCTCACGTGACTGGGATTATGAAAGTAAATCTTTGCTCAGAGTAGGTCATGTAGCCTGAGGAAGGGAGAGAATGGATCACCAGAAGCTCTTAGGAAGACCAGTGTGGTGGTCTGAAAGAAAATGGCCCCCAAAGGAGTGGCACTCTTAGGAGGTGTGGCTTTGCTGGAGGAGGTGTGGCCTCGTTGGAGGAAGTGTATCACTGTGGGGGTGGGCTTTGAGGTCTCCTATGCTCAAGCTACACTCATTGACACAGTTCACTTCCTGCCGCCTCCGGGTCAAGATGTAGGACTTTCAGCTCCTGCTCCAGCACCATGTCTGCCTGCACGCCACCATGTCACACCATGATGATAATGGACTGAACCTCTGAAAACGTAAGCCACCCCAGTTAAATGTTTTTCCTTTATAAGAGTTGTGGTCATGGTGTCTCCTCACAGCAATAGAAACTCTAATTAAGACAGCCAGATATTCAACCGTTGGGATTGGGCTAGTGTCTGTCTGGGTATCCCTCCCACCTCAGTGGTTCCATGTGTCTGCTGTCCCTTGTTTGTCAACTTCATCCAAGGGAAGGCTTGGGAATGGATTCACCCTAAGGTGGGTGTGGCCAGGGAGACCACCCAGACCGCCATCTTATGCGGTATTATCACTGAAATAGCTGACGGATACAAGTATCTGTCCAATGCCTACCTCTTCTTTTTCTTCAGAAATCTGACTTTACATCAGGTGGCAGTGTGTCCTCTTGGAGACCATTCAGTTTTCCAAGGGACGCAGACAAAGGTGGTTAGGAAATGGATGACCACTAGGAATGCTTCTTAGGAGTGGGTCAGGGAGCTCTCTGGGTCCCTGAGGGCAAGGTCTGTGTCTTGGTGTCTTATATTTCAGTTCCTTTTCCCAGCCCTGAAGATGGACAACTCTGAGCTGTAGCGGCATGCTGTAAGCCGCCTTCAAGCCCAGTCTTTGGCTCAGGATCTCCATGGTAACCTGAAAGGTCCTTAGAAGTCATCTGGCCTGCTTTCTAAAACACATGGAGATCCAGTCCCAGGGGCAGGGAGAAAATGGCCTCGGGTCCTACAGCCAGTCTGAGGCAGAGCTGAGGGTAGAACTTGGGGAGGCCTTGACTGTCCCCAAATCTTCTTAACTTAGGGTTAAGGGTGCTTATTGTCTGTGGTTGAGAGCTTCAGTTATAACATTAAGGGTGTGTATGGGGCTCAGCACACACAAGAACTCTGTAAAGGTACTTGGCAGCTTCCAACTGGACTCAGGCCCATGGCATACTCAGCCTCCTTCTAAGCCCTGCTCTGGAGAGCTTGACCTTGGCTAGATAGGTTCAGGTCAACAGGAGTGACTGACCTGTGTCCCCTCCCCATCTCTAACTCCCACACAATCCTTTTCTGTTCAGAACTTCATCCAAGGAAACCAGCACCTTGGGGTGGCATGGACTCCCCAGTCATTCTGCCAGAGAGCACACACATTACATCTGGTACTGCTCTCAAGGAAACAGGTGCTTCTGCATTCCCTCCAAGGCAGAGAACCACCAAAGGTTCTCAGTTCAGCATTTGCTCAGAGTTCCCCCATTCTCCGCCTCTGGGCTGCTCCCCTGAGCCCACAGAGATGCTTCAGTAGCTACCTGATATGTATCCATCTGTGTTGATACTTAGTAATACCAAAGAGGCACACACAGCATGTCAACAGCTGCCTCGTTCTGGGGGGTCATATGCAATGAGGGTATGTACCCCACTCCTGGTACCAAAGGAGATATGACTGTGTGTCAAGCTGACAAAGGGCAGACTTGCGCTGGTAATTCTTGACTATATCTGGAATTAACTAAAACCCAAGTGGCTGGGTACACCTCTGAGGGATTTTTCTTGATTGACTGATTTGAAGTGGGGAGACCCACCTCAAATCTGGCTCATTTTTGGTGGGAAGATCCACCTTTAATCTGGACCACACCTTCAGGTGACAGCCTATGTAAAGGACGTGAAATCAGGAAGCGCTTGCTATTTGCCTTTTTTGGCCCTCACTCTTGCTGGTGAGTTCATTCCTTCAGTGGCGTTAGAGTCTACTTCACGATGCCAGCATCTGCTGAAGACCAGCTGAGACATCCAGCCTCGGGGACTGAAAAACAACTGCATTCTTGGGACTTCCCATTGGGAGAGAACCATTGTTGGTATAGTTGGACCACAACCTGTAAACCAATCTAATAAATCTCGTGTGTGTGTGTGTGTGTGTGTGTGTGTGTGTGTGTGTGTGTTCATTTTATCAGTTCTGTTTCTCTAGCAATCCCACCCATACAGAGTACAAGAGAAACATTCCCACACCAAGCCGTGGTGTACCCAGACATCCTGGTCCCCAGCCACGGGATGGCAGTCAGTTGAGGATACAGAACCTTCACAATGTTTTTGTAATTTCTTTTAATGTATAACAGTTACGCCTGAGTTACAGAGGCAGCGCTTACAAGCAGCAGGTAGTTAAAGCGAATACCAGTTTGTCTTCCTAGTCTACTACTCCATATAGCTGAATAAATTATGGTGCGATTATATTTAGACACCCGCCCACACGCACACATCCCACTCATACCCCTCATGCACACACACTCGATTCACATGGAGGAAAATGGCTGAAGGAACAATGTTGCCGTTTTTAGAAAGAGGGAATGTTCTCCAGAAATACCGGTATTTTTCCCAGTACGAGGCTGCCCAAGTCAATGTCGACAGAAGCAACATTAAATGCACAGGTGTCCAGAAGCATTTCAACATGGCAGCCCCAACACCCCCCATTTGGTCTTGGCTTGGTGCATCTGCAGGAGGTGAGGATGCTTGTGTACCCTAAAAAGTGTCTGATAGGGAGAGATATGTCCAGGAGCCTGGGGAGAATGCCTGCCTCAAAGAGGATCTACACAAAGTCTTCGTTGTTGGCAACTGTGGAGTCGCTCAGCAAGGCCCAGCTCCACCTTCTAGAATATTCTATCAGCTCCACACAAACCAATACTGGACCCCGGTGGAGCATGCCAATCCAGGCTCTGTCCTGGACCACAGCCATCGTCTTGCCACAAACTGCCCTTCTCTCTTGTCTCCCCAGCCAGCCTCTCCTCTCATTCTTTTCTCCTCCTCTCTTGCTTCCCAATATCTGTTTCCCCTGCTCCTTCCTGGTCCCCCCAAAAGAAGGGCAAAGGTAAACTGAGTGCAAGACAAGAGAACAGAAGCTTGGTCCTTACCACCACGACTTCCATCTTTATAGCAAGAGAAAAATACCGAACAGAGGGGACGATGACAAAAATAAAATAAAATTAAATCGAGGAACCCAAGAAAGGCTGGAATACATAATCCAAAACACAGGATGAGCAAATCCCTACAGATGGTCCCTGGTACTAGCACGACACACACCGTGGGGGTTTCTTTCCTTCCCCCCTTTTTTAAGTATATAGATTTATATATAAAAAGCCAATGTTCTATAAACAACAGCACAACACCACATTTCCAACTAACATACAAGGAGTCCAGAGGGGCCTCCACAGAACCAGTAGCCACTTGAGGTGACATGGAGGGCACCCCTCTTATCTTGCTATTGACTCTATATACAGGGACGAGGGGTGTTTCTGGTCTGGCCTGGCTAATTGGAAGTCAGGCCCTACTAGGCTGCACTCAACCCCAAAGGGAAGGAGGCCTGGTGCCTCTCATCAAACTGACATCACCTCTCTAGTGAAGCTGCAAGCTGCCCAAACAAGGCTGAGTTTTACAGACCAAGGTGGACAGATAGATACACAAAAGCATGAGAGGCTGGGCAAATCTGCTGGGGGTCAGAGGCCCCTCGGAACGCAAGTCCAGTTTTATACCAGGACGGCAGCTTGAGGAACGTTCAGAGAGGTTGGACGGAATGAGAAGTCGTTTTGTTTTCTCCCGAGCACGTCTTGGTTGCGGTTACCATAGTGAGTAGATCATTGTGATTGGTCCAAGCGTTGGAATGTTGTTCCCTGGGCTGGGGCTGGACCCTGTGGATGTCACCTGCTTGAAGTCCCTGATCCTGAAGTGTACTGGGTGGAAGGAGATTCAGATGCATCCAGAGCCAGGCCTCCAGGAAGCGGGGAATGTGGAGGAGACAGGAGTGCTTGCTGTGAGAACTACAAGCTGGGTTTCCAAGGGGCAATGTGGCTTTCCTCTTGTCCAGACCGTGAAGAGCCCAGAAGTCTTCTCTCTTGAAACCTGGACTGAGCTGACGAGCCCCACCCATCTGGTGCTTGATACTACCAGAGAGTCCGTTTGTCCCCAGTTATTAATAGGCATCTCTAAACCACAGATACAAGCCACCCTAGTCATGGCCCAGGACGGGCTTCAGATGATGGGTCTAAAGATGAGAAATAAATGCGCATCGGTCACGTGTTCGTGGAGATAAGTGTCCCAGAGTCCTGCCAGTCCAGCTCCCCAGGCAGAAGGAAATCAGTTGGGGCTCCTGAGCAGTAGCCCCTCTTTCTAGGAATGTCTTGCTGGCTGAGGGCAGGAGGCATGGATCGGGTCAGCAGGCAGCCTCACGTGTACAGGTGGGGACAAGCAATCCGGCCCAGTGCCCATGGGTTTGGTGCCGTGGCAGCCCAGCACTTGATGAAGGTAGTCCGGGTGTAGATTATATCGAGGGGGAGGGTAAAGATGGGTACAATTTTGATAAATAGAGGGTGATGAAGAGCTCCAGGGAGGAGAATTGGGGGGCCTGAGCAATCCATGCCCCCAAAAGACCCAGCTCTAAAAGAGGGTGGAGTGCAAGGAAGCCCCTGGAGTGCTTCTGGAAGGTGCCATGTCCCCTTTTGCTGGGACTTTTGGCATCTTCCTGTGCCCAGGGGTGGTGGTGGCTTAAAAACAGTGCCACGGGTGCACTGTGCCCAGTGAGGCCACAGAAGCCTCCTGACTGAGAGCAGCCAACACTGAAAAAATGCCGCTCTGGAAAAGGACAAGGACATGGCCTTCCACTGAGACGCCAAAGAAGCTGGAGCATCTTCTCCAGGGGTGAGGGCCAGCAGTTTTGCCTGGTCCCAGAAGGCTGTCTGCATCCAGCGGCATCCAGTGGCATCATGCTGCATCTTCCATGCTGGGCAAAGGAGGGCCTTGTCAGAGTACCAGCATGTGTGAAGCAGGTCCCCATTGCCAGCAAGATGGTGTGCAGAGCTCCAGCGGTATGAACTTGAAGGCTGAATGCCCTCAGACCCTCTGAGCCTGCCTTATGCCTCCTGTCACCTCAAGGTATTCCCCTCTCCTACCAGCTGGGGAGACTGACAGGTTCCGTGGGCTCCCTAGGCCCCAATGCAGCGGGCAAGCCTCTATCAGATTGCGGCCTTCTGATGCTGGCCCCGGGGTCTGCCATTCTGGGATAGCCCACGGCCGACAATCTCTGCCTCCACGTGCCCTGCCCCCAGAAGAATCTCTTCCTGGTCTCCTGATGCCCAGCAGAGGTGTGTAGGGACAGTCCCAAAGTCCTCTGGGTTCCTGGGTAAAGCTGAGATGTTGTCCGCTTTCTCCCCTGGGAACACCCTGGGGCCTCATCTCAGTGTCCAGTGAAAGGGGGTGCAGTTCCGATGCCAAGCAGGAGACCCACCCCTGTGAGCTCCACCTTGCCCCCGTGGTCAGGGCACCCAGGACTCAGAGGTCAAGAACTCCAGGGCCTTGTCTTTGGCACCAATTTCCTCTGGTGATGGGTGCTCAGTTCGGGTTGACCCTCAGTCTCTGTGCTGAGACAGGACCAAGGCCATGACACTGAAAAATGGATGTGGGCTGGAGATCATTGCAGGATGGCTAGGAGCCTCTCTGGAGATGGGGGAGGGGCAGACCTAAGGGGCCGATCTGGGTCACTAACCATGGGTAAATGACACACTGGTTGTCTGTCTCCAGAGAGCCACCTGTGGGAAGGAAAGGGGTTCCTTCCCTGGCCTCCTTCGGCCCCAGGGGGATGAGGGGACTGAGGTGGGGAGGCTCAGGGGTTGGGAAGGGCTGGGCTGGGCCATTGGCTGGGGCAAGTTGCCCCAGGGGCCCTAGTAGGCCTGGCCTGTCTCCACAGGGAGAAGTCCCAGCACGGCCGAGTGTTCCCCAAGCTTCATGCGGCGCTGTGTGGACAGGCTCACGTTTTTGGCCAGGTAATCAACAGCAGCTAGAAAGAGAGAGAAGCTTCTAGAAATTGAGGTTCTTTCCATGTATTCTGCCATTAAACCTTTACCCTTCTATCCATCTGTATGTACATCCACCCACTATCCATCCCTCCTTCCAACCACCTATTCTTCTATCCTCCCATCCATCCATCCATCCACCCACCCACTCACCCATCCATTCATCCATCCATCCATTCATCCATCTTCTGTCTGTCTGGTTACACATCAATTTTAATATCCACCCATTTTCCATTCACCCATTATTCTGTCCACTCATCCGTACACATATTTTTCCATCTATTCATCTGCCAGTCTATCCTTCTGTCCTTCCATCATACTATTCATCTATCCATTCTTCTGTTCATGCATCCGCCTGTCCATTTGTCCTTTTCCCTTATCCTCTGCTGGCTAGTTTTTATTGCCAACTTGACACAGCCTGGAATTACCTGAGAAGTGAGTACCACTTGAAGAATTGTCTAGATCAGGTAGGCTTGTGGGCATGTCTATGGGGAACTGTCTGGATTGCTAATTGATTATTGATCAATCCAGTCCATTATGGGTGACACCATTCCCTGGGCCAGGGGCCTTAAGCTGCATACAAGTGAAGAAAGCTAGCCACAGGCAGTGCGTAGATGATATGGGCGCATTTGTTTCTCTCTGCTCTTGACTGTGTGTGTGAGGTGACTGGCTTCAAGTTCCTGCCTTAACTTCCCTGTTACGCTGGACTATCGCATGTTATTGTGAGCAACATGACCCTTCCTTCCCTAAGTTGCTTTTGGTCAGGGTATTTGCCACAGCAGCATCAATAAAACTAAAACCCCTCCACACTTCCCTCATCCCTTCTTCCTTCATTTATTCCTTCATGAATCTCATTTTCTCACCTCCTTTCCAGCCCCTCTGCAGCTGTTTACTCAATGTTTATTGCTTTCCCAGCTCTCTTGCTGGCTCTGCGGGTAAGTACAGATACACATCCCAGTAGTCAGTGGGGAATTAAGCTCCCTTCCCACAAGCCCTCTGGAGATCCAGGCCACGGGGAGGCCAGTGAACCCTGCTGAGTGAGTCCAGGTGGCACTGAGGACGAGGGTTCTCTACCTGTGCTGGACCCTGAGTGTAACTCATGCACGAGGCCCAGCAGGGCCCTTGTGCAAGAGCCAAAGTGGCTTTGCACGTGGGCCAAGGGGGCCCTCAGGAGGAAGAGTGGGGGCTGAGGCCCCCAGCCCATCAGTTCCAGCAAAGACAGGCTAGCATTGGTGGGGATGTGGTGTGAGCGTGGGCAGTGGTGGTGGTGGGTGCTGAGACCAGCGGAGACGAGAGTCTCCTCACAAGGCAACGCTGAGCATAGCATGAATGTTCATACAGAACAATGCTTATCCATGCCCATTTGGGACACACACACACACACACACACACACACACACACACACACACAGTAAGCAAGCACACACACATGTGTGAGCCATGTGCGCCTTGTGAGCAGATGCACAAATGGGAACACCCATGCACACACGGGTCCTGTGAACATAAGAGCTCACCTGAGGGAGACACAGGTGTCTGTCATATGCAACTGCTGGCCTGCCAGCATGTGGATCTGTCCTGATGGAAGCTCTAGCAGAAATCTGTCCTGACCAAGGCACTCGACAGGCATGTGGCCAAGCCTCCCAGGGTGCAGGATGCTGCCTTCTAGGCAGGGCCTTGTGACTGTAGCCAGTGCACCCCTAGAAGACCCCCATGACACAGAGGGCTTAGGGGAAGATAGGAAGCTATGCATGAAGAGTTGCGGGGCTCCCTCTGTCACCTGCCTTCCAGGGCTTCCTGTAGACAGCCTCTGTGCTTCCCCGAGCTTGTCACCTTCTGCATAAGGTAGGGTGGGGGCAGGTAGAGCTGAAAGGTGACACAGCCTGATGGTTAAGCCAGGGAGCCCAGAGGAACAATCTCAATAACTGAGCTGTGTCACATGGGGGTTCAAATGACCTGGATTTAAATTCTGTGACTGTTTACCTTGAGTGTGATCTGGGGCACACCACCTCAGCCTCAGTTTCCTTGTTTCTATCATGGGATAGAACATCTGGATAGAACATCTGGACCAAAGAACTGCAGGGAAAGTTAATAGACCCCACACACATAGTATCTGAGGGTAGAGTGTGGCACTTGTGAGCTCAGGCCCAGAATAGATGTGACCTTTAATGGCGGTATGAAGGAAGGGGTGGCCAAGGGTGGCCATATTCCTGGTCCTGTGATTTTGAGCAAATTGTCTTCCCTTTTAGGTCTATTTATCCATCTGCAAAGTGTTCTTAAACACACTGTCACAGAGGGCTCAGGACAAGGCCCCCAGATCCTAAAGGGTATGCAAATGTCCTGGGGTCTCTTTGGGTCTCGTCTGTGCCTCAGCTAGTCAGGTTCAAGGTGGGTAAATGGAGGGACGTCCTGTAATGAGTTCCTAGGCTTGAGGGTCTGTGACATCGCTCACTCAGTCCCAGGCCCCTAGCTTGGGGAGCAGAGGCAGCTGTGGGGAGTGTGGGGTTCCCAGCTGTATAGCTTTGGGGAGACCCCGCAGCTCTGAGCACTCTGTCATTTCTCCTTCAGTTCCAGGGTGCATGGACCAGTAAGCCACCCTCTTAAAGGGATGACAGGCACCGGAGGGATAGAACCAGAAGCGGCAGAGAGCTAGCTCTGTGCGGCCCTGTACTCAGGGTGCTTTTTGGTCTCATTCCAGCTCTACAAGCCAGGTACTGTGACGGTCCCTTTTCCTGGTTTGACAGAAGGTACAGCCAAGGCCCTTGGGGACTGTAATTAAAATTAGCTGCTTCCTCTCATGCTTTCAAACCCCGGCAGCCCCTGGAAATAATTCTGGGGTCTGAGCATCATGGCAATGGCCCCTGGTGTACAATGGCCCCCAGTGTGCACGTGGCCCTCAGGACTGAGGCGCTTTGCCCCCATGCTCACATTGTCCCATTTCCACTCAGGCAGTGCCATGGACTTACCAAGGGCACACATTACCTCAGGTGACCTTCCTTTGGTGACAGAAGGCGGTGGCCTACCTTGCCTCAGTCTATGCCATGCTGGGCTCTAACGCTGCCTTGTTAGTTATTCCTGTGGTGGGCTGTGGGGTCTGTCACCGAGCAACGATAACAGCAAAGGCCGAGTCCACACCTAGTTGGCACTTACTGTGTACTAGGGGAACATGGGTTCTGTGCCTTAGGCAGGACAGTTCCCACTTCATAAATGTGGAAACTGAGGCACCGCACAGTTGCCAGTTCAGAGTTACACTTTGCATCTTGCCCGGAGGAGCTTAAGTTGACCCCCATGGAGCTGGGGAGATTGTTCAATGGCCAAACTGTGCAAACATGAAAATCAGATCCCTAGAGCCCATGTGGAAAAGCCAGACATGGCGGTGTCTGTACCCCAGTGCCGTGGGAGGGGAGACAGGCAGCTGGATCCCTAGGGCTTAATGGACAGCCTGCCCGGTGGCCTGCTTGGTAAGTTCCAGGCCAGTGGGAGATGCTGTCTCAAAAAAACAAGATGGACAGTGTCTGAGGATGATACCTGAGCCTAACCTCTGACCTCCATGTGGACAACTGCACACACATAAGCATACACACACACACACACACACACACACACACACACACACACACACACACACACAAATCGAGGAAAAATAAAGAATTGTTTCTCTGGCACCTCTACCCACTCTGTGCCTCGTCCCTGGTTACCCTCCCCTAGCACACAGTAGGAGCTTTCCCAGGCCCTCCCTGAGGTAGGCAAGGAAGCACCCAGAGGCTAAACTTTCCTGCCGACCCTGACAACTTCCAGAGCACTCTAGGGGGCCAACTGTAGGGCTTTCGTGCCTCTTCCTAGTAGAGCCAGGGGGCTGTGAGAAGACAGGGAGGTGACATTCCTCATTAGGGACTCTGTCAACAGCCCTCGCTGTCCCTCTGTCCCTCCGTGTTTCCCTTCTCCTGCCACACACCCCGCCTGGGCTCTGAACATCTCCAATTACATTAATCAGGAGTTGGCAGGAGATGGGCCAGCAATGCCAACCCGTAAACAAATCTCAGCCATCAATGCCTCGTCAGCGAGCGGCCCCAGAGGAGGACCCTTCTAGACACAAATTCTTATTAGAGTTGTCAGATCTATTAAAATTCTTTTCACACTCCTGCGTTCTATCAGCCCCATCATTAGTATGGCCCTGGCCTCTGGGAACACTGGGGCCATATTAATCTACCACGTGCCCCGTCCCTGGCCTCCTGCTCCCACCCACTCCAGGCACGGTGAGAGATGGGCAGATGGATGGACATGGCCAGAGCCGGAAAAGAAGGTGTGAAGGTGTCCCTGGGAAGGTGAGCGGCCCTAGGGGATGGGGGAGCGTTCTGCTGCATAGGAGTTGGGTCGTGTACTCGTTCCAAAGACACCTGAAAGTGGTGCTTGAGGGCTGGGATGCAGGCGTGGCTACCTTGCCCATCAATATCTCAGGCAAGTAACTTCTCCAGATGCCATTTCTGTAGCCTGCGGTGGGAATAACCACGCATACAGCTCTGCGTGGCAGTGTGGCTAGGATGTCGACTCCATAGTAGATGCTCAACTAACAAGCATGTCTCCTCCCTTCCTGCACATGTGCTTAGCATAGATATGCCTTGACTCTGTGCATTTGCTCAGTGGCACTCACATAGTGCCAGTCTGTACATGGGAGAGCATAGAGTCTGCACATGAGAGAGCATAGAGTCTGCACATGAGAGAGCATAGAGTCTGCACATGGGAGAGCATAGAGTCTGCACATGGGAGAGCATAGAGTCTGCACATGGGAGAGCATAGAGTCTGCACATGGGAGAGCATAGAGTCTGCACATGGGAGAGCATAGAGTCTGCACATGAGAGAGCATAGAGTCTGCACATGAGAGAGCATAGAGTCTGCACATGAGAGAGCATAGAGTCTGCACATGAGAGAGCATAGAGTCTGCACATGGGAGAGCATAGAGTCTGCACATGGGAGAGCATAGAGTCTGCACATGGGAGAGCATAGAGTCTGCACATGGGAGAGCATAGAGTCTGCACATGGGAGAGCATAGAGTCTGCACATGGGAGAGCATAGAGTCTGCACATGGGAGAGCATAGAATCTGCACATGGGAGAGCATAGAGTCTGCACATGGGAGAGCATAGAGTCTGCACATGGGAGAGCGTGTACCAATCGATACCAAGCATCTTGCACAAGACTGGTTCACCTGTGGTTTGAGGTTAGAAAGCTGAGCCACAATTCCCCTGCTGTGGGGCCTTGGGAACACTACTCTACCTCTCTGAGCCTAACAAGCTGAGGACTAGGAACCGTGAAAGCAATGTGAACAAGCACACATTTCACATAGTGCTGGGGGGGCTAAACTCAAGCGCGGACAAGAGGCAGCAGATGGCAGGTGGGTCAGGACCAACCTAAGAAAGTGCAAGATGTGTGACTTTCTGAGTTTACCAGGGAACCTGGCCTCGTGTGTGCTCAGTGTGCTCAGGGGTGTCGGCAGGTGGTTAATGGGAATATGGCATGCCCTTGGGCTGCTCCAGAATGTCAACAGAAGAGGAGCCGGGCATGACAGGAAACCTCTGAGATGACCGTCTGGTCCCCGGCCCCATCCTGCAGGTGGGAAAGCTGCGGCTGCATGTGTGTCTTGTCTTGGGTCACACGGTGGTGGAGGAGCCTCAGTGAGCAGGGTCTATGTGGGGCTGGAGAAGATGGCCCCAGAGGAGCCCCGAGTTCTCCCTGCAGCGACAGAGGAGCAGGGGAAAGGGGAGGGGCGAGGAAGGAGAGGGAGGGCAACTGCCTCTCCTTTCTGGCCTCCTGGGCCCCTTCTCTTTTGATCCCCCTCCCCAACCACCCCCATGCTGACTTTGGGGTTAATTTTATTTCCGAATTGGGCAGGCGCCCTGGAGCAGGGCGGGGGCTCCAGGCTCCGGGTGTGACTAACGCCTGCCCGGGGCCGGCCACGCTGCTGCTTTCTGCTCTCCAATGTTTTATCAAGAGCATGTGTGTCCTGTGTTGGGCTGGGAACATGCGCTAGGTCAGGAGGTCAACCAGGGACCCACTGGAAAGGCTCTGTGCACACGGGTGTGCCCTGCTCACAGACGGTCGTGTAGAGAGAACTGTTTCCCATGCATGCATTCACACTCACGGTCCTGCATATCCATAGTCACACATAATCGCATACACAATCATGCCCAGGCACAGCATATGAACATACGAAGGCACACACATCACAACCATGCAAGCACCCAAGCATGCATAATCATAGACACCTTTAAGCACATGCACACACCAAAATATACATGTACCACGACCACACTTATCTGCATTCTCATTGTATACAAAGGACACACACACACATGTCAATGCACACACACATATATTGACACACCAGCCTATAAGAACTCACCTATGAAAACTAAAATGTGTGCATATTGCCACCACATACTGTCATATGTATGTGTGTCTGTGTGTGCTCATACATGCAAAGCCATGTACACATACCAGTGTGTACACAGAATGGTCACTTGTATGTACTTGCATGTAGTTATAGGTAAATGTATATACATATGTCCATCACATATTTACACACATATAGTCAACTCATTTATCTGCAAATATGTGGACACTTAGCAACTGCTGAATTATTCAAGCCCCGTCACTTGTACACACTATGTGCATAGACACTTGGACTGTAACATACCTGTGATGCATGCACACATGCAAGCATGCACATATGCACATGGGAGGTAGAGGCCCACACAGCTGGCCCTCATTTAACCGTGGAGGCCAAGGCCATGCGGTTGGAATGGGCTGGGGGCCTCAGGAAGCAGAGGTCAGTGTGGCAGGCCCAGGCGGCAGCTGGAGGAGAGGATGCCCTCGAGCTGGGGGCCTCACTCTCTCCACACGCCCTCCTGATTAGTTTGATACCAGCAGGTGAGGCCTTCGCTGGGAGGTGGCAGGAGGGCAGCCTTGTGACCTTTGGCTCCCCCATCCTGTCTGGGCCTGCCCTGCTGCTGGCCCCGTCAGGTGGCGGCCAGAGGTTGTGGCCAAACCCATCTTGCCCAGCTGTTGGCCTGAGGGTCTGCTGTCCCTCCATCAAGGCAAGATGCCAAGGGGACCATGGCTGGAATGGGCACGTGAAACTCTGGAGATTGAGAAGGGGGGTCTACACACATCCGCCCCCCATGCATGGGGGGAAGGGGGCAGACCCCCCACTGTACTGTCCCCTCTTCATGCCACTGCCCATATGCAGCTAGCTGTCCTGCACTTGACCTGGACCTACTGCAACGGGGAGCGGACTCGCAGATGTTAGTTTTGTGCCATTCAAATTTTAAAAGCTCATCTTCAGTTGAATTGTTTCCCGGTTGAAAATCTTACCAGTCTATTTAGAAGGACTTGGGTGTGCAGTACTGCGTCCTCAACAGCACATTCATGAACTTTAAGTGTTGATGAAGGACAGCAAACTCAAGGCCCATCTGGGCTACAGGGTGAGTTCAGGCCAGTGTGGACATCTTAGTGAGACCTTGTCTCAAAGTAAGAAGTAAATAGAGGATTGAGGATGTAGCTCTGTGGTAGTGCTCTTCTCTTACTTGGGCAAGGTCCTGAGTTCAATCCCCAGTACCACCAAAGGATAGCAACACAAGCCACTGGATTTCAAAAACAGAGTCTGAACAAAAGAATATAAACTGTTTCCTGGGTAATTATGTGTGGACTGTGTGAAGCAGTGACCTACTCTGAGTATATTGGGTTAAATAAAATGTTAGTAAGAATGATTCTGCTCCTTTCTTCTTATACTTTAAGAAGAAAGTTTGGCCTTTAGAAAATGCAGGGGCATTTGTGGCTCCTGGGACAGAAGCAGGAGTGAGCCACCAAGAAGTGAGCCGGGTTGGATGGGCAGCTGAAAACATCTTAGGTCACCTCTGCTTCCTTTAAGGACCTCTGTTTTCCCACCTGTGAAAGGGACACCTGGACTTGTGCAGTGACTCACAGGGTAAAAAAACAACCTTGAGTTTGATTCCCAGAACCCAGGTAGAGGTGGGAAGAGAGAAACAGTCCCCAAAATTTGTCCCCTGACCTCCACTCAGGTGCAAGTCCCTGCCTCCACTCACATGCAGCACACACACACACACACACACACACACACACACACACACCACAATTTAAAAAATTGGTTTTGTTTTTGTTGTTATTTGTTTCTTTTTGTAACAGTCCTGACTGTCTTAGAACTTGCTTTGTAGACCAGGTTGGCTTTGAACTCACAGAGATCCATCTGCCTCTGCCCACCAAGTGCTGGGATTAAAGAAGTGTGCCACCACCACCTGGCTTACTTTAAATTTTAAAAGAGGGCCTGAGAGATGGCTCAGTGTTTAAGAGCACTGGCTGCTCTTGCTAGGACCTGGGCTCAGTTCCCAGCACCCATAGAGTGGCTTATAAATATCTGTAACTCCAGTTCCAGGGGATCAGATGCCCTCTTCTGGCTACTGCAGCACAGGATGCACATGGTACACAGACAGACAGGCAGGCAAAACACTCATACACATAAACCAATAAGATAATTTTAAAATTTTTCAAAGGGAGAGACACCCTCCACCCTGGCCACCACCTTGCCCAGGAATAAGCCAGCCCACTGGAGATGGGCAATGAGGGGACACTCACTTTGGCCGTACTGGCCATACTGATAGCCAGCCACAGGGTCCACACTATAGCCAGTGGTGCTGTAGGTGGGTGGGCAGTAAGACTGGGACGTGGGCAAGCTGTCTCCTGGCTTGATGGAGTCGGCCCGCTGGCTGCAGCTGGCAGAGATGGAGGAAGCAGAGTCCAGGCCTCCGTGCAGCGGGGAGATGGAGAAGTCGGCCTGCGGCTGTGGAGGTACTGCACTCGGGTTGCTGAGGATGCTCATCACCTGTGGGAGAGACAGACAGTGCCAGAGGCTGGACCCCAGGGCACCATCACAAAGGGACCGGGTCTGGAGGCCCCGGCAGACCTCAGCAATGTCACAGCTTTATACAGGAAATGGGCGCTGTTCTCCAGTGTTTCCCCTGACCAAATGTGGGCCCAAAGGGCTGTTGCCAATCAAGAGCTCCAGGAGCAAAGCAAGCCCTTTGTCACTTCTCTGTCCCTCATGGCCTAGTTTGAGGGGTTGCCCTCTGCCTTCTGCTGAATGAATGAATGAATAAATGATTGCATGCACAAGCAAATTCACTAACTAGATAAAGGCATCCTGAATCTATTGGCTGAATGAGTGAGTGAATGATGGATAGATGAGTGCATGGATTAATGAATGTGCTTACTAGACAAGAGGCACCTTGGGCCTGTCAGTTGAATGACTGAATAAATGATAGTACATTAACTAGGCACACTGAACTTTCCAGCTTATCAATGAATGCATGAATGAACCAGTGGATGCATGCATGCATGAATAAATGAATTAACTTCACAAAGGGCATGAGTGAAGAAATGAACGAATGTATCAATGAATGGGTGTATACATATATGAACTAACAAATGCACTCACTACACAGGGTTCGTCTATCCATCGGATGAATGAATGAATGAATGAATGAATGAATGAGGGAGTGAATGGACACTAACTAGATAAAGAGCACTCTAGATGTTTGATGGACGGACAGACAGACTGACTGAATTCACACATTAACAAGAGATAAATTTACTAACTAGATAAAAGGCACCATGGGCCTATCAGCTGAAGGGGTGAATGAATGAACTGATCTGTGCATGAATTGATGTGTGCATTCCCAAGTGTCCTAACCAGATGATGGTGTCTCTCTCACCAGTCAGGGGGCTTTCCCTCCATTAATGAGATGACTGGGCCGCCCCCATCGGACTGGGATGCCCTCATCCTCACACACACTGAAGTGAGGCTGATCTTCCTGACTTCAAGACCCTCACACCCTTGCTGGGCTAAGACAGTACCATTCTCGACCTCTCTGGACTTTGAGCTCCTGCCTCTACGACAGGAAAACACAAAGTCTGTGCTTTCAATATTTTATTTACTTACTTGTAAGTATGTGCTTGTGTGTGTGTGGATGCATGTCATAGCATGCATTTGGAGATCAGAAAACAACCGAAGAGAACCAGTCTCTCCTTCCACCACATGGGTCCTGGGGATTGAACTCAGGTCGTCAGGCTTGGCAGACAGTGCTTTTTACCCACTGACACATCTCACCAGCATCCCCGCTGTCTCTGGCCTTCACTCATGACCCTGCTTGGCCTGGCTCAGCAGAAGGACCCCCAGACTGAGCTCTAGGAACTGAGCCTGAAGAATGGATGTTGGGGCACTGGGGTGCTCACTCAGTCATTCAATAGGTATTGGTAATAAGTCTAGCCTCGTGCCCCAGGGTGGAGGCCATGGAACTTCAGAGCAGAGAGTCCTAGCCCCTGCCCACTGAAGCAGGAGAGAGGAAGCAAAGGTTCCAGGTAATAAGCAAAGACCCCCAAAGCACAGTGCATTGAGGGGTTTGTAGAGACACCTTTGGCTGTGAGAGGCACGGAGGGCACCCAGACTGCTCAGAGGTCCAAAGAAACTTCTGGAGAAGGTGGGACCTGGCATGGAGCATTCCAGGGACAGTAGAGACAGGTGAGACAGGTGGACGATGCTAAAGAATGAGAGGGCACGGTGATCCAGAGGGGTCAAATGTGGAGGAAAACAGCCTCACAGACCTGTCTGCAGGGCCCGGGCCTCTGGTGACCTCCTGGGGATGCCATCCTATGGGAAAGAGGCCCTGGGCCAGGAGAAGACAGCTGGGCTTGTGCCCAGCACTGGGCAGAACACAAGGCAGCTCCTGCTGACCCTGTGACTGCACTGTGACTTCTTCACCTGTCTCTAGGAATAAGGCTAGCCGCCAGCACAGGAAAAGATGAAGACGGACAGACCCTTCTGAGGACATCTGTCTCCCCAGTGACTTGTCCTGCACAGGATCTGAGGCAAGAGAACAGGTCAAGGGCAGACACATGGGTTCTTCAAGCCCTGGACAGAGGCAGAGCTCTCATACTTAACAGCTGTGTGGCTGAGGAGGTGTGGACAGCCCGGAAATCCCATGACCCCTGAGGTCCCATGGGAAGGAATTGTGAGGTTGCCCGAGTCAGAGGGGGCTGGGAGGATGCTGGGAGCTCCGGCTGGGACATGCTCTGCCTTGAGCCTGCCGAAGAGCTGGGGAGACGGGGTCCTGTCCTCACAGGCCTCCTCAGCCTCCCTTCCTTGCACACCTTTTCTTAATCGTTCACCTACATGGCATCCCCAATCCAGAGCACTATGTATGGAGACATGTGGGGCAGAGCTAAGAACCCATTTCTCAGGCAAAAGCAGTGAGGTCCACAGAGAACTATGCCTCCACCAGACCTCACAGCTGGTCAGGGAGCCAGCAGGCTAGGGCCTGGTTCATGGCCCAGATCACCTGCCATGGACTTCCAAGGATCAAGTTGACCCATCCAAGCCCTTTGCAGGGTGTCACCCAGGGTTATGTAGTCATCTGTTTCTTGACGAGCCAACGTAAGAGGAATGGAACACCTCCTTCAGCACCCAGACTTTGTGAAGTAGGTACCTGACCTAAGCAGAGCCAAGGGCAGGGGGTGGCAGGTTGCCCACAGACTTTGCTGGCGGGATTTTTAGGCTGGATGGAACCTCGTGGACTGGTCCAAGATGGTGAAGATATTATGTGTCTTTGGGGAGGTGTGAAGGGGAGGTATGAGGCAGGGTGGGGTGCACCTGGACCACTTAGAGTTGTCTGCAAAGCTCGCAGACTGACCCTGCCTCTGGCATCTGTCAGGGCAGGATCAATAGCAGGGCTCTGGGTGTGGGGGATGTGAAGACAGCCAAACCCTGAGCTGGGTCTGTATAGGTGTTCAGATCTTCAAGATGGGTGTCCCCAAGCCTGGGAAACCTGCTGTTGGGGGCAGTACAGGGACTCCATGGTGAACTCAGGACTCTAAAGCTGAATTGGTCCTGAGAGACTCCTCTCTTCCCAGCTGTGCTTCTGTGTTGACTCCTAATCCAGACCCCATTTTCCCACCCAAACGATGACGCTGTCACTCATCTTGTCGCTCACAAACAGCCTGCTACCCCTGAGAGGAGGCCTGGGCCTCAAGAACAGACCCAGTGGCCCCTTCCCTTCTTTCAGAACATGCATCAGGGTGGCAGGATCCTGGAGGAGGTTGGGACCCAGCTTGACTCTAGTCCTGCCCTTTACCAAGATGGCCAGCTCAGAAAAGATGTGGGGGAGGTAGAAAGGGGAAGGATGGGTAGGGAGAGAAGGCGGTACTCCACAGACCCCATGCACACATATTTTCTATGACAGACACCCACACACATGGTGGCCAGACCTGACTGCGTCACTCAAGAACTACCAAGGGCCCCAGCAAGGGCTTCTTGTGACCACACCTTTCTCTACTCGTCCAGTTTCCCGGCCCCTTTGCGACCTTGTGATATTGTGATATTGTATTCCCTGAAGCAGACAACGTTCATGCCCTCGTTTATTATTCAACAAATGTGTCATGGAATGGTGCCATGGGCACAAAGTCCGTGCTCTCAGCTGCTCTGTGGCTCCAGTGTGTGATGTGTGTGTCTTCTGCCTATGAGGAGCTCAGAGGGCTGGCTGAATCCACAGAGAGCTCCAATGAAAAGGACTCAAGTTTGGTCCCCAGAACCCACATCAGGCAGCTCACAATCTCCTGTAACTATAGTTCCAGGGGATTTGACGCCCTCTTCTGGTCTCCTCGGGCACCTGCACATACATGTTGCACATAACCTCTCACGCAGGCACATATATGCACTTATGTGTATATATATGTACATGCCATTTTATAATGGAAAGTAATGAAATCCGTTTTGAAAATATTTTAAGCGGAGCATGATTCTAGATGCTCAGTACTTGGGTGGCAGAGGTATATATATGGAGCTCCATGAGTTTGAGGCCAGCCTGGTCTACATAGTGAGTTCCAGATCAGCCAGGGCTGCACAGTAAGGAGACCTGCGAGCTGTGAGGCCTCCCGCAGCCCTTTGTAGGAAGGGGTTTGTGTGGTGCCCAGTGGCTCCGAAGGCCTTGGACCCTGCCGGTTAACAGACAGCTGGGCCCAGGGAGCTTTTCCCATAATGGGATTTGCTCAATGGGATTTGGCCTGGAACATCAAATCAAATCCACATCTGGGGTAGGTGTGAATGGTGGCTGAGTCCCTGGAGGCCTGTGGATCAAACGGTTTCCATTTCATCTGCCTGGGAGCTGCTTCCCAGCAAACAGACAGGGCACAACCTGAGAGAGCCAGGTGGCACCCATGGAGGTGAGGTTTCAGCCAGGGCTGTGCCAGGTCACTGCAGCAGCTTCTCAAGCAAATGGTTTTCTGCCCCTAATCTGTAAGTGGGGAAACTGAGGCACCAGGGAGTGAAAGACCTGTTGGATTTCATGCAGCTGGTCAGTGGCCACTCTAGGGTCTGTGCCTGGGTCTCAG
Organism: Peromyscus maniculatus bairdii; assembly: GCF_049852395.1. Taxonomy (NCBI): domain Eukaryota; kingdom Metazoa; phylum Chordata; class Mammalia; order Rodentia; family Cricetidae; genus Peromyscus; species Peromyscus maniculatus. The sequence continues at coordinate 158,531,519 of NC_134853.1, forward strand.
ATCTCTCAGATGTTGCTCACACTAGGCTTCGGGGTCTTCCCAGCACTGATGGCACAGAGCCCTGGGGACCTCTGCCGGAAGTCCCTCTGCCACAGAAGCAGGAAGCATCTTGCCCACAGTGAGGCCCGGTGGAGGTCTGGGCCCCGCACACTTTTGAACTTGAGGAAGTACTGGTCTGATGTGGTAATGTACACCCCCTCAGGAATGCCTAGGCCTCTCCCGGGTGGGGTTGGCTTTATCCCGGTGACCTTGCTCCCACTAATGTATTACTTCTTGGTAAGGTACCGTTACTAACTCAAAATCAATACTGACCTCCACATCTGTAAGGTTTTATCTGAAGGCAAATCTCGGGGCTGTCCGTCAGCCTGACTGACAGCCTTACCTTCCTCTCTCTTCCTTTCTTCCCCCTTCACCAACCCCCCACCAACACTCCACCCCCACCCCCTTCCCCAAATCAGTCCCAGCCCAGACCTGGCTAAATCAATAAGGGGCCAGCCTCACCCACCCCCTTCCGCCCCTGGGGAGAGGCCTGCTGCTTTCAGGGGTGGGCCCCCCCCTTCCACAGTCTCTGCTCGGCAGCCCCTCCTCTGTGGACGCCCCGACGCACTCCCCTACTTTAAAAGGGGATGGTAGAATGTAATTAATTCCCTCCGTTCTTGAGCTGGCCTGAGGGCCTGGGACCGAAGAGCCTGAGCTTGGAGCTCTGCACCCTCTGTGATAACCCAGCATGGCTTGGGGAGCGGAGCTGAAATTAGAGGTGTCATAGCTAAACCAGGGCTGTGTGGCAGGCTCTGGGTGGGGGGGAGAGGGAGGAGACGGGCCTGGGACTGAGAAGGGAATGGGAGGGTTACTGTTAGGTCAAAGCTGCAGGTTGGAGACTTCCTTCTCTGAGGCCCCGAGAGCTACAGCACTTTTTGCCAAGGGCCCTAGACCCGCCGAAGGCAGAAAAGCCGGGGATCCTCCTCGAGCCTGGAAGGTGTTTGCTTTTTGAGCTAGAGTCTCACTGTAGCCCAGGCTGGCCTCAAACACTCAACTCTCCTACCAGATGCAGTCTCATATAGTCCAAGGCTGCTCTGGAACTCCTTGTGTAGCTAAAAAAAAAAAAAAAAATCCTGAATCGCCTCGACAGGCAGAGCACTGGGATTACAAGCGGGCATTCCCACACCTGGCTTTGGGAACAGTTCCTTTAGTTCAGGTGCTCAAGACCAAGTCGCTGCCCCGACTCTGCCCCCACCCCGACCCTCACACCGTCTCCCACCACCACCCCTGCTGAAGTTCTTTAACCTGCAAGGCCTTTGTCTTCTCTCTGTGGTTTTGAGCCTCAAAACATAGTGTGGGATAACACTGAAGATGCCCGGAGGGTTAGCATGCAGAGGAAGACGCAGTGAGGATGCGCCTACATCCGGCCAGCCTGTCCTCCCTCCCTGCTGGATTCTGCCAAAACCTGGGTTACAAGGGAGGAGCAAGGAGGGGCCCTGGGACCCCCCTGAGATGGAAATGGACCTAAGAGAGTAGACATAGGGGACTCTTCTCCAGCCACCTGGGCGAATGTGTGCTTTTCCACTCTGTCTCCAAGCCTCCTCCAGGAGCTCTGGGAAGGTCTGTCCTACCTAAGAGTTGGCCACAGTCTCCAAAAGGGAGCAGGCACAGGACATTTCAGCAAGCCACACCCCCTCAGGCATGATGGTGCTCACCACTAGAGAGGAGGAGGCTGGGAGGATTTGGGGCAAGTCTATGAGGTTTCCCAGTCTTGGGTTGCTGGGAACTCACACTTTGGTACAGGCACATATAGCCACACGGATGGAGAAACCTTCTTCCGGTCCCCAAACAGTTTTTCCTTCTTTCCCATCAAGAACACCCTTTTATCTCTACACACACATTTTGGTAAAGGGTCTACCCATTGCCACTCCCATCCTCAGACTGTTTGGTCATAAAGGACTCTCTGATGTAGCACTCAAAAGACTGGTTCTCCAGCCTCTTGCCCAGCTCCATCCTTGGCTCACCCTCTTGCTAACACACATCACTGTGACTTCTGAAAGTGGCCAGGCCAGAGTGGGCACAGAGTGACAGCCTGTTCCATTGCCGAGAATGGGAGGCAGGGTTTGTTGGAGCTACAAAAATGTCTTGAAGGACCAGGGGCTAACCCAGATTGAGATTAGCTGGGGATAGCCCTGGCTCCAGGCGCGCACTCCATCAGGGTGGACTGAGGAGGGAAGTGGAGCAGAACTGTGGTCCAATCTCTGTTCCTTCCACTTAGCTGTTCACTGGTGTCACCTGCCTGGATACTGGGAATATTTTCAGTATCTCCAGGTGACTCCAATAGGTACCAAATGCCTACAAATCATCACTGCAGTTGCTACACAGGTAGCCTCAAAACATAGCCAGTTCCTCTTGGGCAAAGACATGGGGTATACACGACACACACACACACACACAAATGCACACATGCATGTATATATATATGTATATATACAAACATGCACACACATACACACAAATGTGCATACATGTTAGGTCCACAAGTCATCCACAAACCCCACAGTGGCAAACTGACCCACACTTACTCCCACACACCATAGCCTCACACCTCAACATTATCCAGCTCCCCTGTGCAGACCTATGCATCTATATCATCCTCCTCCAATCCCAACACCACACACACACACACACACACACACACACACACACACACACACACACACACAGAAGCATTTCCCCCTGCTGGTCCCCTGCCTGTCTCCAGCTGGGATTAGTGCAAGCGAGAAATCCCCCACCCAGGCAGCCAGCTACCACTGCTCCCCTCTCCCGCCTCTCAATTCTCTGCTAAGAGGATCTATGCCCCCCCCACTGCCCCCTGTGGACAGCAGTAATGGGCTTCGGGTGCTGACTCGGAACTTCCAAACAAGATTTCTCCCAGGTCTCCCGGGCCCCGCCCCTTCACCAGCGATTGCTGTGTAGGGGCTGCACCCCATCCCCCACTTCACATGGAAGCCCCCAGGCTTGCATCCCTCCAGCCTCCAGTGAAATTCTTCACTTGCTGAAGTACCCTCTGGTTCCCAGAGCCTGTCCCTGTCAAGCCCACCACCTCCTCTGAGGCAGTTGCCCTACTCGGCAGAGAGGAAACTCCGGCTCAGGGGCTTCCGGGAGTAACTAAGGGGCAAATAATAGTGAGACCCTGAGCCCTGGCTTCAGTGCTGTGCTCTGGTCTGTCCCTGTCCTGAGGTATGCGCTACCAGACAGCTCAGCAGCTCAGTATGGTGTGTACTCCGTGTGTATGGGCCGTGTACGGGTCACATGTGTGCATGGGAGTGCAAAGTGCACATGGCTGTTAGATATGTATATGCATGATTACTGTGTGTATATGTGTATACATGGGATTATCACACAGAGGACTTTGTCTGCATATGGACATGAGTGTGAAAATTGTATGTGTGGGGGGGCTATGTGAGCAGGTACATGTGTACGGAAATACTGAGTGCATGTTTGCATGGCTGTTAACCGTGTGTGTGTATGCACAAGCATCAGGTGTACATGTGTGTGCACAAAGGACTATTGTATTCAGGATTGTGTGTGTACAGGGGAGTATTATACATTCCCAGGAGAATCTTTTTGTGTCTGTGTACATTTGTGTACATGGCACTATTTATCTCTGTATACATGGATATATTGTTTGTGCACACATGTGAGTACGCCTGTGAGTTTGGTGTATGTGTGCAAGGTAAAAGTTGCAGGTAAGGTCTCCTGGAGTGAGGAGGAAGGGGAAAGGCTCTCTGGGAGCCAGCACCAGAAGGGATCCAGGTGAGACTGGAAGGCCCTCCTGGAATCAGAAGGGACTGGAGAAGGCTCAGCAGGGAGAGGCTGGAGCCTCATGCCTCACAGAGGCAGCCCTCAGCTTTCCTGCGCCCCATACTCTTCCCAGGCTCAGGCTGATACTAACCCTGAGTGCCGCTGTGCACATGGCAAACTCACCCACGCACCCGCAGTTCCCCATGCACACCAACACCTCTTCAACATTTACACATTCCGTTGTGATCATCCACGACAGCCCAGCATGGGCAGGAGCTGCCTGGGGACAGACTGAGTGCCTGGCACACAGTAGGTGTCCAATAAACATATGCTAAATGAGCAAGTTTAGAAGGGAACCAAGGACTGGATCTTTTTCTCTCTAGCCCAGGCCTGGCACATATCTGGCTTTTTTTAAAATGAAAATCAAAAGGGCCAGGTGTAGTGGCATGCTTATGTCTCCCAATCCTGAAGATTCTCAAAGGACCCCTCCCCAGCTCACAGAGCCAGGGAAGCAGGACAGGAGTTGTGGATGGAATGACCTCTTGCATATATATGAACACACACACACACACACACACACACACACACATACACACACACACACACACACACACACACACACACACAAAGTGCCACTCTCCAGATATCTAGAAACATGGCAGAGGTTTTAGCCATCCCTCCCTGGGCAGCTCCTTAGGCTGGCCAAGGTTGGAGGTGTCCATGTGGGTTGGGGGTGGGCAGGGGGGGTGAGATCTCTGATAGCTGGATAAACACGGCCAGGGGATTAGAGCGACTGACTGCTCAGAGCAGTGGCGGAGGGGTTGGGAAGGAAGGGACCAGCCGATCGCTGGGAAAGATATGACTATTTAAAGATAATGATTGCATAAATTTAATTAGCAGAGTTTCACGCGGCAAATGGCCGTTTTGTAATTAATGTAGCCGGCCTTACTAAGCATGAAAGGTCCCCTCCCTCTCCCGCTCCCCCGCCTCTGCTGCCCTAATGAAAGACAGAGAGCAAGTGACAGAAACAGTTTGTCAGCGGCTCCAGGTGTCAGGGGCCTAATTGGCCAAGCTGAGGGGGAGGAGGAGGCAGAGGGGTGAAGGGGAGGCAAGCAGGAGGGGGGCCTCAGTTCCCCGGGTCTGTGTGTGTGGGGGTCCCCTTCATAATTGTCAGAGAGGAGAGTGTAGATTGGCGGTGGCAGGGACTGGGTGGTGGCAGTGAGGCCTCATTAGTATCTGGGCAGACAAGCTGGCATGCATCACAGTGTGTTAGGGACCCACAGCCATGATGGCTCAGGCCTATTGCTCTCCCAGAGTGCCAGTTCCCCACAGCAGGGTAAAAGGACCCATGGGTCTCAGTTGTTCTTCCATTTTGTCCCTGACACTGACAGGCCCACATTGCTATATCCCTACTGTGTGCAGGAAGCCACTCCTTCCCACCAATCAGAAAGACACCACTGGCCCAGGGACACACCCTTCCATCGGTCTGAAACGGGGCTGTCCCTCCACCCACCAGGTGTCTTCGAATGAGCAGCAGGCTGCTGGGATGCTTCATGAAACCTTCTCTGGACACCTCCTGGTCAGCTCAAGAATGAGCCAGCATCCACCCCACGGCCTTGACCTAGTGAAGTGTGGGCCTAATGAAAAGCAGCTGTCTAGGGGTTGGAGCGACAGCTCCGAGGTTGAGAGCACTTCCTGTTTGGTTCCCAGCACCTACACGAGGTGGCTCAGAACCACCTGTAAGTCTAACTCCAGGTGCCCTCTTCTGGCTTCCATGGTGCCTACACACACCTGCATGTACACCACACACACACACACACACACACACACACACACACACACACACCACGCACACTAAAGTAAATCCTTTTTTAATAAAAAGGAAAAAAACCAACAACACAGAGGTTTCATTTTAAAGACAAGGAAACCAAGGCTCCAGGAAGCAAACTAGTTTACCCAGATTAGTATGCTCGGTCACTTTTGGGGTTGGGATTGGAACCCATAAGGTATACACTGAAAGCCAATTCCATTCCTAGTATCTCCTGGAGGAACTCACTGTGGGGCCAGCCCAGATCCTGTTCCTACTCCACAGTGATCTCACTCGCTACCGAGCAAACTTTCCTTGTGACGTGGGTACAGCCACCTGTCCCCAGGGCCACTTAGCCTTCTTTTTCCTTCTCTCTCTCTCTCTCTCTCTCTCTCTCTCTCTCTCTCTCTCTCTCTCTCTCTCTCTCTCTGTGCACATATGCACTGATACACCTGGGTGAGGAGGCCAGATGACAACCTTGTATGTTCCTCATCTGTGACCCTCCATCATATGTTTTTTGAGGCAGAGTCTCTCATTGACCTGGAGCTAACCTGGGCCTCCTGTCTCTGCGCTTAGATTACAGGTGTTCACCACCATGGCAGGCTTTTTTTTAGGGGTTCTGAGGGTCAAACTCAGGTCAGTTCCTTTCCCCCTAATGCCTTACAACTTCCCTATCACCCCAGCCCCCACCCATTCTTGTTGGCTGACCAGATGGTGAGGTAGAGAATGAGTGGCCACATCCATCTTAGGCTGTAGCAGTGAGGCCGAGGCCATGTGCATCCTGCCTCTCTGACAGTGGCCATGAAGGTCCTTATCATCCTCTCGGCTGTGTTCCGCCATCCTCAAAGCCTCGGCCCATGCCCTCAGCAAGCCAGCCCTTGCCCACCAGTTTTGTCTGTCAAAGGCAGGGCAGGAAGGCTCTGAGCCAGCCTGGCTGGTGGAACTGGAGCAGGGTGGGGAGGAACCACCCTCTCCCAGACCAAATTCAATTTCAAAGCTTAATGGGCTTGCAGAAGAGCCTGGTGAACTCTCTGACGCAGCTCCTTGCCGGCTGGGTGGTTCTGGGCCGGGCCACCGAGCGCGCAGTGGCTGAGCAGGGAGAGCCCTGGGCCCCATCAAGAGTGGCGGGGGCACTGAGGGAGTGAAAAATGTCAGAGCAAATTGCTCTTGACAGCGTTAATATCTGCACCTCATAGCAATAATTACATGTAAATAAATAGCAAAATCACACTCAGCTGGAGGCAGCTTGGGAGCCTGAGCGGCTAAGGACCAGCTGAGGGCCTGTGGTGCTCCGCTCCACCCGTTTCTTTCTCTCTCAGCACCTCTGCTCCCACGCTCCTCAGCCAGCACAGAGTGGAGATCCGGTCACCCCAACCACTTACACCAAGAAGGGCCAAGGAAAAGGAGCCGTTGGGGTCTCCCACCCCACTTTCTCAGCCAGCCTTCAGGGTTTATCTGAGTGAGCACCCCATTTACCTTCTTCCTCCCTGTGTCTTATTGCATCTCCAGGCTTCTGCGGGGACCCCTCTGACCTCTCCCCAGTCCACCTATCTGGCTGCCTCCTGCCTTGACCTCTAAAGAGATGTGCCTGGTCCAGAGCCTTCCACGACTCCCTGTCTATGCCTGTGACTTGTCTTGGTCACCCAGACGTCTTTGCTTTCCCTCGCCGACTCAACACCTGGCAGGCCACCACGAGCCATGCAAAGTCACAAGCTAAACATGGTGGAACTTCCTGGAGACCAAGGGTCAACTTGACGTGATGCTAACTAATGTCTCGTAGCTCCAACGGTGAAGAGCTAACACACATTTTACAGGGAACACTCAGGGCCCCAAGGAGAAGCACTCTCAACTACAATCTGAGGTGACTGGAAGATGCCCCATGGGCCCCAGATAGCCCACTAATGCTAAGGAAGTTCCAGGGAACATTCTAGAGTCTCTTGCTTCCCGAGTTCCAGGGCCTACAAATTTGTTGCTGTGGTTTTGTTCAGTTGGATTGGGGAAGTCGGCAAGAGCTGAGCCTGAATCCCCAGCCAAGTCACAATGGAAAGGCTGAAAAGACAGAAAGTAGAGACTGGAGGGGAGGGGAGGAGGGGGACAGCCACGGGAGAATTCCACCCAGGCAGGTGCTCCCATGCTCACATGGTGAGCCCAGGTGGATCATGTGCCTGGAAAGAATCCAGAGTCCCCTCCCCACCCCCCCAACTCCCACCCCCTCCCCTTGGCTCCCTGGTTGCTTTGCAGCAAGTTCTAAACTGAGACAAGGCACGCAGATGGCCCTTCCAGCGCCTCAGACACCCCGCACAGGGCAGAGAACGCAGTCTCCATTCTTCCGGAAACAAACATCCTCTGTGGCGCAGCCCCCACGCCCCGCACCTCCTTGTTTAGCGCAGAGACTAATCCACTTATCAAGGCTAAGGCGCCTGTGAATCCCCGTTTGATAAAGGCAGCTACAAAATTAGCAAAAAAACGTGCCCACGGCATGGAGGGCTCCATAGCAAACAAACAAGAAGCTGGGGACGGCACTGAGATGTTGTCTGCTCCCATCCCGGGGCGGGAGAGATGCGGCTAGAGATAGGGAGGGGCTCACTGGCTGGGATGGGGATGCTGATGGCTCAGTTTATATGGTTATACGGGAAAGGGGGGCCACGGGGAAGGAACCAAACTGCTATACTAATATCCCCAGCTCCACTCTGAGCCCCCACTCCATGACCCTGGAGTTGGCTACACTTCTAAATATAGCCATACATAACTGAAATTATTGTCTTCTGACTGCTGACCCATACCAGGTACATATAATCCTCAGAGTACCTAGGACATTGGCAGTACAGAGAGGTCAAGTCAGCTGCTTGCGATCACACAGCTGGTGAGCACTGCTTCTCACCCAAAGAATGCTCTCTGACTTGACATTTAACTCTAACTGTGGTCCCCAAATCTTGACGACCGCCTCCTAAACTGGCCAAGACCCCCTAACCTTGGCTGTCCTTCCAGTGAGGTAGGGTTCCCTCTATTGCCATTCTGTGCAGAGACCACGAGTTCTCAAGGTTCTGGGTGTGATCTGAAAACAGTCTCCCTCCCATATTCCTGAAGGAGTCCGAGTCTGTACCCCATGTCCATTGGGGGCATCTAGGGAAGGGAGAGACCAGGAGAAGGTTCTAAAAGGCCAGGCAGGATTCTGTGCTGCCCACCCACAGCCAGCCACGGCTTGGGGAGGAGAAGCTGGTCCCGGGGCTAGGGGATGGTGACATTAATCACAGAAAGCACCTGTCAGGGTGGCATCTGGAACTAAAGGAAAACACTTGGCCAGGGGCAGGGCTTCTCACCTCGGGCTCTGGGAGTTTGCAGACCACCACTGCCATGCTGGGAAGCCAGGACTTTTGAGGTGCAGGCCCGGCGACTCTGAAAAAGGTCCCTGCCCAGGGAGAATGTGCCAATACTAGCTCTAGTAGGTCACCCCACTGGGCTACAAAATGGGCCTGTGTGGCTGCCAATCGGGTAGACAGGGTAGCCCAAGGCTGCACAGCTGGGTGCTGGTGCGGCTGGAATTCTGATTTGTGCTCCTCTGGCTACAGAGTAATGCTGGTTTCCCTCCTCACAGGAGCCCTCTGACCCCTCCGGCTGCCCCCATGCTCTGGGCCCGTCCTCCCAGACTCCTGATCTCTGCCTCACTGAGGGAGGGCTCTGGCCCTCCGTCAGACTTGGCCACAGCGCCCTTGCCTCCCCTCCGCCTCTCTCCCTGCCTCTGCCCGGTCACTGAGCCCCAATTCACCCCTCTGCTCTTAGTCTTCCGTCTTCTCTCTCTCCCCGCCCCTCTCTTCTTTCCATGACTCTGTATATCACTTCAGACCCCGCTTCCTTCTCTCTCCAGTATCTCACAGTGCAGCTCTCTGGTCCATCTGTCCATACATAGGTTCTTTTTCTTCTTTATTCCCCTCTGTCCATACCCCGCCCCTCACCCATAGGCCTCCTGGTCAAGCCTGGTCCAGCTAATGGTCAGCACAGCTCTTACAGACCTCAGGGGTGAGGAGCCCTTGGGCTACCTGTCTCACTCCCCGGCTGTTTCCTCTTGGCTCCTGGGCTCTGGGGTCCGGGATCCGGGGGTTCCCTCTCACATGCCCTTCTCTCTTCACCCTCTGTGGCCCAGGGTGGTACAGTGTAAGTTGGATTGCTGGGAGAGGAAGGTTGGAGAGACCACCTGGCCAGCACTGCTCACACCCTCGGGGCACAGATCCCTGGAGACCTTCTCAAGAACAGCCTAGATCTAAACAGCAAAGGTGACAACCAGCCTGTCCCTCCTACTGGGGTGGCCCATGGAGAAGACGACATCTGCCCCAGAGCAGATCTGGGTTTTGGATTCTGACATTGTCCTGGCATGCTGACCTTGGATTTCACGTCTGAGTCAGCAGAATGGACAGGCTGACTACAGGTCCTCTGTGCCCAGTCACCATCAGACTGCCAATGGGGAACAAAAGTGCTTTGTCAAGCTGGGTGTGAAATCACGTACCTGTAAACCCAGCCATTTTGAGGCCAGCCTGAGCTACACAGTGAGTTCCAGGCCAGCCTAGGCTACAGGGTAAAAGACTGTCTCCAACAAACAAACAAACAAACAAAACAAGGCTTGGGACGTAGTCCAGCGGAAGCACACTTGTACAGCACCTACTTACAAGGCGCTGAGTTCCATGCCCAGCACGGTGAAAACCAAATAGAAGCATTACTTCAGCCACTGTGTGCAGTAATCATATCAGACCTACTTCTCAGTGGCTCAAAACAGAGCAAAACCCCGACAACAACGATGATGACGATGACGACGGCGGCAGCTATTTTACCCCAGAGGCCCCGAGAGAGGATGAAATTGGCTGGGAGTGGGATGAGCCCCCAGGGAGCTCAGGGAAGGATGCTGGAGTTTCAGGCTGCAGGGAGAGCATGCCTGTGGCTGGAAGGGAAAGGGAGCCCTTTGGGTAAGGATCAGGAACTTTTGCCCCTGGGCACCACGTCTCAATTTCAGCCTGGACATGTCCCCTTTTTGATAAGACACTTGCCAGGGCCCTCATGGGACCTTAATCCTCTGATGCCTCTGGTCAGACAGCCCTGGACTGATGAGAGGGTCTTGTTCATTTGGCCTCGGGCCAGCTCCACTTGGCAGACCTCTGGGCCTGGGGAGCTGAGGTCTGATCCACTGCAGGATGAGAGGACAGAAAGAGGGCAGGGCGGGTCTCCTGTCCCCTTGGTCACTATTGTCTCACCCACAAGGCTGCCTCTGCCTCTGTTTTGGATTGGTGACTTAGCGGGCTCTGTCAAGACGTCACCCTGGCTCTGCAGTAGAAAGAGACGGCTACTCAGAGAAGTCTAAGAATAGGTCCCTCTGGCAGCCAAGGTTTGGGGGCCTCTCTAGGTACCAGGTAATACAGAGGCTATTCCGGGGTGTCTCCCAGCTCTGAGAGGTCAGGGGCAAAGTTTTAGGGCAGTTCCCAATAGTTGATTTTGTTTTTCCTTTTTGGAGGGAGTGGTGTTTGTGTGTGTGTGTGTGTGTGTGTGTGTGTGTGTGTGTGTGTGTGTGTGTGTGTGTGTGCATTCACATGCCTGGATATACATATGAAGACCAGAGGTGGATACGTGGATATTAAGTGTCTTCTTCTTTAAAGAAATACTTATTTATCTTGATTTTATGTGCATGGGTGTGTCTGCATGCCTGCAGTGCCCACAGAGGACAGAGGGCATCGGATCCTGGAGTTAGAGACAGCTGTGGGCTGCCATGTGGTTCTGAACCCAGGTCCTCTGGGAGAGCAGCCAGTGCTCTTAACCCCTGAGCCATCTCTCTGCAGCCCCTTCAAGTGTCTTCTTTAATCACTTTTCACTTCATGTTTTGAGCCGGGTTTTCCCACCTAACCTGTGCTCACCGTTCTGGCTAAGGCCAGCTGTCCACAGAGCCCGAGGGGTCTTTCTCTGTCTGTTCCCCTGCACTGGGGTGACAGGTGTGCACCACTTCACCCAGATTCTTTGGTGGGTACTGGGGACTGAACTTGGGTCCTCATGCTTTGTGCAGTAAGTGCTTAACCAGCTGAGCCATCTCCCCGTCCCAGGGGAGGGTCTTGCTGTGCAGCCCAGGCTTGCCTCATACTCATGACAGGTCCCCTGCCTCCGCCTCCCACGCAATGGGGCTGCTGGCTTGTACCACCATACTTTGTTCTAGAGTCATATCATAAAGAAAAGGGGGTTGACATGCTGAGGCTGTTGGGGTGCACGGGGCACCCAAGCATACTGACACCAGGGAGGCCTTTGACAGGGTCTCCAGCCATACTGGGTAAGATTGCCAATGTTAATCCAATGCTCTGAGGTGCCAGGCTGCCAATGGGCTGCCTCAGTTGGTGCTGTCTTTAAAGCCAGGTTCCCAGGCCCACTGCATAACCTTCGTGGTTGTCGTGGACCAATCTGGGAGCTTGAGTTTTAACAGACACCCCAGACCCTTTTGGTGCCCAGCTCAGGAAAACCCTGATCTGGTACTGACCTCGTATCTCTGGCCTGTGAAGAACCTGCTCTGCTTGTACCATCCCAGCACCCACGGGTTCTCTCTAGTTCTCCCAACTTTCCCTTCCATCCCCGGCCTTCAGGACTCCTGAGCTGAATACTGTTCCTTTGACCCCTGCTTCTGCCACCATGCACACACAAAAGCTCTCTGTGCCACACACCGTGGAGGGAGGGGGTTCGTCATGGGGGTCCCTGAAAGTTCCCATCAGTGGGGGTCCTCCAGACCTTACCATACAGAATCTTATCTCCTGGTCTCCATGCTGAACCCTATTGCCAGGGACAGAGAGGCCAGCCCAGCCTCCTAGAGACCTGTCTGTCACACCAAGAAGGTATGCCCCTGGGTTGGGGTGTCCAGGACCCACAGACCACACCCTGCTTTATCTTGGGCACATCTCCCTCTCTGAAGGCTTCTGCCTCAGTGCTGGCTTCTTGCTGTTTCTTGGAGGCAGGGCCCAAGCAAGGCTGGTTGGCTCTCTGTCCCTAGCACTAAGCATTAATTGGGACCCTGCTGTGTGTAAAGCTTTGTACTGGGGATATAGGCCACCAGACAGCCTGGACCCTGCTCTACTGAGGGAACTATCCAGAAAGTTAGAGCTCCAAGCTAATATTGCAAGCACAGGAACAGAGGGGCTGGGGAACTCATTCGGAGGGTGGAAGAGCTAAGGACCAAGAGGGAGTCGGCTCAGGAATGTTCCAGGGAAGAAGGCAAATGCCTTAGTGTGGATGGCACAAGGAGGATTCCCTGAAATTGCCAAGAGAAATGGGGCTAGCCTGCCAGATCACCGGATGCACAATGCCTTGTCCTGGGTTCCCCTCACTAATGTCGGTACCCAGGGCTGCACCCCATCCTGGGTCCCGAGACCAGGCTGGTTCTCAGAGCTGCTTGGGCTGGCAGTCGGCTCGCTGCTGCACGGGATCCCAGGCCGGGCAGCAGGAATTAAGCAGGCTGCGGAGCCCAGTGAGTCCTTATCTCGGGGAGACAGTTGTTGGGAATCACTTTGACTGAGTGGTTTTGTCTCCCTGCATTTTCCACTGTCAGGCGGCCTCAGGCCATGGATCAAAGGCGCGGCAGCGCAGGCGAAGCAGCAGCAGAGAGGGAGGGGTGTCAGCTGCCCGCCCCGCCCCCGTCCGTGTCCCCATCCCGGCCCCCCTGCTCCCCACCCCCACACAAGGCCTGGGGACCCTGCACCCAGCTCAGTCGCAAGCACCCAGCTCAGCCGCAAGCACCATAGGTTGGATGAGCTGACCAGAGAGATGAAGAATCGTGGAAGGGGTGGAGGAGGGACTGAAGATGAGGAAGAAGAGGCCCTCGGTGGAGCCAGGGAAAGGAGAGGTGTAGAGAAGAATGAGAAAGATTAGGGCAGGACAATGGGGCTGGGGGCTGGAATGGCCGGGAAAGAGGGAGGGAGGGAGGAAGGAAGAGGGTCTGAACTGAGGGATGGGGGATGCCCTGGAGGAGAGGGGCCTGCACCTGTGTGCAGGTATGCAGAAGGGTGAGACAGGGTCCAAGAGGATGTCGGGGGGTGGGGCCAATGGCTCAAGAGACAGTGGGGCCCCCCCGAGACGAGGGAAGGATGGGGACAGGAGAGGAATGGACAGAAACCAAAGATGCACTTCCCAACAGCTGTGTGCCTGAGAAAATTCTGGGCTAGGACCTCAGGTGAGGGAAGTGTGGGAAGAGGAAGGGAAAGGCTGACCATCCTACCTGGAAAGCACAGACAGAGAGGATCCCTGGGGTGAGTGACCCACAGCCAGGGTACACAGGAATGAGATCCCAGTCCAGCGTGCCCTTCCAAGGGTCTCCAACAACACTGAGGGAAGCAGCCCAGATAACCTAGCTATTCCCAGAAGCTTCATGCCAAGCAAGAGTCTCCCGAGCCCTTGCCTTTGCTTTAGCGGTCGAACACCTGTCCCAAGTGAAAAGGGTGCTAAAGGAAGTGTCCCAGCTGGGGAGAGAGCCAGAGTGGTTAGGGGGGGCTCTTGGTTAGAGAGGAGCCAGGAGCGAAGGGAACAAGACGGAGAGCAGGAGCTAGCGAGAGGTGCAGGAAAGGGATTCAGAAGCAGGAGGTTTGGCCGAGACCTACACTGTCCCCTTGTGACCTTGGACCCACTGCGGTCCCTTAACAAAGCACACAGCTCCTTTCTGCAGCCAACCACATAGGCTGTGCAGGTGCAGTTTGGACGCCCATATCTGCAAACCCATTCATTCCTCCTTACACCCCCTTCCATGGGGAGATGTTGAGGCAGGAGAAAGGCTGCCTGGGATCACACTGGTGTGGAGTGACAGGGTTGCAGATACCCTTCCCAAGGCCAGCACTTGTCTGCCCTCTGCTCTCCAGCCTCTGGCCTTTGGTTTCCTGTCTTCCACCTCTGTTATTTTCCTCTAGAGGGGTCTGTGATCAACTAAGGTCAAGCAGTCCCACTGGGGGCTTTACAAGGTCCTACCAGAGGGTGAGATGTGGCTCGGAGGGTAACGGGACTTGCACCAAGCCTGACAGCCTGAGCTTGATTCCCTAGGACCCAGAAAACTGAGTCCCTCAAATTGTCCTCTGATTTCCATATGCATATGCGCGCTGGGGTGCACCTACCATGCATGCATGCATGCACACATGCATACAAAAAATAAAACTAAATCAATGTACATTTTTAAAAGTCTCTCCTATCCTTGTGACATGGCCCGGGGAAGAGCAGCATGTCTGGAGCCAGGCCAGCTGGATTTCGGTCCAGGCTTTGGCCTGTGTTAACTTTTTAGACCGATTGCTTAAACTGCTCCATGCCCCTACCCGCCTCCACTTGTGATGCAGAAATGATTCCAGGGCCTCCTCCGAGGGGATGTTTTAAAGATGGAATGAAGTGACCCACATACTGGGCTCAGCGCACATCTGGCCTGGGGTGAGCACTCAAAAAAAAAATGTAATCATCATTATTACTATTTAAAAGCACTTGTCTAACAATGCGAGCACTTTCCATATGCTGATAAAAATTGATAAAAAGCCTGAGGAAGTATGGCTAGCCCAGTAGGAGGAGGCAAAGGAACACTTCTCAGGAGGAGAAGTCTGAAAAAGTAAATGGGACTGGGTTCCAGGGGAGGGTGGGGAAGGGGATCTTAACACAGGGGCAGCAGTTGCAGGACCAGGAAGCAGGAAGAGTGTGGCCTTTTGGAGACCTTCAATGTGACTCTCACCTCTCCTCCCGGGGGAGCCCGGAAACAGCTCTCAAGGCTCCCAGCCTGCCTGCGATATTAATTGTTAACCTTCCTCATTTTCTCTTCCCCCTATCTACCCGGGACTGTCTCTCCCAGAGCCCCTGCATTACTCAGAAAGGAGGAGAAATCAGCCATTTGCATTTTTCCCCACCAAGCCAAGTAGCTCCAGAAGGCTAAACCCTTGACCTTCTACGAAGCTCAGCAGCCCAAGCCAGGGGGCCTGGGAAGTAAACAGGGCCTTGGTAGCAGCTGGCCCACCTCCTTCATGGCGTGAGGTAGGAAACTGAGGTCCATAGCAAGGACACATCTCATCAGATCACATAGTGAGTCTGAGATAGAGCTGGGAAGAGAGCTCAGACCTCTCAGTTTTCCAACCAGCGGCTGCCTGGGTCTGCAGCAGGCTGGGCCTAGCCAGACTTCTCCACAATAGGATCTGCTCAGAGTGGGAGAAGCAGAAAGAACCTGGTTACTAGGTTCTTGCCTTGTACAGGGAAGGTATGGCAAGGGCTCTGTCCCACGAACCATTTCTTTCTTCTTGTCTTTCTTTAGACACGGTCTCATGTGTCCTAGGCTGGCCTTGAATTTGATGTGGAGCTTAAGCGGAACTTGAACCTCTGATTCTCCTGCCTCTGCCTCCTGAGTACTGGGATCACAGGTGTGCACTACCACGCCCAGTTTGTCTGGTGCTGGGGATGGATCTCAGCTTCCTGCATGCTAGACAGGCACTCTGGCCACTGAGCTGTGCCCCCAGCCCCTCACTTAAGTCTAAGGCTGTAGATGAGCAGTGTGGATGAGGAGAGGGAGGCTCAGAAAGCTCATGTAGGTTGTTTGTGGTCACACAGTAGAGAGGGGAGCTGGAATGGAAACTCTGATCTGCAGACCATGCCACTGAGCCCACACTACATCTCTGTGACTGGCTGTCACAATCATTGCTATGTTACAGCCCTTCTGTCTTACATATCTCCCTGTCTCTTCCTGCCGAACCAGAAACCCCTCGGAATTGTCCACAATCAATTCTCCAATAGGGTGTGTGTGGCGGGGGGTGGGGGTGGTGTCATGGTGAGGAGAGGAGGAGGTATTATCCTCCCCAAAATGCACCTTGCTGGAGCACAAGTGACCTCCCTTCTTTCCAAGCCTCCCCATGTACTGTGCCCAGGCATGTACATTGACAGGCATCATGAAGATTTCAAGTGCAGACCAGATGAGCAGCTGCTTCCAAATAACCCCCACCCCTGGAAGCCAATCTGAGCTATGCCTTATCAAAGCCTGAAGGTCTGGGGTTGGCCAGCAATTGCTGGTGACCTACTATGTTCCAGATGCCGAGAATGACGTGTGTCACCAAGCGAACAGTGTGCTGAGTAACACGGAGCTCCCTCGGCCCCTGGAGATGTGGAGTTCCACATAAACTCTTGTCCCTCCTGGTGCCCTTGGCCCCACATGGGACAGAGAATCCTGGCGTGGATGTGGACACTTAGATAGATGTCGTTATTTCTACAGTGGACTAAGCTGCAGCTCTCAGGGTCTCATTCTGAAAAAGGACCAGTAGACCCAGCCATTGTCCTTTCAATCATTCAAGTCTCCAGTGTCACCCTGAAAGCCAGGCCACAGGCCATTCACCCTGATCACCACAGGCATGGTACCCGCTCCTCAGCTAGCTACCTAGAGGCTTCCCATTCTGTTCTAGGGAGGCAGTTCCCACCCTTGGCCCCCCTTGTTCCCTCCACCCAGGATAAAGGGCAGAAGCAGAGACATAAACAGGGCTCTGTTTTCACTGGAGGCGGCTGCCCAGTCTCTCCCCGGGGACCAGAGCCGTGGCCTCTGATGGATGAAAGCAGGTGGCTGTGTCAGGAGCAGCAGCCAGTGGGAAATAACTCAGCTTTTCCACGGAGCTGGGTGACCTCGGACAAAGGCAGAAGGGCTGGATAGCAGGCACCGGCAGGGTCTGGACCCCCGAGACGGAGGCTCGGCATATCCAGGCCTGGACTAAAGCTGGCTACCAAGACCGTGGGCTCATACCTCCGCAGCGGCTAATTCCTCGCCAGAGCTGGCCAGCCAAGGATGCCGGTGGAGAGGGGAGGATGCTCGCAGTGTGAGGGACCCCTGGAGAGCAGAGTGATGGTGACATATCCCCCAGCTGCTGCCCCATCTGGCTTTAACTTGGGGCTGGCAGATGTGGCCTGCATCTTTAAGAGATGGGCTATTACTGGGTATGAGGAAAGCCAGTTGAGGAGGGTAGATGTTGAAAATTGAGGAGGGTAGATGTTGAAAAAAAAATGGTACTGGTCTTTGGGTCAAAAAAAAAAAAAAAAATCCAGCCACAGACTCCTGGTCCCATCTGAAAACTGACCCCTGACCCTACGCTGGCACTGCCAGTCATGATGAGAAACGGGGCAGGGAAAGGAGGGTGGGAATGACTCCATTGACTGTCCCCTGACCCTGGGAAGCCATGCGGAGTCTGAGTCATCCCCAGCCTTCCCCTCTCAGCTCACCTTCTGGGGAGCACAGTGGGCAGCTTCCTGTGCTTTCTGTAGAAGAGCGTGCTGCCTGGGGCCCAGCGCTGCTCTGTCCAGGTTGGGTCAGCTGAGCACACCACACTGCTCTAAGGAAGAAACTAGCACAGCCATTTCCCGGCCAACCAAAAGGGATGAGAGAGAAGGGCAAGGAAGGGGGAAGGCATGAGGGACGAGAGGATGCAGAGAAGCACATTTACCGAGCACCTACTGTGTGCCAGGAACTTTGCTTAAGTCTCTATTTAGTCTTCACAGTGCCTCTGAGAAGCCGGGAGAATGTCCCTCCTTCCAGGTGAGGCAAATGAAGCCCAGAGAGGTTACATAAGCTACCCTAGGGTCACACAGCACCATAACAAGTAGCAGAATCAGAACTTGGTATCTGCCTTAAGGTTCCTTCCGACCCTGCCCACAGTCCACTTGTGGGGCCTAAGTGGGAGGCTCCCTGAGAAGAGTGAATAGAGACCCCCATGAAGGCAGAAGGAAGGCAGAATGGCAGGAGAGTCACCTAAGAAGGGAGGCAAAGGAAGCGCAGGGCGGGAGCTGGTGTAGAGGAGACTCTGGCTGGGGTTAAAGCCCCGTGTCCCTACAACCTGCTAAGCCCGAGAAATGAATTCCGATCCCTCCAAATCCCAACCTTGGAAGATGTTGGAGAGAAAGGGTCTCCTTTCAGGGGAGCGGAAGATCCTCTACACCTCCTCCCAACGCCCCGGTAATGCCAGGATGTCCCCAATCTGCTTTGAGGAATGGAGGGATTAAGAATAATAAAAAAATTGCAATAAAATATGTGTGAAGGAGGGGGTAATTGTGGACAAACGCAGCATTCAAATTCATTTTTCAGCTCTTTTACACACCATTTCAATCTTATTTTCTGCTTGTTAATGAGATCTTGTTGCCTGGGCTAGGCAAACCTTCCAGTATCAGGGCATAATTGCACGTAATTTTCTCTCCTACCAATGATTTGCATCAGGTTTTTAAAAATTCTGGGCTATTTAACACCCCATGATCCCCCCCACACCGCCCCGTCTTCCTAACTACATGTCTCTCACTCCCTCCTCCTTCCTCATCCCTGGTCCAGCAAGACTCATTTTAAATGCTTATTAGAAACGCAATGTCACCAATAAAGGGGTGGAGACAAAGAGGAAGTGAGAGGAGAAAGAGGCTAGAAGTCTCTGGTGCAGGTGAAATCCAGTGCCAGGAGCCAGCTGACTGCCTTGCTCCTGTCCTCTTAAGGGTCAAGAGCGGTGAGGTTCAGAGGTCAAGTCAATCTCAGTTAGAACCCCAGTTCCACTGCTCAGTGGCTCCTGAGGCCTCCTATGAATTTCTTAACCTCTCAAAGAATGCCTCCCCAAGAGGAGAGGTGTTGTGGAGCTTGAATGACCTCAAAGAGGCCAGATGTTTACAGGACTCTGGTGCTAAGTGTCTGACCTTGCTGGTCTGTCTCCCCTGGAGGCTTTGGATTATGATGATGGAGGGCCGAACTGGGCACCTACCATTGAGGGAGATGGCATTTGTCAATAACCTTGCAGATGTGAAGCTCTGTCTCAGGAGGAAGGCGATGCTGCTGTTTGTGAATGCAGACGCTGAACCTGGGATCTGCCCTTAGCTGCTCCTCTGGCCTTAGACCTTCCTTGTTTGGACCATCATACAAAGCTTCTTTTGTATGGACCATCGTACCAACCTCATGGGGCAGATACAATACAACAACATGGTGGACTCTGCAAGCAAGCTGCTCCAATCTCAGCTCTGATGCTTTCTAGAATCTTGGAGAGACTGGAACAGCACATTGGATGGATGGATGGATGGATGGATGGATGGATGGATGGATGGATGGTATAGGATGGCAAATGGATAAATGGGAGGAAGGGAGAATGGAAGGGTGGATGGATGGATAGGTAGATAGATGGATATATGGATAAACTGTAGAATGGATGGATGTGTGGATCGGTTGGGTGGATGGATAGGGGATGAGTGGGCAGGTTGGTGGATAGGAGGATGGATGAATGAATGAGAGGATAAATGAGTGGGTGGGTAGACAGATAGATGCATAGATATCTGGATGTGTGCATGAGTAGATAGGTGAAGGGATGGATTGGTTGGTAGACAAATGAATGATTAGATGGATGGACTTGGTGGGAGGGTGAATGGATGGCTATATAGATAGATGAGAGGATGGATAGATGTGTGGCTGGTGGATGGATGGATGGATGGATGGATGGATAGGATGATGAATGGATAAGTAGGACTGAGGGAGGATGGATGGATAGATGGATGAGTTGGTAGGTAGATGGATGGATGAATAGATGGGTGACTAGGTAGATGGGTAGATGAATGAATAGATGGATGAATGGATGGATGACATAATCTTCCCACCTGCAGAATGGAGGTTATAAGACAACTACCATGATTCTAGGAATGGAAAGAGGTACCACGGTTTGCTGCTCCTATGCCTGGCCTGCATTTAGCATTAAACTTTGTGTTGACAATCACTGTAATTATTATTGATCTATTTATTCATTTATTTACATTTATACTGCTAGGGGTCAAGTCCAGGGCCTAGTGCAGGATCAGCAACACTTTGCCTCTGAGCCACACTCCCTACCCCAGCCCATCAGGGCACCGTCTAACTACTCTAGGCACAGGAGGAAAAAGGAAGAAGGAGCCCAGAGGAAGAAAAGGCAAAAGGGCTTCGTTTGCTGAGATCATGGGCACGTGACTGATGGCTCACCTATTTTGGAGGGAACTGTAAATATGGAGAGGGACAAAGAAGATGACGGTGAGTGAAGGTGTGAAGAGTGAGTGTGAGCTGCGACCCTGTCACCTTCCGTGACACAGCAGTAAGAGCCCTTGACTCAAGGTCTGGAGTGTGACTTTGCAAGAGTCTTGGCACACTAGGCCCTTCTCAGACCTCAGTTTCCACTCCCAGGTCCATCCACCTGGTGGATAAGAAAGGAACACCAGAGAATGACTTCTCCCCCCAGGTCCCAAAAGTCTGCCCTGAAGAGGCGTGAGCACAGGTGCCCTGCCTGCAGCGGAGGTCCCCTGCCTGCAGCGGAGGTCCCCTGCCTGCAGCGGAGGTCCCCTGCGTGGCAGAACTCTGCTCCTGACTCTTTGCTTTGGTTCTGGGTGGGTAAGTCTGGCAGCTCAGCATAGTCTTTTGATGTCTGTCTCTGCAGCCCCCTGGGACCTCAACAAGGGAGGCCATCACACCAGGGCACCCGAGACAAGAAATGTGTCTCTGCCGTGCTTCTCCTAAGGTCAGGGGTCCTGCTTTGCCATCAGATTGGGACCCTTCCATCAGGCTGGCATTTTACTTATCCTGTGGGTCTTTCATGCTGTTCCTGGAACCAGGTCTGGAAGCAACTGCCCATCTTACCCACGTGCAGTACTAAGGACCCAGGGGAGTCTCCTTGCAAAGGCAGTCTGTCTACCTGCCTGCCTTCCCCTTGCCGATGGTGTCTCTTGTAGCCCAGGCTGACCTTGAGCTCATTGTGGAGCTAAGGATGACCTTGAGTTTCTGATCCTCCTGCTCCTACCTCCCAGGTGCTGGGCAGGATTACAGGTGTGCACCACCATGCCCAGTTTCTCTAGAGCTATTTTTAAGTCATTTTCCAAGTAACTGACCTCAGCCAGGAGCAAAGTCTTAACCAGAGGAGCCATCAGAAGTGAGGTTCCTGGACAGGCATCTCTTTCCCTGCACCTCACCAGAAGGACTCAACCAGGAGGTCCCTTGTGGAGTACTTAATGGCCGGTGCTATAAGGTGGGGGTCTGTGAGTGCGGCCATCAGAGGTTCTGAGCTTCAAGGGAAACTTTGGACTAAGGAAGGCTTCTCTGCCAGTAGCCTCCAATGTTTGGATTTTTTTTTTTTTTTTTAAACTCACAGCTTGACTCAAAGGAACCCTTCTTTCCATCCAGCTGAGAAGTTAGTATCTGGGACTTGTGAGATGTGAGTTTGAATCCTGACTCATACATGGGTTAAAATATAAATAACAACAGGACAGTGTCTGTCCCAAGGACTTCGGAAAGCTCAGTCCCCTTGTCATCATCGAGTCACTAGGACGTGGTTGCTCTGGTGACTCCCCAGGGCAGGGTCTATCCACTTGTTTTTACTGATTTGTCCCAAGTGCAGGGACAGCACCTGATGTACAGCCCGCAATAGGTCCTTCAGACCTCTGAGGAGCTACCTCCAGGATGGGTACCTTGAATCACTTCAAGGAACAAAGGGATTTCTTATGAAATCCTGCTGGGTCTCTTCAGGGAGTCCCTGATGCTCAGAGTCACCCATTTCCAAGACTGGATGGGGACAAGAGATCCTAGTCAAAGCATGGGAAGAGGAGAGGTCTGTTTTCCCACAGGCAGCCACAGACCACCAGTCAGATACGCAGGCAGGCTGGTCCCATCCCTAAATTTCCCAGCTTCAGCTACACACAGAATCCCCTTTGGCTTCTGGAAAAACAAAAACGCCTTCCAACTTGCATGGCTAACACTATCCAGGTGACAGGGACCAGATCTCTGTTCTCGGGTAATAAATAGTGTGCCAACCTACCTCAGCTCAGGTGACACATTCCTAAGGGCCTAGATGAACCCTGGGGGAATGTCCTATTGGGGACAGAGGACAAGGGAGGTCAACTTGTAGGATGAATTGTTCTCCCTCCCCCAGACAGATCCCTCCCAAGACCCCAGAGTCATGAAGACAAGAGTGAACCCTGAGTTAAGCGGGGGCTTTGACATGTTGAGACTTTTGACTTAACGTCCAGACTCCATTCCACCCTCGGTATTCGGAGGATACCCTTGCCACCCTCGATGGATGGGCGCACGCACACACAACCATCCACATATCACAGCTGTATTCCTGGTAAAGTATTAGGAATAGACCCTGTAACACAGGGAAAAGCTGAGGTACCCAGATGCACACTGGCCCCAGAGCAGCAGAGAGAGGCTCTCTGTCTCCCCCAAAGCCTGCACCTTCTCCTGCACAACACAGCTGTTCAGATCAGTTTGCTCCCCTTGCCAAGCCTGGCTCCTGCTGACAAGAGGAAGAAAAGCATGGCCGGTGGGAGACAGAATAGACCTCTTTCCTCAGGGGAACTTGGGAGCCTGTTGTAGCAACAAAAGCAAACACATCAGCTCCTCAAAAATCACTCAGACCCCAAACAGCAGGTCTGTCCAACAAACCCACCAGTAACCACTCCAAGCTCTTTGCTATTGCTCCATCTTTCTCCAAAGCCACCACTCCATTGGGCCAAGAGTGACTGGTCCAGCAACCATTTGCACGTGAGTGAACCTGAGTTTCTGAGCTCCCATCGAAAGTAGAGATCCTGGCACAGAACCTGGACAGCAATTCTCTCCACCAATAGGAGAGATCCCTTCATCCCAACGACTGCTCACTCCTGACAACAAGTGAGGCATGGAGCTCTGACTGGATCTAGGAAGAACTCTCGGTTCTAGGTTCAAACCCAGCACCAGCCTTCCCCTGCTCACTGCAGAAAAGTGCCTGGTGCACGTGATGACACCGTGGGTCAGTTATCAAGCTCAGAATGGCTGTTAGGCCAAGAGCGGGTCCTGTAATCATTCCCTGCTGATTTGGGGGAAATGACAACCTGTTCCCTAATCTCCAGCTTGACAGCAAGAGGAAGGTCAGCCCGGAGCCATGATCACAGACACAGGCAAGGGAAAAAAGAAGGAACATTTGTTTCCCATTCAAATTCTCTCAGGGTCCCCCGCACCCAGAGGCTTCCCAAGACCACTGAGTTCTGAGTGACACTTTTCCCCTGTGGGAGAGAGACAGCTTGGGTTGCCTTGAGCCTCTCTGGTTGGGTCAGCAGGAGTCTGGCAACGAGACTCCTAAATGGAGCAAAGAGGCCACTTACCTGAGGAGACAGGCCGTTGCTGACGGGGTTCATGTGGTTGGAGGGGGCCCCCGGGTTCATGAAGCTGTCCGAGTAGCTGGAGAAGCTGTGGCGGGCTCCATAGGCAGAGCTGGTGTCAGCGGCGGCAGCGGCTGCAGCCAGTCCACCCTGATGCATGGTTGACGGTGGAAGGGGCTGGGGCCTGTGCACTGTGCTGCCCCCATCTGAGGAGAGACCCAGAGAGGTCCTAAGCAAGTGGCAAAGCAGCCTTGGGAGTCTTCCACCCAGACGTGCCCTCTGGAGCGAAGGGACCAGCTTCTCAAGTGACCTGGGCTGAAACAAGCTGGTTCCCAGGCAGCCCTACAGACTGGCCCCAGGCTTGACTGCCACCCAGCTGATGTGTAGAGAGGACCTCTGGGCAGTTTACACACAGGTGGGTCCTGGTTCCTTGTGTTACACATACAGTGGATGCTCCATAAATGGATTGTAAAGTTGTACCTGATGAGAACTATAATCTACCCAGACTTGTCCAATTAGCATTTTGTGGATACTGTTAATCTGTCAGATGCCTTCACTCGTGCTGAAGAAGGTACAAAGCAAGAGTAGCTTATGGGGTGGGGGACAGGGACCTCTGAGGCTCAGCCAGGTTGGGTCAGAGTCGAGGTCAATGAGTGAGTGATGCTTGGGATGACAGAATTCAGTTGTTTCTCCTCCCGGCCAGTAGAGTCCCTCACAGCATTCCAGGGCTGGGACCCTGCTGTCCTCAGCATTGGCTTGATTTCGTATTGAGAATCATGGGCAGGGCTCTCTGACTCTTTAGCCTCCAGGCCCTTCAGGAGGCAGCCCTGTGCCTCAGATGACAAGGGGTTTCTTGTGTATGCTGGGTGGGAGCAAGATTGGGGTTGGAAAGGAACCTGGGGAAGGAATATCCTTCCTTTGGATATCCTGGGCTCTCTCCCTGCCACCTCCCTCAAGCATCCCCCTGATTGGGGCTGTGTGGCATCTTAGGGGCTACCAGAAGAACTGTGCCCAAAGCATTTCCTTCCTTGAGGGGGATCTCAGTGGTCCAGGGCTGCCCCGGGAGGGTGGAAGGGCGGGAGGAGCTTTTGCTCTTCAGCCCCGAGTGACCAGGAGTTTCAGGGTCAGAACAGCAGGACTGTGCACAGACACTCACCTTGGGAGATGGTGGTGGTGGGATAGGTAGAGTCTGGCAGCTGGTAGGGTGGCAAGGTGGGCATGCCAGTGGGTGGGAATCCTCCAGGCAGCAAGTGGTTGAAGGCGGCCAGCTGGTTAGCGCCTGCCTGCTTGCGCCAGCGGGCACGGCGGTTACTGAACCAGACCTGAGGGGGAGAAGATGCTGAGCCTGGGTCCCTGCAGAGAGCTGACGCATGGGTGAGGTGATGCCCCAGCAGGTGACTCCCAGCTGGTCAGTGTCTTCTTCCAAGAAGCAGAGCCCGCCGACGTGCAGCCCACGATGGTCTGCAGGGAACTTCAAAGGCAGGGTCCCCTGACCACTATCCGGGAAGGTCTTCTAGAATGCCCCCTGTTTTACAGGTGAGGGACTAAGAACCAGAGGGAGTAGGTGCCAGTCACAGGACAGGGTGACAGGAGGCCTGGAGAAGTTTGTTAGCACTCTTCCCGGGGTAGTGCTCCAGCCCAGGTCTCCAGTCCTTACTCTGAACCTCCAACTCCTCCAGGAAGCCCTCCAAGAGGGTACCACATACAGAATGCCCTGAGTAAGGACGTCCTTGACACCCAGCTATGCCAACTGGAGGCTGAGACCCTGCCCTGCTCACATAGCCTTAGCACTGTTAGGACATGCACAGGTACACACGTTACATGAATGTACACCAACACACACACACACACACACACACACACACACACACACACACACACACACTACGGCTGGAGGTTCCTTTCCACTTCTGGACTTTTCACATGCTGCTCCCTTCACCAACGGCAGCTCCTGTATCAGGCTCTTCAGCTTTTAGACAGAAAAGCCCTCCTGCCACACCAACACCCTCATGGCTGCATCTAAGGTGGGGCAAGTGAGCCCCGGATTCCAACTCCATGCTCATTTCAACCACTCCACTCACCCACACGCTGAGACGGGATGTCCCAGAGACCCTAGAAGTGCACGTTCCTCAAAGCAGAGGCTAAGTGGCAAGATGCAGAGTTGGAGAATGGCAGCAGCACCCAGGGCCTTGGGTTCCACAGCAGGGACCCCAGGCCAGGCTTCCCAATCCAAAGTCTCTGTGTTTTTGTTTGAACACCTCCATCCACAGTGGTCTCATCCCCTCACTGGGCATCCACTACGCCAGTAAGACCTCAGAACCCAAAGGAGTCTTAGTGACCGCTGAGCTCCGACCCTGAGCTCCTGGTACCAACTTCATTTTGGAAGAGGAGGCTGAGCTACCGAAGGAGACTCAGCTGGTCAGTGGCAGGGATGGAGGCTGTCCACCTGGAGCCTCTTCCTGCAGACCTCTCTGTTGGACTGCAGTGTATGTCCCGTCAGCCCTTGTCCCACCTCCAGGGCCCCTAAGTGTCTGAGTGCTTCCAGACTCCTCCCTTAGGGCTAAGGCTTCAGATTTTGGGTCAGCCTCTCTATAATTTTGCTTTTGTTTTTTCCTCCTTGCTCTATCCTACCCAGGAAGCTGACAGGCCACGAGAAGAGAGGGACCCAGTGAATCGATGGCTGGTGGCCTTTCTGTGGCTCGCCAAGGCTTGGCCTCCTCCGTTCCCAGACCCCTCCCTCCCTCCTTGGACCTTGAGTAACACCTGTTTCCCCGTCCCCCGGGCCAATGAAAGCACTGTCCTGATGGCCAGGAACTTTTCTAAGAAGTTGCCAGGCTCCGGGGTGGTGGGAAGCCACAGGCTGCCAGACTAGGCAGTGAGGAAGCTGGGAGGAATGCACCAGGACAACAGCTGCGGGGATCCAGGAGAGAGGGCAGGCAGTCTGCAGCCCCAGTGTCATCAGGAGGGGAGGAGATGATGAGACATGCTAGCTGGCTGCCATGGCCTGCCCTTTTCCCCTAGAGGTTGGGGAAGTGGAGGGAGGTCCACCGGTTCCTGGAGGGTTTAAGGCCGGTTTCTTCTAGGCCTTTCCTTAATGCTTTCTAATTCCAGCTTCTGACTCAGCTCCCTTCTCTTGGGCACAGAAAGAATGTAGGCTTCAGTGTCAGCCAGGCCAAGCTGCCACAGCCTAGCTCTGTGTCCCACAGGCCACTTCTCTGAGCTCCAGCCTCCTAATCTGGGATTTGGGCTGGGGGAGTGGCCAACCCAACCTGAGTGTGAGTGTGAGGCTCCATCACCTTTGACATTGCGACATTGCGGCTGGCAGCCATGGAGTTGCTGAGGAGAGCCACTTCTTGGGACGGCGTGGTTCGAGGCAGCCCCTCTGCAGACCCGCCTCCTCTGTCCAGGAAGGCAACAGTCCCGGACAAGGCTCCCATGCTGAACCACTGGTCAAATCACCCTGCCCTCCCCCACCTCCTCCCTAGCCTTAGTCCTCTCCAGGCAGGTGCAGAGATGACTCTTAGTCTGCGCTCTGCAGGAGAAGAGATGCTCAGGACTCAGCCTGGGGCAGGTGAGATGGGCTGCCCCTCCCCCACGCAGACCTGACCCTCAGCCTGGCCTCTCTCCCCAGTCACCAGCCCCACTGACTAGGGACTGTGTACTTGGGGGTGTTTAGGGCCTCGGGTGAACCTACTCAGAACACATCTTGCATTCTTCTAGCAACGGGAAACTCATTCCCTGGCTGAGGAAGAGAGGCCTGCTGGGAAATTTCCCTCCACACAGGGACGTTTGGAGATTCTGTGCGCCTGCCTTCTTCTCTGACTGACTCCTGTCCACTCCCCTTTCTCCTCTCCTTCCGCCTCTCTTTCCCATTCTCCCTCTCCCTTGCCTTCTTTCTTCTCCTCTCTCCCTGCGTCCCTCCTCTACTTTGAGGTCTTCACCTCAATCTGTCAATCTGTAACCAACCGACAAGTGCCGCCTCTTCGGTGCCTGGGTGCAATACCGTGTAGGCAATCCCGGGATCTCCCACGCGAACCTCTGGAGTCAGCACTCGACTCAGGAGCTGTTGGAATTAGCTCCTCCACCCCCGCCTCTGACACCAGCGAGCACCCAGCTCTCCCTACCTGGACTCGTGCCTCTGTGAGCTTGGTCCTCTGCGCCAGCTCCTCCCGGGTGTAGATGTCCGGGTAGTGGGTCCTCTCAAAGGCCTTTTCCAGTTCCTCCAGCTGTTCAGCAGTGAATGTCGTCCGACTGCGACGCTGCTTGCGCTTCAGCGGGAGGTCAGGTTCTGACTCCACGTCTGAGCCCTCATCCAGACGGTTCCCTAGAGCCGGGTGACACAGTGGGCAAGGGGTCACGCCTACGTCTTTCTCTGAAGACTGTCCTGGCGACCCAGTCTCTCCCAAAGGGAAAAGACTACTTACCACATCATGGCTGAGCAATGAAGGACGGGAGAGAACCTCTGTGCCCAGCCCAGGAGACTGGGTAAACACTTTCTGCCCAAGTATTCCATTGCCTTTAAAGCTGGCCCCTCCAGCTAGGCATTTAGATCATCTACACTGACATGGATGCCCCTGACTTAAGACTTGATGAAAAGCATCTCTCAAAACTCACGGGATAGGTGCCATCGAGGAGGCTCTGGGGGTAAAGTCTGCACAAACACTGCTGACCTGGGTTCAGTTCCCTGGAAACCACGTGATGGAGCAAGAGAATCCATTCCCACAAGTATGTGCAAGCTGTGATATGTGCCCCTTCCCCCAAATAAATAAATGTAAAATAAAGTTTGAAAAATCCTCAAAGGATGATAAGCTCTGAGGCAGGGAGTGTGGTTGCTTTTTACTGCACGCCAGTAAGCCCGTCTTTAAGAAAAGCAGGAAAGCAAAAACCAGTGAGCAAGGAGCAATTCCTCCTTTGGGGAAAGCATGCAAGATAAAGGCTTTGGTCTCCCGTGAGTGTGGGAGGCTGGGGCCAGGCTTGTTCAGGAAGGGGCTGACAGGCAGCTGAGCTCTCAGTCCAGCCGGGGAGGAAGCTGCAGAAATGGCTTATCAGCCGGGTGGTGGTGGCACATGCCTTTAATCCCAGCAGAGGAGGCAGAGGCAGGTGGATCTCTGTGAGGTCCAGGCAGATCTGGTCTACAGAGAGAGTTCCAGGACAGCCAGGACTACACAGAGAAACCCTGTCTCAAAAAACCAAAAAAAGGAAAAGAAACGGCTTGATCAGTTGTCCCAGCTGTTGGGGCTTAGACCTGGGGAACGGAGTGGGCTTCACATGCCCTTCTCTGGCCTGGTGGAGTAGGTGAGAGACTGGACTGGTCCCGTTCCTTCCTGTTTCTCCCTCTGTTTACCTTCATTTATCTTTCCCTTCCCTTTGCCACGTCATTGGGATTCTTGGAGCCTTTCTGTTCATTTGTGCATTCATTCACTCATTCATTCATTCATCTACTGAGCACCTACCATGCTCCTGCATAGGCCAAGCACACCGGTGACAAGGTGTGACCGAGACTCTATGCCCAGAGCACTCAGTCTAAGGCAAGCTAGAGGGACTGGGCAGCTGCCTGCTCACAATACCTATGGGGAAACAGAGTCACAGAAAGGTGGGCGGAAGTGTTCAAAGCTTCTGGGCAGCTGTCTACACTGCAGTCAGCCTACACTGACCTCTCTGACCTACCCACCAGCATACACTCAGATGCTTCTGGGATTGGCTACATGAGAGTCTAGGCCCTTCCCACAAAGAACAAACCCTCTCCCAACACACACACCCCACTCACAACACAGTGAGAGCAACAACAACAAAATACAGCAATTTAGAAGTCATCTGGAGTCAAGAGAATCACGTGCCAGGCTGAGGAGCATGTGCAAAGGCCCTGTGCATCAAAAGCACATGGGATCATTTTGCCACAGGGCTGCATCCACTGCCAGGAGACAGGTGGCACATGGGGAGGGGAGAGTCTTGGCCAATGCCCTGGCTTGGGCTGGATTCCTCCTCAGCTCTTCCCTTCCCTCCATCACTTCGTCTTGTTCACTGGGGACTCATCTCTGTATTTTAGTGACCACTGCCAGGCTGTGTCTGATTGTGACACTCTGCTCCATGGCCAGAGAGCCAATGGAGCTCAATGACCTAAGGTCAAAGCCAGCCCTTCCCCTGTCCTTTTCTAAGTTGGGGAGAAACAGTCTGTCCTAGGGAGCTTGTCTGATGGAGGAGACATCCCTCCTGTGCTGGGATTTCCTAGTCCAAGGTGGGAAGCACCGTATCCAGCGAATGGGTGCACAGGACAGACAGACATCAGACATCAAGACTGCTACATGACCCACAAAAGCCAGAGAAATCTGAGGACAGTTCAGGGACCAGAGATACGGGTTTGTCAAAGCCCAGGATAGCTTAGCCCTGGATGATGGTGGGAGACAAAGGGAAAGTCGCTTGGGATGGCTACCATAACCTCCCGCAGATACTCTGCTTCTGCCTCCTCCAAGATCTTCTTCTAGAGCCCATCCCATCCCAGGAAGCCATCACCGTGTGCTGGGCTATGCCAAGAAGTCTCAGTAAACCAGTGAGGCTACTAACCATCTGCCATTCATGTGTCCAGACTCTATACTCCCACATACAAGGCTCCCAATCAAGCTCATCACTCCCTGTGTGAATATGTAGGGCCATCTCCTGCCCCTCCCTCTAGCTACGTCCTTGCTGTGGGATGGAGCCTGCTTATCCAGTCCAACCCCTCACAGTGGGTGATCTACCAGCAAGGAGCCAGCACTGGTAGATTTCAGCACTGTTTTGGGGGGCTCTTAAGTCTCAACCGTCAGAAAACAGGCATGAAGGGCTGGGAAATGGCTCCATGGCCAAGTCCTCACTGCACAAGTGTGAGGACCCAAGTTCAATCCCCAGCTACCACATAGGGAGCCCGTGGAAGTGTGCATCTGTAATCTCAGCACAGGAGACGCAGAAACAAATGAACCCCTGGGGATCACTGGCCAGCTATCCCAGCTCAACTGCTGAGCCCTAGGTCCTAGTGAGACACCTTGTCCCAATAAACAGCTCCTCAGGAAACAACACCAAGATTGACCTCTGATCCCCATGCACATTCCCATCCTCCAACACACATACCTATGCAGAGTGATATCTTAAGTCTCTGGAGACCATGGCCATGTCTGTGGATGAGCCCTACTGGTCTTGCTAAGCCAGCAGATCCTTGACTGTGACACCAATGGTGCCTGGCATACAGCAGGCACTCAGGATGGCAGCACCAGTGCCCGCAGCCTGGCAGAGCAATCTCAAATGCCTTTTGAAGTCTGGCATCCTGCAGCACCTATCTCTGTGTACAGGAACGCAGACCCTTCATGCCACTAACATGAGACCATTGTTCTGATCAGCTGGAATGCCAGAAGATGAGGTCGGCCCATTTTACAGGTGCCCAGTGGAGCCCTGGAGCAGTGGGGCTGGAACAAAAAAGCCTGGGACCCTGGCTCCACACCTGGTGGCGGACACCTGCTACAGCAGCTTCTCTGAGGAGTCTGCCTGTGATCTTGAAATCATGGCGGCTGCTCCGCCCTCCCCCGCCTTTCCCTTCTCTTTCTGGCTGGAGAAGCCTCACGGACAGTGGTGGTTTTGAAGCCACACACCTCCCAAGGCCTCCTCACCCTCAGGCAGTGGAAGCCAACACCAGCCAAGAGGCACAGGGTCTCTCTGCTCGGCACCCCATCCCAGAAGCCCTCCCAGCCCCGTTCCCTACACCCCTCTCCCTCCTCCTCCCATCCCGGTTATTACAGTTTAACATAGGCCCTGGTCTGGAGCTGCGGCAGAGAAACGAATCACATAATAGTTGATATGCGTTTTAATCAAGTAATTCGGGCAGAGCCGAGAGCTGGCGAGTATGGGCCCAGTGTCTCTGAATACCAAGCAGGCCCGGGCACAGGCCTCAGCAAATGGAAAAGTCATTTACAGCTCAGCTGGGGGCCGCCAGCCTAGTGGTGGCCTGTCCTTTCGGCCCTCTGTGCAAAGTGCTCGGCTGTAACTGGCTCACCAGGTGTGCACAGGCCAGGCCGGTTTGCAGAAACTGGCCAATGCATGATTCACAGAGACACAGGGGCTCCTGCTAGGAGAAGAAGCACCCTGCTCCAGCCCACCTCTCCTACCCATATTCCACCCAGCCCAGCACCAAGCAACTCAGCTTCAGGCCCCAACTCTCTGTCCTGCCCGGCTCTGCCCTTTCGGTCCCACCCTGGACTGGGCACCCTGCCTCGTCATGCCCCCTGGCCTGGTTCACTCATGAAGTCTGTGGCTAGCTAGCCAGGCCCAGGAAGGTTGGAAGTGGACAAAACAGTGTGATGCTGGTTGTTGACCTACACAGGACTCCTGTGTGGAATCATCTCATACTGGGGACCCAACCTTCCCAGTGACATACAGGTCCTAAACACTCCCTATACACACACCACTGCCAGCTGTGTGAAACGGGAGTTCTCCCTGGCCTGGCATTTTTTCCATCGCTGAACCTCTGACGCTGGGCATTGAGAGCCACTGAGGGTGCATGGCATAAGTGATGATGAAATGGGTTTTTGTCTCAAGACAAGGAGATGGATGCTGGCGACATGCCACTCTTCTCAACAGTGCCCTGCTCTGTCTGAGTTTGAGGGATGCTGTGTGTGCATTGCCGGTGAAGAGCAGAATGGTCTAGCCTCGACTCATTATAGAGCATCCCAGACACCCTCTCTATCCTCATCACCTGGGGCTCAAAAACGGGTCCTGCCCTGAGGTGCTTAGGAGAGCAATTGCTGGCCCTGAGCTCTCTTTTCCCTTCTGGTCACACTGACTGCTCTTCCTTCCACGTATACACATCTCCCCTGCTCCTGGTAGCAAGGACCCAGCCATGCACCCTGCCCTATTTATGCAGGCTGTGTGTCCACCAGTTCGGGAAGAAGGGAGGGAGCTGGGAGTTCAGAAGCAGCCAAAGACTCTCCTATGCAGAGGTCGTGGGGGGGTCTCTATCAACTCCCAGATCCTTCTGCCTTCTCTCCCTCACCCTATGTGAGGGATCTGGTGGATCCCAAATGTCCTGGCTCCAGGAATTTCATTAACTCCAGCTTCTGGGCCAAGACTACATCACAGAGCTGAGAGCCTGTGTTGGGGTCAGAGTCTCAGGGATGTGCTCATAGCTACAGCCAAGAAGGCAGTGGTGGCGGAGGCGGGTGGTGGGGCTCTGCTCTGGGGTTTTCCACAGCCTGAGCCCAGTCTAGTTCAGGAGCTCTGCCATATCTACCCCTGTCTAGGGAGGTGGGTGAACTGTACCAATCTAGCAGGCTACCTCCTACTTCTTAAGGGGACCTGGTCTGTCAGAGAGTAAGACGTCTACCCCCTCAGGTCTGAAGGATCCCTGTGAACCAGAACCAGATACCGGTTGTCAGAACCCTTGCTTCCTTAGAGGCTCCTCCAGAGGTGGGGGCCATAGAGAGGAGCAGATGCAAACAGGATCCCTGGACCCCCAGTCTTTTGATGTTTTAACCCTCCACCCCCCACCCAACAAGAGAAAAGATGTAGCCTCTCTGGGAAAGCTGGAGTTGAACTCACATCCACTCACAACTTGACAAAGGCAGTCCTCAGCTAGACAGTCCTCATGGTTTGTATCAGAAAATGTGGGGTCCATGTGGGGCAGTTTGAACATGATCCTGTGCTAAGAGCATAGTACTGTCCTTAGGCATTAGAGGATGCTGTCTATACATTCTCGACAGGAAGGGGCGGGTCCAGGAAGAAGGAAGTAGCTCTGCTTAGAACAATACTGTGTGATGAGAACTCAGCCATGTTTTCCAGCGTGGATCTAGTGTTCTTTCTTCTGCACTGAACTGGGAACCAAGCATACGTCATGTGTGGGAGTCAGGTGTCCTGCGTGGGAAACATCTTAGCCAAGGACACTGAGTCAGGGTGCAGAGTTCAAAACTAGAGTGTATCTGCCTGAAGACGGAAGGTCAAGGGTCCTGGGGGCCTGTCTAACTCAGTCTCTTTAAACATGTTGTCCCATGTGGCTAATGTGTTGTGTGGGGAGAGGTGTGAGCGCCCTGGAGACAGGAGCAAACCTACCCTAACTGGATCTGAACTCCAAAGCTTCATACTCTAACTCCGGCTTTAAGAAGACTGATTTTATCCTCTTCTTCCTCAGGTTATTTCTGTGTGTGTCACACACCCTGAGGTGCATATGCTTGGTGGGGGTGGGGTGGGTGTGCCTGGGTGTCGTTCCTCAGGCACTTTCCACCTTTTGTTTGAAGCAGGGTCTTTGGCTGGCCTGGAACTTGACAAGTAGCCCAGGCTGGCTAGCCAGTGAGCCTCCAGAAACATGTCTGTCTCAGCCTCCCCATCATAGGGATTACAAGCATGCGTCACAGTGCCTGGCTTTTTAAGTGGTTTCTGGGGATCAAACCCGAATCCTCCTGCTTGCAAGGCAAGGTACTTCCCCAACTGAACCGTCTCCCTATCCCTATATTGGAATAATCAATAATATTGGGTTATTCCAATAACTGGCTGACTGACACCACCTATGAACATCAATCAGAGAAAGCGACAGCCAGTGTCAGAGTAGAGGCCAGGACACCATTTCTTCCGGCTTAGTTCTAAGGGGGCGTGGCCAAAGCAACCAAAGCTGACCAGGGCGTCAGAGAAATGGGAGGATCTGCCTGCCTCCTTCGCCACAGGTGCTGCTGGACTTGTCCTTGCTAAAAGGGTCACTGATGACAGTGTCGGGGGAAGCTAAGCAGAGAGGGAACCGCTCTGATGGAGTGGAACCCCAGGCTGAGCTCCCAGACCTGTGTGTGACAGAGTTCCAAGGTGACCAGCTCAGCGACCTCCTCTTTTCATCTCACCTGGTACAGACGACCAGCAGCCTCAGGCTCTAGTCCACGTGTGTCAGCCTTCCCACCAGATGAGGCTGGCTGCCTGGCACCATGAAGCCAGCATCTGCCCTCCTTCTCCCTGCTCCTCAGCCTCCTCAGTGCTGAGCCCGGGAGACGGAGGGTGGCAGTCATGGAGAGATTCAACATGGAAACTGGCTTCGGGACTCAGGCTTTGCTTCTTGCCCACACCTCTCCCAGCTCAGTCACGAAGAAGCCTGAGGTTGAAAGACTAACTAAAAGAGAGTCCAGGTATGGTGACCCACACATTTAGTCCCAGCACTCGGAAGGCTGAGGTAGATTCGGGAGGCAGAGGTAGGTGGATCTCTGTGAGTTCCAGGCCAGCCTGGGCTACATAGTGAGTTCAAAGTTAGGCAGGGCTATGTAGTAAGACCCTGTCTGAAAACTAAAATGGAAGAGCCTGCAGCCACCCCTAAATACAGAAGCCACAGGCCTTACTCATCCAAAAACACAAAAACTGATGGGAGCTGGAGAGCATGCTCAGTTGTCAGTCAAGAGGGCTTGAGTTTGATCCCTGGAACCCAAGTAAGAGCCAGATGTCATGCCCAGCCTTGTCATCCCAGTCATGGAGTAACTGAGGCAGGAGGAAGTCTGGGGCCCACAGGCCAACAGACCTAGCCTCCCTGGGGAGTTCTAGGCCACTGGGAGACCCTGTCTCAAAACAAAGGCGGATGGCACCTGAGGAATGACATCTGAGGTTGTTCTCTGTTCTCCACACAAGTGTACACATTTGCATATGCATGGGCACACACACACACACACACACACACACACACACACACACACACACACACACACACTCAAGCATGCCCCCCAGGTTGCAGCTTCCTCCCCAAGGCCCTGCCATCCACTTTCCTTTTCCAACTCGTTCCCTTCACCCAACACCTCCCCCGCAACACCACTCCTCATTTTTATTAAGTAGGCCTTGCAGAAATTTCTGGAACTAGCGTTCTGTTGCCAGGGAAGGTGTACGGTTCTACGTGTCTCTGTAGACACCACTGAGTCCCTCCTGCAGGCTGCACAGGTCCACAGACCAAGACCAACTGTCCCCATCCTGCTTCTAGTAAAGGCCCAGCTTCCCACTGCCATGGCCACAACTTACCTGGCTGCTAGGGGACTGGGGCGGGGGTCACTGCAAAGCTGGGTATCTCTCCATCCCTGGGGCAGGGCGCTCTAGTGCAGGGCATGCATTCCTCTCTAGAGACCGAAAGCCTTACCTAGGACACCTGCTTACCAGAAGTGACTTAAAGTGACAGCCCTCTGAGCATTCCAGTGCCCTCGCTGTCTCCTTAGGCTGCCTCCAGGAGCTCCAGGGAGATGGGAAATACGGGTACTGGCTAATGGACATGGATGCTGTGGGAGGTGGAGGGAATCTCTTCTAGTGTTCTAGTGTACGGTGGGTCATGATGGTAACAATGACTAATGGAATATTTTAAGATGGCCAGGACATGGAAGTGTACATGTCTCAGGCACAAAGGAATGGCACATGTCTGAGGGGGTAGGTAGGTGGCCCCTAAAATGTCCTCTGCACCCCCAAAACATGGGCAACTACAATGAGTCACTTAAGAAATTAAGATGTGGGACTGGAGAGGTGGCTCGACATTTAAGAGCACTGATTGTTCTTCCTAAAGACCTGGGTTCAATTCCCAGCACCCACACAGTGGCCAACAACTGTCTGTAGCTCCAGTTCTAGGGGATCTGATGCTTTTTCCTACAGGCGTTGGACACATGTGGTATACATAAATACATGTAGACAAAAACTCATACACATCAAAAAGCCCAAGATGAGTTAATAAAACCGCACATGAGGCAGGAGACGTAGCTCAGGTGGCAGAGTGCTTGTCTGGCAAGGAGAAAGCCCTGGATGCCATCACCAGCACTGCATAAACCAGACGGGCATGCCTCTGCCTCGAATTTAGCACTTGGGGGCCAGCCTGAGCTATGTAAGACTGTGTGTGTGTGTGTGTGTGTGTGTGGTG
The DNA here is from genome assembly GCF_049852395.1 of Peromyscus maniculatus bairdii. Classification (NCBI taxonomy): domain Eukaryota; kingdom Metazoa; phylum Chordata; class Mammalia; order Rodentia; family Cricetidae; genus Peromyscus; species Peromyscus maniculatus. The sequence goes on from NC_134853.1 coordinate 158,568,082, forward strand.
TGTGGTGTGTGTGTGTGTGTGTGTGTGTGTGTGTGTGTGTGTGTGTGTGTGATTGCAGAAGCCCCACAACTCACTAGATAAGAGGACTATATCCTCACCCATGGGAAGGTTCCCAGAAAGTCTTTGGGATGGTTAAAAAAATAAAGGAACTTTAGACGGGGACCTTGAAGTTTCACCATCTTGCCTTGTGACCTTTGTTGAGTCTCAACCACCTCTCTGAGCCCCATTCCCCCATCTTTGAGAAGAAGGTTCTCCTGGGTGTCTAAGATCAACCTGAGAAGGGGCCCTAGCTGCATGTGACTTATTCATCGCTCACCAAAGCCCAGGGCAGTGTGCTCAGCACATAGTAGGGCTGGCTGTCACCCTAGAAAGGACTACAGATCATTGAGGATGAAGTTCCAGAAGGGGCCTGGATGCTAGGTTGTGGGGGTCAGTGTGAGCCACAGGACATCCTAAAATCAGTTTCCTGCATGGAACAGGAAGGGCTTTTCCCTCACAAGCTGTGTGGGGCCAGCTCTGCTTCTTCTGTCTCCTAAGCCCTCTTCTCTTGGGAGGAGGGAAGAGGTAGACTCTCCCCTCCTCTCCCCTCCTCTCCCCTCCTCTTCTCTCCTCTCCCCTCCCTCCTTTCTGTCTCGGTCTCTCTCTTTCTCCTAGTCCTAGAGGGCCCCTTGCTTCCTGCTGGTCACTGGCCCCCTCCCCTCCTGCCTTCTCCCCAGCGACCTCTTCCTGGGGCAGAGGTGAGGTGGGGTGAGGACAACCCTCTATCAATCTGAGCTGCCCAGCCCTCTCCAGCTGGCCTGGCCGGGCTGTTCCCAGGCAGAGCAGGTCCACAGTGGAAGGTGGTGGAAAAATGTGGACAAATTTCTGATTTGCAACACTCTGGGAAAGAGTTTATTGCCATTGTTTGAGGACGAATGTGTAAATAAAGCAAGGCGAAGATGGCGGGGGAGGCTGAGGAGAGGCAGAAAACGAGAAATTTTATGGCCATAAGGAGCGTACTCTAATGGTGATTTCTGAGGCATTGGACCATGCTAGTTACTTAGCCAAATGATTGCCGAGGTGCTGGGCGAGGCGGCTTATTTCTTAATTACAGTTACGTCTTACAGCAGGCTGACGCCCCTGCCCTGCAAGGCTTGGTCCAGAGCAGACGCTGGCCTGAAACCAGGTCCTGACACTGGGGTGCCGGTGGGCAGCCGAGAAAGTGGGAGCTGTCCCTTGGCCCCATCAGGGCAAGGGGGACCCAGAACTTCTGTCTGTGCCCCTGGCCTTTGCACTCTTCTCCCACCCATCCTGAGAAAGCCACCATGCTTGGGAGATAAAGATAATACGGAACTTGGGCTGAGCTCCCTTGGAGCTGCCTGGCTGTGAGGACCCAAAGGGTGACACCAGGGTGGGGGGGGGAGTACTCAGGAGGGGGTGGCCAGCTGGCTCTCACACACTGTGTCACCTGGACCAAGTGCTATGCCCTCATGATCCTGCCTCTTCCTGCCAAGAAGGGGCTAGGCTAGACATCTTTGTATCAATTCCAACATCCGGCCTCTCTGAGGCTCTCAGGATGGGTGATAGTCATTCTCAGAGTTGGGGAAACTGATTTGCAGAAATGGGCCGGTTGAACAGCGACTGCCTTCTGTGGTTTCTGTCTGTCCGTAACCACACAACGGGGGAAGAAGAAGGTGGCTGTTGATTAAGGGCTGGCTTTGACCTGAGATGTCCCAGCAGCTCATAAGGCAGTTAGAATCTTCAGTCCCTTATGGACGGGACAATCGGGACTCCTCAGGAAACAGTCAGAAAGGCCAGGAGAGAGACCTGAGTGGATGGTAACATGCAGGGTCTGGGTTCTGCATGCAGTCAGCATACTGTACAGCAGCAACTCCTTCCAAGCTTCCCATGTGGGGATCAGCTGGTGGGTCTCTGGGTAGTGCCCAAGGAGGTGCACTTGTAACCTAGATCCCAAGTGTCACCTGTGAGGGCTGGTCATTGCCAGCTTTGAGGGCCACTCATGGACAGGGCTCCGCAGCAATCCCCAGGACAAGGCTGCCTGCTCTGCAGAGAGGGAAGGGTCGTGAAGGCTTACAGCTCTCCTCCCCTGTGGTGATGGTGGAAGGGAACGGAGAGCTGAAAATCACCCTGAGCCAGTTCCTACCACCTGACATGGCCACTGCATCACATGGTTCTCGGTATCCCCAGTTCTCTTGACCGCCTCCCACAGGCCCCAGCCTGCGGGCTGCCCTTTCTGGACACACACCTCCTTTCCACCTAGGTCTGACCTAAGTCCTCTCTTCACCCCCAGTCTTTCCCTCTGGACTCTATAGTCAGAGGCATCCCTGAATTTTTCCAGAGCAAAGAACTGTCACCCAGTCAAGAGAGGCTTTAAGAAGCCAAAATCAGGACTGCACCTGTCCTGGACCAACTCTGTGGTTGAATGATTTGGAGGACCCACGTGAGTGTGTGTTGTCACAGACTGATGACATGTCATTTCTGTTTTGTTCATTGCTTTATTCCTGATGCCCAGGAGAGGAGCTGGCCTATGGTTATGAATGAATGAATGAAGAATGAATGAATGATTTCTTCTTCGTGTCCAGATGGGTGTCCTAACTTGCAGGGCCCCAGCAGATGCCCACAACAGTTTGCTATTTAAGTCAGTGTGATTGCTGGCCAGTCTGTTAGCCTCTCCTTGCACAAGAATCTCATTAGAGATTGATTTATGTGGCACCAGCCACCTGCCTGGTCCCTGCTGACTGCTCCGAGAGGGCTGAGGACATAAGCCCTAGAAACCAGCACGCAGACCATCCATCCAGTACCCCGTTTGTATCCAGATGTTCAACTCACTCCTGTCCCCCTGTAAACATGGTGTCTTCATGACTGCTGAATAGCCCCTCTACCTGGGGACTCTGACATTCCCTGGATTCTCACTAGAGTCAAACAGCTCTATAAACAGACTGCTGAGGGAGTTAAAATCCAATCTGTCCCTGTTGCCTATGCAGTTTCTAGGTTTATGTGTTTTTGATAATGCAGACAGACAGACAGACAGACAGACAAACCTGTTACTTGCAGCCTGCGGCAATTACTGCTCTGAGCTCAGTTAGCTGAATCTTGTTAAAATAAATAATGTCATTTCCTCTAAAAGGTGGTCAGCCATTGTAGGGCAGTGGCATTAAGATACCAGGAGGTAGCAAATTCCGAAGACACACTGGTCCTCAGAGGGCAGAATCCTTGCTCCTGTGTCTTGTGAACACAGAAAAATATGTTCTCACTGAAGGAACTGAGGGTAGAGGGCTGAAGAGCTAGAGGCTACTAGGTAAAGATAAACTGGAACCGGTTATCTGAGATGCTCCATCAGGTGTCAGGCTGTGCACTCAGGCTCTGCACTCAGAACTATGTTGTGTCCCTTTCGGCACCAAGGCCAACCTCATTCTAAAGCCGAGAGCCAGGGAGGGGCTGGGTCTTACCCAGAGCACACAGCTGTCGGTGGCTGAGGCAGACTTGAATCCAGACCTCTAGACATTTCATTGCCCTTTGTGAATTGAGGGTATTGAACAGACCGTGGAGACTATAGATCACGCTCGGACTGATGCCGATGTCTCTGCTCTCCTGACAGGCCCCTTCTCCCCTGTCCCAGAACCACGCTCTGCTTGCTGTGAATGGCCTGTGAGGGGAGCTGATGAGGACCAGAACTCTGTGGGCTGAGGCTGCATTTGGTGACAATGGATGAAGCATTCTGGACAAGGATGCATATGGTGGCAGATGCTGTGTATGGTGGAACTGATGGGGATGGCCTCATTGGCACTGCCAGACCTGGGTCAGCTAGGCACAGGTGTGCCTGTCTTCCTTATAATTCTGGGGATGTCTCTCGACTGTCCCTTTTGAGACAAGGTCTCACTCTGTGCTCACGCTGGCCTAAAGCTCACTATGTGCTGGAGGCACAGCTCAGTTGAGAGAGTGCCTGCCTAGCAGGTGTGAGGTCCTGTGTTCGAGCCTTAGCACCATGAGAACGGAAACAGGAGGACCAGGAGTTCAAACTCGTTTTTGTTCCATGAGGAGTTCCAGCCAGCCTAGGATTCCTGACAAAACAAAATCCACACACAGAGCACCTCACTGTGTATACCATTCTGGTCTCAAACTCTTGACAACCATCTTGTCTCAACCCCCCCAAGCCTTGGGGGTGACAGACATGAACTAGCAAGTCCAACTATTTTCTATGCTATAATTTCGGCAAAGTCAAGCTACAGGATTCTCGCTCAGGTCCCTGAACCTTCTGTGGTGCTGTGAATGAAAATGTTCCTCCACGCTGTCCTCCTCCTGAACCAGCCACTGGGGCCTCCCAGCCCAACCTTGGCTTCTATCCCTCCCAGCTTGGCCCCCACCCTCTAATTAGATTCCCCTGGGAATAAGCGGTTTTGTACAGTTCTGCTGAAGGCAAAGAGGTTTCACAATTGCTTTTCTTTCTCCTCGTTAATAACTCGCTACGTCTCAAGGAGGTTGTACTTATGGCCGGCGCGCTGGAAAATTATCCTGTCTCTTGCGAGCTTACTTTTCTCTTGAGGAAAATTGAAAACTGGATTTTCTTCTCCATCCCAGTCCTCTCTCTACCTACCTTGTGCTCAGAATATTCTCACGCTGGTCCGCAGCCCCTCCACGCCTTCAAAGCAGAATCCTCTGCCTCCTGCCCCCAGCATGGAAAGGCGAGTGGCCTGAGGCCGATCTGGGGAGCAGTGAGGACTCTTTCAAAAGTCTAGGGAGCCGCGGTGAGTGGTGAGGTGGCCTGAGGTGGGAGCTGAGCAGTCGGTTCCACTTTGAGTACTTTTTGCCTCTAGAACTGGATGGGCTCCAGCCTTCCCGAGGCTGGGCACTGGGCACGCTGGGAGCCTTTATTGGTCCCATCGGGTTCCCGTTAAGGGTCAATGAGTAAATCACAAACAAATGGACCACATTTCCATTTCTGAAGGCATCTCCAGCCGGACGGGCCCTCCACGTGAGGGACATCCTCTTAAGTGGGGCCTGATGGGCTCGGGAGCCGGGCGGAGAGTATCCCCACAGGCCAGGGCTTCCATCTGCACAGCCCAAGGCCCTCACTGGTCAGCACCGCCCTCTACTCCCCAAAGCCTGGCTAGTAAGACTTCCTTTACCATGGGAGAATAGACAGATGATTGGATGCCTGGTGGGGGTGGGGGTGGGGTGGGGGAGTGGGAGACAGTGTAGGGTGGGTGGGTATTGCTGCATATTGCGATCAGGAATCCATGGGCTTCAGGAATTAGGGGTGGAGAATCCTGATCCAGGGACTACAAGGGGGGTGGGAGGAAAGCTTGCTGAGGAAACAGACCCAGCTTAGGTGGACCCACAGCCGTGGGCTAAAGGAGGAGGGTAGAACACAGGTGGCATGCAGAGCCTGGGCACCCAGGATGTCCAGGTACCCGAGTAAGGTCACCAAAAGCCACACCACTCTGTGTGCCACACTCTTTGGCTCCCAGACTCTCCTGTCCTGCTCTCAAGACAGGATTTGGCAAAGGGAGAGAGACTCGGCCACACCCGTGTGGGGATAATTGGCTTTTGCAATGATCGAGACTGTTTGCCGACCAAGCTCCAGGGACCTAGTATCTCATTTAATCCTTACAGGAGCTCCTCCTGCAGACAGAAACCATCACATCCACGTGAGAGACGGAGGCTCCAAATGGCAGTGCCACCCCACCAGTGACCCTGGGGGCGTGCGGAAGGCAGCGCCCCTGCCTCAGGTGCCTGAGAGGCATTTCCAGAACAGCTCTTTCTGTTCACCCATCACATTACAGAGAAAGCAGCCCACAGAGGCGAAGCTACCTTCTGTTGTGAGAGAACTTCCAGGCTGACTATGGGGCTGAACTCAGGGCTGCTGTTCTCAGAGGTGTTCACTCTGCTTGTTTGAGACTTACTCCACATCAAGAGTCTCATTGCCTTACTGATGAGAAGACTGAGCCCAGCGAGGGGATGGAATTCATGGGAAGTCACACAGCGGGTGACTGAGGGCGCTGAGGGCTGACATCAAGCCCTCCCCCACTCCATTTGTTCCCAGAGAATCCCAGATGTGCTTAGAGTATGTCACTGGAGAGCAGGGTGAATGACAGCCTGCCCTGACAGACAATGAAGGAGTCCGGGGTCCTTCCTGTGGCTACTTTTCACTCAGTCCTGAGGTCACCCAGCACTGGCTCTAAAGCATGCTGGCTCCCTTCTGCTCTCCCCCTGGGAGCCTGGAAGCAGGGCCACCCTACTTCCAGTGAGGGTGCCCTAGACCCGGAAACCAGAAGTGGGGAAAAGGAGAGACCCCGCTCCCTGCCCTCACAGTGCCAGGAGCAAAGTGTCCCACCAGACTGGGAGCCTCTGCTCGCTGAGGACCAGAGGCATCAAGGACAGAAGAAGCGGAATTAAAGAGAGAAGGGGAGGGTCTCTCAGCCCCCAGCTCCTACCCGGGCCTCTGGGGGAAACTGACACAGGGGCTTGCCACATCCTCCTGAGCCCTGACATGTTGGGGAGAAACCTGAGGAAGCTCGGACTAGCCTGAGAAGAGACTTATCTGTAGCCAAGCGGCTGACTCACTGTTTGCTGAAGGTTGCCTAGATATGTCCCAACAGGCACCAGCCCAGGGCCTTCTCCAGCTGTAGACACACCCCAGCGCCCCAAAGCAGGACAAAGGCAACCCTCCTCCTGGTGTGTGTGTGTGTGTGTGTGTGTGTGTGTGTGTGTATGGGGTTGCAGGACAAGCCACTATTACACCCCAGAGGCTCTCAGAAGGACTCAGGGAAGCACACCCAACCAACACCCTTCCCCTTAGCTCTTCCCTTTTTCTGTATGTGTTACATTTGGCCAGGAACTTTTTTTTTCCTTTTGTTTTTTCCAGGCAAGGTCTCACTATGTAGCTCTGGCTGTCTTAGAATTTACTATATAGACCACACTGGCCTCAAACTCGGAGATCTGCCTGCCTCTGCTTCCCGAGTGCTGGGATTAAAACCGTGTGCCACCACCACCCGACACTTGGCCAGGACCTTCTAACCTGAGCGTTCTCACCTTCCTCCATTTCACAGATAGTTATGACAGAGAGGTAAAGAGGCTTACCCGATGGTACTCACAGCTACCTGTAGAAGGGTCAAGGCTTGGATCTCTCCTTAATTCAGCTTCTAAACTAAGGGCAAGCTGTTGTTCGTTTGTTTGTTTTTGTTTCTGTTTTTTTAATCTAAAGCAGGAGGAAATGAAGCCACACCAAAGGAACAACCAGCCAGCCTTGGTAGTTCTAGGCCCTAGACAGAAGCAGCTGATAAGGGCCGGCAGTGGGGGATGGGAAGGGGGGAGAGGCTCTAGACACCTCTGGGCCTTTCCTCAATAACCATAAAAGGCCCCTACCCCTTAAGCCTCTGAACCAAGTTCACCAGCAGGCAGTGTGGATTTTCCCCAGGTGAGGTGAAGGGAAATTCAATCCTGTTTCTTCAGGTCCTAAACCTGCCAACATTCTGTTTGCCTCAAGCACTCTGAGAGGCCCAACAGGCCTTGGCTGCCTTGCTTCAAATAACTGACTTTCAAAGCCTGTCTTTAGGTAAAGTATTGCCTCACACTACCTGGGTGAGAGGTGGGACCCCGAGGACCTTGCCAGGGACCAGGGAGGTGCCCGACTTGGTAAACGGCCAGATGCTTTCTTTGGTGGCCTCACTGGACCCTCTACCCCAAGACTTTCCCACGGTCACAGGCCAGCTGGGCCTTGAGTCACACCGGAGGCTGAGCAGTCACAGCAGCAGCAGCAGCAGCAGCAGCAGCAGCAGCAGTAGCAGCAGCAGCAGCAGCAGCAGGTAGAGCCCCTTGGGCCCTGTGGCATTACACCTAGAGAGAACTGTGGCGCCTTGGGGTGTGTCCACCCATGCACTGGCCGTTCCAGGGCAGAGGCAGAGCATGGGCCACGCCTCCCTCGACAACTTCTTTGGGAGCCTTGGGTTGCTACGCATCAGAGCAAGCTCAGTGTCTCCCCTTAGAATAAGATGGGCCGTGTGTATGGCAGCATGTGAACAGACACTGTTTTGGTCTTGGCTTTCATCCTGGAATGCAGAATTATTTTGTCTTTTTAACCAATTTCTTTTCAGCCGCCTTTGTTTTGAGTTTTTATTTATTTTTGTTTGGGTGTTTGAGAACAGGGTCTCATTGCAGCCAAGACTGGCCTTGAACTCTTAACGCTTATGCCACGAATGACACAAGCTATGGATGTGTTGTCAGGGACCCAAAACTGAGAACAGAGATGCTGCCAACCCCTCCTAGCCAGTCAGCCTGACAGCCACACTTAGGTCATGACATATGTTGAGGACCTACTGTGTGTATTGAGTAGCTGTTCTACCTTGAAGCACCGTCCCTAGTGAGGTAGCAGGTAACTATTACACCTGCCTATGACCTTGGGGTACATTCCCCTGGGGTGTGGCTGCTTGGGACCCTTAAGACCTGGGATGTACGTACACAGCTTTCTCTTCACTCCCTAGTGGTTTTTGGATGCTGAAGACAGGGAAAGAACAGTGAAGGGCTGGGCCTCAGCCTTCCAGGACAATGCAATAATTCCTCTGTTCTGTATCGTGAGTTTTCCTTCTCTAATAAATTCCTTTGCCCTTTCAGCAAAGTCTGTGGATTGCTAGCAGTATCTGGACCCATTAACTGTGACCAGACTGAGTGCGTGCCAGAGGTCATCTCCCCTCCCAAGCACTCTATAAAGAAATGCACACGGCATGCAAGAAGATGGAAAACAGAGAGACAGTGCCATTTTCCCAAGGACAAACAGCAGGTTCAGGTTGGAACTTGAGTTCAGCTGACACTGGAAGGGACCGCTATGAATCCTGCCTTGCTCAGAACCGCTGGGGTCCAGGGCTGGCCTCTCTACCGGCTCGGGGCTCACTGTCCTCTGTCTGGAAGAGGCTGCAGGGCCGTTAGTTCACTGCTTCCACTCTTCAGGGCCTCACCTCCGTTTATAAAAGCAGGGAAGGACTGTGTGGTTCCCAAGTCCTCAGCCCACCCAGGCCTGATAGTCCATCACTTACGGTGTGCTCTGAGTGACTGATAGTACCCTTGGAGCCTCGGTTTCTCCAATTGTAAAAGAGGGGGCCAAGGTTCCTTCACAGAGGGTTATGAGCGTTACAGCCTTGAAGGAACGTTGTGAAGAGTGAAGTTATAAGCCACAGCTGAGCACCGTGATGCTTCGTTCCTGGTTATCCACATGACTGCTCCACCCTCATCCCTACAGCACTCCCAGGCTGCCGCCACAGCCATCCTTCCCTGCCTTTGTTTGCTTTTCCTGTGTCACAACCATCCCTCGGTCTCAGAAGATTGGACCTGTCCCCGCTTTGCCGGCAGTGAGCTGCATGACCTTGGGACAGTCAGGTAACTTTCCTGAGGACACAGTGAAGAGTGAGAGGGTCTGGGTGTTTCCAGACCTAACATCCAGAAGCTTCTCATGATCTGATGATTAGGGGGTTTTCAGTGCAAACTCAAACCATAACTGAACTTGGTGGCTAAGAATTGTCATCCAAGCCATTTAGAAGTCGGAGGCAGGAGGATCACAAGTTTAAGGCCAGCCTGGACTATAGTGTGAGTTCAAGGCTAGCCTGGGCAACTTAGAGAGAACCTGTCTCAAAATAAAAAATAAAGAGAGCTGATGGGGGACTGAGATGGCCCAGTGGGTAAAGTCGCCTGCTGCCAAGTCTGCCGAGCCCAGTTTGATCCTGGAGACCCACAGAGTGGAAAAGAGACCTGATTCTGATCCCCACAAATTGTCCTCTGACCGCTCCCCCCCCCAACATACACTCACATGCAAGCTTTGTGGCGAGTACATGCCCACACATCCACAGATACACACATACAGAAACGACTCAATTAATGTAAAAAACATTTAAGGGCTAGGTTTGTAGTTCAGTGGTAGCTCACTTGCCCAACACTTGAGTGGCCCTGGGTTCCATCCCCAGGACTTCAAACACAAAACCAAACAACTGCCAAGCCTGGAGCTGTGATAGGGGGTGCATGGGGGCCTAGGTTTCCACAGGGCAGAAAGGGAAAGGGTACTCAGCCCAAGAGGCCCTCTCTTGGGCTAGAGGTTGGGGCTCTATACACCCCATCCCTTCTCTGAGTTCTCACAGGAATGCCAAGGACCAAGGTGCTCGTGTTCCAGGTACCATCATGTCTCAGCTGTTGGCAGTTGGCCTTTGTGTCAAGGCTGGGTCTTAAAGTCCTTCAGTTGTTCCTGGGCTGCAGAGAAAGCCAGAGCTTGGGGCCTCCTGCCTGCCACAGGGCCACACCAGGCTACGACAGCAGGAGTCTTTCCTCCACCCTTTGAGTGGGGAGCAGTCCTTGTATATCCCAGAATATTCCTGAAGATTCAGTAGACCTCAGTTCAGAGGCTGGGGGTGTAGTCAAGTGATTGCCTTTCAAGCATGAGGCCCTTCATTTAACGCCCAGAACTGAGAGGGCGGGGCAGTCATACAGGTGCTCTGTGTCAATCTCAGTGCCCAGAACTGAGAGGGCGGGGCAGTCATGCAGGTACTCTGTGTCAATCTCAGTGCTGGGGAGACAGAGACAGGCGGATCCCTGTAGCTTGCTGACTCGCCAGCCTAGCCTACTTGATGAATTCCAGCTATTTTAAGGCCATTAAACTCTGTTTTAAGATATGAGGTGGGGGGCCCCGGAAGACAACTCAGAAATTAAGAGTGTGTGTCGCTCTTGCCGAGGACGAGAGTTCAATTCCCAGCATCCATACAGGGCAGCTCACCACTGCCTGTAACTTCAGCTCCAGGGCAATTCAAAGCCTCTGGTCTCTTCTGGCACTTGCAGAGAAACACACACACACACACACACACACACACACACACACACACACACACTAATAAAATAAATATTTTTAAAAAATAAAAGAAAGAAGGTGGCTGGACCTTGAGGAATAACACTGAAGGTTGACCCTGGCTCCTGTACAGGCAAGGGAGTACATGTACACACACACACACACACACACACACACACACACACACACACACACACACCCCAAATGTCATATACTTCGAAATTAGAAGTCACAATAGTTCTGTGGCGGTAGGTCTAACCCTCTGTGAAACAGTGATGGCACTGGCTCGCTGAGCCAAAAGACAACCAGGAGAAACCTTGGAACCCGGCACCTCAGCTACTCCTGGCACCTCAGCTACTCCGGACACCTCAGCTACTCCTGGCACCTCAGCTACTCCTGCCCAAATCAACAGCAGCCAAAGGAGACAAGGAAGCCCTGCACCAGTGAGATGTTGAGGAAAGACCCTCACGTCCTAAGCTCCTAGCAAACACTGTTCCAGGCACACTGTCATCTAGGTAAGGTTCCAACAGTGTCACTGCACTGTCCCATTGTGAGAGGACACTTAGGTGGAGATAAGCACACTTCTCCACAGAGAAACATCTAGACTATCAGACTCTCAAATTATCTGCATCTGAAGTCTAGCAGTAGGAAGCATGGACAGGCAAACTTTCTATCCCTTTGAATGATTTCTTTCTACAATAAGCAAGTGATCCTCAATTTAAAAAGTTAATAAACTTTTTGTAGATTTCAAGAACCAGATTTCTTCTGTTCAAATTCCAGGCAGACATGAAGCTTCAGTTTCACAGGTTCAGGAAGTAAAAGGTGAATGAATGAATGGTCAATTATGTGCAATGAATGGCAAATAATGAATGAGTAACGAACAAATGATGAATGAATGATGAATAAGTAGTGAAGGAATGAATGAATGGATGGATGGATGGATGAAGACTGAGCGGATGAGTGGGTGATGAATAAATGGATGATGAATGAATAATGAATAAGTACTGAAGGATGGGATGGATGGATGGATGAAGACTAGGCGGATGAGTGGGTGATGAATGAATGAATGGACAATGAATGAGTGAATGAGGGTCAACAGAAGGAAGATGCAAGTCAAACCCTAACACTTCACAAAGGCTTGTTAAGTGGATGCCACTAGTAAGTGTCCCCAGCACATCCCTGAGGTACTGGTTACCTTTCACCTGTGGAAGAGGAGTCCAAAGCTCAGAGATGAGGGGCTCTACCCAGCTCAAGCCACACACTGTCTTGGGGATGGGGACACCAAAGCTCCCTGTTTTACTTAGCCAACCTAGAAAGGTGGCATCCCTAACCACTGGCTACCCACAGCTGTCACCCAGCCCCTGAGCAGACCTAAAAGGACTCTGGCACGAGCTGAGAACAAGTTGCGTTCCAAAAAAAGCAAATCTCCCTCTAGATCCAGGCTGACTACCGCCCCTCCCTAGGAACGCTCTTTAATTCCAACGTGGGGCAGCAGCACAAGCTAGCCAAGTGTTCTACACCCCTAAACAAACGGGCAGCTGCTTAAACCCCCCTCGGGTGCCCTCCACCCACCCCTGCCCCTTGAAGGCCAGGCTGAGGGCATGACAGCACCATTGTCCCTGGATGATTAATTGTGGCAATAAAGGGCTGCACTGACCTTCAAAGGCTGGCCAGGCTGTGGGAGCCCAGGCTCTGCACTCAGCCAGGAAGCCCATGCGGGGCCCAGGGCCTCCTGGACATCGGCACTTATGTTCCGAGGGTCCACTGTGGGCCAGGTCAGGAAGTCAGCATGTGGCTTCCTCCCCCTGTGAGATGGCAAACCCACCCCTACCCTGGTGTCTTGCCTGAGGTGGCAGAGCAAGGGCTGAGCTAAGCTAAAAGTCTGCCCAGTGCCAGCTTCCAAAGAGACCTGGAGGGACAGGGGAGCACAGACCAACCCCCCTCCACCGCCCCAGCCTTTACCTTCCTGCCTGAAAGATGAAGGAAAGCTGATGTCCAATTTAAGAGACATGGGTAGACAAAGGCAAGGCTGGGGCAGGAAGGAGGAGGTGGGAGCAGAGATCAGAATCTCTCTCTCTCTCTCTCTCTCTCTCTCTCTCTCTCTCTCTCTCTGTTTCATTCTCTTTCCCTCTTTGTCTCTGTCTGTCTCTCTCTGTGTGATGTATACATGTGTGCACACGCATGCAGAGACCACAGGAAGATGACATTATCTTGTTCTATCAATCTCCACTTTATCCCTTGAGACAGAGTCTCTCACTGAATCTGGAGCTAGATCAGCAGCCAGCAAGCCCCAACAATCCTCCTGTCTCTGCTGCACCCTCCCAGTGCCAGGGTTACAGGTGCACATATCCACGGGCACTGGGGATTAGAACTCAAGGCGTCATGCTTGCCGAGCAGGCTCTTACCAGATGAACTATCTCCCCAGCCCAGAGATCTGAAAGTCTGCAGAGATGCACAGGAAATACAATTTGAGAAAATCAAGACAAAAACAAGCCAGATGGTAACTCATATCTGTCATCCCAGCACTTGGGAGGCTGAGGTAGGAAGATCATGAATTCTGTGCCAGCCTGGATTACAGAGTGAGTTCCAAGCTAGTCTGGACTACAGAATGAGACCATGTCTCAAAATGCCAGCCAGCCAGCCAGCCAGCCAGCCAGCCAGCTACACACACACACACACACACACACACACACACACACAGAGAGAGAGAGAGAGAGAGAGAGAGAGAGAGAGAGAGAGAGAGAGAGAGACAGAGACAGAGACAGAGACAGAGACAGAGACAGAGACACACACACACAGAGACACAGAGAGACAGATAGGGATAGAGGGACAGACAGAGATAGAGAGACAGAGAAACCCACCCATCACCTGTCCAACATGAGACATTTTTTTACAAGATGGGAAGGAACACATTTGCCTGTCTATCTATCACAACAGGGGTCCCTGGGGACAGAGATGAGTCCACACTGTTCTTGGCTTTTGCACTGTCTGCTATTGCTAATGTGATGATAGGTCATGAGCTCCCATCTTTGAGTTAATAACTGCAACCCTCATCACTGTAGCTGTCCCATCCTCTGTCCTGCCTGGGCACAGACCTTTGCGTTGTCCCCTCCAACCCAGACAAGTCCCCACTACTGGCTAGACCAATGGGAGCTGCCATTCTCCCCACAGCATTCACGCATCCTTGCAAAAACCCACAAGGAAGGCTGCCATTCCATTTTACAGGTAAGCCAACACAGCCAGAGAGAAGAGGTATGGTCTCACGTGGGGGAGGGGCAGCTGCCCTAACTCTCTCTACCTCCCAGTCACCCTCTGGGAGTCCACTCTTCTCTCCCTCCACCATGCCAGGTGCCCTGTGGCCACTCACTCACAGACTAGCCCAGCTCCTCCCAGATCCATCTGGCTTTTCACTCAGGATTCCTGAGCTCAGGACCTGGCTCGCTGATGGCCCTGTTCCCTAGGTCTGTCTCAGGGCAGCTCTCTGGGGCTCAGAGGAGCTTTTGAAGGTGCTAAATACAGGTTACAGGGGTCATGGGTCAGAGCCCTTCCTCCAGGGAAGTTTGGCTTGAATCATCCGTGAAATAGTTATCTTTCACTGGGGTGGGTGGGCAGGGGTGAGAGGCGAATTTCTTAAGTTACAGTGTCCCATCACCTCCCCCCACCTGGTGTACACGTGCACATGCGTACACACACAAACGCACGCATCTGGATTTCCTTTCTCCCAATTCTATCCTTAAGCAGGAAGACAGGAAGGGGACTGGGGCAAGAGCAGAGACAGGCCTGGCCTGGATGCCTGAACATTTGTCCCAACCCGAACATTATTTTTGGAGCATTTCCCTTCTGCCGGCCATATAGACTCGGGTCGCAGTGACTTGGTTGGCAAGCCGCAGGATTTGAACCTGTGCTGGTCTACACCAAAGGTGTAGTAAAGCTGAGGCCACCCTGTTAGTAGAATGTGCTGATCCACCTGAGCCCTGTGGGCCATCCATGGGCCTAGAGGGCCTGGGGTGACAGGGACGGGGGAGTGCGTTCCATTGCAGAAATAAGGGGAAGCTAAGAGCTGTTCCCCAACAGAGAGGGCCATTAGGAGGTAGAGGGATTCCTGCTCAGGCTGTTGGCCCTGGCCCCGGCCCCTTTCTCTCCTTCATGCTATCCCTATTCTCAAGGGGAGAATAGTCTATTCCCCTAGCATTGCCAGGAAAGGACCGCTCAGAAAAGGAAGACAATTGTCTCTGAGGTTGGGAGGGAAGATCATCAACCCCCAGAAGCAGCAGCTGCCCCTCTGGATCTCAGGAAGGTTCTAGATGCAAAGAGCATTGATTGAGCACCTATCTCTTACAGTGTCCTGATCCTGGAGCTGGGGCATCCAGACAGAACAAAATGCATTGATGGTAAAATGAAACTCCTTAGTACAGTGATTCGAAGTATACACACATGGACACAGGCTTGCATGCATGCACACGCATGCACACTGCCCAGCCCAGCTGACGAAGGCAGATCTGACCCTTGTTAGCTTCCTCTGTCCAGTGTCCACCCCTGTCAGCACCCATGGTCCTCTTGAGGCAGCTACTCCTCATCTCCTGTCCCACTCCTATGGGTCTCCCACAGTCTTGCCCACCCCGCTTCCTGGGGCCAGGCATCCAGCTGTCCCTGTCTCTGAGAATAGCTTCCCTGCTCTCAACAGCTTGCCGCAGGGGAAACCCACCATACCTAGGGACTGTTGAACACAGACACTGAGGTGGCCAGGTCTGGAGAATATCCCAGACTTCCACACACCTGCCTGGATTTCCATCCATAAGTGGGACAGAGAATTCCCAACTTGATGTCCAAAGCTACAGGGTGAGAAGGTAGCTAAGTTCCCACCCCCCGCCCCCGGGGCACAGGAGCATCCATAGTGATGGACCAAAGAGATAGAGGCTCCAGGGCCCTGTTCTTTGCTTCCTCTCCAGAAACACTCATCCAAGGGTACTCCCAAGACACAGACAGCAGAGCTGGGTAACATATGCCTCTAGGACAGCTGTGGGAGGGAGGAGGTGGCTAGGGGAGGGGCAGGTGGGGGCAGGGCAGAGGAGGAGGAGGAGGAGAGTGTATTTAAGAGAAAAGAAAAACCCACACAAAACCAACAGAATTCCAGGCGATTATTCCCGCGGGTGCAGATGTACATTAATGCAGGCGCGGAGTGGGGGGACGCAGCTTTGCGCCCGGCCAGAGAGAAACGGCTAGCAGTTCCTTTTAACAAGCCGTTGTCTGGCTTGATCTTGTCACTCTGAAGAGGGCCATTGAGAGGTATTCAAGCGTCGGCCCTGGGGGGACAAAAGGGCCCAGTATATATACTGACTGCTCAGTTGCCTGCAGACCCGGGGGCTTTTGTCTAACCTCCCTTAATAAACTTTTTGGAAGAGTTCATCAATCCACTTCAATGGCTGATGTTCTCATTTTCAAGGAGAAGGAAAACAGCAGAAGGCTGGCGTCTCTCTCTCTCTCTCTCTCTCTCTCTCTCTCTCTCTCTCTCTCTCTCTCCTCTCTCTCTCTTTTAAAGAGGGTATTCTCAATAAGAGGGGGAAGGGGGAAGGGGAGAGAAAAAGAGCCGGAGACTGCAGACACCCCACTTTAAAGGGAAAAAGAACACATCATAGATGCTAAAAGGGGACCCAGACAAAACGGCTATTCATCGGCTGGATGCTGTCTCCCCGGCCCCGAGAGCAGACCCAGGGAGGCAGGGAGGCCATCTCTGGACTCTGCAGACTGGGGCCTAAGAGGAGACTCTGGATGCAGCAGCAGGCTTCTTCCTGCTGCAATTTATAGACCTGGGTGGTTTGGGTTCCTCTGCAACAGGCAGTGTTTAAAAGCAGGCGTGCGGGCCTGAGACTCGTCTCCTGTACCTAGGCAAGAGCTCTGTGACACGGTTTCCCCTGCTAAACGTGCTTTCTCCCTCTAAGAGCCCTGCGTCCCTCCGTCCTTGGGTTCAGACTCTCTTCTGGAAGCCTCCACTTTCTCAACTTCAGATTAGAGTCCCCCTTCCAAACACATACCCTTCTCACCCAAGGACTGGGATCTAGATCCCACCCCTGGATTCCACACTGTGTTGGCAAGGAGTTGAGGGTGGGCAGCAGGTAGAAGGTGTGTGTGTGTGTGTGTGTGTGTGTGTGTGTGTGTGTGTGTGTGTGTGTGTGTGCGCGCGCGACAAAGAAGAAATTCCCTTCCTGAAGTCCCGGCAGGTACCAGCTCACTCCTCACCACAACACTGCTTCTTCGCTGAACTTTTTACTTTGGGGAAACTGAGGCTCAAAGAAAAAAGCTGTCCTGCAAAGACTGGCTTGCAGCAGGAAGCCGACGTTCAAACTGCTGCTGGGGAAACAGCTGCTCCAGATCATAGCGGCTACCAATGCCAGGCTCTAAAATGCAGCAGACTCAGGCTGGGGCTGCAGCTTGGTGGCAGAGTGCTTGGCCCAATGAGCTAAGTCCCGCTGTGATCGACCAGACAGTCGAACGCAAACTCCAATTGAAGTTCGACTCTGGGGGCCTCACACCCAGCATTGTTCTGCCTTTGATAACCGGCAGATGCAAGAAAACGAACCGTTGTGACTTCTGGTCCTGTGGCCAAGCCTGAGCTGAGTCTCCCAGGGCCTGGCTCAGCTCCGGAGTGCGCGCTCCCAGATGCTCACACACAGCTAACACATACCCTCTCCGAGTTCCCCCAGTGGCTCCAGTTCAATGTTTTACAGGCCTAATGAGTGTTGACAAGTTTAATGAGTTTGTTTTAAAGAGGGGAGGGGGAACCTGGTCAAGTTGAGATTTCCGAGTCAAATGAATTAGCAGAGGCCGCCAGACTTCAGCTGACAGGCCTCAGAAGCCTCCTGAAGTAGGCAGCCTGAAGGCAGAGGACCCCAGCTCCTCTCAATGGGAAGCAGGGCCCCACGCCAGACTCTGGGGGCCTCTGAGTGGCCCTGGGGTGCCTGGGTCTTACTGATACCCTTTTCTCTATCAGCCAGCCCCCTCCTTTGCAGCCCACCCCGGTGCCCCCCCTTCTGCCTGACTCTCCTCCCCCACCGAGTCCCCAATGAGAAATTTGATTCAAACCCAGTTTGGCACTTGTTTGCATATTGATTGCGTGGTAATTAAGTGGTTTCATCTGCGGAGGGGACTCGCCACCTGCATTTCTAAGCTCTGCAGTCACGGGCTGGGACCTGCCACAGCCCTTGTTTCTGATCCAAGGAGACCCACATCCGGCTACTAGAAGCAGGGGTGCATTGTTTTCCACCCAGTGTCTTTATTTCTTTTTTGGTGTGCTATGGGAAGGACCAGAAAGATGGGAACAGCCCCTGAGAAAGAACAGGGCTGAATTTACCAATAATGCCCAAATTCAAGAAACTCATAGGTGGCTCTGGATTGGGAGCTAAAATCTCCACAGCACTGGAGACACCAGCTAGGCAAGCCAGGCAGGGTCAGTTCTCTTTTTGATGGACTCTTTCTGACCCCTCCCCACCTCCACCCCCACCCCCACAGCAGGGCGATATCAATCTTTTTGTTTTGGTTTGGTCTTGGTTTTGGTTTCTCTGTGTGACTGCCCTGGCTGTCTTGGAACTCATTCTGTAGACCAGGCTGGCCTCGAACTCAG
Source organism: Peromyscus maniculatus bairdii (assembly GCF_049852395.1). NCBI lineage: Eukaryota > Metazoa > Chordata > Mammalia > Rodentia > Cricetidae > Peromyscus > Peromyscus maniculatus. Next base: position 158,586,519 of record NC_134853.1, read on the forward strand.
AGAGATCCACCTGCCTCTGCCTCCTGAGTGCTGGCTGGGATCAAAGGCATGTGCCACCATGCCCAGAAAGATATCAGTCTTGAGCCCAGAGCCAGACGGGCTAGGATCAAATGCTCCTCTGTCTCTTTCTCTGGCTCTGTGGTCTGGGCCGAGTGACTAAATCTCCTGGCATCACTGAAACCTCTCCTTCTCAGGGCTCTGAGATGGAAGGCTGTGCCTAGCACACAGCAAGTCATCTGCCAAAGAAGGTTTGCACCCAGAAAGTCCTTCCAGCCACCAGCCAGCAGGTTCTGTCCACCTTGTGCCCTGTCCCGGCTCACGTAGCTGGATCTCCGGGCTCCATGTCCCAGCACTAACTCCCACTCACACTGCCCTTGAAAACCAGGGCAGATGACCACCTGGCCTTTCCCACACTGGCTTCCTTCCCACTCGTAGCTCAGGATGAACTTTTCAAGTAGCCAGGGCTATTTCAGCTGCCACAGGAGAGAGGGGGTAGGGATATGGGGAAGAGAAAGGCAGTGTACCAGCCTGGGTTGGTTTCGCTTCTCCCCATCTCCCCCTCAACCCCCAGGATCTTGCTAGTAGCCCAGGCTGGCCATCTCCTACCTCAGCCTGACAAGTGCTGGGATTGTCAGTTTGTCGTGTCTTTGTAGAACAGGGTGGGTGAAGCCCCCAGCTGGGATTCTGACACCGGGTCCCTCCCTAACACTTGATTATTTCCTGGCTGGAGGGGTGCTCCCCTTCTTCTCAAAGTGCCCCCCACCCATCTCTAGTAGAAGGCTTTACTTGTGCAAAGTGGTCTAGTCTTTGGAGGGAGAATTTCTGCACAGACTACTTAGGCTTCCAGCCTGGAGCTTGGAGCTGGAGCTGGGGGAAGGGCGGTCGGTCGGTCGGGGTCACTTGGAGTCAAGCGGGCAGACCGTGACCCACCCGCCTCACTGGACAGGGCTCTGTAGTCCCCTGGCGATTCCTTCACTTCCTAGGTCTTGCCATTGTTTAGGGCTACAGCCAGCTGCAGGCGTTAATCTTTGCAATCCCCAGAAAGAAAGGCCCTCGTGTGACGGGGCTGGGCTGGGGGCCCAGGAACGGGCAAGAGCTGAGAGGCCAGATGAGGAGGGGGGCATGCATGTGATCACACACGTCCGTTCGCCAGACCCCTTGATGACAGTGGGGCCACTGCATGCTGCCAGCGCCTTTAAACTTTTTGTTGTCACTTAAATCTTCCCTGGGGAGCAGGGAAGAGGGGCCAGGCTCTGAAGCCAGCCTTGGTTTCTCCCTACTCAGGCACTCACAGCTAGATGCCTTCACAAAACTGACTGGGTCCCTCGATCCCGTTTCCTATCTATGAATGGGGCCGTGGGCAAATCGACAAGCCTACACCCAGCAGAGTGCTCTCCACCAAGTCACGAGCCACACACCTCTTTTGTTCTGTAGCTATACAGTGGATACACCCCGACACGTGGCAACAGCAGCCACACACCTGCGTGCACACAGCACTCAGCTGGCACACAGCCTAGGCTATTTCACACACACACACACACACACACACACACACACACACACACACACACACACGCCAATGACCAGAGATGTCTGCTGTGCTATCTTCCTGAGACCCAAGATACAGCCCAGTGCAGGCCAGGTCTACACAGGACAGTGACAAAGTGAACAAAATCCACACAAAAGAAAAATAAAAACACCCTTAACAGGGATTGCTCCACCTACCCATCCAACACACTCCCGGGCCACTGGGGTTTCCTGATTTAGGATCACAGACAGCAAGTTGGCCACACTGCCCGCTGGAACTCCGTTTGAAAAAGAAGCCTGCTACTACTCTCCATGAATCTTCCCTAAAGGATAAACCCTTCCCAGGAGGAGACGGGGAAGCCACTCTCTAAGGACACAGGACCCTGTGAACTTCTGAAGAATGTTCCAAAGTTGCATGCCTTTGGAAAAGCTGATGCCACAATAGAAAGACCTATATGCGTTACTGGCTCTGCCTCTTTCTGGCTGTGTGACTCCAGGTGAATGAATGAACCTTTCTGAGCTGGTTTTTGTTTGTTTGTTTACCAGACAACAGATAATGGGGCTGACTGGTTGGATGAGAATGGTTGACTCACATTGTCCTTTACGTTAGTTAAAGGCGGCCCCATTGACCGTGGATGCCCATTGAGATGGTCCTGCCCCAGTGTGACCAGGATGTCTCAGTTTTGGGTTTTGTTTTTTTAATCTAGAAATGGGCTGTGTGATCATTCCTACTTCCAAGTGTTGTCTGGTGAGCCTGGAGAATTCACTCTGTAAAGTACAGAGTTGGTAGCAGATTTTGTTTATTTGTTTTTTCTTTGTTTTCTTGTTCATCCTCTTCCTCCTCCTTCTCCTCCTCTTCCTCCTCCTTCTCCTCCTCCTCCTTCTCCTCCTCTTCCTCCTCCTCCTCTTCTCCTCGAGACAGGGTTTCTCTGTGCAACAGCCCTAGCTGTCCTGGATCTCACTCTGTAGAGCAGTCTGGCCTTGAACTCACAGAGACCCACCTGCCTCTGCCTCCCTAGTGCTGGGATTAAAGGCGTGCACCACCACCACCACCACCACCACCACCACCACCACCAGGTTGGTTTTCTTAAGACATGGTCAGGATCTTACTGTATAGTGCAGGCTGGTCTCTAAACTGTGAACCTCCAGCCTCAGTCTCAACAGTGCCGGGTCTGGGATTATAGATGCTACCACCTTGCTTGGTTGGTTGGTATCTTCAGTGGATGTCTGATCCCTCCTGCCTTTCAGGACTCAGGCCAAACTGCTGCTGCCCCGCAAGCCTCCTCCACAAGCATCTACCAGCTCCACATCCCCCATCCCCTGCTTCCCATTCCACAGCCCCATCTCTGCCTTCTGAAAGTCTCTCCTAGATTGTGGGCCAGCTCACTGTCAGTTTCCCCAATGGGTATGCCTGAAGTGGGGTCCTGCCCCTTTGTACCTACGCTCTCAGCCCTGACCCACCCACAGTATGTATGCCCCTGATCTCTAGCCGTAATAAAAAAAAAAAAATGAGAGCTCTTAACTCCTCTTTCTCAAGGGAAAGGAGTGGGGGAAGGGACAGCTGGGGGGTGGGGGGGAGAGGTGTTCTCTGAACACACATCACTGTGACCCCTGGGGTATGGTTCCTGGGGTGACAGCCCAGTTAGCCCAGCCTTTCTGCTGCCCAGGATTCCCCTGCTGCCTGCTGCCAGGAGGCCAGCAAGCCTTGAGGCCTTGACAGGTTTACCTGGGTGTTAATCCCGACAATCTCTTCTGGCCCGACCAGAGCGCCAGCCTCCATTCTTATCCTGTGTCTAATTAAGCCCCTAAAATACCACTTCCCCTTTCAGGCCGCACTGCTTTTCTCAAAGGCGGGCAGGTAAAGCCCAGCCTGCTGCTTTGAAGCAGAGGAGGCCGGAAGCTGGGGCAGGTGCAGGAGGGGGAAAGGAGGGGAGGCATTTAGGTGTGTGTGTGTGGGGGGGGGTTCTTTGAGAGGACACACACCTGCAAATATTCTGACTTGGGTGTTTAACCTGCTAGGGATACTGGGCTCTGACAGAGCTAAGGGTACAGCTTGAACATCACAAGTACCTCATGGGAAGAAAAAAAAACCCAAAGAAACACAGCCCAGGGGAACAGCACACACAGACCGAATAGAAGCTTGACCTGGGGTTCATGGTCATGCACACCCCCTCCACACCGCTATGGTCACGGAGTGAATGGACATAGTCCACTTTACACCCCAATCCAGCTCCAGGTCTACAGGGAACACTCAGATACACACAGCCATAGCCACATAGAGAGACACCAGCCGGTTCTGCCCCAACTCTGAAAGGTTGCCCATGGGTCTGAAGGTGAATCCTTAAACATTAATTTCTATACTTTAAACTATTTTTCAAATGAATTTCTTTTACTTTCCATGCATAAGTGTTTTGCCTGATGTGTGTGTGTGTGTATGCCACATGTGTGTCTGGTATCTGCGGAGGTCAGAAGACAGTATCAGGTTCCCTAGAATCGGAGTTCCAGATGGCTGTGAGCCACTTGGTGGGTTCTTAGCTGGAGTCCTCTGCAAGAGCCGCAAGTGTTCCTAACCACTGAGCTGTCTCTCCAGCCTCAGTTAATACTTTTTATTATTTGAAACTTCATAGGGTCTGGGGATGTAGCTTGGTTAGCCGAGTGCTCACCAAGCCGGTATGAGGCCCTGGGTTCAATCACTAGTACTGCATGAGCCCTGTGCCATGACCCTGTAATCTCAGCACTTGGGAGGTGGAGGCAGGATGATCAGAGATTTAAGACCATCCTTGACTACATAGTAAGTTTGCAGCTAACTTTGGATACACGAGACCCTGTCTCAAAAAAAAAAAAAAAAAAAAAAGAATAAGTTAATAAATTTCCAGTGGGGTGGTGGTGGCGCATGCCTTTAATCCCAACACTTGGGAGACAGAGGCAGGTGGATCTCTGTGAGTTCAAGGCCAGCCTGGTATACAGAATGAGTTTCTGGACAGCCAGAGCTGTTACAACAAAGAAACCCTGTGTCAGAAAACCAAAATAAAATAAATAAATAATAGTAACAATAACTATATAATAAAATAACAATAAAACATTTCACAAGCATGTGTCACCTTTGCAATAGATGCACAAGATGGGGAATTCTATTCCTGTCTACTTCAAAGCCCCTGGTGACTGGCGCACACCTGGCTTGGGAATCCCTCATCCAGTCAGCCTCAGTGCCTGTTCCATCCTACACAGACCATCCTCCAATCTTTCCCTCATTTTAACCAGGCTCTCCCAAAAGCCAGGTGCCTCTCCTACTGCTTCTGCTCCCTTCCTGTCTGTGTGACTTTCATCCTCACTGGCTGGGTGGAAAGTCAAGGCGAAGGACAGAGGCTCAGGTCCTCCACAGCCACAGCTCAGGGAGAGCCAGGCTTGAGATGGAGACACACTGCCTAGGAGGCCATCCCATGAACCCAGCAAGGGCTGGGATCAGCAGGACAGAGCGGAGTGACTTGGACAGGACAAGGAACCCTGCAACTTTGGAAGAATGCTCCATTGAAGGACCTACCGTAATGGTCTGGAGATGGCAGCTCTGTTCAATGCTCCTGACTTACTCTGTGACAATTACCAAGTCCCTTCCCCTCTCTGGGCCTCTGTTTCTTTATCTAGATACCTGTGTTTTATACTAGGTCAGTGACTCTCAGATGACCTGGGAAGATTGTCTCTGGGACACACACACATTTGTCTTGCTGGCTGGAGAAACTCCATTCTTCACATTCTGGCGAATCCTCCGCCTAGCACCTCCCTTGAGAACCGGTCTGATGTGTCCCACTGCCAGCACCCACCCCCTCCCCACCACTACCCGGAAAGCGCAGGGGATGCTCTTGCCCTGGTCACAGAGCACCTAGGCAACCTTGTGAGGCAGGCACCAGTGTCTGTAAAAACAGCCCTGCCTGAGACTCTCAGCCAGGAGAGAAAGTTCCCTAATCAGGGGACTCGAAAGGGAGAGGATTCACTTGTCACCAGATAAGCATCACCACCTTATCTCTGAGGACCAATAACCACAGCCTCAGGCTCTGATTCCAAGAGAAACAGAGCTTCCCCTCCACCCCCTCCCGAGAAGCCTTGGAGAGCAGCCTCCCTGGGACAAAGCCCAGCCTCACTGGAACGCCCTCCATCGGACCAGGCAAGTCGGCCTCGTACATCTTCCCCTCCAGTACACGCCCGTGCAGTGTTGGGGCGGTGTGTCCGTCCAACACAACTTGAAAATCACTGGGCTGAGCCTTGCTATGGTTCGGACAAAGAGCCCTGAGGACCAGAGACTCCTGAAGGGGCTCACTCTGTCTACCTCCAACTCCTGGCCGCCTGCGGCCACGTGGTCTCTGAGCTTCATTTTCCTGTTGTCTACTGAATTTTTCACTAGGTGACAAAGCAGACCTTTCAGAGGCCACGTTTGAGACATCTGTCTCGTCTCTGCTCTCATAAGACACTTGGGGATACTGACATCCTAAGTGGTTAATAGGATGCCTGCTGGAGCCACAGTCTCCCCTGGGACTGAAGAAGGTCCAGGGCTCATGAAAGACAGGAAGGTGGTGGGCCTCAGTTGTCCAGCCCAAACAAAAGAACAGGACTGGGTCCCTCCAGGACCCTGAGAGCCAAGGACATCAGGGTCTAGCAGACTCAGAAGAGAGCTCTCCTCCCCCACCATCCACCTCTCTGCCTCAGTTTTCCCCTCAGTGGAGGATTTAAGCATGTACCACACTCAACACAAAGAGTCTGCAGAGATGCTGGGTGGTGGTGGTGCATGCCTTTGATCCCAGCACTAGGGAGGCAGAGGCAGGCGGATTCTGTGAGTTCAAGGCCAGCCTGGTCTACACAGTAAGAAACAGGACAGCCAGGATTGTTACACAGAGAAACCCTGTCGTGAAAAACCAAAAAAGCCAAAACCAAACAAACAAGCAAACAAAAAAGAGTCTGCAGAGATGAGAAAGGGGATTTCACCTTCTGCCTCCTGAATGCCCGGCCATCCGCTTGTTGGTCTCGGTCCTCTACCCACAAGCTCTGTGGCCTGTCCCTCCTCAGGCTCACTCCTGTCACCATTTCCGAACTTTCACTGTAAAACGATGAGCTCAGGGGCCCGTCCAAGTCTGTGCCCTCCCAGCCTGAAGAGGAATCCATGGGTGGCAGTTGCTGGCTCCACACCCTGGAGCCTCCAGGGCAGGGATGACTCAGGGATTGAGCTGCCTCCTCCCTCCTCCATCAGCGGCAGAATGGTCTCCCCCCCCCCCCCACATCTCCCCTGCGTCTCTGCTCTCCACTCCCATCTGCATTTCTCCCAGCTTCTGGGTCACAGCGTCAACCTCCACACCTTCCACACCATTCTCTGCTCAGTCCATCATTCTCCAGCTGAAATCCCTCCAGGGCTCCCCACCGCCCTTGGAATAAGCCCTAAGTTGAAGTCTTGAGCTCAGCTTTGGAGGAGCCAGGTCCCTGGTGGAGCACCTTGCCAGCATTGTCCACTGTGACAAGTTTAGTTTCTCGGGAGGGGATGAAGACCGGCTGAAGAGTAGCAGGTCTGCACATCACGGCCCAGCCATGCAGGGGTCACATGTACCCTGTCTCAAGGGGGCCCTGGGGTAGGGCAAAGACACAATGGGCAGCAGTCTGAGCGGGTTAGGGGGTAAGAATCTGGAGGGATTTCTACCATTTTTGGTCCCCGGCCTTTGGCCTCGCCCTCTCTACCCAGCTTCCCAGCCTCTATCTATCAAGGGATGGAGCTACCAAGGCCTTTGCATTCATCTAACGGTGTTTGTTGGACTTAGGAACTGGCTCTTTCTCCTTTGGTCCTCTGTGGATGGGCAGCTCCCCCAGAGTCGATCTTGTTTCCTGGCTCAGGTTTGTAGACCGGAAGGATGTGGCCATCTGTACACGTCCTGCCTCCACCCCACTCACTGTTGGATGATGGCTGTAGACTCACAGCCCACATGCCAAGGTCATAAGGGAGGGTCTCTGCTTCATAAAGGAATCCTTGAAGGATGAAGGATGCTGGGGAAGCTGGGGGTGATATTTACCTAGCCTGCGGTTTGCCCTGGATTTGTATGGTGTCATCTTTCCCTCTTCCCAGCATCCTGAGACTTATGCCCACCTGCCATTTGCCAAAGGTACTTGGATTTAATCCTAGCGCTTGGGAGGCAGAGACAGGCAGATCTCTAAGTTTGAGATCAGCCTAGTCTACAGAGCTAGTTCCAGGACAGCCAGGGCTGTATAGAGATACCCTGTCTTGAAAAAGTAAAAGTACACGGAGTCTCAGAAAAATCTCACTGAATTACCAGGATCTTCTTCCTCCCTGAACCCTTCCTTCCCCAGTCTCGACCACCTGCTTTTCAGCTGCTGAGTGGTAGCCTCTAACAGTTAGGAAGCCACTGCTCAGGTGACTTCTGGATGCATCTGCTTCCTGGACTCACAATGGAGGGACATTCCAGAGGCAGAGCAGCAGGGGACCATCACCATCACCCTCCTCACCCAGCAAGCCGAGGTCTAGAGTGGTGGGGCTCACTGTCCTAGGCCCTCGGTGGGCAGCCTGGGCAGTCACCCGGAAGCAGCTCAGCAGACCAATCCCTGTACCGGGGGCTGGCTGCTCCCCTGTTGGGGTTTTGTGGGCCTGCCCCCGCCCCTCGAGGCCCTGCGTGTGTGCGACTCTTGACTTCATCCACAAAGTCAATAGACTGGCTCAGGGGCCGCTCCCCCCTCGCTTCCCCCTCGCACCCCCCCCCCACCGTTTTCTTCTCGGGATAATGGGGGCTCTTTGTGGCCTAATCAGCCTCCTGAGGGGCCGGGAGGCCGGGAGCTCTTCCCCCGGCAGCCACCGGTGGAAATGAAAGCGAGATTAGGTCCCGGCCTGGCCCACACCACAGCAAAACGCCACCAGGCATTCGCGGCTTCAAAGCCCCTTGGGAGTTTGGTTACTTTATTTCTAAAGTTGTTTGTATTTCTAAAGTGGCCATTGAGGCGAGAGCAGGCCGAGACTGAGGGGAGGAGGAGCCAGGGCCTCTCTCCAGTTTGGGACTCCCCGCCAGGCTCCAGGGACCTTTCCAACTGCCCGCCCAGTCTTTTCTCCTGCTGGGAAAATCTCTCCACCCCGTAGATCAGTTGGGGAAACTGAGGCCAAGGCTGGTTGGGAAGTCACTGCTGTTGCAAGGCTCCCTGCCAGGGGGTGGACTTCGGGATCTGAACCCACCAAACAGCAGAGAGAAAAATACCAGTCTTTGGGGGGCAGAGCAAAAGGCGTCTGCAGCCTGGCTAGGGGCACTCTCTGGTGGGACCTCAGTGTAGCCTCAACTGGTTATGGAAGGGAATGTCCGAACTGGAGCACACCGAGAGTCTCCCACTTTTCAATAAAGTTCCTGGGCCTCTTTTCTTAGGGTCCTCTTGGAATCCCACTAATAAAGGCACAGAATGCAGGGGTTCTGCAGCAATTCACTCTGACTCTATCCCTGACTAAAGAGGGGTGGGCATTCGGACTTCTGGTTATTTTCCGACAGCAGGAGGAAGATTAGAGAAAGGGTATGGCCTCCAGGTCAGAGAGGCCCAAAGCTGAAGCCCAAGGTGCCTTCCAGCTGCAGCCCCCACCCCATCCATTGGAATTTATTGTTTTCCACCGGATTTGGGGGCCCTGGAAAGGCCAAATCCAGGAAGTCCCGTCGAAGAAGGAAAGAACAAGGATAGGGGCGGGGTCAGGATGGGGGTGGGGTCAGGATGGAGGTGGGGTCAGGCGCTTAATGCGGAGGGGAAGGAAGGAAGGGCTCAGTATACCACTCCCTTGGTTCTGCGATCACAAGAGAAAGCTGGAGATGGGGATACTTCTGGAAGCTTCCATTAGCAAGTAGAGGTCCAAAAACTTTCCCTAAGACTCCCCCAATCCCTAAGCACCCCCAAACTCTCCTGGGAGGCGAACGCCAGCTTTGATTTTCATGTCTACACAGGTCATATAAACTCAACTTAGACTTTAAGACAAACTTCCTGAGACCGAGGAAGCTTGGATCCAGACACCCCTCCTCCCCGTCTCCACACCACACTCCTCAAACACCTCCACACCCACACAGATCACCTCTGGAAGGCTGGGCTCCGCTTTCTCCAGTCACCGAAAGACCTGCTGTCTGAAATTAAACCCACATCCGGAGGCGTGGCTGATCACCTGTCAGCCCTGCTGAGGCTTTGGGCCTGGGAGGGGAACCCCCCAGAAAGGCCCCAGCCCACTTGCTGGGGCTTCCCCCCAAAGGACCCCAGAAAAGTCCAGGTTAGAGTTTTCTAAGCTACTTCTCATTCCCACCCCCTTTTCTGTCCTGCCGGGACCTCTTTGATCTCAGCTCTTTTGGCCCCACAGACAAAGAGTCCAGAGAAGGCCAGAGGCTCTCATCTCCCTCCACTGCTGCCTTGAACCCGCAGTGCAGGGAAGCTAGGCAGCGGATGCCTGCAACTGCAAAGCGGGCTGCTAGCTACACTCAGTGGCAGCCCCAAGCACACCCTGCTGTGTGCTCCCAGGTAGACTGGGACACATTTGCACAACATTCACACACACACACACACACACACACACACACACACACACACACTTCACTCCCAGAGACCCAGGTGAACACAGACACACACAGTGGTGTAGAGGTCTGTTTATTGGGGCTTATTGTCTGTTCCCACTACCAGGATCAGAACTTGGTGAAGGCAGGGGACCTGATATCTGGAGTATAAGTTAGGCGGTTGACACTGTGTCCAGTACTTCGAATACACTTAACAAAAGTTCTAAAGAACAAATGATGAATTCCTACTCCTTGGGAAGATTTTTCTCTCCTTCTTTTTCTTTTTTTCCTTTAGTGACGGGGGCGAAAGGGGACGTCGCATAAGTACTTATCCGTGCAGGGACCAGTGAAATGGCTCAGCCAGTAAAGGTGCGTGCCTTCAAGCTTGATCACCTGAGTTTGATCCCGGGACCCACATGATGAAAACAGGATCGACTCCTGCAAGTTGTCTTCCACAGTGCATACTCAATCCCAAATAAACAAATAAATGAAAATCTGTAATGTCTGGGAAAAGGCCCTTCCAATCATGAAACTGAGAGGTGGCCTCTGTTTTGGAGTCATGGGTCCTTTGACTGTTTTGGAGAGTGAGGGAGAGAGAGAGAGAGAGAGATATTCCTATTCTGGGAAGCTGGGGCTCTTTAGAGAATATGATGCTATCAAAAAAAAAAAGTAGCTGTGGGGTTCTGAGCAAGGTGTGACCTCAGGAAGCAGAGGCGCGTCTTTACACACTATTTAAAATTCTGCCCCTATGGACTCCAGTGAAGGGTTGGGCTTTTGTTTGTTGGTTTTGTTTACCTTTTACCTGACTCTCAAATGGCTTCCAGAATCCCATCCAAAAGATGGGAACCTTTGTGTAAATCCCTGTCCATGGAAAACCGAGGCACAGAGAGATTCATCGACGCGTCCCAAATTGCAAGGCTAGTGTGCTGGAGACTGGAGCATTCTGTCCCTCCCTGCTCTTCCAGCATCCCCCACCCGGAGCTGCTGGGGACCGGAGCACAGGACGGTGGAGGGCCGCGAACACCCAGTTGCGGATGAGCAGTGGGTGCAACAGGACCCGGGGCAGCACTTAGCCTTCATCGCGCCCTAGGGTGCAGTCTTCCAGGGCCCCCCTCCCCCGACCCTCAACCCCATCCCTCTGACTCCGAGACCAAAACCTGGAGCTGATGACTTGAGCGCTGTCACCGGGAACTTTGCAGTGGGACAGCTAAGCGGGAAGGCGAGAGCGGGGCTCAAGGCTGGGGGCGTGGGGGGTTGAGGGGGAATCGCGCACCGCTGCGCCGCTGGCCGAGGCCCAGCGCTGGGTCACAGCGCGCCGCCCGGGTCCCCGCCCCACCAGCTCGGCGCGCTTGCCTCTAATTAAGCGGCTGGATCCCGGGAAGCCGCCGGGCCGCGCGGTAATACGATGAGCTGCTTTTGTACTAATGTCACCCAACGCCGAGGATCAAAAGCGCTGCGACCCGCCGGCCGGCCCCGCTAGCTCTGCAGCCCGCCGCTCGCAGACCTGGTCTGCCTCTCGGCTACTGCATCCCTTTGTCCTTCCAGCTGCTATCCTGAACTCCCCCCCGCCCTTGGAGCTGCTTAGCAGTCCCCACACTCCACTCCTAGTCGTCTCTCCTGCGTGGCTCTCCACGGTCGCGCCCTTTCTGCAGACTCTCTCCGACTTTCCATCCCACCGCTGCCTGGCTCTCCACTCGGACTCGGGCGTCGCGTACTTCCAGGGCCTGGCAACCCAGCCACCCGGCTGACCCTAGACCTCGGACGCGCTAGGCCAATTCATGGCTGCAGTGGACTTCCAGAGACCTGCGGCGGCCTCCCGCTCCCTGGAAATCTGCCGGAGCTCAACTTAGCTGCCTCACTAAAGGACCAGACACACGCTCTGGGGGCACTTCGAAACTAGATTTGGGGCGCACAATTTTCCCGCACCCCTCCCGAGGCTGCTGGGATCTATCCGAGGCTTTCTCTTTCCTCCGGGGCTTAAGTTGTTGACCCCGCCTTCACATCTCTCTCCCCACACCCCTTCATTTGGCCCCCACCTCCCCTTTGCCCTCGACCCCTTCTCTTCCTCCTGCAGGCCCCTCCCCTCCCCACTCCCTCCCCTCAGCTCTTTCCCCCTTTGCAACCCGGCCTCGCCTCTCCCCAGCCCCACTTTGTTTGAAGTTGTGGAGAGATCTAGCTACCACTGGCGCAGCTTCCCCCTTAGGTCGCCGTTCTGCCTTGATTAGATTTGGGAAGGCGAGTTTCCTCCCTCCCCCGGCCTGACCCCAGTGGGGCCAGTCCCAACAGAGCGGGTCAGAAAGTGCTGACCCCATTTCCACCTCCTCCCCATGTTCAGCAGGAGTTATGGGTAAGGAAAAAGAGAAGGAGGGCCCAGAGTAACAGAAACTTAGGGGGGCATCTCAGCCTTCCAATCACCTTGGGTCCCCAACTGGGTTTCCTAATTACCCCATTAGTGGAGTGGGAGGAGATGTGGCTATTTTTCAGGAATTCCCGGAATGCACCCCCCCCTTAGTCAGGCCTTCATGGCCCCAGAGAGAACCTTCCCTTTGGGGTTTCAAAGCAGGAGCCCTCCTCACAGTCCGATTGTTCTCAGCCTGTTAGTTTGCGGGTTTATATCCTAAGATGCCCTTACCTGGGGCTGAGGGCCAAGGCTGCCTTAACTTTGTTGATGGCCAAGGACTCAGGGCAAATCGCAACTTTATAAAGACTGTCATTTGCTCGGTCCTCTCTGTGCTCTATGTAATATCGATATGCAATTTAACGTGTAACAATTGTTTTTCAGAAAGAGGCGACTAAATAAAAATCAAAGTCTCAATAGTCACCTCACTGCCTTGTGGCCTCGCTATATGTGCTTAAAAACCCTTCCATGTAAATTCCACTCAAAAATTTGGAAAGCTGTGAAAGGGGAGGGTGGCGGGTGGGGGAGGTTAATCCGGGTTTAACGCTCTTGCGCTGCAGACTCAGGACCAGGGTTGGCCCGATTGCCTTATCGCCTCCCAACATTTGAGACGCCCATATTTTACCCAGCCAAATAGCTTGGAGAGCTGCGCAGACGGCTGCCGTGGTCGCGCCTCAGGAAAATGTGTTATTAATATCTAAATAACTTCCCAATACTGTCTGGTAAATCTCCCTTCACCGTTCCAAATGATGAATTCGTTTGAAGTCTTCCCCCAGTCTCATCTTTTCAATGTGTGTGTGTGTGTGTGTGTGTGTGTGTGTGTGTGTGTGTGTGTGTGTGTCTTCTCTCTTCTTCTTAGGCAGGCTTATTTCAAACTGGTAAATATCTAATTCCTTTAACTGCCGCTCTGTGCACACGAATCTTTTAGGTACAAACGCCTTGAAATGGCCGCTGCGCGGCGGGTGCGTGCCCGGAGGTGAACACAGAACCCGCGCGTCCTCGCAGCAGGGAACCCCACTTGTGAGACTCCAGCAACTTCTGTCGGCCAGGGCTTCTTCCTTGAACGTCCCCCCCCCCCACTCCCGCGCCCAGCTCCTGTATGCCCCCTCCCGCCCCAGCATTCCCAGTATCCCCGAGGCATCCCCAGCAACCAGGCCCAACGGCCGGTTGTGGCCCTGCGAGGTTCGCGCTCTCGGCACTCGCTGGTTCTCTTGTTTATAAAGTTTGTTTTCTGAATGTCTTCTATTAGATTACGCTCCTTCATCGCCCCTCCCCAACCTTATCTCCTTCTGTCTCTTCTCTCCTGGCCCGTCACACTAGATTTAGGCACCCGTTTATCTGGAGCGCAGTTTGCAGACTTTATTTACCGCGGGATGCGAGTCTGCGAGCATGCGAGCGCGTGTTCGCCTTTGTAACAGTTATCGCCTCATTGTAGTGTCGTTTAGTCTCAGCTCCCTCCTCCTCACTCTTGTCTTGGGTTCAGGGGGATGGGGGGGTCTTGTCAGCGCAGTGTGGGCTCACCCCCTCGATAGGAGCTCCCCCCACGGGACCTTCCCGCGTCCCATCCCCCATCGGACCGTGGGGCCTCCAGGGCCCCCTCCCACGCTTGCTCTGTTCCCTCCACATCCGTAGCGGAGAGCTGCCTGAAGCCGAGGAATTGCCTGACACCCCCTATCTTCCTCGAAGCCCCCATTATGCGAAGCTGATCCTCCTCTGAACAGACTCAAATCCCGCCTGGACTGTGTTTGATTAGATTGCCAACCCGGGGTAATCCTTTGATTTGGTGGAGTGTCAATTACCTTTCTCTAAACACACATTTACAGAGGAGGGAAGTTGTAGGTTTAAATCAATGCAGATCGCCCCCTGATAAATGGGCCGACTAGGTCCCCTCTCCGCCCAGCCCTCTTCTCCAAGGCCCCTCCCAGCCCCCTTCTCACCTATCCCCCCCACAAACAGCGACCCTTCCAGGTGTGAAGTCTCCCGAAAAAAATAGAAGAAAAAAGAAAAAAGAAAAGAAAAAGTGTGGGCCGCGAGGAGCCCTGCCCCCCTTCCCTATTCATTCGCTCCCCCGGAGCCTAATTAAATTTGGCAGGTCCTTGTACACACAATCAAAACAGCTTCCTCCGGTGCGGCAAACGACCGAAAACCGCATTAGCAGCCATCGCCGCTGCCAAATTAAATTGTTTCCCACCTCCTTTTACAAGTGTCTAAACCCGACACTTCGGGCGCTCCCTCCTCTCCATCCTTCCCTGTCATATCCCCACTCCACACCTGTAAGTTTGCCTTTCTTCAAATAAATTAAGGGGAAAATGCAAAGAAAACAAACCTAAGGCCTGAGCGGCAGCTCTGTGGGAGAGTGCTTGCCTGGCTTGTGCAAGACTCTGGTTCAGTCCTCACCACGGGGGAAAACTGAAGTCCTAGTCCCCTAGTCAGTTCCCTAGCCTTCCCGGCTTTTCACACTCCAGGACTCTTCCCCCATTGGACCCTGACACCCATAGGTATTCCCGGTCACACAGGAAAACAACTCTCATCCCCCGGTAACTTTGGGGTGTTTTATGTTAATTATAACCCCACTGGGCCTGGTACCCTCCAGAGCAATCCTGTGTCTGATGTGCTCATCTACGGCTTCAGCTGGAGCACTATCAGATGCCTGAAGGATGGGCCGCAAGTTGTACAGCCATTGTTCATTGACTATCTCTCCACCTTGTCTCTCTCCATGACTACAACCCGTTTTTGCATGCCCTTATCAATTTCTTGGGGGCAATCGTCTTCCTCTACCTTCTCTGCTCAGATCTCTAGCAGGCCGGCTCGAGGAACTACCCATGCCCTGACTCTTGGGGAGAGGGATGAAGGGGACAGGGTCCAACCCCTCAAGGGTGCAAACTGTCTCCTTCCTTCCCCAGGTAAGCTGAGCGAGGCCACAGTCCCTATCGACAGCAGTCCTGAGAATTCTCACAAGCAACAATCCTAATAACTCAGTCTTAACTAGGATAAGAGGGGAAGAGGGGGAAAAAAAAGCCCACAGTCTCATGAATATCAGCCCAAGGGAAGCAGGAGTGAGCCGTTCAGAGATGAAAGTGCGCAGAAATAAAAGCTCAATTTAATCTGCTTTAAACCCCTTCAACTTAACGTTTGTGCTTCCAACTCCGAGAGTGAAGACTGATTGCGGATAAATAGTTTCTTACCATGCCTGGAAGCTATTACACCCCTCTCCTACACAGCTTCCTATTCAGCAGCCTCAGTTTTCATTACCAGCTCTAATAAGTCTTAACGTTATTAAATGCCAAGCGGACGATAGGAAGAAACGGACTCAGGGAGGGATCTCTCTTTAGCGCTTAAAGAGGAGCCCTCTTAAACCCCTCTTTGGTGGCTCCCCGCCACGAGAGGGGCGACCCTGGGAGAAAGCATTTGTCAAAAAGCAAGAAGCCAAAACAAAGTTGTGAGTGTGTACCCTCCTCCTGCTCTGTCCACGGTGGGGAGGGGGTTGGGCATCTGGGTCCTCTCCCGGACTCCTATAACCCGAGTGCAGGCTGGAAGGTCTTTAACTCAGCTGGGAAACTGATGTCTTAAGGGTCTAAGAGAGAGATGAGCGGTCCCCACATGCCTGCCTGCCAGCCAACCAGCCAGGGTTCACACCGGACACCAAATCTGTCCAGGATGAAAACAGTCTCTCAACTGAATCACCACTGCCTCTTCATAGTCGCCTCTGATTGAGCTGCAGACTCTGCCTGCTAAGATCCGAGACATTCCTGACCTGATCCAAAGGCGCGTAGGTAGGCAGATAGTCACCTGGAGGATGCAAGCATCCATGCAGCTATCCAGAGCCCCTGAGTGCTACTCCTACCCCTACGGCATCTCAAACCCTGGGGATCTGTCCGGACATCAGCCCCCTGCAAGCCATTTCATTCTTACAGTCAACACTGGTGTTCTCAGCTGTCCCCATCTGGAAGGTCCTGTCTGGTTTCTAAACCCCTGGAGGAGCCAAGTGTCCTGAAGTGTCCTGGGTCTCTTTCAGGGAAACCCTCTCTCCATTGAAGCCACTGGTCCACCGGGTTTTGTGAGGCCCATGAATTCTCTGAGTCGGAGGGATTCCTCAAGACACAAGCCTTTTTCTTTCTCTTCCTTTTCTCAGAGGCCACTGACTTCTTGCATTTCATCCCACACTGAACTAGACACATCCCCCTTCATACACACATGCCAGCTATCTCCAAACAAACTCAAATATCCCAACTGCTTCCTGGGGGTAACTCCTAGGTGGTGTTTGGTGTGTAGCATGTACCTTGGGAAGATTATTCAGATTCAGGGTCCACCAATAGTAACACCGATTTTTAAAAAAGAAAAAAAAAGTCCAATTTGTCTTTCTGATAAACTGAGATAAACCTTGGGTCCCCAGGAAGGAGTCCCAGGGCTCTGGGCAGAATGGCCAAGCCTGCGGCTACTTGGCAGTGCAGAGGCTGCCTCCCGAAGCAGACCCTAGGCCCCTCTGGCAGGCCGGGCACAGCAGGGCACCAGGCACTGCTCTCAGCCTTTCTTCCCCGGTCCTTTTGTCCCTGGAGGGACAGCAGCTCCTCTAGGGGCCCCGAGAGTGTCAGCAGCCTGCCCTTCTCTTGCAAGAGGCTGCCCTAAGAAGGGGGCTGCCTCCTCCCAATCCTCCCCACTTGGACTGAGCTACTGGGGGCTGGTGGGGGCTGGGCCTCCGTCTCTGGGAGTTGTCTTTAGAAGTGGGCTTTTGTCTGTGAAGTTCATCTTCAAGGTTGGGAGGCACTCCTGAAAACCAGAGAGAGACCTAGACAGGCGGTGCTGGGAAGGGAATCTGCAGAAACCTCCGGAAGAATTTTGGGCAACAAGCGATCGATCCTTAGTAAACGTCCTCCACTTGCACCAAAGACACTTGGCTTTCGAATTCATTCTGCCTCCCTGGCATGGGTATTTCAGGCGCCTTCCCCAGACGACCCCCGCCCCCCCCCCCCACGCCCCGCGCCCCGCGCCGCCCGGTTTAGTCTTTGTGGCTCTGAAGTCTTCCATCCCCATTTCTACTCACCCACCCTTTGGCCCCACTTTCACAAAGACAAGAAAACTTCTACGGAAGGGGTGGCGAGGAAAGACTTCCCCATCCAGAAACAGAAACACAGCAGGTTTCTCCAAGCCGGGGTGCAGGCGCTTGAAAGATAAACTTCGGTATTAGCAGCTCCCGAGAGAAAGCTGAGCTAGGGAGACGACGCAGAAAAGCCTAGCTGAGGTTGGGCAGCGGGTGTGGGGCGCCTGACTCTCTCTGAATCCACCGACCCTTGGCATCTGGGAACTTGGCCTCCAGCCCCCGCCACAACAGTGCTTGCCAAGAGGAAAGCACTCGAGTGCCCCCGTTCCTCCCTAGCCATGCGGGGCTGAGAGGCGGCCCGCGCGGCCCGAGCTAATTTTTATTGATTTCAGCGGTCAGTCAGCTGTCAGGCGGGGTTTCAAGGGACCGTTTAGAAAGCGTGTGCGGGTCTGGTTAACAAATTCATTTAGGGAGCCCCGGGCGGGCTCCTCCTTCCTCGCCCTCCTCCCTGTACCCCCCCCCCGCCCCGGCAAGCTTGCCCAAGTTTTCTATAAATAATTGATCGACGCCAAAACGCCAGCTCCCGAGGATGCACAGGCTGTGGGCCGGTGCGCGCGCGGCGGGGGGTGGGGGGTGACAGCTGAGGCGCACGACTGTGCTACTCCGCAGCCGCGATCCCCTGGACTGGCTTGGTGGGGAGGGATAGACCGGCGCACCATAAAGCCTCCAAAACCCCGGCCGCCTGCAGCCTGCGACTTTTTCCGACCGTCCCAGCTGTGGCCGAGGTTAATCCGCAGGAGTTTCCCTCACCGCCAGCAAGGGAAAACGTGGTCTCCGGCGGCGTCGCAGGCCGCGGCAGGTTCTTACCTTTGTCGCCCAGGATGCCGTCAATGCTGTGTTTGGCTTTCTTCTCGCCATCGTCCTCTTTCTTGTCTCCGTCTTCATCGTCCTCTTTCTTCCCGAACTTGATTCTGAGCACTCGGCTAATCGAACTCACTAAACCTCAGAAATTAAAGGCAAAAGAGAGAGTATAAGTTATTGGGGCAGAGGACCAGGAGGCAAAGGTCAGAGAGACCCATTTTCAGCTCCCTCGCACCCAGACATTTTAGGCTTGCTCCAGCAGCAGCTTAGGTTTCCAGAGGAACCTAGGTCCCTCCTGGGGCATGCATGTCCAGGTCCAGACCTGGGTAAGCCCACAGAGCACCCACCTAGTGCCTCTCAGTACACACCCTTATACCCTCATCAGGGGCCTGACCCTACCTCGTGCCCCAATACACTCACAGCATGCCCACTGCCCTAGTGCGACCCAGAGAAGCCCAGCCCTTGCTGCAGCTACGCAGGTGTGTGCAGGCCCTGCATGCTTGCACACAATTACACAGTCAGAAACAAATTGAGTAAGCTTTCCTCCTCATCACAGCATAGTCTGAGATCTGAGCTTCAAAATAGAGGTGCTAATGGGTGTGAGTGTGTGTGCCAAGGACATCAACCTTCCTGGGGCAGGTGTCTCTTCTCCAGATCACTTTCCCCAAAGTTCAAGGGGATCCCACCTTCAAGGTTAACTTCTCTTCGATTCCTCTAGGCATCCCCATCTCCCTTCTTCTCTCCTTTCTTCCCATTTTCCTTCCTTCTTAGACCGCTCCTTTCCCAACTTCCTGTTTCCCTCTTCCTTCACGGTTCCCTGCTTTCGCTTCACTTCCACGCTGAACTATTTTTCTCCCAGGTACCACCCACCCATCCCCTCCCTCTGTCCACCCTCCAGCCCCGAACTCCGAGTCTGCAGCCAGACTCCCTGGCAGCTCTGCCGTCCTCATCGGCGGCGGCGGCGGCTCGGCTACCTTCTCACCTGAGGGCACCGTGCTGCGGTCACAGTGGCCGTCCTTCAGCAGCCGGTCCCGGATCTCCCAGCTGAACATTCCGGGATTTTCTCTCTTGTACTCCTCAATCTTTTTCTCCACATCCGGAGTCGCCACCTGCTTCAGAAGTGGAGGTGGGGTAGCAGGAATGGAGAGATGGGGTGGGGGAAGGGAAATCGTTTTAGTATCAACCTCCCAGAAGCTCCCAGGCAGGCCTGCTGCTCCCGTGGTCATGCCCTTCCTCCTGAGATGGACTTCAGGGCTTTCAAGGAAACGATTCCTGGTTCCCAGGATGGCATCGGTGGGAATAAAATAAAATAAAATAAAATCTAATTCATAACCCTGTGGTCCCTCCGCACCACCTCAGGCAGCACCAAAGGGAGATTTCCTCTGGCTAGGGTGGAGGTTTGGTGTTGGGGCAGATGTGGGGAAATTCTGGTGAGGGATTATCGGCTTCACAGTCGTGGACAATCTAAAGCCCAGCTAACAATCCTTCACATTTTCAAATACTGGTGCAGTATCTGAGCAATAAGGAGGAGCTCCTACAGTCTTTTCCATGGAAGCTTCCAGACAGCCAGGGCTGCTGGGTGACAGGAGCTAGTGAGAGGTGGACAACCAAGGTCCCACACCCGGGAAAGCCTGCTGCCTGCCTCAGAGGCAATGACACTCACTCTGGGCTTGCTACCACCGATGGCCCCAGGCCGGATGGATCCAGTCTCCTGATACCGGCACAGAATCTTGGAGACGCAGCCATGGGAGACACGGAGCTGACGGGAGATGACGCAGGGCCGGATGCCGTGATGGGCCATTTCCACTATCTTGTGACGGATGTGGTTCGGCAGGGGTCGCCCGTTGATGAAGACCCCGCCAAGCTGATTGACCCGGCCTTGGCCAAGAGGGGTGGACACTGGAGGAGAGGGGGAAGATGATGAGTGAGAATAACGCAGGAAAGGGTTAGTGTGTGAGACGGGGAGCTGAGACCCAAGACTCCCAACAGCTGTCTCCCAGATCTTCCTGAAGCACTGGGAGGCTCCTACACGGAGAAAGAGAAGGGCCCTGGCTTCAGAGTCTTGGCGTGTTTGTCCCCAAAGTCACTCTCCGCTGCGGGAAATGAAGATACACCTTTGGTGATGTGGATTTCGGAAGGGACAGAGAGTGGAGTCTGGCGGATACTAGAGAGCCTAGTAGCAGTGGCAAATGGTTCTGAGGCCTTAGCTTGAGGTCACAGGCCTGTTGCCTCTGGAAGAGGCTGACAGTCAGTGGGATGTAGCCCACCAGGCCAGTTCCACGACCCTAGCAGTCAGGACTCCACTACCAGTAGGGCTCCCGACTCCCAACATTCACAGCTCTGGCGTAAGCAGCCAGGCTTGTGCCACCATAAGTCTTCACAGCTTAAGGATTGGTGATATAAAGCTGTCCTGGACTGCTTCCGGGAGCCCAGGCCATCCCTTGACGGATTCCCTTTGCTTCCAAACACACTCCAAGTTCTCATTTCGTTTAGGGACAAATTGGGGGCACATGCCACAGTTACCACAAGCTCCAAAATACCCCCACTTGGTCTCAGAAATGCAGTAACTGTCCCAGAAGTCTTTGCTGCAGTGAAGATGGGCCAGTGTGTGTGTGTGTGTGTGTGTGTGTGTGTGTGTGTGTGTGTGTGTGTACCGGGAAGATAGGCGTACCGGGTGTGTTCTGGGGAGGGGAGAACTCAGGCAGGCCTTAATGCAAAGTCTACACAATTTTCTCACAGAAGGTTGGGGGACACCCGGTGCACTAATCCGGTCTCGATACCCCCAATTTGGGTACTCGCTGCTGCAGAGATCTGGAAGATTACAACGATTTCACAGCGGCCCAAGCGGAGAAAGCAGATAGAATAATTGGAAAGGAGGAGGCTAGAAAAGGCTCAGGCTGCTGAGCTGTTCCTACCGCCCCCTCCTTACTTTCCTGCTCCCCCCACCAATTTCTCTTTGTAAAAGTAGGTATCTGAAGCCACCCTCGGATTTAATCAGAAATCGTGCGTCGCCAAGCCAGAGTCACTCGGTCTCCGTGGCGGGATACGCCATTAGCGCTGGAGAGCTCTCGAACGCCCAACTTTATATTCAAGAGCCACTTTAGCGACCGGCACTCGGCTCTCCTCAGTATTCTGCGTCATGTTGGGCAAATATTGTCCTAATCCTTCGCGCGTCCTCAGCCGCCTGTTTTGCTTGCATTCGTTCCAGGAGAGGGCTCTGGCAAATCCCCGGCTGCCGCGCTCTCCCGCCTGCGTGGCCGCTCGCGCACACTTGATCACGCAGCCCGCTCTCTTCGCCTCTGTCTAATTCGGGGACCCGGCGGCTTCTCGCTGCCTGAGGGGGGTCTCCCTCCCCAGATCGCAGGCTGCCAGACAGCCCCTTCTCACCTTCTCTCCCCATCCTCCTGCACCCGCAAGTGGGGCCCACATAATAATAGCAAGAGGAGCGACTAAAAAATAAAATAAAATTGGCACGCCATTTCTAACCGCTGCCGTGACACCCTGGGCTGCCTGACCCGAGGATGCCTGATGACCCTTCCGTGACTGGCTGAAAGCCTTCCACCAGTTTAAATAGAAAAGGGGGAGGGGGGCGCAAAGGGGCCCTTTCTCCTCTCCGGGCCCCGTCACCGCGCGCTGGTCCCTTCTACTCCCTCGAGTGGCTGAAGAATTTGGCGGAATATGTTTCATCACCACGACAGTCCCCTGTATTGGACATTGCTGTACCCGCTCTCTGTCTCGAGTTTCTCTTCCGGGACATTTGCAGACTTTAGAAAGATCGAGGGAAAAGTTGTGTTTTAGGTTTTTGTTTTTGTTTTTTGCGGGGAAATATGGTACTATGTATTATTTCCAATTAGCTTGTTTCCGGGCCCAAAAGACAAGCCGGTTAGTAAGTTGCTTTGGAGGAAGCGGACAGTTTGGTAGGGTAGGAATAGAGTATCGCTCGTCGGTATTTCGAAATAAAAGGGTTTAGGACCCCATCCCGAGGCTGAGGGACAGATTCAGAAGGAGGGAAGAAAGCGGGAGGCACTGCGCAGAGACTCCGCAAAGTGTCAGAAAACAGTGGGGAAAACTGGAATTTATCGGGATGCAAAACGGACCAGCTTCAAACTCCCCGGGGAGTCGCACCCTGCGGGGAAAGGCTTGCCGCCCGTGACCCGCGAAGCCCGTGCCGCGGGTCAGCGGCGCCCACGGAGAAACCGACAAGTGTTGGCTCTAGAAACTTCTCGGGTCGCACGCGAAGACTGGGACCCAGCAGAGCCAGGAAGACCCACCGCCCGCTCCCGGGTTGGTGCACCCCGAGGCCTTCGGGGTACCCGGTGAAGGCCTCCTGTGCGCTCTTACCTTCCAGGGGGAAGCCGGTGCGCGGGTAGTTCTGCCCCGGGCCGGGTCTCATCATCCTGGGAACCGCGCCGGGCAGCGCCGCCATTCCTGCGCACGCCGGAGACGAATCCAGAGTCGGCTGGAGAAACCTTTCGGCGTCTCTTCCTTTCACCCCTGCTGCGATCCTCCTCTCCTCTCCTCTTCTCCCCCCGCCCCCCCAGCCTCTTCCCCCTCCCTCCTGCACCCCCCCCCCCGGGCTGCAGACGCGCCCCTTCCAGAAGCTGTGCAGGGGGGGTGAGGTGGGGGCGGAGGTGGGGGGGAGAGGTGGCGACCAGGAAGTTCAAACAAACAAACACTCCAACCCCAAGTCCGCCTCCACCCGCCTGGCCGGGCCAGAAGTTGAGCCGAGTGACACTGGCAGCCACGGGCCCTGCAGGCCGGGCTCCTTGTCCCCAGCTGCGCCTTGCGGGCCACTCGCTCCCGCGCGCCCAGCCGAAGTTCCCGAGCCGAGAGGCTACGGAGTGGATTTCCTTGGGTCTTTATTTATATATTTATTCTCTGGCTCGGGCTCCCTCCTCCCCTGGATCCCTCCTCTCCACGCCTCTCTCTGCTCGCCCTCACACCCTGTCCCCGGGAGGACTGGAGCGGGGACGCGCGTCTGCTCGGGTTTCTGGTTGGAGGGGAGGCGACCCGAGTGACAGGGCTGGGGGTGAGAAGAGGAAAAGCGAGGGGGCGCGAGCGATCAGCTGGGTAAGTTGTGCAAAAGTGCTCAACCGTAGGGGAGGGGAGGGAGCAGGCGACAGCCAGAGAGATCTGATAGGTTCTGACTTTTCTTTTATTCATGAGGAGCGAAGGGGGCCAGTTCGGGAGGGAGAGGGGACCGCTCACGAAAAGAAGTCACCAACGAATATTTTTTCTCTTCCTTTCTAATCTCCAACTCGACTTCATTTCTCTCTCTCTCTCTCTCTCTCTCTCTCTCTCTCTCTCTCTCTCTCTCTCTCTCTCTCTCTCTCTCTCTCTGCAGGGGGTGGCATGGGGGGGATAATTTGAACCCCTGGTAAAATTAGACGGAGCAGAGTCCAGGGATGGGGTGGGCTGGGGGTGCCCAGAGAGAGGGCGGGGACAACTTCTTAGAAGTGAGGTCCAGAGATGAACGGATGGTCTCGTGCTCCCCGGCGGCGGCCCGGGTTCTCCCCACTGCTCTCAGCAGTCTCCCCGCTTGTAGGAAAGCCGGCCTGCGGCTGGGCGCTGCTCTGTCCTCTCTCGTGGTCTCCGGCCTCTGGGACTAGCGTCCACCTCTTCTCTTATTAACACTCACCAGCTCTGAACTTTCCTTGGCAACGACTCCTTCCCTGGGGGAACATACTGGGGTGATGTCGGGGGAAGGATTTTTACTTCTCTACTACGACGTCAGGCTTTACTCCTCCGGTCTCACCTAGCAGCTCCGAGAAGCCTAGCAGGACATACCTAGCCCGAGGTGGTAAACCTGGGTCTGACAAACCCTTAGGGAACAGCCTCCCTCTCTTTCCAGCTCCTCTTTCTCTGGCTCACAGGCCACCACCTAGGACCCCTTACTAGTGAACTGTGTGGTGTCCGGAAACCACAGCGGCAAGGCTGTAGATCTGGGAGGCAGGTGGGAGATGAGCGGGAGATGGCTGGCTGGGCAGACCTTGGTACCAACTCAGCTTCCTCCACTGGTGGGCTGGCGGGGGTGTGGTGGTGCCCCAATTAGATGGCCCAGAGTGTGTGTGTGGGTTTGGTCAGAGGTTCCATAATTCTCTGCTCTCTGAAGCCGGAGTAACCAGGTCTCAGCCTCAGGACAGATTCCTAGGGGTGAAACGCCCTCCCAGCAGGGTAGGACGCCACTTCTACAGACCCTTTGTGTCTTCCCGCCCCCTAACACTCCAGGCAAAGGCCTCGCTGGCCCAGCTCTGGAGGTAAAATACAATAAAATAGATCCATCCCCAAACTCGCCCCCCCCCCCCCGCCCGCCCGCCCTCTCCTTGTGGCGGAGGGGACATTGGCCTGGGGGTGCTCTCTGCGGATGGCCCTAGTGTGTCCTTCCTCACCTGTGACCTTTGCCCCTCTCAGCATGCTACCGACCTTTTCTCCAACCGTGGGGGAAGCGCCAGACTTTTTTTTTTTTTTTGGGGGGGGGAGGCTTTCCGGGGATGGGAGCCCTGTGGAAAAGCTTGTTAAATACATGCTTGCCGCTCTGAAAGGGGAGAGGGAAGAGGCCATTTGGTTTCCACTGTTGCCTGAGACACAGGCGCCCTCACCAGCCAGGTGGAGAGAGTTTTTGGCCTGTAGTTTGTGCAGGGAAAAAGGTAACTTGCTGGGAACCTTAGCCTGCTTTGACTCCTGATATTCATTTTGATATAAACATGTCTATGTCCATATATCTCTCTATAAACATACAACACACACACATTTGATGTGTTCTCATTCAGTTGTCCATCTGTCTGTCCATCCACCCACCCCCTGGCATGGCAGGTTTTTAGGTACCCTCCTATGTATGGTGGCATGGTCCCAGTGTACTCATGGGTGAGCGTGAGTGGCTTTCACTGGCATATTTGGGTTTTTACGTGCTGGTGGGGTCTGTGTAGATCCGTTTTGGGTCAGGCTAGGTAAATTAAATGTGGGTTCCTCAATAGAGGTGTCGTGTTGTAGATTCCATGTGTTTTTAAGCATAGCTCTGAGCAAAGTCTGGAAGGGGTGGTGGTCTGTATTAGCTCCCCTGGGGGAGGGGGCTGCCACCTGCGGTTTCAGGCCCAGTCTCTGTTACAAACCCTGCAACCCGGTGGAGTGGGAAAGACACCCATTTGCAGGGATCCTCAGACCTGTGGTGGGGGGCCACCTTGCCCTTGAGGTGATCTTCCGCTCTACCCTCCTGGGAGGAAGACACAGAGGCAGAGGCGCACTACCCAGGAGGCCCTGTGCTGGCCACACTGCCTTCCTGCAGCTGGGGATCCCAGGAGCCCAGGCAGGGCGGGCGCCAGGGGGGAGGAAGCGGGGTTGTCTGTCAGAATGAGCGTGGCCGTTCTTGCCTGTTGGAGACCAATTTCACAAATGATTTTTGCAACAATTAAGAAGTGTGGCGGGATGAAATGGCGATTTCACATCCAGCAGGGGAAAGGGGGGTTCACCTGGGGATGGGTGGCTGCAGCTGGGGTGGGGGGAGAAACTCTCTTACTCGACTGGTCCCCCTGGCTAGCCCCTTGTCCCTGTGCACCCCCTCCCAAGTCATCAATCAACTCCCCAGACCTCCAGAGCCTCTGCGGCTTGCTCCCAGGACTCCTGTCCCAGCTGTGTGCTACAGCCTGCGCCTGCTCAGCTCTCTTCAGCCCGCCAGCCCACCCTCCCTCTCTCCGCCTCAGTTCTCTGCACACTTTTTCTGTCCCAGTCTCCCTTTGCACCCCACCATCTGTCTCCTCTCCTTTCCTCTGCTTTGTGCTTAGGGTCCATCTCGAGCGCGCTCTCTCTCTTTCCTCCTTGCCTTTCTGACTCCTCCCCAGTGGGTTTCCTCTGCCCGACTTTGTGGTCTGGTCCTCCCACCTCCCATCTCCATGGTTTCCAGAAGTATGACCGGCCTCCACTGCTCTGTGGGCTGGAACTCAGACCAGGATCCTTTGGTCCAGATGGGGCTGGACCTTGGGGAAGAGACTCTCCCCACCCTTTCCTCCCCTTCCCCCTTCCGTCCTCCCCCTTTCCTCTTTTCCTTCTAACTCTTTCTCCTTCCCCTCCCTTCCTCTTCCCGTTCCTCCCTTCCTTTCTTTCCCCTCCTCTCCCCCTCTTCTTCCTTCCTCTTCTCCCCTATTCTTTCTTCTTCCCTCCTTTTCTCTTCCTGTTCCTCATCTTGCTCCTCTCCTCCCTCTTCCCTCCTTCATCTTTTCTCTTCCCTTCTTCTGTACGGTCTAATGGTGCAGGCCACCCTCTTCATCCCCCCAGGAACCACTTCTGTTCCAGCGCTGTCCCCACTTGGGCAGTTGTCTTCTGGAATCTCTGCACATAACCCTCCTCTCCTCTCCTCTCCTCTCCTCTCCTCTCCTCTCCTCTCCTCTCCTCTCCTCTCCTCTCCTCTCCTCTCCTCTCCTCTCCTCTCCTCTCCTCTCCTCTCCTCTCCTCTTCTCTCTCTCTCTCTCTCTCTCTCTCTCTCTCTCTCTCTCTCTCTCTCTCTCTCTCTCTCTCTCAAAGGGCTACAGCAACACCAACAGTCTTCTTTTCAAGTTTTTAGTGGAACCCTCCAAACTGCATTAAGCAGGGGAGAAAGAAATGGAGCCAGTATGGACTGTTCGGAAGAGCTGGGAGACCTTGGCCCTGGCTGCTCAGATCCACACAGGACCGACAGGAAGTGTGAGACTTTAGACGACACCCCCACCCCCAGTGTCCACGGCTGCTCCCCTAGCTCTAGGGAGTAGAGGCTGTTTATTTCACTTCAGATGCAGAGAGCAGTTTTGAAAGTGATCACCCAGTGCATCTTTCTTTACAGGGTGCTAAAGACACTGAGAAATGAGGCTTTTGGTTTGGGGCCTTTGACATTTCCCAAGGCCCCTGACACCCCTGCTGAGCTGGGAGGGGCCAGAGGCACCAGCTGGAGTGCTGCGGTTGGATGAGACAGGAGAGTGGATGTGGGGAAGGAGACCGGGCATGGGGTAGCCTGGACAAGAGGGCCCTGAGGCTCCAGGGTCTCCCAGGTGGGACCCCGGAGCCCTCCCTGCTGGTAGAGGCTCTTTGGGGACACAGCCACACCTTCTCTTTTAAGGAGCGTGCTCTTTGGGGGTGACACCGAAGTGCCCGCCCACGCAGGAGTGGGAAAGAGAAGGAAGCCCAGTTGTTTTCATATCTCACATTTTAATTTCCCCCAGAAAAATAAAATCAATTTGCATAGAGATTGCCGTTCTCAAGGCAGAACTACATGCTGAGAGCCAGGAGCCTGGGGGTGGGGTCTGGAGGCTCCTCCACTAGCCCCCCTTTTCCTCCCCCTTCCTCCTCTTCCCCTCCAGCCTCCCCCTGCCCTTCTCTTGCTTCTTCACCTTTCTTTCTCTCTGCTCTTCTCCCTCTCCTGCTCTAGGTCTCTCCTCTCTCTTCTTTTCCCTCCTCACTCCCCCATTTTTCCTTTCCCTTTCTCTCCTCACCATTCTATCCCACTTCTTCATCTTCTGTCTTCTTCTCAGGCTGGTCCTGGGAGCCTGCACTTCCGAAGTTTCTCGAAATAAAAGGCAGGGCAGATGAAGCTGGGGAGTGGCCCAGGAGTGCCTCCTGCTGTCCTTGACGGGGGAAGGCTCCTGGTTTCCTTTTCCCCCTCCTGCCCTCTGCGACTGGCCTCTAGAGATCTGGTCGCTGCCAGCAGAGGGGCAGTCACTAGCTTGCCAGGAGAGGAAGAGTGGGTGCCCCCATCCAGTTGAGTGGGATGGGGGTGACTGTGTGTATGGGAATGTGCATGCTGACTGTGTGTGGCTGGGAGCATGTGTGTGCACAGGCGTACAAGAGCCCAGAGAGCAGAGCCAGGGTTGGTGCACACGTGCCTCCTCTGGGCTCCCTGCAGTCTAAACAAAAGACCAAGTGTCAGATGGCATGGGGCTGCTGGCTCTGGCCCCTTTAGATCCGTTCTCCAAGTTCAATTTGCACCAAGTCTGGGCGGTAATGGGCTGTAGACCTTGACCTTGCACAATTACCTTATCACTGCCGAGCATCTATGGCACCCGAGAAATATTTTCATTAAACAAACCAAAGCGGGGGTGGGGAGTGGAGGGTGGGGGGCAGTTAGCCCAGTACAGTCCGGCCTGCAGCTCTGAGATTAACCTGCAGCGTGGGACTGTGTGCCAGTCCAGGGAAGCCCCTAAGCCCGGGAATACTTTCCTTCAGCACCCCAGGCTTTTTAGGGGCCCCAGGAAGGATGAGAATAGGGACAGAAGGATCAAACACTACCTGTTCTCCACCTCAGACTGGACAGTTGCCAAGAGGAAGCTGATGGAATTGGGCTCCCTCGGCCCCTGGGGCTCCTGCTTCTTCCTGCTTCCAAAGTAGTTCACTGGAGAGGGAGGTGTCTTCCTCCACTGCTGTGGGCTGGAGCAAAGGTCTTGGAATCTCCTGGAAGCTCCACCGATGTACTGCTGTCTCTCAACTGCCCTTGTTGATGCTCAGTGTATTCTCACTGGGTGAATGAATGAATGAGTAAATAAATGATTTTCACATAAGCAGGCTGTCTGGGCTCAAGGAAAAGCTGAAGGACCTCAGCTCAAATCTTGCGGACTTAGTGATTTGCTTGGAGCCTTTGAACTTTCTTGTGTCCTCTGTGACCAGGTGGCACACCAGGAGGGTATGTGGCCATCTATGCATGGTGAACCCCAGACACAGCCTGCCAGCCCTGAGTTTGGTGGCTCGATTGGGTGAAAACACAGAGCCTGGTGCCCTGTGTATAGTTGGCACTCAATGCATGCTGGCTCCTGCTTGCTCTTTTCCGTGGCAGTGGGCGGCTTGGGTCCATCTGTACCTCTGCTGTGCTTGGGCTGAGCACATGAAGTACAGAGTAAATGATGCTCAATTGGTAGCCAAGCTGAATGATTGTGAGTTGCCCTGGACCTTTGGGATATGCATCCTCTGCTTTGAGTATGTAGAGCAAGCCTGTGACCTCTGAGCTGCCCTGTGTTGGGGGAAACGGTGTTCTACAATGAGGAAGCAGTCTAAGTTCTGACTCAAGGTAGTAGGAAAGGATTTTAACTTAAACTTCCCCTATCCCCAAGCCCGTGGCCTCAGTTTCCCCTTCATGTTGATACCCAATCTCAGGCACGGAGTGGACACTCCAAAGAGTGAGTGAATGAATAAATGAAAGAAGTTGAAGCATCTGATGATGACAGGATTTTATACCCTAGAGGCATGGTGGGGGTGGGGAAATTGAAGACCAGGAATTAGAGCTAGGAGGAAGGCTGGGGATGGACAACCTGGTCCAAGGCGTTTGTAGTTTCTGGAGCTCCAGCTTCCAGGGATACCAGAAGGGCTTCGGCTTGACTGGCAGGTGCACAGTGGAGGAAGGAGGCAGCCATCCTGGGCCTTTGGGGCTGCTGGTGCCTGGCCTTCATTGGAATGTGTGGGTGGAAGGGATGCATGGCTTATTTGTCTGGGTGAATTAGAAGCACAATTCCGGTCTCCCAGAGGGAGCCGTTGGTTCATATTTATACATTTGGTCTTACAGGTGTAAAATAGGGTTCCTTTATGCTTATATCGTAATTTTTCATTTGAATTTCAAGGCTTTATTCCCTTCCTTGGATTCAAGCCTTCCACCTGAACTCGATTCTCTCCATAACCATTAATTCCTTCATCACAGAAATGAATTCTATCTAATTTTCTATAGTGGCAGTTAGAGCAGATCAAAAAGTGCCCCGTCAGAGGCTCCTTCCACCACGGTGGCTGTCGGCTCCCCGCACCCCGCCCCCACCAAGGCTGAGGTTCGGAAACCAGGGCCTGGAATACTGAAAATGGACTTCTCTCTCACCCTAGACTCTTCCGGTTTGTGGGGGCACAGCTGTGCATGTTGGAGAAAGTGGTCCTTGCCTTCAGAAAGGCCTATTTTACATTCAAAAAGGCAGACAGTGAGCAACAGTAGCCTCACACTGGAGATGAAGAGACAAAGGCCCAGAGATGTGAAGTGCATTCCACAGAGTCACACAGCTTAGATGCTGGAGCATCTGGACTTAATTCTTTTTATTTTTAATAGCTCCCAGGGCTAGAGATGACTCAGCAGTTAAGAATGTGTGCTGCTCTTCCTTGCAAAGGGCCTGAGTTTGGTTCCCAACACAATTGGGTGGCTCATCTGTAACTCCAGCCCCAGGGATATGATGCCCTCTTCTGGCCTCTGTAGATATTGCACCCATGTGGCAGATACACCAACATGCACACATACACATGAAGAAAAATAAATTAAAAAAAAAAAAATTTGTGCCGGGCGGTGGTGGCGCACGCCTTTAATCCCAGCACTCGGGAGGCAGAGCCAGGCGGATCTCTGTGAGTTCGAGGCCAGCCTGGGCTACCAAGTGAGTTCCAGGAAAAGGCGCAAAGCTACACAGAGAAACCCTGTCTCGAAAAACCAAAAAAAAAAAAAAAAAATTGTGTGTGTGTGATTGTGGGCATGTATTTGTAGTGTTCACATATGCACATATATGCATATTTTCTACATGTGTGTGCATGCTAATAATTATGCATTGGTACAGGTGCATGAGCACATGCATTTGTTTATATGTGTGCATGCTGTATGCATGTATGTATAGCAGGATGACATGTGTGCATTAGTGTGAGTTCCTTGAGGTCCTAGACCTTGAATGCAATGGATGTCTGTTAAATAAATGGGTGAGTGTGACTGTGTGTGTGTGTGTGTGTGTGTGTGTGTGTGTGTGTGTGTGTGCTGCCCTCAGAGGCCAGAAGAGGGCATTCCATCTCCTAGAATTGTTTTTATAGATGGTTGTGAACAGCCCATCGTGGGTGCTGGGAACTGAACTTGGGTCCTTTGAAAGAGCAGCCAGTGCTCTTAACACATCTGAGTCATCTCTCCAGCCCTCTTCACACTCATCCCTTAACAGTTCTCACTTCCATACTGTGTGGTGTGAAGACTGCTCACCCCTTAACAGTTCTCATTTATATCCTGTGTGGTGTGAAGACTGCCCACCCCTTAACAGTTCTCACTTCCACACTGTGTGGTGTGAAGACTGCTCACCCCTTAACAGTTCTCATTTATATCCTGTGTGGTGTGAAGACTGCCCACCCCTTAACAGTTCTCACTTCCACACTGTGTGGTGTGAAGACTGCCCACCCCTTAACAGTTCTCATTTATATACTGTGTGGTGTGAAGACTGCTCACCCCTTAACAGTTCTCATTTATATCCTGTGTGGTGTGAAGACTACCCACCCCTTAACAGTTCTCACTTCCATACTGTGTGGTGTGAAGACTGCCCACCCCTTAACAGTTCTCACTTCCATACTGTGTGGTGTGAAGACCGCTCACCCCTTAACAGTTCTCACTTCCATACTGTGTAGTGTGAAGACTGCCCACCCCTTAACAGTTCTCACTTCCATACTGTGTGGTGTGAAGACTGCTCACCCCTTAACAGTTCTCACTTCCATACTGTGTGGTGTGAAGGGGACTCTCATCTCAGATGGTGCTGGCTCCACAGAGTGGTTCTCTGGTGCCTTAAAATAATTAGCTAAGCATTGAGCATGGAGAAAGGCTTGTGAATGGAGCAGACTAAGGGTAACCTTGGCCTCATGTCTTGGGAGTGTTCCCCAAAGGAAGTCCCTCAACTTTCCTCTCTCCCAAAGAACACACACAGCAGCCTCAGCATGTGGAGGCCTCGGGCCAGGCAGAGCAAGGCAACTCTAAGTTAGCCCGCTCCACACACCTGCCCTCAGTGGGAGCGTCACTTTCTGTCTTCCAGTCCAAGTAGTTCCCACATTCCAGCCACAGCAGAACCAGTTGGCTGGCATCAACTATTGTCACCAGGGGGCTGGAGTCATCCCTCTTTGGGGGTCACTGGGGCGTGATGACCTGTGACCTGTGACCCCAGCCTGCAGGGGTAGGAGCCCAGTGGGTTGGGGGTCATACTGGAATTCTGGAAGGACCTGATGCGCCATTTTCCAACTAGGACTTTTCATTATGTAGCAAATCAAAGAAACTGCCCCAGGCTGCAAGCTGGAGAGGTCCCAGGGCTGGTGGGATGGGAGGGTACAGGCTGATAGACAAGGGGCCCCCTGACTGGTGACCAAGTGGATCTCAGAGGAACAGAGAAACATATGAGGAAGGAAACTCTGTGAAAATAAGACAGAGATAATGTGGGGCCAGGGAGCTGGTTCAGTAAGAGTGCTTACTATGCAAGTGTGAGGACCTGAGTTCGAATCCCTAGCACTCATGTAAAAAAGTGTGTGTGAGTGTGTGTGTGTGTGAGTGTGTGAGTGTGTGTGTGTGTGTGTGTGTGTGTGTGTGTGTGTGTGTGTGTGTGTGTGTAACTCAGAATTAGAGGACAGAGACAGGCAGATCCCTGGGTCAAGGCAATAAGGCAGAAAGCAATGAAGAAAGACATGGTACCCTCTTCATAGATTCTTATGGGTGCATGCTCATATGCATGTCACACACACACACACACACACATACACACACACACACACACACTAAAATAAAACAAAAACAAAGAAAATGCCAAGCCAGAGAAGATACATTTAGAGTCTCTGCTTTAGAGGGCTGATATCTTTGCTATATAAAGAGATTTTGTAAATCAATAAGAATGATAAACAAATTCCTGGGCAAGGATATAGACAGGCAGTTTATGAAAGACGTACCTGAGGGCTTCATGGGTGTGAAAAAATGTCAATCTCACCCAATACCCAAGGAAAGGGAAGTGAGAGGAACGAGACGCCACACTCGCCCATCAAAGTGGCAGCCATGAAGGGGTGATGGTATCGGGGCTAAGGCCCTGGAAACTTTTAGTAAATTGATACCAGCTTGCTGAGGCGCAGTTTGGAAAGTCTGAGAAGCTATAGCAGTGCTTAGCGCCTTCCTTGGCATATCGTTCGTGGTGTCTGGGGTTGGTCACGCATGTGTGCCGAGACATAAAAACATCCCGACCTTCCCACAATGGGGACGAGGGATAGGACCCAAACTCGTAATGATAGGATACCGACAGATACAGCAGGAAACGTTCATCGCATGGAATGTTCTAGAAGCATTGGGCAGACCTGAAAGAAGATGTACAGTTGTGCTCCATGTATTTCTTCCTCTTCATCTTCGCTGCCATCTGTATATGGATTAGCTCCCGCCTTTCTCACAGCTTGTGAGGTACTAACAGCATTTCAGTTCTGCTGGAGAAGAAGGGGGGCATGGCGTCCCCTCCTTCAGCCCATCCCCCGTCCTCTTCTTCATCCTCTTTTTCCTCCTAACCCCAGCACTGCAAAATAGCAAAACAAAATAGCCAAGGATAACCCAATCCAACCCTGGTGTGTGAAAACCGCTCTGACGGCATCTGCCTCTGTTCCCGGTCCCCACCCCACCTGTGACCCCATGCCCTCTCCCGTTGCTCTTCTCTCAGGAGGCAAGAGGCCCCGCTGTGGTCTGCCCCTCTCACCAGCAAAGGTAACAAGCAGAGACCCTTTCGATCATTGCTGCAGCATGCCCACCAGGGCTGGAGCTCCCCAAGACCACCGTGTCTGCATGACTCTGTGCACGTGTGTGTTCCTGAGAACACAGGGGGCAGTGCACATGTGTGTGCACGAACGTGGAGGCCAGAGGTTGATGTCAGGTG
The DNA here is from genome assembly GCF_049852395.1 of Peromyscus maniculatus bairdii. NCBI lineage: Eukaryota > Metazoa > Chordata > Mammalia > Rodentia > Cricetidae > Peromyscus > Peromyscus maniculatus. Next base: position 158,620,491 of record NC_134853.1, read on the forward strand.
TCCTCCTTGATCACCCCTCATCCCATTTTGGAGGGGACAGGGTCTCCCTCTGAACTTGGGGCTCACTAACTGGGCTAGATTGGCTGGCTGGTGAACCCCAAAAGATCCTCCTGTCTCCACGTCTCCGCTCCTGGAGTTTCAGGTGTGTGCTGATACTCCTGGTTTTTCACATGGGTTCTAGGGATCTGAACTCAGGTCCCCACGCTTTCAGAGAAGGCACTTTATGGACTGAACCATCTCCCAGTGCCTGCTTGATTTTTGAGTCCCAAGTCCAAAGCAACGCACCCTTCTGCTCCAGGTGAAGAAAGACACTCTCCCGTCTGAACCATCTACGTAGTGTTCAGGACATTGCTGATGAACCCTGAAGACCACCCTATTCCACCCCAACAGACCAGCAGCCTCTCAGTGTCTCCTGGGAGCCTGTGGGAAATGAAGCTTCTCAGACCCCACCCCTGTCCCCAACAGACCCCACCCTTACTCCAACAGACCCCACTTCATCCCAACAGACCCCACCTCAACAGACCCCACCCCAACAAACCCCACTCACTCCAACAGACTCCACCCCTACCCCCAACAGACCCCAACCCTACCCCCAACAGACCCCACTCTCACCTCAACAGACTCCACCCTACCCCAACAGACCCCACCCCAACAGACCTCCACCCCCAACAGATCCCCTACCCCAATAGACTTGCTGCTGAGTCAGAGCTCTGAAGAGTGGGAAGGCGGGCGGAGGCGGCAATCTCTGCTCCTCTAAGCCTTCTGAAAGACTCCAGGGCACATAACTAGTGAGTCACTGATGCTGAGGGACTAGTATACACAGAATTTGGGGTGTCTGAGGAGGATGTGGGCTTTTCCCATCTTCTCGAATACTCCCAGAGTAGCTGGCTCTGCTAAACTCATTTCTGAAATTGGGAAGCCAGGCTCTGGTAAATGAGTTAGTGTCTCCGCCAGCCCTCTGTCTCAGCACAGAGAGACAGCTGATTAATGGGAACAACTCCCCAAAGATCCCTCCACATACATTAAGCAAAGGAGTCTTGGAGAATTCTCAGTGGTGCTGGTGTCTGCAGAAGTTCCCTCCACAGCTCTCCTCTGGGAAGGGAGCATTATCTGTTTCTTTGTGACTTAGACATTGTCCTCAATTCTTTGTAAATGTTTGTTATTATTGATTTTTATTTTATGTGTATGAGTGTTTTGCCTGTGTGTATGTGAGTGCACCAAGTGTGTTTCTGGTGTCCTTGGAGGCCAGAAGAGAGCATTGGATCCCCAGGATCTAGGGTTACAGACAGTTGTGAGTTACAGATAGTTGTGAGCTGCTGGGAGGTGAGGGTGCTGGGAATTGAACTCAGGTCCTCTGCAAGAACAGACAGGGTTCTTAACCACTGAGCCATCTCTCCATCCATCGCCCTCCTCTTCCTCCTCCTCCTTCTTCATAAATGTATGTTTAAGTGTGAGTGTGTATGTACATGACTTATGCGTTGTGGTCAGAGGACAATCTCTGGTGCGTACTCTAGACTGGCAAGTCCTGGGGCTTCTGGGGATTGTCTGTCCCACCATAGACATGCTGGGGTTACAGCAGATGCACTGCCCCACCCAGCTTTGAGGGGGCTCTAGGATCTGACCTCAGGTCCTCATACAAGTGTGTTATCCACTGAGCCATATCCCCAGCCCATGTCTTCAATCTTTTGCCTCTCTCCCTATATTTGGCTCTGGGGTCATAGGCCTGGGCGCCCACTCCAGTTAACATAAATTACCAAAATGATCTTGTGCTTTTCCCCTTCCTTCCTTCCTTCCTTCCTTCCTTCCTTCCTTCCTTCCTTCCTTCCTTCCTTCCTTCCTCCCTCCCTCCCTCCCTCCCTCCCTCCCTCCCTCCCTTCCTTTTCTCCCACCCCTCCCTACCTCTCTTTTTTTTTTTTTGACAGGGTCTAACTGTGTAGCTTGGAATTCACTATGTAGACCAGGCTGACCTTGAACTCACAGAAATCTGACTGTCTCTGTCTCCTGAGATCTGGGACTAAAGGCATGCACCACCACTGCCCCACAGTAGGTTACTTTTTTTTTTTTTTTAAGATTTATTTATTTATTATGTATACAGTGTTCTGTCTGCACATATGCCTGCAGGAAGAGGGCACCAGATCTCATTACAGATGGTTGTGAGCCACCATGTGGTTGCTGGGAATTGAACTCAGTACCTCCGGAAGAACATCCAGTGCTCTTAACCTCTGAGCCGTCTCTCCAGCCCAGTAGGTTACTTCTTGCGCTGGTTTCCTTGTCCCTTGATTTAATTACAGAGTCGGGGGGGTCCTGATCTTGAATCCATGAATTGAAATCTGGAACTTCTATTGGGCTTTGCATATCCAGAGCAGTACTGTTGATTGTGAGAGATGGAAGCTGAGTTTCGTGTGTGCACTGACTCATTCTAGGGAAGGAAGCTGAGTCCTGTGTGAGTAACTGATTAGTGTGTGTGTGTGTGTGTGTGTGTGTGTGTGTGTGTGTGAGAGAGAGAGAGAGAGAGAGAGAGAGAGAGAGAGCAAGCCTGACTGTAAAGTTTGTGTGTCTGATAGCCTGTGCTCTGCTATGTGAGAGAGGGGGAGTGTTCGTGTGAGTACGAGTGAGCATGTTTGAGAGTCCGTGTAAGTGGGTGTCTGAGTGTGGGAGCCTGTTTGAGTGGATGTGTGTGCTGTGTTCCCCAGAGCTGTTCTGGTCCTTTTTGGGTTGCACTTTTTGACTCTTCTGTGCAGAGAGCAGCCACAGGATTGGGAGGCCTAAACCACCGGCAACTGCCCCCCCATCCCCTTCCCTTCCTGCTGTGAGAATCCCCACTGTGGATGCTGCTGCAAGGCAGGTGCAAGCTGAGAGCCTGTTCTTCTTTCTTTTCCTTTTTTTTTTCTTCTTCTTCCAAGACAGGGTTTCTCTGTGTAACAGCCCTGGCCATCCTGGAACTCGCTTTGTAGACCAGGCTGGCCTCAAACTGAGAGCCCTTAGAGAGGCTGTTCTTTGATATCCCCTGGGGTTTTCTTGGGAAGAAAAAGGTTGGGGGGGGGGGCTGGAGAGATGGGTCAGTGGTTAAGAGCACTGACTGCTCTTCCAGAGAACCTGGGTTCATTTCAGCACCCACATGGCAGCTCACAACTGTCTGTAACTCCAGTTCCAGAGGACCTAACACCCATGGCAAAACATGTGCATGTACACAAAAGAAAAATAAACAAAAAATGTTTTGGATTTAAAAAGCAACACTGGCCTGGAAAGATGGCTCAGCAGTTAAGAGCACTAGCTGCTCCTCCAGAGGCCATGGGTTCTGTTCACAGCATCTACATAGCTATTCACAACCATCTCAAGTGCTAGGGGAGCCAAGGCCCTCTTCTGGACTCCTCAGGCACTGCACACATATGGTGCACATACATACAGGGAGAACACCCATGTAGGTGAAAAAAGAATCCTTGAGAGAAAAACAGATTCATCCTTTGCAGTCAGGAGAATGAAGGAAAAGTATCTGAAGGCTGGGGATACGTGTGTGTGTGTGTGTGTGTGTGTGTGTGTGTGTGTGTGTGTGTGTGTGTGTGTGAATGTGCTCACAGCAGGCAGGAGGCCCTGAGTCCAACCCCATAAACTGGGCATGGTGGAGCATGACTGTAATCCCAGCATTCCAGAGGTGGATGCATGAGGAGCAAGAGCTCAAAAGGCATACTTGTTTCTGCAAAGAGTTCAAGGCCAGCTTGGGCTACATCTCTAAAGTAAATAATTAAATAATCACACAAAAAAGGACGAAGGGCCGGGCGGTGGTGGCACACGCCTTTAATCCCAGGACTCGGGAGGCAGGGGCAGGCGGATCTTTGTGAGTTCGAGGCCAGCCTGGTCTACAGAGCGAGATCCAAGAAGGGCGCAAAACTACACAGAGAAACCCTGTCTCGAAAAACAAAAACAAAAACAACAAAAAAGGGCTGGGCATGTGGTTGAATGCTTGCTTAGTATCTATGAGGCTCTAGATCAGTTCTCGGTGATGAGTAAGCAAGACAAGGCCAGGAGCCTGGGAAGGCCAGCTCCTTTTCATCCCATCTCTGCAATATTGGAATCCCATCTGTATCACAAACCCACCCAGAGCATGGAGCTGGGAGGATGGACTGGGGTCCTGGGGCTGCCTGGGACGCCGGTCAAAGGGATATTTTGTCTACACAAGAGTGTGCAGCTGGTTCAAAGCTTGGATTTTTGTTTTCTTTTCCTTCGCTTGGACTGGCCACTTTAACTTCATGAAGAAGCAATTTGAGACTGACTGGGGAAAAATAATATTTTCACTCAAGACCAGGGATCCAAATTGGCCAGTTAATAGGAGAGGGGCAGGGCTATCTTTGAAGGAGCTGGCCCCCGGGCAATCAGAGCCAAAGTCAGTTTTGGTCTCAATCCAAGCCAGGGAGAGAATGACGAAACAAGGGGACCCAGAGCTGCTCTTCCGGGGAGGAGTACTTAACAGGTGTGCTGGGTCACTGTTTACCCTGGGGGTGGGGGGGTGGGGTATGGCCTGGGCCACCCAGGTCTCAGCTGGGAGCAGTGAACAACGCAGCTGCTGTGTCCACTCGGAAGAATGCTGAAGCTCTGGATCACACTGTTTGCAAAAGTAAAATAAATCCTGTGGTGAGAATTAATGCAGCTTGCTTTTGGATGAGGTGATCTGGTTTGCTCATCCATGCTGGCTGGGGATGCTGCATTTTCTCATCAGTTAAAGGAAATTATGCCATGCTTTCAGGGGTCATCATGCAGATGAACTGGCCACTTCAGATCATATGTGAATCACTCTCACTGCCCAAGTGTGTGACGCTGATTACCCTGGTCTCGGAGGTTCCCTTCAATTCTCCAGCAAGTCTCAGCTCGTTACTCACTGAACACCTGGAACTGCCTCAGTTTCCCTGCCTGCTTGCTTTATATGGCTTTAAAAATGATGAAAGAATTCACAAGAGAAACTGTCCATCAGGTTAGGGGTTGGCTCAGTTGGGGAGATGGATCAGTTGGTAATGCACTTGTCACACAAGGACCTGAGTTCTGTCCTCAGAATCCATCTAATGCTGTCTGTGGTGGCATACATCCCTAATCCCAGTGCTGGAGAGGAGGAGCCCGGAGGATTTGGGGGACAGCTGAATCAGCAAGTTCCAGGTTCACATGCACACACCATGTGAAACTACATACATGTGCAAAAAAAAAAAAGGAAAGTCCTGAAGGCCTGTTGAGAGGAGAAAAGGAGAGAACAAGTGAACATGAGAATTGGATGAGAAAGAGTTAAAGTTAGAAACCTAGGTCTAGGGGCTGGAGAGATGGTTCAGTGGTTAAGGGCACTGACTGCTCTCCTGAAGGATCCAGGTTCAAATCCCAGCACCCACATGGCAGTTAGCAACTGTCCGTAACTCCAAGATCTGACACTCTCACACAGAAACCCAGGTCTGGACAGATGACTTACTAGTTAAGAGCACTTGCTGCTCTTGCAGACAACTCAGGTTCTATGCCCAGCACCTACATGGTGGCCCATGGTAATCTATGACTCCAGTCCAGAGGATCTGATGCTGTCTCTGGCCTCCTCAGGCACAAGGCATGCAGTTAAAACACTCATACACATAACATAATGAGATAAAGTTGTGCCCAGCTGCTTCCCTGGCATCTGCCCATTAGATGTGGACGCACCCCTGTAGCTCAGCTGTGAGACCCAGAAGTACACCTTGTTGTGAAGTCTGAGGACAAAGGGCAGGGCAATGTGACCCCAGGACACTGTGTCCCATCTGGGAAGTCACCAGCTCCTCTAATGACTCTGTTAGCTTTTCCTGTAGGATGCCATTTCCTTTGTGAACTCATTCCCTGAGTGCTGGGCTAAGTGTTTAGAGTATGGCCCACAAGCATTATGTCCTGGGGCTCCTAGTACATATATTAGAATCTTGATGATCCCATTTCACAGATGAGAAGATGAAAGGTCAGAGAGGTTAAGTCATTGGCTAAAGTTACTCCAGTGGCTTTAGCTGCTAGAGCCTGTGGTTCTTAGTGGGTCAGTTCCCTCCTCAGTGAGCAAAAATTTCCAGTGAGCAGCAAATATGTCGATGAATTTGCTGTCATACCTGGGGAGGGTTGGTCTGCAGGTGCCTGTTGGGTCGAGGCTGAATATCCTACCTGAGTCAGCAGCAATGCAGAAGTGGGAAGTCCATGCTCTGGACAGTGATCCAGAGAGGGTGGAATAGGCCTGGTGTTGTTGGGAACTGTGGAGAAGCTGAGAGGATGCTGGGAAAATGGTGTGCTGTGGTTTGGGTATGACTTAAGGATTTCTGTTGAAGTCCTCAGCTGGAAGGGTGCTTCCTAGCACAGCTGTGTTGAGAGGTGGTAGGTCCTTTAAGAGGCAGGGCCTAATGGAAGGCCATTAGTTCATGGGCTTTGCCCACTGCAGAGGTTCACGAGGGTTTCTCAGGACCTTGGTTAGTTCCTGCAAGAGCAGGCTGCTGGAAAATAATGAACCTGTCCTTGAATCTTCCAGGCCTCCTCTCTTGCCAAGTGCCTTCTCCCTGTCTCTTGGCTCCCATCAGATGCCCTGCCATGTCCCGATGTGGCCAGCCCCTACTCCATGCTCTTCAGTCTGCAGAATGTGAATTAAAGAAACCTCTTTTCTTCACAAAACACCACAAACTGGGGATCCTGTTACAGCAACAGAAACCAGACCAAGATCCGGTGCCTCCAGTGCCATGCTGGGTTTGGCAGCTGCATCCACTCCCTGTCCATCTCTCAGAGTAAAAGCCTGCAATATGCCCCAGCTCGTGGATGTCTGCCCTGGCACACAAAGTCTGCCGTGGATGGGAATCGGCGTGGGGCTTTAAGATTCGAGGCACACAGTTGTATTTATTTTAGGTTGATGAGAAGTTGGAAGATGAAGGTTTAATCCTAGACTCACAGAAGCATCGTGGGTGCTGATGCCTGGTCCCCAGAAGGGATTTGGAGTACAGTCCTGCAGACACCCAGGGCAGGACAGGTCACACCCCACCCCCACCAGCTTGTCTCCACCCCATCTTTTCCTCTTGTCTGCAGTAAGGATAAAACAGTGCTCCCCACCCCACCCCTGCAAGGCAGTGGGGAGGACTCTGAGAAGCTGTATGCTACAAAGCCTGAGCCTGAGTTCTTATTTTTGAGGCAGGGCTGCACGTAGTCTAGGCTATCATTAAGTCAACTTGTAGCTGAGGATGACCTTGAACTTCTGATCTCCCTGTCTCCCAAGTGTTGAGATTACACCCTTGGTTCATGTGGAATTGGGGGGTTGAACCCAGGGCCTTGTGCATGCTATTCAAGCACTCTACCTGCTAAGCCACACTTCCCAGCCCCACTGCTCAGTTCTTACATTCAGAGTTAGGAGGCCCCAGAGATGTCCAGTCCGGTCCATCACGATGGATGCAAATGAAGCCCAGAGCCCTATGCTGATGGAGGACTGAGCACTTGCCTCTGCTCACAGGAGGAGGAACAGATTAAAGAAAGAGCGAAAGCCCCAAGCTGGGCTGTGCCTGCAGAAGCCCTCTCCCCCTGAACCAATCTGTAATGAATGGCTTGTGGCCACGTCTCCTTGGCCTCTGGGGCAGACCTGCTAAACCTGTATGGGAAGCTGCCGTGGGCTGGGCTCCTTTGTCCCCTAGCTAAGGTAGGAGGAGGCGGGTTGATGGCACTTCCCCTCCTGGCCCAGCCCTTCCCTGCAGCCAGCCACCCTTGGCTGTCTAGGCTGTCATTTGTGGCCAGTGAAGGCTGTTCCAGGTGTGGTGTCCTGCCAAGGGGGTTGCGGGGAGACTCTGAGGCAGGGGGTGCACAGAAGACAGCAGCCAACTCTAGGCTGAGCAAGAGCATGGATCCTGTAGCCGGGCAGCCTCCTCTCCCTGTCTGAGGCCCCTGGGGCGATACCACCAAAGCCAGCCAGAGTTCTGGGAGCCAGGCGGGCGTCTCTGCCCTAGCTGCTGACTTTGGCAAAAAGGGAACCCTCCTCCTGCCTAAGAGAGATGGGGTTTGGAGTCAGGAGGAACGGGAGACAATCTAGTTACTAACGCACCGTGCAATACAGTAAATATTCTGCTGACGGCTCCGAGCCTAGAAAACAGCCCCGACCCTCCAATAATAACAATAAAGACAATAAAGGCAAGAGCCGGAACCTTCCAGAAGCCTCTTTCTTCTTTGGTAAAATGTTATGCACATAGGAAATGAAGCCAGCTCCCTGTCCCTGTCCCCCATGGCTCCTCAGGACTCCTCATTGCCCACCCTCACTTCCACAGCAGAGCTTCAGTCTTGGGCTAGGGTACCTTCTGGTGTTTATGTGAGGTCACAATAGTCCTGGGGTCGGGACCTGCCTGAGCTCTCATCCATCCTACCCTCCAGCCTGTCTTCCGGCACCCCACGTTCACATGTGGCTTCAAAAAACCGTCTGGAGTTTTCTATTAAATCTGGGAGTCGATAGGGAAGGAGTGACCTGGCTACTTCAATTAAATTTTTTCCCCTTTCAAATCATGAGGTTCTATTTCCTTGGGAGAGGGGGTAGCGTCTCGCAGGGTGGTGTGGCGTCGGAAGCGGAGGTCTGAGTTTGAATGTTCTCTCTCGATAGCAGATAGGGCCAGCATGGAAAATTACCCCTATCAGTCAGTGCGGAGGGGAAGGCGAGGCCTGGCCGGCATACCAAGAGCCCGCCAGCCCTTATCATAATCCCAGGAGACAGCCACCCCCCCACCCCCCACCCCTCACCAGTCACCTCTGCTGTTCCAGGCAAGTGTCACAGTGGCTTCCCTGCTGAAGAAGCCAGATAGCACGGAGTGGGGCCTGCGCAGCGGGCATAATAAGAAGTAAAAATTGCTCTTAAGGAAAGTTTCTCAGGAATTAACTTCGGATGGGTGGAGAAGGTGGCATGAGGGTGCATGGCAAGGAGAGTGGGGGAGCAGGAGTGGAGGAGGACCTGGACAGGGGTAAAGAGAACACTTCTTCGGGGTCTGAGGACAGAGGTCAAGGCCATGGGGATTGCATTGCTCTGGTGTGTGTGTGTGTGTGTGTGTGTGTGTGTGTGTGTGTGTGTGTCAGGGGACACATAGCTGGGAAGACCTCAGAGACTCTGAGATGCCCAAGGGGAGGTGTCTGAGTTCTTCTGTTGGTACTGACTGTACCAAGTAGCAGGCTCCACAGCTCTGCCTCCCCTGGAGGTCTGGCTTGTCAGCTTTGATTATTCTCCAAGTTGGGGAGCTGCCCTCTTGGTCTCATTGCCTCCCTCCGGTGACTTCCCCTAAGGCTCCCCACCCCTCGGCCTGCCACACACCGTTTCTACCCACACTCACACGGGTGTGTTGAACATCTACTTACTATGCACCTGTTTCACGCTCTGAGCTCCCATCGCGGAAGGGGGTGGAGCCAGGGCAGACCAAACCACTTACCTTCCCAGGCACAAGGGCAGGTGCAGATGGACACTGGGAGCAAGGAATGTTCCAAGGAACACGAAAGCTGCCCGTTGTGGTGGTGGCCGTTATGACACATACCAGTAGGCAATGGCTGAAGAGGATGAGATAGGAGGGTCATGGGTTCAAGGCCAGCCTGGGCTTTTTTGAATAGAAAACAGGCAGCCATTGGCTGGATTTCAGCTGTGAGAATCTGGCTAATTCCCCCCATCCTTCCATTTTTTTAAAAAATTTAATTTTTGAGACAAGGTTTCTCTGTGTAGCCCTGACTGTCCTGGAACTCACTCTGTAGACCAGGCTGGTCTGGAGCTCACAGAGGCCTGCCTGCCTCTGCCTCCTGAGTTCTGGGATTAAGGGTGTGTGCTACCACACCCAGCCCGAACTTCTACTCTTATTCTTCAGGATTCCCAGGAGTGAGGTTGCTTGGTGTGGACCGGCTCTGTGTCAAAGGTCACACTGGCTCCCTTTGGCCTATCAGCCAGGGTACTCAGAAGCCAGCAAGTGTCCATGCTGGGAAGGATTCCCAGGATGAGAAGGGTCTACCTTGAGACCTCTGGCTTTGAGCCCTGGTTTGTTACTTTCCAGGACCTTCATAAGGTCTTGACCACCTGCCTCAGTTTCGTCTTTCACAGATTCAGGATGATAGACAGTAAGGACTTTATAGAGGGTTGGCTGGGATTAATGCATTACTATGGAAGATTCTGGAACTTCAGTCAGCACTAACTAGTCTCCCAGTAGGCTAAAATGAGGGGTAGGCTGAGTGCTCTGGCTCCTCCCAATCAAATTCACCTTCTCTTTGGTCACTTGGCACACAACTGTGGGGCCAAGATGCCCAGAGAGGCATGTGAATCTCCTAAGGCCACACAGCATCTGGAAGGACTGTGTCTTGTGTAGAGGGCACCTCTAGCCCCAGCCTGGCCCTTGTGGGGGACAACAGAGAGGTGGCTGGAATATGGCTAGGCGTGTCTGCATGAGCACCGAGGGGCCGCTGGGTAAGGATGCATCCTACCGCCTGCCTCCTCTTTCATCCTCACAGCCCTCTCTAAGGATCCCCAAGCCTTTACATGACAATGCCGCCATCAACTCATAAATCCTCAGGCCTGCTGGGAAGAGAGGTGGGGGGTATCATGCAGGCCAGGAATTAACCTCAATTATTTCCCTCTGATTTAGCTTCTGGGAGCTACCAGGTGGGCTCTGTCCCCCTGTGTTCCTGAGTGGATGTGGGCAGAGGTCCAGGGGCTGAGTTGGGGGCTCTGTTGGCTCATCTCAGCCTGGATCTGGTCCACAGTTTCAGGGCCTGCTGCTCAGCACAGTGCTGAGGGTAGGGTAGGTACATTGAGAGGAATGGGACTCATCTGAAGTCACATAGGCAAGAAGGAGCGAGCTACGAGTGTAACCGCAGTGGCACCCCTCAGAACAGAGTGGTTTCAGAGTGGGCAGTAGGGCGGCAGTGTGTGTGTGTGTGTGTGTGTGTGTGTGTGTGTGTGTGTGTGTGTTCCTGGACAGGAGGTGTGGCCTGGCGCTATAATGCTGTGTGACTCCAGGCTGTCTTGCCTGTCTCTGGTCGTGCATGCTCCCTGAGCAGGTGGGAGAAACTCAGGTCTAGAGGGGGCAGGGTGAGCATGGAAGTGGTCCTCCCCGCCTCCTTCCCTGCCCCACACCTTCCTTGATTGGTTTTGCGTGTGCCCATGCAGGGATGGTTCACTGTGCAGTGTGAACTCTGGTGAGGCTCTCCAGGGTCAGTCTGAGAGCCAGGGGGTCTCTTACAGCTTTCTCTCTCAGAGTCTCAGTTCCCTCATGTGTGGAAGGGGCACAGTGAGTGGCCTGTGCTGACAGCATGTCCCTGAACTCACTACACAGCGACACATCCAACACCTACTATGCACTGGCCCTTGTCCTACCCCAGGACATACCAGTGAGCAAGACCGGACTGACTGGAAGTCATGTGACTTGTGGGAGGGGCTCCAACCTGCCCATCATGGTGTGTGTGTGTGTGTGTGTGTGTGTGTGTGTGTGTGTGTGTGTGTGTGTGATATCTGTGGGGATATACCCAGTGACAAGGCCCCTCAGATGGAGTTTAGCCAGGGCCAGAATTCAGTCACATAGGTGCCACGCTGGTGCCCTGCTGAGAGGCTGGGACATGCAGGGCCCTCATCAGTGACCAGGAAGGCCCCTCTGCTCACTAGAGAGCAAGACTGAGGTGGCCCTTCACATAGACCCACCCCAGGATCTTACAGGTTTGGGGAGTGTTCCCAAGCTCTGCCTCCTGGGGTAGGGCAGTTTCCATTCCACAGGGATAGAAACTGAGGCCCAGAGACAGGACAGGATTCATCCAAGGTCACGTCCCTAGGCCTGTACTGGACTCTAGGAGCCACAGACTGCCCTAACACTCTCCCGGGAGCACCCTAGAGAGCTGGGAATACACTGCTGAGGGCTGGACTTAGTTTTGTGGGAAGTGATTGTTCTCAAAGATTTTTTTTTTCTTTTTCTCTCTGTGGTGCCAGCCTTGGAAACAAGGGCCTTGTGCTAGGCAAGCATTCCTGGCTCTTGTTTCATGGGTCTTTGTTGTTCAAACGTGTGGTGTGTGTTCACAGCAGGGCCCAGGGTGCCAGGCCAGCATGGCTCAGGTTGGGGAGGGACAGACACAGACATTGGGCATGTGTCATCCTGTCCTACCTGTCCTGATTCCTAAGGACAGTAGTAACAGGGCATGGAGGGGGAGCAGGCATGTCTCAAGCAAGAAGACAGCCAGATTTAGCAAACAAAGCCAACAACAAAAAAAAAGAACCAAAAAAAAAAAATATGCAGGTTTAGCAAACCATAGCACAGATGGAGCAGATCAAATTGCCCAGTGAAATGTGAATTTTGGATGAATGGTAAATACATTTTTAGCATAAGTGCTCCCCAACCTTTGTCCTGTGTCTTATCTGGCAAGGTTTGTTTCCTGGGTAGAGCAGAAAGGATGCACAGTGCAAAGTGACTCCCCCCCCCCCCCCCCCGCCTCAGTGTCCCTGTGCATGGCAGAAATCCCAATTACCCAACAGACAGGAGTGAAAAACCTCTGGGAGCCTCCAATGGCTGCCTCAACCCATGGGGATTATGGGGCACTTCCTGGGGAGGTGACTACCATATTACTTCTAGACTGAGGCAGGAGGATTGATCTGAGGTCATGGGAACTGGTCAGAGCACTCACTCATCCATCCATCCATCCATCCATCCATCCATCCATCCATCCATCCACCCATCCATCCATTCATCCATCCATCACCCATCCACTCATTCACTAGTGTGCACACCCTCCCCCATCTACATAGCATATTTTGGAGGATGAGAACATGGCACTGAGCCAAAATGGGCCAGGTGGGGAAGAGGCGTGGGGCTCCAAGAATCCTTCAAGAGGTTGTTGAGTGCTTGAAGAGCAGGTCTACTGGTGTTTGAATTGGCCTAGGGTGGGAGGCAGAGACATAAGCACTCTCTTCCTTAAAAAGTGTTTATGTATGTATGCATGTATGTACATATGTATGTTTGTGTGTGTATGTACCACAGGTATGTACATATGTATGTTTGTGTGTGTATGTACCACAGTGTGCATGTGAAGGTCAAAGGCCAACTTGCAGGAGTCAATTCTCTCCTCCTATGTTGGTTCTGGGGGTGGACCTCAGGCTGTCAAGATTATCGGCAAGCCCTTATACCTGCAGAGAACTCTCGCAGGCCCTGGCACTCGGAGGGTCATAAGGACAGTCAGGTAATAACAGCATACTTCTCTGCTGGTGTTTGTTTTTCTCCTTCTTTTCCTTCCTGCAGCCTAGGCTGGTTGTGAACTCACAGTCCTCTTGCCTGAAACTCCTAGTGCTGTGACGACAGACAAAGGCCACTATGGATGTCTTAGTCCATCTTTATTTGCCTCAGGCTCACTCTGGACATCATCTTCTGCTAATGAGGATGGAGTTCTGACCCCGTAGAAGGGTCCCCAGGTGACAGTGTTTCTCTGCCTAGCTCTCCCTTCTCAGCTGAGCTCCACACCTGAGCCAGAACCAGACAGTGACCCCCCCCCCACCTTCCGGCCCCTCCTCCCAGCTGCGAGTGTGTGAGATTCTGGAAAGGGTCAATCAGTGGGAAAGAAGGGGTGTCTGGGCCAGCCAAGCCCTGTCCCTGTTTTCAGATGTGAATGGACCATGCATCCCATGCCCCATGGACGCCAGCTCATGGATTTTCTGAGCACCGCATGGTGTTTGTCTCCGCAACAATGGAGCATCATTATATCTGTCCCCATCAATAACAGTGAGGGGCCAGAGTTGGTGAGGTGCCTGGACAGCACACCGCAGAGTCCACTGCCTTCTCTGCGGAGCAATGCTGCCACCCAGTGGCCACACTCACTCCTCCCTTCTGGAATCCAGAACTGACCCGGATGCCTGGCCTAGGGAGCTGTCCCAGCAGAACCTCCTACAAAGGTCTCCTGCAGCATACTCATGCACTGTTTCGTGATGGGGCTGTTCTTAGAACTGTGGTGTTTGAATTGGGGGATTGTGATGGCTATCACTGGTTGTCAGCTTGACTGCATCTGGAAAGAACTACAATCCAGAAATAAAGGACACACTTGTGAGAGATTTTTTTGCTTGAAGTGGGTGAATCCACTTCTAGTCCTGACCTTTGAGGTAGGAAGACACACCTTTAATCTGGGCCACATCTTCTGCTGGTAGTCTATATGAGGGCACGGAAGAAGGAAGATTTGCTCTTTGCCCGCTTGCCCTTGTCTTGCTAACACATCCATTCCTTGACTGGCATTAGAGCCTACTTCTTCAAGATTCCAGCATCTACTGAAGACCAGCTGAGACATCCAGCCTTGTGGACTGAGCAACTTCTGGATTCTTGGACTTTCTGTTCATAGTCATTGCTGGATTAACTGGACTGCAGCTTGTAAGTCATTTTAATAATCCCTTTTTTTATCTATCTATCTATCTATCTATCTATCTATCTATCTATCTATGTATTTATTCTGTAACTTGTCACTCTAGAGAATCATGACTAATACAGGCATCAAATGAATAAACTAACTAGCACACTTCACAGTCAGGAAGTAAAGGGAATGATGCACAATGATGTACACACACACACACACACACACACACACACACACACACACACACACACACTTTGTAGCTCTGGATGTTCTGGAACTCACTGGGTAGACCAGGCTGGCCTTGAACTTACAGAGGTCCACCTGCCTCTCCTCTCTGGTGCTGGGCTTAGGGGTGAGCAGCACCATGTCTGGCAAGACTCTCTCTGTATGCAATGCTCCCCACCCCAGTATTGAAGATGGAACCTACCAGCCTTGAGTAGGATAAGCAAGAGCTCTGTCATTGGCCTATAATTAGTTCCTTTTAATTTAAAAAATTAAAATTACATTTATTTATTTATTTATTTATTGTGTGTGTGTGTGTGCATGCACACACACAGGCCCATGTGCATACTCGTGCATGCATGTGTGTGCATGTCATCATACATGCCCACAGATCAACAACAAGCTTCAGAAGTTGGTTCTCGACTCCTGCCATGTAGGTCCTGGGTATCGAACTCAGGTCTTCTGGCTTGGTAACAAGTACTTTTACTTACTGATGCATCTTGCCAGCCCAATTTTTTAATTCTTTTTGAGTCCAGGTAACCCAGAATGTCCTCTCCCTGTGATCCTCTGGCCCCAGCCTCGAGAGGGCTGGGATCACAGGCTTGTACCATTTTACCCAGCTTGGTTCACCTTTTTTTCCCCTCTGATGTGGCTTTTTAGTGCTGTCAGAGGCTTGGGTGGCAAGCACCTCCACCCACCAGCCATCTTGCCAGCACGTGAGTTTTAACTGTCAATTTGACACAATTCAGAGTCAACTGAGGAGAGAGACTCAGAAATGATCTGGATCAGGTTGGTCTGTGGGCGTATGTTAGTCAGATTTCTATTACTGTAACAAAACACCCAACTCAGCCAGTTTATAAACAGGAAAGGTTTGTATTGGTTTCTAGTTTTGGAGGTTCCCACCCATGACTGATTGGTCACATGGCTCTGGGTCTGCGGTGAGCCTGTCAACTATGTGTGAGCTTACGGTAGAGTAAAGCCATCTACTTCACAGTCAGGAAGTAAAGGGAAGAAGAAAGGTGATTCTAGAATCCTCCTCTGGAACCTGCCTCCGTCACAAAAATAATAACAAACAGATAATAGAAATACCAGTAAATATAAATAAATAGCTTAATTTGCTGAGTCAAAGGAAAAATTTCAGATTGGATCAGAAAAACAAATCAAATCCTGCCTTCCATACCAGGCCATCCAAACCAATATAATTCAAGGTGAGTAGACATAAACCATGGGTCAAGGCATACCAGGCAAATATGGATGAAACATTAACATATCTCTCTCCTGCTCCTTTCTTTTGATTCCTGGATGTGAGATGAATGGTTTCTCTCTACCACAACCTTCCATGTGGTGTGCAATCTCACCACAGGCCAAAGCCATGGGGCCAGTCAATCATGGCTGGGAACTATGAGCTAATTTTAATGTTTTCTCTCTGCAAGTTGATTGTTATAGTAATGGAAATCTAGATCACATCACACAGATCTGAGGAGTAAGACAAAGAAAGGAAATCTGTAATGTTCAGGCATATCATCCATGGCAAAGATGGGAGCCATGGGCATCTATGTATTAAATCATAGAGCAGGTGCATGTACAAGGGGGCAGTCATGGTTGATACAGGGAGACACACTTTTTAAAAAATTATTTATTTTTATTTTATGTGTACTGGTGTTTTGCCTGCATGTATATCTGTGTGAGGGTGTCAGATCTTGGAGTTACAGACAGTTGTGAGCCTCCATGTGGGTGCTGGGAATTGAACTCAGGTCCTTTGGAAGAACAGCCAGTTCTCTTAACCACTGAGCCATCTCTCCAGCCCCCAAGAAGACACACTTTAATCAACTTTTCTCATTCTTCAATAGGTAAGGAATGTAGAAAATATCCACCACATGACCAGTAATTCTTACCCATAACTCATAACTCAGTTCAGGTGATGCTACCCCACTCCTGGTATTAATCTCAACATCACTGAAGACACAGCTAACTCTTGCAAGGAAAAGATGCTATTCTATGCTGACTTGATGGACAGAGAAGGTGAACTGTCACATGCAGATAGGTTGTTTACTTTATGGTCCAAAGTGAAAGAGACAAAAAAGACAATGGCCCTGCAGCTCCCTTCAAGGGAGCATCTCCGTTGACTTAAGGACTTCCTACTGGCTCCCACTTCTTACAGATTCACCATCTCTGTGACAGACTTCTGGGAAGATCTGGGAGGGAGTTTCTAGATTAGGTTAACTGAGGAGGGAAGATCCATTCTCAATGTGGGTGGCATCAGCCTGTGGACTGGGGTCCAGGGCTGAATAAAAAGGAGAAGGTGAGCTGAGCCCAGCATCCATCTGTCTCTGCTTCCTGACTGCAGAGGTGATGTGACCAGGCACCTCCTGTTCCTGCTTTAACTCCTTCCCCACCACGATGGACTGTGCACCCTCAAACTGCGAGGTGAAATAAACCTTTCTTTTCTGAAGCTGTTTGTCATAGAGGTAACTGAGAATGTTGACATTGAAGAGGGGCGGGGGATGCTGTTGTGACAGCTGGCTTCGTGGTTTGCAGCATTTGGAATGGATTTGTAGGAGAAACGTGAAAGAGTTTAGAGCTGTGGGCTAGAGAAGCCTTAGAATGTTATAAGCAGAACTTAATGAGCAACTCCAAGGGGAATTTAGAAGACCAAAGTGCTGAGGGGCCGGGCATGGGGACCTGTCTAGTGATGCTTCAGAAGGAAGCAAGAGTTTTATTAGGAACTGGTCTAGAAATCCATGCTATATTCTGACAAGGAATCTGGCTGCACTCTGCATTCAGGCTGTGGATGGTTACTGCTCACTGCTATTGGAGAGAGAGAGAGAGAGAGAGAGAGAGAGAGAGAGAGAGAGAGAGAGAGAAAGAGAGAGAATATGAAAAGTGTACAGTTTGAGAAGAAAGGAGTGTGAGCGAGTGTACAGTTCCAGATGAGGAGACTGCAGAGAATGCAACTTAATTGTTACAGAGATGAGCACTGTCACAGAGAAACCTCACACTCTACACTGTGACAATGGGAAGATACCCTGAGGACAAGGCCCCACCCATGGAGGGCTTCCACTTGTGAAAATGCAAATTTCTTTGAACAGAGAGCATTTGTACTGAGAATTCCACAGAAGGAGTCCCCTGCTCACGGAATAAATGCTTGGGAAAGTATTTTCACCAATGAAACCACCAAGACTTAGAGAGGTCACCACAGCTGTGGTCCAAGGGTTCAAGTCATACCTCCAGCTGGTGGCAGAACTTGACGGCATTGTCCATGTGATATTGGTTTTACAGACATGAAAAGGGGGAGAATGAGGCTGGGGTGGAGTGGGTCATGGAGGCTTGCACCAAGATTCCAGAAAGTCACTGAGGACAGACAATGGTGGCAGGATTGGAGTCTTTATAAACAGATGTGGAGAGTCCATTTTATAAAGCTGACAAGGTGAAGCCTACATGATGATGGGGACTCCAGGATGCTGGAGATGGCAGAACCACGGGACATCCACTGAGGTCAGCTATAGAGGATAGCGTGGCCCACGAAGGAAGCTGTGTGTGCTGCAGGTGACGGAGCTGGAGGAGCAAGGGTACAAAAGCCCCTTGGAGCACAGATAATTCCATCATGAGCCCTAGATGCCTGACAAGGAGCTGCAGCATTTGGTGTGCTTCCTGCCGGGTTTCAGTCTTGCTTTGGTCCAATGTTGCCTTGGGGTGACCCCTTTAGTCCCTGTTGGAATGGGGACTAAATGTTCATTTTGTGCCATCACATATTGGAAGTATGTAAATTGTTTTCTTTTTCTTTTTTTTTTTTCAGATTTATTTATCTATATAGGAGTGCTCTATCTGCATGTA
This sequence comes from Peromyscus maniculatus bairdii, assembly GCF_049852395.1. Lineage (NCBI taxonomy): Eukaryota > Metazoa > Chordata > Mammalia > Rodentia > Cricetidae > Peromyscus > Peromyscus maniculatus. Next base: position 158,638,875 of record NC_134853.1, read on the forward strand.
TACCTGCATGCCAGAAGAGGGCATTGCATCCCACTATAGGTTATTGTAAGCCACCATGTGGTTGCTGGGAATTGAACTCAGGACCTCTGGAAGAGCAGACAGTGCTCTTAACCACTGAGCCATCTCTCCAGCCCGTAAATTGTTTTGATTGTATAGGTTTTGCATTATTGGATGGCCTTAAGCCATGGGAACAAGGGAAAGAAAATTATGGCTTGAAAGTGATTGTGTTATTGGGCAGTGGTAGTGCACACCTTTAATCCCAGCACTTGGGAGGCAGAACCAGGAGGATCTCTATGAGTTTGAGGCCATCCTGGTCTACAGAGTGAGATCCAGGACAGGCACCAAAACTACACAGAGAAACCCTGTCTTGAAAAACCAAAAAAAAAAAAAAAAAAAAAAAAAAGTGGTTGTGTTTAGTTGTCAAATTGGCAAGTGGGGAACTTGAACTTGTGATGTGAACATGACTGTCAACTTGACAGGATCTAGACTCACCTAGGAGACACCCCTGGGCATATCTGTGAGGGAGTTTCTAGACTGTGTTCATTGAGGAAGGGAGAACCACCCTCAGTTGTCACTGTCCCATGGCTTGGGGGCCTGGACCAAACTGCTGCAGGCCGCAGGAATATATCTTAAGAACTCAGCTAGTTATGGCAAAGCCACTACCTGGAGGGATCAGGGATTTCCTCCAGAGGAAGCCAAATTCCAAGGAGTTTTTGGTGTTACTCAGCTTGTTATATATCAGCTGTCTTCTGTTATGAAAATCATGTGTGCCTTCATAGTTTTCCCAGCTGATTTTTCCCTAAGAAGGGCTAACAGTGTGGACTGATCACCCTCTGGACATACACATTCCAGGTATTTGGAGAACAGCCTCAGGAAAGCTTTCTCTGGAATCAGATATCTCCCTTGGCCACTTTCAAGGACATAATAGTCCACATGCAAGTCTCCTGATTTAAGATAAATTCCACAAGGAGACACTGTCTAGGTCAGGTAGACATTAAGTAATAGCTTTACACAATTTAGCTCGGACCCTCCTTTCTTACAGCCTTAATAACTTTATAGACCTCTAACTCCTTATCTAATCACTTCTAGGAATATTTAGATAACCTTCTGCGCTGACAGCTATGCTCAGCCAGAACCGCAGTTCAAGCCTCCCTGTAATTATCATCATTGGCAGCATCCGGCCAGGTCCATCCCCAGATGGAGGAAAGTACCTTATCAGAGATACCTCTGTACTCTCTAAGAACAGACTTAAGCATCCAGGCTACCTGTTTGAGAAGGCCTGGCGGATGTGCCAATTAAGCTTTACTTCCTCCTTTCCCAAACCTTACCTCCAGTTCCAGATCTCTCTTTAACTATCACCAGAGGCATCTAGCTGTACACAGGTTGCCTAGCGACTGAGCACACTTTTCCCCACCCTGCAGAAAAATGGCAGATAGCTTGGACAGATAGGAGCCACAGGAATAAAGAAGATAGTTTTATTTTCTCCCATTGACCTAGCAACTTATAGATTTTTAACATTTTCTACTAATCACATTTAAGACTATAGTGGAGTACATAAGATTCACTCTTCTTAGATATTAGCCAAATTTAGCCTTTAGTTAATTCATTTCCCCATTGGTCACTTCCCTTTGGAGTTGCAAATGATAATTAATGGTTATTGCCTCTCAATGTGATTCTTATCACCCCTCTGTTTGACCCTGGAAGCCTGGTTTTATATACCAGGACTTCCAGAGCACGAGGGACGGAGAAGAGAAAAGAGAATGGAAGAACTAGATGGGTAAGAACTTGAGAGGAACAAACTGAGATGGAGAAGAACTAGACTGAAGGGCTAGAAGAGAGGACTAGAGGAATGAGATGGAAGATGAGGAAGAGTCAGATGGGGAAGTACTAGCTGGGTAAGAACAAGATGAAAAGGACCTAGATGAGGCAGAGTTAAGACGAGAGAATTAAGATAGAACTTATAGGGAGCAATAGATAAGTATAGAGAGAAATCAGGCAAGAAAGGAGCTAGACATGAGAACAGAATTGAAGCTGTGTATATAGGATGTTATGCCAGAGGAATTAAAGCAAGTGGACTATAGAGCTCGGTGTGCTGAGATTCTATTTTCTGAAATGGTCCTCGCCGTTAGTAGTTCTCTCTCCTGAGCCCCTGGGTTGTATACTATTTAGGCTGGTCCTACTAATATTATACAAGACCAAACAAAAAGGAGAAATGGAGCTGGGCACCAGCGTTCATCTCTCTTTGCTTCCTGACTGTGGGTGCCATGTGACCAACTGCCTCATGCTCCTGCCTTGGTAACTTCTCACTATGATGTGTGCTGTCAAGCTGAGCCAGGACCACCCTGTCCTTCCTGAAGTTGTCTATGTCAGACACCGGGTCACAGAAAAGTAATGGTTCCAACTTCCCAATCATGCCGTTCTGGGGACTGAGCTTTGAACACTTGGACTTGCTCGGTTGGCGGAATGTAGACATCTCTGCTCCACAGAGGGTTTCAGGAAGCAGAAACCTCTGCACATCTCAATGCCCTCTCATTGGTCACTACCATTTGATACTGGTCACTGGAGTACTAGAGGGGACATACACAAGGGGGACACCTGGCCTCTGTATACACACACACACACACACACACACACACACACACACACACACATACACACACACACATACACACACACATACACACACACACACACACACGGACACACACACATACACACACACACATACACACACACATACACACACATACACACACACACACACAGACACACACACAAACACACACATACACACACACACACACACACACACACACACACACACACACACACACAGAACCTGGAAAAAAAGCAAGGCTTCACCTTGCACATCTGTAACCCCAACACTCTGTTGACTGAGGCAGGAGGATTGCTTCAAATTCAAGGCCATTCTGAATTACAGTGTGAGGCCTTTTCTTAAAAACAAACACCTCTGCCTTGGAGATTTAGTGGCATACCTCTCTGGATCTGTTTGTGAAGGAGAGCTTTACCAGAGACAATCAGATCTGAGGGCTTTCATTTAATGAGTGGGTCACCCCTTGATAGAGTCATGGTACGATAGGGTTGTGGGTGGTAGGGAGGTAGAGGTGGGGCCTGGCTCGAGGACGTTCTTGGGAACTGTACCCTACCCTGGCTCCTTCCTCTGCTTTCGGCTGACCATGAGATGAAGGAGCTAGTCTGCCGCATGCTCTGCCCCGGAGAACCCTTTGAATACATGAGCCAAAATAAGTCCCTCCTTTAAGAGGTTTCTGTTAGGGGTTGTGTGTGTGGAGCAGAGTCAAGCGGGTAAAGTACTTACTGAGCAAGTCTGAGGACCTGAACTCAAATCCCAGCACCCAAGTAAAAAACCAGACATAGTGGCACGTGTCTGTAGGCTTTGCAGGGGCAGAGACAGGTGGATCTTGGGGCCTCGATGGCCAGACAGTCCTCTAAAACAGCAAGCTCCCTTTTCAGAGAGAGACCCAGTCTGTTGGTTACTCTTCTGTTGCTGAGATAAAACACCAGGACCTAAAGTGCATATGGAAGAAAGAGTTTATTTTAGTTCATGGTTCCAGAGGGAGAACCCACAGTGGCAGAGGAGGGGGCGGGGCTGCATGGCAGCTGGCAGCTGGAGCAGAAGCCGAGAGATCATATCTCCAACCCCAGGCTGAAAGCAGAGAGAGCGAGCTGCAAGTGGGGTGGGGCTGTGAACCCTCAAAGCCCACCGCCCGTGATTTACTTCCTCCGGCAGTTTCCCCCCTCTTAAAGGATCCTAGCTCCCCAAATACGTGAGCCCCGGGTCACATTTCTCACTCAAACAACTACATCCTGCCCCTTCCCCCAAATAAAGCATAGAGCAGTGGAGGAAGGAACATGTCGTTGACCCCTGACCTCGACATGGTCAGGCATAGGTGAGCACCTCTGCACATACCTGCACATGCATGATGGATGCATACAACAGAGAGAGGGGGCTACGTTTCCATTAGGCATTTGTCAAAGTAGGAAGTAAAGTAGCCACTCACGGGCAGAGGGAAGAAATAGTCAACCTTCGGAAAGCTGTTTGGTGGCATTTGTCTCAGCTCACAGACACACCTATGTAGATGTAACCAATCGTCTTATTAAAATAAGAAACACAGAGCCAATGTAAAAGAGAAAGCCGAGAGGTCAGAGCTCAGAGATAAAATCTTACCTCCTGCAGTGCTCCTAGCTTCCCCGAGAGAGCTACTTCCTGTTTGTCTGTGTTTAAATAGTCTTTCTGTTCTGCCTTCTCATTGGTTGTAAACCCAACCACATGACTGCCTCATCACTGCCTGTAAGTACCGCCCTCCAGGTCTTAAAGGCGTATGTCTCCAATACTGGCTGTATCCCTGAACACACAGAAATCTACCTAGCTCTTCTAACCATCATGCTCTTGCTATGGCTCTAATAGCTCTGACCCCAGGGCAACTTTATTTATTAACATAAAATTAAAATCACATTTCAGTACAAATAAAATATCACCATACACCTATGACCCAGGGCCACAGGAGACTGTCCTGTTGGGCATGACAGCTATTATCATCTTAATCATCACAACACGGCTACCCAATGGAGACCTTCAGTGAGATCAGGCCTGTTGACAGTCCCCCATGGAAGGACTAGGGGCACATATCTCTCTCAGCTGTATGTAATTCTGCCTCAGCACAGGAGGTGTGTAGAGGGTGGAGAGCTGATGAAGTGGGAACCCCGTCTATGCATCTATGGGACTGTCATCCACAATGGAGTTAGACCCTTCAGTGATGTGGCTGTTTAGGGGTCACTCATGCTTCTATAAGTAACCCCAATAAACTCATTGACTTACCAGGCTAGGCTTGGGTGGCATCGTGTCTTTGATTTCTTTGTCCCTGGTGCCCTATATGATGAGGTGAGCAGACTTTAGGGAGTCAACCAGTGTGAGCAGCAGATGTGGATTAGGACGATCTGTTCCTGATACTGTTATTTGTTGCTGTTATTAAGACCCGTTTTAAATTGTCAGCAGCACCCCCAATGCTGTTCTCTATTCCCAATAACCCAAACATCCATTAGAGGGAAAATGCCCAGATGCACTATGACGCTGTCGGCCCAAGGAGCATGCCGAAGCCATGAAGATGGAAGAAGGGCCACTGCCTGCAGGGCATGGGCAGCTCGTGCTTCATGGTGCACTGACAGCCGGATCCCAGGACATCTACAGCTGGACTAAATGACAGCTCAGGGGATGGGGTCCAGTGGCAGAGGACATGCCTCCTGTCTATAACCAGACAATGCAAGTCTGAAGAGTGCTTGTCTAGCATGCTTGAAGCACTGGGTGCAACCCCCACTGTTGCAGAAACCAGGGATGATGATGCCTGTCTGACCTCCCAGTACTGGGGATATGGAGACAGGAGGATCTGGAGTTCAAGGTCGTCCTCCACTACTTAGTGAGTTTGAGGCTAGCCTGGGCTATAGAAGACTCTGTGCCAAACAACAGTAACAATGATTAAAAGAAGCCAATGCTAAGGACAATAGAAACAGAACAGTGACCCTTCTGTGTGTGACAGGGGCCTCCAGGCCTCAGGTCATGTCTGGCTTTCAGTGGGGGTAGCTGTTTCACATGGTGGAAATCCATCATATCAACCCCAAATGAGTTGTGACTTTTCTATACACGTGTTCTATTTCAAGAAATATTTTAATTAACAAAACTAATACAAAACAAAGGAGAAGAAAGAGCAGGAAGATACATCGAATTCCAGGAAGGAGGCTCAGCACCATGTAATTTTAATTATCTCTGAGCTAATTGATAAATACACTTTGGTTCTGATCATGACAGCAGCTGGGCTGGGAGAGATGATGCAGTCAGTTAAGGGCTTGCCTTCCAAGCAGAGACCTGTGTTTAAGCCCCAGACTCCATGGGAAAGCTGGTCATGGTAACCCATGCTTGTAATCCCAGTGCTGGGCAGCTGGAGACAGGCAGGTCCCTGAGGCCCACTGGCTGGCCAGCCTGGCCAGCTCCATGGGCTCCAGGCCAGATTCTGTCTCAAAAAACCCTGAGAAGGATGGTACCTCAGCAACAACACCCGAGGCTGTCCTCTGCCCCATTCACAATGGTGCAAGACCACTTGAACATGTGTGAAGAAACACACACACATACACACACACACACCACATAAACACACATTCACACTCAGCAACAGGGTTGGGTTTTTATTGTTGTTAGTTTGTTCTTATTGTTTTATATTTATTCTTTGAATATTATATACATTTATACAATGTATTTTGATCATATTCTTATACCACCACTTCCCTCCAATTCTCTAGAACCTCTTACTCATCTTCCTCCCAACTTCATGTCCTCCATTTTTTGTTTTCGATAAAGCTGAGTCCAATTAGAGCTGCCTGTATGTATGCACACAGGCACTGGCTGATATTGCTTATGTCAAGTTGACATAAAACCAGCCAGCACAATGATGGACTATGACCTGGAAGTATAAACTCTCTCCTCCCCAAGTTGCCTTTGGTCAGTTGCTGTTGTTCACAACAAAACAGCACAAGGAAACCAAGACACCTGCTCACCTTGTTTTTATTTTTTCATTAAAAACATTTTTTAAGATTTATTTATTTCATTTTATGTGTATGGGTGTTTTGCCTGAATGTATGTATGTCTGGTCTGTGGATGTCAGGAGAGGAGTCAGATCCCCTGAAAACGGGATTACAAGTCTGTGTGAGCTGCTATAAGGGTGCTGGGACCCAAACCCAGGTCCTCTGCAAGAGCAGTCCATGCTCTTAACTGCTCTTAAGTCTCTGTTTTTTTCTTTCTCTTTTTTGAGACAGGGTTTTATGTAGCCCAGGTTGGCCTCTAGCTTACCATGTAGCTGAAATAGTCTATGGACTCCTCATATTCTTGCTTCTACCTCACCTACTGTAAGAATGTGAGAATGTATCAGCTTTTCATAACTGAAGATGAACTAAAATTTAACATAATCCCCAAGGAAGCATGCTATACCTATATTCTGGCCCCAATCCAGAAGATTCCTGCTGAACCTCGGGAATGATCTTTGCTCTGGTGGCCCCGAGCTCCACAGACTGCAGACCCCTGTGAATGCTGCACCAAAGAATCTCCCTGAATTACACAGAGCTCTGACAGGGGTCCAGCCCCTCCACCTCCTTCCCCTTTCCATCTTATCTTAGTGTTCTGTTGCTGTGAAGAGACACTATGACCATGGCAACTCTTATAAAGGAAAGCATTTAACTGGGGCTGGCGTTTCCGAGGTTCAGTCCATTATCGTCATGGCGGGAAGCAGGGTGGCAGGCAGGAGGACATGGTGCTGGAGAAGGAGCTGAGAGCTTTACAGATCTACAGGCAACAGGAAGAGAGATACACTGGGCCTGGCTTGAGTTTCTGAAACTCAAAGCCCACACTCAGTGACACACTTCTTCCAACAAGGCCACACCTACTTCAACAAGGCCACACCTCCTAATCACTGTCAAATAGCACTACTCCCTGGTGATGAAGCATTAAAATCTACGAGCCTATGGGAGCCATTCTTATTTAAACCACCTCATTCACTCCCTGGCTCCATAGGCTTGTAGCCATATCATAATGCAAAAATACATTCAGTCCAACTTCAAAAGTCCCCATAGTCTATCACAGTCTCAACAATGTTTAAAAGTCCAAAGTTCAAAGTCTCTTCTGAGCCTCAAAGGACTCTCTTAACTGTAATCCCCTGTAAAAGCAAAATCAAAAAGCAGATCATATACTTCCAACACACAATGGCATTGGATATACAATACCATTCCAAAATATAGGGAAGGGAATATAGTGAGGAAATGCTGAACCAAAGCAAGACCGAAAACCAGCTGGGCAAACTCTAAACTCTGCATCTCATGTCTGATGTCAAATCACTCTTCAGATCTCCAACTCCTTTCAGCTTTGTTGATTGCAACATACTTTTCTCTCCTGGGCTGGTTCCACACTCAGTCTGTAGCCTCCCTCAGCAGGTGTCCCACAGCTCTGTCATCTCCAACATCTTGAGGCCCCCAAGCCAATCCAGGCTTCACCTTCATATCTTCATCAAGTGTCCTCTCTAGGTCTCCATGCAGGGACACCCCTGACACATGCCTGGCTTCTGTGGCTAAGGAAAGCCACAGAGGGGGATTCCATAACCTCTTTCTTCTACCCTTGACTCTAAAGCCAGAACCACGTGTCCAAAGTTGCCAAGTTCTGTTGCTCATTGGGACTGGGACGTGGCCCCTCAATCACTTACATCTGCATTGGTTTTCTGTTCTGTTGTTGATTCTTTCCTTTACCTCTTAAGCTTTTCTTTAGTTCCTTTTCACAAGTTGGAAACTTAACTGGCTGGGGTCTAGCCCTGAGGTCACCACTGCCTTTATTTCATTTGGCATCAGGCTTTTCTTTTAACTTTTTATCTCCTTGAACACAGGACTTAGCTCCATTATACTTCCTGGTGCTCCTTTTCTCCTCAAACTGTACATTTTGTATTTTTCCTTTCTCAGCTTGTTCCTTTCAGTTATATATCTGTGTAAGGGTGGCCTCTAATAACCTAACAACACAGTCAATACTAGGTGGTTTTGAAATCTCCTCTGCCAATGCCATTAATCCAAAACTCTTTAGCCTCAGGCATTTTTTTTTTTTTTTTTTGGACAAGGCCAAAAAGTAACAGTGTTCTTGCCAAAATATCACAAGAATGGTCTCTAGGTCATTTGATAATATTCTCTGAAACTTGAGCTGGATCTTCATCATCTACATTGGCCTCTGTACTGCTGTCTTCCATGCTGGCCCATTAAGCCCTGACTAAAGCATTCAACTGCTTTCCTAATCCAAAGTCCACATTCAGCCGTCAAGTAACATGGTCAAGTCTGTCACAGCAATATCCTGCTCATTGGTACCAACTTCTGTCCTTTTTTATTTTTGTTTTTATATTCCAACCAGAGTTTCCCCTCCCTCCCCTCTTCCCAGTTCCTCTCCCCACCTCCCCTATCTCCCTACCCCATCCACTCCTCCACTGATTTTCTTTAGATACAGGTGGGCATCCCATGGATATCAGCCAGCCATAGTATATCAAGTTGCAACGAGACTAGTCACCTCCTATTAAGGTTGGATGAGACAATCTGGTAGGAGAATGAGTTCCCAAAGCAGGCAACAGAGACAGCCCTTGCTCCCACTTAGGAGTCTCACAGGAAGAAAAAGTTACACAACTGTAACAAATATGCAAAGCACTTAAGTCAGTCCCATGCAGGCTCCCTGGTCATCTGTTTAGTCTCTGTGAGCCCCAAGAGTCCAGGTTAGTTGGTTCTGTGGGTTTTCTTGTGGTGCCCTTGACACCACTGGGTCCTACAGCCCTTCCTCCTCCTCTCCTGCAGAATTCTCCAAGTTCTGCCTAATATCTGTTTCTGTTTCCATCTGTTGCTGGGTGAAGCCTCTCTGATGACAGCCAATTTCTGCCTTAGTCATTGCTGTAAAGGGACACCATGACCACAGCAACTCTTATAAAGGAAAACATTTAATTGGAGCTTGCTTAGAGTTTCAGAGGTCTAGTCCATTATCAGCACAGTGCTGGAGAAGGACCAAACATTAAAATATATGAACCTATGGGGGCCATTCTTCTTCAAACCAACACACATCCCCTTTCCCAGAAGCTACCTTTAGTTAGTTACACTGTGGAACAGACACTCATGCCTGTGCCTGTGTGGGTGACGGAGCCCATTTTGGGACGGTCAGATGTTAACTATGTGTGCACACACAAGCATTCTCCATTCCTGCAGGGTGTGAACGAGGGTGCCTCTGGCCCCAGAATGGCCAATGGCTAGCCCATTGACACCAACGGTCAGCTGTTTGTGGTTTGGAGGTGAAACACCCCCGCCCCACAGCATTTGAACACTTTGTCCCCAGTGGCGATGGGAAGGTGGCCCTTTTTCCTAGTCACTGCCTGCTTTCTGGTTGCAGATGCAGTGTGACGGCCGGCCTCCTCCTGCTGCCACCGCTGCCTTCACTGGTATAACGGGATGTGCGTCCTTGACTTGTGAACAGGACAAACCTTTTCTCCCTTAAACTCCTTCCTGTCAAGTATTTTGTCGTAGCCAAGAGAAGAGCGGCAAATCCAGCAGCTCTAGGGCAGGGCAGAGATCACGGAGGAAGCAGAGGATTCTTGGCATTAGGGCTGTGTAGTTAGCCCTTGCCCAACCAGACCTCACCACGCCTGCTTCATGGTTCCTTTTGCTGGGTTTCTGGTTCCTGGAAGTCAAAATCCTGCTGAGAAGGCATTTGGTGTCATCACCACACCCACAGAGGAGAGGCTGAGGTTGGCATGTAACTCGTGCAAGGGGGCAGAGCTAGGCAGAGGTGGTGGGATTTGAATCCAGACCTTGATCCCAGTGTCACCTGCCGAGGGGACCTGGGCACAGTCGTTTTACCAACCAAGACATGACTGCGGCCTGGCCGTGTGAGCATGCTCTAAGGGTACCTTTTCCAGTACCAAGTCTGTGGTGCTGAGAAGCAGGCCTCAGTTTCTCCTTTTACATCACAAAGAGCTGGACTGATGAACTTCCACACTTTCCCCTAAAACCACACGGTTCACGGGATTATGTGGGGTTTGGTGAGCTACTGGGGTGTCAGGCTTCTCCCAGCCACTCATGGGACCAAGGCAGGAAAAGGAATATACAATTTATGAAATGTTTGGATGTGAGCCTGGTGTGACACCGCTGGTAATGATAAGATGTGTGACAAGTCACTCAACAGTGGCAGAGGCAGGCTGGGAGGAAGGGCCACAGGTGGTACCCTGAGCTCCAGCTCTAGGATGTTCCTGTAACCCACATATTGACTCATGCCAGGGACTACTCAGGGGGACACTGGAATCCCCACATCAGTGCCAGCCTGATCATCTATCTATCCACATAAGCAGGCATGCATACCAAAGCATGTGTGTGGATGCTCTGTGGCTTTGGATGGCACCAGCTTGGCCGTCTCTCGGGTTTGAACCTCACCTCTCAGGTGACCTGAGACGGGATCTTTCAGGGCTGTGGCTTTAGTTGACCCATCAGTGAGCAAGATGGAGCTGTGATTCAACCTCATGGGGACGCTGGGCTGTAAAAAGCTGCACATCTCCTTCCCTTGTTGTGTTTAGGAGAGTTAGGGAGGTGGGGACAGAGCTCTGAGGCTTTTGTGCAGCCTGGGGCCCAGCCCAGGGGTGAGAGAAGAAGGGGACAATCACAGTTGGCCAAATGATGCCCAGCTCAGGGGATCCCCACAGCTGGAGTCTCTGTCCCAGGCAAGCCCATTCATCTTCAGCTGAAGGAGGTCATGACTGTGATCATGATGTTTTTATGGGTTTATAAACTGCCGAGACATGCTGCTGGGGGCTCCAGGCTGTTAACAGACCATCAGTTCATGCTCTGGCTCATTTTATGGGGTTCTAGGCAAGAAGGTTTCTCCTTAGCTGCCCTCGATCTGGGCCCCTGGCTCCTCTCTGGAAGCTTCTAGATACCAGTGGTGGCTCCCCTAAGGAGCTGGCTTCCCAGCCTCAGCTAACTCTGCGGTAAAATGAGACAAGAGGTGGGAGGTGGGAGTGCTTTGCTTGCCTTCCCTGGAATCCCTGTTCTGAGCCCCATCCCGTCAGCCTTGGATTGCTGAGTGGCCTGCTCTGTGGTTCTCTGCCTCCTCCTACAATTCTATTCATATGTTGCAGCCAGGAGGAGCCTGAATCAGATTCTGCCTGGCACTTCAGCGCCCCCAGAGGAAAGCCAATGTCCTTACCATACCCTGTCTCTAGTTCATCCTTGTTTCCATCACCCTGCCTCTTGCCATTGTGGATGGTGGCAGCTCTTTCCTGCCCCAGGACCTTTGCACAGGTTATTATCTACCCTCATACGTGCTAGGACCACCCACTACTTGCTTCAAAATTTTCTTGTGTCACCTCGAAGTTAAAATGGAAATTTTAGGACTAATAAGGTGGCTCAGCTGGTAAAGATGCTTGCCACCAAACCTGGTGATCAGTTCAACCTCTGGGACCCACATGGTAAAAGGAGAGAACCAGCTCTTACCAGTCAATCTCTGACCTCAACACTTCTAATTTGACATATGTGCACCAACCCATGCAATAATGACGGTGATGATAATAGTGATGATTGTGGAGATGATGGTGATTGATGGTAATGATGGATATGGGAATGGTGATGATAATGGTGATGATGATGACGGTAATGATGGATATGGGAATGGTGATGATAATGGTGATGATGATGATGGTAATGATGGATACGGTGATGATGATAATGGTGATGATGGTGGAGATGGTGATGATGGCAATGATGGATGTAGTGATGATGATAATGGTGATGATGGTGGAGATGATGGTGATGATGGTAATGATGGATATGGTGATGATAATAGTGATTATGGTGCTATTGCTGCTGATGGTGGTAATGTTGATGAAAATGATGAAGATTATGGTGATGGTGGTAATGTTGATGGAGATGGTGGTGATGATGGAGATAAAATTGATGGTGGTGATAATGCAATACTGGTGTTGATGATAGTGAAGATGGTGGAGATGGTGTTGCTGGTGTTGGAGATAATGATGGTGATGGTGGAGATGAGGGTAGTGATATTGATGATCATGATAGTGCAAGTGATACTGATGATGGTGGTGATGATGGTGTGTGTAGATGTAACCAACTATTTTATTAAATAAGAAACAGAACCAATGTAAAAGAGAAAGCCAAGAGGTCAGAGCTCAGAGCTAAAACCTTACCCTTCCTCCTGCGGTGGTCCTACCTCTCCGAAAGAGACCTACTTCCTGTGTATTTGTCTTTAGATAGTCTTTCTGTTCTGCCTTCTCATTGGTTGTAAATCCAAACACGTGACTGCCTCGTCACTGCCTGTATGTACAGCCCTCCAGGTCTTAAAGGCATATGTCTCCAATGCTGGCTGTATCCCTGAACACACAGAGATCTACCTAGCTCTGCTTACCAAGGGCTGGGATTGAAGGTGTGCGCCACCACCGCCATGCTCTTGCTATGGCTCTAATAGCTCTGACCCCCGGGCAACTTTATTTATTAACATACAATTAAAATCACATTTCAGCACAAATAAAATACCACCATAGGTGTGATGATGGTGGAGATGTTGATGACAGTGGTGACGATGCTGCTCTTTGTGGTGATGATGGTGATGGTGGTAATGACGGTGTGGTGATGGTGGAGATGTTGATGATAATGGTGAAGATGCTGCTCTTTGTGGTGATGATGGTGATGGTGGTAATGATGGTGTGGTGATGGTGGAGATGTTGATGATAATGGTGAAGATGCTGCTCTTTGTGGTGATGATGGTGATGGCAAAGATGGTGGGGATGGGGAGATGATGGAGAGAAAGGTGATGATGATGGAGATGTGATGAAGATGATGAGCTAGCTTTTATTGTACGCTTTCTCTATCACAGGCTTTGGATCCTAGCTCTTTTGCCACCCAATAAATCGCCTGCTTTCTCCATATCTCAGTTTCTCACACTGTGATTTGGGAGATTTTTTTCTTTTTTCTTTGTTTTATTTTGTTTTTTAACTGCCACTCTACCTGTAAAGCTGAGTCCTGACCCCAGATGAGACCTTCATAGTTAAGGGAGGTGAGGTGCACAGAGATCACACACTGCCCAGAGCTGCTCATTGTTTAGCTCGTACCAGCTGCTACTGGGTCTGTGCAGTCAGTGCGTCACATACCATCCATCCCTCGCTCAATCCTGCAGTTATTCAAGCTAAGTATTCCTACCTTGTACAGAAACTAACACTCAGAGAGGCTAAGTGACCAGCCCGAGGTCACACAGATGCTGAGGGGTAGACCCTACTCGGCTTACTTGTTTCTCATCATTAGCTAGTCCAAAATCAGTGGCCCAAAGTGACTTCCATCACTGTGGTGTCTCATGCCTGGCCAGCCACTCAGGCTGCAGCCTGGTGGGAATTCTGTTCCTGCAGACACCGGCTCTGCCGCTGCCATTGAAGTTGGCTTTAACTAAATCTCTATCATTCTATTTATGAATAAGACCTGAGATTCAAGGCTGGGGTGAAAAGCTAACTTAGAGAGTTGGCCGGCCACTAGCTAAACTTCTCTCCCTGATGACATTTCCCCCAAAACAGCATCCTTCCACTCTGCCAAACAAAAACAAAACTGTCACTCCAAATCCCTCCCTCCTCCTTCTGGTGCTTCTCTCTCTCTCTCTCTCTCTCTCTCTCTCTCTCTCTCTCTCTCTCTCTCTCTCTCTCTCTCTCTCTCTCTCTCCCTCTCTCCCCCAGATGCCCTCTGATGCTCTATAACTACTTTCTGTCAACTAGTTGCTAACTCAGCCTCCTGACCCAAGGTTAATTTTATTTAATTAATGCAAATGTAAACTCAGGGTTCACAGTGTGATTGCATATTCCCCAACACAGGAGGCTTTCCATCTTGTTAGCTCTGGGCTCCAGCTGAGGTCACCTGGATGGAGCACCATACCTGTGGTATTTAGAACAGGTAATGGGCAGCTGAGCTTAGCGGCTGTTCTAGAAAGCCAAGGCAGTGGTGCATGCTCTCTTATGACCTATGTGACGTTGCAGCTGCTGTGTTCTGTGGGTCAGGACAGGAGCATGGCAGGTGGATGTAAGGAAGGAGACACTGACTTGCACTTTGGGAGAAGCACAGAGGGTATGGGCCCTTTTTAGTCAGCCTCACTGAGCTCAGCCAGAACCCGAGTGTCTGACTAAAGCTCTTCCATGCCTTCCCACCCTGCATCTCCAGCCCCCCAAGGCTTTCCCTGAGGCCTCTCTCCAGTTTGTGTTGGGGAAAGTGGCCTTTTTTCCGTGTTAATACCGCTGGGCTCAGCCTCCTTCCTGTTGAACTTGTTCCAGGTTCAGCTGAAGATCTGCAAATGGACCTGATGCTGTAGCCACTAGAGGGCAGCAGAGTCAAGGCTCTGGTTAGGCTGGGCTGGAGGGCGGAGTCTTCTGGGGAGACACCAGGGTGGCCCAGGGGACTGCAGTACAGGTCCCACCTGTGATCTTGGCAAGCCCCCATCCCTGGGCCTCCTGAGGTTTCCCCATTTGTACTGGGGAGTTGATTGGCATTTGAAATGGGCGGGAAACCACAGAGGGGAGTGGAGACTGGCTGGTGCCTCTCATTTGAAGGCCCAGCCCCTATGGGCCCAGGCTCTGGGCTGAAAAGAGCTTGGTATCTCTCTGGGGTCTGCCAGCTGGGCAGGGGGGGGTCTGTGCTCCTGACTGCAGCCTCCACTCTCTGTGCCCTCCTTCCCTGAGAGCCAGTGACTGATTCCTTTCAGAAAACTCAGAGCCAGAGGGGAATGAGGAGAGGCCAACTGCCATCCAGGTCTGCATCCCCACTTACGCTTGATGTGTGTGTGTGTGTGCGCGTGTGTGCGTGTGTGTGTGTAATGTATATATACATATATGTTTGAATGTGTAATCCATATCTATGTATATGTAATGTGTATATCTATACATATATATGTATATATACAGAAATAAGGCCTGGATTAGCAGGTATGGGTACTTTGGGGTCCAGCTGTGGTCCCAGGGTGAGTTGAAAGGCCACTGTTCCCTGAGGCTCTCCGCATTTCTGTCCGGTGACACTTGTCCCTTGGTCCTGTGGTTCTGTGTATGTCTGGGAGTGGGCAGTGTCTGGATCCCGTATGCACCCTAGGACTCAGCTGGGCAGCTTGTAGACATCTTGACAACAGTGACCAACTCTCATGGTAGGTACCAAGCACCATGATAAGTTCGTTTTGACGCCTTTTCCTCAGAGTGACCCCACAAGTGAGACAAAACTGTTGTCCCTAATTGCAGGTAGGCAGACTGAAACCTAGACAGATGGCTGACAGTCATGATGTCCTCAGCGTCAGAGGCAGGATCTGAACCCAGGTCCAGAGGGCTATCTGTTTTCCCACTCCACAGTGAGCAAAGGCTAAAGAGTTAATGAATGAGCGAGTTAATGAATGAATGAATGAATGAATGAATGAATGAATAAGTGGGTACCCTTAACCTAGTGTCTTAGTTTCTTTTCCTGTTGTTATGATATAATACTCTGATGGTGGCGCTCATCTTTAATCCCAGCACTTGGGAGGCAGAGGTAGGTGGTTTTCTGTGGGTTCGAGGCCAGCCTAGTCTACAGAGTGAGTTCTAGGTCAGCCAGTGTTACCTAGTGAGGCCCTGACTCAAACAACAGACTCCAAACCCAAACAAAACAGAACCGAGCAGAAGCAAAGGAGAAAGGGCTTTACTTACTTCAGCTCCCTGTTCAAGGCACAATCCATCAGGGTGGGGAAGTCGAGGCAGCAGGAGCTTGAAGCAGCTGGCCACACCAGTCCCTGATCAGAGGAAGAGAGAAACAAATGAACAAAGACTGCAGCTCAGCTCTCTTTCCTTCCCTTGTAGGGTGCAGAATCCCCTGCCTAGGGAATGGTGCCACCCACAGCGGATGGGTCTTCCCACCTCAATTAACACAGTCAAGATAAACCCCCACAGACATGCCCAGGGGCCCATCTCTCAGGAGAGTCTAACTTCCGCCAAGTTGACAATTAGTACCAACTGTCACACCTGGGGAAGAGTGCCCAGGACGGTGCTGGCAGACACACTCATCTGTATGGAGCCTGGGGACAACCACTCTTTATCCACTGCTGCCAACATCTCTTTAGGACATCAAGCTCAGGAGACAAGGTGGACATCCACCTGCATCATCGAGCGAGGTATATGAGCAAGCCCTGTGAATGTTTGTTGACTAATCACATGACTAAGCGATGCAGGGAGTTCCCTCGTGGAATACTAATACTGGCTTTTTGTGGCAACTCTGGACTCAGAACCTCTAAAAAAAAAAAAAAAAGGTCAACTTCATGATTGATTGCTCAGTTGATTAGTTGACTTATTCATTAATTCACCACACATTTATTGAGTGCTCACTGGGAGTTGGGAGCAGCGCAGTGGATGAGGAAGACAAGTCCCTGCCCTGTGGGTCATATGTCGGAGACGGAGTCAGAGCTGAAGCTAGAATGTAAGCAGATAGCTGTGACAAGACACAAGCCCTGTGAACGGTGAGGGAAGGAGGCATGGTAGGGACACACTTCTGGGGTACACTGTGACTGAGGCCTTCGGCTATGACACTCCTGAGCAAATGACCAGGGCCAAGAGAACAGAAGATACAAAGAGCCAGGGACAGAAATGAGTTGATGGTTGAGACAGGGGCCTTGCCGACAGTATGAGATGCCAAGTCTGCTATGAGAGTGGCTTGGACTGGTGTGGGCCTGAAGAAGCCGGAGCTTTTCCCACACACAAGCAAAGTACAGGATGCAAGGCCTGGCCTCCCCCTGTGACAAGTTGCTTCAAGGAGGGGGATGTGAAGGTGGGTTCCCTGAAGGAAGAGGACCTCCACCAGGATGGAGAGAAGGGACATAGGGAGGTATTGGAGCATAGGGGAGCGGAGAGGGCACTCCTAGGAACAGGTGGCCAGGATGGATGGAGAGGCCAAGCAGGGAGGGCAGGTGCCCACAGCATGCAGAGGGACAGACTCCTGCAGTGTTGGGGGCGGAACCCCAGTCCGCACCTGTGGACTCTGCAGCCTCAGGCGAGTTCCTTGACCTTGTGGCTGTAACTAGTTCAGGGTCCCTCAGCAGAATGAGGCCTCAGCTTAGCCCTGTTCAATGTCTGTCCTTAAATGCTTGAGTTAGGTACTTCACAATAAGGGGCCGAGGCCCCAGCCCAGGAGCCAGTGAAGCCACCGGGAAGACCCAGCCATAACCCTGTCTGGAGGGTCCAGCTTTGGAGAGCATTCTCCCAGAGGCAAGCAGGACACTGTTTCGTTTGCATTTTTGAAGAGCAGTCTCTCCAACTCCAGCCGGTTCCAGGCAAGGTTCCCCAGAGGCAAACAGAGAGAACAATCCAGCCCACCCCTTTCTGCCCCATTCAGAAGCTGTTCCCCAGAGCCATGACAGCGACTGAGCTGGCAGGTACGGCATGAGTTAGCGTGACAGGGCAGGTGCAGATCTGTGCCTGGGATCTAGTGGCCAGGGTGGCAAGGTCAGCCCACTCTAGTGACTGCACCTGCTAGAGGGACAGACAAAACCAAGCCAGGCGGCTTCTGAGTGACTAGGCTCCTGACTGCTGTTGGAGGGAGAGGCACAGCCTCGATGCCTCCGTCCCCAGCAGGTGGCAGCAGGCGACTGGGTCCTGTTTGTCACCTCCCCAGCAGCCTCCACTGTGCCAGTGGCCTCAGAAGTGGCCTCAGTCCCCGTTAATAAGATCTTCAGCCATCTGCTCTCCAGCTTTGGTCAAGGAGTGTGGTGGAAGGTCTGGGCATCCCACAGGTGGAAGGGGGCTCACCCACACAATCCAGGGACAGGGAGGCAGCCGCAGAGAACCAGCCCAGAGCATCCCTCCATGGCACCCGAAGCAATGGTTCTCAACCTGTAGGTCGAGACCCCCTGGGAGGCTGAATGACCCTTTCACAGGGTCGCATAGCCGGTGTCTTGTATATCAGATATTTACATTACAATTCATAACAGTAGCAAAATTACAGTTACAAATAACAAGGGGATAGTTTTTTGGTTGGGGGTCACCACAGCATGAGGAACTGTATTAAAGGGTTGCAGAATTAGGGCAGTTGAGAACCACTGCTCTGGAGGAAGTCAGCACCCAGGGAGATGCAGGAGACAACAGGCTTCTGGGCTTAAAGTCAGTTTCCCACCTCTGGAAACCTGCTTCAGATCTGGGCTTTGTCACTTGCAGGCTGGGGGCCTCAGGTGACAGACCCAGACCCTGTGAGCCAGCACCCAGGTCCTTCCAGAGCAGCGACAAGCATCCACACTCTCAGCGCACGCAGTACCCATAGCACCGGAAAATCCTGGCAGCTGCCACCTGGTACCTCTGGGCCTAACTCCTGGGAGAACCAGAGCAAAGCCAATGGCCCTACTTAGGAGCCTCACGGGCCCTCTCACCCCAGGGCAAATTTTACAAGATAACAGGGACTTTTTCTTTTCTTATCTTGTCTTTTTTATTTTTTTGGAGACAGTGATTTGTGCAGCCTATTCTGGCCTCACACACCCTATGTAGCTGAGAGATGACCTTGAACTCCTGATCCTCCTGCCTCCAGCTCCTGGGTGCTGCTGGCCTTACAGATATGAGTCAGGCATGACGTTGGGTACATGATTTTTTGGTGCCCATGTATGTGTGTGTGTGTGTGTGTGTGTGTGTGTGTGTGTGTGTTAACAGATGATGATGTTACTTGCTGAAACCGACTGTGGGAGGTGTTCAGTCGTGAGTGGGAGGTGTTTCAGAGTTCTGCTACTCACGTCACACTCAGCATGGCTACCAGGAAATAGTGGAGACCGAGACCCTGAGGGGAGCCAGTCCTGTCCAGTGCGCATGGCTGGGAGAGAGCGACTTAGTTATCTCACTCCGACCTTCACTTTGGCACAGCACGGAAGTCACAGGAAGCAGGAGCATGGGGGCTCTGGTCTTTTACGGACACCAGGGGCAAATCTGTCCTTGGGCATCCGATGGGACATGTTGGATGAAGCAGCATGACGCTGCAGGTTCCTGCCTCTTCTCTGAGTCTCAGCAGAGGGGGAGGGCTGGGACAACCACAGCTGTTTTATGGATGGGAGACCCCAAGCCTTGGGAGGGCTGCTGAGGTCACATGGCTTGTCATGTTTGAAATCTCCCCATGTCTCCAGCCCGAATTCTTTTCCTTTTGAAGTCCTTGTATCCAACCCCGACCCTCCTGGACCCACAGCCCAAACTCTCCTCTCCCAACCCCAGTCCTGTGGCTCACTCCAGGTTCTCAGACTTCAAGGACATTGCTAAGCATCCAGGACACTTCATGACTCTGTCAGCACAGAGAATGACTTTGAGAGGACCCTTGTCTTTCAAGGTTCAGAAAGAAATAAAAATAGCTGGGAAATGACAGGGAAGCGACCATCTCCTTCCCTCATCTCCTCTGGACCAAGACCCCCAATCCGTCATGCTGTCACCTTCAGAAGGTTCCAGTGCTGCCTTTCCCGGGCAACATGTGGGCGGCAGAAGTAACAGACGTTGTTGGCAGTCTGACCACCGTAGCCAGGGGTGTCCAGTCACGAGGGTCCTGTGTGGGGAACACGGCAAATCTGCTGAACCCCAAGAGGCTAGCTTGTCCTGTTGGGATTTCAGGCATATGCTATCTTATTTGGCTTCTGAAGTGCTGAGGATCGTTCTCAGTGCATGGTAGGTGAGCTCTCTACCTGGCCCAGGTCTTCTTCTTCTTCTTCTTCTTCTTCTTCTTCTTCTTCTTCTTCTTCTTCTTCTTCTTCTTCTTCTTCTTCTTCTTCTTCTTCTTCTTCTTCTCAGGCTCCAAAGCTGGAGCTAGAGCCATCACGGACTCAGGCCCCACCCTCACATCAGTGGACCTGCCTCACAGGTGTTTGCTAACCTCATTCTGCACCAGACATGCTGGAAAGAAATACATTTTAAAACCACGTGCAATTTAAAGCGAGTTTAATCTGCATGTCTGGGGTTCATTAACACATAGATCATCAAATTAGGGATGGCTCACAGCTGTTTGACATTCGAGCGGCCTTCTGAGTATCTTTAATAAGTGCCTTTAAATATCATTTTTCCCTAGGATCTCAGGGCTGGGTTTTGAGCATGCTGTTCTTTGAATGGGAATGTGATTCAAGAGACCCAGATGGCAGCCCCCATCCTGTAAGGAGTGCTGTTGGCTTTGGGAGGTTGACCTAGAACTTCTACAAACTCCTCTTGTCCCCACCTCAGTGGACGCTGGCTGCAGGCTGGCCAAAGTCACATGCTCAAGTGCTCCCTTGTCTGTGGCAGACATTTGCTGTACTCTGGCTCTGTTGAGATCCTCGGGGGAACTGGGCTCGTGGATTCACCCTGTGCTCTGTTCCAGGGCCTCACAGGACTTGGCTGGACCAATTCAAGCGTGGCTTCTTGTTAGAATGTTGGCCCAGTGTGGCTCTGCAGCCCGGAAGAGAGGATTATGGGTTATGCAATAAGGGATGGCTTTCTCCTCTGCTGGCCCTTGAGCCTGGAAGACCTGGGTTGGGGCTGTGTGTCTAAAGCCTTTTATCATCACAGGAGCTTGACAGTGAACCCAGACAGGGACCAAGGGGCAAGAGGAGCAGACAGGCCAATCTAGGTCGGATCTAGGCACTGACTGTACCATGTTCTCTCTTAATCCTTAGTACCTACAATGTGATTGTCTTCAGACACAAGGTCACTATGTGTCATGAACCCAGATGCATGAGGTCACCTTGGAGTGGGTAGGGTGCTGATGCCCTGGGACAGCATCTTTAGAGCAAGAGGCATTGACACAACCAGGTACCTAGAGGTGACACAAAGACACCAAGAGATGGCAGCCACCCATAAGCCAGGAACATCAGCTCTAGAGTCCAGTAGCCCTGGCAACCCTGTGTCTCCTGTCTGTATTTCAGATATACGAGAAGTAAATGCCTGTCATGTAATTATGAATTTGATTTCCAGAACACACACACACACACACACACACACACACACACACACACACGAGAGAGAGAGAGAGAGAGAGAGAGAGAGAGAGAGAGAGAGAGAGAGAGAGAGAGAGAGAGAGAGGTAGTACATGCTTACAGTTCCAGAGCTGGGGATGTGAGGCAGTCAGATCCCTAGCGCTTACTGGCTAGCCAGCCCAGCCTAATGAGAGCCTGTCTCAAAAAACAAGGTGGGGGCTGGAGAGAGAGTTTAGTGGTTAGGAGCACATGTTGCTCTTGCAGAAGACCTGGGTTCAGTGCTCAGCACCCATATGAAGGTTCACAACAGCCTGTAACTCCAGTTGGTGAGAAAGGATCTGATGCCCTCTTCTGTCCTCTGAGGGCACCTACATGCACATACAGGTGTGTGTAAGGAGTGCTGTTGGCTTTGGGAGGTTAGACAAGCACACACACACACACACACACACACACACACACACACACACACACACACACACACATGCGTGTACATAAATAATGAGCTCCAAACAAACAAAACAAGGTAGATTGCATTTCAGGAAAAACAGCCAGGATTTCCCTGCAGCCTTTACACGGATGTACACACATTTGTATGTACACCTACACACACGGGTGGGACACGCACACACATATGTATGTGCACTTGTACACACAGTCAGGGCATGCACACACATGTGGATATGTACCTACACACACAGTTGAGGTATGCACCTTCAACAGGTAGACTGTGGAAAACTCTGGATGCTAGACTGATGTGCACCTTTCATATTCGTGAAGGGTTTGTGGAGACAGATGACGACAAGTCCATGGAGTTGATTGCTTAAGTGCGGTGACTTTCATGCATTTCCTACTCTAAGTCAAATAATTTGAAAGGATGCAACCAAGGGAAAATTCTTTCATTGGCCTCATGGGATGATGTCTTCCCTGCCTCCTCCCTGTTTTCCCAGACAGTTGTCACCAGGATGTCCTCAGCTCCAATCTCTTGCTCTCCCATCCCTGAGCACTGCAGACTCCCAGGTGGTCCTGTGTGGACATCAGAAGAGAGTTCCTGAATGTGGGAGGGAACAGAGTGCACAGTTAGTTACTGGGTGAGGCTGGGGACCAGGGAGTGGGAGGGATCCATGAGGAGAAACACAAATTGACAAATGCCCGAGGGTGGGTGGGTGCAGAGAGTACCAGGCAGGCACATTATCTTGCCTGGTTTTGTTTTTTGTCTTGAATGGTTGACATTCTAGAGCTTCCTTCCCTCTCTGGTTAGGTGGTTGGGACAGGTCCCTGTCTCCTTCTGTACCACAGATAGTGAGTCCTGGCCTCTCTGGGTGGAGAGGGGACTCAAAGATGTGACATCCATGGAGCCCTGCTTCCAGGCACCTGGTCCACCTTGAACAGTGTTACATGTATTTCCTGGGCCTTGAGTGGGTAGCAAGGCCCCATGTATCTTGTCTCTGAGACACCAGTTAGCACTAACGGAGCCCTTGTCTCCTCTGGGCCACACTCACTTTTCTGTCACCTGCGTGAGGACACTAGGTGGCAGGTGGATGGCGCCATTCATCTGTAAGTCTAAAGGTTAATTCAAAGGGCAGTGGGGCTGGAAGATGGCTTCCCTCAGCTCACAGCCTAGACAGGGCATCAGAAGGGTCACTGCCAGAATGGCTCACCTGCAGGTAGATCCCTGGTGCCCTCCCATGGCATCCTGGTCCCCTCTCACTCTGTACAGGGCACCAGTCCACTGCAGGGCCTCGACTCAGCTCCTTCCTGCCTTCCTAGCTGTGTGTCGGGGCAGTGGCCCAGGGGGTCCCTGGGAGTCCTCCTGCCTGGGTCTCTCAGTTCACTGGCTGCATTCTCCTGCTCGCCTGGCACTGCGTACCCCTGCCGCGTCGCTATGTCTGAGTTTTTGCACTTGCTGCATGTCCTGCTTGGGCCACCTCCCTTGTCACCCACTTCAGCCTTTCTGAGAGGAAAGTGTATTAATTACCTTTCTCCTTGTTGTGACAAATTACCCCACAAAGACGACGGCAGAGAGGAAGTCTTTATTCTGCTGCACAGTCCCAGAGTATAATCCATCATGGTGGGGAAGTTACAGGATGGGAGCAGGAGGCAGCTGGTTGCATTGTGTCCAGTTCCGAGATACAAGGGAAAGTTATAGGATGGGAGCGGGAGGCTGCTGGTCACATTGTGTCCAGTTAGGAGACACAAGGGGAAGTTACAGAATGGGAGCCGGAGGCAGCTGGTCACATTGTGTCCAGTTCCGAGACAGAAAATGATGAATGCTGATGCTCACCCTGAGTCTCCTTTTTGTACAGCCTAGGGGATGGTGCCCCCCACATCCAGGGTGCCTTGTTTCTTTAGTTAGGTCCCTGGACACACCTTCACAGTCACAACCAGAGGTGTGTTTCCATGGCGATTCTAAATCCCACCAAGTCTACAACCAAGATTAACTACCAAAATCCCACCCTTTGCCAACTTGATACCCAAATAAAATTTTGTTTAAATAATATCCCACCCCACACCCCAAAGCCTTGCATTCATCTTGTATGTGAAATGCATTCATCCTAATATCAAAGGCGTCCTTTGTCTTCAACAGTACGAACACTGTAAAGGCAATCTCAGCACTGTGAGAGCCTATCAAATCAAGTCACAGATTTCTACTGTAGAATGGTACAAGATGAACATTTCCATTCCAGAAGGGAAGAATTCAGGCACAGCCAGACTGAAACCCAGCAGGACAAACACCGAATCCTGTAGCTCCACATCAGGCACCAGAGACTCACGATGGAATCATCTGGACTCTGCTTAGGCATCCCTGTCCCTCTAGCTTTGCTGCCTGCAACACACATAGTCTCTCTCTTGGACTGGCTCCATCCCATGGTTGTAGATTCCTCATGGTCCCAAGCATCTCCAACATCCTGGGGTCTCCATTGCAACCCAGGTTTCACCTTTACAGATCCCCACAATGACCTCTCAGAGCTTCCTAGCAGGGACTCCAGTTCTGCCAGATGTTGCCTGCCCCAGCTGCTTTCTGGAATCTTGGTCCAAGTCCTTATGAACCACCCTCTCACTCTCCTGCTTTCCACGTCCATAAAACCAGTACCACATGGGTAATGATGCCAAGTTGTGCTGCTAGCTCGAGATATGGTGTTTTGGTGGTTGAATCTGTGAAAGAAATTTCCCTGGCATCTGTTTTGTGAGCAGGGGACCCCTTCTGTGGAATCTACAATACAAACTCTCTCCACTCAAACACATTTTAAATTGAAGTCTTCTACGTTGATGGATGGAGTCTCGCTCTCAGGCATTTTGCCTGTTACCCCAGTGTAGGGTGGGGGGTTCTCTACCAGTCAGTCCTTGGGCACTTGCTTTGTTAGACGCTTTGAACTCATTTTTTCTTTGCCCCTGCCAGCCTGATACAAGCTGGAGTCATCTGGAAGGAGGGGACACCCCCTGAGAAAATGCCTCCATAATATTCAGCTGTAGGGCATTTTCTTAATTAGTGATTGATGGGGGAGGACCCAGCCCGTGGTGAGTGGTGCCATCCCTGGGCTGCTGGTCCTGGGTTCTATAAGAAAGCAGGATAAGCAAGTCATGTGAGCAAGCCAGTAAGCAGCACCCCTCCATGGCCTCTGCATCAATTCCTGCCTGCAGGTTCCTGCCCTGTCCTGACTTCCTTTGATCATGAACTGTGATGTGGAATGTATGCCGCCGCATAAACCCTTTCCTCTCCAAGTTGCTTTGGTCATGGTGTTTTATCACAACAGTAGAAACCCTAACTAGGACAGAAACTGGTACCAGGAGTGGAGTATTGTTGTGATAAACCTGGCCATATGGTTTTGGAGGGGGTTGTGGAAGAACTTTGGAAATTTGGGCTGGAAAAGCCATTAAGATTTCAAAGCTTGGTGAGCTGCTCTGTGGGACCTTGGAAGACAAGTAAGTTGAGAGTAATGCAGATGATGGAGGCCTATCTTGTGGTAAGTTTGAGACTCCTTTAATGACCCTATCAGGCTGTTTACTATTTTGTGTTGCAAGCCACAGAATATATTATAGAGATTCAACTGTATATAATAAAGCTATACCTAGAAAAGTCAAGGAATTTTTCTAGAGGGAAGCCATTTATCAGGGAATATTTGGTGCTATTCAGCTTTTAATATATTAGCTGTCTTCTGCTATGAAATTCTTGTGTGTTCATATACTACTAGGCCATAAGGCAAAAAGTATAAGCTCAGACCTACTGCTGATCTACTAAGTAATACCCCTACAGAGCCTAGGAGACAGGCAGACTGTAGATGCATAGCTTTGTTTCTTGTGCAATGATGCTCAGACCATGCCTTGCCCTCAGGCCTGGTATCATTGAAAGGCTATTGACTCAGAACAATAGGGCTTTTTGCAGAACCAGGTGCAGTAAAGACTGTAGCAGAATTCCTGGTCTGAGCAGAGTTGCATGGCTGGAGAGGAGAGAACAAGGCAGAGTTTCTGTAGATGGTAAGGCAGACTGACTCAGCCTGAGAAGTAAGGAACAAGAAAAAGTTTTGCAGATTGTAGGTGGATTTGAATCAGGTCAGGAGAGGAGAAGAGGAAGGAGAGATGGAGGATGAAGGAATGGAGGATGAGGTTGAGAACATAAGAGCTTAGTTATTACTAGGGCTATGAGAGGACAGGAAAAGTGGGTACAGAGAGGAGCTGAGTGTGAGGTGGAACTGAAGCTGTGTAGATAGAATTTTGTCCTAGAGAAATAAATGAATGAAAGAGCATGGTGTACATAGATTCTTTTCCCCAGATAACCCCATGCTGGATGTAGCATCTTCCCCAGGACTCTGGGAAGGATTTTCTCAGGGCAGGACCCTGGGAAAATTCTAATAATTTTGACTTCTGGTTAGATGGGGCTGAAGAATCAGCTGTGATTAAGAAGAGACTAGCATCTACCTGGTGGTTGTGGTGCACACTTTTAATCAGCATTCAGAAGGCAGAGGCAAGTGGATATCTGCGAGTTTGAGGTCAGCTTGGTCTGCAAAATGAGTTCCAGGATAGCCAAGTCTATTACATAGAGAACACCTGTCTTGAAAAACCAAAAATAAATAAATAAATAAATAAATAAATAAATAAATAAATAAATAAATAAAGGAAAAGGAAGAAAGAAAGAAAGAAAGAAAGAAAGAAAGAAAGAAAGAAAGAAAGAAAGAGAGAAAGAAAAAGAAAGAGACCAAAATCACTGAAAATAAATAAATAGAGGAAAAGGAAGAAAGAAAGAAAGAAAGAAAGAGAGAAAGAAAAAGAAAGAGACCAAAATCACTGATGTGAAGTCTTCTGGGAAGTGTTTCTTCAAACTCAGCACATGAAAGCTGTGTTCTAGAGGTGGCCCAAGTTGTACTTCATGCTGGCAGCCTAACCTGGCAGTATAAAAGTTACCCAGGTGGTACTGGTTTTGAAGGCATGAAGGGGTCATGAAGAGCAGCTGGGGCTTGGCATTGTGAGAGGTCAGGAGAGGCCATTGGTGAAGGTGCAGCCTTGGTGGCAATTGAAGGCCCAGGACTGAAGGGGTCAGTGCAGAGAGGTTGGAACTTGGTACCATGATGAGAGCCCAGGAAAGGCCATTGTTGAGAGTGTAGCCCAGTCACAGAAGACCCCAGCATTTTGGAGATGTCAGTACCATTGGCACCACTAAGAACAGCAGCAGCAGTGGAGTGGAGCCAGCCAGAGCCTAGAGGACAAGCTGTGTGTGTGTGGAGAGGGCAGAGCTGGAGAAGTGACCCAAGCCCTTTGGAAGAATCCAGAAGATCATGATTGGATCCCAGACATTGGACATTAAGTTCAGTTTGATTTTTCTTTGTTCAGATTGTGGCTGTACTCTGGTTCTTCCCTCTTGAAGTAATAAAGTATTTAACTTATTTTTGATTTTACAGGAGCCCACAGTTGAGAGAATTTGAACTTTAAAAGAGTTTTTGGAATTTTACAAAGATTTTGGATCTTAAAAGAGACTGAATTTTTAAGTGTTTGAAATTTTAAAGACTGGGACTTTTAAAATTTGGAATGCTTTCATTGTATCGTTGATATTTGTGTGCCCTTGGGGATGAACAAGAAAGGAAAGGTTATGGCTTAACAGTGATGTGTTTAAGTGTCAGGTTGACAAAGGATCAGTTGTGCTGGCTAGTTTCATGTCAACTTGACACAAGCAAGAGTCAATTGAAACCTCAATCGAGAAAATGCCTCCATAAGATCAGGCTGTAGGCAAGCTTGTAGAGCATTTTTTCAATTAGTGACTAATTGGGGAGGGTCTACCCAATTGCAGATGGTGCCATCTCTGGACTGGTGGTTCTGGGTTCTATAAAAAAGCAGGCTGAGCAAGCCATGGTGAGCAAGCCAGTAAACAGCACCCCTCCATGGTCTCTGTAACAGCCCCTGCCTCCATGTTCCTGCTCTGTTTGAGTTCCTGTCCTGAATTTCTTTGATGATGGCCTGTGATATGGAAGTGTAAACCAAATAAACTCTTTCCTCTCTGGGTTACTTTGATCATGGTGTTCCACCACAGAAATAGGAGCCCTAACTAGGATACCTCCTGTGGTAGTTTGAATGTAACTGGCCCCCATAAGCTCATAGGGAGTGGCACTATTAGGAAGTGTGGCTTTATTGGAGCAGATGTGGTCTTGTTGGAGGAGGTGTGTCACTGGGGGGGGCAGACTTTGAGGTTTCCTATCCTCAAAATACCTGTCCAGTGTCTGAGTCCTCTTCCTGTTGCCTTCTGATCAAGAGGTAGCCAGCACCATTTCTGCCTGCACAATGCTATGCTCCCCACCATGATGATAATGGACTGAACCTCTGAAACTGTAAGCAAGCCACCCCAATTAAATGTTTTCTTTATAAGAGTTGCCATGGTCATGGTGTCTCTTCACATCAATAGAAAGCCTGACTAAGACACTGCCCCACCCTCCAGGCTGTTCAGTTTTTCTACCTTTCTATCTCTCTCTCTCTCTTTCTTTCTCTCTTTCTCTCTCTCTCTCTTTCTCTCTCTCTTTCTTTCTTTCTTTCTTTCTTTCTTTCTTTCTTTCTTTCTTTCTTTCTTTCTTTCTTTCTTTCTCTCTCTCTCTCTCTCTCTCTCTCTCTCTCTTTCTTTCTTTCATTTTTGTTTTTTGAGACAGGCTTTAGCTGTCTCAAATGCACTATGTAGATGAGGCTGGCCTCAAACTCACAGAGATCCACCTGCTTCTGCCTCCCACATGCTGGGATTAAAGGTGTGCGCCATCGTGCTTGGATCATTTTTTTTTTGTATTTCTGTCCCATCTGTTGCTCTTTTTCACCTTAGACCTTGATAAGAGCAGTGAGCATGCTGAAAGCTGCATTTTCTTGAGAGTGCCTCCTTTAAACAAGTAAATCCATTGCTTTAAAAATACATTTTACTTTTTATTTTTGTATGTGTTTCTATGTATAGTGTGTGTGTGTGTGTGTGTGTGTGTGTGTGTGTGTGTGTGTGTGACAATGTGATTATGTCTGAGGGTGAGCACACATTGTAAATGGAGGCTTTCTCTTTCCCACAGCCACTCTCAAATAATCACTCAGAGACTTAATATAAATTATAAATTCTCGGCCAATAGCTCAGGCTTATTACTAACTAGCTCTTACACTTAAACTAACCCACAGTTCTTATCTATGTTTAGCCACGTGGCTTGGTACCTCTTCTCAGTATGGCATTCTCATCTTGCTTCCTCTGCATCTGGCTGGCGACTCCTGACTCCACCCTTCCGTTTCCCATCATTATTAGTTTGACTTTCCTGCCTAACTTCCCGCCCAGGTATCAGCCTATCAGCTTTTTACAACCAATGAGAGTAACACATATTCACAGTGTACAAAGGATTATTCCACAGCAGCACATGCCTTGGCACATGTGTAGAAATTGGAAAACAACCTTGGGTGTTGGTCCTTACCTTCCCCTTGTCTAAGACAGAGTCCTCTCACTGCTGTGTAATCCAGAAACTTCTGGAGTTCTCTGTCTCTGCCTCCTGTCTCACCACTAGAACACTGTAGCAGCCAGCTTTATGTGGGATCTGAGGATTCAAACTTAGGTCCTGCAGTTGGAATGAGAATGGCCTCCATGAGCTCATACATTTTTTTAAAAAATGTATTTATTTTTATTTAATGTGCATTGGTGTTTCTGCCATGGGTGTCAGGTCCCTTGAAACTGGGGTTACAGACAGCTGTGAGTTGCCATGTGGGTGCTGGGAATTGAACCCGGGTCCTCTGAAAGAACAGTCTGTACTCTCAACTGCTAAGCCATCTCTCCAGCTCCAGAGCTCATACATTTTAAAAGCTCACCCCAGTTGGTGAACTGTTTGGAAAGGACTAGGAGGCGTGGCATTGTTGGAGGGTGTGATATGTATCTCTTGGGATGGACTTTGGGTTTTCAAAAGCTCACACTGGGGGCCCAGTGTCTCCCTTTCTACCTGCCGCCTGCTGATTAGGATATAAAGCTCTCAGCTACTGCTCCAGACATGCCTGTCTGCTTCCTGCCATAATAATCATGGACTAACCTTCTGAAACTGTAAGCAAACTCCCAACCAAATGCTTCCTTTTATAAGTTGCCTTGGTTATGGTGTCTCTACAGCAACCGAGTGGTGACTAAGTCGGGTCCTCAGGCTTACACAGCAAGCTCTCTGCCCACCGAGCTGACTCCTGGTCTTAGTCCATTGCTTTTAAACTGGGCTTCACTCAGGTTCTCTGGGTACAAGCATCATACAGCCAGATTCTTTACTAGAATGCGCCATGCATGGCCTCTAGCGCAGTTCCTGAGAGAGGCCTTGTCCCCCTCTGACCTCATGAGCCTCCACTCTCCACTTCTCTTGACATTCTTGTTTCCTACTCTCCACCAGAATGGCCCATCCAGCTCTGCTTACAGCACTTTGGGGTTCTATGGCTGCAGCTCCAGGCTCTCCCACAACCCTTCTGCAAACCAGTTCAGCGGCCTGTGGGTCACATGTCCAGGCTCATCGCAGCGGCGACCCCACTCCTGGTACTGACTTCCTGTGTCTGCCACTTTTCTCATTGCTGTGACCAAACCCCTGACAAGAGCAACTTATTGGAGGAAGGGGTGATTCTGGCTCACGGTCTGAGGTGCACAGTCCGTCATGGTGGGGAAGGCATGGTGGCAGGACCGTGAGGCAGTTGGTCACATTGCACCCATTCCACAGTCAGGAAGCAGAGAACGATGAATGCAGTCCAGGTCAAGCTGTGGTCCCACTGACCGTCCTCCCATCTTAGAGGCAATCACTCTCCTAGAGATGAACCTCTCTCTGACAGGGGAGTTTCCTCTCTGGCTGAAGCTTTTCCTCTCCTAACATAAGATTTCTGGGGGAAATTTGCATTTTGGGGGTGCGGGGTGGAGGAATCTTTTATGTCCATAGTCTGATAGATTGATGGACACAAGTGTCTCTGTGAAGTGCCTTCATTTCTGCCAGGCTGGAGACCACCAAGGGCAGAACCACGGCTCTGCCACCAGACTAATGGGTCCCCTGGATTAAAGACTGAGTCTCCTCCCTCTGAGCAGCTTCCTATGCACTACCCATCAGATGGAGCACCCCTAAATCCCACCCGCAGGATGCCCTTTCCTCCCCCAGTCATTTCCCTTTGGACTGACTGCGTCGTTGGTACTTACAAATCAGGGGAGTTTGCATCAATGTCCAGATGAGCATCTTCATAAAACATGCCACGTTCCGTTTATCATGTTCCCCTGAAGAGAAGGGTGCTGTCGCCATGGGTCCTGTCTCCCCCATGCCCTGGCCCACGTTGCAGGTGTCTTTAGTCCTGCTACCTGTGGTGGCCGTCAGCTGCACAGGGCTGCAAGTAGGTCCAGTGAGGGTTTCTGAGTGACAGTGCCTCTGTCACCTCATTAGGACTGGAACAGGCTAGAAATCGATGTTCTTTAAAATTAGAGACACAGTAGCTGTTACTTGTACCAGCATCTGTCCATGACCACTCAGAACACTTCTCACCCACAGTGTACTTCTGGGAAAACGAGATGGAACCAGAAAGGAGGGAGAAGTACATCCACCCAGGGACTCTTTAGAGGGGCCACTGAGGCCCAGGCACAGTAGTGAGCCCAGCCCAGCCATTGGTCTTATTTGCTCCAAGGCCACTGTAACTCTCTGTGTCTCAGATTAGGCAGAAGAGGCCCAGAAAGGGCAAACAGAAAACACAAGATCACACAGCAGAGGAGGCAAAACAAAAACAAAAACAAAAACAAAAACAAAAAAGCCAATGCTGCTCCCCAGGCCTCCTGCTAGGCCCTCCCGTGTCTGGACCCCCTGATCGAGCCTTGAGCATGTGACTTCCTATCTGTGTCTTTTCTGCTCCACATTTATATCTTTGCTGCATCTTTCCATGCATGATGGCAGGGGACAGAAGCTCTTCCGGGGTGTGGGGTCTGGTCAGAACAGATGTGACCCTTTCTGGTAATTTTCCCAGAGCCCCCTAAGGTTCTTCCACCTCCCAGGGAACATTCTGGCATCATCACAGGGCTCACATCTTCCTATATCCCCACAGCATGGCACCAATGTCTCTATTACAGGAACAGGCTTGGAAGTGAGTGTCCAGCCGTCATCACCTTCATGCTGGCCACCGCGAAGGCTGAGCCAGGTAGAGTCCAAGCCAGACCCTTGTTGACAAAGAAAAAAGCTTGACTCCCACCCTGCACCTGGCTGTTTGCAGACATGCCGCCAACTGGCCTCTGCATGCCCACACTGCTCAGATCAGAGATGGGCCCCTTGACAAGCTTGCTGGCCAGGCTGGATTTGAGCAGTCGGATGCTATGCCAATAACCAGCAAGTGAAACTCAACCGGCTCTCCCGGAAGCCACCGGGTGTGCTGAGATCAGCCAGACAGATTTTGGCCGACAGCTGCTGAGTTTGAAGCAAGTTGACTGTAATTGGCTGAGAAGGAGCAGCTTGCCCAAGCAAAATAATAAACGTCGACAGCTACCCGTTACGGAACGTCTGCTCTGTGCCAGGCACTTTTGGGCATCGCAGCTTCCCAAAGTTGGCATCAAGAGCCCTAGTTGACTTCATGATGAAGTTAGGCCCAGAGAGATCAGCTCACCTCCCCGAGGTCACACAGAAGGTATCCTGGCCAATGGAGACATCATGTTTGGTTCTCAGATACTCGTGTTCTTTCCCTCTCCCTCCTGCCTCAGTCAGTCTGCTGTGACCTGGGAGGCTCCCCCGCTCTTGTCTCCTGTCAGGCCGAGCCACACCTGTGACCTGCTGCCACCCCTCCTTGCTTCCTCCCTTGGGTCTCCATGCAGTCTCAAGGGTCCCTGCACAGTGAAGGATGCTGAGCTGTACAGGTTCAGGTCGCCTTTAAAGGTACCACTGAGGCTGGAGAAATGGCTCGGTGAGCACCGCACTTGCCACACAAGCCCAGGGACCTGAGTTTGACCCCCCAGAACCCACACAAAAGTGAAGTGGGGTGGCATATGCCGAGAATCTCAGTAT
Source organism: Peromyscus maniculatus bairdii (assembly GCF_049852395.1). Taxonomy (NCBI): domain Eukaryota; kingdom Metazoa; phylum Chordata; class Mammalia; order Rodentia; family Cricetidae; genus Peromyscus; species Peromyscus maniculatus. The sequence goes on from NC_134853.1 coordinate 158,671,869, forward strand.
CAGGGAGGTAGAGACAGGTGGATGCCTACAACTTGTTTGTCTAGCCTATTTGGTGAGCTCTGGGCTCAGTGAGACCCTGACTCAGAAAATAAAGTGGGAGCCATCAAGGAAGACACCCACCATCAACCTCTATCAACATACACACACAGACACAGACACAGACACAGACACACACACACACACACACACACACACACAGACATACCATACCCCCCCGCCTCTCTCCATAGCTCAGTCCAAAGCACAGAGGCTAATCCAGGAGCCCCAGCCCAGCCCAAAGGGTCTGTTTAGCTTAGGAAAGACAGGTGAATAGTTAATAATGAGACTCTAATAGGTGACAGGGACAGAATACCTACTATGCACATGCTCAGACCTTTCCCAGGCCTGGTGTCTGGTGAACACATGTGCCACACTGTCTGAAGCCATACTGTAAGTTTGGGCAAGCCATTCAACCTCCCCAAGCCTCAGTTTCCTTCTCTGCTGTGGGAAATTGGAGGTGCAAAGGTCCTGAGGTGGGGTAGGGCTTGTAGTCGGTCCTCTATAAAGATGGGGCTTACCCTCCTGTTTTTTCCCTTTCTTTTTTTAAATCTCCCCAGGGGCTGATGTGAGTCCTACTGTACCAGAGAGGAAGCTGAGGTTTCGAGAGATTCAGTAGCTTGGCCACAAGCTGCAGAGCTGGAGTGTGACTCTGGGCTGGTTGCCTGGTAACCATGCAAGAGTCTTGTGCATGGGACCCATCTCCGGGTGCTCCCTTTGGATGGCCTGTTTCCCACTTTATTGTTAGTTGGCTTTAAGAACATCTTTAAGCTAAACACACAGGAGGTAAGCTGAGGTCCAGAGCAGGCACAGCCTGGCTGGGACACCCAGAAGCACTGGGGCCAGATTGCTGCTCATATGCAGCCCACTCCTTCTGAAAGGCCTTTCCCTGGGGAATTTGCTGGCAGGACACAGGAGACAGGTGAACAGGGGCTGATGATGAATCTATTGAGGGACAGGCGCCAGTCACCGTCGGCTGATGGATGGCCCAGCAGGTCATTTTCCAGCCAGATGCAGAGCTGCGCCAGGGATGAGAAATCTGTCAGCTGGCGCCTCATCCCTCTGAGCTGGAGGACATGGCAGGGGTAGGGTGGGGTGGGGAGCCGATGGGGGAGCTGCAGGGGCCTGGGGTGGAGATGCTTCCCTAGAGAGAGCTAGCAGCCACAGTGGGAGACTTCTGGGGACCCAGCGCTTTCTCTTGGCTTCCCAGGACCAACTGAGCCACAGAGGAGCAGTGCAAGGCTGCTGCTGGCTGGAGAGGGTCCTTGGAGGGCCTGCCTGGCCTCAGCTCAAGCCATGTCCTCCTGCCTGGGGTCCCTTCAGCACACTTAGAGCTACATTGGTAGCAGGAAAACAAGATTGGAGAGGGCAGGCCATTTGCTAAGGCCACACAGCTGGGGAGTAGTTGAATTGTTTTGGGAACCCAGGTCTCTTAGTCTCCTCTCTGATGTTTAGAATGGAGTACATTTGAATCAGAACACATACAGAGACTCACACACACATGTATACACACCTATATGCATATAAATATGTATATACATATACATGTACACATATATACATGTACACATAGAAGCATGTACATCCACATGCATACACACATGCATATCCATAGATACATACATGTGTACACAGATACATATATACACACATACATGTACACATAGAAGCATGTGCATTCATATGCATGTATACATACACACATATATGTATACATAGAATCATACATACATATACACACAGTTACACATATATGAATACAAATAAAAGCCTATAAATATGCACACACATACATACACACACACATATAAGGTTAACACACATACAACTCCCCCATACATATAGCCATACAAAATTATCTTTTGTCAGTAGCCCAAACAATTGAAAAACAGCAACTGTGGTAAAGTTCAGTCAGGCATAAATTATCTATCTAGCATAGTACACGAATATGTAATTTGTCTCCTCATTAGCCAAACATTGTCTATTACATATAGAATCTCTCCAAGGACCATACACACACAGCCGTGCATAGTCACATGCTGCTGAATGATGGGGAAACATTCTGAGATCCACCTCATTAGACCACTTTGTTGCTGTGAGAGCAACCTAGGACAGCCTCACGCATGTTGGGACAGCCACGTGTCAGGTGACAGAAGCTTCTGGGGCCGCTTGAGAGCTGAGGGCTGTGGTTGAAGAAAACGCAGTAGCAGGCGCAGGCCTGTCTACACGGAGCTTCTCTGCGGTCAGTGTGAGCTGATGGGCAGCCCCGTCCCTTGTCCTGGTATAAATTCTCCCATTGGACTGATTTCAGACAGTTTCTAATGTCATGAATGAGCTGCCGTCACCGCCGGTATGAACTGGCTCAGCCTATCCAAGAATTTCTGTCTCCATGGAACTCAGACTGTATCTCCAAAACACATCCATGTGGGGCTTGGGTGTAACTCAGGGGTAGAGCATTTGCCCAGGCTGAACAAAGCCTCGAGTTCCACCCCATGCATGACAAGAAAGCAAAACGAAGCAAATATGTAGTTTTATGTTTATAAGTATAGATGGTGTGCAACCTATTCCCTGTCTCCTGTCCCAGTCTCTCACCCATCCCTCTGCTCTCTGATACTGACGTTTGGGTCAGGCATCATTCTCTCTCTCCCCCTCCCTCACTTCTTCCCTCCCTCCTTCCCTCCCTCCCCCTCTCATCTCTCATGCTCCTCTCTGGGAGTTTCTCCCCCCATGGCTGGTCCCAGGTTTGCCACACGGCTGCAAACAGTGTTGGTTCTCATGGGAGGAAGCTCCTCTCGTTCTTTTGGGGCAAGCCAGGAAGGGGTGAAGCCTCACTGGGCTGTTACTATTTCTGTCCAGGTTCCCCCACTATGGACCACAGGATTGCTGTGTCTCGGGGTCTCTGACCAGCTTTTGCCCTAGGAAACTGATAGCCTGGACATTTTTGCTCTCAGGGCTTCTGTTTGCCCCTCTGAGGAAGGGCAGGTGGCCTGCATACAATCTGAAATGGCCAGAGATTTCTGCAAAGGTCTTGAGATTTCTCTCTAAAAATTTATGTAAGTTTCAACCTCCCCTTCTGCCATCAATCCAAATTTGTTTGGATATAAAAATACACGAGGGACAGAACATCTTCCCCTGAGACCTCAGCCAAAGAGAAACTCCTGGGAGAGGTGTCATTTCTCATCCTTTGGCTGGCTCAGAAGGGGAGGTGGCTGGAGTTACCTGGGATTCAGACTCCAGGTGGCCCGGCTATTTATCCTCTGGTGGCCTTGGGCAAGGGATGTTATACTTCTGAGCCTCAGCTGCCTCTTCTGAGAAATGGGAGAACAGTAGGACCCTGCCATGAGTGGGAGTGGGGTATGTGGTGACTTTCTGGGGTTTAAACTGCACAGGACCAATGAAAACCAATGGCTGACAGCCAGTGAGATGGGTAAGGGGCTGCAGGCCAGGCCAGAGAGCAAATGGCTCCTTTCCAGCACCCACATACAGGGACTAGTGGCCAGGAGCAAAGGGGACATGTACAAGATCTCACCCCCTCCTTGTGGTTTGGAAGGAGCCTCATTTGTTACCTCTAGAGCCCATCGCCTGCTGCCCACCTGGCCTGTTTTCTTTCTGCTCCCATGCTCCTCTTCTGAATCTAAACACAGACTCCGATGAGCCATTTAGGAGGAACCAGGTTTCAGTGGCCAGCAGCAAGCTCCAACCTTGGCTGGGAAGCTCCCTGAAGCCTCCTGGGGTTGTTAGGAGGAGGACAGGGGCACAAGGGGCAGGTGAGGCCATGGCTCTTTGTTTACAGTGAAATTTCCTGGGGTTGAGGGCTGTCTCCTCCAGTCGATTGCCAGTCAGCTCTTACCCCCTGTTATCTCCTCCTCCTCCTCCTCCTCCTCCTCCTCCTCCTCCTCCTCCTCTTCCTCCTCCTCCTCCTCTTTGGAGCACCCCTATTGGGGAATTTATTAAGGCAACTCCACATAGTTAAAAGGAGGTTTATTTTGGGGTAACTTATAGCCAGTAAAGGGGTTGGTTACAGGATCTGGGAGAGTTGAGGTGCAGTCCAGCAGGGTTCTCTGGAGAACTCTGCTCCATCTACCATCCAGCATCCAAGATCACAAGGAACCAAGAGAGCTGGCACGTCTGGACCCCAGGTCTTAAAAGGCTCCCATCTTGGACCCACCCTAGGGGCAAGTCACAGGTAGGTGTGGCAGTTACCGGAAGCCTCACTGGGGTAGTACTTCCAGGTCAAAGCTAGAACAGCTACCCACCACACACCCCCTTCCAGAAGCCCTGGCTCTCTGTCTGGGTTTGAGAGTGAGCCCAGCAGTTGGGGCTATCTCCCTGGTGGAAGGGCCTTACATACAGGTGAGAGGCAAACTCTGGCCGCTCTTCACTGCAACTGTCCAGCCTCGGGTACAGATAATTCACAGTGACCTGTGGTGGCCTCAGCCCCAGGGACGCCTCCCCTGGGCTCCCTGCCCTTTCCCCATTCCACTCATCAGTGCTCCTGGCCATCCTTCCGTTTCGTCCCAGGCAGCCTGTAACCAGGCTACTGCCCTTAGTGCCTCCCCTGCAGGGAAGGGCAGCTGTCCTTCAAGCAGCTCTTTCAGGAGAATCTCAGGATTCTGAAGATTCTGAACCTACAGTGAGGGCCACGTTCCTCTCTCAATCGTCATGGCGATAATGGGGGCATTCACTAGAGGATGAGTGACATCACCTGGGGCAGCCTGGCGATAGGATCCTGCCGCTCTGCTGCCCAGAGATTCCCTGTAGAACTCAGTAGAAGATAGGTTGTCATGGTTACAATGGCCTACATTGCCTTTCCACTTTCTCTCTCTCTCCCTGTATGTTCCCTACCACAGGACCTTTGCACTTCCTCTTCATTCAGACTGTGTGGGTCACTATGTGGGACACACTTCTGCAGGAGTGTGCCCGGGAGGCAACTCTGAGCAAATCCTTATTTATTTATTTATTTATTTATTTATTTATTTATTTATTTATTTATTTATTTATTTATTACTTTTGAGACAGGGGCTAATGTAGCTCAGGCTGGCCTGGACCTCACTATGTAGCTGAGGATGGACCTTGAACTTCTGCTCTGTCTGTTTCCACCTCCCAAGACTGGGATCCCAGGCGCATGCTTGTGTTACACTGGGTCCTAGGATGGAACTCTGCTCTGAGCCATGTCTCCAGCATGAACAACAGTTTTAAAATCTTCCCTCCGATGGCCTCCCCTGGTTTACTCCCGCCTCACCCACGCTAAGCCCTGACCCATCCCTGATCTGTCTGCCCCTCTCTCTACTCCCCGTCTCTAAAGCCACCACTAGCCCATCATCATCCACACTGACTACTTCACCCTGATGCCGATTCACAGCCCGTGGGGAGAGAGCTGATGGCAGCTGTGGTGATATTTTAACTGTGCTGAAATGTGATTTTATTTGTATGTTAACAAATAAAGTTTGCCTGGAGATCAGAGGTCACATAACGAGGTCACATAGTCATAAACAGGAGTCAGGCGGTGGTAGCACACGCCCTTAATCTGATCACAAGGCAGGCAGAGTCTCTGTGTGGTCAAGGACACAGCCAAGCATGGTGACAGACGCCTTTAATCCCAGTACCAACCGTAGAGACCTGGAGGTCTGTATAGACAGGCAGTGATGAGGAAGTGATGTGGCTGGGCTTAGAGCCAATGAGAAGGTAGATCAGGAAGGCAATAAAAACATGGTTAGTCAGGAAGAAGCTCTCTCTCTGGGAAAGCTACGGGTAAGATAAGGCTAGTTAGTGGCCATTCGCTATTTTTCTGGTCTCTTCTGCTATTACCCCTGTATTTGGCTCTGTGTTTCTTTTCTTTTCTTTGTTCTTTTGGTTTTTCTGAGACAGGGTTTCTCTGTGTAGCTTTGTGCCTTTCCTGGAACTCACTCTGTAGACCAGGCTGGCCTCGAACTCACAAAGATCCGCCTGCCTCTGCCTCCCGAGTGCTGTGATTAAAGGCATGTGCCACTACCGTTTCTTATTTAATAAGACTAGAAATTCGCGCCCACCGGCACTCAGCCTGCTCAGGAGCCCTTCAGGTCACCTGACCAGCAGCCTGCAGCTTGAGGCAAGGCGGCCTAGGGCGGGCAGCAGGAAGCATGGGCACCCGTGGTGGAGGTGGCCACTGGCACACAGGCTGGATTCCAGGGGGCCTCTAGCAACCGCTGCCTGAGCTGAGTCCTGTCCCCTCCCTCTTCCTCAGTTTCTCCTTTGGTAAACCTAGGTCCACCACAGCGACACTGAGAGAAACACTTGACACTCAGGGTCTGGCTGCTGCCTGTGGCTTTTGATGCAGAGGCGGACCTGCCACGAGGTGACGGGAAAACACCCCGGGGTTAGGGATTGGCGTCTATTAAAGTCGGGGTGCGGGATCAGGAGGACGGAGACCAAGCACACGGGGCTCGCTGACCAGACCGGCCTCTGCCAGTTCCGACTGGACTCCGAGCATAAGCCACAGTGCTCCTCTGCACCTCGGCTTCCTCAGGTGTGGGTGGAGTTTCTGCCCAGACGCCTCACACGGGGAGTGGGTTTCTCCACGGCGGCCCGCGTGCTCTGGTGTCCAGTGACCTTCCCACCCTGCAGGGCTCAGCGGGCGCTGTACGGAGCAGGGAGTGACGTCGTGCCCCTCGGTGCCACCCACAGCTCTGTCGCTGCGTCCAGGAGCCATGTGTGGACGACACGTGATTAGATCTCATGACGCGTGATTAGATCTCACAACACAAAAGACGCATGATTAGATAAATACATACATAGCCTCGTGTGGGCGACACGTGATTAGATCTCATGACACGCAGCTGGAGGCATCAGGGCATCAGCAGCCACAGGACACCAATAAAACTCCGGGGTTCCGGGCAGAGTGTGGCCTGTGGGGACGACAGCGGCGTGCCAGCCGTGGGTCCCACACCATGTGGCTTCATGAGGTGCCACGCTGTCATCCCACCTGTCCCCGAAGGCCCTTGTGTCTCCTCCCGGAGCAGCCGGACAGACGTGCACATGTTTCCTGAAACGAAGAACTGATCCTTCAAACAAAACCTGACACGGTGTTAGTTCACGTCCAGGCAAGAGCCATGTGTTCGGATGACCGAGGACCTGTCCTCTCTGGGGTGATTTTCTGTGGCCTCTGTGTCGTCTATGGGTCCCCAGGACACGTATGAATGCTAATGACCCAGGAGGATGCTTCCAGACTTTTCTTTACCAGGTGTGAACACCATGCTTAATGTGTCTGAGTCACCTGGTCTACAAAATGGGGGTGTTGTCAGAGTCGGAACACAAACAGATAACCTAGTTATAAATATGCATATGCGTATATACACACATGTGTACATGCATGCCTGTGTATGTCTGCACCCACATATGTACATGTGTGTATGAGTGTGTAGCATGTGTGTGTGTATATATATATGTATATATATATGTATATGTACTTATGTGTGCGTGTAAATCTGTATATATGTATATACATGCACATACAGGCTTGTGTGCTTATCTGTATTCATATGTTCATGTGTGTGCATGTGCATGAGTGGGTTTGTGTGTATATGTATGTGTGTTTTGTGGGTGAGTGTATACATATGCCTGTGTGTATGTATGTGCATGTTTATATATGTGTGTATTTATGTATATCTATATATTAAATGTGTGTCTAAGTGTGTTTGTATATGTGTACCCATGTATGTACATGTGTATGTGTCTATATGTGTATGTACCTATGCACATACATCTGCATGTATGTCTGTGTATATGTATGTATGTGCATGTGTGTGACTGTATATGCCTGTTAATATGTGTGTACATGTGTATGTGCATAAATACATACATATATTTGTGTGTAGTATGGATAACTATATATACACACCTGTGTGTGTGTGAGTGTGTATACATTTGTGTACTTATGTATGTGTGTACCTGTTGGCCCATGTGTGTGCATGTATTTTTAGGTGTATACATGTATATATGTTTGTATGTGTGCATGTATGTCAGCATGTGTGAATTGTGGATAAGTGCATATATGTATATATACATGTGTGTTCATTTGTTTGCTTGTATTGTATGTGTCTGAGTACATGGATGTATGTGCTTATATGCATGTGTATGCGTATTCGTACATGTGTATGTTCTTACCTGCATCTGCTCTCACATTCTCACATTCAAAGACGTTCACTGGGTTTTTTATTTTTATTTCCATTGGAAGCAACAGCTGCACTGTGTACGTTGCGGAGGCAGAGGTGGAGGTGCCCGGAGGTGAGCTGGGTTGTACACAGACCTTAGTCCTGCCTGGCACTCAGGAAACACCAAGAACACGTCTTCTTAAGAATGTAGGGTCTGGCCGGGCGGTGATGGTGCACGCCTTTAATCTCAGTACTCAGGAGGCAGAGGCCAGCTTGGGCTACAGAGCAAGACCCAGGACAGCCAAGGCTACACAGACAAACCCTGTCCTGAAAAACAAACAAACAAACAAACAAACAAAAAACAAAACAAAAAAAGTGTAGGGTCTGGCTGTGTCAGGCCGGGGTGCAGAAGCTGTCCTTCTCTGGGTGGATGTGTTGACAGGGCAGGTGGTAAGCTTCTCCCTAATTGTGTGCTGTGCTCCCACAGAGGGGAGTGGCCGTGAGGCAATTAACAGGAAGGCCGGCTCTGAGCTGTCACTTTTACAGCTGGCCAGCCTCATCTCACTTCCAGAGGCGGCAGCGACTCTGGGCTTTGCGCCTTTCCTTTTCAATCAAAGCACCTGGAAAGGGCATAGCGTTGGTTTCTCGCACTGCACCAACCTGACAGATGTGACAATCAAATTCGCTCTTCCCCTGTGGTCCCCCAAGAGCAGGACATGAAGCTGACTGCAGTGGCCGGTGGGAACAACTGGACACGGAAGACCAACAGCCCCTGAGGAGGGCAGGATCACTCCTCAGCCTCTCTTCCTCCAGAGGGAGGAAGTGTGGGTTCCACACCCCCAGTTCTACCTCCTACCAGAGCAGGGGGTTGGCAACGACATTCTAGTTCTCAGACTCACTATGTCCGGGACCATCAGGTCCCATGGCAGGACTGCCCTGCTCTTGACTATAAGAAACGTGAGAATCACATCCCTCTGCCGGGAGGGGCCCTGTGCAGCACAGTCCTGGTCCCTTCCTCTGAGCTCCCTGAAGACTGCTCTTGGCTTCCTTAGGGGTGGGTGGAGCCTTGGGCTGCCTTCAGCCAATGAATTGGCAGGTGAATAGGTGTCAGGAGGTTTTTGCTCCTCTTTGTCCTTAGTATACTGAGAAAGGCTGGGTCCTGTAGGAAGAGGAGGAAGAGAAGGGCAAGGCAAAGAGACAGAGCAAAAGAAACAGGAAAAGGAAGAGGAGGAAAAAGAACACTGTCTCCGCTGTGTTAAACCAGTGAGAAGTAAGCCCACGGCACAGTCCATCACTGACACGCGGGGATGTTTGTTACTGCAGCAGACACAGCATTTACTGACAGATACAAGAATGAATTCCCTTGGGACCTGTTTCCTTATTTGGGAGATGAGAGGTTGGATGACGGGTATCTCATTTCCACCACCCCACCTTTTGGAAAACAAGCAGATGAGTCCATTTCTTCCACGAACGTGTCTCCCCATCTTCATCTCTGTCCCAAGCCACCAGGCTCTGCCGTCCCTGTGGTTGGGAAGCGTCTGAGGGTGAGGAAGGCCAGTGGGGAGGGATGGCTTGCCTCAGGTGTTCCAAGCTTGGGACCCGAGTGCTTCCTCCTGTAGGTTCTCAGGATGCTGGCTTCCCCGGCTTGGTGTGTTTTCCGTCTGTCCAGTGGTCAGTGTGGATCCTGGTGGCCCTCAAGGTTCTCCATCCCCCAGCCCCGGCCCCTTTCCTGGTTCTCCTGTCTGTCACCCACTGTTCCTTCTCTCCTTTCTTACCCGTGTCCCTGCTAGTCCCTCCCACCTACCTACAATCCCATTGCCTGAGGAACCATCTTGAAGGACAATGTGGGCATGCTGCCCTCCTTGGTGCTCAGACCCCTCTCCTGGGAATCTCCACCTCTCAGAATTTCTGTGCTACATCACATCCTGACTCCACTCACATGCAGCCCTGTCTGGCATTGCCAGGCTCTCCCCTGGGGGTATATTCCTGCCTCTGTCACCCTTAAAACAATTGACCCATTGCAGCAGCCTGTGAGTAGCTGGAGGACAGAGGACTTGCAATTCCTGCACTAGGGGCTCCCAAGCGTGGGGGTGGTATACAGTAGGCGCTCAGCAAATGTTTCTTACATTTGCATACCTGCTTTTGTGTCTCATAGTATTCTAGGTGTGGAAATCAGGGGAAAGAGGGTGGAGGCTCCCTTCTCTCTCCTCTCCTCCCCTCCCCTCCCCTCCCCTCTCTCCCCTCCCCTCTTCTCTCTTTTCCTCTCCTCCCCTCCCCTCCCCCATCTATCCTCTCCCTTTCTGTTCTCATCTCTCTTCTGTGCACCCTTAATCATCTTCCCCCACCCCCCAAACAGGGTCTCTCTATGTAACCCAGGCTCACCTGGAACCTGTGGTCTTCCACCAGGATCCCCCCTAAACACTGGATTACCATGTGCCCAGCCATTGAGCTGGGAAAGATGCTTGCTTTTTCTCTTTGGACTGGAAGGGGAGAGGGAGGGTTCAGCAATGACTAAACACATGAGCAAGACCACAGGTGACAGAAAAAGGTACTGAGGAGGTGGCTGAATCTGTGTAGATGGCTGGGAAAGGTCTCTTTGAAGAGCTGACATTTGAGCTAGGAGGCGAATGATGAACCTGTCCCTCCACGTGGGTGCCTGAGGGACAAAGCGTCCCAGCCCATGGGAACGGCATATTCAAAGGTCCTGAGGAGGAAGTGCCTGTTGAACATATGTAGGGATGGAGAGGTGGATGGGTAGATGGAGGGTGCCTACATCTTCTTCTTAGGGTCTCGATGCATGATCTCATAGGTGGCTAGAGCCAATTATCACCACTGTTAAGATGACGGCGTCCTCCCATGGAAGGGACCTGACCTGCATGTCTTCCAGCCAAGGCAGTGTGGACGCTACAGGCTCCTGCTTCATCACTCAGACTCCTGGGCAGCTGAAGAGGAGGCGCTTGGCCAGCGTCGGTTCTGGAGAGGCCTCTCCTCCCTGCCACACTGCCTTCACCATGTGAGCGGCTCTCTGAAGACGCAGTCACCGGTGTGTGGATATTCCAGCTCTGCCGCTGCTTCCCCCACTCAGCGAACACACTGTTTCATTTTCACAAAGGGCTCTAATGAGAAGGTGCCAATTAGCGGGACCTAGGGCTGAGTGGAACTTGCAGTAATCAGCCTTGGCCGCGTGCTCTGCTGTGTGTGGCACGTTGTCTCACACAGCAACAATTAGCCCAGGGCTGGTGGTGTGGCTCTCCCTGGGGAAGGAGCAACAGCTGCTGCTGCTGCTGTTGCTGCTGCGTGTGTGTGTGTGTGTGTGTGTGTGTGTGTGTGTGTGTGTGTGTGTGTGTGTGTCCGTCCCCTCCATGGACTGCAAAGGAACCACCATTGGAGTTCGTAACTCTGTCCTGGGACAAAGGTCTTAGAGATATGTGACCTGGCCCTGAACCATCACCGGTTCCTCTGCAGATCTGAGCCTGGAGTCCCACAGCTCTCAGCCCAGTGCCCTCATCTGGAAGGCAGAGATGGCAGAGGTCACCAGGGAGGATTGTGCTGCCCCTGTCAAGCTTCAGGTATACAGATGCACAGCGAGGGGCGTGTGACCTTTGTCTTTGTCATCCCCGAGTCAGGTGCAGAGGACAAGACAGAGGTGTAGAATTGGGACGTGACCGACGTTTAATCCCACCACTGTGCACTTCCTGCAGGTACCCATATGGTTCCAAGAAGTGGGGCTGAGATGCCTGCCCCCTTGAGGAAGCTGAGTGAGGAGGAAGCCGGACCCTGGCCCAGCCTGTCTCTGTAATGATGGCCCTCAAGTCCCCAGATCAACTTCACCAAAGGGCTCCTAAACCCAGGCGCCAGCAGGCTGGGTGGCAGCCCTTGAGCAAGATGAAGCGAGGTGAGGTGGGATGGCTTCTGTGTTTTAGGTCCAGCAGAGAGCCCTGCTAAGAATCCTCACAATGAGTTGTGGGCTCAGGTTGCCTGTGTTCAGTGTGTTGTGTGAATGTGAACATGTCAGCGTATGACAGTGTGTGAGGGTGCTGTAAAATGACATTCGAGCATCTAGTTGCTGCTCGGGACACAACACCCACAGCCCTTCCCCTCCCACACACGGCAGGCACCTACTGAGGTGTTGAGTCCTCAGCTAACAGACTCTCAGGGGCCAAGATCTCTCACCCAGGAAGTGAGTTTACACGGGAGGGGGTAGTGGTGGTCACACACCCTGCTCCCCACCCATTCCCTGCCTTCTGCCTGGGAACCAGAGGGCCTGGCTGCAGGCGTGTGCTGCGAAACCTCCTCGTCCTCAGAAAGATGTAAGGAGGGTCTTCCCTTCTGCCTTCGCTTCAGTGCCCCGGTCATACCGTTGTCTGTCTGTCTGTCCGTAGCATTAAAACATTTTAAAATAAGCTTGTTGCTTCCCAGTCCTCCGATCTAGTGTCCCTCATGAACCTCCCCATCTGAGACCTTCCAGGTGTAAATGTCTGTGAGTCAGAATGTGTTGTATGTTTTGTGCATGCACGTCAGTGTGTGTTTGGTTGTGTGAGTACATGTGTTTATGTGTGAGCACATGTGTGTTATAGGCACATGTGTGTTGGTGCACAGTTGTATGAGTGTGCAGGTATGTATATTCAAGTGTGTTTTGTGTGTTATGTACACTTGTGTGTTAGTGAATGAATGCATCTGTGTGTGATTGCATGAGTAGATGTGACCGTGAGATGGATGAATGTGTGTGTGCCTCAGTGTCAACCTCTGGCCACCACAGAGTATGTGTGTTCATAAGTACTTGTGTGTGTGTGTGTGTGTGTGTGTGTGTGTGTGTGTGTGTGTGTGTGTGTTAGGCTTCCATGCAAGGCTCTGATTTGTCTCCAAAGTGGGCTTTCCTTTCCCTTTTTTTGTGCTGGTTCAGCTTCCAGTTTGCCAGCAGGAGGAGGTGAACTCAGGTTCTAAGCGTCTGTCAGTTCCTGTGGTGTAAACTCCCATACATGGTGTCTGGAGCTGCAGGGACCAGGGGAGCTCTGCACAGGGACCTTGGGAGCAGGTGTGAGTTCTCGGCAGCTCCTGGGCCTCCCCTTTGTCTTTCAGAGTCTGAAGCCCCCAACCCTGTCCCTCATTCCCTCCACTCTCCAGCCTGGGCTCACAACTGCCAGGGGCTGGCTAGGGCAAAGTGGGAAAGGAGGTTGTGGCTGTTTCCTGGGAGGCCACTGGGGCTGGTCATGGCTGCCAGGAAGGCAGGTGGAGCCTGTGGCAGGCCTTGGCAACTGTTTTGGGTCCCAGACCTGCTAAGAATCTATTGGTTGAGCATTTAGCCAGGGAGGCACCGGGAGACTCATTTGCTTAAGCCACACAGGAGACTTCTGGGCAGCCAAAGGACACTGGTGGGGGTGTGAGGGTGTGGGGGGGGGTTGAGATGAGGCGCCACAGAGGCCAGGCTGGCTAGTGAGGCTAGTGAGGGTTGGGACTTCATAACCCTTGAAGCACTCCCAGGCTTCCCTGGATGTCCCCATGACCAGTTCTTGGGAGCAGCCCTCCCAAGCATTTCCTTTCCCCAGGCCGGGCAGAACCCCATGCTGCCTGAGGCCCTGGCTGCTGACACTGTCTGGGAGCAGGTGGACGGTGTCTGTGAAAATTCTTCATCATTGTCAAACACACACACATACACAAACACACACACACACAAACACACACACACACACACACACACACACACACACACACACACACACACACACACACACAATGTCTACCAGGCATTTTCTGCTGGCCGGCTCCTGCCCAGCTCTGGGAAGAGCAGAGAATCTGCTTCCTGGGGCTCACAGCCTAGGGAAGGGGTACAGACGTTAAACAACTACTCAAGGTGCTGGAGAAATTGTGGGTGCTCTCTTTGAAATGAAAATAGCCCCAGGCTCTGAGCTCTGCCTCAGCTGTTGTCTTTAAAATATTTTTTTCCGAGCATGTGTATTATGTGCGTGTGTGTTGCTCTGGTGTGTGTGTATGAGTGTGCATGTATGTGTATATGGAGGCCAGAGGACGGTGTCTGCTGTCTTTCTCTGTCATTCTCTATCTGATATATTGAGAGAGAATATGGAACCCCAGGTTCTCTACCCCCGAGTGCTGGGATCGCAGGCAGGCTGCCCCACCTACCCGGCACTTGCATGGATGCTGTGGATCTGAAGTCCAGACCTCAGGCTTGCACAGTAGGTGCTTTATCTGCTGAGCCATCGCCCAGACCCCACACTACTGTTTTAGTGGGTGTGCCTCGTCTTCCCTGTGACCGCTGACAGGTCACTGCATCTTGCTGGTTTAGACACTGGAAAGGTATTCTCTTCTGGCTGGGGACGCCACTAGTTCAAAGTCAACACCTCTGGCTCAAAACCCAGTCATCTCTCCTGGGACTCTGAGCAAGAACATCTTCCAGAGTGGCCAGCGTTCCTCGGCTTGTGGTCGCATCGCTCCCATCTGCAATGCTGGAACCTTCAGTCTTCCCCCTCCTCCATGTATCTCTTGAATTCCCCCACTGTCTCTATCTAAGGGCACCCATGATGGCTCTGGGGCCACCCAAATGGTCCAGGACATTGTCTGGACCTGTCTCCCTGCTACAGTGTCTTCTACACAATCTCACCTTCAAGGGCCCCTGCTCAGAAGGTGACAATCACAGGTTCCAGGACTCAGGCCATGGGTATCTATCTTATGAAGACCATTCTCAGCCACCACAACCAGGCACCACCATTTTCCTCTCGTAGAAGTGGTGAAGTCATGTGGTCAGGGTCCCATAGAGGGGATGTGGTGCCCCTAGACTCAAACCAGAGGCTCATGCCAGGTGTGCCTTCCTCTATAGCTCTTCACCTTATTTTTTGAGACAGTCTCTCACTTAATCTGGGGCTTGCCGATTTGACTAGACTGTCCGGCCAGCTACCTCTAGGGATCAGCCCATCTGTGCTCTGCCCCCCCAGTAAAAAGTTACACACCCAACTTTTTACACACGTGCTGGGAATCTGAACTCAGGTTCTCATCCACTGAGCCCTCTCCTCAGCCCCTCTTTCCATGTTATATGCACACACACACACACACACACACACACACACACACACACACACACACACACACACGGCCCTCGGACAGCAGGGGTAGCAGGAACAAGCTCAAGGTCCGTGGATCACGAGGAGGGTGCCAGGTTGTGGCTGCCACAGACTTTTCAGGTCTGAGCCCAGGGGCCAGATGAGAGCTGATTTGGTAGCATCCCAGCAACCCCTGTGGGAACCGAGCAGGTACAGGAAGGTCCGCTGACGGAGAGGGGCCACGAGGAGGCCCTTCTGTTCCTTCTCTGAGCAGCTCTCGGCTCTCAAAGCCAGTCAGCCTGAAGGCTAATTTCCAGCAGCTTCCAGCCGTTCAACTCCATTTGTTGTGCCTGACACCATGAAAGCTTTTGCTATCGATTCTGGGCTCGGCTCCCCCCTCCACTCCCCCCTCCACCCCCCCAGTCCCCTTCTCTCCAGCAGCTTTTGGTTCAGCAATTAGGTATCAGCGGGGACTGTGTGGGGCGGCCACAGCTGCCTTTCAATTACCGTCACAGTAAATACAGCTCCATCTTCACCTTGGAGTCCCTACTGCCCAGGGGTGGGGGTATGGGGGGGGGGAAGACGTGGTGGAGCTGACTCTCCAGTCCTACTTGACATTCACTACTTCAGCTGATCAATACCTCCCACGTCATCCCAAGGGTTCCTCCAGGGCCTCCTGGTCTCGCTAATTGACTCTGGGGGCTGGCTGGCCAGGGGGAGGGTGTGGGTGTCTGTGAGGGAAAGGTGGGGAGGAGGAGCCTGTCTGAGGGATGAGGAGTCTTCTGCAAGGACTAGGATGGAGAATCTCTTGCTTTGGAACAGTCAAGTTCACAAACAAAGATTTGTGATTCCTTCAGATGAAAATTGTCACCAAAGGGCTAGAGAGATGACTCAGTTGCCAAGAATGCTTATTGCTCTTTCAGAGGACTGGCTGGAATTTGGTTCCCAGCTTCCCCATGATGGTTCCCAATGGCCTGTAACTCCAGATCCAGGGGGTCTGGCACCCTCTTGTGGCCTCTCCAGGCACCCACACTCACATGCACATACTCATACATAGACACACATACATACACGTACAGAAAAGAAATCTTAAAAGATAAAATTGCCACCAAGCAGAGAGACACTGTGAGGGAGGCAGAGATGTGTCTACATCTGCTACCTACTGCACACATCATTGCTGCTGCCTAGATGGGCAGTGTAAGCCTTCCCTTTGTGTAATGTTGTCTGCCTGTCTTTATCACACCTTCAAGTACACCATCATCTTTTAGAGGCAGGTGGGGCTCAAAGCGTGGCTTCAGCAGTCAGGCAGACCCGCATGCAAATTCCTGCTTGCTTCATTTTTACATGGAACAGTGAGCTTGGGCAGGTCACATGATTTCCCGGAGACTCACTTTCCATCTGTAATACAAAGACACCTTGCAGCTTCTCGTGTGGACCAGGAGCCGAGTGTTACTATGCACAGTGCATCACGAGCAGGGAGCAAGCATCCCTGGCTGGCGGCAGTTAGATTAATGGCGGGGATGATGAGAAGGTAACGTGCCCAGTGCTGTGGCTGGCATTTGGTCTCTGGTTATTTCCCTTATGGCAACTCTATTGACACTATTATTTTATTTTCACAACGGCTTATGATAAGGGAGTCCAGCACTCAGTAGTTGCTCATTAAATATTAAACGCCTGAGAAAAGGAGTCGGGCAGAAAATTGCACCTTCATTTAAAGACAGCAAAGCAAGAAGATGAAAGACACGTGGAGGGTGGTGCCTGGCTGGGCCACGGGACCTCTGGCAGCCTCAGGCTCCACAGAGCTCTCTGTGCAGAAAACAAAGGGAGGCTGGATATCACGGTCATTTAGAGAAGCGTTTTCCAAACAAGGCACAGGAGTCAGGAAGGGGCTAACCTGATCCAAAGGAGGCTTCAGAGTTGGGCCCTTAGGGTCACTACCTATACCCAGGCTAAGCAAGGTCTTGGCTGGCTGATCCAGGAGCTGGGTACAGGCCATGCTGACCTGCTGTGGAGTTCTTGTAGGTGGATGAAGAACTTTGTCAGCCATGGGTACCCGGTCTCCAACTCCTCCGGGGCCTCTGGTTGGGCCGGAGTTTGGTACTGGGGCTCTCAGCGGCGGCGGTTTAAGGAAACACAAAGCCCCCAGTCACCGGGAATATTAGCCCATGGGAGCTGGGCTGAATGGAGCCAGTGTGAGCCGCTCTCCTTGGAGGAAAGCAAGGAACTGGGGTTGCAGGAGCTAGGCCGTGGGACAAGCAAGGAGCAGTCGCTCATGAGGGCTGCTATGCCCGGTCCTGGATCTAGAGATCCTGGCTGACGTTGCAGCTTTCACCAGGCGAGCGTGAGCAGGGGCCGGGTCTCTCAGCAGCCTGTTCAGGAGAAAAAGAATTCGGATGCGCTTGTCTTCCGTGTCGGGCTCCAGGTGCAGAGGTGAACGTTCAGTCAAAAGGGCCTGGGGGTCGAGGGACGGGAAGCTTCGATTGGTCCCCTCGCACCTACGCGGCTCCCTCGGTTCTGTGCTCCCCACCCCCTGAGTTGGGAGCATGGGGTGCCTCTCTAATGAGGACACACCGTCTGCTCTGCAGGCTGAGGTTTGCAGAGTGACTGCAGAGTCCACCCAAGGTCGCGCCTTCAGTGGCTGAGTGTGGCAGAACAGCTCCCTCCTGTCGGATGAGGTCACTGTTAGGTGGCATCTGAGCACCAAGGCCATCTCTAGGACCCTGAGTTAATGTCCTCTCAAGGGGCTCAGTCCCTCCTAGCCAGGGCTGGGGACTCTTCAGTGGCACACCTGCCACTGAGCTGGTAGTGCTGAGGTGTGACCGGTGGTAGGATAGCTGCTTGGAGCCCCCACACTCCTTAGGGACACCCCTCCCCCCAAGCTCACGACTCATCAAGCAGGTTTGGGGTGAGGTGTTTCTTTGATGGATGGGTGTCCACTCCATGTGAGTAGGCATTTATTTGAGTGTCCTTGGGAAAAGTCGCCTGACACTGAGCTGGGATGGGAGTTAGCTAGCTATGGCTCAAACTGCTTTCCCAAGATCTGCTGATCTGCCCAGCATTTCACCGAGGCCACATGCTTGGGGCCACTTCAAACTGAAGCAAGGCTCAGAAGCTGGGAGCTGTTTCCCGGCTGTCTCCTGGGGAAGCCACTACAGGCTTGTTCAGCTATGAGCACTAAGGTCCCCCCTGAGCCGGGTGTGTCGGGAGGGGGTGGTGGTAGGAGCAGAATGCCAGGTCTGCCCACAGGAGGGCTGGAGCTCGCTCTATTCTGGGATGAGATGGGGTCCCCAGCTGTTCCTTTCCAGTGCAGGTGACATTATGTGAGCTCTTTAATCGGCAATATTAGCTACTTTGTTTAGTATCCGGCCTGTGGCTGACTGCAGCCTTTCACCTGAAGCAGCAGTAGCAACACTAGGAAAGGTTTTTGAAATCAAAATGTAATTGCCTACTGAATCAGGTAAGATTGCATCCGGATGCAGGGACGAGGAACCCAACAAACAGGGCTATTTTTTGCAATGAGCATGGAGTCAAGAATTAAGCAGTTCAGGTGCGGCAGGAAGGAGCTGTCGGGGGGCATGCTCTTTCTGCCCTCCCATCCTGGGCATATGACTTTCATCCTCTTGGCCACGTGATGGCTGCTGCGCTGCTGGGCATTACGTTTGCATCCTAGGCCAGAAGCAGGAGGAGTGTGGGAGCGGTAGGGTTGGCAACCTGACTGGATCTGGGATCAACTAAGAGATCTGCTTCGGGGAGGGGGCGGGCTAGGAGGTTATTTCCTAAAAGGGGAACTGGCCAGGGGAAGATCTTGCCCCAGAGTGCTGAAGGCGTGGTCCACTGAGGCATCCAGGTTGTCAAGCCTCCTCAGTGTGTTGACAGCCACTGTTGGATAACCCAGTCTGAATTGATTAATGAGTCCCCTTTGTAACTTTTATTCATTCTATAGGTTCTGTTCCTCTGGAGAACCCCGACTATACACACCTCGAAGGCCACACAGTGTCTCAGGTCCACACTGGGCTGTGACGGAGGCTGGGGCTAAGGCTGCTCTGAAAGAAAAAGAAAAGAATTGACATGGGAGTGACATGGAGAGCATGCCCTCCTACCTCACCCTGCAGGGCTGCAAAGTGTGACGGTTAGTTAATACCTGGCATCAGAGGCCCTTAGGGGAAGCTGTTTTCAGAAAATATTCCGATGAGACCTAGAGAGCATGACGGGCCTGTGGGTGTAAGATAGCTGAACTACCAGCCTCAATGAGCGTGACTGTGAAGGTGTGGAGAGCGAAAGCGGGCGGGAGGGAGAGAGGGGGAGGGAAGGGCAGGGAAAGGGAGGGGAGAGGTGAGGCAGACGCCACTGGTGGCTGAGCAAACTTTCAAGAACAGAGAGCACTGGGGCTCAGCAGCTAAGAGCACACTCTACTCTTGCAGAGGACCTGAGTTCAGTTCCCAACCCCCATGCCTCACAGTTCACAACCACCTATAACTCCAGTTCCCGGAGATCCATCACCCTCTTCTGGCCTCTGCAGGTACCTACACATATGTGTGTACATGCACACATAGATAGACACACACACACACACACACACACACACACACACACACACATACACACACACACAAATAAAATAAGATACATTTTTTAAAGAATGTAGAATTTGCCAGGCGGTGGTAGGCCACACCTTTAATCCCAGCACTCAGAAGGCAGAGGTAGGTAGATCCTGGTGAGTTCAAGGCCAGCCTGGTATAGAGAGCAAGTTCCAGGATAACCAGGAGAGAAACCACGGAGACAGCCACAGAGAAACCCTGTCTCAAAAAATAAAGCAAAACCAGCAAACAAACAAACAAAAAGAATGTAGAACTTCTCATTTCCAGTTCCAAGTCACTCAAGAAAGACCTTCCTGACATCTCCTGTCCCTCCCCAGACCTATGGTCCAGTCTGTTATATCAACGAATACTTGTAAATCATTTGGGAGGCTGTGGGTTGGGGGAAGTGATGAGGTGCAGACCGGGGAAAGGAATGGTTTAGAGGGGGAGGGGGGCCGGGTGAAGGAGGGGTTAGAAATGAGGGGGGCTGAGGAGGAGGCTCAGCTGGTAAAACGAAAGCTGTGCAGGTGTGGGGACCTGCACTTGGTCCCTAGCGTCACATACAAAGCCCAGTGGTGATGCACATCTGTAATCTCGGTGCTGGGGAGGTGGGTACAGGCGGATCTGGGACACTTGCTGGCTTACTTGGTGACTGTCAGGTTCAGTGAGAGACTGTCTCAAAAAAAAAAAAAGTAAATAAAAATGGACAACTCAGGAAGTTGACCTCTGGCCTCTACACATGTCTGTCAATTCTTACATATATGAACATTCACACATTCATATACCTCCTCCTGTACAAATGTGACCCACAAAGTGACCAGGACTTTGTAGCAATTTTGGGGAGGGCATAGGCTTCCCAACAGCAGGATGGGGATATATCAGTCACTCAGTGCTGCATAACAACCATCCCCAAACTTAGAAGTTAATACATGTATTCTGCAGCTCCCTTGGGCTGGGCACTTCTGCCTCCAGCTTGGAGGTGACATTGACTGTCTTTGACAAAGCTGGGACAGTCTTCTGGTTGCTCTCAAGGCAGGGCATTTGCTGTTTCCTTTCTATTTTTCACTTTGCACAGAAGGATTATGAAGTCACCCTGAATTCCCGGAACATCAGACCCAAACAGAAGAACAAAAACAAATTCTGGAGCCAAATATAAATGTGTTTTTAATTATCTGCACCGTTGCTCCCTCCCATTAGTGTGGGAAATGAAGGGCTGGGTGTTTAGCATTTACAGCGATAATCCCGGCACAAAACTTTCAAAACAGCTCGTTGATCCCTGAGTCCGATAGATATGAGCCTGCTTCGGGAGGCTTGGGCTGGCTTGGTGGCTTGTGCTAGCTCAGTGGCTTCTTTGTTGTTTGGGATGGAATAAACGGCTGAAGATCAGAGGATGACTGGCTGAGACCGGTTGTCTGGGTGTTTTCCCAGTCATGGGATGAGCTGGGGTTTGTGGGGCAGCTGGGGAAGCCCTGGACTTGGAATCAAGCGTGTCTGGTGGATTTCCAACTTGGCTACTTCCTCACTGGGTGACCTGGAGTAAAGCTCTTTGCCTCTCTGTGCTTTTGTCTCTGCAACAGCAAAACAGGACAACATCTTTTTTCTTGCAGGGATGGTAAAGACATGGTATGGGCCAGGCTGCTTTATTACGGCTGCCGTTTTGTCCTCTCCCTCCTCCTCTTCCCTTCCTCCTCCTCTCCCTCCTCATCTCTCTCCTCCTCTCCCTCCTCCTCCTCTCCCTCCCTCCTCATCTCTCTCCTCCTCTCCCTCTTCATCTTCCTCCTCCTCTCCCTCCTCCTCTCCCCTTCCTTTTCTCTCCCTTTCCCCCTCTTCCTCCTCCCCACCACTTTTCTTTTTCTTCTCCCTCCTCTTCCCCCTCCTCCCCACCCCCTTTCCTCTTCCTCTTCCTTTTAATAGTGATTTTTCCTTCATGAGCCCTAGACATCTGCTTAATAGACACATTTAATCTGTCTTGCTTTGCCTACCAGGAAGCTCAGCCCCAGCCAAACAGTGCAACCCAAGCAAACCGACATCTGGGATGTGAAAAAAAGCCTTCGGCTCTCATCCTGGCCTTCACTGCGTCCCCACTCCATTCTATTCATCGTTTCTAGTTACACATTTGAAACTTGCCTCGAGCTTTTCCGTGTACGCCGTGGAACAAGACAGGGGGTATAAAAACACATCAACAGAATCAATAGAACCAGAGTCTGGGGATGGCTTTAAAAATAGAACGTTCTGCGTGTGGCCCTGCAGAGAGCGTGGGCTGTGTGTGGGATGCTGCTGGGCGGTTTGTCCTGTAAGGGTCGTTGTCCCCTGGTTTTAGGGCCAGGAGACTCTGGATTCTGGCCTGGCTTTAGCAAACTGGCCAGACTGGGAGGGCATGCAAGGAAGGCTGCCTCAAAGACACACACGGGCTGGGCAGGTGCATTATGGGTGCAGGCCAAGTGGTCCCGAGGCTGGGAACCAGGACCTGTCTGGTGGGTTGTATCTTCTCTGCTCTCCTCATTAGCTTCAGAAGGTTTGGCAGAGGCTAGAGTCCCACTTAGCTGAGGCTGCCATCAGGGATGACCCTTCGAGAGTGAGTCTGTGGATTTAGCTGCCAATCAACTGCAAAGGATGGAGCTGCCCAACCTTGATACACACTGCACCGTGCACTCACCTGCCAAGGAGCTGCCTTGGTGAGCAAAGGCCAGTCAGGCTGGGCACCCTTCCCACTCATGGCCACTAGCTGTCCCTGGGCACCACAGCCTTTGTGTGTGCTACCGTGGTACTAGGGACACACCTGTGTGGTACAGAGATCAAGAACCCAGAGACTAGAATCCAAGATGGGTTTTGTCGCTTATTATTTCTATACCCCCAAGCAGGTTCTCTTAATTTCTCTGTCTCCGTTTCCCTTTTGAGAATGGAATGGTAGTTGCAATGACCTTGCTGGGTCCTTTTGAGTCCTAGGGCATTGACTTCAGAAAAACATCTGCAGTGGCCTGGGAAGGACCTGCATTTGATCCCAGAACTCACTTTGGTGACAAAGGTCGGGCATGGTGATGTGCATTTACATCTCAGCACTGGGGAAGTGCAGCCAGGTGGATCCCTGGGGCTGGCTGGCTAGCCACCTCAGCCTAATTGGTGGCACTAGGCCAGTGAGAGACTCTGTCTCAAACAATAAAAAGACTAAGGTACCCAAGGTATGACAGCTGGGGTTGTCCTCTGGACTCCGCATGCAAGTGAACACACATGCACATGAACCTACACACATATGAACACACGTGCACATGAACCTACACACATATGAACACACATGCACATGAACCTACACACATAAGAACACACATGCACATGAACCTACACACACATGAACACACATGCACATGAACCTACACACACATGAACACACATGCACATGAACCTACACACACATGAACACACATGCACGTGAGCACACATGCACATGAACCTACACACATATGAACACACATGCACATGAACCTACACACATGAACACACATGCACGTGAACCTACACACATATGAACACACATGCACGTGAACCTACACACACATGAGCTCACCTGCCCTGAAAAGCACCTGCAGTGCTGCCCCAGGCAAGCGCTCGCCCCCCAGTGTCCCCCTGGCTTTTCCTGACCTCCTTTTCCCTGAGGCTGGTAGAACCCACCCGCCTTGGCTTCTCTTGTAAACTCCCAACTTCTGCTTTTAACCTAGACCTTGTCCCTCTGGGCTGAGAGTGAGTTGGGAACGCCTCTGCCAGTGTGACACTCAGCCCAGGACCTGGAATAGAGAAAGCGCCAGGGAAGGGATAGAGGATTCCACAGCACAACACGACAGGACACTCTAAAAGACAATTCTGTCACAATGAGGGCACCGTGGGCATCATCTGGCCCAAGCCATCTGCCTGAAGTACCCGAGAGGTGCAGACCGGAGGCGCTTCTTCCTCCCTGGAGTGTCTCCCTCCCCCCAGAGAGGCACAGGCAGAGCCCACGTTTGCCTGCTGCTACTCCAGCGGGAATATATCCAAGCCCAATTGTTCCTGGGGATCCCCAGCAAGCAAATGGCATCTGCTGCGCAGAACTCTCGAGGGGCTCTGTGGTGAACGCCAGGCTCCAGTGCTGGGGCTCAGGGCTTCTTTGTCTCCCCCTGACTGGGCTTCCTTTCCTCTTCTGAGATGTGGGGGTGGCCGTGACACCGGAGTCCTAGGAATCCCTCGAGGATTCAAGAGCAGGTATTGTGAAGCTCTGGCATTGCTCTGGCTGCAGAAGCCCGGGGTGACAGAAGGGCTTCCGGAGGGACTGGAGCTCTGTGGTGAGTGAGACCTTCCCCCTTTCGCCTCTGTGCTGAGATCTGACCTGTTTGCTGGGATGCCATGTGAGAGAGCTGCTGAGCTCAGGGCTCTCGCGGTGACATCTCCACCCTGTCCCCCTCCCACTGTGTGTGCGGTGTGTGTGTGTGTGTGTGTGTGTGTGTGTGTGTGTGTGTGTGTGTGTGTGTAGGGGGGCTGGAAGTTGAGATTGGGTGTCTTCTTCTGTCACTATCGACTTTGTTTCTTGAGACAAAGTCTTTCACTGGAGTGGAGCTCACTGATTGACTTCCCATCAAGCTCCAGGGAGCCTCCTGGATCTGCCTCCCCAGGGTTGGGATTCCAGGCTTGCACCAGCGTGCTGGGGTTTCATGTGGGTCCTGGGGATTTGAACTCTGGTCCTTAGGTGTGTGCAGCAAGCACTTTATCAACTGACCATCTCATTACCCCCAGCATTTTTTTTTAAAGACAGGTTCTTGCTAAATAGCTCAGGATAATCTCAAATTTGTGATCCTCCTGCCTCAGTCTCCCCAGTTCTGGGATGACAGGTGTATGCCACCACACCAGTTGAGGTGCTTCCTATTTAGGTGCTGGCCCTTTGGGCTGGACTGTGAGACCCCGCCCTCCCCAGGAGACTCAGCAGTGCCAGCTGGGGGCACAGCCAGATAATTTTAGTGAGCACTCACCTGCCGTGTGCCCAAATGCCCCTCACCTCACATGTCTAGTCACAGCAGAGATTTGCTCTACGATGACAAAAATGGGGCTCTGAGAGGTCTTTGAAATGGTTTGGTCACACAGCTTGGAAATAATGTGTTTCAGAGATGAAGTCCAACGGTTTTCTATCCACTCTGCCCTGCTGGCTCAGGGTCCACTGATGGGCCCAACGCACAGCAGGCCTTGTAGGGAGTAGGAAGATTCAGTGTGTTGATCCTGAGGCTAGAAAGAGGGGAGATCATGGACTCTTCAGTTTTATAGGCTAGAATATATTGGCTGTGAGACTCTCCTGCAATCCCATGGGCATCCGTTCCAAAGGACGCAGTGGCAACCGCCCGCACAGCAGACATCTGGTGCCGTACAGTGCTGGGTGACAGGAAGTGGAAGGATCCTGCCCAGAGACCACGCTGGAGAGAAGCTCTGTCTGGCTAGCCCTGACATTTGTCTTGAGCTCAGACCGTTGTGCCTGAACTGAGGCTGCTCTCCCATAATCCCTAGATCAAGGTCGAAGTGTTGCAGAGAGCTGGGCATGGTGGTGGGTGTCAGCACTTGTAAGGTGGATACAGGAGGATCGGGAGTTCAAGCCTCAGCTGCATTGTGGATTCTAGGCCAGCCAGGGCTACATAAAACCCTATCTAAAAAAAGAAAAAAAAAAGGCAAAAATAGGTAAAAGAGAATGTTGGGGCCACCATGCTTCCTGAGCAGTGACTCAACTCTCAACCATGTCACCTCTGAGCTTCCGAGGAAAGATAATAGCAGGTACTTGGTATAGCGGTACATGCCTATAATCCCGGAACTTGGGAAGCTGAGATGGGGGATTTTCACAAGTTCAAGGCCAGCTTGCAACAGAGAGAGACCCCGTCTCAAAACAAAGGAGCAAACAGCAGCAGCAACAACAAAACGCGGAGCCCTTATTCAAGCAGCCACATCCTGGTGTGCATGAGAGGGCTTCCTGTGGGCATAAACTTCTGATCCCACCCGTCCCTCACTGGACAGGAGAGAGGTGACCTTTGGTCATTCTGGCTAGCACTCGATGTGGTAGCAGCCCACTTGCATCCATGAGGTGGTGGTGCCCTCTGGTTGATGAAGTGAGACCTGAGTGAGAAGGTAGGGATGGGGTGGGGTGAGGGCCACAGGCACACGGCCGCATCTGGCTTGCAGGAGACAAAGATTTCAGTCGGATGACAAGGTTGACAGTCAGGTCAGGAAAGAAGGAACGGCATAAACCCAAGGACTTTGGGGGGGTGGGCACGAAGTCAGTGACAGACAAGGTTGGATGTCGAGGAAGTCAGTGACAGACAAGGTTGGATGTCGAGTCTGGCGTTTGCCCAGCTTGGCCCCCAAGCCAGCATCAGCATCAACTGGGAACTGGCTGGGGATGCAGGGTCCTACCCTGCCCCACACTTGCTCATCAGAAGCTCTGAAGGTGTGGTTAGTCAGATCCCCTAAGTGATGCAGGAGAATGGGCTGTTCAAGACCCGGACAGGGATGATTCGGTGAGGAGCCCATGTCCTCAGCAAATCGCCTGGCCTCTGTGGGTGGGTGGGTGGGCTAAAGGCACTGGCGCTCAGATAGCAACCTATGATTCAAGGAAGGCATTCTTAGTTTGTAGAAGGAGGACACGGAAGCCCACATCTACGCTTTCTTCTGCTGTGTACGGAGCAGAGAGCCCCTGGATTGAGGCAGTGAATGTTGACCCAGCTTTCTAAGAAAGACTAGGAGAAAGAATCATGCATTTGCCTGCACAGCCATCACAGGGAGCCAGAAACCAGGGACGCCACTGCAGCTCTACAGGGTCTTTAATTGGGGACTGTTTCCATTTTCCCCCCAGCTGCTGGCTCAGATCTTCGGAGAAATGAGCTGACAGCCACTGTTGGTCCATCAGTGTTCCTGCTCTAGCTGAGGTGTTGGGGCTCTGCACCAGGCATTCAGTGCCATCTGGGTAGTCTGCCTGCAGTGGATAGAGCTGTAGGGAGCATCTCGAGAGCTGGCTCCCCGTGCCTGCCTAGCTCAGGAGTTCCAGAATGCCTTTGTCACCAGTCTGGCATGAGGGCCTCTCCTGGGAGCTCATTTAGCAGCAATGTTCTTGGCAGGAAGCGAGCTCCTGGAAGCTAAGTATTCTGGATGCTCGCTTCCCCCAGTGGGGTCGTCCCATTGGAGGGATGAGGAAGCAGCTCCATTTAGGCTGCAAATGGGTCCAATTAGTTTTTGAATCTTGACCTTCATTTATTCTGCATGAGGTGCGGGAGGCTGAGGTGCTTCTCAGGTTGCTGGCCTTCTGCTCCTTCCCCACCTTCCATCCTTCCCTTTCTATGAGGAATGCAGTATTGTGTTCACTTCTGGCTCCCCATCACCTTCCTCATCTGTCCCAGCTCACCATCACCATGGTAACTGCATCGAGACTGACCTCATTGTCTGTTGTGATGTCTCCTTCGTGGTCTCCCAGTGTCTTGCCCCCAAGGCCAACTAAGCCATTGGGCACATAGATAGAGTGGTAATTGACCATAAGGATATTCAATTTATTTCAAAATTAGAAGAGAGGAAACTTTTAGGCAGAAGGAAAATTGTGTGTGTGTGCATGCGCACATATGCACACAAAAGTGTTGGTATCATGTAGAGCCCAGTGGTTAGCATCAGGTGTCTTTCTCTGCCATTCTGTCTTGAGACAGGCTCTCTCACGGAACCTGGAGCTCACTGATTGGAGAGACTAGCTGGCCAACAAGCTCCCAGAATCCTCCTGTGTCTGCCTCCCCAGCACCGGGATTACAGGTGCATACTGCTACGTCTGGCTTTCTACATGGGTGCTGGGGATCCCACCTGAGATCCTCAGTAAGTACATTATCTGCTGACCTGTCTCCCCAGTCCCCAAAGAAAACATTTTAATGCATCACAATGTGTTTATCTAACTTCTGTGTTTTGTTTTGAGATATATCTCATGTAGTTCAGGCTGGCCTCAAACTTGCTACATGGCCAAGAATGACCTTGAACTCCTGATCATCCTGCCTTACCCCCAAGTGCTGGGATTATAGTTGTGTGCCACCACACTGCATTTTTTTCTTCACGGACGTTATCTTGTGATCCTTTCTACCTCCGACAGTGTTTTACTTGATGTGAGGTGCACCTGACACATCTTTGTACTACTGGGTGATGATGAGCAGAACGGCTGAAAAGGAATCCAGCAGTGGGTACTGAGCTGGCTGGACAAAAAGCCTGTGTCTTTCCAACCCTGCTCTTCCCACTAGGGGAGCCGTGTCCAACTCAGCTGCTCACATGTCTGGGAATCTTCTCTTCCTCAGAGGGGCTGTGGTGACCCCTGAGTGCTGAAGTCTTCAGGCAGCTGGCATCCAGGACACTTCCTGTGGGGTGCTGGCTCCTTGTATCTGGACAGTCAGGGTTGAGTGTCCACCATCACTTTCACTGACAGGGATGTTCTCAAGCACTGTATGAAGGGAGCCCAGCAGGTGGATCCCAAGTGCTTGATGGCTGCCAGCCTAGTCAAACGCTGAGCATCCAGTTCAGTGAGAGACTCCACCTCAAGACAGTAAGGCAGGCACACACACACACACACACACACACACACACACACACACACACACACACACACTGGTTATTTTGAGACTGGGTTTCTCTGTGTAGTCCTAGCTATCCTGGAACTCGCTCTGTAGACCAGGCTGGCCTCGAACTCAGAGAGTTCTGGGATTAAAGGTGTACCTCGTGTACCACCATGCTTGGCCGAGAGGAAGACTCTCACCATCCTGCTCAGGCCTCCCAGGTGTCCTTACTAAGAGCAGGTACTACCACATCTGTTTTGTTGGCACATGACACGGAGCACGTATGGAGGTCAGAGGACAGTGGTGTGGAGTAGGTTCTCTCCTTCCACCTTTACATGGGTTTCGGGTCTTGAACTCAGGTCGTTGGGCTTTCGTGCTTGTGCGGCGAGTGTTTTTCTCTCACTGACCCCGCACCTTGGTTTTTGACGGTGTCTCACACTGAACCTACAGCTCACAGGTTCTGGTAAGCAGCCTGGCCAGGGAACCCCAGGGATCCCTCCCCCCCCCCGTTCCCCCCTGCTCGGCTCTGGGATTTCAGAGGCACACAGCCACACTCAGCTTTTTAAACCGGATTCAGGGAATCGAACTCAGGTCTTCATGCTTTCCCAAGAAGTACCTGCTGAGCCACCTCCCCAGCCCCGTGGCTCATCTTTCCATCTGGTGGGACAGGTTCTTATCTCTAACCTTCTGATTAATGTCAGAACCAGTCTGTCAAGGCTGTGAAGTGCCCCGCAGGGACTCGGGGATGGCAGTGAATTCATAGATGAAGTCTGATATCTCGTGTCCCCCGAGCGTGAAGGGGGAATATTTCTCCATCCTCCCAGGCCTCCTCTGACATCCTCAGTGACTTTCATAATTCTCTCCATAAAGGTCTGGGATATCTTTCAATGGATTGATTCACAGGTAACTCAGTTTTTCTTGCTTTGAGGATGGGACACTCTCTTTCACTCATGCTTCCTAATTGATGGCTGTGGGCACCAGGGACGTGAGCAGACTTTGTCCAGAATCTTCTGCTGCTGATCTAGTTGTGTGCCGATGATCTTAGATTTTCTAGGCAAACATTTGTAGTAACTATGCACTAGCGTTATCTCCTCTTCCCACCCCCTCTTTTCCTTTCCTTCTTTCCCTCTCCTTCCCCTCCCCCTTTTCCTCTACCCTCCCCTCTCCTCCCCCTCCCCCTTTTCCTCTACCCTCCCCTCTCCTTCCCCTCCCCCTTTTCCTCTGCCCTCCCCTCTCTTTCTCTACCCTCCCCTCTCTTTCTCTACCCTCCTTCCTCCTTCCTGTCAGGATCCCACTGTGTAGCCAGTGCTAGCCCAGAACTCCTGCTTTTCCTGCTCCAGCCTCCTGATTGCAGGGTCACCAGCACGCCTGGCTGATCTTCCCCTTGCTCTCTGCCATCTCTGGTCTCTGGTACAACACTGCGGAAAAAGCTGTTTCCATGTGGTCTGTTACTATTCCTTGCAGTTGTTGACAGCTGTAGCCAGGGCCCACTGCGTGCTAACGCACAGGCTTTACCACAGAACTGTGCCCCTCCATTAACTTTTTGAGGCAGGGTCTCTATAAATTGTCTTGGCTGGCCTTGAACTCACTCTGTAGTCCAAGCCAGCCTTGAACTTGGCAATCCTCCTGCCTCAGCCTCCCAAGTAGCTGGGATAATAGACCTATGTCATCAGCCTTGGCCATGCCTACCTTATTTTGATTTAGTTACATTTTAAACTCCCATTATCCATTACATTGTGATGTTTAGTTTGTTGATAGCCACATGTTCTTAGAAGCACGTCTGGTTCTCTGTGCTTCTATAACAGCCATACTAAGATGCAAATTACACACCTTTTTTTTTTTTTTTTTTTTTTTTTTTTTTTTTTTTTTTTTTTTTTGTCCATTAGGTGTTTTTTCTTTTATTCCAGAATCAGGTAACACTTTGTGCCATGAAATACAGTATGTTCCCTGTTTTCATAGCAGCACTGTGGATCGAACCTAGGGCCTTGCAGATGCCAGGCAAGCACCCACCTCTGAGCGACAGCCCTAGCCTTGTTTTCTTTTTAAGAGGCCTCACTGTGCCCTGAGGCTGGCCTCAAACCACCAAAAAGGCAGCATCAGGAGAATTTCAAGTTGAAAATGTTCTAATTTATAAAGTGTGCCTGTATCTGATTGGGAGGCTCATTTCTCAGCAGCAATCTTTAGTGCTTGAGAAAATGTAGAAAGAAGGAATCTTCGCTTAGTATTATTATCTTAGCGGGGCCGTCTACAGTGGCGGCTGCAGACACAGCTAATGACAAGACTATCTTTTTAAAAATGTGCATTTTTTATTGTTTGAGACTGAAGTGATATAATTTCCCCCTCCCCTTTCCTCCCTCCAAACCCTCCCAGGTCACCCACATGCTCTCATTCAAACTCATGGGCTCTTTTTCTTTAGTTGCTGTTGTTAGTGATGATGGTGGTGGTGGTAGTGGTGTGTGTGTGTGTGTGTGTGTGTGTGTGTGTGTGTGTGAACTCCTAAATATACAAATACAACCTGCTTAGTCAGCATATATTTCTTGTGTGCATATGATTTCAGGGCTGATCACTTGGTACTGGCTAGCTCAGGGGCCTCCCCCTGTGCTGGAATTACTGGAAGGCCACACCCACCTGGCATTCGTGTGGGTTCTGCTGATCCAGACTCCCCCAGTTCTTATGCTTTCAAGCAGTTTCTTGCTACTGAGCCATCTCCCCGGGCCTCCCCAGCGGCTTTGAAGATTTTCTGTTGGTCTTTCTCCTTTCACAGTTCTGCTGTGTGCTCAGACCTCAGAGTGATCAGTCTCCTTTGAGACTGTCCCCACTGCAGTCCCAAGAAAGTCGTTTTGGGAAGCTGGATAGATAGATGGCTTAGAGGTTAGGAGCACGGACTGCTGTATTGCTGTTCAGGTGCCAGCACTCATTCCGGAGGCTCACAACTGTTTGTAACTCCAGCTCCAGGGAACCAACTCTCTCTCTCTCTCTCTCTCTCTCTCTCTCTCTCTCTCTCTCTCTCTCTCTCTCTCTCTCTCTCACACACACACACACACAC
The DNA here is from genome assembly GCF_049852395.1 of Peromyscus maniculatus bairdii. Classification (NCBI taxonomy): domain Eukaryota; kingdom Metazoa; phylum Chordata; class Mammalia; order Rodentia; family Cricetidae; genus Peromyscus; species Peromyscus maniculatus. The sequence continues at coordinate 158,703,279 of NC_134853.1, forward strand.
ACACACACACACACATCTTTCAGAATTATATCTGGAATATTCCCTGCCATCAGTTCTTCAAATGTCTGCGCTTTTCTTCTCTTCTCTTCTCTTTCTGGGACTCTGGCTGTTGGTGTGTTGGTGGACTGGATGGTCCCATGCAGGTCCCGGGAGCTTGCCCTTCATCTGCACACTTTTTTTCTTTTCTGTCCACGGAGGAATCTCATTTCTGTCTTCAACCTTGCTCATTCTTCTATACATTTTGCTCTTCTTCTTCTCCCCCCCCCTCTCTCTGTCTGTCTCTCTGTATTTTCTGCTCCAAGAAACATTGTTAGCCCAGTTTCCTTTAACTCTTCCGAGGGTGTTCTTTGTGCTCATTGACAGTGTTCTTTAACAAGCTCAGTGTGGGATCTCGGGTCCTTCCAGGGCAGTTCCCACCTACAGAGGATTTTATGTGTGGGGACTGTGGTTTTATTTCTTTTCATAACTTAAAATTACTTGTTTAAAACGAGCACCTTGCCAGGCAGGTGGTGCATGCTTCTGATCCTAGCACTCAGAAGACAGAGGCAGGTCAATCTCTGTCAGTTTGAGACCAGGTTGGTCAACAGAGTGAGTTTCAGGCCAGCCAGCGCTACATAGTGAGACCCCATCTCAAGAAAACCAAACCAAACAACAAAACAAAAGGACAAAAACCAAGCCCCAAAACCTGAGCAGCTTTAGCGATACAGTGTGGCAACTACGGGATATCTGCTCCGCTCAGCGTTTGTTAGTGTGCTTTTTATTTTTTTCTCCTGTTGGTTTGTTTTATAACTTTTCTGGACTAATTATCTCAAGTGTTTCCTGTTAATTGTGGGCCCCAAAGTCTCAGCTTACGCAGCCCAGTGGTCAGCTGATGACTGGACCGAGGCTTCCTCAACCCTGTGAGCCGCAAGGCTCTGTGTATGCCTCTACTTCCTGTTGTGCAGAATCTCAAGGTCATCCAGAGGTGAGAGGTTAAAAACCTCACAGAGCTCCTGTATGCTGAAGCTAGTTTCTAGGATGATGTTGGAGGTTTCCTAAGCTCCCTGTGGGCTGCTCAATTGTTCTACATTTTTTTTTATTAAAAACATTTTTTTTTTAGTGTTTATGTGTGTGTGCATTACAGAGAGAGCACGGAGGTCGAAGAACAGCGTTTGCGAGCTAATCTCTCCTTCTGCCGTGTGGTTCCCAGGATTGAACTCACGTGGCCAGTCTTGGCAGCAAGCCCCTTTATTCTCTGAGCCATCTTGCCAGCCCTGGCCTATGGTGCCAAACTGCTGTTACTGTTATGTATCATCATCATCACCATCATCATCACCATGACTATCATCATCATCATCACCATCATCACTAATTATTATATTATCATTTTTTTATTATTAATTTATCCATCATCACCATTATGATTATCATCACCACCACCACCGCCATCATCACCACTAATTATTATATTATCATTTTATTATTATTAGCTTACTGCAAATGCTCTGTGGGGTTTTTTCCATGCAGCAAACACTGAATCAGATTAAGTGACATCGAGTCTTGCAAATAGCACTTTTCAGAGAGCTCCAGACAGATAAGCACACAGTAGTTCTCTGGGGACAGGGCTGTCTCTGAGCTCCAAACCCAGCCATGTCCCCAGTGGCTGCCAGCTGCTGTTCTCACAGCTTCTCTGTAGCGAGTCTCCTGGCTTTCAAAGCTACCAGCTCAGGAAAAAAAGAACAAAAAAAGAGACAATAGAATGCCCCAGAGCACCCTAACTGTACGGAGATTCAGCTGCGCTCTTGAATCCAGCTTTTGGCTACTTACAGTGCTCAGAAAGTTGGTTTTAAAAGCTGTCTGACTGCGCTCTCATTGGTTCACAGAGGAGCAGATTCCTGGAAGCCAGGACCACTGTTTTCTGTTTAAAAAGTCATGAACCAGTTTTTGATTTTTCCCACCAATGTTCTCCGCATCTGCTGGGACAAGCCAATAATCGTTCTGGTACTGAAGAATCTAGGTGAGAACCCGGGGCTTCTCTGTATTGTCTTTCATTTGTTGTTTGCTTGTTTTGCGAGACAGGATCTCACTGTGTAGCCCTGGCTGTCCTGGAACCCACTGTGTAGACCAGGCTGGCCTTGAACTCACAGAGATGCCCCTGCCTCTGCCTCCTGAGTGCTGGGATTAAAGTGTGCACTACTAAACCTGGCTGACCTCTCTGTGTTTTCAAGTGGGGAGCTGCCGAGATTAGTTTCCTGGATTCTGAGCCTGGGGAAGAAACTTGAATGATTTGGTGGAGTCTGCATATGGAAACCAGGCACAAAATCTGCCTGGTCAGGATACCGTCCCTCTTAAATATACTGCTATGCTTAGTTTGAATAATTTTTTATACAATTTTATTTTTATTTTCCAGAAGTATTGGGTTTTTATAAGTTTGGCATTGTGAATGTGTAGGTGAGTGTGTGTGTGTGTGTGTGTGTGTGTGTGTGTGTATGTGTGTGTGTGTACACAAGTGTGTGTATATGTGCATGGGGAGGTACTGTTAATCTTGTTTTTTTGAGAGAGGGTCTCTTCATTAGGCTGGCTGGGCACTGAGTGCCAGGAACCTGCCTGTCTCTGCCTCCTCAGTACCCAGGATTACCAGGTAGTAATGTAGGTATGCAGATGCCTGAGAAGGAACTTGGGTCCTCATGCTTGAGCAGAAGGCACATTACCAACAGAGTGATTTCTCCAGTGGTTTCTCCCACCAATTTATTGATATTTTACTTAGAATGCTTTGTATCCATGTAAGTGTGAGATTGATTTAAATTTTGTATTTTTCACTGTCCTTGTTTAGTTTGGGTGTCTGAGTTAATACAACCTCAAACAAAACAAAACAAAACAAAACAAACAAATAAAAAACCAACCAATCAAAACCAAAACCACCACCGCAAACAGCCTGGATATGGTTCTGTCAGTAAAGTATTTCCATGCAAGCATGAGGACCTGAGTTCAGAGCTTCAGCACACACATGAAAACTGGGTCTGGCATGCACACCTGTAATCCCAGCCCTGGGGGACAGAGCCAGGGGCTTGCGGGTCAGCCAGCCCTAGTCACTGTCAACTCCAGGTACGTGTCTTTAAAACGAAGGTGAGCAGTTAAGGAAAGACATTTGATGTCTACCTCAGGCCTCCCTGCATGCATATGTTTGCATGTGCGCAAGTACACAGTCATGCATATACCATTTGTACACGGTTCCCTCCCCAGACAAAGTAAAACACCAAGCTAAGTGTCTGAGAACTCCCACTGTGCGGGGGCTATGAAGGGAAAGAGGACAGTTGCGCCTTGGAGAGCGGAGGTGGAGGTGTCCAAGAGAGGGGACTCTGGACTTTCCCCAAGGCTGGGAACACAAGAGGTTGCTGTGCAATGTCAGGTTCTGTAAACTACATAGAACCCCAAGCCATTGTGTCCCCCCGGCCAGGAGGCAAGCCTGTGGGGAATGACTGCCATCCTGCCCTCCATGCCCTGGACATGTCCTGGGAACACCGCGGCCACCCGACGTGGCAGGGGGATGTGGTCTTGGATGAGGTTCATGCCCTCCTCTGTGTTCTGGGCTGTTCAGACCCTGGAACTCTGTTTCAAGCCTCAGAAGCAAAGGGGAGATCTCAGGCTGAGATCATATTTCCTGCCTGCGCAGCAGAGAGAAGCAAGGAGAAGTTTAAGCCCGAATGAGAGACAAGGGGGATGATGGCTCAGTGGGTAGAGAGTGTGGTGCAAGTGTGGAGACCAAAGTTTGAGTCCCCAGCACCCAAGTAAAAGCTGAGGAGGTTGGTGGCCTGGCTGGAATCCCAGTGCTCAGGAGGAGGGGTCAGGATCCCTGGAGCAAGCTGGCTGTCTAGACCACCTGAACCGGTTAGCTTCAGGTTCTGAGAGAGATGCCCTGTCTCAGCAAATAAAGTGGAGACACCTGATGTCAGCTTCTGGGCTCTGCATTCACACATGTGCACCCACCCGCATGTGAACATACATATATGGATGCACACGCACCACACATATGTACATAAAGAGAAAAACATAACACGACATGCCTTCCTGGTGTGGAATGAACTTTTCACCTGCCATGGGGGCTAAACTACACTCTGTATTAGTCAGGAGGGGAAGAAAGGCTCTGGCTTTGGGTCTGCTGTGGGGCAAAGCTTCATGGAGGGAGCATGAGGCTGAGGAATTGCGTATCACTCAGCTGGGAGGCCAGAGAGAAAAGGGAAAGGCCAAGGTCCCATCATCCTCTTTCAGGGAGGGCATGCCACCAGTGACCCAAACCCTCACACACATCAGGCATTTTCCTCAATCATCTCCACCTTATCTCTTTTATAAGGTTTTGTGTATATATATACATATATACATATATATTATATATATAATGTGTATGTATGTATGTATGTATGTATGTATGTATGAATAAGGGGTTTTGCCTGGCCTGTATCTGTGTTGCATTGTGCAGTGCCTTTGGAGGCCAGAAGAGGGCGTTGGATGCCCAGGAACAGGAGTTACAGATAGTTGTGAGCCGCCCTGTGGGTTCTGGGAACTGAACCTGCTTTTTACATCACGCTGTGGGCCGGGAACTCATGTGTAGTGGTGAAGTACTTCCCCCACTGAGCTCTCTCCTATCTCCCCGCAGCACTGCCTCGTACTGTTTTCTTTGCTTCTTTTCTATTTATTTGTGCTCCTTTCTGTCCAGGGACTCCAGGAGGAAGAGCGCCCAAGCTTCCTTCGTGTCTCTGTCTACAGCTTGAAACAGCTCCCATCCCCACCCCGCACGCGCGCTCCGCACAAGCGCTCTCTCTAAGTCCCGGGCGGAGCTGAACAGACAAACGTCCTCTCAGGGAGCTCAAAGCCTGTCTCTGAGTGAGGCTGTCAAGAAAAGAACCGTTCAGATGTGGCGAGATTACCAGTGAGGAGGGTGCCGTGCACTCGCTTGTTCGACATTAATTCCAACCGCCTTCACGCGTGCCTTTTCACATCGAGAAGCCAGGAAAAGAAAACCAATTTCCCTATAACCCAGTTGCAAGGGAGACTTTTACATGCGATTCAGCCCTCACCAACCAGAGTCACGCGAGCAGGACCGGCTTTGGAAAGAGTTTAAATGGGAAGAGAGATGGAGCGCGCACTTCTCTTTTACTGGCATGGCCCGCTTAAGGAGCTTCCTGATTTGCTGGTTTCCTTGGCAACGGTGGAGGAGACCCAGAAGGATTCTGGGGACTGGAGGTTTTCCCTGGGGCTCAGCTCACAGCCTGCTTCTCCTGTCTGGATGGTTTGGCGGCTGCTAATGCTCCTTGCTAGGCAAAGCTCCTTCTGTCTAAACTACGGAGGCATCTTCCATGATCTCCTGTGCAGTCTCAGGAGGCCCGTCTAAGTAGGTTCTTAGAGACGTGGATGCCTATGTTTGGTTACCAGATCTGATTCAGAGCCAGCCATTGAGGTCTGTGGCTCTGTGGCGGAGTGCTTGCCTAGTTTTCACAAGGCCCTAGATTCCAAACCCAGCGCTTTGGGAAACAGGAAAAATCCACACAGTGGGTTCAACACCAGGGAGGGTCCCATGGCAGAGCGGATCAGACCTAGAATCGCTTGGCCACTACCTCCGTCTTGATGACCATCAGAGCAAGGATGAAGAATATGGGGCTGGGGACATGGCTCAGGGAACAAAGCAATGACCATGCAAGTCTGACAACCTGCCATCAGACCCCCCAGAACCCATGTGCAAGCTGGATGCAGTAGTGCAAATGTCTGTAATCCCTACTAGGAGGCAGGAGGCAGACACGGAAGACTCCTTAGAAGCATGCAGGCCAGGTGGTATGGTATACACACTGGCAAAGAGACTCTGTCTCCAGCGAGGTAGAAAGGTGAGGGGTGACACCCAAAGGTTGTCTTCTGACCTCCAGGTGCTTGCTGGTTTTGCTAATGACACAGTAGTATTCTGCCGGGGGGGGGGGGGGGGGGGGACGGGGGGCAGAGGGGTGGTTCCTGAACCCTTGTCTGCTCTACTAAGCTCATTTGCACCATAATGGCCCATTGAGAGGTATACTTCTTTACAGTCACCTGGGCCAGAACTCTGGATGGCAGGAGATCCAGAGACAGGTGGCTCCTGGCCATGTCCACCCTCACACCTATACACACACAGACAAGCACACACACTCACAAGCGGGAGGAAGGAAAGGCAGTAAGGGCACAGCTCTGTGTGAATGATGACTCAGAGACCCAGGAGGGCGGGCACATCTGTAGCTGCCTTAGACGAGGCGCCATCTGCTCTCCACAGGCAGCACACTGAAAACCGGTTACACTGTTTGACCCCGAAGGTTGCCTCAGGACAGTGCTGCTGCCCTCTTGGGGCCCCGCAGAGCTCTTAAGCAAAAGGAAGAGCATCCATTGGCACGTTGGGACCTGGAGTCTGGAGTCCCGGGATTTTTTGGTGGCTTTTATTGGCTGACGTGATCCCCAGGTCTTATTCCCCGAGCCTCTCACATCAGTGAATCCTGCAGAATTTGGACGCCCTGACATGTCACCTGGTGAGATACTGTAGTTTTGATCCTGTCCCCCCCCCAGAGTCACGTGTTTAAAGCTTAATCCCCAGATAGTGGTGTGACTAAGAATTAATGGAAACCTCAAGAGATGGGGTTCTCTGGGGAGATGCCCAGCATGCAAAGTGCCTGGTACACAAGGCTGGGGCTTGAGTTTGGATTGGCAGCACCCACATGGAAATCTGGGCATGGTCACACACACACACCTGCAATCCAAGCTCCAGGGCATGGATCCCTGGGCCTCACAGGCCAGGCAGTCTAGCCAAATCAGTGAGCTCCAGGTTCAGTGAGAGACTCTTCCTGAAGAAACAAGGCTGAGGGTGTGCTGAGAATAGAGATGACATGTGAGACGTGGCGCGTAGCTTCCTGTCAGCAGGTTACAATTATCGTTAAGCGTTTGACTCCAGCTAGGTCATTCCTCACAAAACAAACGTAGACTACCTCCAGCTTAGGGATGGCAGACAGCTTTCCTCATGATGCTAATCTTCACTGTCGACCTGACTGGATTTCGATTCGCCTTAGGAGATTGGCGAGGCACACCTCCAGGTGCATCTGTGAGGGTACTTCCAGAGGAGATAAATGGGGTGTGTGTGTGAGGGGGGGGGCTGCCTTGGGCCCAGACAGAATGAATAAGGGAAAGGAGGCAGTCAACAGGGTGCTGGTGAGTGTTTGTGCTCCCTACCCCTGAGTCATTATAAACTGAATCACTCCTTAAGTTTTTTTCTGTCCGGTACTTGAGTACAGTAATCAGAAAGGTCTCTGAGACTGAGTTATCATATCACCAAAGATGGCCACTGTCAGCTCTTCCCTACGCCATGTGTACACCTCTTCTTTTGCCAAGAGATGGAGCATAAAATGTGTGTCATAATCCCAGCCCTTGGGAGGCTGAGATCAGATTTCTCTGAGTTAGGAGTTAGCCTGGGCTACATAGCATGACCCTTGTCTTGACCTCCTTCCTCAAAAGGAGGCAGAGTTGCTTCTTACTGCCTTTATGAATGTTTATCCACACTAGGATCTCTTCAGTCGATAGCATGCAGTAGCCACTGTGTTCCGGGGCCTCCAAGGCCAGGTCTGGATGGAGTTGGCCACTTCTTTTTCCTCCATTTTGTAACCTTCACCTTTGAGATTGTCTTTTGGGATCTGTTTCTTCAGCTGTAAAAAGCCCAAGCAGGTGGAGAGTCTATACAGAGGGAGTCCAGGGCTGGACACCTGAGACCTCAGTCCATCATCAGCCAGGAGGGAGCCATCTTGGAGACTTGCCCACACTACTCATGGTTGGTGGCACCTTAGGCTCTTCCAGTTCTGAATTTGTATGTTTCCATGAGTTCCAGAAACTCCCTTCTAGATCCACAGCATGGGGCACACACTAGGGTGTACAGAAGCCCTAGGAAGATGAAGAGGTTCAAGTTCAGTCACCATCCATCCTTTCTCCTCTTGTGAGCCTCTCCCTGGGACAGTCCATGCTCTGCAAAGGATCCCTAGGGGGGAAATGAACACCACCATCACCCTCACCGGCACCAGCAGCACTGCCAGGTTGCAGGTGATAGTGGTTTCTTGGACGTCACCTGTTGTGAAATATTAATTTAAGATGTGTTGCAATCGTTTATGCTGTGAAATATTTGTTTAATGATGCAAAGATGTGTTGCATTCTTTTATGTTGCATTTGTTTAACTCTGGGAAGCTGTGTTACTTTGCCTGTCTAAAACACCTGATTGGTCTAATAAAGAGCTGAGTGGTCAATAGGGAGGCAGGAGAAAGGATAGGTGGGGCTGGCAGGCAGAGAGAATAAATATAATAGAAGAGAAGAGGAGAGTGAGAAAAGGAGGAGAGGATGCCAGGGGCCAGTCACCCAGCCCCACAGCCAGCCATGGAGTAAGAAGGAAAGAAAGGAATAGAGAACAGAGAAAGGCAAAAGCCCAGAAGCAAAAGGTAGATGGGATAATTCAAGCTAAGTTAAGAAAAGCTGGCTAGAAACAAGTCAGGCTAACGCTGAGCCTTCATAAGAAAGAGTAAGTCTCCATGTATTTATTTGGGTGGCAGGCCCCCAAAGACCAAAGAGTAAAAAGATAAACCAACTACAGCCACTCTTGTCACCATCCTCATGTCTCATCTCTCAACTACCGAACCACACCCGTTGGCATCCCACTCTCACAATGGTCTTTGGGGGACTTGTAATTATTAACCCTCTTCCACAGATGAAGAGATCAAGGTAAGTCCGAGTTAAGACAACCTACTCACTGGAGACCATTCGGAAGTCAACTTGGGCACTTGTTTCATGTCCTAAAATCAGAAGGAGGCAGGGGAGGTATCATGTTTGAATCCATAAAGCAGCGTTCCCTGTTTTCCAATCTCATAAAGGAGGGCAGAGGGCTGGGGATGTGGCTCAGTTAATCCAGTGCTTGCCAGGTGTACATGAGAGCCTGGTTCAGCTCCCAGAATGTAATAAACTGGGTGTGGTCGTTGCTTACCTATAACCCCAGCCCTCAAGAGGTGGAAGTAAGAGGGTCAGTTAAGGTTATCTTCAACAACACGGTGAGCTTGAGGCCAGCCTGGGGTACGTGAGACCCTATCTGGAAAAGGAAAATAAAAGAGGGTAGAATATGATCACCAGACAGCATAAAAGGAAGAGTGGAGGGGAGACAGTGAATTGATTGTAGGAAATCAACCTAGGGGTCCCCAGCAGTGGATTCTACAGCTACACTTCAGAGACCATGGTAAATAGCCCAGGGTAGGAGACCCGAATTCCTCTGATTTGGTGATTTTTACATTCCCACATGTCAACTGATCCCACCATACCTGTGAGGACTAAATATACACACTGATTGTCAGATTGAAAGCACTTAGAAATTTAGAGCCACTTCAGAGAGCATGGAGAGGAACTTTCTAGATGGGTTCACTGAGGTTGGAAGACCCACCCTGGATGTGGGGAACACAAATTCGTGAACTGTGGTCCCAGACTGAATGAAAAGGAGAAAGCGAGCTGGGCCTGAGCCTCCATCCATCTCTCTCTGCTTCCTGACTGAAGATGCCTCGTGACCGGCCGCCCGCCTCACTCTCCTGGCGCCAGGCCTTCCCCACCGTGATGGACTTCACCCTCAAGCCCTTCCTTCCTAAAGTTCTTTTTCTCAGCAATGGGGAAAGTGGCAGGCACAGTACCCTGCGCCTGTGAACCAACAGTATGTGCCAATTAAAAATACAAAGAAATTAAGAAGAAGTCAACTTGGCTCGTTGGAAAATTAAAGCCCAGATAAAAAGGATGTTTGCTGTGGCACACACGTCTCTTCTCTCCCCATCAACCTCCAAAAACTAATGACTGTCGAGGGCTTTGGGGTGTTTGGGATGTCAACAGTATTATTAAGCTGCACTCCAAACCCCAGCGACGAGAATGGCACTCTTTTTTTGGGGTGAGGGAAAAAAACACCCCCTGGCATCAGAAGAATGGCAGTGATAGCTGCATCTGAAGCTGTCTCCACCTCCTCAGTCACGGGCTGGGGCTGAGGGGAAGCCAAGCGTCCCATTTTGTTTGCTCTGTGCAGCCTGTCTTTCGGAAACCAGGCAGGCGCTAATTAGATAGCCACTCTCTAAGATGCTATCGCTAACTGGAAGCCATCCAAATTGCTCTCTTTGTTCCAAGCCTTCGGAAGATGTCCCCCTCCCCAGCTCTCCTCCCAGCCCATCCTCTCATGCCAAACCTCAAGGACCACAAATACAGCTAATTATGTCAGCACGGCCTGGTGCCGGTGTTCCGGATAGCATCTTTCATTAGTGTTGACCTTCCGGCTGCCTGGACCTGTGGGAGCTTGGGGGAGGGGGAGTATCGGTTACTCTTTGTGGTATGGCAAAGCAATGGAGCCTGAGGCAGAGGGCATTGGTGACATCTCTAACTCACCCAAAGCTGAGTGTCCTCTTTCTTCCAGGCCTCCTGTACCCCCACAAGATGGCAGTAGACCACAGGGTGACATTGGCATCATGTCTCTGATGGGCACAGACAAATTATGCCTCAAGGTTCCTTCACAGATGGTCTCTGGAGTGAATTTTGTGTAGGTGCGTGTGTGTTGCTTCACAGATACATATGTGCTCATGCATCTAAAGGCCAGAGATCATACTCTCAGCCCTTTGCCAGTTGGTTCCAGGCAGGTGTCCCACCACTGAGCCGTGTCCCCAGTTCCTCATTGGTTGATTCTAGGTCAGTACTCTACCATTGAGTCAAACCCCAAAACCCTCACTAGTAGATTCTAGGTAGGCACCCTACTGTTAAACTGTGTCCCCGCCCCTCACTGGTGAATTCTAGGCAGGTGCTCCTCCTCTGAGCTACATCTCAACCCCTCACTATAGGATTCACAGCAGGCACTCTACTATGGAGCCACACCCCCAACCCCTCCCTTGTAGATGCTGGGCAGGTGCTCTAACATGGAGCCACACCCCCAACCCCTCCCTTGTAGATGCTGGGCAGGTGCTCTAACATGGAGCCACACCCCCGACCCCTCCCTTGTAGATGCTGGGCAGGTGCTCTACCATGGAGCCACACCCCCGACCCCTCCCTTGTAGATGCTGGGCAGGTGCTCTAACATGGAGCCACACCCCCGACCCCTCATTTGCAGATGACGGACAGGTGCTCTGCTGTTGTGTCACACCTTGATCATCCCTAATAGGGCACAGCTAACAGGACAGTGAATAGTATGTAGCCAGCCACCTACCACTTCCTGTCTTCAACCCTCAAAGTGGTTTCTCTTAGTGTCACCAAGGCCGCATGGTTGCTCGTCCTCCTTTTCTTGACAGGAGTTTGAAAACTCAGTCCCTGCCAGCCTTTACCTTCCTGTTGCTCATCAGCCTTTTGGAGTGTGTGGGGGTGTTCCCTGGGCTGCCCACCCATCGAACCACTCATCTCATCAGAAACAGAAAATAAGACTTCATTTACATGAATAATGATGTCGACGCCATTGAGAAAGGGGTTGGGATTATGACCGAGACTCCCGGGAACTGACAAGATGTGGAAACTATGGTAACCTTCACTCTGGAGGGCAGACTGACTCTGACAGACAAGAGGGGAAGATTTTCGTTTCTTCTGTTGCCCAGAATATTTGGCCGGCGTCCCAGCTGCCTCTCTGTGTAGAAGTCGCTTTGAATATGGCTCCCTCTCTTTGTTTGTGAGAGTCACTTATAAAAGAAGGGAACAGTCAACACTCTGCTGGCCCAGATCCGAGTTTCTCCCTTGATTGGATCAGCGATGTGTTCTTTGTCGGGTCCCTGTGTAGTGAATCCTGTGCTAGGTGCCAAGGGCAACATGAACTTGCTGGTCTGGATAAACCACGTGGTGGCTGGCCGCTGAGGGCAGATGGTGGCTCCGTCCTGCACATGAGCAGAAGCATTTGTGACCTTGTGGCCAGTGAGGGCCAGCCATCCCTGTCTGTTCCAGCAGCTGCTCTGTGTTGTGCTCCCGTGGACCGGGCAGGTCCTGTGCTGGCTTCTTCATATGTGTTATCTCCTTCATGTCACAGTAGCGTCACAGAGTGAGGCTCTGGCCATCTCTACTTACGCTCAAGGCTCAGAGACAAACTGCCAGGGCTCAGGGACAAAGATGACTGACTTGAAGTCACAAAGCAGGTGTGTCAAGACATTGTGTGAGCCTTTTCCTGGGAAGATGTGACACAAAGGTGGGGAACCCACCACAGATCTCAAGTAGCAAGTTCACCCAAGTCCAACTTGGTGAATAATGAGTTGTTGGGCTTACTGACAGGTGTATAAATGAGGGGTTACTCACATGAGTAGGGAGGGCTGGAAGACAGCTGCATAACCTTGGCCTAGGTGCAACCTCGGTGCTCCCTGTCTGACTTGCAAGAGTTGGAGAGTCTCTGCTGCTTCTGTAGCCTTGGGGAAGGGTCTTGTGGGTCCTGTAAGCTTAAGTTCCCAGACTTTGAGAGACGTGTGTTGACTTTCCGAGTCTCCTCTCTCCAGGAGGGAATGTTTGAATTCAGAGCAATTTGCTCACAGGGTATTTGAGTTCCCAGTCTCTCTCTCTCTCTCTCTCTCTCTCTCTCTCTCTCTCTCTCTCTCTCTCTCTCTCTCTCTCTCTCTCTCTCTCAAGCCTGCACTGTCCTTGTTACTCTAGGCATTCAATGTTGAAAGGATCAAGTCCCCTGGAGCAGAAGACGGGCCCAGAGGGACAAGCCCACAGGACATGAGCCCACAAGACCAGGTGGATTGACTGAGTTCTTGTCAGGAACCATTACTTTCTTGCACCCTTTTGCTGCCCTCTGCTTTAGTGACCAGGAAATCCACACTATTTTTATTTGGGGCAGCTGTCCAAAGGAGAAGTCACATGTGTGTGCCAGGGGAAGAGGCTGAGCACACAGATAAAGGCTGCTCAGACAGGACGGGTGGCATTCAAGAAGGCTGGCGTGGCTAGAGTCACAGGTATGTCTGTCTGGTTTCAGGGACCTTCAGGCCACACAGGGGCCCGGGCTGCTCCTCAGAGCTGGAGGAACAACAGGCTGGGTCCCAGCGGTGCACCCAGATGGGCTCGCAGGAGGCTGTCCACTCAGTGAGAAGCCTCACGCCTCGGAGAGCAAGCAAATGAAGATGTGGTGTGTCTTGGGAAGGCTCATAGTTAGGGTCCCCCTTAAAATGAAATTAAATATTTGCTCAAGCCTCTTAAAATTCTAAGCAAAGCTAAATTCTTGGGGTACACAGTGGTGTATGGTGTGGAGCTTGGCCTCAAATTAGAAATATTCTCTAGCAAACCCAAAGCCCTGCATGCTGGGTTCGCATGCTGACTCAGTGTGTGCTGGTTTACTGTGTGCTGACTCACTGTGTGCTAGTTTAGTATTCTGGTTCACTGTGTGCTGACAGTGTGTGCTGGTTTAGTATTCTGGTTCACTGTGTGCTGACAGTGTGTGCTGGTTTAGTATTCTGGTTTACTGTGTGCTGGCTCAGTGTGTGCTGACTCACTGTGTGCTAGTTTAGTATTCTGGTTTACTGTGTGCTGACTCAGTGTGTGCTGGCTCAGTGTGTGCTGACTCACTGTGTGCTGACTCACTGTGTGCTGACTGTGTGCTGACTCACTGTGTGCTAGTTTAGTATTCTGGTTTACTGTGTGTTGACTCAGTGAGTGCTGGTTCACTGTGTGCTGACTCAGTATGTGCTGGTTTAGTATTCTGGTTTACTGTGTGCTGACTCAGTGTATGCTGGTTCACTGTGTGCTGGTTCACTGTGTGCTGGTTCACTGTGTGCTGACTCAGTGTGTGCTGGTTCACTGTGTGCTGACTCAGTGTGTGCTGGTTCACTGTGTGCTGACTCAGTGTGTGCTGGTTCACTGTGTGCTGGCTCACTGTTTACCAGAAGCACTGTTTGGTCCTTGTCTATCAGCATAAGTAGCACCATGGTGGCTTATAGTGGGTCTGGATTCTGCTCCTAACAGATACCACAGATCAGGAACCCCGACTCCCAACACCCTAAACAACAAAAGTAACGTGGTAAGGAATAGTCTTGATTGTCAACTTTACTGGACCGAGAACACCATGGAGACAAGGCTCAGGGCATGTCTGTGAGGACATCTTCAGGTTAGGTTAGTCATCAAGTGTTCTGACCTACAGCACTGTAAGATAACACACTACATTCTGGTGATGGAGGTTTGGATGATGGTAGTGATGTTGATGGTGGTGAAGGTGATGGTGATGTCTTAGGGCTATTATTAGTGATGAAACAACCATGCGCCATAATGCTCAGCTTCTAGGTAGATCCTGGGCACTGAACTCTGGTCCTCACACAAAGGCCTTGCCCACTGAGCCATCTCCCAGTCCTCACTCACTGGTTCTTATGTATTCAAAGTCATGCAGCGGTTGTCGGTATTTAATTCTAGAACATTTTCCCCAGCCCCCAACGAGACTCGGCACACGCGAGCAGTCACTCCTCATTCCCCTTAATGTCCCAGCCCCTGGCAACTACTAATATGCTTTCTGTTTCTATGGATTCTGAACAGGCTGTGTGGATGGAATTGCACACTCTGGTCCTCCGCGCGTGGCTTCTCCCATTTAGTGTAATATTTTCAAGTCTTATACATTATGTGGTTTAGATCGGTCCTTCACTCTTTTTGATGGCCACACCGCATTGTTCATGCGTTTATCAGTTGATGGGTATCCGGACTATCTTCCCTGTTTGGCTTTTATGAACAATGCTGCCGGGAACATTCTGTATTTGTTCTTGTGTGAGTGCGGTTTGTTCTTTTGAGTTTCTACCTCAGCTGTGACTCTGTCTTTAAATTGATGGGTCCTCTGACGATGCCATGGTTAACTGTTGGAACAGCTTGTGAACTCGTCTCTACAGTGGCTCTATCCTACATTCCCACCAGCACTTAACTTATTTCCGATGTGCATGGGTGTTGTGCCTGCATGCATGCAAGTGCACGGTGCCCCTGTGCAGCTCCTGGGGAAGCCAGAAGGAGGTGGCAGATGCCTTGGGACTGAAGTTGTGCAGTTATGAGGCATCACGTGGGTGCTGGACACCAACCCCTGGCCCTCTGTAAGAGCAGCCGGTGCTCTTAACCACTGAGCCACCCCCCCAGTTCTCCCCTCACCTACACACTAGCACTTTTTGGTTTTCCCATACCCTTGCTAAGCCTTGTTGTTTTTGATTTCCAGATGATGACCATCCTCCTGAGTGGGACATAGTTGCTCATGATCACAACTGCATTTCCCTAGTAACTAATGATGCTACACATGTTCTCATGGGCTTATTGGCCATTTGAGTATCTGCCTATTCAAATTATTTGCCTATTATAAAGTGGATTGCTATTATTACTATATTACCGTTGGGTCTTAAAGAATCTTGATATAGTTTGGGTATCAGACTTTTATTTTTCATTTTGGGGGGTTATATGATGTGTGTGTGTGTGTGTGTGTGTGTGTGTGTGTGTGTGTGTGTTGTGTGTTTGTGCATGTGCACATGTGCTCGCTTATGCATGCATGCTATAACAAACAAGTCGAGGTAAGAGAACAACCCCCAGGGTTTAAGACAGGGCCTTTCATTGTTCACTGCTGTGTATGCCAGGCTAGCTAGTCCATGAGCATCCAGGGATTCTCTTGCCTGGCCTCCCATTTTTCCATAGGAGTACCTGGATTACAGGTGCACACTACCACATCGGGCTTTATGTGAATTCTGGGAATTTGAGCCCAGGTCCTCATATTTGTACAGAAAAAACTCTACCCATGAGCCACCTCCTCAGTCCTTGACTGTTTATCAGTATATTGTTTGTAAAAAATGCTTTCCCTTCACCCCCTTGATTGCATCTGAATCAGCAGGACGGTGTTTCACAAATCCTGATTGGTCTTAGAATAAAAACCCAAGGGAGATATTGGGGTAGATGCTGAAAGATCAGAGGAAACAAGCCACAGCCAATTCTCACCTCTCCAGTTCCTCAGCTGAAAGGGGAAGATCCTGTCTCCATGAATCCTCAGACTGAATGCCCCTGAGTCCTCAGCAGAAAGGGCACCAATCTCCTGTCTCCTCCTGCCTTATATTCCTTTCTCCACCCAGCCATATCATCTCCTGTCTCAACCTTCCTAATGCTGGGATTAAAGGTGTGTGACTCCCAAGTACTGGGATTAAAGGTGTGTGCCACCACTGCCTGGCTCTGTTTCTCTTTTAGACTGGATTAATCTCATGTAGTCCAGGATAGTTTTGAACTCACAGAGACCCAGATGGATCGCTGCCTCCTGAGTGGTAGGATTAAAGGTGTGTGCCATCACTGCTTGGCCTCTATGTTTAATCTAGTGGCGGCTGGGTCCTCTGATCTTCAGGCAAATTTTATTTGTTAGAGTACAAACAAAACATCACCACAGGATGGAGTGTTTCTAGCACGTTCTGTCCGTGCACTGGCTTTGAGGTTGTACTGGACTCTTACTCACTGTGACAAAATATCTGAGATCACAACTTAAAAGGAGGGATGATTTATTTCAGCTCCTGGGTTTTGAGGGTTCAGTCTGTCATGGGAAGGAGGGTTGGGGGAGCAGAGCAGTTCACAGCATGGCAACCAGGAGTGGGGGACGGGGGCAGAGGAAGAGGCCAGAGAGAGAGAGAGAGAGAGAGAGAGAGAGAGAGAGAGACAGAGAGAGAGAGAGAGAGAGAGAGAGACAGAGACAGAGACAGAGAGAGAGAGACAGAGAGAGACAGAGAGACAGAGAGACAGAGACAGTGAGTTAGAAACAGAGAGAGGCTAAGAGAGGTAGAGACAGAAACAGAGAGACAGCCAAAGAGAAATAGAGAAAAACTACATTGACAGAGACAGAGATGAGAGAGATAGAAAGAAGCAGAGCAAGGGACAGACAGATGGAGATAAGAGGCAGAGAAAGAGAGAAGAGAGATTGAGAAAGACAGACGGGGAAAAGAGACAGTAGCAGAGACAGGGAGAGGGGGGGAGAAGGGCCAGCACACATGCCTGTGCTCACCAGCCTCCACCCTCTCCTTTTGATTCTTGACCCTGGCCTGTGGTCTCCCTCATCACAGACACGCTCAAAAGTGTACTTAGTAATCTCCTGGCCTCTCTCAACCAATCAGGTTGACAGTTGAGACCAACCTACCCAGGCATCCAACCAACTGTGGACCCAAAATACAAAGAATTGTGCACAAAGCATGTGCCTGTCTTCCTGACATCACACCCACACTACAGAATGACAGCGACGTTAACACAAGGTATGGGTGCAATGTCATCTAGAGAAGATTAAGGCACATTGTAGGACATGTGGGGTTACAGGAAGATGCCACGACATTGTGGATGGAGGTGCTCTTCTTTAGAAATGGGTTCTCTCACTGGAATTATGCTGGCCTAGAACTCACTGCATAGACCAAGTTAGCCTAAAACTCATGGCAATCCTCCAGTTTTAGCCTCTGAAGTGCTGGGGGTGACAGGTGAGTGCCACCACACATGTATGTAGAAGGCACTTGTGCATCCTTAGTTTCGTGGTCTAGAACCGACCCCCAGTTGACACCCAGGTGACTGCATTTGCACAGATAAGTCACAGCTGTGTGGGCTGGAGAGATGGACAGGTAAGCATGGTGCCCTAAGTCTTATTCCGGAGACCACACAGAAAGCTGGGTGCAGTGGTGCACATCTGCGACCCCTGTGCTCCTGTGCTCAGGAGGGAGGTGGAGACAGAAGAGCCCCCCAGCAGCCCACAGGCCAGCTAACCTGGTATACTCAATGGCAAAATGCAAGTGTGACCCTGCCTCAGGAACAAGGTAGAAAGGTGAAAACTGACTTCTGGAAAGTCCCTTTTGGTATGCACACAAACACACACACACACACACACACACACACACACACACACACACACACACAAACACAAATGCACACATGCATATACACACACACGTGAACATAAACACACTTGCTCATGAATGTACACACGCATACACATGCACATACATAAACACATATATGTGCATGCACACACACAGATGGAAAGTCAGAAAGGAAAGAAGGAAGGAAATGAATACAGAAGTGGAAGCACGTGGTCATGCCGTGGTGAAGGCCCTACCACCCCAGTAGCTATGAACACTCTACATCCTGGAATCCAGGTTTCTAATCACCATCTCTCCTGGGAGAAACCACGACTCCACAGAGGGAAAGTGAGAAAGTTGCTGAGAGAACAGAGGATTCTCAGAGGAAGAGGAGGTCAGCGACACAGAACCCAGTGTGCAGGACTGGCCAGCAGCGTCAGAAGCAGTCACAGCAAGGTGCTGGGGCAGGGGCTCAGTCGGGAGAGTGCTTTCCCAGGATGGATGGAGCCCTGGGGTTGATCCCCAACACACACCAACGACAGCAGGCATGGTGGCTAAGGCCTGTAATCTTAGCTCTGGGGAGGTGGATGCAGGGGAATCCGGGGTTGAAGGTCATCATCAGTTACACAGAGCTCAAGGCCAGGCTGGGTTGCATGGTACCTCAAAAAGCACAAAAAGTTAAAAATAAGATAGCATAAAAAGGAACTGGGCATGCGCTGCAGATGCAGCTCAGTCAGTAAAGTGCTTAGTGTATACACAAACACATCCACACAGAAACACACACATGGACTCACACTAATACCCACAAAAATACATCCACACACTCACAAAATACACACTCACATACTCATACACAGACTCACATGCTCACACACACTGACAGAGACATACATATTCACACAACCCTTTTATATATCCACACATATCCATACACCCACTCACCAATACACTCACACACAAGCACACTTACACATATTCTCACACTCATATATATACTCATGCACATTCACACACACTTGCTCACATTCACACACTGTACACAGAGACTCAAGTATATATACTCTCACACTGACACACGCACACTGTCCCACATACACATTCACACATGTGTATGCTTACACACTTGTTCACACACTCACACAACCACACACACACATGCTTATATACTCCCACTCCCATGCATTTAGCATGCTGACACAACCTCAGTCACTCACACTCATTTACAGATACTTACACACTCAAAAACTCACATACACACAAACTTACATACATGTAAACACACTTGTACAAACACATTCACACATGCTCACGCTGGGTCACATACATTCATTCACACACTTCAATTCACACAAACACACATACACACACCAACACACCTCTCTCACACACACAGACACACACACAATCACACACATACACAAAGGCAGATAGATCCCTTCTATTCCGTATGTCTTCATTTTCCACTGTCTTTTTGAGACACGGTCTCTCTTGTTCCCCACTAGCCGGCCTGTGAGTTTCCAGGTATATTTCGCCTCTCTACCTCCCATCTCTCCACAGGAGCCCTGGGAACACAGATGTGTTCTTGTCTTTCTGTATGGTTCTAGGGATAAAACTTAGGTCCTCAGGCCTGCCCGGCGGGTACCTTTACTCACAGAACCATCTCCCGCCCATACAATCATGTCTTTATCTGTGTGAATACCTTCATCTTGGTGACAACCGGGATTGACTCCAGAACATCCTCCTAGCTTCCCTGGTGATGTTTTCCCCTCTGAGGCCTGTCTCTCTCTCTCTCTCTCTCTCTCTCTCTCTCTCTCTCTCTCTCTCTCTCTCTCTCTCTCTCTTCTTAAAAAGACATTTGAGGTCCCAAGTCTAACAACTTTTTGAATTTCACTTTTGGTGGGGAGGGGGGAATTTCCAGGCAGGCACATCTCATCAAACGTGGTGTGTCTATTATTTGTCTTTGTTTTTAGAGACAGGGTCCGTTCATCCCTGCTGACCTTGAACTCTCTAGGTAATTGGAGGATGACCTCGAATTTCTGCTCCTTTTGCCTCCATCTCCCAGATGCTGGGATGGTTTGTGCCTTTGCACCTGGTTTAATAATCCGGGACCTAAAGCATGTCTGACAAGTACTGTACCAACAGAGATACAGTCTTAGCATCAATCTAACTTCCACTAGCTTGCTTTTCAGGCCCCACAAATTAGCCTAAGAGAGTAGAAGAAAAATATTTATTCCTTAGTGGAATCTGAATAAATTTATCTAACCAAAACAACTTTAAAGAATCTTATTTTGGTGTGTGTGTGTGTGTGTGTGTGTGTGTGTGTGTGTGTGTGTGTGTGTGTGTGCAGTACCCTCAGGGGTCAGAAGAGGGCACCGGATCCCCTGGAGCTGGAGTTACGGGCAGTTGTCAGCTGTCCACACCGGTGCTGAGAACCAAACTCAGGTTCTCTGCAGGAGCAACAAGTGCTCTTAACTGCTGAGCCATCCCTTCAGCCCCAAGAAGAGAGGCTTCCGTAACAGAGAAGGGAACCTGAGCCATGGCCCGGAGAGTGCCAAATCCTAACCATTAGACGGCCTTAGAAAATCCATCTAATTTTTAAGAAGCTTAAAGCCACAAAGCGCATCTCCTTAGCTCATGGAGCATTTAAAATGTAGAGAATTTGACCGCACATTGTCCAGCTAGTTGTGAATAAAGCCCAGATCAAAGACGGATGCTGGTCTCATTTCAAGAACACAGTGGCCGCCTGCTCCACGCCTGACTGTCCCCATGAGCAGCCGAGCCTGGCGTTCGTCCTCTCACCTGACCCAGTTTGGGGGAAGGCCTGGGTCAATCCAGCTCCTGCTTATGGATGTAAACTTACCTATTACCTCTTTCTAATGACTCCGTGAGACAGGATCACCCTCATTTTATAGTTGCTGAATTCGGGCCCAGTGAGAAGGAAGGAGAAGTTGAGCCATAAGGGACTGCTTTCAGTAAATGGCTATGTTACACATTCTGGAACCGTCACACAGCGTTGCGGAGCCTTGCTCGCCAGATCTGTCCCAGCGGCAGAAATGGGGCTTATCTGGCGAGCTCATTCACTGTGTGCAAATGGTCCTAATTGCTTAAAAACAGTGTGCTGTCTTAAGTAGGTTAAACAGTCCCTTCTGCAATCTTGTTTGTACTATTAATTTGAGTAACAAACTCTTAATGAAGGCAGGCAGGCTGAGCGAAGGATTACAAAATCCTGTGTGTTGGAGTTGGGTCTGGGGGTGTTGGCTGGCATGTGCTTCCCAACTGTGCTACCAAGAGCCCTTGGGAAAAAGGGCCTCCAAATGCAGCAGTCATCTGAATTATTAAACGTGGGGCTAACACCGAAGTGGCTTCTAGTCTATTACCAAAGAAACATAAGGATGTTGCCAGTGCAGTCTTGCCAACATAAGGTCCTGCCGGGCCCGTTCAGTAAACAGATAAGACTCCATTTTAATTAGCACACTAATGGTCTCCATCAGATGAACGTGGGGGAGAGCTGGAATACAGTTTATTTTGTTAAGTAGGCTCCATGGTGCTCCCTGCGGCCTGACATCGGTGCTCCACTGCTGTGCCGCTCAAGGGTCCCCATCGGACTTGTGTGGCTCCATGTGAGAGTCAGGGCTCTGTGCAGACCTAGCTGCTAGAAACCTATTGCTGTTGGAGAAGCGGAAGATGAGCGCCGCTAAACTCCACTGAGCATGGCTGTAAGTGATCTGGGGTCACTGGGGAAGAGAAGGCATGAGAGGGCTTGGTGGGCAGAGGGGGGCTGGGCAGCAGGCCAACCTGGTAGGCATGTGGCTACCATAAGGACCAACCTCTATCTGTCCATAAGTCTTGTGTGATGTGGACCACTGCCCCTCCACAGACATTATAACCTTCTAAGAGGGGTTATGTTGTTAGCTTAACAAGATTTAGAACCACCCAGGAGACATACCTCTGGGCATGTTCAAGAGGGCATTTCTAGACTGGATGAGTTTAGAGAGAAGATGGACCCTGAATGTGGGTGGTACCATTCCTTAGGCTGTGGTCCAGGACTGAATAAAATGGAGGACCGAAGCTGAGCCTCAGCATTCGCCTCTTTCTGCAGATGCCACAGGATCACCCACCTCACGCTCCTGCCGCTAAGACTCTTCTCTGCCATCACAGGCTGTACCATCAAACTGCAAGCCAGAATAAGGCACCCTTTCCTGGGAAGAGGAAATTCCGGTTGAGGAAATGCCTCTATTACATTGCCTGTAAGCAAGTCTACGGGAGTGTTTTCTGATGAATAATTGATGTGGCTGGACCTAGCTCACCGTGGAAAGTGCTCCTGACTAAGAAAGGTACCTGCCCGTGAGCCCGGAGAGCAAGTCAGTAAGGGGCCCTCCTCCGTGGCTTCCACTTCGGTTCCTGTCTTGAGTTCCTGCTCTGACTTCCCTGATGGCCTGCGACTCGGGAAGTGTAAGCCAAATAAACCCTTCCCTCCCAGGCTGCTTTGGGTCAGTGTTTACTGTGGCAACACACACCAATGAAGACACCCCCTAAGCTGCTTTGGCAGGCAGGTAGTTGCGGCAACAAGAAAAGCAAATAGCACACCAGAAACTGGCACCACCAATACATTCTCTCCCAGGTGACCCGAGGGACACCCTGGATGATGCTTAGACACCATCAGGGTCAGACATTGGTCATTGGTGTCATTCTCCACATGCAGCACTCAAGGTTCCTTGGAGGAAGGCAGGGCCTTTGAGTCTGCAGCATCTCTGATACCAGGATCACAGCCATGGGGTGTTTGTGTCAAGGGGGTTGCTTGTGGCTTACATGGGGTTTGTCTCCCAGGGTTCATGTACTAGACAGTCACCAGGGTGACAGTGTAAAAGAACAGGACCTTCAGGAGGCAGAGGCTAGGGGACAGTGGTTAGGTAATTGGAGACGTGCCCTTGGGCTGGATTAATGCTCGTCTCAGGGAGGGAGTTAGTTCCAGAAAGAGTCATTAGTTATAAAAGAACAAGGCTGGCCCCTCCCCCAGCTCCCCATGTGATCACGTCCACACACTCCTACCTTTGATAGCATCCACCACGAGGCCCTGGCCTGAGCCATGTGATGCTGGTACCTACCATGTTCTAAATCTCAGAACTGGAAGTGAAGTCAGCCTCTTCTCTTTGTAAGCACCTAGCTTCAGGCATTTTATGACAGTTATAGGAATGGCCACATACAGGGATACGGAAGCCTGGGAGAGCTCCTCACGCCCAGTGCTAGGGAATTAGGGCAAGACAGCCACAGTCATGGTGGAATATCACCAGACAGAAAGATGGCTTCTTTGTCGGTGCTGACAGTGGCAGAATGAGGGGGAGGAGGACAGAGAAATGTTCCGTTCAGAATTCTACCCCCCACTCCCACACAGTCACTTCCTTCCAAAGGGTCAGTCTGCCCCGGTGATCGTGGTCAGGGCCAGCAGTGACTCACGGCAGGGACAGTGGGTGCCCTTGGCCGGCCAGGATGAGAGCGGCATTGTAGTCATGACTTTTGCTATCCGGAAGAGAAGGTTTATGCCGCTCACAGTTGGAGGGTGCACAGTCCATCGCGGCAGCAGGAGCGGGAGGCGCTGGTCACGTGGGATCCACTGGCAGGAAGCAGAGAGATGAACGCTGGTGCTCGGCTGGCCTTCTCCTGTTTATTCAACCCGTGGAGTGATGTTGCCCACATTCAGCAATGGAGGTGGTCTGCCTACCTCAGCTAACCCAGGCTGGAAACTCCCTCACAGACATGCCCAGAGGTTTGTCTCCTTTGGCTCTCCTCAAAAACAAACAAACAAACAAACAAACAACCCTGTAATCCCGTGAGAAAAGCCTCAGACAGAACTCCACGATGGTCAGTTTTCAAAAGTCCTGAACAGCGCACCTCAAGCCATCGTGGCCATTGCCAGGGAAAGCCTGGGGAAGAGTTCCCACCAGGAGCAGGCTAAGGAGACACAAAGACAGCGGGTAACACAGTCTCTCATGTGGAATCCTGGGAGAAAAGAGGCATCGGATGCAGGCTCGGGAAACCTCGACGAAGTATGGACTTCTGTCAATGAAGCAGCGTCTGCAGCTGTGACAAGTGAACCAACTGAGTGTAACGGTGACTGTACCCTGGTGCTGTCCTTGGAACTCTTACATCTAATGAAGTTTAAAATAAAAGTGTATTAAGGGGCCTGGGGAGACAGTTCTGCAATTAAGAACACATACTACTCTTGCAGAGGACCCAGGTTCGATTCCCAGCACCCACACTGGGCAGCTCACAACTGTCTGTAGCACCAGTTCCAGGGGATCCGACGCCCTCTTCTGTCCTCCTTGGGCACTGCACCCCCACCCCCAGACACATGTAACCCTGAAAGAGAGCTGCTGACACCTGTAAACCCAGCTTACGGCGGGGAAGGTGGGAAGGTGGCCACAAGTTTGAGGCCAGCCAGAACTGCGTAATGGCATCCGGTCTCAAAGGAAAACAAAACGAAATGAATGAATTGTAATGACTGAACTCTCTGAAGTCTTCCAGGCAGGCTCCAAATCAAACCCAGACTTCTTACCCTGGCTGACAGTGCCCTGAGACCTGGTCTTGTCTAGCTAAGCACCCCAGCTTTGCCCTGGTATCCCCTTCCCTGTTACCCCAAGTCTTGTAAGTCTTCATATGCCAGCTGTCAGGAGAAGCCACGTGGAGAGCAACCTCATGTCTCTGCTGTGTGTCGTCCCATCTCCTTCCTGGGCTGGGGTCTGTGAGACTGGCAGGGTGTTACCCTCAGTGCCCACCCACCTTAGAGGAAGGGAGGCCAGATGCCTGCCTGCCAATCATGTTGACTGACCAGCCTGCCACTCCCTCCCTGAACCTCACTGTTCCCCGAAATGGGGGTACATTTTCTGGTGTCCACTATCCATCACAATCTTGGTCTTCTCATTTCCCATGCTGCTCAGCCATGCTCTGTGTGTGCATGTTCATGCTGTGCACACACATGCATGTGTACATGCACATAGATGGCAGAGGACAGCCTCGTATGTCATTCCTCACACCCACACCACAGAGTCTTCATTGGCCTGGAGCTTACTGAGTAGGTCGGCAAGCCCAAGGGGTTCTGCTCTCAGCCTCCCCAGCAGTGGGACTCCAACTGCACACCGATTACGTAGTTTCCGAGGAAGTGAACTCGTGTCCTTCAGCTTGAAAAGCAAGGACGTACCAACCGAGGCACCTCCCCAGCCCTGGACATTCTCCATAAATACGGTCCTTGGCCTGAGTATCCTGCAACTAGGGAGAGATTGCCACCATTTCATCGCAGCTGCTGAGTTCTGCAGCCCTGGAAGACTCGCACTTGCACAGTGTGAGGACCCGCAATGAACAGTCATTAGCATGCTGTATTATTCCACTGTTTTCAAACTATATTTTGTTAAAATGCCAAAAGGAGCTAACTGAGCCAGAAGCCTGAAAAGTAGGCAGGGAGTCGAGGACGCTCCCTTGTCTTGCCCACGGGAACAAGAGGGGATGTGGTGTCTCTGAGAGGAAGTCATTCTTCAGATTATCCTACCCCAAAGCTTCCCACTGAGCTGGCTGCTGTGTGGTCTGTGGAACCTTCCAGAATGAATGAAAAGCCCGTCTATCTTAGTGCTTAAGGCATGTTTCCAATTATCTGTGCTGACAGAGCAGAGAGCATCTTCTTCCTCAGAAGGATGTTTTCCAGAGGGAAAGTCAGTATTTATGGGGGTGGGGGCGCTCCGGGGAGAGGGGCTGGGGGTGCAATGGGTACAGTTTCCCTTTGTGCTGGGAACTACACTGCCCAACTCTCCGTTTATGAATGGCTCAAATGGTAAAAATGTTATACTGTGTGTATTTTACCACAATCAAAAGAGACCCAGGGATACATTTTTAAAACTTAAGCCACAAAAATAGTCATAATATTCTGATGGGAGAAAAAAATCAGCATCAATCCTGGCGTGGGGGAAAGTACATTTTTTATTTTTAAAATCACGAAATAAAGAAATCAAGCAGCAGCGGGCTGTGTGTAGGGGAATGGCTTCCACTCTCTTTGGAGGCTGTATTTTTCCAATTATATATCCTGCAGTAAATGTTTATATATCTTTTGTAATCAGAAAAACACGTAAGAAGACACAGGCTGTGAATGGACTTCCTGCTGGTGGACTGTGTATTTTAAAGTTATTCCAATGGCAAATGTCTTGCTGTGTCGTATTTTAACACACACACACACACACACACACACACACACACACACACACACACACCCAACCCTGTCTTTTTCATTTATTTAGAGTGTGTGTGTGAGAGAGTGTGTGTATGTGTGTGTGTGAATGAGTGTGAGTGTGTGTGTGTGAGTGTGTGTGTGTGTGTGTGTGTGTGTGTGTGTGTGTGTGTGTGTGCATATGCACCGAGGTTACAGAAGTTGCCAGCCAAACTCAGTTTTATGTGAGAGCTGAGGATCTAAACTCAGGTCCTCACACTTATGAGACAGGCACACGACTAACAGCCAGTTCCCCAGCTCCCCCCATCACTGCAGCCCCCCAGTGCCCAGGACCTCAGGTCCCTATAACCCTAGCCCCCCATCACCCCAGGCCCCCAGCCTCCAGCCCCCCATCACCCCAGTCTCTGAACCCCCAGGCCCCCAGCTTCCCAGCTCCCCATCCTAAATGTCTTTGTGGGGGAAAGGCAGCTAATTCTGGAGACCTTGCTGCCTGGGTTCTTCCTGAGTCCTATTTGCCCCCAGCGACTCTCCACCCTCACCCCCAGGGAATTCCGGAGGCTGAGGAAGGTGGAAGCCAGAGATGGAAAGAATCGGGCCATGGAGAGCTCCTAGGTCCAATCCAGGCAGGAAAACCGTCTCTCCGGGAGGGTCGGGCTTGATTTGGCCCCCTAGGATTTGATTTAGTTACAGACGGTCCTTGTTTTGTTTTGTTTTTGCAAGAACTCACTCCGTTTATTGAGATTCAAATTGAGGCCAGGTTAAAGCCGACCCTCCTCTGATCTAGCAGGTAGACCGCTGAGTGTGATCGAATCAAGGTGATTGTGGGAATAAATAGCAATCTGCAGCCGGGTAAACTGTGCTCCTGAACTGAGCGAGGCCGCACCCCTTTGACACTCATTACAAATAAAGACATATCACACGTGGGTGGCGTTCGACACCTTCCAACGTGCTTTCACGGCTTTGTTTATCGTACCACGAGGTTTGTCTGGTGAAGTGGGTAGCTCCAGAGGCCCCCCAACCCAGCCAAGAGCTGTGTGTGTTCGGGGGGGGGGGCAGATGTGGGAGAAAGCTGGGCTAGAGCAGAATTGCCCTGTGTGGGGGGGGCGTGGGGGTCCAAAGAAGATAGGGGGTAGGGAAATGGGGCACAGATTGGTCCTAAGCGACGGTTAAAGGGATTTTATCAATCTTGTTTCTGGTAGGACAATGCGGTGCTGTCCTACTTGGGAATCTGGGCAGAATTGGGGCTCAGAACTCCCTCCCCCAAGGCTGAGGTGGAAAATTGATACACCATCTGTAGTTGCCTGGAGCTCCTCTGGGGGCGCTGAAGTCTGGGCGGTGCCCAGCCTGCTCTTGGTGGACAGAGCACATTTCAGCATCCTGGAGGGTCTCGGCAGGCAGTGGGACTGACCTTGTGTGCCAGTAGGGTGTGGAGCAATAGGGACAAGGTGTGACACAGTCCTTCCTCTCACTGGCAGGGAAGCAGGTTGTGGGCCATGCTCGGGACCATTTCAGACAGGGTACAGCTCTGCGGCGCTGCCTCTGAGTTAAGTTCCATGAAAGGCCATGGTGGACATGGAGAACACAGTCAACTATTACCAGTTACTTTCTGGGGTCACCATGGGGGCCGGCAGCCCTGCAGATGGAGGCCATGGTGTGGAGAGTGTTGTGATCAGCAGGAGATGCCACCCTTCAAGAAGGGTGACATTGATGTCAAGACCCCAGCCTCCCTTGCTTTTCCAGTGGAGCAGGATGGTGATGGCTTTGAAGTCCCTGTGGTGGCTGTGTGAATACTGGTATTGAGTACTGAGTGACAAGAGCCTCTGGATTCCAGACTTCCCAGTCTCAGCTGGGACCAAACCCATGCCATGATGCTCCAGGGAGTCCAGAAGAATCTAGTGTGGTTCCGGACAGCAGCCTTGCTGTGACACCCACTACTGTCATCCTTCAGTAACATGTCGTTGAGTCCCTGCCTGAGTCAAGTCTGGGACCTGGAGACACCGGTAAACCAAAACCCAGTAGGCAAGACAGCCAAGGGAGACCTTGGCTCCTGGGACCCACAAGGAACTCAAACAGGGGCCAACTCTGAAATCCCAGGGTGGAGGTAAAGCCACCTATTGCCCACCCCCATATGATGCTGGGGAATAGCTCAGGCCTGACCATTGCTTCATGGCTATTCGACCTTGAGCAGGTGGCTCCAGTTTTCTGGGACTCAGTTTCCTAATTTGTAAAACACTGCATGAAGTGTCTAATATGCAGGGTTGTTCTGGGAGGTAAATAAAGAGATACAGAGCAGTGGTAGTTGCCCAGGGTGCTCAAGGCCCCAAGTTTGATCCCTAACACTGAAAAAAGAAGGAAAGTAAATGCATTATCTCAAATAAAGTGCCTAATGGGTGTCAGTGGCTGCTGTTTAGGGGAATTGAACTTGTGATTTTGTATGTGTGTGTGTGCGTGTGCGTGCGTGCGTGCATGTGCAAAGGAGTACATACATCTGTGTTTGTGTGGTGCGGAGGCCGGAGGTCAATTATTTTGGCTGTAATTCCTCAGAGGCTGTCCATCTGTCTTGTCTGGGGAGCCTCACTAGCTGGCCAGCAAGGCTTTTCGCATCTCCACTTCCTTGGTGTTGGGATTACACATGGGCGTGACACCATCTGGGCTCTAGATCTTTCTAAGGCCCTCTTCTGACTTGGCTCAGAGCCCACCCCCACCCCACCCCACCCCTGTATTTCTGGGCCCTGGAGAAGGCTCTGTTCTTCTGGAATGACAGAGAGATGGACAGGCTCTCAGATGGGAACCCATGCCCTAGTCCCGGGTAGAACTGAGCCCAGCCACACGTCTGAGTGGTAAAGAGCCAAAGGCTTGATGCCAGACAGAACTAGGTGGCCCCCCAGCTCCTCTCCCTGTAGCTGTGTGACCCTGGGAAGGGAGGCTGCTTTGCTGTCTTGAACTCTAGTTTTCTCAGATAAAGTGGTGGCATTAGCACAGACTTCACAGGCCTGTTGTGGATTGCCAACTGCCCCCAAGTCCGTGGCTCACACCATGGCCACCTGCTTCTTGTACGGTTCTCTGGATTGGTGGCTTGTACTGGGTTCAGCCCTTGTTTCTGCTGGGCTCAGTCCCAGCATCTGTGTTCAGGGCAAGTGGGTGATCTCACTCCCAGGTAGGTCCTTGGCTTGCTGTTGACGGGAATAATTGCACCATTATATTGTTCTGTGGCTAGCCTAGGCTCATCTCCACAGTGGCAGTCTCCAGGCTTCTCTGAGCAAGGTGAGCAAGTTCTAGTCTCAGAAGTGATTTCTAGGGCTGGGTAGATGGGTCAGCAAAGTGCTTACAACATGAGAACTTGACTTAGCACCCACATTTCAAAAGGGGGTGGAGCTGGGTGCCATAACATGCACCTGTGGTCCTAGTGTGAGGAGGCAGAAACAGGCAGATCCCTGCAGTTCACTGGCCAGCCAGCCTCACTGAACTGATGAGCTCCAAGTTCAGCGAGAGGCTGTCTCAAAAATATAAAGTGGAGCATGACTGAGGAAGATCTGACCCCTGACCTCCACCTGCATGAATACATATGTGCATATGCAACTCACAAGAACACAGACACAGATCCATATCACACACACACACACACACACACACACACACACACACACACACACACACGCGCGCGCGCGCGCGCGCGCGCGCGGTCAATTTCTAAGCTTCTGCTGTGGCAGGTGTGTTACTCTCCCACAGAGGTCAAAGCAAGTCATGTGACCCGATTCTAGAGGTAGAAGGATTGATGGACAGGAGAGAGGGGAATTTGTCCATTTTACCATGCTTTGTTTGAAGATAAAATGAAATAATTGAAGCCAGATGAAAGCAGCATCTGCCTGTGGTCCCAGCTACTTGGGAGGCTAAGGCAGGTGGATCCCTTGAGCTCAGTTCAGGGCTAACCTGAGCAACATAGCAAGACTCCATGATGAAGCTTAGTTCAGAAAGGTTCCCTATAAGCTTGTGGATTGGAGGATTGTTTGGTCGCTGATGAGCTTCCTAGAACTGGCTGGCCCAGAGGATTCCGTGTTACCAATGGATCCCACCCTAAACAGTAGATTTGGTTGATGAAATCGTAATTAGATGGCATTGTTGGAAGATTGCATTAAAGGAGAAGGCAAAGCCTCATCTCTCATCGAGGGAAACAGGCCACCAGAAAATCGAAATTCGCCTGGTCCTTTTACTCTCTCTGCTTCTTGCCACCCCGGCCTGAGCAGCTTTGCCCCACTACACTGTCCTGGCCTTGAAGCTCTGCTTTGACAGATTCAGACACAATGGATCCAGTGGTCCATGGATGGTCCCTCTGAAACCTCTACTCCTTTAAACTATCCCCATGCGTCTGTCTGTCACACCATGGTACACCTGATGCCCAAGCCTCTTTAAAAATGAAATATGTTTTAAACGACACAAAGAGCTTGGATGGCTTTGGTGACATGTGTCTGGAATCCCAGCAGGAGGATGCCCTTAAGTTTGAGATTAGCATGGGCTATGTAGAGGGTTCCAGGCCAGCTAGAGCTACTTAGCAAGACCCTATCTCAGAGCTGGAGAGATGGCTCAGTGGTTAAGAGCACTGGCTGCTTGATCAGAGGACCCAGGTTCAGTTCCCAGCACCCACAAAGCAGCTGACAACCTTCTGTAGCTCTAATTCCAGGGGGATCCAATGTCCTCTTCTGGCCTCTGTGGGCACCAGACATGCATGCAGCAGACATATATTCAGGCAAACAATCATACACATAATGAAAATAGATAAGCCTTTTTAAAAAAGATCCTTTTCCAATAAACAATGAGCCTATAAGCCTGGGTGTTCGATTAATGTGTACATAATGATTGCATTTCTCCCTTTGGAGATTCCTAGTGTAAAAGATGGATCTGAGAAGGTTGCGCTCCTCTGGGCACTGATCTTAGAACGATCAGAATGCTTTATTGCTTGTTCAGGGCTTGAAGTCTCTGGTAATGATATTCTCTCTTCCCTTCAAATAACGACCCTCTGTCTCCCAGCTTAGACTCTCCTGTCCCCTCAGATTACAGGACTGCAGACTTTGGATATGGAAGGGAAGTACATAAGACAGAACTTTGGCTTTCTGTAATTTTTTAAAAAGATTTATTTATTATGGATACAGTGTTCTGCCTGCATGTATGCCTGCACATCAGAAGAGGGCACCAGATCTCACTACGGATGGTTGTGAACCACCATGTGGTTGCTGGGAATTGAACTCAGGACCTCTGGAAGAGCAGCCAGTGCTCTTAACCACTGAGCCATCTCTCCAGTCCTCTTCTGCAATTCTTAAGATCAAAAGATCCCCTGACCAGAATCTCAGATAGGAGGGAAACTGAGGCAGGAAAAAAAAACCAGGAGAAATTATGGGGACATGGGGGGGAAAAGGAACCACTTACCTTGGAGTGTGACTGTTACTGTCTGAAAAGCAAAATCTCCAACATAATTAGCAGCATTTGCAGTGAAGGCTTTCCCACATACAGCATTCTGTCCACCCATAGGTTGTTTTTGTTTGTTTGTTTGTTTGTTTGTTTGTTTTAAATAACAGTGTCCCAGCTTTACAACCTAAATGCATATGACTTTGAGTAGGGCCTTATTCCTCTCCCAAGACATTCTCTTGGCATCTCAGATGAGACCTTGTTTATGTGAATGTATCCTGCCTGCCCGAATCCCTGAGCGACTGAGTTTACTTTATGGATTGTTGTCCTGCAGGAGTCACCTGCATATAACTCTGCAAAGACAATGGAGTATGGGTCTTACTAAAGCTCACACCTTTGCCCTGAGTGGGTCTTACTTTCTTCCTGTGGGCCTTTTCCTTCTCTAAACCCTTGTGCTTGAGTCTATACTAACATATACTTATTAAACCCCATTTCTTTAAAAAAAAAAAAAAAAAACACTTAACTAAAACAAGGTCTCATGTAGCCCAGGCTAGCCTAAATCTTGCTATGTATCCCAGGCTGGTCTTGAATTACCCCTCCCCTCTACACAACCTAAGGGCTGAGATTATAGACCTGTGCTACCATGACTGGTTTAAATACTCCTTTTTTAAAAAATTCTTTTTGGTGCATTATCCCATCCCCATTTTCCTCTGGGACATGAAGATGGTAGCCAAGCCACGTACCCTACCTTGGCGTCAGTGAAGGATGGCACCTTCCATCTCTACTGTGATCTGCAGAGCCCTGGGGCTGAGAATGCTGATGTTTCCATCTCTTTTCACACAAAAGAGGCAGCCCAGACTCCGTTACCATCTCATTTTTTGTTTTATTTTGACCCGCTTCTCACTTTTCAAAGGACCCGAGGCTGGGAGCTGTTTGCGGAGTCTTCCCTCCAGGCTGTCCTTTTCTTCTGTTCCCCAGCCCCCTGAAGGTGGCTCCTGCCCTGATTTCATCTTCCTCTTTCTGCCGCAGCCTCACGTCTGCCTAGGGGCTGCTTCTAAGTGGCGCTTCAGCTGCAGGGGACTCTGGGGGGAGGCAGAGCCACAGGGCCCTTCCAGGTAAGCTTGACAAAGGCAGGAAGCGTTAGATGCCTGTGTCTGAGTCTCTTCCTGCCAGGGTGTGCCCTCTTCTTCCCAAGGAGTGGTTACTCCCAACCTGTAAGGGAAAGGTGCCCCTCCACTTGGAGCTGAGGTTTGACGCTCTGAACTCTAAGTCATCCGAAGAAAATGGCAGTGTTCTGACCTGGGTAACCACCAATCAGCAAAGCAGGTTGGTCCTGAACTCCCCCCCCCCGCCCCCCCCCCCCCCCCCCCCCCCGCCTGAGCAGAGCAGGTGCTTAGGTACCTGAAACCCAGATGCCCTAAAATAGGACATCTACCTTTCATCTCAAGAAACCTCAGACCAGAGGCCCAGGCACTGAGCAAGGGAGTGGAACACACGGGGGTGGGGTGGGGTGGGGGGACCCTTGTCCAGTTGGACTCTACAGGACAGCTGGGGGTTCTTCTGGGGCATGTTCTGGAGCTGTTCCTGGGCTGTTGGCTTAACAGGGAGTCGTCTTGGTCTCACATCGTCCCCTTGAGCTTGGTGGGGTCGAACCTGCTTTGCAGAAGTAAGGATTGAGAGAATGAAGAAAATCTCTTTGGAGTTGAAGGTTCATAAACAGAG
This sequence comes from Peromyscus maniculatus bairdii, assembly GCF_049852395.1. NCBI lineage: Eukaryota > Metazoa > Chordata > Mammalia > Rodentia > Cricetidae > Peromyscus > Peromyscus maniculatus. The sequence goes on from NC_134853.1 coordinate 158,736,414, forward strand.
CATGATTGCTTGGCATGAGTAAAGCAAGGTTAGAAAAATCCCAGAGGTGGGGCTGGTGTCCAGCCAAGGTGTGGCTGCTTCCAGCACACTTGTTTGTTTGGGGTTTTGAGACAGGGTCTCAAGAATCCTGGACTGACCTCAAACTTACTAGATAGTCAAGGATGACCTTGAACTTCATAGTCTCCGGTCTTCACCTCCTGAGTGCAAAGTTTATAGATGTGGTCCCACCGCACCCGGTTTATGAATGTTGGAGATGTAACCCAGGGCTTCATGCCTGCCAGGCAAGCGCTCGACCAAGCCACACTCTCGGCTCCTCTAGTGTGCTTTGAAGAAAGGAAAAGTCTTCAGAATTGGCCTCTAGGGAAGATGTTTCCTTAAGTTCTCTGAGCTCCATTTTCTCACCAGTGGCAGTGAGGAGCTGTGTACACAAGCGTGTGCAAGGTTGACAATGTCATTTCACTGAGAACTCTGTATGAAGGATGCCTGGGCCACTCCTTCCCACCAGCCAGCTTTGATTTTTTTCACTGGGCATCACCAAGGTCAGCTGTGTGCCCTACAGTTCAAAAGGGGTGAAGCCCCAATTCTAGGTAAATGCTAGAGGCTGTACATTTCAGCAGCCACACACTTCCGGATAGGACTTGACCTGTCTTTTCTAGTTTTGGTGGAGACCTCAGAGAAGAATGAGAAAACAAAGGCCATTTTATTTATGATAGAAAAAGAAATCAACAGGGGGTACAAATCCACAGGCCCAAAAGGAGGGGAGCATGTTTAAATAGAGCGTGATCCATTCACTCGGTGGAATATTCTGTGACTATTGAAATGATGTTTACCAAGGGTTTGTAATAACACGGAAGATGCTTATTCTAAAAACGCCGTGTGCAGAAGGAAGCAACAGAATTGTATGTTCAGCACAAACACACCCGAGCAAAAACCAAGCCAAACAAAACACACAAACAGAAGCAAGAGGCCCGAGGGACACGCACCGCAGCAGGAGATGTCTTTGGGTGGCAGAATTGAGAGTTTTCTTATACACTTCTCTATCTTCCGATTGTCTATTTATTTATTTTTCTATAAAGTGGCAAGGACTGGCTTAAAGCGGAAAATAACCCGAACATCATTTTTCCTCTCCTAAAGCAGGAAGAACTCTTATTAGAAAAAAAGCAAGACAGATGGCCCTCAGAGAGCCAGCTGACACTTAGGCCATCCGGAAGCCAAGGCCAGGAGGTCGGCAGGCCCCAGGCTAATTCCCCAAAGTCAAGTGGGCAGCGTGGACTCTGAGCCCATGGGAAGCAGATGCCAGTAGGCTGCCCCCAGCTTCAGACATGGACGTGGTGCCTGTGACTCCCCAGTAATTATGCCGGCTCCAGCCACCAAGTCGGCTTCTCTCCTAGAGAGCAGAGATGGAGCCAGATCAGTCTGAGATGGTCTTCCTCGGAAGCAGCCCTGTTCTTCAGCCTTAGTGACAAAACCCTTCCTGCTCCGTGCATCTCCCTCCGCAGATCCCATCTCATCAGGAGGTCTTAGCGGTTACATTTGCTGAGTTCAATGTCTCTCTTCCTGTGCTTGGTCTATGAGCCGGCCTGCTCTCCTCCACTGGAAGCTTTTCCCCGCAACCACAGAGTAGTTAGTGCCTGGCCCAAACAGCCTGCACGTGTTCACTTCACGAGTGAACTCTGACCACCATGCCTCTGCTGGGTTCCCTGGGTTACTTGGCTCTGCTGTAACCAGTTCCATCCCCCCAAACAGCTCCTCGGCAAGCCAGTGATGGCATGCCAGCTCTGACCTATCAGCCACCACTGCTGGGTTTCTGTTTGGAACAGTTCTGAGGTCATTGTAAGGACTCATCAGGAAAAGGTATAGGAATTGATTGGTGATGTCTGCCACATGAGCACAAGGGAGGCACAACAGCTCAATCTCAACAGCCCCTCTCTCTATAAATACCACACTCACCATCCACTGGGTCTAAACACTCCCGCCCGCCCCCCCAACTTCCTTGGAATACTTGCCTGGTTTCACTGGTGTGCCATAGGCTTCTGGAAGCTTCCCTAGTGTGTTCCCTCTCCTGGGCCTAGAACCTATCCCAGACCCTACTCCGCTTGGCTAGGGTCTTGCCTTCTGTCTGGCTCATTGCCGGAGGCTGCCCTCAGACCTGGGTTCGCTTGTGCCTGGGATCTGGAGGTCTCTTCCCAAAGCACCTTGCCTCAGCCTGGCACCACCACGCCAATGCACCCTTTTGTAATCAGATTTTTTTCTTTGGGCTGCCAGCTCACAAATAATGACAAGGAAACTTATTATTAATTATGAAATTTGGCCTTGGCATAGGCTTGTCCCACTAGCTCTTACAATTTAAATTAACCCATTTAATCTACGTTCTGCAGCGTGGCTTGTTACCTCATCTCTCTGTACTGCCCATGCTGCTTCCTCTGGCTGGCAATTCTGCCTTCTTCCCAGAGTTCTCTCTCTGCCTAGAAGCCCCGCCTATACCTCCTGCCTAGCTATTGGCTGTTCAGCTTTTTATAACACCAATCACAACAATACATTTTCACACAGTGTACAAATATCCCACAATATCTTTGACTCTTTTTACTGAAGCCATCCCTCCTGGCATCCCAATGTTCCTCAGAGGTTGATGCCTGAGTATCAACATGGCCTTGGCAGAGGGCAGGGTTCCTTCCCTGGCAACCCACCGTGGCTCAGACAGCCTTTCTTACTTAGCTTTCAATTCAAGAATCACTCAGCTGCTTCCTCCTCCCAGGCCCTTGGCCAGGGATAGTCGCCTTGCGTGGTCCAACAAAAGCTCTCTTCTCATCTCCATGCCAACCTCCTCCTTGCTCTACATTCTAATCCTGCATCTTCCAAAAAGTCCCCCAGCCTCAGTTCCAGCAGCTGTGTGGCCGCCCGTGGGTCTGCTTGGCCATCAGTGGGATCTGTGGAGGACTTTAAAGGGGCACAGGGTCCGAGTGTTATTCTCCCACTTGTCAGGCCCGCCCCAGCTGTGACTCACACCCCGTGGTTCCTGGCTGGTTCCAAGAACATCACTGCTTTCCTCCCAACATCTTTGTTTCCCTCAGAATGGAACAAGGGCATGGTGGAGTGAAAGGTTGGACCAGGCTCTCTGTCTTTCTTCCTGGAACTGGGTCTCCTCGGATGTAAAAGATTGAGAGTCTGGATGTTCCACTAGGACCTTCCATCTCCTTAGCTCCATCCTGGACCTGCTTCTTCTCCCCGTTCCTTCCCATCAGACAAAGCAGACAAGATGGCTACCAGACACAGAGAAGGCCATGCTGACGAGCTAAATAGTGGTGGCTGTCCCGGCCTGTAGGCAGAGAGGATTCTGAACTCTGGGGAGAGTGCTGTGGTCAGGTGGTAGTCTAGGGCACGGCTGTGGTCTGGAAAAAGGGAGTCTGGAACCACATCAGTACCCTGTCTCCCGAGACCTCAGCGGTGCAGTGACTAAAATTCAAACAGAACCCCTGCTGAGATGGATGCTTCTCTTCCTCCTGGCACATGGAACTTGAGGTAACCAAAAAAGGAAAGTGGTCCTTGGTCAATATGTTCTGCAAACAGGCGTCCCCGTGGGTGCCTTCTGCTTTAGCCTGTCCTTCTGGCTGAATCTCGGGCATATCCTGAGCTCCTTCCTGCTCCTGCCCAAACCTCTTCCTTCAGTTGTTCTAGAAGCTTCAAAGGTGGGCCCCAATGCTTAGGAAGGTGGTCACAGAAAGTTGAGCAGCTTGAGGGGTCCCTAGGGGGTCCCCTGGCACCTGGAACTGTGATTGGGATAAGATTATGGCCCTGAGTTTCACTGGGGTCCTGAAATAGCTCCCGCCAGGAGTTCAGGACAGTGCTGGTCAGTCACTCACGCCATTGTCACACCCGCTGTCCTGGAATGCTGGGCCCTGGCTTTGCTGTTGTAGCAGGCCTGCGGACTGTGGGGGTTAAAGAATCCTCCAAGGCCCTGTAGCCTGTGGTGGAGGAGAGGGAACTTTCCACCCCACGGCAGTGTTCCTGCCCACTTCTTACCCAGAGTGATGGGCAGAGAATTTTGCTGCATCCCGATGGAGCCCAGCAGAGGGGGCTGCTAGACAGGGGTCTGGGGCACATCATGGACAGGCAGGGTCAGGACGGCAGGCAGAAGGGTGCCACGTGCAGCAGGGAAACCCCGCAGCTCCTTAGGCACGAACCTGGGCGAGATGTGGTCGGCCAGGAAGCAGAGCATGTGCCTGCGCCCCACACAGTAGATATGATCATCCACCACGGCGCACTGGAAGGCATCCGGGTAAGGCAAGCGGTACGTGGCGCACTCATACCAGAGGCGTGTGCTGGCACTGCAGCGGTACACGCTGATGCCCAGGCTGCGGTTGAGGTCAAAACGGTAGAGGAAGCCATTGACAGCCACCATCTCAGCGGTGCGGTCCTTGCTGCCCCCCGTGGGGCCGGCCCACCAACGCTGCTCCTGGCTTGAGAATCGGAGCAGCAAGTAGCGCAGGCTGCCCCCAGTGACGAAGATCTCATTGGCGCACACCGTGGCTGTGTGTGCCAGGGCAAAGGTGTCGTTGGGGAGTGGTGGAGCAAAGGTCCAGCGGTCCGCTCGAGGGTCATAACGCTCCACTGTGTTCAGACACTCACCTCCAATGGCATAGAGATGCCCCTCCAGGGCCACCAGCCGGCAGTGTGGCCGGGCCTGGTTCAGTGGGCATACCTCACTCCAGATTTCAGTCAGGGGGTTGTAGCAGAAGACCCGGTTGGAGGGTTGGCCCCCGGGTCCTTGGCAGCCAGACACCACAAACAGATAATTGAAGAGAGTACAGACAGAACAGCCCCGGGACATGGCCTCCGTGGGCAGCTGGGCCAGCGGGTGCCAGGCATCCTGCACATTGTCATAGCAACAGAGGCGGCCACTGTCTTCCTGGGGACACACATCGGCCACCACCAGGCACTTGTGGCCACGGAACCGTCGCTGGAGGATCAGCTCCCGTTCTGCCCCACTCAGGCCCCCGTAGATGTCTGTGCTCCGGAGGACCTGGAGGTAGTTATCACTCATCACCTTGTAGGCTGCTTCCTTCAGGGCCTCAAGGCCCTGCCTCTTGGCCAAGGTCAGCACCTCATAGCAATTGCCCAGGTCCAGGCGGACATCCTGAGCTGAAGCAGGGGTGAGCTGGATGTGGAAGAAATTGGTCCCAGCTACAAGCTGCACACGGGGCTCCCCGTGGCTGCAGGCTGAATTGATCTGGGCTTTCTGGTCCAGGTGGGCAGGAGGGGTCGTCCTGAAGCCTTCGGGCTGCAGCTGGAGCTCTGGATTCTCAGCAATCTGCAAGAGACTCACCTTTCTGCCGAAGCCTGGTGCAGAGGGGGTTGGCACTACCTCAGCTGCATCCTCTGTATTATCAGCTTGGCCTCTGGAGTCTGCTCCTGTGACCAGGGGCTCTGGCCCAGACCCAGGGGACGGAGCATCAGCCAGAGCTGCTGTGCAGGGGACCAGCGGCCTGGAGACAGCCTTTGATGTGGACTCCACAAAGTAGTCATATACTCTGCCCTTCAGCTCAGGCCCTGGTCCCTTGGCCTTCTGTATAATATTCTCCTCCATCCGGATCCGGGCCACAGATGAGAAGGTGTAGGAGGCATTGGTGGCTCCTTCCTGCTGCTGTGTGGCCAGGCCCATGTCTGCAGCGGCCTGGATGGTCCCAGCCTCTCCCCTGCTGACCCCTGTCACGTGGGTGAAGACCCATCTCTGGTTCATGTCACGGCTGACCACTGTGGGATCAGTGCAACAGTTGGGGCCTCCCGGGTCTCTAGACCCTGTTTGCTCTGGGGGTCTGCCGTCTGGCCATGGAGAGAGCTTGTCACCCACGCAGCTGCCGCCCACTTCTGGGGAAAGTCTGGCTGGGGAGCTTGTAGGTTCACAGCCCAGATGAGGGAGGTGGGGAGGGTTGGGCTTACCTCTAACAGCTGTTCCGGCTTCCTGGCCACTGCAGGGTGGAGGCACCTGCTGAGAACCTGGGCGCTGCCCTCTCTGATTCTCATCAGAGCCTTTTCTTGTGGACTCCCCAGATCTGGAGGCGACCAGTTGGCAGGAGTCTCCTGGGTCCTCCAAGCTGCGGTCCATTGGGGCCCCAGCCCCCTTGCTGGCCTTCCTGCGTCTTGGCCCCCTTGGTGGGGTCCCTGGAGGAGCCCCCTGGAAGGCAGCTCGCCCCAAGCCCTCCGCTTCATCTTCCGCTTTGTGGCTCTTGCTATTTCTCCCAGCTTGCCCAGCAGGGGCAGGCCTGGACTTGTAGAGTTTGTAAGCCGCTGTTACCAGGAGCAGGGCGGCTGCGGACAGCACCAGCCTGCTGGTCAGCTGCATGTCCAAATGCCAGTCCTGAGCGTCTACTCCGGCTCTGGTGGGAAGCATGCCGGCCAGGGGCAGAGGAATGCCAAGAATCCGATTAATGATTGCCCAATAGGGGCAAGTTCCTGGATCCTGCTGCGGAGTGGGAGGGAGTCCCTAGCCGGTTCTGGCCAGCTGAGTTGCTGGAGCAGAGGTGACTTTGAGTTGGCTGGGGTGGCACTGGGGTAAGGGATGGCTGAGGTCCCTGCTGGCCTCTTTCGATCCTTCCCTGAAAGGGGGAGGGGTTCCTAACCAGAGGCCGGGCTTGAGGGCAGCGTCCTGCCACAGCCCGAGGGCATTCGGAGTGTCCAGCAGGGATCCGAAGAGGAAGCTGGCTCTTTGATCTATTACTGGATACCTGGAAGCGTGTGCCGTTGGTCTTGGTGTGTGAGCACTGCTGTTTTCTCTTTTGCAAAGCCTTAGGTGGGAGGCTTGGGGCAGCTTCTGTAGTGGTTCCTGGGGGGCAGGTGGAGCCACAGGTACTGGGCGAGTAGGGATGGTCCTGGCCCCAACAGAGGGGTCAGCATTTAACTGGCCAAGCGAGGAAGCAGTGGGGGAGGCTGAGCCTGGGCCAGCAGCCAAGCCACCTGACCGGGCTGTTGACCGCCTCTGCCCTCCTCTGTGTCTGACAAGTTGAAGAGAAACCAGCTTTGCCGAAGCAGCCCAGGAAGTATAGCACATTAGCACCCAGATAAAGTCAGACCCTACAAACACACCCTCTTCTTCAAGATGAGCCAATCTTGTAGGGAAAGAGGCCCGTGGAGGACTGACACCCCTCAACTCCCAACCCATACCCACCTTAACATCAGCATTTTGGACCCTGGACCCAAACTGCCCGAGTTTGCTATTCACCAGCTGTGTGACCTTAGGCAAGTAACTTTACTTCTCTGTGCCTCCATTTCCCCATCTGAAAAGTGATGGGGGAGGGAGCGTGGCAGCATGTGTACCTCCTCAGGCTGCAGTTAACATGCATGAAGCCTCATGTTGCTAAAGCTCTGTGAGTCTCAGCTGTTCCTCCACGCGCACACACACACACCAGGGTTGTCTCAGGGTCCTCAAGGATGGGTGCAGAGGTCTCAGCTGCAAGGAGTTACCAAGTCAGTGAGCAAGGCTGGGGCCCAGCCCCGCTCTGCATAACCCTTCCTCCGTGCCCAGGACTCAGGTGGCTGGGCTGCCTAGATGCTCTTTGCACACGCTCCACTTTTTTAATGTTTTCTGACTGGAAAGCAAAAATAGGATCTGCCTTGAGGGCCCAGGAACTTGGTTCTGAGGGTTCTGAGCATAGGAAACCTCTTGGTTACAGCAAGTGAGTGTGTGTGTGTGTGTGTGTGTGTGTGTGTGTGTGTGTGTGTGTGTGCATGTGCATGCCATAGCATGCACCTGATGGTCAGAATTTAACTTCAGGAGTCCATTCTCTCCTCCCACCATGAAAATCCTGAGGACTGAACTCAGTTAGCCAAGCTTGGCTGAGAGCTTTTACCCACGGAGCCATTTGCTAGCCTCCTAGGATCCCTACTCCCTCTCAGACCCTTATCTAACGCTCTACTCCACAGCCTCAGTTTACCCTTCTGTGTTTTATCTCGATTGCTGCCTGGTGTGGCAAGCTTTGTCAACTCTTGCGGGTCAGGCCTCCTTATCTTTGCAGGTGGGGAACTTTCCAACTCTCCAGTTAAATTTCAGGCCTCCCTTAGCCCTTCCATAGCTGCCTTCCTGTGGGCTCCATCCTTCCAAACTGGCTTTTCCTTCCTCAGTCTCTTCTCCCAGTCTTTATTATAGCCAAAGGCCCCGGAGCAAGGTGTCTGTCTTCTGCAGGACTGACTCCTAGTAGACCCCTGGACCTGGACCTAGTGGACTAGACCCAGCAAGGAAAGGGGCATCAGCTGAAGCAGGCGGGCTTCCGGTCAGGTGAGAGCTGATGCTCACAGACCCCTCTGAGAGACAGAAAATGGCGGTCTTCCCCCTCAGCAGTCTGCTTGTGAATGTTTGAAATGTGGGTTTATTGTTCCTCTGTTGCAGGAGGCCACCAGAACAGAGAATGCAGCCACGAGAAGAGAGCCTGTCAGTCCTCAAGATGAGGGGAGTGCCTACTGTGGGGGTCCCCAGGAAGGTCAGAGCACAGAGGGAGAGGAGAAGCCAGGGCTGACCATTGCGTAGCGGGAAGGTCGGAAGCCAAGATTCATACAGAGAAGGCAGAAGAAAGGAGACTCTGGGGTCCCTGGAGGCAGCACCTCCCTTTCAGGGTGTTAGGATTCTAGCTCAGGCTCCAACCCAGGTCTCATCCCATCTGCAGGGGAACAAATACTATCTAAATGCCATAAATTATAGTTTTTTTTTTTAAAGTCTCTGTGTAGAGAAAACCGAAATGAACAAATGAAGACAGAGGTGAGATTAGAAGATAATTGGAAGTCTATATCGGGCTTCTGTGGATGTGCCTGCCCGCCACCAATCTGGGCTCCTGCGTGCTCAGGCAGGATAAACTGAGAACTCTCATGGCGGCCCCAGGGGAAGGCAGAGCCCTCAGATCGAAGCCACACAGATCAACAGACCCATCCTGGGTAGTCAGCTTTTCATCCTGTGGGCCCCTTCTGAGCCTGGCTCAGTGTCCCAAGGTGGAGGTCACAACCCTGGTGGCCATGGTAGATGAAACACTGAATAGAGAGTACAGGGCTGAGGAAGGTCAGTGTGGAGAACGAGGAGAGAGGACGTTGGAGAAACACAGAAGACAGAAGACATGTACCCTCTTAATGTGCCTCCGTGTGCCCACACACATGAGGGGAGACCTTAGGGGTGCAAAGTCAAAGATGAGTTGATCCTTGTTTGGCCAGTGGGGAGACTGAGGCCCAGAGTGTATGGTCTGGTTTAGCAGGCACTGGAATTCAGGGACACAGCCACTACTGATATACTTTGATACACTCATGCACTTCCACAATATCACACTCTCATACACTTACATGTACATACACACATACAATACTGGCTCATACCTTCCCATTTATACTGACACTCTCCCACACAAAATCACACATACAATCACACACAACTGGTCTCACTCATGCGCTGTGATCCATCATAACTCTCACTGTCACACACCATCACACACTCGTGCACTCACACACTTGTACCCCAATTCAGTCTCACACCCACATTCACTTACAGACATTCAGTGGGATGATAGACGCAGGCCACTGTGCCTGGCTTTTTACTTGGGTGGTGGGGATCTCAACTCAGGCCCACATGTTTATTCAGCAAGCACCATGCCAACTGAGCCATCACCCCAGGCCTTATCAACCCATTTTAGAGATGAGGATGTTGAGGCTCCTAGGAGACAAGGGTGCCTGCTCATTCAAGGTCTCATGTGGAAGTCTGTCTCCTCTATGACCTCGAACCCACCACCCATACGGACTGTGGGCTGCCTATGTCCCAGGTGAGCACAGATCAGAGGCAGTGGCACCAGGACTCAGGAAAGGACAAGGCATGCTACAGTTGATGAAAGGCGCCCTGGCCTGGAAACAGTTTCGAAGGCTTGACGTGAAGGACTCTGCTGTTTAGATTTAGGAAATAAAATAAGGGCAGGTGTGCCTGTGAATTTGATGGGGAAATTAAATGTAAAATTCATGGTTGCCATAGGAGATGGCAGCCTGTGTCCTGGTGTTTTCTTCCTGGGGTGGAAGGAGGTGAAGGCAGGAAGCATCCTGAGGTGGGAGCCTGAGTCGGGAAGGCCTTCCTACATGGCCAAGAGCCCCCTCCATGGTGGGCTTGGGGCCCACGGTCACACTATCAACAGCAGCTGGAATAGCATTCACCGGGTTCCTTCCACCGTTCTGGCTCTGTGCTTGGAGGAGTTGCAGGCGTCACCTCCTCCAGCTCTCAAGAGCCCCGCCAGGTTGCAGATTTACCTAGTCCGCTGACGAACAAACCATCCCACAAGCCATTCTTGAGAAATTCTTGCCATTGGACCCAAACAGCGTGACCTAAGAGCTGGTTAGCATGAGGGACTTGGGCCCCACCATAGTCGCCCAAATCCAGAGTCTTCATATTAGACCCTGATGAGTCTGGGGGGGGGGGGAGACCAGGCGTACTCAGATAGATGCCCAAGTCACCATGACCTTGCAAATCAGCTGCCCATCCCTGGATTGGAGAACAGCTGTGCTGTCATCCTGAGTCGGTGGCTCCCTGGATATTTGAGTTCTTGTGTGGTCTATTTCCTTTTAGATTTATTTATTATTATGACTTTTAAATTACTTAAAGTGCGTAGATGTTTCCCCCCCCCCCCCGTCGCGCGCGCGCGCGTGTGTGTGTGTGTGTGTGTGTGTGTGTGTGTGTGTGTGTGTGTGTGTGTGTGTGTGTACCACATGCATATGCAAGTCTGGTGACGGTGAAAGCCGGCAGAGGACAGTGAATCACCTGGAACTTGAATTACAGATGGCTGTGAGCTGCCTGATGTGGACGCTGGAAACTGAACTCAGGTCCTCAGGAAAGCAGCCAGTACTCTTAACCACTGACCCATCTCTCCAGTCCCATTCCCTCCCTCCCTCCCTTCCCTTCCCTTTCCCTCCTCCCCTCCCTCCCTCCCTCCCTCCCTCCCTCCCTCCCTCCCTCCCTCCCTCCCTCCCTCCCTCCCTCCTTCCCTCCTCTCCCCACCCCACCACCTTTCTAGACAGGGTATCATATAGCCCAAACTTGTCTCAAACTGGCTAAACACCAAAGAATGGCCTTAAACTTCTGATCCATCTGCTGCTACCTCTCAGGTATGTGGTGCTGGGGAGCAAATCTTGGGCTTCCCGAATGTAGGCACCCACTTCCCAAATGCTAGGTACCCACTTCCCGAATGCTAGGTACCCACTGAGCTATGTTCACCCCCCTCCTCCGCCCCATATCAGTAGCTGCTAACGGTGCTGAAAGGGTCCCCTGTGCCTCAGTGTTTTTCTGTCCCCCAAATAGCTGTGATCTTCCCCATTTCATGGAGTTGTTTTTCAGGAAACAGGTTGGCTGAGATGACTCATGGCGCCAAGCAGGCAGTAGATAAGCAGCTTCAGGTAGGTGATGGGTCAGAAGAGCAGCACCCAGGCCTGTGCTTGCAGATGTCCTGGACAGGGCTTCATATGGAGTTTCATGAATCTTTGCACTTGCCCAGAAGGCAGGAGGAGCTGTATTTTAAAAGGACAAACTCACACACAGACTGTGGGCAGATTGCTTACCCAGAGTTGCACAGTAAAAACCTGGCAGGTTTGGAAGGCAAGGTGAGCCTTCCAGGGCTACGGACTTGTTCCCAGCAGGGTTGACTCCTCCTGGCATCTTGGTCTTGTCTCCTTCCAGCAGGGACAGAAATGATCTAAAGAGACACCACGCTCTCACTCTGGCTATCAAACTATTCAAACAGCAGATCCTGAGGTTCCTTGGAACTTCAGGCGGGGAGAAGAGAGAGCCTAAAGCTTGGGCCAGCTAGAGGGGAAAGTTTTCTTCCTGGAAAGAGTTTTGTAACTTGTCCGACTGCCTTACGGGAGAGGCAACAACAGGTCAATGGTGGGCAGGACCACAGCTTGACCTGGACTCCTCAGATGTGCACAACCATGGCCTCTACTTAAACATGAACTGTAGCTGAAGTTTTCTCCAGTCCTGCCTGGCCCACGGTCAGGACAAATCTCTCTCACCTGCCAGTCCTGCAGCCGCTCAGACCCAACCAAGTAAACACAGAGACTTACATTGCTTACAAACTGTATGGCTATGACAGGCTTCTTGTTATCTAGTTCTTCAATTTTAAATTAACCCATTTCTATTAATTTATATGTCACCACGTGTTCTGTGGCTTTACCTGCTGCCTTTACATGCTGCTCCCTGGATGGCAGACTGGCGTCTCTTCCAGCTTCCACCTCCCAGGCCCTCTTCTCTGTTTGTCCCGCCTGTCCTATACTTCCTGCCTGGCTACTGGCCAATCAGTGTTTTATTTATCAATCAATCATAGCAACATATATTCACAACATACAGGACATCCCACAGCAATGAACCTCACATCTGGAGCCCAAAGATGGACTTGGGGATGTTATTGGAGCCTTTGTCCCTCTTCCCGATGTGGCCATATTGAATAAGTCTCTTTTTTCTGTTTTTACTATTAATTTGGCTGCTTTAGTTGGCTTATGAGGAGCAGGTGGCCGAATCTGGCTTGCTAAGGCACTGTCTGTCTGTCACACCCAATCCAGTCACTGTCCTTCCTCTACTGTACCCCCCGTGCCTCCAGCCCTGCCATGCTGGTTGGCTGCAGAGAGCTCCCTGTGCCTGGCTGTCCTCCCAGACCTCTCGGGTCATCTCTCTTCAGCTCTAACATGGCTTTTCTGCCACAAGCCGGCTACAGAATGTCCTGGGGCTCCCCCAAGCCTCTCCAATCAAATTGAAATGGCTGGTCCATTCTCTCCAGCCCCTGTGGTGTCCTGGCCTCATTTGTCACTGTCTCCAAACACCCGTTCTGCTTCAGCCAAGCTCATCTGTTTACGGTCCCGTTGTCTCTGCCACCACACGGGCCGTTTCTCTACTCACGGGCTCCTCCCCAGACCTCTGCTGTACTCACGTTTGCAAAACCCAGACTTGAACTTCGGCTTTGTCCTTAGGGCCTCACACCAGGGCAAGAGTTCTGCACTTAGACCCGGCCCCCAGTCACCCTGAGTATGTCCTTAGGGCTTGAGACAAGGCTGTAAAGATAAGTGCTCACAGAAGATTTTGGAGCAATTCTGGAAGGTTCCAGCCCTGTGCTAAAGGCAGGCACACACTGAGCTCTTGAGTAATCCGTGTCGGATGGCTCCTGAGAAGGGTGGCATGGTTTGAAGTATGAATTTTGGATTTTATTTCTGCAAGAAAAGGCCAAATAAGTTTAGAAGCACTGCATTGTGACCCCGGGGGCCTCTATTTCTCCATCTCTAAAATGGAGCCAGTGAGACTTGCTTCTAATGTTGCTGCTACAGTGAGTTAAGGATATTGTGCCTTTTGGGCTCCAGCATCCTGTGGAGGGGGTGGGGAGGCAGCAGCAGCCAGAGAAGCAAAGACTTTCTGTGCCCTACATGGTGTTAACATAGCACAGCCCACCCAAAGCTGCTCCAGTCCAGTGTAAACCAATGCTTTGCAGAGGGAAAGTGCAGGGGGCAGAAGGTAGAGAGGGTGGCTCCAGCCAAGACGGGGAAGCGTGAGAAGAGGAATACGGGCTGCTGGGGAACAGCCTAGAAGCTGGGCCTGTGCCAAACAGCAGAACCCTGCATCCAATTGGGAGGCAGCAGGCTGCGGGGGGGCCTGACCCCTTGGGGACCTGGTCCCTTGGGGATCTGGTACTGGTGATGGAGGAAGTCAAAGAGAGCTATCAGCTTTGCGGAATACCTACCACGCGCCAGGGACTGAGCTTAGGACTTTACATCCTTTGTTGGTTAATCCTGTTGACAGGCCTGTAGCGGACACAGGACAAGGGTCCGTTCAGTTATGTATGGTTCAGTTGGATTTTCCTGAACAACCAGAAAAACCACTTCCCAGGCTCCTTTGCAGCTGGACAAGAGGCATTTGGCTGAGTCACAGCCTGAAAGGGACAAGCAGAAGTGACCAGGTGGCTGAGTCCATGAAGGGAGAGACTGTTGTTTTTCCCTCTCTCTCTTGCCCTGGTAACAGGTTAGTCCCACCCACCCACCCTTGCATCCCCAGTCCAGATAGCCTGCTGTTGACCTAGTCACTGAGGCATCGAGCTTGCTGCTTGCAGAGGCTTCTGGATTGGTATGAAATTCTCTGGGGGTGGGGTGATGATTTTAAGGGATGCGTGAGGCCTTTCCAAACCAGGTCTTTACCAAGGCTCTGAGGCATAATTCAGGTTAATGGGTCCCTACAGAAGCGATCAGAATTAATTCCTAACTGGATAAAGTGACCTGAAACCAGGTGAACAATGGCACTTGGAGCAAGAAAGATGGAGATGCGAACCAGGAGAAGAGTCTGGGGAGACAGCCCAGTCTGTGAGGTGCTCTCCACGCTCTGAGTTTGGTCCCCAGAACTTCCGTCTGTAGAAAGCAAAGCCCATCGGGGAGCGCGTCTACAATCCCAGTATAGGGGTAGGGAAGACAAGAGGATCCCTGGCTGGCCAGTGTAGCTAATCAGTGAGCTCCGGGTTCAGTGAGAGACCCTGTCTCCAGAACTGTGGTGGAAAGCAATGGAGAAAGATACCGGATGCAAACTTCTGACCACCACACACATGTATGTACATGTCAGAATGTGCACACACACACACACACACACACACACACACACACACACACACACACACACACACACAGAGAGAGAGAGAGAGAGAGAGAGAGAGAGAGAGAGAGAGAGAGAGAGAGAGAGAGAGAGAGAGAACACCAAGGAACTAATTTTTTTTTTGTTTGGAACATTCCAGAAAACACCAGGTCTGGTGGTCTCCTCAGCAGCCACCAAGAGCTGGCAGGAGACCAGAGAAGTAATGGCTCCATGGAAAGGGGACAGTTTAGACCATGATCCCTCGTTCAATGCCCCCTCGTTCAAGGCAGCTGGCTATCCTTAGTCAGCTTCTCCAAGCTGGAAGGACCTCAGACAGCCCAGCCCTGGTACTGCTGGTGAGAGAGCAGAGCCCGTGCCCCGAGCCAGTGTGTCTGCCGGGACCATCGCTCCAGGACCCTGCAGGCCTCACTTGTAGGAGGTCCTCATGTCCCCATGTGCTCTGGGATGGACCTGCCTGCCCTTGGTTTCTGCCCCATCCTCCAGATAGGCACTCCCTAGCTTCACAAAGGGAAATGACCCAAGAGCAAAGAGATGTCGTCTGGGTCCTTCCCAGGAGGTGGAGGAGCTGGGCTTCCAAAGGCTCTCCTCCTGTGGGACTCATCTTCCAGGTGCCTTCCTCAGGAGGAGCTGAGACAGAGGCAGGCAGAGGAAGCCACACACACAGAGCCAGGCAGGCCACGCCCACAGGCAGGACCTAATTCCTAGCGGGTATTTGATGAGCATTCGCTGAATAAACAGATGAGAAAGCCTTTAACAATCACCTTGGCAATGGGTGTGAAGAGCCTACGAGAGAGATCTATGATCCCTTTGGTTTCTGAAAGGCTGGAGCCTGTGTCCCCAGAGCAGGATCCAGAGGGAGGGCAGGAAGGTCACAGACAAAGGGAACACCTGGTCCTGACTCTGGGAGGAGCGAGAGTAGCAGCAGCCAGAGCAGGGTGAAGGTGCGTGTCTGTGGCAGGGATGCAGGATGTGAAAGATTTGCTGGGGTCTCTGAGTCAGCAATGTGTTCTTTTTAAAAGTCATTCAGGGGGTGCGAGGGGCAAGGATGTTGTACGGAGCTGGATGTCAGGGGAGGCCGAGAGCACAACACAAGAGCCCGGGAGACGGTTTCGCTAGTGATGTGCTTGCCATGTGGGGGTGAGGACCTGGCTTCGATCCCCAGTACCCACGGAAAAGCTGGGTGTGGCAGTGGCCACCTGTGTCCCCAGGGGGAAAGCAGGGACAGAAGGATCCCCAGCTCGCCAGCCTAGACTACTCAGAGTCCCAGGTTCCAGCGAGACACTGACTCAAAATAGCAGGGGGATATCTCCCAAGGACTATACACACACACACACACACACACACACACCACCACCACCACCACCACCACCACCACAACCACCACCACCACCACCACCACCAAAGCCAAGTGTTCCTAGGAGGGCCGCAGAGATCTGAAGACTGGAAATCCCCAAACTCAAGATCACCTGTCCTTTGCTTCAAAAGCAAAAGCAGGCTTCTGTGTCAGGAAAGTGACTCATGCTTCACATCAAGTGGCTTTTGTCTCCACCTCCCGATCTGTGAGGTGAGGTGAGTGGGGAGTTGGCTGCTCCCCCCTCTTCCCCGCGCCCCACTTGCCTGCACGCCCTGCAGCAGGATCCTGCCAGGGACAGCAGGGGCAATCCCAGGAAGGTGCCCAGACTTTCTGGGCTGGAGCCCCTGGTTCTGTTCCCCTAAGGGACTACATTGGTCTTCCAATTCTAAAATCTGCTCCTTTTGAGTATTGAAAAAAAAGAAAACTATCAATGCAAACAAGGAAAATCATAGCCAGTCTTTGTGCTCTCCACCTCTCTCAATCCAGAACAACAATTCTCAGGGCCACATGCTAGGATTATTCTTAGGTAGGGAAACTGAGGCTCCAAAGAGCTGAATGATATGGAGGAAAAAGAAGAAAACCTAGACGTGTCTGAGGACTGTGGCCCCTCTACAGCAGTGGACTGAACTCCAGCTGACCTGTCACCCCCAAGCCTGGGCATCGGGCCCTGGCCTTTCTGTGGCTGGGCTCAGGCTGGACAGGATGGTGGCCAGCCACAGCAGCCTGTAGAACCAGTTTTTCTTGATGTGTCTTAGCTGGAGGCTGTCACTGGGCCAGACTGCTTTTCTGGAACCTTCCAGACACATAATCTCCTTTTGTCTCTGTGGGCTAGAGGAGGGCAGAGGGAGGCTGGGATGGATGCCTCCGCCACCTGTACAGAGCAGTTGTGTTGGGGGCTGGGGGACAGCAGTGTGGTTGCATGGGAGTTCCCCACGCTGTAATGGACATTGACCCTCTTACTCACCTCCTGAGGTTGTAGGGTCCAGCTGTTTCCACATTGACTGCAGTTTCTCTCTGTAAGCCAATGTACCGGTGCTGGATTCCCATGGGATCCGTAGTGAATACGGAGTAGGTCAACACAATGGTGGGGAGGGTGTGTATGGGCACTGCTCATAAAGAAAGGGGGGAAGAGTGACTGTGTGTGTGGGAGAACTGGGTCTTTGCAGGTCTGATGGAGTGTCATCTGAAACAAAGATGGGGTTTGAGTGTAGCCCAGTGGTTAGAGCACTTGCCTAACACACATAAGGCCCTGAGTTCAAAGTCCATCTCTGATGAAAGAAAAGAAAAATGGAATGAGAGGTGACAGAAAGGTCCCCAGAGCTCAGTCAAGACCTCATCACAACTACAGTGCGAACTTGCTGTGTGCCCCCTGGGGATTCTACAGGCATGTGCTGCTTTAAGCCACTGTGTCAGATGCCCAGGAGTGACATTAAGGTACCCGTTAGAGCTAGCAAGATAACTCAATGGGTAAAGTGCAGGAAGACCCGAGTTTGAGTTCCTAGCGTCCACATAAACAGCAGAACATGGCAGCACACATCTGTCACCCTAACGCTGAGAGGAGGAAAAGACAGGTAACTGCTGGGGTCCAATGGCCAGTCAGTTTCGCCAGTCAGAGAACATCAGGGTCGTTGAGAGAGACGGAGGAAGATCTCTGGCCTTGACATATGCACACACAGACATGCACATCTACATACTAATCCAAACACACATAGTACACATGTACCCGGACGAGCTATCCCTCTGTCCAGGACTCCTGTCATTATTTCCCCTCAGGGAAGCAAGGATTGCTTGCCGACTCCCACTCCCAAGCCCCTTTTCCATCTTGGCCTCTCACACATCTGGGTTCCACACGGCAGTCAGGCTGAACTCCAAAGTTCCCCGGATCCTGAAGCGCTGGCCTGCAGGTGAGCACCTACACTTGTGCATCTCTGTGTGGCTGCAGCAGTGACTCGGATGGGATTCCCACCCCCACAAGGTCAGTGGCTTAGCTGGGCCTTGGGAAGGAAAGGAGGCAGGATAGGACCCTTCGTAGGCACAGTGACGTGAACACACAGTGGAGTGCAGAGAGAACCCACCCCCAAACTGGTCCAGGGTGGAAGGATGGAAGAAGACTTGTCTACACAAGGCCTTCAAGAACAGGAGGTTCCCAGAGCAGCATGTGGAGAAGATGGAAGTGTTCTTTCACCTGCTTGTGAAAGCAGACCCATGGGCGGTAGCTAGGGACACACTACAGAGGTGGTTGGTTTCAGTTCAGTGAGTGTTTGATGACTTCCCTGCATACACTTGCAGAACTCTGAGATGCAGAGTTGATACCACCTTTGCTCTCTGGGACCATGTGTGTAGCACAGATATAGAATTCATTCATCATCCATCTGCCTGTCCATCCATCTACTCATCTATCCATCTGTCCATCCACTCACCCATCCATCCATGCATCCATCCATGCATCCATCCATCCATCCATTCATCCATCCATCATCCACCCATCCATCCATCCCTCTATCTGTCATCTATCCATCCACCCATCCACTCATTCACTTATCCATCATCCATCCATCCATCCATCCATCCATCTATCATTCACCCACCCATCCATTCACTCATTCACCTATCCATCATCCATCCATCATTCATCCATCCACCCATCCATCCATCATCCACCCACCTATCTATCTATCTATCTATCTATCTATCTATCTATCTATCTATCTATCTATCCAAACCATTCATGGACCCATTCACCAAATGTGCTGAGTGCTATATTTGGGCCACAAAGATAATTCATAAGTGAAATGGACTTGGGTCCAGCCTTGGTGGAGCTCTGCAGCCCAGGGGCAACCAGCTTTTCATCGGAGGCCTGCTTCCCTGATCGAACAGCCCCAGGTAGGCTTCACAATGCTGCTCCAGGGAGGAAAACAGGATAGGCGCTTCTAGTGGAATATTGTTTAGCCTCAGGGTCAGAGAACCTGGATTTGGACCTGACTCTGCCTCCTTGCAAATGTGATCTATTGAACACAATGCCTTCATAATTTAATTTTCATTGTTTATCATCCTCTCTGACTTCCTGTGGGGATAGGTAGAATTTACTGGAAAATACCAGTAATTGTTTCAAGCCAAGAGAAGAGAGGAGGAGGCAGACCTGGGCAGGAGGATGAGCCGAGTTATAGTTCTGACTTCTTAGCAGTCCCAGCACATCCCTTGGGGGCTGTGGTTCTGGTTCTTCCTCTGCAGAGTGGTCCCCAGTTAGAGCAAGAGAAGAGCCTTCCCAAACTAGGCAGTAGCCTGAGCTCCTTTGTGAGCTGGCAGCTGCAACACCCCACAGCTGGAGGAGAGCCTAGTCTCAACCTTGCAGGGGGTGACCTATCCTGTGGGACACAGCACGGCGTCAAACCCTGGCAGAGACTAACTGGCATCTCCGTTTTTATGTGACGTGTCTTATTCTTTATTGTTGTTGCTGTTGCTTTGTTTAGCCAGAGATCAAATCTAGTCCCTCATCTATGCTAGGCAAGTGCTCGACCACCGAGTGGCTCCCTCTTAGATGGATGTGTAAAGGCCCTGTGGTAAGGAGTGCATTACGTAAGGTCTAACCGTGTAACTAAGGTTAGTGAAGAATTCTTCTACCTTCACCCTTCCAGAGTTGGGGTGGCCCACCTGCACCACCACGCCTGGCCAGGACTGTGAGTTATTAAGGTGAGGAAAGTTGAGTGGCTGGACAACAGAGCGAGAGGACAAATGTGGTAATGAGTGAAGGAAGGTGCCAAACCACAAGCAGGCCACGGGCAGGCTTGCAGTGGGATGATGACGTCACAGGGAGACACTGCAGACTCCCCTGGCTTTCGGGGGGCCAAGGGAGAGGCTGTGGCAGGATTAACCTTAACAAGGAGCTGGTTGGTAGAATAAGACCATTCTCTAGGGCTGAACACCTATGCCAAGTACCCGGAGCCCTTAATCTCCCAGAATCCCTTGTGCTGGGAATTCTCGCATCGAGCAGACACAGAAGCTGGAGCACCAAGGGCCTGGTTCAAAGACCTATATGGCCAGCCAGGCTGGGGTCCGCGCTCAGGCAGCCTGGTGCTTGTCCCCCCCACCCCCGCTCTTCACTGTCCCCCAGCAGGCCCCTCTAACCTTTTGACATCACAACATGATGTCGTCATTAACAGAGTTCAGGCCGGAGAAGTGCATGATTATATTAGAAAATAAAACTGTGAAAAGAATCCTTACAATGTCTTAAGTAAGCTTGGGATTTGTGTAGGGCTGTGTTCACAGCTGTCTTTGGCAGCATGGGACCTGTGGGTGGAGAGTCAGGGATGCCTTCAGGGAAGCAAGACTTAGAGGCAAAGCTGGGCCCCAGCTGGGTTTGCTGAGTATCTCCCAGGGCGAGGCTCCCTGTGGAGATACGAGCCTCGGGGATAGGCCACAGGGATCCCCAAGGCGTCTCTGAAGGGTTTCAGAACACTGCAGCCTCCCCGGTGGGAGCAATGGCACAAGCTTACCTTAGGGCTGGGAAAAAAGCTCCCTCGCGGCACAAAGCAGCCCCAGGAGCCCGGGCGCCACTAATGGAAAAGTGTGCAGTGCTTTGAAGATGATAGGGTTGTTGCTATTGGAGCTTGCCGGGCTGAACCCTGCTGGGTATCTCCTGTGTGAAGAAGCAGCAGCAGCTAGCATAGGCCAGGGGACGGGGCAAGGGAGCCTGTGTGTATCTGTCTGTCCAGGCGGAGCCATGAAGAGGGTACGACTGGCACCTGAGTCCCCAGCATACACGTCAATCAACCCATCACCTCACGGAGACACAGGCGTCACTGGACCTGGCTTTCCCTCCAGTGCGCCACACTTGCTCCTGATTCATGGACTCTGGAACTCCTGCTGTTTTCTGTTGGGAATGTTCTTACTCTAGAACTTTCCATGGCTCCCTCCTTTGCTTCACCTGGGCGTTCATATAATGGCTCCTTCTTAGAGAAGCCATGGAAAAAACATGTTACCTTTCCCTTCCTCCTCCTCCTCCTCCTCCTCCTCCTCCTCCTCCTCCTCCTCCTCCTCCTCCTCTTCTCCTCCTCCTCCTCCTCCTCCTCCTCCTTCTTAAAGGTGTAGTGTGTGTGTGTGTGTGTGTGTGTGTGTGTGTATGTGTGTGTGTGTGTGTGTGTGTGTGTGTGTGTGTGTGTTTGTGTGTGTGTGTGTGTGCAGGTGCCCCAAAAGGCTAGAGGGGTCAGATCCTGTGGGGCTGGGGCTACAGACTGCTGTGATCTGTGCAACATGGTTGCTGGGAACTGAACTCAGCTCCTCTGTAAGAGCAGTGTGTGCTCTTAACCACTGAGCCAGCTCCCAGCACCCCCTTTTTAACCTGAAGCGATAGAACCCCCGAGTGTCAGCCGAACAAACTGCTAAGCAGCAGCATGAAGTCAGCCTCCCACTCTGCCGGAATCCAGGCTATTCCAGCAATCGCTGGCCAGTGAAGTGCGAAGGTGGCTTCCGGGACCTGTGGCCTCTTCCAAGGGATCCTCCTGGCAGCCTGCTCTGAGGAGAAGGAGGTGAGTCCGAGTGAGTGCACCCAGGAGGCACAGCCATGTTGACCTGGAGGAGCAGAGCCCTGGTGATGAGTGAGATAGAAAGAGCTTGAAAGGCCTGGAGAGATGGCTCAGTGGTTATAGAGTGATGGCTGCTTTTCTAGAAGACCTGGGTTGGGCTCCCAGTACCCATGTTGGACGGCTCCTATAACTGCCTATAACTCCAGCTCTATAGGATCTGATGCCTTCTTCTGGCCTACAGAGGCATTACACACACACACACACACACACACACACACACACACACACACACACACACGGTGGCGGGGGAGGCAAATAAACTTCAGTATAGTTTAAGCCCATGTCAGTTTGGATATTTGGTTATACCCAGATGGGCTCCTACATTCTAGAACCTTCTAAGAAGGCCCCGTACCTCTGCCCTTGCACTTTGTCGTATTTTCCTGATGTTACATGATGCATTTACCCTGTTTTATTTTGATACTGTGTGTTCTCTGGTCCAGCCTCGTGGGCTAGCCAGGTGAGGACAGGGACTCTGCTCTACCCCTGTCCCCAGCACCCAGCTCAGTCCAGTTCCTCTAAACACTTCTACAAGCAAAAGCTGAGCACACTCCAGACACCTCACTTGTGTCATTGAAACTGTCAGGTTTCACGCTCTTTCCAGAACATTCTTACCCTGCTCAGTGGAAGGAAAGACAAGAACCAGAACTCAGGGGACTCTCATGGAACCCCACGTCCTCAAAGTGGCCAAGCCAAGATTTAAACACAAATCTGTTTTTCCAACAAATAAACTCTCTGCTCCCCAAAGCAATTATGAGATTGTAGCTTTGGCAGGAAAAAAAAAAATCCAGGCTCCTGTGACTCAAAAGCAAGACAAATAAGCCAATTAAAAACGGGCAAAAGGCTTTAATAAATATTTCACCAAACAAGATAAACAAATGGCCAATGAGTAAAGCAAAAGACACTCAACACCATTTGTCATCAGAGAAAGCAAAATTAAAATCACAATGAGAGCGGGACTTCCCGCGGGTTTGGATGAATGTTGAAAAACAGACAACCAGTGTGATAAGAAGGCTCTTCTGATAAAGGTGCTGCTGCCAATCCTGAAGACTTGAGTTCGATCCCCGGGACCCATGTGGTGGGAAGAGAGAACCGACCCCTGAATGTTGCTCTCTTTCCTACACATGAGATGGTACTTGACCTCCCTTTCATGCTCCACCTCCAATTTTAAAATGTAATTTAAAAAATAAACAAGGACAACTATTGGGTACAACAGCTGGGTATAACAGCTGGTGGTGTATACCTGTGACCAGGAGGTGGAGGCCGGAGGATCAGGAATTCAAGGTCATCTTCTGCTACACAGCGAGTTCAAGGCTAGCCTGAGCTACAAGGAACTGTCTCATAAAACCAAATCAAATCAAAACAAAACAAACCCAGCTCATGCACAGAGCTGGAGCAGTACAGGAAGCTGGAATCCTCATACAAGGCAAGAGAGAATACATAAGGGTGCTGCCTCCCTGCTTACGGCTTGGCAGTTTCTTTTTCTTTTCTTTTTTTCTTTTTTCAGCCTCGTGTAGCCCAGGCTGGCTTTGAACACTCTGTGTATCTAAGGAGGACCTTGAACACAGTCTCCAGGCTTTGGAGATAGCTCAGTAGGAGAAGTATTTACCTAACGAGCGTGAGGACCTGAGTTTGGTTCCCAGAACCATGTAGGAAAGCTGGGCATGGTGCACATGCCTGTGACCTCGGTCCTGTGGTGGAAGCTGGAGGCAGGTGGCTCCCTGGGACTTGCTGGCCAGGCAGCCTAGCCTGCTTGGTGGCCATGACTGTGACAGGGTGTATGATGGAAAGAATCTTAATTTCAAATGTGGTGGTCACTGGACAACTGTACATTTTACTAAAAATCAAAGGCTTGTGCATTTAAAGTGGGTCAGTTAGTTGAAAATATGTGTGTTTAGTCCTTCAGATACCATCAAAGGGAAACAGTGATGGATTCTTGGGGTCTAGGGTATGGCACCATGGAAGGATGCCCACAGGTCTCATGCAAGACCCTGGGTTCAATTTTGTAGAATACTCGTCTCCTCCAGGAGAACAACCAAGCTTTGACCTTATTGATAAGATTATGAATTCAACAAATACTTAATTTTTAAAGATGGTGTTTCATGTAGCTGAGGCTGGCCTCAAACTCCCTATAGCTGAGGATGACCTGAAACTTCTCATCCTCCTGCCTCTGCCTTTTGGATGCTGGGGTTACAGGCATGCTCCACTGTGCCAGATATCTGCAGTTCTAGGGTGGAGATTAGCGCAGACAGACTATACCCCTAGCTGAGGCAGGCACAGGAATGTGAGGATAACTAAGGAGGTCCAGCCCTCAGGAGCTCTGCATGTGGAGGGAACAAGGCATCTATGCTCCTGAGAACACAGGACAGAGCTCCAGTCAGGCCTACGAACTTTGAAAGTTTCTAGAGTCTTGCCTATACAGGGCCTCAGGGGCCACTGGAGAGCGGAAGAAGCAGAGGCAGGCTGGAGTTAGGGCCATTGGAAGTGGTGGTGGGTGGCCGCCTTACCACTTTCCTAGTGATGGAAGCAGGAGGAAGCCCAGGTCACCCTGTTCAATGGCCCTGCTGGCCACAGCCCGGACTTCAAAGACACTCAGTAGGAGAAGCATCACCTCCATTGCTCCCCGTCCCGTCCCGGGGAAGATGGAGCTGTCTTGGCCCCACTCTGGGACCTGCACAACCAGCTCTGTCACATGACAGGAGCCCAGGATGCTTGCTCAGGAGGGACCACAGGGTGGGCAGGAAGGAAAGGCTGAGGGAGGGGCTGGGCATGGGAGCAGCGTCCTGCTGTCCGCTCGCTCTGGGATAGACATCGTGGCAAGATCTGGGAATTTGACCAAAGTCACAGCAAGGAAGGAGCAGGGCATCTTCCAGTTCAGCTCTGCCTTCCCTGAAGAACTTGATGGTTCCCATTTTGCCCCCCTCCCCACCTCCTCTCTGATTCTCTCCTCTCTCCCCCACCCCTCTGATATCCTGAGTCATGATCTTGATATGCAGTCCATGTTACCCTTGAATATATGATTCCCTGCCTTGAACCTCCCCGCACAAGGTTTGGGTTTACAGATGTATGCCGTGATACCTGGCTTCATTTGTATTTGTTTTCAAATACAAGATCAAATAAAAAGGAATAGTTGTAACAGGAGATAAATAGGAAGTTAAACACAATTTGCAAGGAGGTTGCCTCCCTAAAGATTTGCAGAGCATCTGGCGGTGTGATGGTCAGGGTTACCTATCACTTTGACAGAATCTAGGCTCACTGGAAGAGCCACCCCTTGGTGTGCCTGTGGGGGATTATCTTGACTGTGTTAATCAAGGTGGAAAACCTTGTCCACTGTGGGCAGCACCATTCCCTGGCTGGGATCCCGGACTGTATAACATGAGAAAGGGAGCTGGGCAGCAGCGTGGCTTCTTGAGCTGCAGGACTCCAGAGTTGGTAGATTTTGAGGATGTTGTATTGTGTCCTGTTTTTTGCACCCTGAAAGGTGTCACCAGCATTCCATTTTGCTGCTTCAAGTTCCTCGTAGGCACCTGGCAGCACACTCTCCATCAACCAGAATGTGTTTGATTTAACCACTCTGCTTTGCTTGAATCCTTTATTCCTCCGGTTTTCTTTTCCTCAGTACAGCGCGTTCAGCCTCCCTGGCAGGTGAGAAGGCAGGTGCTGCCACTCCCCTGGGTATGTCATGACCTGTCCTAGCACACCTGGCCCCATATCGGCTGTCCATCAGCTGGAGGAGGGCCAAGGCACTGAAGCGGCAAGCACCGGCCAGAGCTCTCCTGCACTTTCCCAGTAAGGCCTTCACTTGTGGACACTGTTCTTAGGCGTTCTGTGCGGGACTCAAAGGCTGTGGATGGGAGGCAGTCCGAGTTCCCTTGGAGACAGCCCGTTTCTACCCATGCTTCCCTCTCTGCTCCTGGCTGTTTCCAGGGCATGGTCAGAAGACTCCTGTCCGGTCAGTGATCTGCTGATATATACTTTAGAGAATTATACAACCCCCCTGCCGCTTGGAAGGGCGCGCATGTGGCTGGAAGCCTGAGCTGCTAGGTGGCCATTTCCAAACCTTCCACCCAAACAGATGCCAATCCCCAAGGGACTTAGCTTCTGGAAGCCTGAGATCCTGCTCATTTGCATCTCAGGAAGTACTGTTGATGCAAGGCTTGACCTTGAACCGCCCCCCCCCCCCCCCCCGAGTAATTGTTGAATTTTCTTAACAAAGTAAAGGATTTGAATTTCAGTTAATTTGCCTTTTGTTAATAGTCTGTAGCTTAGGGGGACCCTCCTGATGAGTCATGGTTCCCAAATGGAGAACTACTGGTCCAGATCACAGGAAGGAAGATTCTAGGGAGGCCCAAAGGACCCTTGGAGAGACTCTTCACGAAAGCCAGAGCAATGGGCCCACAGACGAAGTCCTCAGGTTTCTAATGGGTCAAATAACCATCAAGTGCCCCACCTGAGCATTGATGGGCAATAGATCGAATTTGTAGGTCAAACACCCTGACACAGCAGAGCAGTATTATTAGATCCAGCTCTCCTCTCCTCCCAGGACATAGAGATGACTGTATTTCCCAGATGTTCTTTTAGCCGGGGGTCATGTGACTCATTCTAGCCCATGGAATCCAAGTAGATATAATAGGGGCCAATCTTGGGCCAAGGCATTTAAAAGCACATGTGACAGGTAAGGATGTGGCTCAGTAGAGTGCTTGCCTAGCGTGCAAGAAGCTCAGGGTTCGATTCCCAGCACAACATAAATTGGGCACAATGGGTACACACTTGTAATCCCAGCACTTGGCAGGAGGAGGGGTGCAGAGACAGGAAGATCAGGAGTTCAAGGTCAGCCTCAGCTATAAAATGAGCTGGAGGTCAGCCTGGGATACATGGGAATTCTGCAAGTTCTGCTTTTCCTTCCACAGAATCCCTATGTGTCGGGAAACAGTGTCACAAAACGAGGTCCTGACCCTGGGCCCCTGAGTAAATGGACAGAAATGCCAGCTAACCTGAACCGTATGGGTGACATGGGGGGAGGATTCTTTGCCATGCTGAGACCCAAGACCAGGTGATCTTTCACTGCAGACTCACCTGGGCTGTTGGTGACCAATACAAGTCCCTAGCACTGGGCCATGTCCACATAGGTGGTCACACCTTCTGCCTTAGAGGCTGACATGGGTGTCACACTAATGTAAAAGGGCAGGTACATTAGAGAAATTGCCACCAACCTGAGAAGTCCTTTCTGCCCTAACACAGTTGCCTTCCAAGAGCTCCAGGGCCACACACTGCCAAGTTCTAAGAGAAACAGGTAGAAGGTGCTTTTCACTAGTAATAACTAATTGTTTTAACAGTGAGTCCTGAAGGGGCTTGTCTTATTTAGGGTTTCTGTTGCTGTGAAGAGACACTATGACCATGGCAACTCTTATAAAGGAAAATGTTTAATTGAGGTGGCGGCTTACAGTTTCAGAGGTTCAGTCCATTATCATCATGGTGGGGAGCATGGTGGCGTGCAGACAGATATGGGGCTGGAGAAGTAGCTGAGAGTTCTACGTCTTGTAGACAACAGAAAGTTGACTGATTGTCACACTGAGCGAAGCTTAAGCAAAAGAGACCTCAAAGCCTGCCCCCACAGTGACACACTTCCTCCAACAAGGCCACACCTCCTAATAGTGCCACTCCCTATGGGGGCCAATTACATTTAAACTACCACAGGGGTCTACAAGGATTGTCTCAACTTCCTCGTCAAAGTCCCCTGCCCAGCCTTCTTTTGGGTGGACCTGAGTGGACTTGAATTGCCCCGTTCTCCCCTCAGGAAACAGAACTGTGGCTCCCAGGCTGTCAGGGCTGGACAGCTGCTTAGAGATTATTCCTAGGGATGGAAATGGGATTTACATCAACTGGATTTTCAATGTCACCTTGGCTAGGCTGTGGTGTCTGGCAGTTTGGTTAAACACTAGTCTGCATTTGTTGGTGCGATTAGAATCTATAATCAATCTATAATCAATTGACTTTGAAGATTGTCCTTAACGATGGGTGAGCCTCATTGATTCGGTTGAAGGCCTCAAGGGCAAAATTTGAAGTGTCCTGGGGACTGAAGGCTGTCAGGTACAAACCCTGCCTCAGTTTCCAAACTTCATCCTTGCCAGCTTCTGCATCTGTGTGAGCTAATTCTTTAAGAGATCCCCCTATCCCCGCCGGTTTCTTCCATCTATGGATGGGCCTGACTAACCGGCTTCTTCTGTCATGTTGATCTGATCCGTGCTGGCCGCCTTGAGCGGCACTCAAGGCCAAATCTGTGCTCCATGACAGCAACATGATGCAGGTTCCAGTGAAGCAGAGACCTTCTCTCTCTGTAACTTGCTGCATCTCTAGATCCTAGGACATCGCTTCCCACTTGGGCAGGGCCTGGGATGGTTTGCTGAGTGAATGAATGAATGAATGTCTTCTGTAGGCATAGACATAGGAAAAGTAGACAACCGCCTATTCATTTCATAGCTGATCAAGTCCCCAGGAGGACTTTGCTCAAGGTAACACACGTGAGAGGCTCTCTGGCCCCCAAGACTCTATTGTCTATCCTGAGAAGGGATTTCAGAGCAACAGTTATCCACAGGTCTGGAGAAGCATCTTCTAGGACAGGGGGCCTCTCCCCCTATTTGTAGGTGATGACTTCCAAGAGATACTTTCAGCTTCTGGCAGGCAAGATGGGCTTTTTCCTCTATGGGCACTGAGCTCTGGAATGCCAGGAGTCCCTTGATCAAGGTCTGACTTATGATCTGTAGGGAAGTTCAACTTGCCCAGGCCTCCCATTGCGCTGGCATCCAGCAGGCTCCAGTGAAGGTTTGTTGAATGACTAGAAGAATGTTCAAGGCAGGTGGAGAAGGGAGTAGAGGGGAGGTGGGATTCCACACCTGGTTCTTCTTCCTTCCTGTCAAGGTTAAGGTCATCACCGAGAGCATCCGAGTCAAGGGCCTGGGGTCAATCTGTACCTCCCTGGGTGGCCTGTTTTCAAGGCACTGGCTTGTCTCCAATCCTAGTGGGAGGCTCCTTGCCCATCTCTCTGTCAATGAACCTCTGTTGTGCGGTGGGCCTGTGGGAATGGCTGCATCTTACTGCAGCCAGGCCTGGCCTGAGTTCAGGCTCTGGGGACATGAGATTATTCAGAGTGAGCTCGAAGCCTCGGCACCTGCACGGAGAAGCTGTGTGTGAGTCCTGCGCAGTGTGTTCATTAAGCACCGGTTCTCATTTCCAAAGCTCTGCAGGGGGCCCGCCCCCGCCGTGAGTACTCAGCTAAGGACGGCTTCCAGAGACTTCCGTCTTGATGGTGGGTGACTGAGAGGGTCCCCACAGCTAAACCCACCACTGTCTGCATTTGCCCTCAGCCAGCAGGGGCTGGGGGAGTCAGCAGGCTAGGTGTGAGCCCCCAGTTCTCAGGGCTCTTGGGAGCTTAGCAAGGCTGAGCGATGGCTCCTGGTGAGCTGGACATAGAAAGGAAGTTTCCTGCAGGAGGACTGCTCCCCGTGGTGTGGGAAAGGTGGATGGACGTGGGTGAGGGACTCAGGGAGTAGGGGACTGTGGACACCAGTCAAGTAACAGGATTTGGACTTACTCTTTCTAGTTTCTAAAGAACCTGACTATTGCAGGTGGTGGTGGCGCATTCCCTTAATCCCAGCACTTGGGAGGTAGAGGCAGGCAGCTCTATGAGTTCGAGGCCAGCCTGGTCTGCAGAGTGAGTTTCAGGACGCTTGGGAGAAAAAAAAAGAACCTGACTGTTCTGGTGGAAGACCCACCTCAACTCCCCTCTCCATCTCTTTCCCCAGGCCAGCCAAACACGGCTCCTTCCCCAGAGGAGCTCAAGACCACTCCCTTGGGTATTTAAACTACCTCCCAGAAAACAGACACATGGTTTTCTGGTCTCTCGTCCCTGTCTCCCCTGTGGGGGACCAGAGAATCACCCAGAAACGCTTTACCCATTAAACCAGGGCTTTTTCTAATTCAGTCTGATTTGGCCTGATTTAGATTTGCTGCATCGGCGGACATGCTTATTGGGGTGCCAAAACCTTTCACTGACCGTTCTTTTCCCTCAGAAAAGCTGATGTGTGTGTGTGTATTGTGTGAGTATGTGATTGTGTGTTTGTGTGTGTAGGCATGTTTATGTGTTTGTATGCATGTGTGCATTCTTGTGTGTGTTGATGTGTATTGGTGTGTATTGTGTGATGTAACTGTGTTTATATGCATGGTGTGTGCAAGTAAGCATGTCTATATGGGTATGCATGCTTGTGTGGGGGTATATGTGTGTACATGCGTGTGTATGGATGATGAGTGTGTGTGCATGTATGTGTGTACCTATTTGTGTGTGTGCATGCATGCGTATGCATGTGCATGTTTGTGTATGCATGTGTGTGTTTGTGTGTGTGTGTGTGTGTGTGTGTGTGTGTGTGTGTGTGCACTTTGTTTACCTGTGTCATGGAGAGGATCTAGTCCTTGTCTCTCCTGAGACAAGGCTGCCCTTGCCAGAGAGTTCCCATAGCTGACAGCAGGCCAGGGTCTTGCTGGACTGGGGACTCTGGGGGCTCTTTTGTGTCTGAAGTGCTAACCCCCAGCATCCTGGAGCAGAGGCTGGCCCTGTGCCTAGCTCAGCTTCAGCCCAAAGCTTCTCACTGCAGCCTTCAAACCTTGCTCATCCGTGGTGTGGGTGCAGGGCAGGAAGGCTCATCTCAGTATCAGACATGCAAGGGGACTCAGAAGTTCAATGTGTCACCGGGGAAATGAAAGTGAGTTCTTGCACACACTTCAAAGCCTCCTGAAAATGACTTCTGGACACTCTGCTGCGGATTACCCATGCCTGGACTCCACGCGGCCCTCCTGGATCAGACTCTGACAGGCTCAGGGAAGGACTGGGCAGGGCTGTACACAGCCAGGCTTGGCCTCTGGGCCGGAGGGGAGAGACAGCCTGTGCTGGCGGAATGCTGCAGAGCTGCGGGTGGAGCTGCAGGGGGGAGGTCAGGATGCTTTGGTGCAGCTCCAGGTGCAGAGGTGAAGGTGGGGGAAGCCTTAGTTCCTGCCAGCAGGCAGACAAGGTCCTAATCCTGAGAGCGTTAGCCTTGGGTGGGGGTTCCCCAGGTGGCGGGGAGGACCAGGGGAGGGGCATGAACATGCTTTCATCCTCACCAAGGCCAAGAAGCTCGTGGTGGAGTGATGATGACCATAGTGTGGCTACTCAAGCATCTGTTATTTTCAATAGGCACCAGGGGCGAGGGAAGGGGTGGCGAGGGTGCCCTCATGTGTTGGCATGAGAAGAACCCCTGGTTGTTTTGTTTTTAAACACACGGTGGGCTTCTAACATACAAAGAAAACACAGAGCAGGGCGGGAGCTTTGGAGTGGTAGAAGATGAAGAGGGTGCTGAGGGCTTCCTGGAGGAGGCAGGGGCAAGCTTGAGCAGTGATTGCAGAAGTAGCTTCACTGAGTACTTCCTGTGCGCCCACACCACTCTGAGCATGCTCCATCGGGGTCTTTCTCATCTAATTTCCAAAATGGTTCTGATATGACCCCCACTTCTCAAGATGAGGGGGCTCAAGAAGAGGGCAGTAACTGGTCGGATCACAGCCCAAGCTGTGAGGGATTCTGAGAAAGAGAAAACTGAAGAATGGGGAGGGTGTAGACAGGTGCTGAAAAGCCTGGGCACCTTGTATGCAAAGTCGGGAGGCTGGGCATGGGCAGGGATGGAATAGAAAGTTCCAGGAGGAGTGTGGTGAGTGGAGAGGCTGAGCAGAGCCTCCTATCATGAAGAGGCCATAGTCTTCCTGAGGCAGGGGTGGAGGGCTGAGCTCTGGATGAGCCCCTTGCCAGGACAGCTGCAGTTCAGGAACATGGAGGTGGCACCATCCAGAGTTCGGGTGAGCATGGGGTTAGACTACACCTCAGAGCAGGGAGGCTTTGGGGGAGCTCTGGGGGAGGATGATAGAGGGGAACCACAGCCAAGTGGGGAGCCCAGGGAGTGGAGGTGGAGTTAGTGGGCTTGGGCAGAGCGCAATGGACCCGCTTGAATCCTCTCAGCTTTCCTGCAGTGTAGACAGCCCTTGGCCACTTATGCTGGGGCACTGGGCAGCGGTGGTTCATGAGAGGTCCTGGGGTTGGGCTCTGATTGGCTCTGTGTATGTGAAAGGCTGCTCAGCTCTGGAATCAGCCCCATGGGGCCTCCTCTCCTCACCCTCCCAAGGATCCCAAGACACACCAAGAAAAAGGGAATAATAATAAGATACTGTAATTCACATTTCTTTAATTATTGTTATTACATCGCGCATGCGTGTGTGCGCACACACACATACACATGAATAACACAGTGGTATGTGGAGGTCAGAGGTCAGCTCCCTCCTTCACTCACGTTGGGCTGGGCGGTAGAACTCGGGTCATCGGGCTTGGTGTCAAGCACCCTTACCCACTGAACTGTCTCATGGCCTCACATACACATTTCTGAACAGATGATTGCTTGTCTGGACTGTTTAAAAAAGAAAGAAGAAAAATGCTTGTGCTCCAAAATAACTGTCAGGGATGCTGGGAAGATGGCTCAGTGGTCGCTCTTGCAGAGGACCTGGGTTCAGTTCCCAGCACCCACATAGCAGCTCATGATTACCTGTAACTCCAGCTCCAGGGTTCTTGGACACCTCTGGCCTCTGAGGGCACCTACATCTGAGCACACACCCACACACCTTCAGTCCTGGGGTCCCCACTCTGGAATCTGCAGCCGCACAATAGCTTAGTGACTTTGGCCATGTTACTGAACCTCCCTGCATCTTGGGTCCCTGGTGTGCATCATGAGATACTTACAGGACAGAGGCGCAGGCAGTCAGCACAGCTATGGTACTGGATATGAACATAGGGTATAGAGCCCATTGCCTGTGCGTGCGGCCATGGAGGACACACACACACACACACACACACACACACACACACACACACACACACACACCACAGTTACACAAATTGGATCCCACTGCACCCTATTGTCATCCTATCCTTATACTCGGTAGGATCCACAGAGAGATGCCATGTCACTTGCTTGTAGCCACACACCAACACTTCAGTGGTGCTGAGGACATCTTGGCCTTGGCCATCTACTTCATCCACAGTGGCCAGATGGACAGTCACCGACCCACTTCACACCCAGGCAATTAGAAACCATGCTTAGTCAACACAACACATGCTGCTTGCCCCATTGTTGAGGGAAACTGAGCAAGATTAGCGTTCATTCGTTTGTTTATTCATTCATTTATTCAGCAAGAGAACTTAACACTCACCCAGGCACCGGGGGCCCAGCGCTGAGGAAGGCAGACCCAAGCCTAGAAGGCAGAAGACAGACAATTCCCTCCTCACGTAAATAACACAGCATTTTGACATAGATGGTGGAACTGGTCCTCCGACAGGCTGCCTCTGACCACACCACACTGACGGTGAACAAGGACGCCCCTCCTCCCACCAAAGCTGCCCAAAAGACCAACAAACTGCAGCCTGCGTGGATTGATGACTGATAGTTGCAGGGTACTTATCCTGAGTGTCAATCATACGCAATTTTAAAGCCATAACTTACAGAGTAGCTCACAGACAGTCTGTGCGCTGTGGGCGTTGCAGGCTGAGCCTCAGATAGAAGCCGGGAAGTCGGAAACACTCCCAAATAGAAACAATCAGGCAAAGAAAACCGGCTATGGGAATGGAATCCAGGCCCAGCCACGCTCGGCAAGCCCTCTACCCCAAGCTACGCTCAGGCCTTCTGTTTTGTTTTGAGAGGAGGACTCTCTATGTAGCCCAAGCTGGCCTCAAGCTTTCTTTTCATTTTTGTGTATCTCTGTGTGGATATGTATATGTGAATCAGGGTATCCTCTGAGGCCAGACGGTGTCAGATCCCTGGAGCTCCAGTTACAGGTAGTCGTGAGCCGCCCGATACAGGAGCTGGGAACTGACCTGGATCCTCTGCAAGGATGGTATGTACTCTTAACCACTGAGCCATCTCTCCAGCCCAAGGTCTCAAACTTTCCATCTTCCTGCCTCAGTCATCCAAGTACCTGGGATTGTAGGTGTGTGCCAATGGGCCAGGCTTCAAAATCTGAACATTTCCAAGCCCTGGCACAATGTCACACATAGAAAGCTCACATCCTGCACAAAATTATTTAAGATATTTGCATAAGGTAGCTGGACAGCATGGCATATTCTTGCAGTCCCAGAACTTGACCGTGGCAGGAGAGTCAAGAGTTTAAGGCCAGCCCGGGCTACATCAGACCCTCTCTCAAAAACATTTATATCTGCGTGTGCATGCATGCATGTATTGCCTTCAGGCTATGCCTTTCACATACAAGATAACCATGAAACAGAAATGAATTTTACTCTTAGATTTGGGCCCTGTCCCCCAAGATACCTTATTATGGATACCCAATCTTTCAAACTCTGGAAAATTCCAAACTGCTCTGAGTCACAAGCATTCCAGATAAGTGACACTCAAGCTTTACTATATAATTCCAATTTTACAGACAAGGAAACTGAGGCCCAAGAGATTACAAACATTGGCCAAGGTTACAGGGCCACAGGGAGCTACCCCTCAGGGCACTCTCTCTTTCTCACTCTCTCATTTTGTCTTGCTTTTAGAGACAGGGTTTCTCTGTGTAGCCCTGGCTGTCCTGGAACTCCATTTGTAGACCAGGTTGGCCTCAAACTCAGAGGTCCACTTGCCTCTGCCTCCCAAGTGCTGGCATTAAAGGTGTGTGTCCCTGTCCCTGGCTAACCCCAGGGCTCTCGAAGCCACTCTTGCTGATCTGCATGTGCTGCCCAGAGCTCAATCTTTGTTTAGGGTGACCAGGCATTTCAGTGTCCTTCTGTTCGGTTGTTTAGTCTTGCTCCTGTTGTCCCATTAACACAGCAGCTTCCAGGGAACTCTGTGGACCCCTGTAGATGGAGACCAGCATCACGGCCTCGTGAGGAACGGTGTGGAGATCTATGGGAGATGACAGAGGAAACACCTGGAGAGGCATGGAAACCTTCTTCATGTCTTCTGAAATTCCTACAGTGTCTCCCAAGAGCTCTGAAAGCCACAGCCTTGGCCAATGGGGAGGGATGGTCGCTAAGCAAGTGGAGAAAAGCAGCCTGGCATTCTTCCTCCCTGGGGCAGTAGGTGTGGGGAAGCCACTGGGTCCAGGGCCTTGACTTGGAGAGAGCTTGTGAGAACCAGTGGGTTTGGGCATTTCACAAGGGGCTTCAGAATCAGGGCTGCCTGGTAGGCTGTGCAGGGGTTCTCAAAAGGCAGAGGTGGCTGAGTGAGCAACAGCCAGGACCCAGGAATTAGGGTGGCACTGGGGCCAGTGCACTTTGGCATTCTGGCAACGGCTTCAGGATGCACCTGCCCCAGGGACGAGGACCATGGCTCGAATGTGGTGGACTGCATCGGAGCTAGCCGGGTGCAGCCGCAGCTCCAAGGAGGAGGGAGAGGTCTGGATCCCAGCTGCGGCTTGGATAAGAGCTGTGAGTCCACAGAGGCCTCCGAAGAGTCACCAGCTGCTGCTGCTGCTGCTGAATGGAGGGAGAGATGTGGGATTTTAGGGCACAGGGTCCTAGGCAAGTAATTGCAGCTACCCAGGAGGTATAGGCAGGAATATAAATTTAAAGTCAGCCCGGGCAACAGAGTAAGACCCTGTCAAAAACTAAGATTTTAAAAAAATAAAGGAATTTGCCATGCGGTGATGACACATGCCTTTAGTCCCAGCACTAGGGAGGCAGAGGCAGGTGGATCTCTGTGAGTTCAAGGCCTGCCTGGTCTACAGAGTGAGTTCTAGGACAGCTGGGACTACACAGAGAATTCCTGTCTCAAAAATCTGCCCCCCTCCAAAAGAAAGAAAATTGCATGTTTTTTCTCCCCTCCTTTTTTCTTTCCTTTTCTTTCTGTCTCTCCCTCTCCAGTTCTGGGGTCACATGCATGCACTACCATGCCTAGTTGATGCAAAGCTGAGAAGTGATCCCAGGGTTTCGTGCATGCTAACAAGCTCTCTACGCACTGAGCCGCATCTTCAGCCCCCAGAACCTTCTTTAAACAAAAGCATGTGACCAGCTTCTCTGGCTTTCTTGGGACACAGAACGCTTGAAAACCAAGACAATCTGAGAAAAACTAGGGATAGTTGGATAATTCTCACCTGTCTCTGGCAGACAGACTGGGCAGGTCCTGTCGGGCCCAAGTCTGTGTGCTCACCACTTGAAAGCTAAAACCATAAGGGCCAGGGCTTTGAAGAAGGGCATTGTCCCAGTGCACCTCTTAGGAGGACAGTGGGCATCCCCTAACCGCAAGCCAGACACTGCCCTCCATGACCTCGGTATGTTTTTCTCATGCCTCTCAAGCACCCTGTTGGCAGGCCTGCATTCTGAGACTGGGTTCAGGTGATGGTAATGTGCACAGCGCCTGTCCACTCCAAACCTTCTCTCCCGACCCAGGCTTTATCCCCAGGTCACCAGGGCTCAGTAGTTCTCAATTCTGTCAGGACCGAGTGGGCTCCGGGAATCTGAAATTTTAGCAGGCGCTCTGCAGCCGGTCATGGTTGTTGTCTGTGCACAGCTGGGGAAACTGAGTCTCAGAGGCCAAGACTACCATAATGAACTGTAGAGTTGGGGGCTGGAAAGATGGCTCTGTGGTTAAGAGTACTTGCTGCTCTTCTAGAAGACCTGAGCTGGTTCCCAGCGTTCATGTCAGGCAGCTCACAACCACCTATAACTCCAGCTCCAGGATTCTGATGCTTTGGGGGTGCACGTGTGTCCCCCATTAAAATTAATTAACTAACTAACTGCAGGGTTGAGGCTAAGTGGTCAAGTGATGGCCACCAATCTGGTTCTCTGGCTCCCACATAACTGAGTGAGTGGGGTGCGTAGTACCCATTGTCAGCTCGACAAGAACTTGGATGCTCAGGCTTGGGCATCAAGGCTGCCTCGATCCCAGCTGCAGTTCCACTCTCTCAGAAACCAAGGACACCATGGAAGAGCCGTGGCTCAATCTCCCAGAGCAGTAAGTTTCATTTGCTGGAGTTGGAGCTGCGCCATCCACCTGCTTGAGGAGTCGCTAATAACTGCTGCGTTTTAATGATGCTAAATTAGCTGCAACAATATTGAAGCTCCGAAGGCTCCTGGAATTGAGTGCATCGGTGGGGATGAATTCCAGAGTGTCTTTGCCTCCGGGCTGGGGAGGAGGAGGGGGGAGACTCAAGGAGGGAGGGAAAGGATGGGAAGGGCTGCTACAGAAGGAGACCAGACAACAGGGTGGAATCACAGTTCAGATGCCCAACCCACCACTTAACTGTGAACTTTTCTTCCCAAATAAACACAATAGCCATAGCCATAGAATCACAGCTGGTGGCTGATTACTCATGAGATGCCAGGCCTTGGTCTAAGTGCTTTCCAAATATTCATCAATGAACTTGATCTGCATGTCTCTGAGGTACAGGTCAGTCTGCACTGGTGGCCTTTAGAGAACATCCCCAGGGGACTTGCCCCGACTCTGAGGCTATGACATCATTTCTGCCTTCTGAGTGTGGTCCAGCCTCTAACTGCTACAGTACCCAGAACACAGCAGAAAGCATCTGGGTAGAGTGTTTGCATGTACGAAGCCCTGAATTCCATCCCCAGCGCTGTGGTGTGCATACACATCTGTAATCCCAGGCTCAAAGTCACCTTCTACAGAGCAGACTTGAGAAGTCAGCCTGTGATGCAGGAGACTCTGGGTGATGGTTGGGGTCAATTACCAGCTTGGCAGGATCCAGCATCACCTAGGAAACAGGTCTCCAGGTGTTGATTTGGTTAATTGAGGTGGGAAGCCCCATCCTCAAAGTGGGCAGCACACTGGCTGAGCTGGGATCCTGGGCTGCATCAGAAGGAAGAGTGAGCGAGCTCCTTGTCTTCTTTTGCTGGCCTCTTCCTGACTGTGTTAGAAAGTGACCAGCTGCCTCAGGCTCCTGCTGCCTCGGTCCACCATGATGAACTGTGAGCGAAATGAACCTTTCCTCCTCTAAGTTGCTTCTGGGAGGGCATTTTAATGACAGTAACATAAAAGTAGCTAAGACGACCTCTCTCTCAAAATAAATACACGAAATAAAATAATAAAATAGGCAGGGGGTTGTGGCAAGGACCCCAGGTTTGAGGCCTAGTTCCGTCATTCACAAACTGTGACTGCTTCTGAACATTTCTGGTCTGTGTCCGTATCTGTGAGATGTGGCAACCCTTCCCATGGAGACCCCATGTGCTCAGCTAGATCACATGTGTGTAGAGCGCTCAGCACAGGATCTTAGCAATTAGTTTCCCAGTCTCTCTTATCACCACATTCAAGTCCATCTGCTCCCTCTTAGAAGCCAATACAAGGGGACAAGGAAATCAGGTATGTCACAGGCCTACACCCTATAGAGCTGAGAGGATATGCCACTTTCTAAATACGGGAGTGTCTGGGAAGCTCAGTACATGGGGCTCTCAAAGGGAGGGGAGGGAGGCCCTTGTGAGGGAATGAACCTGAAAGCTTGTGTTGAGCTGGTCCTGGGTGTATGGCTTCAATTTTAATCCAGCTGGGACATCACAATTGACCTCGTTTCCTGGATTCTTTCATAGGTATGTATGTATGTATGTATGTCCCTGGATATATGTGTGTATATGTACATATACACATGTGCATGCATATATGAGCATACTTGTATTTGTGTGCACATGCAGAAGCCAGAGGTCATTGTCTTATATCTCCACTTTTTTTTCTTTCACTGAACCGGAATTCCCTGTTTTTGTAAGATGCCTGGCCAGCAAGCCCCACGACCCTCCTGTCTCTGACACAGCCTGACACACTCAGCTTTTCCACAGAAGCTGGGGATCCCCCTCATGCAGCTCCTCACTGAGCCAGCATCCCAGCCTACAGAGTTTTCAGAGAACACGTCCATCTGACATGGTGACTGGATAAGACCCTTCCTCGGGTCTTAAGATTAGGAGCCTCCGAGCAAAGGCCAAGGGAGGGTTGCAGGCGATGTGTGTCGTATGTGCAGACGCCATGAGCCCAGAGAACACGAGGCTGTGGAAAGTGGCCACAGGGACACACCACCTCAGAATATGACTACGGATCAGAGCCTGCCAGCCTCAAATACGCCCCTCCGGCACAATGGCTATTTTGAGCTGGCGCTTCTGAGAGACAAAACCTGCCTTGTTTCCGGCACTCCTTCCAGCCAGCCCCAGCCTCCCTCAGCCTTTCTTTCTCTCTTATTTCCACAAATTTGGGTGTTAGGCTTAAGCTTCCCTGGAGATCCGATCTAGAGAGTAAGCAGTTCTTCCCAGGATCCATCGGGAACAAATGCCAATCAACTGCTGTTTGTTTCTTTCTTGTTAATCTGTCTTTTGTTACAGAAGCCCCGGGTAATGACTACAAAGGAAAAAGAGGAAATTGTTTTTCTTCACAGTAGTGGGGATTGAGGGCAGAGGGAGTCACCCGGGGGGGGTGACTGGGGCTCCTGGAGGCCATTGTACTCCTTGAGTCATTAACTGCCCAGGTCCACAGAGCAAGCAGGTGATCCCGTATAGAGAGGACACCACCAGGTCCACATCCCGCCGTCAGTTGCCTTGTGGTCCAAGTGAGGAAAAAGTACTTTTCAGCAGAAGCAAAGTGCCTTCTTCGTGCCTTCATTTCAGGGAGCTGGCCCCTGGCC
The DNA here is from genome assembly GCF_049852395.1 of Peromyscus maniculatus bairdii. NCBI lineage: Eukaryota > Metazoa > Chordata > Mammalia > Rodentia > Cricetidae > Peromyscus > Peromyscus maniculatus. The sequence goes on from NC_134853.1 coordinate 158,775,646, forward strand.
GGGAGTGGGGGAGTGGTTCACTTGTGAGCACCTCCAGACTCTGAACATCCCAGGAATCGTAGGACCAAAGGGAAGATAAGCAAGGAACATTGGTTAGACCAGAGTGTGCCAGAGCGCTGGGAGTCTTCTCCCAGGGGATTGTGTACAGAGTCAGGAGAGGTGGAGAACAGGTGAACATGTGCGATACACAGAAGGGCCTGCCACATCTACGCAGCTGAACAAGGGGTGTGGCCAGGGGAGAAGGGGAGTGGAGGGATCCCCCAAAGCATTTCAAGGTCTTGTTTGTTTGGTTTTGAGACAGGATCTCATTATGTAGCACCGACTGGTCTGGAATTTGCTATGTAGACCAGGCCAGCTTAGAACTTAAAGAGATCCACCTGCCTCCAGCACTTCTCTGTCTTCCTGGGTGCTGGGATTAAAGGTGTGTACCAAGATTCTGAGTTTCTTTCACAGGCCTTTCAGGCTGGGGGAAGGGCCAGGTACCAGGATAAATGGCTGGAGATGGCTGGTTCAGCATCACATGGTGTTAGGATTCTGCCGCCACTCCAGCTGCATGGCCACACATGCGCAGTTCAGCACCTAAGTAAGTGGTCTTGAGTCTTACGTCATCAGTGCGTGCTGTTGATTACATGCACGTGGTGTGGTCATGCAATCAGCGCATGCATGGCGTAGCTCTGTAAGCCCACCTGCGCATGTTCGCGGGAATCCTTAAAAAGCTGGACACAGACCCCCCCTCTCTGCTCTGTTCTCTCCTGCCCCACTCTTTCTCCCTCTCTGTTCTCTGCACGTGCTTCTTCCCCAGGCCTGGGTCTTTTGTGCCCCCTTCTTCTAATAAAGCTCTGATACTGGGTTTTGTCATGGTTCGTGCCTCTTCTACACGGTAACCAGTGCTGCCTATCATTTTTTAAAACAACACTTTGGACCACCTGGAGGTGGCTTTGCCATATTCCAGGTACTTCATGAAGACAGGAGGTGGATAGCTGGTTGGAGCCTTAGTCAGGATTACTATTGCTGTGATGAAACACACGCAGTGAGGGCAGGAACACAAACAGGGTGGGAACTTGCAAGTTGGCGCTGATGCAAAGGCCGTGGAGGGGTGCTGCTCCATTTGCTTACTCCTCATGACTTGCTCAGCCTGCTTTCCTGTAGACCCCAGGACTACCAGCCCAGGGATGGCTCCACCCACAATGGGCTGGGCCCTCCCTGATCGATCAATCACTAATTAAGAAAATGCCACCGGGTGGTGGTGGCACACGCCTTTAATCCCAGCACTCGGGAGTCAGAGGCAGGAGGATCTCTGTGAGTTCGAGGCCAGTCTGGTCTACAGAGCGAGATCTAGGACAGACACCAAAATGACACAGAGAAACCTTGTCTCGTAAAAAACAAAACAAAACAAAAAACCAAAAATGCCTTATAGCCTATAGCCTGATCCTATGGAGACATTTTCTCAGTTGAGGTTCCCTCCTTTCAGATGACTCTAGCTTGTGTCAAGGTGACATAAAATTAGCCATCCAACTTGGGGCCTTTTGTGGGGAAGCCCTAGCTGGAGTTTGGATGCAAGTTGAAGCCACAGGTAAGGATGAGCCTGCTCACAGAGCAAGGACTTACTGGGGGGGGGGGGCGGGAGAGACCCTCCTCAGCCCAGCCTCCCGGGAGGGAGTGACATTTCAGCACTGGTGATTCTAATTGAATTTAATTGTCTCCTCCAAGTTACGCTAAAACCTTTTCAAAGTCCCCTGAAATTAGGGACCATCGATAACACCACTCCTTGGGGGCTTTAATCCGTGTCCTCCCCAGAACAGTGATTAATATTTTACAAGCTAATCATATCTTTCAGGCAGGCTGTCAGCAGAAGATCCGCTGTCTCTCATCAATAATAAAGTGCTCCCAGGCCCTCACTCTGAAACCTCCTGCATAATTCACCTAGAAAACCTCAAACAAAGGAACTCATGGCCCAGTCTCCTAGTTGGTGTCCTTCCCAATTATCCAGAGAGCGGGGAGGGGTAGAGAGGGGCGGGGAGCGGTGGGGTGGGGTGGGAAGGGGACATAAAATCTAATTGATGGCACACATCTGGTTCCCCTCTTTAACATGCACTCACCTGCCTCTGCCTTCTGTCATCCATGTGCGGGCCTTCCGCTCTCCTACCTCATTTGTACCCATCTCCCTCTCCACCCTGCCCTTCCTTGTCCTGTTGTTTCTCCCTAACCACGACACTGCTCATGGTCTTGACCAGCTTCTGCTCACAGCATCCCAGCAAGCCCGATGGGTTACCATGGTACCCCTCAGACAGATGCGGAAACTGAGGTCCACTGCTCAGGGTCACAGCACGGGTTGATGGCTGTCAGAGCCCTACCATCCTAAGCCCGTGCTCTTCCCCTGTGAATCTTGTGCCAACGGAGGGACAGCACCCCCATATACTGTGCATGGAGGCCAATTCAGGGCCTCTGACCTCTTCACGATCAGCCGCAGCTTGCCCCTTGTCTTAGCGGGTGGTAATGCCTGTGTTCAGAGCTGGCCATGGCTTCTCTCTTAGCCTTGTGATTCCATCACCGAGGCCAAAGATCAGAGGCAGACAGGCCGGGGGCAGAGCGAGCCGTGGGGAAGTGAAGAGGGTTTGCAGACAGCAGCAGCCACTGGCCTCTGTCCTCGCTGGCGTCGCCGGGAAGCTCGACTGGGCATATTTCAGGGCGAGAGCTGTCCTGGTGCCAGAGGACACGAGCCCAATTCCCTGCATTCAGGCCTTGAGCCAGAGTCCAGGAGGCCAGAGAGCAAGGCTGCTGGGAGTGGGGTGGAGGCCAGGCTCATCTGAGTCTTCTTAGTCCGCGGAAGGAAGGCTTCCTCCTCCGTGGATACTCTTCCCTGGTTCTCTAGGTCTCTATGGCTGGCTCCAGATTCGGCTCACTGGCCTGAACAACAGCAAAGCCTGATGCCTGGAGCCTTATCCCCTTACTAGAAGATACTACCCTTCTCCTTCCCATTGGTAAAGTCTGTTGGAAGGAAGGACAGACAGGGGAATGAGCGGCTGGCAGCCAATCCAAAGAGAAAGCTGTGCAGGGGAGGGAATGTCTCTGGTATGAGCATCAGAGCCCCTCATCTGCTTACAGATTGGGGTGCTTATGGGCCAAAAGGGGCTGAATGGGAAGGAAATAGAAAAATTGTCTTTTTGGCCTGCAGTTGGATGTTGCTAGGGGTAACCAATGTCTGGTGATGGTGATCTCTCCTCCTTGGCCATTGCTGGGGGCAGGGAGAGTTGGTAGGGTGGAGAGAGCATCAGTCTAGAGAAGTTCCTTCAGCTGTAAAACCAAATTAGTTTTGAGAACCGTCACAGTCCAACCAGATGGCGGTGTTGTACAGAATGGCATAGCCTTGGCTAACGCTGTCCCGCCTCTGTCTTATGCCAGGGCCAGCCCAGGGGTGATGATGTGTCCGTTTTCCTCAGGCACACGGTGGGGGATGCTCCGAGAATCCCAAGATGTGGTTCAGCTGGGCCCCCCGGATGGAAAAGACAGGGTCGGAGAGAGCAGCAGGCTGGGGAGGGGAGTGTGAGGAGCCTGGTCCGCGTCTGCGGCCTTGGGTCTGTTTCTTCAGGGAGACTGGTGGCCTTAGGTGACTTTCAGCCTGACTTCATGGTTGCCTCATGGAACACATGTAGTCATCCTGAAAGCCTGCTTGTCAAGGTTGCTTAGAAGAGGAAGCGAGATGGTGTGGATAGACTAAGCATAGCACCCAGGTACTCAGGCATAGTCACTCCCCTGGCCGTGCGTGGTTCCTGGTACCCCTCCACTCCTTGTGCACAGCCACAGACAGGCCCCACTTGCAGGCTTGGCTTGGGAGGACTTTGGGATGCGGTGCCTCCTCATCGGGATACCCCACCTGCTTGGATCCTGCGCTCCTTAACTCTGGTCTATCACACCCCTTTTAGACGCCGCAGCAGAGGCCCAGAGAGGGCCAGTGGCTCACGGAGACCACACAGGAGCTTAGGAGCAAAGCAAGCCCAGAGAGGAGACTGAGTGGTTTGGAGAGCCAGGGAGACTTGGGTTCAAATCCTGACCCAGGGCTCAGTCCTCCTGAGTGGATTCTGTTGGTGTATCGCCTTCCATTCTCAAACTCTCTTTTAAAGATGGGATGCAGCTCAGTGATGGAGCACCTGCCTAGTGTGTGTGAGGCCCTGGGTCCCATCCAGATCACTAACATTAAAAAAATTTAAATCAGTGAGTGTGGGGATGACTCCCACATCTGCCTTGTAGGGTCTAGGGAGGAAGGAGATGCCATTCTTTGTTTGGCACACAGTGTGTGGTCAACAAGGCCCACTGTGTTCTCTGCCTGCCTTCGGTGACAGGCTCTCTGTTTGATCAGTGACTGTTTTCTGGGCACCAAGTCATGGAGGTCCCATGAGGGACCTGCTGCTGTGTGCCAGAGGTTGACCTCTGCCCATGGATCAAGCCAGGAAGTGTGCCCGTGGACAAGGAGAGGCAGGGACGGACGTTCACCATTTGAGGGCCTGGCCCTGTCTGCTCCTGGCTCTGGCAGGTGTCCTGGCCTTCTGGGAGTCACTTGGGCTCGAGGTTCACTTGGGCTCAAGGTGACTCAGCACCTCGGGAGGAGCATGGAGGAGGCAGAGGAAGGCAGGCGATGTCTTTAATGCTGCAGGATCTAGTTCCAGCCTAGAAGCGGCATTTGCATTTAAATGGAGGTCTGGAAGTCTGTAAATCTGCATTTCCCAACCGCAGAGCCCTAATGGTTGTTTAATCATGTTTAGATGAACCCCCCTGGAGCACTGGGGGTTGGTGCAGTGTATCTGAGATCTGTAACAGAGAATGAGATCAAACATGGCTCTCAGGCAGGGACTCTTTCCTCACATCCTCTGTCCTGGACAGAGCGGTCATTCTGATGTGCAGAAGGCCTCTGCCCCTGCCAGGAGGGCCTCCTAGATTACTCAGAAGTAGCAGAAGTAGGATTGGCCCTAAAGTCCCCCAGCCTTGCCTTCCTACATCTGAAAGAGGTAACAGCATCACTGAGGCCTGCCTCTCATTGACTCCCTGCAGAACCGGGCATTTCTGGTTTCTAGGTCACCTCAGAAGAGGACAGGGCCGAGCCAGGCATGTAGAATCCCTGGAGCGCAGTAGGACATTTGAACGTGGTGATCGTGGTCAGTGTAGCTCCAGGTTGTCCCTGAGCAGGATTAATCTTCCTGGAACTTGCGTTGTGGCTGGGAGTCTTTCAGCTAGCCTTCTGAGAGACTCATTTCAATATGATTCTGTCTCTCTGGGACACAGACCCCCTTCAGACTAATAGTAGAGTGTTCAGCTCACTAACAACACCCTCCAAGGGTCCCTCTTTGTCACTGAGCATGTCCAAAGTAGGGAGCAGGTTTGACTTGCCCTGCGTGGTTCCCGAGTGTGGGCAGCACAAGATGGCACTATTGTTCGTCCTCAGGACACCTTGTCATGTGCATCTTGTCATCTAGTGGGGTGCTCATCACACAGTCATCTTGTGTGGGAAGACACAGTGTAAGAAAGGGGAAAAGCAGCTTTCTTGAGGTCACCCAGCAGAACTCAGTGCTCAAGCCCCATAGGTACTGGGCACCTGGGCCTGTGGCCTGTGCCTCCTGCGGCCTCACAGGCCTCACACCAAGCTCCACAGGAGGAAGGAAGAGCTCAGCTCCAGACTAGGTCTGTCTTTGGGGTCCTTGGCTCCTGGAGCCCTGCTCTGAGCACTCAGGCTGCAGGTAAAATGTGGCCTGGGGGTGCTCAATCCCTGTGCCTCCCACTTTAGAAGTTGGGGTCAGCTCCTCCTACCTGCACCCGTCCCCGCCCCCATATCACCTGTCTAGATCCCAGCAGGCTTTGTGCCACGGGAGAGGTGACCTTCAGGGGGCATCTGAAGCTTTTGTTCCCTGCATTACTGGTGGCTCTTGCAGGAGACAGGTTGGGTGGGTCAGCCGGGAGCCCAACACCCAAACTCTGGTTGCTCAGCAGCTGCTCTTAGGTTGCATACGTAGATGGTGCTGAACACCGTCCACCTGCCCTGCTCAGAGGAGAGGGGCAGCGTTCCCCGAAGAGAAGTGTGTTCGTACACAGGCCTTTCCACTTCCCTTCTATCCCGGCCAATCACTCGAACTTGACCTCGGTGCCCCTTTACTCCCTGCACACGCCTCCTGAGGCCTGACCTGTGACCCTACCAAGAGTCCCATCTCCCATCATTCCCACCTCCCCGAAAAGCCCTCCAAGCCAGATACTATGGCTCTGTGTCCCCAGAAGGAGCAGGTAGGGCCTGGTGAGTTAGGCTTGGACTCCTATGGAGGGAGGGGAGAGAAGATGAGGCTGCATGGGGAGGGCCCCTTCCAGTCAGAGCCTAGAGCCTGGCTTCCTGCATCACGGCTGGAGGAGCTTCTGTTTTAGGAAGCAGCAGAGCAGCAGGCAGAGCCACCCCAAGCAAGCGCCGTTTCTCTGTGCTTCGGTCCGCTATGTGTAAAGGGAAGAGTGACGAGACTCAGAAATGGGCAGGCAGAGCACTGAGCAGAGTATGTGCTCTGAGCCGGGCTGGGGTTGCTCTCTCTACCTCAGAGTTCACTGGGGCTGAGCAAGGCTGGCTGTGGGGACAAGGTCCAGCTCCCCACCACAGTCACCGGTCATTGGAGACACACCTCTGTGCCCCCGTTCCCCAGGGCCTCAGCTGCTGCAAGGCATTTGCTCTGACATCTCTATTCTCCCCTCCTTTTCCTCATCCCATGAGGGCCCGTTGTCCTCTTGTCTTTTTAGGTTGTGGACTTCTAAGGAGCGCTGACTCTGTCTTATCCCTAGCCTGGGGCCAGGCACGGAGTAAGTGCTTAATGAGCACTTGGATGTGTTGTTACTCAGACATGTGCAGTAGTACTCAGAAACACGGTGTAGCTTATCAGTGTTCTATAGCTCAGAGGCATAGTCGTTGACATCAGACAGGCCAGGGTTCGAATCTCAGCCTCACCCCTCATTAATGTCGGGGAGTAACTGACACCGAGTGAGATCTCAACACACGTGGGGTTGTTGACTCTGGATCCGCGGGATTTGGGCAGACACTCACTCTTGCCTCCGTTTTCAGCATTCTAATCAGGACACAGGGGTGTGAGGGGTGGTAATTGCCGTTGCTGGGTAGCCCAGGCTGCAGTGAATGACCTTGAACTCCCTAGAAGCTGGAGTGACAGGTCTGCACTACCATCCCTGGTTTATGCAGTACCGGGGATTGAACCCACGGCTTTGTGCCTGCTAGGCAGGCACTCTACCATACCAATAGAGCCGCAGCCCAGTCCGTTTTTGGTGCAACTAAAGATGCAGGTGAGCGTTGGTCAGCCAGCTCTCAGCACCACCTTCCTATCCCTTTGTGAAGTGCCCTTGACCCACCAGGGTCACCCCTCAAGTCCCATGACCCCTTCCCCAGGTCGTGGTCCAAGCCCTGCCCAGCTCCTTGGCCTGTCACAGCGGACTGGAAATGTGTTCTTCCTGAGCCTGCCCCCACCGCTTTCCCCTCGGAAAAAGCAATTAGACCGTGTTTACCGGAGTGCGTGCTTGCAATCTGTCGTTCCCACCGTGTCCTGTGCGCTGGCCCACTTCTCACATGCTTCGCTTGGGCCTGATGGGAGATTTGCATAAGCAGTAAAAATAGAACTGGGAAAAAAGCGGGGGAGGGATCAGTGTGCTACCAGAGAGCTATGAGTACAGCCCTGGGGGAACCGAGGGTGGGTGCAGGGTCTCCCCTAACTTGGGGGCCTTCTGGTACGACTTGATCTTTTGCCTCTGCTGGATGAGCAGTCAGGTCCCTATGAGAAGCCAGGCCAGCCTCTACCCGGAGGCTCAGAGCAGCTGGAGTTCTCTGTGACCGCCCTGTCTCTGCATACAGCCCTCAGTAGCTCCCCAGTGCCCGTTCATTCTTCCCTGTCCCTCCCAGGGGCAGAATCCAGGGCATGCTTGGGATCCCCAGTTTGGGCTCTGTTCCTGTCTCCAGTTTCTCAAAGTTGATCTGAGACACTCCATGGGGCACAGGAACATTTTTCTGCATGGGTAGTGAGGTAGTGTGGGAGTGCCAGGGCACAGAGAAAAGTCCAGGGCAGATGGGCAGATGGGCACCACGGCTGTGGGTAGTGGATTACCGGACCTCCCAGGACACTGAGAGACTGCCTGGGAAGCGAATTGGAGTTGTCTCTCCACCCCTGGTTGCCAGCACCCTCAACCCCATTGGTTCCTGAGGCTATGAGGCAGCTTTGACCAATGAGACACCAGCTTACTCTGAGCTTCCCCATTGGCTCCTCCCACAAGACTTGCTTAGGCCAATAGGATACCAGCTCACAAACAGCCTCCCTCTGTGGCCCCTCCCACTGGGCCTCTTGGTGGAGCCATGAGACTTGGCTTCGACCTATGGGACATAAGCAGACATGAGGCATACTGAGGTGTGACTAACACCTTCCCACTAGAGCAGTGGCTCTCAACCTTCCTATTTCATACAGTTCCTCGTGGTGTGCTGACCCCCGGCCATACAAGCATATTTCATTGCTACTTCATAACGGTAATTTTGCTGCTGTTACATCATAATGTAAATATCTGATATGCAGGCTATGTGATATGTGACTCCTTGTGAAAGGGTCGTTTGACCCATGGGGTCATGACCCACAGGCTGAGAACCGTGGAACTGGGGCTGGCATGTCAGAAGCTTGGTCTCTTCTGCCTGCTGGAGAGGGAAGCCATACAGAGGAGACGGAAGTGCCCAGCCCACAGCTGCTGCAAGCAATGGACGCGGGAATGGGATGTCATGGACCGTCCAGTCCAGGGGAGTGGCCAGATAACTGCAGAAGACCGGGTGACAGAGTAGCAGAGCCACCCACCTGTGCCACCCAGAGTAGGTAAATCGTGGGTGTGGTCAGCCACCAGCAAATAGATATCCGATACCCCAACAAATCCAAACTTAACCGATCCTGGCTGCACCAGGGCCTGTGCCGCCACCCATCTACCTGCTTCTACTAGCCCCCCCTACAGGGAACTGAATATCCACAGGAAGCTCTCAGTCACCGAGATGTCCTCTCCGGAGAGGTCCTCTCCTAGGCAGGCACCCCAGTGTGGTGATGCATCCAAGCTGCAAGTAGTTTCCTGCTGACCTGGAGGCGGGCTGAACGGTGACAGACACACAGCTTTGAGAATGATCCAATGAGGCCTCCTTCCTGGAGGAGGCCGTTGTAAGACCTGAGCTCCGGGTCTCGAACTAGCGTCTCCTCCACCTAGAACAGTGCCTGGGTGGAGTAAATGTCTGCTGGGTGCGTAAAGCAATGAAGTACGAGCTGAAGGTGGGGGAGTGGAAGTGACCCAGAGAAAAGGGAGGGGAGTGTTGACAGGAAGAACAGGACTGGGGGAGAGCACTGGGACTAGAGGGCTGCGCGAGAGTTCCATGCAGTAGAGGGGGGAGCTTGGAGGACGGGCGGGACCCAGGAGACCCACTGGGGTGCCCCGGAGCCATACAGAGCCCAGGAAGACTGAGGAGGGAGAGAAATACTTTATCTAATTTGTGTAGGAAGGATGGCGCTGGGTGCTTTGTGGTGGAAAGGCCTGGAAGGCTGAGGTGAATTCGGGAGGCTGTGAGGTGTCATCTCATGTCCAGGCAGAAGGCTCGGGGCTTGGTATGGTGCGTTTGACAAGGATAAGAAGCAGATGCCTGCACAAGGGAGAATGGCTAGGCCCCAGGGCAGATAACAGGAGGCCAGCAATCGCTACTGTGGCCTCCAGGCCCAGTAAGAAAGAGTCTCTCTTCTCTCATCTGGTAGTGTCTCCCCGTGAGCTTTCCCCACACCCACCCAAGGACCCCAGTCCAACCCGTCTGAGTACCAGATGTGTGGCTTTCTTTTTTCTTTTTCTTTTTAATTAAAGCATATTTACTCGTCTATTTATAAGTGTGTAGGTGAATGCGTACCTCAGGGCATGCAGAGCGCAGAGGACACCTCTCAGGAGTCTGTTCCTTCTTTCCACTCTGGTTTCAGCCGATTGAACTCAAGTCCTCAGGCATGTAATGTCACCCACCTCCTTCACCCCGCCCCCCAGCCATCTGGTTGGCCTAGCTGATCTCCGTTTTGTCTTGCTGAGCCTCAACTGACCCAACAGGTAAAATGGACCTGTTCTCTTCAAGGTTAGGTATTCCGGTAGCAAGCAGCGCTGGAATCGTCCAGCACAGGCAGAGGCGGCCCACCTTAGACTGGAGGGAGGCCCAGGGAGTCAGGAGGCCTGTAGTTCTCTTCTCCCCTCCTAAAAGGCAGCCTGGGACTCTGGGGCCTTGGGATCCCCACTTGTCGGGTAAGTGAGCAGCTATCCCAGGCCTAGAGGATGGCCTGTGGTCATCCATGAAGCCGTGTAAAAGGAGGCAATCTTTCATTTTTTAAATTAAATTGGAAAAGTTCTTTGGGAATCTGAAACGTTCAGAGTGGTGGCTTTCCTTTTTTAAATAAAAGGAAAGATAAAGATATCTTTCTCTTTATAAAGCCCTGCAGATGCTGGAACTATGCAGTCCCAACGTCATTTGAAATGACTACGGTGGGCCCATATCCAGGGACTCACTTTGTTGTGGGGAGAATCCCAGGGCTTGTTATAAGGGGTTGCCCGTGAGAGCCCTCTCTGGAGATCACTTCCAAGGAGCTCTGGGCAATTTGGATTCTCTGCTGTTTCGCTTGTCAAATCAGCGCCTTGATAAAGCTGGTCTCTGATGCCTCTCAGAGAACGCGTGAGTACATTTTGATAAAGTTAAAAGCGTTCTACAAACGCAAGATTCTATTAGCAGTGGCCACCATGCCCCGAGAGGGGAGGTGATTTTTCCCAAGGTCACAGAAATAGTGGATGGATGAGCCAGAAAGAGAAGCAGAGGGGCCTTTGATCCCCGGGGTTCCACCACTGAACCAGGGAAGGGACAGAGGCAGGAGCCAAGGACAGGGAAAGCTAAGGAGCCTGGGGTGTGGAAGGGGCCTCTCACCAGCTGAGAGTCAAGAATTCCAACCCAAATTAGGAATCCTTGCTGTGAAGCTGGACAACTAGAGACAATTGGCTTTTTATACGGAGATCTTTCACATAAGATTGTTAAAGTAGCTGGGTCATAGAGGGCTCAGTGGGTAGAGGTGATTGCCGCCAACCCTGACGACCTGAGTTCAGTTCCGGAACACGGTGGAAGGAGAGAATCAGCTCCTGCATGCTGACCTCTGACTTCCATAACCACGCCGTGGTGTTTGTTCTCTCTCACACAAATAAATGCAATAAAAGATTTAAGGGAGTGTTATGGGAGCAATGACCTATGCTTAGAGCCCTAGCATGGATGGTATCCTCCTCCTTCTTTCAGAGGGAAACTTGCAATTTTTTCTAAATATTTCAGAACCTTCTCACAGCTTGCTCCAAATGCCAGGAAGACTCCGGAAGTGCTGCTGGAGCTAAAATCCGGGAGCATGATGGACCAGGTTAATTTTAGGGCCCGTGGCGATGCGTGGCATCTCCCTCCAGGACTGCTTGGATTAATGAGTTCATTTAGTCCAAGCTCACAGTGTCTCAGGCCTTTGGTGCTGAGGATAGAGATGTGAGCTGGAAGTGGGGAAGCTGAATCTGCACAGAACGTGTTTTGGGGTCTACAGGGACCCCAGAAAGAGGCCTGCATGCTCAGCACTGCAATTAATTAATAATGCTAATAGTGGTTCTTTGGTCAATCCCAGTGGGTGAGGGGAGCTTGGGAAGTTGGGCCCACATGCCTTGAAGATCTACATTAACTGCTTCAAGGATGGGAGTGAGTGGGTGGGCAAGGCAGTCCTGGGGAATGAGTGGGTGGGTTGGTGGGCGAGGCAGTCCTTGGGGATGGAGACGTGTCCCTCTGAGCTGGCAAAGCAAGTGTAGGTTGTTAGCTTGAACCTCAACCCTGGATAAGCCGTGTGACACAGGCTTATGGTGGTAAGTTATGATGGTCAGTGTAACAGGATCTAGAATCACCATGGGAACATACCTCTGAGCATGTCCAGGAGGAACTTTCTAGACTAAGTTCATTGAGATGGGAATATACCCTCCGTGGTCCCCAAAGTGTGGGGAGCACCATCTCACAGGGTCCTGGATTGAATGAAAAGGAAGTGAGCTGAGCACCAGAATTCATCTCTCTCTCTCTCTGCTTCCTGACTGTGGATGCTATGTGAGCGGCCGCCTCATGCTCCTGGAGCCATTGTTTCCCCACTGTGATGGGTTGTGAGCATCCCTTCCCCACCGTGATGGGTTGGAGCCGTCCCTTCCCCACCATGATGGGTTGGAGCCACAGGAAACCTTCCTCCTTGAGCTGTTTCTGTCAGGCATTTTGTGACAGCAATGGGGAAAGCAGCAGTGTGTGAAGCCTCCCTCTCCTCCTCTGCAAATTACAGCCATTCTCTCTCTCCCTCCCTCCCTTCCTCTCTCTCCCTTCCTCTCTCTCCCTCCCTCCCTTCCTCTCTTTCCCTCCCTCCCTGTCTCTCTCTCCCCTCCCTCCCCCTCTCTCTTCTTTCCCCTCCCCCTCTCCCCCTCCCTCCCTGTCTCTCTCTCCCTCCCTCTCCCTCCCCTCTCTCCCCTCTTTCTCTCTCCCTTCCTTCCCTCTCTTTCTTTCTCTCTCTCTCTCCCCCCTCCCTCTCCCTCTCCCCCTCTGTCTTGGCTCACTTTTCAGGAGCCATGGACTTGGACTAAGTGACCAGTGGTGCCTGGCCCGCTGTTCCGTGCCCTCTCATGGACGTCTCTGACTCTGTTCTGCACACAGATACTCAGAGGGTGTTTCCTCACCCACGCTTTTCACTGAAGTATAACGGCACTCACAGGAGAGTCAATCTGCCTTTTTTGTTTCCAATCTTAAAATTTATTTCAATCCTCCCAGGATGGGAAACACGACAAAAAAAGAAGGGGAAAAAAAAAAACCTGAAAAGAATTCTAAAATGTTTTGCTTTGATTGTTTTAAAATAGTACTTTAAATGATTTTGAAACAATTTAAGTCTCAAATTTCAGAAATAGAAGAATCCCCACCAGTCCAGCATCTCCTGTGATGCCCCATACAAAGAGACAGGGTCAAACTTGAAGCAGAAGCTGACTACAAGTTCCTCTGTGTGCGTCTGTGCGTGCATGTGTGGTGTGTGGTGTGTGGTGTGTCCAAGGACAACTTTGCGGTGTGGCAAGCTGAGCCATCTCACTTTTTTAAAACAGGATCTCTCACTGAAACTATAACTCGATAGTTAGGCTAGGCTGCCCAGCCGGCAAGCTCCAGGAATCTCTACTGGGGTGACAGGCTAGGCTGCCCGGCCGGCAAACTCCAGGAGTCTCTCCCCTCCCCAGTGCTTGGGGTGACATGCTGCACTTGGGGTGACATGCTGCACTTGGGGTGACATGCCGCACTTGGGGTGACATGCTGCACTTGGGGTGACATGCCGCACTTGGGGTGACATGCTGCACTTGGGGTGATATGCTGCACTTGGGGTGACATGCTGCACTTGGGGTGACATGCTGCACTTGGGGTGACATGCTGCACTTGGGGTGACATGCTGCACTTGGGGTGACATGCTGCACAGGCGTTTTATTTTACACGGACTCTGGACCTAAAACTCAGCTCCTTGCGCTTGTGCGAGACTCACTTTACCAACTGTTTCCCCAGCTTTGGGTTCCATATTCTTAACTAGGCCTCAAGGCAGACAGCTCAGTGGAGCAGATCAAATGAGGACAGCCCTGTAATCAGCACCAGACTGAGCAAAGCCATTGTCTGCACCACACACTGCTCCCCCAAATCCCCTCCTGGGTCCATAGTGGAATTTGACCTCCAGTTCCTGGGGTGGCCCTGTGAGCCTAAGTCCTGACTCCCCATTTCTGTTCCTCTCAGCTTCACGTTGGTGTCGTCCTATATTGGCTGTCACTCCTTCTGCCCCTTTGCTTGTAGACAGACAGTGTGACAAGGTATGAAAGACGTGGGCCCTGTCCCATCCATCCCCAGCTTTCCTACCTGGAGGAGCTGGAGGAGCCCCCTCAGCATCCCCCACTGGGCACTGTTAGGAGATGACCTAGGTCCCCTCCCCCACTTCCCACATCTATATGAAGACACACAACCCTCAGGACGCTGGAATGTGACTTTCAGGAAGGTCGTGGGATCTGCAGGGTCAACTCTCACCCCATCTTGGCTGGGGGACACCAGCCACAGAAAGGGATGCCAGGAAGGACTGGGAGGGATGCCTGCCAGAACAATGTGGCCTCCTCAAGATGAGTGCCTCAGGGCATCAGAGAGAGAGAGAGAGAGAGAGAGAGAGAGAGAGAGAGAGAGAGAGAGAGAGAGAGAGAGAGAGAGAGAGAGGAATTCTGGGCCCGGCCTATAAGAAGGGGAGTCATCTGCTTTTGGGTAACCAGGGCTCGGTGATTAAGTGGAGTATCTCAGGCTTACCCCCAAATGTGAGTTCAACTCCCAGGACCTTAGGGACGAGCCTTTGAAGACAGCTTCTTTGAGAAGGAAGCTAAGGAAAATGAGGCCTTCAGGTAGTCCTGGCCAACAGATAGAACTTTAAGAAGGGATAGGAACCAAGTGTAGTCACCTGTAACCCCAGCACTGTGGGGAAGGCGGAAAGTTCTGAGCTAGCCTGGGGTACCAGGATGCTTAATCTGGATTGTCAATTCGACCGGACTTAGAATCCCATGGGAACACACCTCTGGGTGTTTCTGTGAAGATGTTTCCAGAATGGTTGACCTGAGGAGGGAAGATCATCCTGATGTGGGACCCCCATCTGACAGGCTTGGGTTACAGGACTGAAACAAAAAGGAGAAAGAGAACCGAGTACCCACATGCTCCCGCTGCGTCTTGACTGGATGTGGTGTGACCAGTCACCTGTCTCTCCTGCTGTCATCCTCTCCCTGCAGACTGCACCATCCTCCAGCCACTTTGCCTGGGGTTTTGTCTCAGCAATGGGAAAAGTGACCCAGCTACACAGTGAGTCCCTGCTCTCCTGGACCAGGAACGTGTGTCACAGACTGTCTGTATGGCAAAGCCAGACGTCCAACCCCCCTGGGCTTCTTCCCTCCCAGGGAGGTGACAGGGACACAGTGGGTGACAGGTGATCACCAGGATCACGATGTGTTTCGCGAGATATGGAGTAAATGGTAGGGTACAGAAGAAGAGTCTGGGATGGAGCCCAGAGGAGCTAGTCGGGAGCCTTTGGCTGAGGTTGTTGCCAAGCAATAGGGATAGTGGTGATTGACAAAAAGGTGTAGTCAGACCAGAGGGCCCTGTCCCCTTCCTGTGCTCATCATCACATTGGCTGCTTCTCAGTGCATACAAGTGTCCCATGATGTATCAGTCAGTTACTGCCGTGTGACAAATCTCTCTGCAGCTCAGAAGCATTCAAAAGCTTTCCAGTCTCTGAGGGTTTGGCTGACTGGACTCTTGGCTGAGCTCAGACCGGCACTGCCTCATTTACCCCTTGACCTCACCAGATGGGCCCCAAAGTATGTTCTCATGACAGACACCAAGGAGGTGTGCAAAGCTCATGTGCACAGTGGCCCATCGACATGAGCACAGCCCTGTGGCCATGCCCAATGACAACAGGACAGGAGCAGGTACCACCCCGGGACAATTACCCTTTCCTTATAGGGTGGCAGGGGGCAGTATTTTCTGGACCTTGATCTAAGTTAACCTTTTCACAAAAGAAAGACTTCCTCCTCCCCGCAAACACTCAGAAGTCACAGCTTGAACTCACTGCCCTCACTCAGCAAATCTCTTTAGGGCGTCACCTCAAGCCAGTGTCCTTCCTTAGGGTCTCAGCTGACAGCCCCACACAGACATCCTGACTCACGTTCCCCACCTCTCACTGTCTCCCACTGCTGGCAAGACCCCACCAGGACCTGAATGCACATTCGTCCCGCTCACTCCTCCAACAAGTTATCCAGATAAACAGCAACACCAAAACCATTCGAGCCACAGAGCTGACACGTGTCTTGGTGGCCATGTGGCAGTGAGCAACTTCTAAGCTGCTCCCTGGAGGTCAGGAACGCTATCCTCTGGCTACCTGCCACCCCTGAAGTCCCTGGAAGAATGGTCTGTGACATCAGCATCCAGCTACTGCATCAGCACTAACAGGCTCCCAGGTCACTCCTCATCCTGTCACCCAGAGAACGTTCCGGGAGCCCTAGATACTTATCTACAGTCAGAGCCTTGAGACCATGGCGCCTTCTCATGATGTCTCCCAGGCATGGCTGGTTCAGGCCAGGAAGGAGAAAAGCTGCCCCAAGGCCCCTGACACACACCTAGGCACGCGGGGGGGGGGGGGGGGGGGGTGGGGGGGAGGGACAGACTTGCTGAGTGCGGAGAATCCACATGCTCTGCCTGTCCCGGCTCTAACCCGCTGGCGCACTGCAGTGAAACCACCTTTGACTTAATATATGCTAATTAGATTTTAATGGGATTCAGATTTCCAACAGTAGTACAGCGTTAGCCATGGTAAGTTATAATCATATCTAATTGGTAATTCTAACATAACAAATTTCTTGGATAAATTATTCTTAGTTAATAGTCCCCCAGGAAGCGCGCGCGCGCGCGCGCGCGCGCGCACACACACACACACACACACACACACACACACACACACGCGCACTTATGCATGTTCCTATTTTAGGGGAAATTGAGGGAAAAAGACAAGGTCAAAGCAGGCTCATGCTAAGGTAGAGCCGCTGTTGAAGCCAGGTCTCCTTCAGGCCGCCACCGGTTCCTCCCATGGATACTCTAAGCCCTCAGAAGCCAGAACTGCATGCAAATGGTGCAGGACCTAGGGCGCATTTGACACAAATCCAGACGGCCATCTTTGAGGAAGGTGGCTGCAGCAAGGCCCATCCTGGGGCCTCAGCATAGCACTAGCTCTCTGAGGGGCTGCCCCAGCTGTAGGGATCCCCGCCCTGCAGAGCTGGACAGCTCAGAAGAATCCCAGATTCCAGAGAGCCCTGTTGAGTTACACATCTCCTATGCTGAGCAGTTAGCCGGGCTCTGTTCCCAGATGAAGGTTGGGGTGGCCCGCTAGCTCTGTACAAACCCTGGGAGAACCCCTGAGAGTGTCCCGAAGCCTGTCTCCCTGCAGCGAAGTGGTCTGTGGTTGCTCTGTGCTGATAGCTCTCTTTCCCTGTGTGTCACTCTGTCCCACTGTGGCTGCCATTGACCGCAGATGAACGTGGCTCTCTGCCTGCCCTTTTTGGCTGGCTGGCCATTTTGGTGCCCGTGGAGGGTGGGTGGTGTGAAGGTCTGTCAACATTCCCTGAGGCTGGGAGCAGGAGGAGTGGAAGGTGGGGAGGCTCTTCACGCGCCTGGGATTCCCACCCAGCTCCCCACACGCCAGCTGCACTGTGCCCTGCAGGTCACCGCCTGTTCCATTTGCTAAGTGACAGGAATTATTCCTCTCTTCTGCTGCTGTTCTGTGGACGGGCAAAAACCCACCTTGCCGACAATCTGGGTCTGTAAATGTAAGTTCTCCGCTCCAGGTTTTTCTTTCCTTTTCTTTTCCCCTTTCCTGCAGTGCTGGGCATGGACCCAGGGTCTCACACGCTGTGCAGGCATTCTATCATCGGGCTACATTCCTAGCCCCCAGTGTTCTCTTTCCTTTCCTCGATTCTTTCCAATTTGAGGGCACAAAATGACCTTAGGGAACAAGGAAGGAATCTTATCTCGTTGATCTGATTAAGGAATGGAGATTAACGGTGGCACCTGGGGCTTCGACAGGCGTCATTTATTAAGCGTTACTGCACTTTAGACATTTTCTTAAGTTTTAATAGTCACTCTCTTATCAGCTCCCATAGCAACCGCAAGAGGAGGATGTGATTACTGTTTTCAGTACTTTGACAGACAGGCACAGAGACAGTGTGTAAATGGTCTTAGGTCACACAGCTAGTCAGCAACCGCGTTGGGGTTTGAACCCAGGAAAGCTGGGTTTTAGAACCCAGTTCTTTAGTCACTGTGTGGGGCACTTTACATTCACCAGTTGGGGGATCACCAGGACATAGAAGAACCCACAGCCTTGCAGCAGCACCCGGGGAGAGGGAGAAAAGGAGAGACCATTATTAGTGCTGGGATTCTCCCCAGAAAGGCAGAATTCCCTGGGGTATCATCCCTAGCCACAGATGATTCCCCACCGGCTGTGTGACTGTGGGCAGGTTTCATAACCTCTCTGAGCCTCTATTTTTTCATTTGTAAATGGAGAAAACGCCTTCTGGATGCAAGATTTCTCTGAAGACCATGATGGATGACATATGCCTGTGGAGAGTTGCCTTGCATGGCACGTTTACAAAGTTCCACGGAAACACTGGGGAGGGAAGAGGAGAGGAGGCCCCTGCAGACTGAGGGCTTTATGTCCTGACTGGCCATCTTTTGGCAGAGTTGCCGCACGGAAAGCTTGGGATTTCCCAGGACTTTACTCCCAAGGGCACCAGCTCCATTCACAAGGGTTACCTTGCAGAAGCTCAACTCTCTCACCCCACTGCCCTGGATTTGGTGGAAATGCACGTCCAGAGCCAGTGACGGTCCCAACCCTCTGCCCCGGGCCAAGGAGACACTAGGGACACTTGCAGGAGCTGTCTTGCCCCCTCTAAGCCCACAGGGGTCACCTGCAGTTTGTAAGCTTGTGGCTTCCTTGCAAAACCCACATGAGCTTTGGTGCGGCTTCAGGTTCTGCTCAAGCCTCAACGGGGGCACGGGTAGTGTGTCCAGCTTGTTCAACGGGTGGTTCGAGGAGACCAGTGCAGAATCTCAGGGCTGCTGGGACCACTCCATGCAGTATAGGCTGGGTGTACTGCAGAACTCACCTGGCACCTTCTGGGCTCTTTCCCCACCTTCCACTGTGCCCTGCATGCCATTGACCATCTGTGCCAGCTTCTCCACCCCAGGTCTGCTTTGGAGGAAGCCCAGACCAGCACTCCCAGCCATGTAGGGCTTCGGTGTCTGCGCCTGCTAGAGTGGTGCAGGTAGACAGGAAGGCCCGATCCTAGAGCTGCCCCTCATGCTGTGTGTTCTTCAGCCAAGAGCACGCCTGTCACTCACTCACGAGTCTGAGATACGGGGCCATCATCTGTCTTTGAGATGGAGTGTGAACAGTCAGGGCTTAATGAGTGCTAGTTGTTTTGAAACAGATAAGTTCCTGAGCTGTAGGATGCTGCTGTGGGGTGGGAGTGTCTCTTAGCCCTTGTGATGGCTATTCTTAGTTGTCAACTTGACTACACGTGGAGTTAACTAAAACCCAAATGGCTGGGTACACCTTGAGGGAATTTTTTTTTAATTAAATTATTTGAAGTGAGAAGAGCCACTTTTAATCCAGATCTTTTGAGGTGGGAAGATCCACCTTTAATCTGAGTCACATGTTCTGCTGGAAGCCTGTATAAAGGACATGAAAGAAGGAAGCTCTCTCTCTCTCTCTCTCTCTCTCTCTCTCTCTCTCTCTCTCTCTCTCTCTCTCTCTCTCTCTGTTTGCTCTCACTGGACCACAGCCTGTAAGTCATTCTAATAACATATATATATATATATATATATATATATATAGAGAGAGAGAGAGAGAGAGAGAGAGAGAGAGATTCTCTCAGCTCTTTTCCTCTAGAGAACCCTGACTAATACAGATTTCGCATTAGTGCCAGAAGTGGTTCTAGAGTAACAGATGTATAAGGATGATTTTTTAAAGTGTCTGGAACAGGCTTTTTGCCAACACTTAGATTCTGAAGTCTCTGCTGGAAGCTCAGAGAGCAGTGAGAGCCCATGGTGCAGACTCTTTTGCAAACTTAAGGACACAAATGCATTTGACTATCCCGATTCACCAACTGTGAGAGGCAATGGGCTTGGTCACTCTATGTATAAAACTTTTGACAGTTTGTGGAAATGTAAAGAAAACAATGATGCCGGTTGGTTGTTCCTAGCATCTCTGGATAAACTGACAAAGGAAAAGAATGAGCTCCATGATAA
Source organism: Peromyscus maniculatus bairdii (assembly GCF_049852395.1). Lineage (NCBI taxonomy): Eukaryota > Metazoa > Chordata > Mammalia > Rodentia > Cricetidae > Peromyscus > Peromyscus maniculatus. The sequence continues at coordinate 158,795,591 of NC_134853.1, forward strand.
AATCAGCCGACTTCGAGCATCTCAGGTATGGCAAAGGACAACAAGGAACTCAGATGACTCTCCAGATGCTCATAGTCTAAGCTTTGGACTCGAAAGGTTTCTAAGTGTGCCCTGGAAGAGAATCTCCAGCAGCCACAGAGCTCAGAAACTGAAGCCCTCGTTATAAGGTCGGCTGAATTACAGTGAAAATTTAGGTCCCAGCCTCAGAGAGTATCAATGGTTAAAGTAAGGGCATTAACTGATAAAGAGTGGGATTCTGTACCTTGGGATGGGGATGTGTGGAAGGACCCTACTGAGGCTGAGAACTTGAATTCTCAGATTCTCAAGGGTTTATCTCAGCAGAGGAAGCAGTCTCTCCACCTTTAGCGGATGTACTCACATCCCAGCCCCGTTTCCACCTTTGGCTGAGGAAATTAATCTGCCATTGTCTGCTAAACCAGCAGTGACTTTGTCTGAAGGAGACACCAGGCAAGACAATACTGATGTCTCCCAGAGCTCACCTACAGTTGCCTCCAGACCTCTAACCAGACTTAAGGAAAGCAGGTTCCTGGAGGAGAGACAGCGTAGTCCGCGAGGAAGAACACTGCAGTACTAAAGAGCCTAATGAGTTTGCTAATTCATTCAAGCAGAATTTGTGGGGACATGTGTGGGGATGGATTTTAAGGGTATAAAGTAATGGTGGAGGGAACATAAAACTGGATCAGGCAGTTTGTTGGTACGGGCCTACTGAGGAGAGATTCTAGGTTTAATATGAAATCTTACACAGTTAAAAAAAAAAGACGTCGAAGGTTTGTTTGAACGGCTGGCTGAAGCCTTTGTCAAAAGATGGCCTACAGAAAAGGCGTTGGCGCTGCCTGGTACCCCTTGGCTTAGTGTTGATGAAGGGATTTTAAGGCTCAGGGAAATTGCAATGCTAGAGTGGGTGTGCTGTGTGTGAAACCTAATCCTCCATAATGGGAAGGCCCAGAAGACATGCCCTTCACTAATCCTGTAAGATGCAAAATGGTGAGAGGCACCAGCACATTGCAGAGCTTAGCTGTCGCCCTTTTCTTGTGCCAGACCTTCGGGTTGGAGATGCTGCTTCTCAGTTGGATGAATTCGATGCCATGGGTTTAATTGGGCCCTGAAGTAGCAGGGGCGAGGTGGTAGCGCTGACCCTCTGAGGCAAGGTGACCATAGTTATCAAAACAGGCAGCATAGACGAAGCTTTGTCCATAACGGCCCAACCTGTAATGATCAGCACAGGCCAAGTGAATTCTGTGGTGGCCTGACTCATATGGACCTTTGCTACTGGCTAATCAATCACGGTGTTTCCAGGCATGGAACAGATAAGAAGCCTACTGCATTTTGTTTGATCTGTATAAGCAGAAAAATTCTCAAACAAATGAAAGAAAGCCTGCATTGGATTATGGCAAAAAAGAATCTGGGCCCACAAACGCAAGAGTTTTACTGTTAGCCTTTCTCCATTTCTTCCCTCGAGGGATCCGAGCCCTTTTACCAGGGTAACTGTACACCGGGGAAAGGAAACAATCAGACTTTCTGGGGCCTGTTGGATACTGGTTCTGAATTGATGCTGATTCCGGGAGACCCCAGGAAACATTATGGCCCTCCAGTTAAAGTAGGGGCTTGTGGAGGCCATGTGATTGATTAATGGAATTTTGGCTGAAGTTTGACCAAAATGAAGTTTGGACCACAGCAGGTCCAGTGGGTACCGACACTCATCCTGTGGCTATTTCCCAAGTCCCAGAATGTCTAATTGGGATAGATGTACTTAGAATTCTCACATTGGTTCCCTGACCTTTGGAGTGAGAGCTATTATGGTTGGAAAGGCTAAGTGAAAGTCTTTGGAGTTACCTATGCCAGGAAACATAGTAAATCAAAACCAGTGTGGCATCCCTAGAGGAATTGCCGGAATTAGTACCATCATCAAGGACTTGGAAGATGCAGGGGTGGCGGTTCTCACCACATCTCCCTTTAACTCTCCTATCTGGACAGTGCAGAAGACAAATGGATCATGGAGAATGACAGCTGACTGTCCAAAACTCACTTAAGTAGTGACTCTGATTGCAGCTGCTGGACCAGATGTAGTATCCTTACTTGAGCAGATTAACACATCTCCTGGTGCATGGTGTGCAGCTATTAGTTTAGCAAATGCCTTTTTCTTTGTACCCATCCATAGGGACCACCAGAAGCAATTTGCTTTCAGCTGGCAAGACCAGCAGTACACCTTTAGAGTCTTACCTCGAGGATAGATTAACTCTCCTGCCCTGTGTCATAACTTAGTTAGAAGGGATCTCGATCATCTGTCTCTTCCACAACATATTACACAGGTGCACTATATTGATGACATTATGCTGATTGGACCAAGTGAGCAGGAGGAAGCAACTACTTCCAACCCATTGGTAACACAAATGCACATCAGGGAATGGGAAATAAATCCAACCAAAATTCAAGGGCCTTCTACATCAGTGAAACTCTTAGGAGTCCAGTGGTGTGGAGCATGCAGAGACATTATTTCAAGGGGAAAGGTAAGTCATTGTACCTGCCCAACCCCCCACCCCCAAGAAAGAAGCACAACATTTAGTGGCCTGTTTGGATTCTGGAGACAACACATTCCTCACTTAGGTGTGTTGCTCCGGCCCACATACCAAGTGACTCGGAAAGCTGCTAGCTTTGTGTGGAGACGGGAACAGGAGAAAGTTCTTCAACAGGTCCAGGCTGCTGTGCAGGCTGCTCTACCACTTGGACCATGTAATCCAGCAAGACTTGATGGTCTTTCAGATGTCAGTGGCAGATAGGGATGCTGTTTGGAGCCTTTGGCAGGCCCCTGTAGGTGAATCACAGAAGAGAGCGTTGGGATTTTGGAACAAGGCTCTCTCTATCTTCACCAGTAGACAGCTATTCTCTTTTTGAAAGCCAGCTCTTGGCCTGCTATTGGGCCTTAGTGGAAACTGAGTGTTTGACAATGGACCACCAACTTACCATGTGACTTGAACTGCCCATCACGAGCTGGGTGTTATCGCACTCATCAAGTCCTAAGTAGGATGTGCACAGCAGCAATCTATTATCAAACGGAAGTAGCTTATACATGATCAGGCCCTATCAGGTCCTGAATACACAGCAAGTTACATGAAGAAGGTGCCTACATCCTATCGTTTCACTCACTACAATGCCACCTGCTGCCAAGCATCCACCTATAGTCTTATGGAGTGTTCCCTAGGATTGGCTGACTAAAGAAGAGAAGACTAGGGCCTGGTTTACTGATGATTCTGAACGTTATGCAGGCACCACCCAGAAATGGACAGATGTAGCAATACAACCCCTTTCTGGGACAACCCTGAAAGATACCAGTCAAGGGATATCCCAGTGGGCAGAACTTCAGGCAGTACACATGCTCATACATTTTGTTTGGAATGAGAAATGGCCAGATGTACAATTTTTCCCTGATTCATGGATGGTAGCCAATGGATTGCTTGGATGGTCAGGGACTTAGAAAGAGCATGATAGGAAAACTGGTGAGAAAGACATATCAGGAAGAAGTATGTGGATAAATCTCTCCAAATGGTTGAAGGATGAAAAGATACGTGTGTCCCATGTAAATATTTATCAAAACCTGATTTCAGCCAAGGAGGAGTTCAATAAACAAGTAGATAGGATGGTCCATTCTCTGGACAGTCAGCCTCTTCCTCTAGCCATCCCTGTTGTTGCCCAATGGTCCCATGAACAAAGTGGTCATGGTGACAGAGATGGGGGTTATGCATAGGATAGACAACATGGAGTTCCACTCACCAAGGCTGACCTGGCTATAGCTGCTGCTGAGTGCCAGGTCTGCCAACAGCAGAGACCAACACTGAGCCCCAGATATGGCACCATTCCCCGGGGTGACCAGCCAGTGACCTGATTGCAGGTTGGCAACATTGGACCACTTCCCCAGTGGAAAGGACAATACTTTGTCCTTACAGGAGTAGATACTTACTCTGGGTATGGATTTACCTTTACATGTAATGCTTCTGCCCAAACCACCATCCGTGGACTTACAGAATGCATTATACACACACTCTCATGGTATACCACACAGTGTTGCTTCTGACCAAGGAACTCACTTCACAGCAGAGCAGTGTTACAGTGACCCACAATCACGGAATCCACTGGTCTGACCACGTTCCTCACCATCCTGAAGCTCCTGGCTGGACAGAATGCTGGAATGGTCTTTTGAAGACACAGTTACAATATCAATTAGATGTCAGCAGACTGGAGGGCTGGAGCAGGGTTCTCCAGAGGGTGGTATATGCTTTGAATCAGCATCCACTATATGGTACAGTTTCTCCCAGAGCCAGGATCCACAGGTCCAGGAATCAGGGACTGGAAAGGGAATAGTTCCACTCACCATTATCCCTAGTGACCCACTAGGAACATTTTTGCTTCCTGTTTCAGAGAATTTAAGATCTACTGGCCTAGAAGTTTTAGTTCCAGAGGAGGGAGAGCTCCTGCCAGGAACCACAACAAACATTCTGTTGAACGTGAAGTTCAGACTTCCCCCTGGTCAGTTTGGACTTCTGATGCCCTTAGGCTAACAGGCCAAGAAAGGACTAACAGTGTTAGGAGGGGTGATCGATCCAGATTACCGTGGGGAGATTAGATTGCTTCTCCACAATGGATGTAAGAAGGACTATGTCTGGAGTGCAGGAGATCCTTTAGGGTGTCTCTTAGGACTGCCATGTCCTGTGATTTAAGTTAATGGAAAATGACAACAATCTAATTCAGGCAGGATGACAAAGGGCACAGACCTGTCAGGAATGAAGGTGTAGGCCACTCCTCCACAAGAGGAGCCAAGACCTGCTGCTACGGCACTTGCAGAGGGTGGAGGAAATACAGAATGGGTAGTAGAGGAGGTTAGGTCTAAAATCAGCTAAGGCCATGTGACTAGTTGCAGAAACAAGGATTGTAATTGACATGACTGTTTCTGTCACATTTTGTTAAGAATGTGTTTGTACAGACTTTTTTTCTTTCCTCAATATATCATGTAATGTAACATCAATTAAGGGGATATCAGTGGTTATATTTAAGTTTGAGATATTAAAAGAATATCTCCCAAGGGGCATTGCCACCTATTCTAAAATTTATAATGCGTTTGCAGTTGAACAAGGGCTAGTTAGATCATGTTAGGCATAATTATGACCTAGTTAAATATATAATGTGGTTGCAATTGCACGTGGGAGAGTTATATCATGTTAGGCATAATTATGACCTGGTTATTGTTTTCCTTTGGAAAGGAGATAGCATACGGAGATATGATTGTGTATCAAATTGACAAGGGGTGGGCTTGTGATGTCTATTTTTGGTTGCCAACTTGATTACATCTGGAATTAAGCAGCTGGGTACACCTTGAGGAAATTTTTCCCTAATTAGATTATTCGAAGTGTGAAGACCCACTTTTAATCCAGATATTTTGAGGTGGGAAGATCCACCTTTAATCTGAGTCACATGTTCTGCTAGAAGCCTGTATAAAGGGCGTGGAAGAAGGCACTTTGAAGAAGGCATAGCTCGCTCTCTCTCTCTCTCTCTCTCTCTCTCTCTCTCTCTCTCTCTCTCTCTCCTCTCCCTCTCCCTCTCTCCTCTCCCTCTCCCTCTCCCTCTCCCTCTCCCTCTCCCTCTGTGCCTGCTTGCTCTCGCTGGCAAGTCCATTCCTTGACTGGCATCAGAACCTACTTCTTCAGGATTCTGGCATATGTTGAAGACCAGTGGAGACATCCAGTCTCACAGACTAAACAACTGGATTCTTAGGCCTTACGTTGGTAGACAGCCATTGTTGGATATCAGTTCTGTTTCTCCAGAGAACCCTGAGTAATACACTCCTTAAGCCTGGCTTGTCGACTGTCCTGCTGTGTGTACCTTTTTAGTCATCCTCCATCAGTGAGGGCTAAGGCCACCCCACCCTCATCAGTCACCCCACACCACCTCCTTCTCCATCCCATAGCTGCTCAGTTCTTTGTAACAGTCCTTTCTCCCATGCCCAGCTGTCCACCTGGGCAGGTGGCTTGCTTGCTCTGAGATTTCCCACCTCATCAGGAAGATGAGGACTAGGACGTTATGCCAAGCTCCAGGGATAACCAACCCTGCTATTGGTCCAAGGGCACAGAACCCACCCCACCATGGGACTTCCTACACTGATCTGCTCCAGGTACCTTCTGTGGTGCTAATGCCCCAGCTCTTGCTCACTAGCCACCCATGGCTTCAATACAGATGACACTAGTTCATGTTTGCTGCGCCCTCACTGAGGGCTGGGCATGGCGGGAAGTGATTTCCATGTCTTCGCTGGGGTCTCTGAGGACAGTGTCAGGAACCCATTGGGTACCCCACTTTCACAGAAGGGGAAACAGAGGCACAAGGAGGTGAGGAGAGGAGGTTGTGGGATGAATAGCAGAGCTGGCAGTGACTATGACGTCACTAGCAAGTGAGTCTGGGCCTTGATTGGGTTGCCTATGCCTCTCACAGAAGGGCAAAACCTTAGGACTTACAGGACTTTCCCTCAAGGCAGACCAGGAGACCCCACTGGTTTGAGAACAGAAGGCCCAGTTCAGAAAGAGACTCTTCCACAGATGTCCTTTATCTGTGGTTCCAGGAACGTCAGGTCTGGTGGAACCAGGGGCAAGTGGCCAGGGAACCTGGAAGTGGAGATTGTGAGATCCAGGGCTGGACTCCAGGGAGACAGCTGCAGCCAGGGACAGGGACGGGGGTGGAGGCAGGGGAGGCTCAATCCAAGGTCAGGAACGCTATGGGCCCAGGGCTGGCTGACATTTAGGTCTATCACTGAGACTTTGGCATTTGGAAAAAACCATGCATGTATTTTACATGCCTATTATCATCCACCCATCACTTGGAGCTGTCATTCTGAAGGAGACTGAGGGAGCCAATCCTGAAACAACAGCCCAAGTGCTTTCTGGGATGCTCCACTCACCAGCTCCCTCCTCCACGGGCCATGGGTGTCGGAACATGGTTCCATCTTAGCTGGACACGGGGAGTGTTCAGTCCCTCCTGCCTGGGCTCAGCTCTCTCTCACTTTCTCTCACCATCTCCCTGTGTCTCAGCTTTTTATTTTTTCCTGTTACTGTGATAAAATACGCTGACAAAAGCAATTTAAGGGGAAGAGAGTTTATTTCAGCTCAAAATTCAAAGTTACAGACCATCATAGTGGAAGATGTCCCAGGGGCAGGAGCTCGAGGCCGCTGGTTATGCATGCTGCTCAGCTCTCTCCTTTTCATTCGGTCCTCCCTCTCCTACCTCTGGCTCCCTCTGCCCATCTCTCTCTGTAGCTCCGTCCCTCGTCTCAGTTCTGTCTGCTCCCTACTTCTCCGGTTCTCTTGGTATTTCCCTCAATGCTGATCAGTCTGTTCTCTTTGTGTCCCCGGAGCCCAGCTGGACTGTGACCTCTCTTCCCTCCTCTTCAGGTGACACCCTTCTCCCCAACTCCTCATATGTTCAAGCATCCAGCTCTCTCCATGGCTGACCCCCGGGGCAGCCTGACCCACGATGCCCCAAAGCCCTTGGTGACTGACATCCTCTCCTTCCTTCTTTGCCTCTCCCACATCCCCCACCCAGCCTATTCCTCACTTTCCCCTCATCCTCTTCCCAGCCTTCACCCAACCTGCCTTGCCCTTCAGGTTCCACCAGCAGGTCGGGGCTCTGGAAGGAGGTGTTCCTGGCACCAGCCTACGCACCTTGCATGAGTGGAAATGTATAAGCCCAAGTTTGAGCTTTGTCTTTTCCCACGGCACAGCCAAATCTCCGGGACCCTGGCTTTTGTTTCTTCCATGCATAAATAAGTATACATAGACTCTTAATAAAACCCACAGCCTTTCTGGATCATGAGGTGTCCTATGTGGCTGTCTTGTGGGGTTCTTGGAGCCTTGTTCACTCTTCTGTTTCTCCCACAGACGGCTCAGAGTGGAGCTTGTGGTCAGGGTCACAGTCACCCGTGAAAGCCCTAGGTAGTATAGAACAAAGCAAACGGTGCCTGACTGTGTGTAGGGGCCTTGGGGTGATGGAGCAGGTGCCTCAGACTCACAGCAGGCTCATGGGTCCAGAGACTGGTGTCCTGGGCTGAGGAGGGGACAGTGGCCACAGGCTTGCTTCTCTCCAAAGCTCCCAGCAGACAGGCAGCTAGAAACTAAGTTTCAGGCTCCAGTCTGAAAGGGACAACAGAGGAATACAGGCCATGAGTGTCCCTGAATCCCTGCCCTAGTGGGAAGGGGACCCCGCCCGGATGCTGAGTATGGACAGCTGGTCTGGGAGCCCAGCTGTAGTGGAAGTTTTCCTGTGCTCGCCCGGCACCAAGGTCCCACAGCCACTTATAAAATTCCTGTGTCCCACCTGGTCCTGTAACCACTCAGACCCAAGTAAACACACAGAGGCTTATATTAATTAAAACTGCTCAACCATTAGCTCAGGCCTACCATTGACACCTCCTACACTTAAACTCAGCCCATTTCTGTTAATCTATAAATCGCCACATTTTCCGTGGCTTTACCTGTGTGTCATTACATGCTGCTCTCTGGACGGCGGGGCTGGCGTCTCCTGACTCAACCTTCCTCTTTCCTTGTCTGCTTATCCCACCTATACTTCCTGCTTGACTACTGGTCAACCAGCGTTTTATTAAACCAGTGTACAAAAGCATTATCCCACTGCACCCAGCCACTAAGTGACCATGGTGTCTTCACTTACTCGTGACACTTGCTCATGAGCCCGACTCAGAGATGAACAGAAAAGGAAGCATGGCTGCCTTTCTCACATGTGACTTTAGAGACGGGCCTGTTGAGGCCCCGCAGCCATCTCTATACTTGCTGGACACACTTGAAATCCTCCAAAGATCAGGGGATTGATGGTGGTCACCATAGCTCAGGCGGGGTGGGGGGGGGGCGCGGGGCACGGAGAGGTGAGCAGCAGGGGACCTCAGGGAGCTGTAGCTGGTGAATGGGAAAAGATGAAGTAACCAGGACCTGGTGTGGCAGCAGCTACAAGCCCAGGTGAGCTCTGTGTTTCAAAGCAATGGCCTCAGGGACTCTTGCACAGAAAACAGGAATCTGAGATCGTCTCCCACTTGCACATATGGATCACAGCTGAGGTACCTGGATCAACATGAGGCCACGTCATGGAGTGGTAGGGCTGACTTCAGCTTCCTGTCTTATCCTTCAAGGGAAGCCATAAAGTCAAGGCCACCTCCCCCTGCCTCCCCTGCCACCTCTGCTACAGGACAGTCTCCCTGTGGGTGCCCCCTCCTCTCCTCACTCTGCTTCCCCAGAGTATGGCACACAAAGTGTGCAGTGCAGTCCTTTTAATGGGTCCATCCTTCTGAAGGACAGGGGCTCCTAACGGCAGACCCTACCCAGTCTGGATGGTTTCTCCTCTGCTCCAGCTTAGGCCCTGGCTGGGAGAGGCTTAGAGTTCAGGGGATGGATGATGGCACCCATGGGAGACTGAATGCATAGGGCCTGCCTCTCAGCTGGGGCTGGGCATTTTCTTCCCCATTCCCACCCCAAACAGCAGCCTTCCAGTCCTTATGCAAAGCCCAAGCAGTTGGCTCCCCCTCCTGCTGCAGCCCTGGAGCCTCCCAGCTCCCCCCGCCCCGCCCCCAGTCCTCCACCACTTCCCATGGTTCATCTGCTGACTACTGAGCTATTGATGCACTTCAGGGGTCAGCGGAGCCCAGCAACCCTGCTGCTAACAGGGCGAAGCGAGTCCAATTTCATGCCTACGTGGGCTTCCCACTAAGAAGGCAAGGAGAGAGAATAAACTTGTGTATTAAAATTTCTTCGGAAAATAGAAACCTCTGGAAGCAGGGGCCTTTACGAAGAATTGCCGGGCAGCAGCAGAGGGGCAGATGGTTCATGTGAGACGACACAGGGCTTCGAGGAAGAAGGAAGTAGGCAAAGGACGCTGGAGGTACTGGTTGCCTGCTCATCCGTCTTGGATGTTTGCACACGGATGAATGTCTGAGAGCATCATCAACTTCACTGCTGTTGACTGACCGGCCAGACTCGGGAAAGCAAATATTTACTGCGTCGATCATTTGTTTCTGATGTATTCCAACACCAGTTGGTAGGCAGAAGAACTTCAGCTAAACGGCAGTAAAAAGGCATAAGGGAACGCCGAGACGCTAGAATATCAAGTTCAAAGGCTGACTTTGGGGGAGCTGCAGAGCCTGGGATTCAGTTCCAAGCACCCACAAGGCAGCTTACCAGGGTGTGTAACTCTGGTTCCAGCGGGTCTGATGCCCTCTTCTGGCTTCCTTGGGTACCTCAGGCGTGTAGTGCACAGACATACATGCAGGCAGAATGCTCATACACATAAACATAAGTCAATGGTTGATTGTTGAGTTGAGGAGGGGGCTCAATGGGTGACAGCACTCGCCACGTAAGCATAAGGACCTGAGTTCGAAACCCCTGAACTCGTTAATAGCTGTGGTGAATGTCTGCAGTCTCCACTATCACAGGCTTATGGGACAGGAAAATCGCCCAACATTCTGGGCCAGCCAGCCTGGTGTGCAAAGCAGTAAAACAAGAAAAAAGACCTTGCCTTCAACAAAGTGGAAGGAAAGGACCCACACCTGAAGTTCTTTCCTGACCTCTACAGGAGCACTGTAGCATGTGTGTGCTTGCACACACACATATGAAAGCACATGAACACACATGAATGCACATGGGCAAACACACACTCACAGACACAGACACAGACACACAGACACACGGAAAGTAAAATACAAAGGCCGATTGTCTTTTCTGAGATAGGGACCCACATAGCCTAGGCTAACCTCAAACTTATTATGTAACCTAGGATAGCCTTGAACTCTCGATTCTCCAGAGCCTATTTTCTTAGTGCTGGGACATTGTGCCTGCAACATCATGTCCAGCATAAATTTCAAGTCTGAACTAAGGGCTGCTGTAGCTTGCACAATTGTTCTCACCCCACTCCTGGCTCTATATCCATGTGACTTCTCAGCTCCCATCAAAGGGGGCTCTAGTTTTATTTTCAATACAACAGAAATGATGGTGTGTCACTTTCCCTGGGGCCTCACAAGACCTGTGTGCTTCAGCTCTCTTATTCCTCCTCCCCTCACTGAGCTGACCTGATAGAGCCTGAGAGACCACAAAGCACAGAGCTGAGTCATCCTGGCCAAAGCCACCGGGGGAGAGGGGGCCAGCTCTTAGGGTGCAAAGGCAGATCCAGCTCAGAGCCACCAGACCTGGTCCAGATCAGCAAATCCTGCTCAGGCCCTGGGGCAGGGCATGGGCATCTTTGGGAGTCATCATTCTGCCTAGGGCAGTGGCCTTGGAGCCATCTTCTTTCACCATGGATGCTCCAGAGAGCAAGGCTGTCAGTGTGTAGCCTTTCTAGAGGTGGAAGAGGATTATTCAATAGCCTCGGACTGTCCCTGAGCTCCAGACAGATCTTCAGTGTGTTTAGTGTATGAGACTCAGCCTCACTGCAGCATACCCATCTCATGCCGTTTCATCCCACCCTATTCCATGCCACCCTATCCCTTCTGATATGTCCCATCTTCCATCATCTTCTTGGGGGCCTCTCAGATCTTGGGGGTGGGTCTTGACCTCATCCCCCACCTTGGCCATGCAATATTCTTTGGCTCAACCAATGTCCACGGACATGACCCAGGCAGAGGCTTTAAAAGTGATGACTTAGGTTTTCCTCAAGTTCTGATGGTTCCACCATACTCTAGTTAGGAAGGTTATTGTCTGTCTCCCTTAGGCCTGGTTATAAGGCCTCGTCCTGGGATGGCCCTATTAGAAGGTGGTGGGACTGTCAATAGGCGGGGTATATCCTCAGAGGGGATATGGGACCTAGTCTCTTCCTTTTCCTCTCTGTCTGCTTCCTGCCTCCTAGTGAGTGTGCCTCTTACTATGATGTATGGGCCTCCTGAGAGCCCCAAAGCAATGAGGCTTCTGGCTTGTATCTTTAGAACTGAGAGGCCAAAGAAACCTTTCCTCTTGATAAGTACATTCTCTCAGGTGTTTTGTTACAGTGACAGAAGCTGACGGATACACATTGAAAGACGATCAGATGTCAGGTAGTCCCTGCTCCATTTGCTCCAGCTCCAGGATAAATACACATGGAATTCACAAGCCCATAGAGGAGACTAGAGGCCAGTCTAGTCTGCAGCAGGAGGTACAGGGGGTGGGGAGGGTCTGCTGTCTGAAGCTAAACTGTCTGGTGAGCCTGGATGAGGTCATCTGGACCACTGCTATCTATAAGTAAGTATCCATGCATGCTGTCGCCTGTCACCAAGATTTGTCTTGACTTGTTAGGCGGCACTATTGTGGCTACATCTGACTGCTACATTTCCCCTGAGGGATCATGGCCACTTCCCATGCCTGGCTGTTCTCAGGACTGAATGAGACAGGAGCGGCATGTCCACCCATCCTCACAGGAGTGCAGGCTTTCCATTTCCTTCGCCATCCTACCTCTATGCCTGTCCCAAGACTGGATGCCAGCAGGTACCCAGTAGCTGCTACTAGACTTAGGAAAAACAAAGAGCCACACACCGAGGTGGGGAAAATTGGTCTGTTTGTTTTAATTAAACCCAGTGAAGAAGCCAAGACATGGGCAAAGACTAAGAACAAGACTGGAAATAGTTTAGAAAAGAAATGAAAATCGATCGCAGAGATGCTGGGCCACTGGAGCATCAGGAGGAGGCAGCATCTTCACGTGAGCTCCAGGACCACTGTCAGGGCAAGCACCAGGGTGAGCCGGACGCCAGTGAGGCCGGATGCAGAACCTGCGAGAGGGCAGAGCCGGTGTCAGGGCTGCAGCCTGTCTGTGTGTCATGGTAGGCCTGTGGTTGAAACTGTGGGGTAAAGGGTTCCCAACAACGATGCTAGGGGGCAGCATTGGTTGAATGGGTTCGAACCTCAGCTCTGCAGGCTGCCTGCCATGGGTCCAGTGCCGTGTCCCCCATGCAGGCCTGCTGGGCCAGTGGGCACCAGGAATGGGAAGCTTCATGGAGAACTGCGAGATGCGCTGTGTATGGGTAGTGTCGGCATCCCATGGGTAGTTCTAGGTTGGGGTGGCTGAGGGAGCAGCCTGGGGCATTTGTCTATGTTAAGTGTCCCATAGAGATGTCAGAAACCCATGCCATGGTCAGTGCCAGACAGGGCTTGTTGGGATCTGGGTAGCAACGAGAGGGGACACCCTTGGCCCCTGACATCCCATTGGCTATTTGGGGGTGTAGCGCCTGCCTTGCTTAGTGCCTGCCTTTGCCTAACCTCGGCTCTGCCTATCCGAGGTGATGGCTTCCTGAAGGAGGAGAGAAACTAGGGGAGGCAGGTAGTGCTTTAGCAACAAGCGTTTTCTGGGGCCTTGAAAAGCCCTCACTTAAGGGTGCAGCCTTGAGGGTGGAGACTTACCACGGGAATCCTCTGTTCCTCTTGGGATATTTGGGTTTTCTGTCAGAAAGAAACAGAGAGAAGCAGAATGGGTGGCTTTGAGTTCTGAGCATGGAGGACCTTCTCCAGACACCTGCCATATGGTATTATACACACTGGGGTGGCGCCGCCACTCAGTCTCCCTATATCTGACCATGTTACAGATAGGGAAACTGAGGCCTGCTAAGTGTCAGAGCCCAGATGTAAAGCTAGAGTCCTTCCAGTGATAAAGCCATTGTGATTGTAATCAGTGAACGGAATGATCTCTCTGAGGCAGATTTAAGGGCCTTTTATGGACAGCTTTGAGCCAGGGCCTATCCTCGGGGGGGGGGGGGGGGTCCTGTGGGGTCCCTACCAAACACGATGAGCCGAGTGTGTGTATCGGTGGAGCCCAGGGGGTTCTGGGCGGTGCAGCGATACATGGAGCCGTTGAGCTCAGCAGGAACCCGCTCCAGCACCAGTTCCTTCCCATCAAACTCAGCGCTGCCATCCAGGAGGCGGCTGCCCACTCTCGTCCACGTGAACATGGGTTCTGGGAAGACTTCATTCTGTGGACGGAAGCAGGACATAGTGGAGTCACAGGGGAGCATCCTGCCAACACGGGGAGGCTGGAGGCTTTCCAGGCCCCAGTTCTCAGCTAATGGGCTTCAAGCAGCACCCTGGAACCTCAGGAAGGGGACTGGGGGTGTAGCTTAGTTGGTAGTGTGCTTGCCTAGCACACACAAAGCCCTGGGTTCCATTCCCAGCACCCTGTAAACTGTGATGGTATCTGCCTATAATCCTAGAACTGAGGAGAGGGAGGGAGGAGGGTCAGAAGTTCAAGGTCATCCTCAGCTAACTAGGGAATTCGAAAACAGCCTGGACAACAGGAGACTAGGTGGAGAGGACTTGGGGGTCAGGGCTGGAATAAACAAAGACAGAAGGTTGATGGGAACCACATTTGTGGGTATAGGAGAGTGAGTCAGGGATGCTGGTCCCTGTCGGGTGTCTCTGCCCACCCCCTACTCCACTCAGGTATCCAGAGAGAGGCTGACCTGAAATCCGTGGACTAGGATCCTCACCGTGTCCCCAACCCGGGCTCTACTGGGCGTCATCACGATTTTGGGTCCCTTGGGAGCAACTGTATCAAGAGAAAGAGAGGGGTGGTGGGTGGGTGTCGTCAGCATGGAGAGTGGGGCGGGGCAGGAAGCAGAGTGAGTTCCAGGGCTGCTTCTCGGGAGCTCTGAGGAGGCTCATTCATTCCTTCCGGATTCCCTGCAGCCCTACTCTGTGTCCCACTCCAGCTGGACCCTGGGGATTCAACGTCACACACAAACACATGGGTCCCTGTGCTCGTGGGTCTCACACATGAGTGGAAGAGAAACCATTGTCCTCTCTGTCCAGTTGAGTTCGTGGAGGCCCCGTGAGTTCACTGTGACTTGCCAAAGGTCACACAGTGAGGAAGAATCAGGACCAAAATTCAGGCCTCCGGGCTCCTGATCCAGGATCCTACTGCCAGGGGATTTCCTGGAATCTGTGAAGTGGGTGAGTGGACAGCATGAAGCCACCACCTCATTCCCTAGCCAGCCTTTGTCTGCCTCTGGTCCTCCCATGCCCAGTCCAATCTTCCTCCTATGCTTTGTATGTGCTGAGGAGACACGATGCCCTGGGTGCCCCTTGCCTGAGGGAGGTCGACCGGTTTCCTGGGCTTCTCTTCTTTTCAGAGGGGAAAACCAGGCCCACGCATAATAAAGAGGCTTGTCCAAGGTCCCTGCAGAGTCAATTACACATGTTTCCTGACTCCCCGCCTTCATTAGTCCATTTGTTCACTCATTCAATAGTAATTACTGAGCTGGCCATATGTCAGGCTTTGGAGCAGGACTAGGGACTAGTAAAGGGGACGATGATAAAAGTCAAGTGTCTGCAACTTATCCGTTAGCAGGGGAGACATTTAATTTGCAAACAGACTCAGCCAAACTATGACCAGTGTTGTGTGCGGGGACTGAGCCCATCAGAGGTGGCACACAGCTTGTGTGGGGGGGGGGCGGGTAGTGGTCACAGTGTCTCAGAGAAGTGAAGCATACGAGGAATGTTCCAGGCAGAGGGGGAACATCGAGGACATGGTTCTAAGGTCAACCAGAGAGCTGGCGGGGCTGCGGACAGACTCCACAGAGTTTCCAGGGCTGTCCCCACTTAACTCACGATGCAAATCAGAGCAGCAGGCAGATGTGAGCAGGCTCCAGGCTCTGCCAATCTCACTCTGAGAACAAGACCAAGGCACTGTTAATTAACTGCGAGGAAGACATCTGAAGGGCCGCATGGGCAGAGGGAAGGACCCGGCCTGCTGAGAGGGGACGGAAGCCTGGTGAGGGGAGGAGAGGGATGCTTCCGCTGCTGCCGCGTCCACCTGCCAGCTGCATGGAAGCAGCGCTGGCCAGGGACACTGGAGAAGCTCGTGTCTATTCTGGCAGATGGCAGACTTGTGGGTGGGGTGGAAAAGGCTCCACTTCGGAGCCATTACCCATCCCCCCATGGCTTACTCTTGTCCAACATCTAAATGCTAGGTTCTTCATTCAACACTTTCTATTTCTTTTTTTTTTTTTTTTTTGGTTTTTCGAGACAGGGTTTCTCTGTGTAGCTTTGCGCCTTTCCTGGAGCTCACTTGGTAGCCCAGGCTGGCCTCGAACTCACAAGAGATCCGCCTGGCTCTGCCTCCCGAGTGCTGGGATTAAAGGCGTGCGCCACCAACGCCCGGCCAACACTTTCTATTTCATCTCATTTCACCTTCTAGCCTTTAGAGATGGTCCTGCAAGCACAGGAAGGCACAGAGAGGCTAAGGAACGTTCCTGCCTCCTCCAGTTTCTCTTGGGTGCTGTGGAAGAGATAGGTCCGCAGAGGGAAGCCCTGGGGGTGGCATGGCCCTGGCTGGTCTGTGCCACTGACAGCTTCAACCAGCAGAGGGTGCTGAAGGGCCTCCATTGCAGGAGAAAGCCGAGCCTGGAGGTCAGTGTTTCAGGAGAGGCTGGGAGCCCAGGGCAGCGAGGCAGCAGGCCACACAGCCTTCTCAACTGCCCTGTGTTCTTTCTAGTGGCTCCTATGTGAAGCTGACCCTGAGGGGCACAGAGGGTGGCCCAGGAGGGGTCTGCTACATTCTTGTTCCTCCAAGCTCTCCAGCACATAGGTGTTTGTAGATGTCTTGGAGCTCCCTTCCCTCAAGGCTGCTGGGAGGCCCTGGCTTCTGGAAGTCAGGCTGGCTGCTTGCACCCTCTCATCCCACCACCACTAGGAAGTCCATTTGCAGCTCCTGACAGTCAAAGCCAGGGCCCCCGCCTGCTTTGGGAACACAACCCAGAGTGCCAACAGAGGTGCCAACACAGTTTGGGTGTTCACTCCTCTCATGCCCCGGCATAGAAAGCTGGAGAACAGAATGTGGGCCCAGGATCTCAGAGGCTGTGGTGTGGAGTGGGTTGAGCGTCAGCTCCGTCTATCTACTCACATGTTTATCATCTGCCTAAGAGAAGCTCCGAAAATGACATTGGGAGAGGGAAGGGGCCACAGAGTGAAATCCTGGCTCAAGGAAACGCAGAAATTCCCATTACACCCCCACTTGTGGGATCTCGCTGTCTGTGAAGAAGGTTTGTGTGGTCTCAAGGAAAGGCTCCTCTGGGACTCTCATGGAATTCTGAGTTCTCATCAAGACGTTCACTTGTCCATCTACCTAACCATCCACCATCTATCCAGTTTACCCTCCCATCTAACCAATCACCCACCATCTACTCAACCATCCACCATCTACCCAACCATCATTCATTCATCCATCTATCCACATCTCATCTATTTATTGATTCATCCAACATCATCCATTTATTCATCCATCCATCAAATCTATCAATCTATCCATCCAACCAACCTATCTACCCTTTCACCATCTACCCACCCAACTATCTGCCCACCTACCCACTCACCCATCCATCTATGCATCTATCTAATCTCTCTACCCATCCTCTCAGCCTATTCATCTATCCATCTATCATATCATCCATCTGACCATCAAACTTCTCCATCATCCATCATCTAACCATCCATCCATCCATCCATCCAACCATCCATCCATCCATCCATAGTCCATCTATCCTTCCTCCTTCCCTTCCTTCCTCTATGCCCATTCATCCATTCAATCCAATCAATTCATCCAACCTTTAATCCAGCCATTTACCCATCCACCCATCCACCTCTCTACCTAACCTACCCATCCATCCATCCATCCATCCATCCATCCATCCATCCATCCATCCATCCATGTGAAAATGTTGGGAGACAGGAGTAAGGTGTTTATCATATTTGGAAAAAAAACTTGTTGGATTTTCTAAGGATGAGTACCATTTTATACTCCCACTAATGATGTAGGAGGGTTCTGATTGATCTACAGCCTTATCAGCATTGGTATTGTCAATTTTTAAAAGCTTACCTAGTCTAGTAGTTACAAATGCTTATCTCACTGAGGTTTTAATCTCCATTTCCCTGATGAGTCACAGTGTTTTAACATGTCTATGGGTGGTTTTAAAAGCAGGATGTCATGGGCTAGGGATGTGGCTCAGTGAGCAGCAGGGCACTTGCCTAGCAGGTGTTAGGCCCTGGCTTTGATCTCCGGCACTGAAAACAAATCCTGGGTGTCCCTCTACTAGGGGATTTCCCCCTACCTCACCCCCGTTTTTTTTGTTTTATAAGATTTTTCCTTTTTTATTTCTAATTTTGTTTTGAGACAGAGCTAATGTAGCCCAGACTGACCTTAAACTACCATGTAACTAAGGATGACCTTGAACTTCTGATCCTCCTGCCTCCACCTCCTAAGTGCTGGGATGACAGGTGTGCATGCCATGCCTGGCTTAGGTCTTTGTTTTATGCATCCTGGGTACCAATGCTTCACAGAAGCCTGAGAGTACTTTCCCTCGTTCTACCACACTTTGCCTTTTCATTCTTCTTAGGATGCCTTCTTATGAGCTGAAGATCTGAATTTTGATTCAGTCCCATCGAACAATTTTCAATTTTTCCTCTATTTTTTTTTTTTTTTTATGACTGCTGTAAGGGATGTTGGCTACCTCAGCTCCATAAAGACATTTTTCTCCATTTTGTTTCAGGAGCTTTATGACGCTGGCTTTTACACTGGAGTCTATCAATCACTGCAGGTTAACCTGCTTGCATGCCAGGCAGGGGCCAGGTCTGCCTCCTCTCCCTTCCTGTGTTCTCTTGTTCCAGGGCCATGTGTTAGAGAACTTGTCTTTACTGTCCGAGCAGCCTCGGGGTCTCCGTCAAAATCAATCGACTTTGCCTGCAGGTCTGTTTCTGGGTTCTCTTCTCTGCATCAGTCTAGTGTCTACATTGATGGGTCTGGGCAGCTGTTTATCTGAATTTTGAGCTGGTTTATATTTTAACTAGATCAGTTGGGATGAAAAATCGTATAAGGCAAAAAAAACCAAAACCAAACCAAAACAAAACAAAAAAAGCCCCAGAAGCAGAGAGACCAGTTTGGAGGCCATGTTGCATTCCAGGGGTGGATGCGCAGTGCTTTGATGGGTAGTTACAAGAAAAGTACGATCAGGGCAGATCTGGGAAGCATTCTGAGGCCTCGCTGCCTGGCAGGTGGTGACCTGGACATGAGGAGACCATGGGAAAGTGAGTAGCCCTGAGGCTTCTGTCTTGACCAATGGGAAGAAAGCGTTGTCATCACTGAGATGGCTTTCAAGGCTTCCCACCAGAGATTCACAAACCCAGGGGGAGGGGCTTGAAAGAGAAGCAGTCAACTTGAGGGACCAAGCTGGCTTCCTGGAGGAAGTGGCATGTGAGCCACACACGGCATCCCTGGAGAGGAATGCAGGGGAGAGAGTAAGGTCCGCTGCAGAAGACAAGCCCAGCCATTGGTGGCTCTTCAAAGTCCCTGCTGGGTGTTGTTTGAATTCTGGGACCCAGTACCGCTTTGTTCACTCACAGCCTTTCTCAGAGCGCAGGGGTCCTCGTTCTGCCAGGCCACACTCATGGCTCAGTGTGTCCTTGACCACAAACCTTGGGTAGGTTACACTAAGGCAGTGACTAAGGAAGAAAGCCCTACCTAACTGACCTAAATCGTGTAAAACCCAGGTCCCTCATCCAAAGGATGGGAATAAAGACAGCGCCCTCAGTGACCACCCAGGGTACTGCAACGATTCAAGCTGGGCTCCTAGTGTGGGGTTACATCATGTTTGCTGATCCATTCGTTATTCATCAGACCAGAAAACAGAGGCCCAGGGCAGTGTAGGTAGAAACAGAAGCTAGCCCATTCACTTCCGGAGTCCTGGATATCTCTTATGTCCCCACTTCCCCAGGGTCAAAGTGTGACCATCCAGGCCCACTACCTGGGCCTGCCTTTTCCTTGCTCTGCTGGGAAAGGAGGTGTCCACAGACCCCAGCCAGGTGAGGGGAGCCTGGGGCCAGGGACAGAGCAGGTTCAAAGTAGAAAGGTCTGGCCAGGGGTGGCACACAAACAGGCCTCTGAAGGCTTCAAGGGTCTTTATTGTTCACGTCTCTTTCTTGGTGGGTGTGATTTTCATGGGCAAAGAAGCCAAAGGTCCAGGAAAGATGGAGGGTCCAGAGAGAGCAAAGGGTTGGCAAAGCAGGAGGCTGAGGGAGGCGTCTGGGCAGGCTTAGCCTTCTAGGGGCTGGTGATGTGTCTGTGAAATGGATAAAGACATGGAAGGTATCCAGGGGTGTCTGCCCCAGCAGGTGGATGGTGGGAGGACACAAGGCATGCCTTTTGAGTCCTCCCTATGAACCTTGAACAACTTAGTGCACCTCTCTGGGCCTCAGTTTGCACATCTGTGGTCTGGGACAACAGCATTGCCTGCTGCGCTGGGTTCCACAAACATTTGCTCCATGAGCAGAAGGGAAGCAATGGGCGGCACACAGGCATCCAGGAAACTGCCCTTCTCATATTCCCTGGGAGCTGAAGGAGTCTGCATCCATTTGGAAGGGTCTTCGGGGACATGACTCCAAGCCAGTCAAAGGCACCTGGCCTTGGGCATGTAGAAGGGGTCAGTAGCCGGGACTCAAGAGTCCAGCTCTGCTGTGTACAACTTAGTAACTCAGGGCCAGCAGCTTCACTAACTGGGACCTCAGTTTTGCTCATCTGTAACATGAGACTCCATGTTCTATTTGTGACCAGCAAATTCCCACTGAACACCTGTGCTCTTGACCCTAACAGACACCCCCACTGACCTCCTGGAAACTTCCATTTTCTCCAGTCCAACAACCAACCTTCCCAAAGACCCCTGGCTCTCCCCTGAGCTGACCCGACTCCATTTACTCCCCCTCTCCCTGGCTTCCAGCAGCCCGAGCGCCACTTCCAGCCCCTCACCCCCCACCCCCACCCCGGGCCTCCGTTGCAGAGTTACAACCTCTCATCTCTGATGGGCTGCAGACGAGCAGGTCTTACCCAGCGTGACCTCCGCCTGCATGGGCATGGACAGCGCTGGGTGCTTGACCTCACAACTGAAGAGGGCCTCATTGTCGATCTGCGGGTTGAGGGTCCAGGTGAGCAGGGCCCGCACCTCCACCGTGCCATCGCTGCCTGGGGTGCGGCTGTGGCGCAGGAAGTAGACCGGCTCGGCGCTGTGTACCCAACGGGGGAACTCGCGGCTCACCACTGTCTCCGGGATGTTTTCCGTGGTGGGCTGCACGAAGAGACTGGGGTCCTGGGTGAGGCTGCGCGAGGGGCGCTCCGTGTAGGGACGTCCAGCCCGGTATTCAGTGTCCAGGAGGGACAGGGACTTTTGCATTTTGGTGTCGTCCACGTCCCGATGCAGAAGGCTACGGAAGGGCCTACTGTCCTGCAGGGGTCCAGAGCTGGCTGCGGGCAGTTCTGAGAGGGGTACTGCGTCGATCAGCTCCCCATCCCGTTTGAAGTAAACCTACAGTTGCAAGCAGGACAGGGGGAAGGGTAACGATGGATGGTTTCCTCTCCCGCTGGACTCTCAGAAGAGTCCTCCCAGTCAGCAGGAGGACTGTCACTCCCTTTCTGTTCCCTCACTTCTCTGGAGACCCAGGAGCCAACACGACATGGCGGGAATACACACAGCTCTGGAGAGAGATGGCTCAGCCCACTGTTGACAAGCTGGGGAGACCCTTAGCCTCGGTTTCCCCACTGGTAAAGAGAAATAAGACCACTGACTCCAGGCAGCCATCTGGGGCTTAAATGAAGTCACGTGGGGAGAGTGGTTTTAGATGCCTCTTAGCGATCACCTGGGCTCCAGCACGGTCCATGGCTGCCCTGGGGCATGTGGATGAGGAGGGAATGTGTGGTGGGTGCAACATGAGCTATGAGAAGAAGAGAAGAAAGTGTGTGTGTGTGTGTGTGTGTGTGTGTGTGTGTGTGTGTGTGTGTGTGTGTTCTGCCTGCTCACACAATTCGGCAATTTGGAGCTGCTATGCAGAAACCAGGTGCATGTGTGGGAGGGAGCTAGGTGCAGGGATGAGGCGAAGAAGACGTCGCTGTCTCCCTTTCTCTGCTAATAGGGAATTCAAGTTTTGAGAGGCGGCATTTAATTTAATTTGCTGTCTTCTTATTTTGGTACATGCACCCAGAGGCCTTCGGGGATTGGGTGTATTTTTTAATAAATCAAATAAATAAATCGATAGGAGACAGGGAGAGAGAAGAGCAGGAAGCACGGTGCTCAGGGACTCCAGGGACTCAGTGGGTGTGAGAAGAGAAGCCTGGGGTGGGCAGGTGGGGGAGGGGCTGGGAGCGGGTGGGGTGGGGGGGGAGGGGCTGGGAGCGGGTCGGGGTGGGTGGTGAGGAGGGTCTGGGAGTGGGTCGGGGTGGGTGGTGAGGAGGGGCTGGGAGTGGGTCGGGGTGTGGGTGTGGGGGTGTGGGGGTGATATGTGGGTGTGGAGGACCTGTCAGAGTTTAAAGCCCCACAGAAGGATCCTCTGCACACAATGGTCTGCTTTGGGGGTTTGGGGGTCTTTTTTCTTTCCCTTTCCTTGCTTTCTTCCTCCTCTTTTTTTTTTTTTGAAAAGTGCTTCAAAAGCAGGTTTGTAATTTATATCAAAGAATTGCTTTCAAGTTCTGATGCTCCAGACAGACGTAAGATGCCTGGAATGTCAGGCAATGAGGATCTTTCATAGAGACAGAGACCGAGAAGGAGGAGAGGCAGGGAAGAACACAGTGATGGAGGGGCGTTTTTTAATAACTGTGTCTTCAGGGGCAGCCGGGGGCTGAGGTGGGGAGGGGGTGCTCTCCCAGAGCCCCAGGGCCAGGAAACCCTCCCCTCGTGTCTTCCTTTTCCTAGGGAAAGACCAACTTTCCTAATTAGGGGGAGACTGGACATCCTTTTGGGTCCTGAAGGGGAGGCTCAGGGAGACTTGTGAGCCACATCTTCAGCATCGAGTGGCTCTGAGGCCACCTTTGTCACTGCTTGCTTGGGACTGCAGTGTGACTCTAAAGCTGTCCACTGAGCCCTAACTGCCCCCATGCCTCCCCAGTGATCCTCATGACTGTAACCCAAGGCCTCTGCATCCCTGACCCCTGACCTCCGTGTCTTATATTGCTGACCTCTGTGCCCTGTACCCTCATCCCAGGCCCCCGTGTCTCCACACCCCCGATCCCTGCCTTATCTGTGTTCCTGCCCCCCCCCCATGGGGCTTCTCTACACATATCCACTCTCATACCCTGCAGTTGGCTCTTGGGTCCCAGGCTCTGAACAGGGGCTGGTCAGATCCTCAGGTCCTACCGCTGACCAACACATGAGAAACAGTCACACTGGGAAGGAGGAGGCCACTTACCTCTCCACCTGAATTCTAACTGCAGGTCCTCATTGATCCAGCCCCACCCATTCTCCACCACCACTGAGATAACCCAAGGAATGTGTGAAACTCACTGGGTTGAGGAGTGGAGTATTCTAAAATGCCCACACTAGAGTTTCCCCCAAATGTAGCTCAAAGGCTCTGATATGGGTGCACAGGGTTACTTTCAGAGACCTTTGAGGGGTTCATGACACACACATGCCCCATTAGAAGTTGGCCACATGAGGTTTCATTGAGTAATTATTGGGCCCAAAGGGCCCCATGGCGTATGAAACATCGATGGTGTCCAATTCCTTAAACTTGTACCAAAACTAAGAAGGGGAGGGGGACCCCTGCTCAGGGTCAGTCCTGGGGATTGGTGTGACCAGAAGCAGGACTCAGTCCAGGTGCTCATGGGTCCCCATAACTGAGAACCCCACTCTGTCTTTCCTCCTGCCCCCTTCTCTCTCTCCCTTCCCTTTCCCTCTCTTCCTTTTGGGGGTTCCCTAACCTCATGGAGGCTTGGGAAGAGCAGCAGGCTTAAAGTATGAAAACATGAACTTGGGGCCCATCTCTCAGTATCAGGGAGACTATGAAGTCCCTTCCCACCTCTGGACCCCATTCATTATTCCCTATCCCCCTGAAAACCTAGGGTGCTTGGAGCGTATTGGGTGGCGGGCTGTCCTGGAAGACCCTTACTGTGAAGATCTGAGATTGCAGGATGGGGCAGATGGAATCAGAGAGGTGCCGGGCAGACCACTTCCTGTCTGGGCACAGAAGTGGTACCTGAAGAGGGCTCAGGGAGCAGGAGTCTTGGCAAGCTGAGGCCAGGCCCCCAAGCACTTACCATGGGCGCTGGCTTCCCTCCTGACACGATGCAGACCAGCGTGAAGTTCTGGGCCTGGTACCGGCTGAAGGGGGCAGGTGAGTCAGCAGCCACGACTTCGATGGAGGTGGGGGGAGCTTCCGAAGGGAAGAACAGGAGGCTTTGACTCAGTTGGGGGACTCAGAAAGAGATCTACCAGGCACTACACCAGGGGTTGCTGTGGTATTGACTATGGTAAGCATGGTGTCTCTTTCTGGGGACACAGAGCAGGCTCCTGCTTCCTGGGACTTTTAGCCCAATGGAAGAAATACAGAGCACTCAAGAGGTCTCGAGGATTGAAATGGTAGGACATACCCTAGAGACAGCATCCTAGCGCAAAGGGGAACCTTGTCCCAGTCAAGAGGTCCTGGGGAGTCAGTGCCAGAGAAGCCACACTGTGCTATGAACCAAGGAAGCAGCAGTTGACTGGAGGACAGAAACAGCACGGGCAAAGGCCTGATGGACTGGAGTGGAGAGCCAGGTGAGATGTGTGCTCAGGTTGCCCCAACAGCTAGGAAGCCGGACAGAACACAAGCAGGGCCGGTGAGTGGCAGCCGCTTGCTGTCTGGGGCTGGAGCCAGCTCCAACCTGTGCAGAGGACTATGACATTCTTGGGAATTTGTGAACCAGCTGTTAAACTGCTACCAACTTGAAACAGGTCCCCGTGGATATCTTTATACCATGATATCAGCAACTGCTACAGATCAAGGCCTCGATCCCTTCCTCCTCTGCTTCCAACCTCAGAAAGCTGTGTGACCAGCTCACTCACCACAGACTAAGAGGTCTTTCCTCTCTCTCCTGAGAGTAGGAGGGAGCCACTGAAAGTTTGAAGTGAGAGCAGGGACACACTGGAACTACTTTATTTTGAAGAGATAGAGAGCACAGTGAGGGTTTCGGCTGGACAGGACAGCCACGTAGACTCTGTGGGCTGGGAATGAGCTAAGCAAGTGACTTAGAGGTCACCCCGAGCTGGGGGCTTCTCTCTCCCTTCCTGGAACCTGGCTTAGTGTGGCTAGCAGCCTCCTCACCTGCTCACCTTCTTCTCCTTGCCCACAGTTCAGTTGCCACCATCCCCACGTCTTGGGGACGTCACCACACTGTGAGCCTCTGAGCGCTGCTTTGTTAAACGGGAGCAGTGCCCAGCAGATGAGGCCATGGGACAGAGCTTGAGCTAAGAGGAACTGCAGAGCTGCATGCTGGGAATTCAGCCTTAAGACGATACTTCACTACGATTTCCTGACCTCCTTGGCATCTGCAGGAGGCACCGTCTTTGAACTCTGCTGGGGAGCAGGCTGTCCATTCTTGCTTCCCTGGCCTTGGGCCTGTGGGCAATGGTTGGTGGGGAGGGGGCGGCGTACACCAAACAAGAGATGCTGGAGACCTTGCCTTCCTGCAGGGGCTTTTCACCCCAGTTGAGTTTAATTAAGTTCAGCGAGCATTTCCCGGTACCCGCCAGGTGTGGGGCTTGGTGCCAGGGGCCTGCTGCAGGCATCCAGCAAGGAGGCAGAGTGCCGAGGAGCCTGTCGGCTGGTGGGGGTGGCAAGCACGGGCTGCTCTGTTTTAGGGCCCAGTGAGATGGAGCCAGGTAGGAGCCATCATTTCATTCAGGCAGCCACACATGCTGGGGGCAAGAGCTGGGAAGCGAGCAGGAAGCTTGAGAGAACAATAGACGGAGAATTGTAATTAAGTGGAAGATGGCTCCAAGCAGATGGTAAGTGGGGTAGGAATTCGGAGAAAGGAAATGCACACCAGAACACTTCAATTACCCAGAAGTTGCAAACTCCGCAGTGTAACTTTTACAGAACGGCGCTGAAAACAAGCTCGAACAGCAAGAATCAGTGACAGCCCCGCTTCCGTGAGCTGACTCTTCAGCCTTGCCATTGGCCTGGGAGGTGGGCATGCTATTCCCATTCTACAGATGGGAAAACCGGATATGTGTGAACAGACCGACCCCAGCTCACGTAGTCAGCATGGGATAGAGCTGAGAGCTGAAAGGTGGCAACCTGGCCCTGGAGCTTACATTCTGTTTTTAGACAGGGTCTTGTTTATGCAGCCTTGGCTGACCTAGAACTCCCCATGTAGACCAGGCTAGCCTTGAATTCTTAGTGATCTGCGTGCCTCTGCCTCTGTGCACTGAGATTAAAGGTGTACACCATCAATGCCTAGCTTGGAGTCCAGATTCTCAGGCAACCAGGACAGCTCAGCCTTCAAAGGGGCCGGTGTCTGTCGATACATTTTTGTCCAAGTACAAACTTCAGCTGCTGAGAGTTCTCACTCCCTGACTTTGCGGCATCTCCAGAGGCCTGGCGGTCCAGTTGCCTTGGAAACTGTTTCTAGTTCTGCTGCCCCAAGGCTGAGGACCCTCCAGTCGGGGTTCGTCCTAAAACATCACCCCCTGCCTGAGCTCATCATCTGTGGTCCCCATCACGGTTAGTGTCCCTCTGACATATCTCATCCTCACCTCTCTCTGCACCTCCATCCCGACCTCCATCGGTCATCATCTCCATCTTTGACCTCATTCCCATCATCAGCCCTTTGACCTCCACCACTATCACCACCCCCCCACCCTCATTCTCATCTTCACCTCCAAAATGTGCCAGTTAAAGTTCACCCTCCAGAATGCTGCCCCACCACAAAGGGAAGGTGGACTCTCCAAAACCACCCTCCTCCTGTGTCGCTGGACCAGTTAATTTTCTATTGCTGAGGTAAAGCACCGTGACCAAGGCAACTGATAAAAGAAAGTGTTAATTGAGCTTATGGTTCCAGAGAGTTAGAGTCCATGATGCTGAAGCAAAGGCATGGCGGCAGGAACAGCGGAGAGCTCACCTCTCAAACTCCAAACAGGAGGCAGAGAACACGCTGGGGATGGCAGGAGGCATTTTAGACACCAAAGCCCACCCCCAGTGACACGCCTCCTCCAACAAGGCCACACCTCCTAATCCTTCCCGAGCAGTTCCACTAACTGGGGACCTAGTATTCAAACATGGGTCTCTGGGGGCCAGTGTCGTTCACACCACCACAGTCAACTTCACCGAGGTCACACTGAGGAGAACACGCCTGACGGAACTGCTCAAGCAGTGAACAAACGGGATGGTGACTACATGGTACCCGACATGCCCACCAGTCAGCCAGTCACGTTAATGAATGCTGTTGGCTCTGCTTCATTTTTGCCGTGCTAGTGAAGGAATCTGGAGCCTCCTGAATGCTGGCCAACTGTTCTACCCCTGAGCTGCACACCCACCCACGCATCTTTAGAAAGAAGGGAGGGAGCTTACGATGGACCATGGGCTCCGGACCTCCACCTCTATTTCCTCATCTTCACCTCCATCTCTTTTGTGAGACAGTCTCATGGAAAGAAGAAAGGGGGATATGATACAAAAATATAGGATACAGATATGATAGGATGAAAGGGTAGATTATTGAATCTACTTTTCAAGAGCAACGTATTTTCATAGCGTGCAGAAAGACATTCCCCCATCACTCTTGTATCTGAGGTGATATATAGTAGAGGATGACGTTGAACTTCTGATCCTCTTGCCTCTACCTCCTGAGTGCTGGGACTGGAAGTGAGCTGATGCCAGGTTTACATGGTGCTGAGGATCATACTCGGGACTCCACGCTAGACAAGCTGTAGTCCTAAATCTCCATCACCACCCTCTTTTTTGAGACAGGGTCTCACTGTGTAGCTGGCCTGGAACAGTAAATGCAGACCAGGCTGGCCTTGAACTCATAGAAATCCCTCTGCCTCCTGAGTTCTGGGGTTAAAGGTGTGCGCCACCGCGCCCAGTTGCCATCTCTAGCATTAACTCAATTTCCACCTCCACCACTACCCCTTCTTCTCCCTTCTCCCCACTCCTGCCTTGTTTCTACCCCCAACCCATCCCAGACTCCAACCCCATCCCCACTTTCATTTTCTTCCCCAGTAGGTCTCCATCAAGGTCAAAACCAAGCAACCTTTTGTGTGTCCTGGGCCCGAGAGTCAGTCTCCATTCATCCAAAGACAGCCAGCGGAGGGCCCAGCCGTAAAGTTCACGGGACCTTGTGGGTAAGAATAAGCTAGTTCAATGACAGGCCAGAGTGAGCAGTGTGCAGGGGCCGCCTGGCTGTGTTCGGCTCTGTTCAGGCAATGAGGGATGGAGAAGAAGCTTCAGTGGAGAGCGTGTTTCATGCTCCTTCCCACTCCTCTGCTGTCTCCACTGGACAGTGATATCCAGAGTTCCCAGAGCTCCCAGCGTCTCTCAGAGGCGCTGCCTGTGTGTAATCAAGCCCTTTGCATGGATGAGCACTGTTCTGAAACTCCCCAGGTCCCATGACCCCACCCCACAACCACCCAGCCAGTGCGCTTTCTGGCTTATTTCTCGCTTTGTCTTAAGAGGAGGGATCTGTTTCTGGAAGTTTCCTTGGCTAATTCTGTGTACCGCTGTCAAGGCACAGCTGCTTCCAACCGGACACCGCCACACAGCCCAGCCAGCCTCCATCATCCCGGCCTATGGCCACTGACGGAGGCAGGAGGTGAAGTTATTTTAGACTCAGCAATTCATATTGATGGAGTATGGTGATGCTCGGTGATCCATTTTATGAAATTAATCCTGAAATATGGCCTGTCTGTATCTTGCAAGCGGAAGTTTGTTTCGGGCTCCGTAACTCACTTCTGAGCTAGTACAGCCGCTCGCTCAGCTCTGTAAATTATCTCTCGGTCTTGGCAAAGGGACCCGGTATAGAAACACCAGCAACATGGGCAGGGAACCTTCCCTAGGTTCTGTCCACCTGTGCTCCCACCCTGCCAGGTCACCCTTCCCATCGCGGGGAACCCACTTTAAGAAAGGCAGAGCGGAGCTCCATCCCCAGATCAGGTGACAATATCATCAGAGCTTTGGATCAATCGGGTGCCACCCTCTCCAGCATCAGCCTTCCCGTCTGTGAAATGGGTTGAATCGGACACATCTGCCAACATCCCAGCTCACAGGTATTTTGAGGGAAGCAGAAGAAAAATGGGCATTCTCTTATGAGAATGTGGGATGCTGAGCTGGCAGAAAGGTTGTGTTAATTCTCTTCTATTGTTACAGCCCTTCCCCTTGCCTCTCAGGAACACTATTGTCTTCAGGGAGGGACCCTCCCACCTGCCCTGCAGGTACCACTCTGTGAAGGTGCTGAGCCTGCTCCAGTCCTGAGAATCATTTATCACAGGGAGGGCATCAATTAGATTTGGGGGAGGGGCGGGAAGAAGGAATGGACAAGTTCAAAATTATATTATTTGCAAAAAATCCATTCTTCCTCTCAGCGTGCCTGCTCTATCGACTGCCTTCCTTTTCAATCAGCTCCTAGCCATTATGTTGTATTTCAAACACCAGAAAACTAGCCTCTAATATAAGTGTCCATGAATATAAATGTCCCATGTGGTCCACCTTCATTTCTTTCTTTGATTTCTTGATCTTGTGTCTCTGTTCCTTTCCCATTCTCCCCAGAGTCATTTTTTTTTTGCTCCAAGATGTCACTCAGCACAGCACCTCCTCCAGGAAGCCCTCCCAGCTGCAGCTTCTAGAGCAGCCCAGCCCAGCCTCCCTGCCTCACTCACCCTGGGCCTGGATGCTTTCTTGCCCCACCTGGCTCTGCCTCATCTCTCAAGGCTGGCCTCAGGTGTGGCCTCCTTGGACAGCCCTCTAAACCTAGCAAGGCCTTTTCTCTGGGTGCCCAGAGCTGGTCACCCTCAGGCTGCTTGTCACTCTGACCAGGGTCTGCCTCTGTCTCTCAGCTGGGCTGTGCTTTCCGGGGGGCCGGGACTTTGTCCCCTCCATCCCAGCCTTAAACCTTAGGCAGAAGCTCAAATTCCATTCCTGCTTGGGCCTCTCACTTCTGTTTGCAGAGGACCCAAGCCAGGCTGTGACAGGGATCCCAGAAGACCCTGAGAGTGCTCTGGGCCAGCCTGGCTTCATCATCTCCAGCCTTCTCCATCAGGTACCCACCCTGCCACCATGCTCCAAACACACTGAGCTTCCTCTGTCCCTTTTTCCCATCCCTTCCCTCCTTCCTTCCTTCCCCACACACTCTAAGAGAAGGACTCTTGTCTCCTCCCAACACACAGGATCACTCAAGAAATGTTTGTACCATAGGTGAGTGGGGGAGGGACCCAGATGCCACAGCCTCCAGTCCCTGCCCCATTTAAAAGGCTGGGAATCTCCCTGCCACGCTCTTTCCCAGTGATGGTTCCCAGTAGATGTGGATCCTGCCAATGAAGAAAAAGGAGAGGGAGGGAGGGAAGGACTCAAGTCTGTGGTTTAGGGGAAAATTAAATATCGAGCTGAATAGTCACAGTCCCAGGCAGGAGCACACCCAGGACAAGTCCCCACACAGAACCATGATCCATGACAGGCGAGAGACTTAGTAGCTGTGCCTACATGGGCCCCAGATGCAGAGCTGAGTCAGGCCCCCATCGTGAACTTGAGCTTAACTGTGGGATCCCTGTACTGAGACAATGGCCAGATGAGGGGGTCCGTGTCCCAGGTCATTGTCAGCGTAGACACCTGCTGTCCCAGGGTCCTTCCCACCCTGAGATGGGGACCTCCCTGGGCTCAGCAGGAGCCCGGTCATGTCGGGTTATCACCTGTTCTCCTGAGCCTGCTCCATGGAGAGCTGCTGGCACTGCCCACTCACCTGCTTACCCCTCCCTGCCAGCTGTGGCAGGTGATAAACAGCTGAGCTGGAAGCTCTGGCTGAGTGCTCTGGAGGGCAGGGGTGCGCAGAGGAATAGTGAGTGAGCAAAGCACACACTAGTGAGGCCAGTGCGGGAGGGAGGCGAAGAGACCCTGTCCACACTTCAAGGGGAGTGGCGCTTCCTGTTGGGTCTGGACTGTCACTCCAATCTTTTGACTGTGTGTGTGTGTGTGTGTGTGTGTGTGTGTGTGTGTGTGTGTGTGTGCACGCAGATATGCCATAGCATGCACAAGGATGTCAAAGGATCATTTGTGGGAGTTGATTCTCTTCTTCTCCCTTGTGAGGCTTGGGGATCGAACTCAGGCCACCAGGCTGGGCAGCAAGCACCTTTATCTGCTGAGCCATCTCCCCGGCCCTCCAGTGCTGTTTCTAGACTATGCCTTGAACCCACTGGTTCTCAAAATATGTTCCCTGGACCAGTGGTGTCAGCGTTCTCTGGGAGTCTGTCACCACTGCAAGTCCTTGGGCCCCTTCCGTACCCAGATACTGGGCTTTCAGTTGTGCCAACTGCTGCCTTGACCTGGGCAAGCTTCAGTGGGTTCACCCCCAAACTGACCTGTGATCAGAGGGCTTGGTACATAATAGACGCTCAGTAGACAGTAGTCAAGGTTACGAAGAGCGGGCCCGAGGGGGTTGGAGATGCCAGCGTGGTTCTCATGGCATCCACACACAGGCCTGGGGCATCCCTAACCCTCTGCACTGACTGGGTCCAGGACTTCACCCTCCAAAGCCCTGCCTCCCACACCTGGGGGACTTTTCCAGCCTGCCTGGATTGGCTGCTTGTCAATAACCCAGGTCTGTAGGTTGGCCTTCAAAGCTGCCAGTCTTGTGTGGTAGACCCTCCCATGGTCCTGGGATTCTTTGGCCTGAGCCTCGTGGGTGACTCCCTCCTGTGAGTCTGAGCTGTCGTACACTGCTGTTGTGCTTTATAGAGAGAATGTGCCAAAGACCTTCCATAGATGCAGAGATGAAGTCTGTGGGGGTATGCCACAGATTCGTTTCATAACAGCAGGGCTGGTCCATATGGGGGACCTTTTTAGTGTACCCCACAGGTGCATATCACATGCTCGGGCAGTTTCACCCTGGGTATCAGTGTACTCGAAGCCTCTGGAAGCCTGTGGAACCCCAGGGAGGCCCTGCAAGCTCAGAAGCACCCTGAAGAGTCTCCTCCTAGCCCATGGGTAGGCTGGGCTGCTGGGCTCCAGGAAGCCCTCTCAGGAATACTGCTGTCCCATTAGCTGAGCCATGTCCCTCCAAGCACACACGGAGCCTCTGTGTTGGTGGCTGGGAACAGGGCTTACCCCTACCTGGATGCACAGGGCTCGGGACCCCCAGCTGGGAGGCTGCAGTCTTGGCTAGGAGAGCTGTGTTCCTAGGTAGCTGGTAGGACAAGGGTAATAAGGGCATTGTCTCTGGGAGCAACTTGAGGGGTGTGAGATGGAGATGGGTGGTCCCTGGCTAAGGGCTCCAGCCGAAGAGCAATTCAGTCAGTAGAGTCCATGTTCAGTGGAATTTTGGGTTCTGGTCTTGCCAAGGCTAGGAGTCTCCCGGGTGTCTCTCCTTACTGGACCACTCTCACAAGGGAAAAAACGGACATTCCAGTGTGTGGCCACTCAGACATGGACTCTGGCTTTTTATTTATTGTTGCCCTGGGAACAAAGGCACCAGTAGGAAGTCAAGGAGCTGAAGTGTGTGGAGGCTTTGACTCTGATCTCTAGATGATTTCCCCTTCCCTGTCCTCAGTTTCCCCATTTAACCAGTACCACAGCAGACAATGGCCGAGCGGTCATCCGCACACCCACCTTCCATAGCAGTCAGGGAGCAGCTTTGCTGTCCACCAGTTCAGCCCTCTGGATATCCCCAGCCTCCTGGAAGGCACCATGTTGGGTCAGCCTGCTCTTGACCCAATATCTGCACCCCATACCCAGCTCAAAGGCTTCCTTCCGGGGCGGGGCGGATTTTCCAGGAGGCCTTGACTCCATTGCCTCAGCCTGTATTTTAGGATTGACTTTGAAGTCAGAGGTAAATAAGTCATCTGTTTGGCTTGCTGTTCATAATGTGGTTTTCATGAGGAGCTGCGGGGGTGGGGTGGGGTTCTGGTGGAAAGGAGCTCCCACATTTCCTCCCTGACGGTTCATACTAAAGTTCAGTCAGGGCTGGGGAGCTCAGTGGTTAAAGTGGTTGCCACACAAGCATGAGGACACTAGTTGGAGTCACCAAATCTGTGGAATTGCCCTGTGGGTGTGGTGGTTTGCCTGTAATTCCAGCCTCAGAAGGCAGAGACAGAGGATCCCCAAAGCAAGCTGCTGGCGAGACTTGCTGTATCAGTGAGCTCTGGGTTTGATTGAGAGATCCTGCCTCAATGAATGAGGTGGAAGAGCATTCGAAGATGATTCCTGACATCAGTCACGGGCCTCCACGCACAAGTACACATATGTGCGCCCACATCCATGCAATATGTGCATGCCACACATATGTGCGTAACACACACACACACACACACACACACACACACACACACACACACACACAGTGGGAAAAGGGGGGGGGGAAGTATCGAACCATGAACACACAGGTACCCACACTCAGCTTCAACCTTGAACATTCCCAACTGCTTCCATTACTGGCTCTCTCTTGGATCCATGGACGAGCTGAGTGAAACTTTCTTCTAGTGGGTGCCCAACTGCAGAGGTTCAGGGTCTGGATCCCCTCCTCATGGTCTTCCCGGTCCTTCTAATCCTTTCAAACAATGTCACTCCCAAGTGACTAAGAATTTAAATTTATGAGCCTATGGGAGCCATTCTTATTCAAAACGGCCACAAGCAGGGGACACCCCTGTGTGCTAGATCATGGGGAGGGATCCTGCTCAGTGCTCAGAGCATGCTCATCCCTCAGCCACTTGATTCACGTCTGACCTAGGAATCTGTTGACTCAAAGTTACATTTTGACATTCAATAGTTAGGAGATATCAGCTGGTTGCTGATCCTTGCTGAGCCTCAGTTTGCTCATCTGCAGAATGGAACCATCGTAGTATGGGCTTTACAGGGTTCAGCTGAACACTACGTAAAGTACTGAGACCCTTGCCTGTCACCTGTTGAGTGCATGGCTAGTATCATTGCCACCTCTGATTGCCCCTCCCCATGTTCCAGCATAGAGGGGTGTTCCCTGCTTGTGGCGACTTGAATAAAAGTGGCCCCCATAAGCTGACATATTTGAGTCCTTAGTCACCAGGAAGTGGGACTATCTGAAAAGATTAGAATTAGGAAGTGTGGCCTTGTTGGAGGAAGTGTGTCACTGGGCATGAGCTTTGGGGTTTTGAATGACCATGCCAGGCCCGGAGTCTCTCCTTCTGCCCACAGATCATAATGTAGCTCTCAGCTACCGCTCCAGTGTCTGCCTGCATGGCGCCACGCTCCCCAAGGTGATGAAGGACTAAAGGTCTGAAACTGTAAGCAAGCTCGATTAAGGGCTGCCTCGGGCATGGTGTCTTCCCAGCAAAAGAACGATGCCTAAGACGCTGCTTGAAGGATGTACACTACCCGTTCCTTCCTGCATCTGGCCCCATAGGATGCTTCTACCAGCTGGGGCTAGCACCTCCAGGAAGAGACTCCTGCCTGGGATGCCCACATCCCTCAGCTTGCATCCTTGTCTTCCCCCATGACTCCCATTCCCAGTCTTCCAGAAACCTGTGTTCCTTCCTGGCTCCCTACCAGTCATGGACTCCCTGAGGAAGGAACTAGGCCTTCCAGCCCTGTGTCAGTCCTGGAGCTCAGAGGTCAGGCCCTTGGTGCACACATCAGCCCTTGGAACTTTTGGGCCTCAGTTTCCTTTTCTGCGAAATGGGAATAATCCTACTTGTCTCTTGTGAGAGCATCCCTGAAGAACTCTGCCCAACGCCTGGCTCATCATGAGCCTCAGTCAGCCAAAGCTTTAATGACTGAGAGTGTATGAAGGAACCATGCCTCCTTCTATACAGATGGGGAAACCAAGTCTAGGAATCCACCGTGGCCAGATCAGCAGTCAGGACTATAAGCCCCAGGGCAGAGCCCACTTGCAATGCGATCTTGGTCTCAGCTTCCCCTTCAATACACAGTGCCAGGATTGTGTTTCCCCAGCCCACCTCCCTTCAGGGCTGCAGCTGGCTCCCACACTGCCAGCCTCCCACCGCTCCGGCTCCAGGTTCTTTTGCTCCTCAGCTGGTTATGGGAAAGGAGAACCTCAGCCTTCTGCTTGCTTTACAATCCTGGGCCTGAGGCGCTGCAGCTCCAACATCACATATCACTGGTAATTAAGGGTCCTGTCCCAGGGAGGGGAGTTTACCTTCTGCCAGAGACACTAAATCCTGCTCCCGGTGGTGTGGGGAAGAAAGCATTGCGCTGACCTAACACTTGTCAGGGTTTAATGGTACTCCTGCAGACATGCTCAGACGGGGACCCGGAGGCCGGAGGCCGAGTGGAGTGGATGCGCATCTGCAAATAGACAGGCACTATGGGTGGCAAGATGCGGAAAGTCCAGAAGGTGGGGAGATTTGGATGCTGCAGCCACTTGTCTGGAGAGCTCAAGGGAGATGAGCTTCCTTTGTTTGGCTCTGGAAGGCGAGATGGCCATCTCAGTGAGAGGCCACACAGAAGCTTCTAGAATGAGGCTATTGGGCTTGCAAGCCACTGACTCACTACGTGGCCTTGGTCATGATCATCTTTCTGGACCTCAGCTTCCTCACTGACTAAAGTGCCGGAGGCCTGTGTATGTCCCGAGGGTTGTGAATCTCTACATTTAAAGGGCTCGGGGCAAAGTCTGCCACTGACAACCGCACTTACTGACCCAATCTCTTCCCGAGGTGGTCTTCCGTAGGGAGACTAGGACTCATCCCTTCAATGTAGCAGGCTCATAGGGGGTGTGGTAGTCTGAACGCAATTGGCCCCCATAAACTCATAGGGAGGGGCACTATGAGGAGGTGTGGCTTTGTTGGAGTGGATGTGACCTTGTTGGAGGAAGTGTGTCACTGTGGGGGCGGGCTTTGAGGTCTCCTACACTCAAGATATGCCCAGTGTCTCAGTTCACCTCCTGTTACCTGCATATCAAGATGTAGAACTCTCAGCTCCTTCTCCAGCACCATGTCTGTCTGCATGCCACCATGTCCCACCATGATGATAATGGACTGAACCTCTGAACTGTAAGCTGCCCCAATTAAATGTTTTCCTTTATAAGAGTTTCCATGGTCATGGTGTCTCTTGACACCATGGAAACCCTAACTAAGATAAGGGGTGCCTGCAAAGGTGGTTTGTATTAGAAGGAGAGCTTGTGAGATGAGTGGACACATGTCCTGTTCTCTTCTCCTTGGGCACTGAGTTCCCTGGGGAGGGGAGGGGAGGGTGGCCACGGGCTCTGTGGTTCTGGGGAGCCTACCCTCACAGAGGGGTGTGCCATTTGACCAAGCTGTCTGCTCTCCCACTCACAATCATGGAGGCAGTTAATATAAACCACACCCCGTGTGGGCTTCAATAGCCATGTCTCCACCTGAGCTCAAGCCTTAAGCGGAGAAGGAACGGCATCAGAGGGTGATGGGTGCCAGCTTGGTATTCCGAACTGACTCAGTTTCCTCTGGACTCCCCCTGTTGATGCCCAGGCTGCTGGAGTACCAGCGGACAGTGTGCCTGGGCATTGACTCAGTTTCCTCTGGAACCCCACCTGTTGATGTCCAGGCTGCTGGAGTACCAGCTGACAGTGTCTGGGCATCTTATGCTGTCCATGTTGAGAAAAGGCTCAGTGTCTGGTGGGGATGATTTTTCATGCAGTGGCCATCTGGCTGTCCTGCTGCCCTTGGCTGAGCATCCTTTCATTTCCCTTGAAAGGGGCTCAAGAGGACGAGCTGGATGGCTGATTGAATGAATGTGCTGGGTCTGTGTGAGGTGCACAGTGGACTGCTGTCAAGGGCACCCCAACTTGGCAGAGCTGTGTTCATAGAGGATGGGTAGGGATTCGAGGATCCTGTGCAGGAGGCAGGCAGCGGGCAGCAGGCGCAGACCTTGGGGCCTGAAGCTGGGAAGTGACTGTCCTTGCTAGATGACTCGGCTCACTCTGAAGTGCTCCTCTGAGCTCAGACCCATCTGTCTGCCTATTCCACACTGGTGCTCAGCCGGGGGCTTTGGCAACTGAGAGGCCTGTGGGCGGGCATGTGGGTGGAGGGGACATCAGTCCTTCTCCAGACCCCCAGCTGGTTCCAGGCACTCAAGACAACAGTGTCATGCTCCAGACATGCTTGTATCCAGCTTGGAGGTCCTTGGCCTATCATGCCCGGATACTCTGGACTGCATCCCTTGCTCTGGACCCTCAGGACAGCTCAGCTGAGCCATTATCTCAGACCCTGCCCTGGCCATCTTGGAAGATCTATGTGATCAACAAAAAGTAGGCCTGGGGAGGTGCCTGGGGCCTTCAGTCTCCATTCTATATCCCTGAATCTGAGGACACTGACTGAGGTCTCACAGTTGTCCTTCTCAGATGAACATCTCAATCCTGTGCCAGGTCTTGCTAGACATCCACGCTTATCCTCTCTCTCCAGTTGGTCCCCATGCCTGAGGGCTGCTGTGCAGAATGGTCACCCTCATGCCCAGATGCTGTGCTTATTGATCAGTCCTAGGGCTGGCTTGTATAGTCTCAGCCTTTGTATGACTTCTCTGCACCATCACAATGGCAGTATGTGGTGTGTGAGCAGAGCACTTCCTGTACAAACAGGCCGAGTGCTTCCTGTCCACTCATAGGTACCATGTTGTTTGTGCCTTGTAGCAGGCCCACGGGAGAGGAGATCCATTTCCAGGCAAGGAGACCCACCCAGAGACGAAGTGACAGGGAGACTGGAAGGGGTGGATCTGGGCAGGCTGCTGGCTCCATGTGCTTCCATCTCTTGGCAGTCAACATAGCTTTAACACCCTGGGAGGGGACAGAGTTGCCACCATCCTGCTGAGACATCTGCCCCCGGCGGCTGTTACTATTTTATGCAGCTGTCACCTGGGCCTGGCCCCTGCTGAAGCTGATGCTGACAGGGGAGAGTGCTGGCCAGAGAGTGGGGAAGGAGAAACCCCTTCACTGCGAGCCTGGGCTGCAGGGCTCTGTTTATTTGACATCCCCCAACGGGGGAGATGCTGTTGCAATCCCCCAGTTAGCAGAAAGGAAGACTGAGGCCCAGGGAACTGAAGTAATATTCCAGGTCATGCTCCTCATACTCCACAGTGGGCTGAAGTAGAGCTCGGTGGTGAGGCAGGAGAGTAGAAAATAGCAAAGGAGGACATGACAGAGATCAGCACAGCAAAGGCAGCAAAGACTCAACCCTCCCTGGGCTGGGGCCACATTCAGCAAAGGACGCATGCTCAGAAGGCCTGCGTTTGTAAGAACTTGGGAAAAGTGAGCACCATGTTGACCCATCAAAGTCACTGAGGACCTTATCTCGCCCCTTTCCTGCTCTCTTGGAGCCAGGCCACAGGTGTGGTACGACACAGCGCCAACCTCTTTGTCACCCCCTTAACGAACCCCTTTCTGTCTGTACAGTTCCCCTTAAGACAAGAACTCAGCTTCTGCCCTCCAGACTCAGCCCTCATCCACATGCCTTCACAGGGAGCCCTGGCTTCACACTAGCAGGTTCAGTGGTCCTCAGCCTTCCTAGAGCTGTGATACTCTAATACAGTTCCTCATGTAGTGGTGACTCCAACCCCACCATAAAAAATATTTTATTGCTTCTTCACAACTATAATTCTGCTAATGCGATGAATTGTAATGTGAATATCTGATACATGGGATATCTGATATGTGATCCCTATGAAAGGGTTGTTTGCCTCCAAGGGGCTGCGACCCACAGGTTGAGAAATGCTGTTCTACCCTACCCAGACTTGCATCCCTGGGCACATCTCCTACAGCTTGGTTTTCCCCTTTGTGAAACAGGCAAACAAACAACATGTCTCATTTATAGAGCTGATACCCAAGATCCAGCTGGTACTAGCCATGCCTGGTGGCTGATAAACACTCAGTAAACAGCCTCAGGCAGGGGTGGGTAGAAAATATATACCCACACACAAAGCCCTCGGCACCTCATCATAAGTGTGTCAGCCCCATACTCATGGTGGACCTAGTCTAGCTGAAGACAGTGACTATCCAGACACTTTCTTCTGTAGCTTTGGGAACATGAAACATTGGTTTGTCCCTAACCCAGAGGGGGATAGCGGGACAGGAGAGAGGTCACAGATCTGGCCTCATTGGGGCTTCTGGTCGGCCCAAGACTCTGGGGGCTTCTGAAGGAGAAGAGAGGAGTTGGGGTTCACAACCTGGCTTCCCAGTGCCTCTTGGTTCTGACTCTCCCAAGTTCTCTGTGGCTCTGGCCTGGATCCCAATCTGTCACATCCTCCTCCTCTGTGGAGCACCCAGCCTTGGCTCCTTGGGTCTGTGCTTTAGAGTTTGCTTAGGGCTGGTTACTGTAATTAGTGTGTGCCCAGTGGGTGGCTCATCCCCTCAGGCTTCCAGACAGGGGCTGGAGTCCATCATTTTCCTCCCAGCAGGCATCCTGGGAGGAATGGTCTGCAGCTGTGAGTCCTGCCTCTCAGCAGCCCCTGCCAGGAGCCTTGGAGCAGTGCAGCGTTCCTGCCCACTGGTGGACGGCACGGTGCCCCTGGACTCCTAACTCCCTCTCCCACCCCATCAGGCTCATATATTTGGATGCTAGGTTCCCAGTTGGTGGAACTGTTTGAGAAGGATTAGAAGGCGTGGTCTTGTTAGAGGCGGTGCATCTGCCTTTGAGGTTTCAAAAGACTCAGCACCGTTCCGTGTGTCTCTTTCTGCCTCAAGGTTGTATCTCAAGATCTGAGCTTCCAGTGACTGCCTCAATGCCATGCCTGCCTGTCCTCTGCCATAGTCTCCAACCATGATGGTCATGGACTCACTCTCTGGAACTGTAAGCCCAATTAACTCTTTCCTCTGTCAGTTGCCTGGGTCATGGTGTTTCGTCACAGCAACAGAATAATAACCAAGACAAGAGGGAACTCTACAGACGGCAATGTGCTCTTGACAACTCTAAATAACTCGTCTTGGGAATTTGCCTTTCTCAAGAAAGGCACTCTGGGCTGGATTCGACAAAGAACCTGAGCTCTGGCCAGACCTCAGGGAGGCAGGTTGGCCTCCACCAATCCTGAGGAACCCCTGGGTCCTTTCTTCTGGAAGCTTCCATCTACCCAAGGCAAGGTTCTTTCTGTGGGGAACCTGGATGAACTGGTCACCGGGGAGCATCCCATGAATCCAGTACCCAAAGTCACATGGTTGCTGAGCCAACCACACATGTGCGTAAGGGCCAACACAGAACTGTGAGGCAGAATGGAGAGCCCCAGGAGCTGGGCACACGGTGGTGGTGGTTGGGGGGGGGTTGATGGTTCAACAGTTAAGAGCTTACTTACTACTCTTAGGACCTACCTACGTTTAATTAAGTTCCCAATGCCCAAATAAGGCGCCTCCCAACTGCCTATAACTGCAGCTCTTGGGGGATCAGGTGCTCTCAGGACTCAGTGGATACCTGAGTGCAGGTGGTACACATCAACTCTTGCAGGGAGCACACAGAAATTAATTAAATAAGCAAACCTAAAAAAAAAAAGCCAAGCATGTGAGAAACATTTTATTTTTTCTGTCAGAAGTGGCTTGCCCACCAAGAGAATATTCCATAAACCTCCTGCATTTTGCCCAAGGCCTGGACATTTCTGTGACTCGACCGACCCTGTCGCTCCCTTCCTCTTCTTGTGTCAGATGGTGAGTGAGGTACAGTCCTCAACACCTGGGTAAGAATCAGAACCAAGACAACTTCCCGCCCCAGAGTGTGCTTGCTAGCCGGGCTGGGAGAATTCAATGGGGTGGGTAGTGTACCACAGGAATTTTCTGGGAAATCTGGACCCCTCCCTCTCGCCATCAATAAAATAACTCAATATGCACTGTCTGCCCATGAAAGAGCTAAAGTCATAAAAACTCTTCTTGGAAGAAAACTATGTGGTAAATTGTGCCTGGCGTTAGTGAATGGCTCCCTGACTGAGGCACTAACAACACGGCAATAAAAGAAAAGTGGATCAAATAGAACGCCGGTGTCAAAGCCTTTTGTTCTCCAGAGGTCACCCTCCTGAAAGTAAAACTACAGAATGAGAGAGGATATGCAGATCGGGGAGCCGATGATGAGGGACAGCTAAGGAGATCAAGGACCCTTACAGCTAAACAAAGCAGGACCAAAGGAATGCATTGGCTGGTCCCAGGGGAGATACTGACATGGCCAAGAGCCTCCTGCAGGGGGCGCAGTTTAAACCCGCAAAGAGATGACAGATGATGGGACCAAAAAGACCTCTGGCTTTTAGTAACAAGTGTTGACCAGAACTTGGAGGAGCTGGGTCCTTCACACACCGCTGGGAAACGTAAAATGGGCGTGTTGAGTCTCACAAAATCCCAGTGCTTGGGAGGCTGAGGAGGAGGATTGGTGTGAGTTAAGGGTAGCCTGGGTTACAGAGTGAGACACTGTCTTAAAAACACTAAACCAAATGAAACAATAACAAAAATTCCACCCAAATCCCCCCAAAACATACAGCAACCGTGAAAGCTTTCTGCCACTCCCTTAAGAGACTGAGTCCATTCACCATTTGACTCAGCAATTTGCTTCCAGAGGAGAAGGCAGAAACTATGGTCATACAAGAATTCGTTCACAAGTATTCACAGCGGCACGATTCAAGAGCACCACAAGGTGGGAGCAACCCAGCGCCCTCCACAGATAAAAGATCCACGAATAAGGGAAATCCATAAAGTGGGATACTGCTTAATACTAAAATATGATGAAGTGTTGACACCTGGTACACCACTTATGAACTGTGAGAATATTAATGAAAGAAGCCAGTCACAAAAAAAATCCATGTATTTTATATGATTTCGACTGTTTGGAATACCCGGAGTAAGGGAAGCCAGGGGATGTAGAATGTGTGACCATGGCCACAAGGTTTCTTTGGGGAGTGATGGAGACATCCTAGAAGTGACTATGATGGTGGCCGCAGGGCCCTGGGTGTAAATGGGAACTCTTAAATGAATGGCGATGTGTGAGTCATCACTCAAAGATACAACCATCGCAAGAGACGGTAAGGTGAGTGGGGGTGGGAGCGAGCACCCGCCGCAAGAAAAGCTGTGCAGAACACTCTGGAGACAAACACACCAGGCGCCACACACAAGCACCGCTCTTGGGTGCTCCGGAAGTGGAAAGCATTGCACTTTGGCCTGGGGGTCAAAGGGTCACTACATCTGCCATCCTCATTGGAGAACTCTGAAGAGAGGGGATCCCTGAGAGGATGGCTCCCTATCGCTCGAGACAGAGTCTCACGTAGCCCAGGCTGGCCTCAAACCCATACATAGCAAAGGATGACCTTGGAATCCTCAGGCTCCTGAGTGCTGGATTATAAGAACCCAGTGCTTCGTCCTTGTTCGGCGAACACTCTGGGCCTGTTTGTCTGAGTCCCCACTGCTTGGTGGGAAGCCGCCTTCAGAGCCGAGGGTGTGGTGGTTTGTGAGGGAGTGCCCTCCGCAGGCTCACAGATTTGAACGCTTGGTCACCAGGGAGTAACACTATTTGAAAGGATTGGGAGGTGTGGCCTTGTTGGAGGGAGTGTGTCACTGGGGGTGGACAAGCCCAAGCCAGGCCCAGTGCCTCTCTCTCTTCTTGCTGCCTCTGGATCCAGATGTAGAACTCTCAACTACTTCTCTACCTGCCTGCGGGCATCCATGCTTCCCTGCCATGCTGACAATGGACTAAAGCTCTGAACTGTACCAGCCCCAGTGAAATGCTTCCCTTTATAAGAGTTGCTGTGGTCATGGTGTCTCCCCAGTAATAAAACATCAACTAAGACAGGTGGTCAGTTATGGCATAGGCTAAGTCTTTGCCTCCCATGCCCCACACTCCATTTTCTGGCTAGGGAACCCAGCAAGCGATAGCACCTTTCTGTTTCCCTCTGTCGAAGGGAAAGTGGCAGGATTGCCTCTCTGAGTGCTCGAGTGTTCTTAAGAGAATGCATGGACAGCTGAACTTGGTGTGTTAGGGCTTGCACAATGATGGGTGACCATGTCACTGGGAACACAGAGCAGTGGTTTCCCAATCCCAGCTCCACCCTCCTGGCTCCGTTACTGGCTTGAAATTGTTTCCTCAAACATCTGGTGAAGTCCTAAGCCCTGGTCCCTGAGAGTGTGACCTTCTTGGTCTGATTAGGTTGAGATGAGGCTATTCCAGACCAGGGCGGGTCTTAATCTAGTGACCGGTATCCTCAGAAGAAGAAAGTGTGGGCCTGGGGATGTGGCCCTGTAGGTAGAGTGCTTGCCCAGCGGGCAGAAAGCCTGGGGTTAGATCCCCAGCATGTGGTGGCACATGTCTGTAAACCCCACGATCTGGG
Source organism: Peromyscus maniculatus bairdii (assembly GCF_049852395.1). Taxonomy (NCBI): domain Eukaryota; kingdom Metazoa; phylum Chordata; class Mammalia; order Rodentia; family Cricetidae; genus Peromyscus; species Peromyscus maniculatus. Next base: position 158,838,823 of record NC_134853.1, read on the forward strand.
GGTAGACAGGGATATCAGAAGTTCAAGGCCATCCTTGGTTCCAAGCCAGCCCGAGCTACGTGAAACCCAGTCTTAAAATAAAATACAATAAAATCAGAAAGAAAGAAATGCAGACAGGGTGGCACAACCTCATGGAAAGAAACACCACGTGATGCAGAGACCAATTCGCATGAAGAAGGACTGGGTCACGGAACAGAGAGGTGAAGGCTGCCACAGTCACCAGCAGCCAGTCACTGCAGCCACACTCTACCAGTTCACAGTCACACGCTCCAGGCAGGCCTGGGAAATGAACACACTTTTGAAGGTTCATGTGGGGACCTCAAGCTGTGTCGTCCCTGTTGGAAGGCAGGTCACCCGGGTGAGGACTCTGCCTTACTCTCCACTGGACTCCTGGCCTGGAGCAGGCTTGGGGCTGGGAGCTGCTGAGGAAGGAGCTCCTGAGCAGCCGTTGTACCCTCTCCAAATGCTACCTTCTCCAAGGACCCTGCTCAAATGCCACCACCTCTCTCTCTCTGCTGGTCCCTGACTGCTTTGCCACTTTTAGAAACACTGTGTTGCCCAGGATCAGAGCCCACTTTATGGTCTGCACACCTGAAGTGCTGTTCTAGTGCATGGGACAGTACCCAGAATGTGTCACAGGCATGCCCAATCATGTGGTCATTCAATACTTTGTCTTCTACAAACCACAAAATGTATCTCATAAGGTTTCAAGTAAGTTTCAAGTTCCGGATTTCGTTGGGCCACTTCCATAACTCTCCAGGGCCGCACACCCTGCTTGTGGGCTGAGCATGAGACATGCTAGCTAGCTGCTCAGTAAACACTTGCCAGGGGAAGACTGGATGAGAGAGTGACCCCAGGTAGACACGTGAGCCACTTTCTGATCTATTTGGACAAAAAAAAAAAAAAAAAAAAAAAGACATTCTGGGCTCAGCGGATGGAGTGCTTGCACACAATGCACGAAGCCCCGGGTTCCACCCCTAGCACCTCATGGTGCATGCCTGTAATCCCAGCACTTGGGAGATGGAGGCAGGGAGGTTAGAAGTTCATGAGGCTGGAGAGATGGCTCAGGGGTTAAGAGCACTGGCTACTCTTGCAGAGAACCTAGGTTCAATTCTCAGCACCCATAGGACAGCTAGCAACCACCTGTAACTCCAACTCTAGGGGGTCCGACACCCTCTTCTGGCTTCTCAAGACATTCCATGCACATGATGCACAGACATACACGCAGGCAGAACATGCATATGCGTAAAATGAAAACAAATAAGTTTTTAAAAGAGAAGTTCAAGGTCATTGCAGGTTACACGTCAAGTTTGAGACCAGCCTGGGCTACATGAGACCCTGTCTTTAAAATAAGACATTATGTATTAACTATTAATTTTTTTTATACTGGAAAAGAAGTTGAATGGCATGGACCACCCGCGTCAAAAGTAGACACTAACTTAACTGGAGTTTGTCACCTGGTCTGCCAGACTCCAGGTCCAGTACTCTGTTAGAGGGGTTAAGTAGAAAGGGTTGTTCTGGGCAGTGGATGGGGATGAGGGATGGGGATGAGGGATGGGGATGGAGGCAGTGTGGATGTTTCCTCTCCCTTCCCCAGACCCCTATCTCCTCGCCTGGGTACCACAGCCCCACCTGACTGTAGGAGAGTCCAGTGCCAGATGCTCCAGCCTGGGCTCCGTGAGTGAGGCCTCTGTCCTACACCCCCGGATGGTGAGGATCGGGGCTACAGAGAGAACAAAGGTAGGGTGTTCCCCTGGGAGTCGGCATGGAGTTGGGGCTGCTAGCTGTGAACAAAGCAGGCCGGATAGGACCTCCTAGCCTCTTCGCTCACATGGCAGGTCTCTTAACGCTCAGGGCCTCTGTTCCCTGCTCTGTCAAACAAGGACAACCATGTCTGCAACAGCCCTTGTAGGGTCACGTGATCAGCCTTGGTGTGTGCACTGAGCTGGGACCAGCACAGGCCGGATGCCGTGACCTGTGTCTGAGGTGCTGCCCCTGGCCACTCAGGAGGAAGACTTCAGCTTTGGCGGGGGCGAAGAGCCCGGGCCTCATTATGTTTAATTGCTTGTAACGCAAGCCCCTTAACACGGTCACCCCCGTGACCTGCACCTCCAGGAAGCAGCTTTACCATCCTCCCATGACTGTGTGCAGCATATTCCCGGAGCCCAGCACGCGGCTCTCAAATTGGCTCACGATTTGTCGGCAGCTCGGATGAAAACATTTTAATGGCTGTGTGCAGCACACACCCTGAGTGTCGCTCACGGGCCTCCCAAATGTCTTTTCCTACCACATGGCGGGATGTGATAGGCGTGAAATTATGGCCACTCTTTCGGTTTCATCTCCACCCAGAGGCCTCTGTGAGCAGCTGTGGAGGACTGAGAGTGATCGGTGACTTTGATGGAGGAGGCCTGGGCCCTGTCCACAGCCCCAGCTCCTCCCCTCATTCTCCTGAGAGGCTCTCGGGAACCCCAGCCTGCCTCACTGTTAGCTGTCACATCCTCATGGCACAAAGGGGGCCCAGGCATTGCATGACCTCTACTCACTTGGAGGGTCTCTGAGACACCGAAAAAGGATATGGGCAGGGACAGAGAAGTCTGGATGGCGAGGGAGGCCTGTGACTTTGGAAATTGGCCTTGGCACAGACACATTTGAAGAAAGTTGTGGAGTTGGGGGAAGCATAATTTTTAAAAAAGACAACAAACAAGCAAGCAAACAAACAAAAACACCTCTCAGGGCTGGGGAGATGGCTCCGTGGTTAAAAAGCTTTTGGTGCAAGCTTGGGAACTAGGGTTCAAACCCGTGTAAATGCTGGGTAGGTGTGGATAGACAGACTAGTAACATCAGCAAGCTCTGGGTTTGATTGAGAGACCCTGCCTCCATGAACAGAGTGGAGGAGCAATTGAGGATGACTCCCACTGTCACATGCAGGTGCTCCCACATGTAGGTGGTCCAATGCACATGCACTCACACACATGCAAGAGTGGACACACACACAGGAACATGGAAAAAGAAAACTGGATAGACGGTTCAGTAGTTAAGAGAACCTGCCGCGCAAACGTGGGGACTGGAGTTTGATCCCAGCACTCCTGGGAAAGCTGGGTATGCTCAGAGTGTGCCCAGCACAGAGGGCAGAGAGAGGAGGCCTGCCGGGCCTGGCTGACTGGCTGGCTGCCAGTCTAGCTGCCAACTCAAGCTTCTGGTTCATGGGACGACCCTGCCACTGGGTCAAGAATGAGAGAAGACACCTGACACCTTCCTCTGGGCTCTGTGTACACGCACGGGCAAGGACACCCAACACACACGTGCTCATGTATCATCACACCCTCCCCGATTTTGATTGACAGTTGCTGAGTCACTGGTGCAGACCTCACAGAAAAGAAGGGACGCTGTCATGGTGACCTTGTGGGTGGGTGGCATGCAATGTCACTGAAGGGGAGACTTCTGCAGATGGCATGGCCAGCATGGGTGGCTGCTGCCCTTCTCAGGGCTGCCGTAGATCCTGGCTACTTCTCCAGGGTGAGGTGCAAAGGCAGGTGGACTCTAGAGTGGCGGCCCTGGGAAACTAGGTAGGCAGAGCACCCTCGCTGGACCTGTCACTCCCAGAAGCACTCCAGGCTTCCAGAACCTTCACTCCTCATGTGACTCATGAACACTGTGATCTCAGATAGCCATCTACAAACTGTTCCTCAAAAGGCCAGGCCTGTAGCTGACTGGATGGAGTGCTTGTCTCTCCTTCATAAAGCCCTGGGTTCAAGCCCTGGCACCTCTTGACGGAGTGTGGTGGCTCACGCCTGTCATCCCAGCACTGGGAGGCAGAAGCAGGAGGCTTGGAAGTTCAAGGTCACCCTTGGCTAGGACAGAGAGTCTGAGGCCAGCCTGGGCTACATGAGATCCGGTCTCAAAAGCAAAAACAAACACAAACAATGGAGTTCATGGTAGCCTTCCCTCCCTGGTTAATTGTGAGGATGGAGTGGCATGATGTGTGGATGTGTGCAAGCACCTAGCTATGCACCCAGAGGCCGCAGAGGGGCGTGGCCTCCCCGGAGTCCCTCCCTCCTAATTAGCATGCCCTTCCTCTGCATGGCCTCTTTACCCATAGACCTCCTCTACCTTCTTTCCGGCATCTATCAGAGACAGCTGCCATCTTAGTGCCTCACCTGCGCATGCGTCTTATGCCTGGCTCTCACCCTGCACTGCAAACCCACCAAGGACAGGAACTTCGTTCTGTTCCAGGTTTGTCCCTGTGCCCTGAATGCATCAGATGTCATAAACATCTGATGAGTAAATAATGGGGCCTGTCTTTCTCATTGAACTGGGAGCCCCTTGATGGTGCAGGCTGAGTTGTGTTTCTTCCCTGGGGTGGCCAGCTCAGGGCTGAGCACCGAGCATGCGCTGTCAGAGAAGCCAGCCAGTCTGCCCAGCAATGCCGCCTCCTCCCCAGGCTACTGGGGTGGGATCAATGTTGCTCCGGAGGTCTGGCCTTTGGAGGTTTTCAATTTCCCTAGATCGACGACTTTCTGCGGGGCCTTTGTGTTCTCATTGATTGCCGGAGTACAGCAGGCTTTGTTGCCCTGACAAATATTATTTGATAAGAAAAACAGAGACACCGAGCCTGGGTCAAGGCCAAGGCCCCGCATTCCTGCAGAGGGGTGGCCACAGAATGGTGGTTCATCTGGCAAGAGCATCGCGCTGATGGGACTTCCCGAGACTACTCAGAGCAAGGCCTTTGCATTTCCAATGGGGAAACTAAGGCTGGGTGAGGGTTGATTCAGCCGATGACGTAGCTGGATACAGATACTAGTGTTGCCGTCCCATATCACAGATGCACAAATGGAGGCAAAGAGCCAGAGTGAGAACCCAGGAGCCCCCACACTCAGCCCAGGATGTTTTCTAACTTCCTGGTGCTTCAACACCCCCAGAAAAGCCCTGGGAGGAGCCCGGGGGCAGGGGTGGTAGTCTCTGGAGCGTATCACAGCTGTGGTGCTGGGTCCCCTCCGCAGAGGCTCCTGGGCGGTCATCCCCTAAAGAAGATTCTCTCAGCATGTGCTTCTCGGGGCTTCTACTGATGCAGCCTTGGCCCCTGTTGGGGAGAGCAACTGCAGCAGCCACAGGCTCAGGGCCTCCCTCCACCTGCCACACCATGCCACAGGGCATGTAGCTGGGTGGCTCAAGAGAAAGACGTCCCTTGCCAACCGTCTATAAATGTGGCTCAGGGGCTGTGGTCGCCTGCTGTCTCTGGACAGCAGTCACTTCCCTCAGTGACTTCTTTAGTCCAGTCAACGAGCAGCCTGTCACACACCTAGCACATGAGGATGTGTCATGTCAGGGACAAGGCACAGACCACGAGTCCTTAGAGCTTGGGACTGGGAAGAGAGTGGGTCCCTTATAAGAGGCTGCTGGGGCCAGGTTCCACAGTCATAGCCTGCCAGAGTCTGGCTTTTCCTCCTCCCAGCCAAGGGCAGTAGACGGGAGAGGCTCCTATACAGAAACCACAGGATTTGACAAAGTGTCCCAGGACAGTTTCTGTGAGCCTGCTTATGTGTGCACACACACACCCGCATCCCTCCTTCCTGAGACACTGACTCACCCATGACGTTGAGGAAGATGTTGCCTGAGGCGAGGACTACCTTCTCCCTGGTGGCTCTGTCGTAGATACCCACATGGCACTCATAGGGACCATTGTCTGAGATCCGGACCTCAGGCAGCCTGCAGAGAAGCAGATGAAACGGTAAGGCTAGTATTGCAAGGCTGAGGAGGCAATGTTCCATCCAGGAGGCCAACCCCAGGACAAACTTGTCCAGGCTCCACGCATCCACTCTGCAAAGACTTTGCACACCTGCGGTCTGGACTTGGAGGAAGGACAGCACTTATGCAGCACCCACTGTATACAGGCTCCGTGTCTGGTGCTGCAGAGGCAGATAGTGAGTGCTATGTCTGAGCTAAATCTGTGCCCAGGAGCAGCTACCCAGCTGGTCGTGTGCCACTCTTAAGATGCCCTGTGGGTGATGCAGGTTTCCAGGAGCTGGGCTTAGCTGCTGCCTGCATGAGGCCTGGCCCCAGTCATTCCTCACGACCACCAATGTCTCAGTTACTGCTCTATTGCTGTGAAGAGACACCGTGACCAAGGCAACTTATAGAATGAAGTATTAAATTAGGGGCTTGCTTATAGCTTAAGAGGGTCAGTACGTGATCGTCATGGCACTGGAGCAGTGGCAGAGAGCTACTTACATCCTGGTCTGAAGGCAGGAGGCAGGGAGAGAGAGACTGGGCCTGGCACAGGCTTTCGAAACCTCAAAGTCCAACTCTAGTGACACACCCCCTCCTACAAGGCCACGCCTCCTAATCCTTCCCAAACAGTTCCACCAACTGGGCACAAAGCATTTAAATATATGAACCTATTGGGGCCATTCTATGGGGGTTGATCATTACACTCCATAAACAGGCTAACTGAGGCATGAGACGTTATTGACTGCCCTACCCTGTATAGCTAAGATATCACCATGAGACCATGGAATCCTGTCTTCAGACAGCCAAGAGGTCACTTTATGCCCTGTCCTGAGGACACAAAAAGAAGCACAATTACATTCCTGTTCCTAAGGAATCTCCTCCCTGGTAGACAGGGAAACTGACCAGTGCCCCACACCCATGCTACAATATGTGTGCTCAGCAGTGGGCTGAAGGGAATTGGCTCTGCCTCCAAGGTCCCCAGAGCGGGGTGTGTGTGGGAGTCCCCTCAAACCTCCCTCTTGCTTTTCATTGGAAAGATTCAAGAGTAAATATCTCAGGCTTTGTTCCCTCTTGAAGCTGGTCTTGGGGCTGGAGAGATGGCTCTGAACTTTTGCAGAGGACCTTAGTTTGGTCCATAACAACCACATTGGTTAGTTCATAACAACCTGTAACTCCAGCAAAGGGGGATCTGATACCTCTGGTCCTGTGAGTCCCTGCACTCATGTGTGTATCCACCCCCAAGACACAGATACACATAGTCAAATTAAAACAGACTCTCTCTCTCTCTCTCTCTCTCTCTCTCTCTCTCTCTCTCTCTCTCTCTCTCTCTCTCTCTCTCTCTCACACACACACACACACACACACACACACACCTGGGTGTTGGGAGAGATGGATCAGTGGTTAGGAGCACTTATTGCTCTTGCAGAGGACCCAGGTTTGATTCCCAGCACCCATATGGCAGCTCATACCTGTCTGTAACTTCAGTTCCAGGGCATTTGACACACTCTTCTGGCCACTACAGGCATTGCACACAAATGGATTACTTTCATACATGCAGGCAAAACACTCATACGCATTAATTCAAAGCCGAATCTGAAAAGTCTTAAAGCTGATATCTTGTAATTTCTCTCTGTTCTCTCATAGTACACAAACAGCTGAAGAGAGCCTGTCAACCAATCAGTGTGCCGGGTTCTGATAAAACTTTATTCATGACTGTCAAGTTTTCTGCTGCTCGGAATGTTCATGTCACAGAATAAACTTACACTTTTCCTTTTCTCCTCCAGCCATTCAAAATCGTTAAAACATTCTCAGTTCGCAAGCTGTGACTAAACAGACCATCGTCTGATGACTCCTGTTCTAGATCTCTCTACAGAGCCTACAGGGTCAGGTCACGTTAGAATGAGTTGGTATGCCCTTCTTTCTCCTGGGGGGTACAGTCACAATGGGGGCAGCCTCTTTCTGCCATCTAGGCTGCAAAGAGCTCTGAGAACTGAGTTCAAATTATGCTTCCCTCTGTGTGGAACCCACGGAACTTTGGGGAAGCCATACCTTTGAGCACCCACTTTCGTGTGTGTGTGTGTGTGTGTGTGTGTGTGTGTGTGTGTGTGTGTGTGTGTGTAGTGCAGATGACACATCCCAGGACCGAAGTGAAGATGGGCTTTGATAAACACTTGAGGGCGCTGCACGCACCTGCCCAGAGGCCATGGGTGGCCTCGACCTAAGATGCCCCTAGAGGCGAGAATTCCTGCCAAGGGGTATCCAGGCACTTTGACCAGCAGGAGCCTCAGCTTGGTACTGCACTGGGCAAATCCAAATCTCTCCTCAAGTCCCGACCTATACTGGCCTGTTTCCGAGGAGGCCCCTGTGTCAATGTTGGTTTTTGCATTCCCAGAGCAGGCAGAAAACCAAGGGAGACACCCACATTTGTTTAGAGTCCTCCTCCACCTAACCAGCCCAGCCGAGTCGCAGGCCCATGGGGGATGGAGAGGCCGTTATTAGCTCAAGGCTCTTCCTGGGCGGCTCCTGAGCTGGGAGGCTCCTTCCGTTCAATCCTTCCTCCCTCCTCCCCGTCTGCCTGCTGCAAGCTTCTCTTTCATCTTGTGAAGAGCAGTTTAACCTCAGGTTCCAGCCTGTCTCAGCTCCTCTTGCTTATGAGTCACTTCTGTGCCCGCCCCCCCCCCCGACGCCACGCCCCCCACCTGGGCTCTCAGCCTCGTCCTAAGCTCTTGTCACTTTGAGCTGAGCCAGCTCCCCTGGCAGCCCCTCCCTCCCTGGCATGGCACCCAGCACTCATTAGCATAAACAACACCTTCATTTCCATAGACTACACAGAGGTTGCCATCTGGTCTCCTCACTGTCAGGAAGGACTGAAGTGTGGGGAGCACCCTTTCCATGGGGGGAAGATGCCGCCCCCGCCGCCCCTTCCACTCCTCCTCTCAGAAGAAAGTGCCTTGACAGTGGGAACAGCAGGGAACCTGTCTCCCCTGGGAATGATTTCCTTTGTAACAGCAGCTAGATGGAGAACAGCAACGTACTTGCTGCGCATGGTAGCTGAGTGACAACCACCTTAAGTGACATGTTTCGGCTATCCTCACAGGTGTCTATTATGCAGTCGACCTGCTTAAGTGACTTTCCAGGGAGACAGGTGCAGGGGGTGTGTAAAGAAACAGGCTGGGGGGGGGGGACGGGGAGGGGATGGATGGAGCCGGAGGCTCCTGGGTGATGTCACCAGATAGTGAGGGCATGGCTGACGCACAGGGGGAGGCACGCGGGTGACCACCCCATGGGTGTCTATGCAGATGTGTTTAGGTGACCCCAGCACTGGGGACATGTCTGGGAATCACTCGGCTGATGACATGCTCAAGTGACGGTAACACAAGCCATATGTTTGGGTGACGTGTGGGTGACACCTCACAGGTGGTGTGGAAGACAGCTCAGTGGACACGTGGGGTGGTGCTTTCAAAGACAAGACAGCTTCCCATCTGGGGCTGTTCCTACAGCTCCACTCGGTGCTCCTTGCTGGGCTCCAGGGTTTGTGCCTGGCCTGGCTGGACCACTAAGCCTCATCATTCACTGGGCACAAGCTTGGCAGCTCTTGTTCCACACTCCCAGGCAGTGAGTGGCCAGGTCCTGGGTGTCCACCTCTTCTCGTCCTGAGCTACACTGTTTCCCTTCTCCACTCTACCCCCCCCCCACTCTCCTGTAGACAAGTTCAGGATTTAAGTGGGGTTTCCGTATCTTTCAATTCCCCTTCCATGCAGAATCCAGACCAGGCCCTCTCCTCTAAACCCCTCTGAAAGCGGTCAGCATTGGGGAGAAATGGCCAGGAACTGCCCACAGTGCCTCCTCAGCCACCTCATCCCCCACTGCCTCCCCTTCTTCCAGTCACAGCCCCTCTGTTCTTCTTGCCCTTTCTTCCTGCATACACCTTGTTCCTGCTTTATAAGATAACATTTTACTTTGGATAATCTTAAATCATGGAAAAGTAGCCAAGATAAGAGAGTCCCCGGGCACCCCACGCTGCCGTTCCTCTATCTCAGCTGCCATCTGAATCCAGACGCCGCCTCATCCCCAGGTTCGCTCTGGCTCTCATCTCCGATCCAAAGCTGCCAGGCCACAGCTTTGATCCACACCTGACCGCCTCGTCTCCTTCATCAAACCCCGAGATCTTCCACTGTCATCCTTGGAAAGTGGATTAAGTGGTCCAGAGCCTACCCCGCCCCCAGCACTGAGTGGCATTGATCCGAAGGCTGGATAGAAGGTCTTCCCAGGCAGCAGGGGGCCGAGGGGGTGGGAGGAGGCCGCTCTCATCGGTGATGGCCCGAGATCAGGTCGATAAACTATTAATAACCGCAGCGTCTGTGCGCAGATAGGGGCGATGCAGTTTAGCGGCTGGAGTTTACCAACACTGACGGCATCTCTGAAGGGCGAGTAATTGTGTTTTTGAAAAGCTGGGAACAGGAGGAGCAGGCGTGTTGCCTTTACCTGTTGGCCTGAGCCTCATCCAGGGGAGGATGAGGGCTGGACACTGCAATTCTGCAGCATGTAGGGGCCAGAGGACCACATCTGCATACAGACTTAGACCTACTGTGTGACCCACATCTAGACCTACTGTATGTCCTGGCATCTCAGCCTACTGTGTGCTCTGATATTTGGACGAGCTGTGCATCTCAGCATCCAGGCCTACTATGTGTCTTGGACTCTAGACCTACTGTGTGCCCTGATCTATGTCTATGGCATGTCTGGTATCTAGACCAACTACATGCTCTAGCATTTAGACCTACTGGGTGCTCTGCGAGGCTGAGCCTTGTGGTGGTGTGGAGATACCTACCAGTTACTTATCTCTACTTGGAGAGTTCCTCGCTTCCTTTTCCTGTGGAAAGTCTCTAGCCGTTCCCCTGACCCCAGCAGTGCAGTGGAGGGCTTAAAAGCACACAGGTTAAAAAGCACACAGGCTGTTGGATCAATATGTGACTCCCAGCTCAGTTGCAGCCCTGATTTGGTCCTCTGAGAAAATCATGTGACTTCTCTCAGGCTCAGTTTCCCCATCTGTCACGCCACTCACTAGATTTTTGGGAAGACTACCAGGGCTCACCCAAGGGTGCCGCCTAGGGCTGGTGCATCATGAGTGTCCAGTGACATAGATCCCAGAGGCACATAGCATTCTTGAGCCGCCCCTGCCAGGCAGGCTGCCCTGACTGCTCATCCTTTGCGTGGACAGACCCAGCTCCTTTCCCTCTGAGTGTGCCTGCAGGTAACATCCACCCACCTCCCCTCTCAGCCCAGAGGTTCTCTGAAAGCCTCTTGCCTTCTAGTTAAGTGCTCTTGAGTATCTGGGAGGACCAGGTCAGTGGAAACAGCTGTTAAAAGCCAGGGTCTCTGGTGAACCTGGCCAGTTTGTGGTGTTTGCGGAGGCTGTTTGGCCTCCCATGTTAGGATTCTGCCACTCCTCCAGCTATATGACCGCACATGTGCAGTTCAGTAGCTAAGCAAGGGGTCTTACACCTTACGTCATCTGTGTGCTGCGTGATTACATAATGCGTGAGGCATGGTCACGCAATCTGCGCATTCGTGGCATAGCTCCGTAAGCCCACATGAGCATGTGCAGGGAAATCCTTAAAAAGCCAGTCACAGACCCCTCTCTTCTGCTCTCTCCTCCTCCTCCGCCCCTGCACCTGTGTTCCGCAGGCCTGGTCACTCTCTTCTGTCCCCCCCCACACACAAGCTCTGATACTGGGGTTTGTCATGCCTCATGACCTCAGTGACCAGCACCGCTTATTTAAAACCAACATCCCAAGGCCTCACTTTTCCTATCTGATGATTGGGCGTGATGATACTGTGTGGAATTTTAGCCCTGGAAGTGCTGACCTTTGCAGATTCACAGTGGAGACTTCCCAGTGAACATTTCCTAACTCACTGACCCCTACTCTATGATCTCCCACTGCACAGACAAGGAAGATGAAGCACACAGACAAGATGTGTCACAGAGTGAGCAGGCAGGTGCCCTGGTGAGAACCCAAGCCAGAGGTGGCAGATGGTCGAGTGGGCACATGCACTCCTTACCCCCCTCACCCTGCCCTTGCACCTCATTTCTTCCTGGGCTGAGCTCCTCCTGAGTGATTTGGCCTCTGCTGCCCTGTGTGTTTCTATTCTGAGCCTGCCACCTCCCCAGGTAACAAGAGCCATATGCTTCCTCCCTGTTAGAAGAAGGATGGCCCTTTGCTTCCCCAAGTTCTCTTTGCCAAGCTTTCAGGGAGTCTGGGGTGTCTCCCATGCACCTTGTCAAGGTACGGCAGCCTTTTGGCCCCTCTGTTTGTCTTGGCTTTGATTTGACGCTGGGAAGAGCCTCTGATTCTCCCAGAATCCAGGTAGCAGACTTAGGAGCCTGGCCAGGCAAAGAATGAAGGGTCCAACTGTGTGGCCTCCTTCTGCCTTGCTGGGGAACCGGGAGAGCCAGTGATGGACCTTTACAGACAGACAGTGAAGGACCGCACAAATGCACGCAGAACTGAGCCAGCTCTCAGCGCTCGCCCTCCTACTTTCTCTTGTGCCATTAATTGATTAAAATTTTAAGACAAATTATGAAGCCACTGCCTCTCGCTGTTTTCAATGCTTAGTCTATAGCCAGGAGCCAGACAGAGAAGCATGCTTGAATGGAGACACTGGGAACTTGTTTTTCTGTCTTGTCTGCATGTACATCTCCCTCCTGCTCAGAAAAATTGAGCTGGACAGTAATGAACCTGCCTCAGGAATAAGGTCATCATTTAAAAAAAAAAAAAAAAAAAAAAAGCCAGTCCCACCTTGTCGTCCCTGGGGCTTTTGTAAGTTTTACCATTGTTCTGCACATCTCCCAGAAGCCTCACCATTCTGCTGGGGTTTTCTATGTTTGAAAATTTTGCTACATTGTTATTTTTTATCTTTAATTACATGCATGTGTCTGTGCACAGGGGTGCAGATGCCCAAGGAGGCCAGAGGCATCAGACGCCCCTAGCTGGAGCTACAGGTGGCATTTTAGAATTGAATTTGGCTCTTCTGGAAGAGGAGCAAGTGCTCTTAACCACTGAGCCATCTCTCCAGCCCCCCCTTTTTTTGCTAACTCTATTTTTATTGTTTATTTGTGTGTGTTCAATTGTGTATGTGTGTGTATTGCATGTGTATGTGCGCGTGTGTGTTCACTTGTATGTAGTTGCACATGGGGGCATGTGTATGCAGAGACCAGAGGTCAACTTCAGGTATTGTTCCCCAGGAGCCAGCCTCCCTGTGTTTCAAGTCTGGGTCTTTCACTGGGACCTAGCACTGTCCAATCAGGTGAGACTAGAGCTGACCAGTGAGCTCCAGGGATCTGCCTGTCTCTGGCCTCTCATTGCTGGGATAGCATGCATGCACCATCGTGCCTGGCTTTTTATACAGATGTTGGGGACCAAACTGAAGTCCTCATGATTGCACAGGAAAGGGCTCACCAACTGAGCCACGCCCCCCCTCCAGTGCATTTTGGTTTGAAGTTTCATCCTCGCTATACCGAAGCATAAATGATGAACTGCAATGTTGATGTATTTAAACTCTACACACTTCACAGGTCCCAGTGTACTGAAACTATGGCTACCGTAAATATAATGACCCCATGCATTGCTCCCAAAGTTTCCTCATGCCCTTTTGCGATCCACTCCACCATCCTCAGAAGGCCACAGATCTATCTATCCCCATGAAACCCATTGCCTAGGATCTTCTATAAATTGTGTCTTACAGTGTTTGCAACCTTTTGCTAGCTTTCTGTGTTAGCTCTCTGCTGCTGTAATGAGATACTCGAGACACTCGCCATACACAAAGGCATGGTTTATTTTGGCTCGATGTTTTTCAGAGATTTCAGTTCACAGGGTTTGGCCCTGATACTTTGGGACCAATGGCAAGGAGAAGAAAATAGCCCAGAGGAGACAGATGGGGAGGAAGCAGGTCCCACTCTCCCCTGTAACCATCACCATAAATAGCTCACAGACCACCCACCAGGCCCCACCTCTTAAAGCTCCCACCGCTGGGCTGGGGAGAGGGCGCAGTGGGTGAAAGCGCTTGCTGAGTTTGGTTCCCAACCCCACGAGAAGAACTGGATACAGTAGAGTCGTCTGTAATCCCAGCACTCCTATGGGGAGATGGGAGGCGGGGACGGGAGAATCACCCAGGAGCTGGTGGGTCAGCTAGCCGGGAGTCTGCTGCACAGTGGCGGAGACAACAGTTGGTGCTTCAGTGTGGTGGAAGGAGAGAACTGACTGCTGGGAGCTGCTCTTTGGGCTCTGTACACGTGCTGTGGCACACGCGCTCACACTCTCTCCATCTCTCTCTCTGTCGCTCTGTCTCTGTCTTTGTCTCCCTCTACCCCACCTACAGATATTTAAAGATTCTGTTTAACTTGGTGTAGCACTAAGCCAGGGGTGGAGTCTTTAACGAGCAACCTTCATTCTTCATCATTATCTTGCCATTCACTCCTGGGTGGCCTCTGTCCACACCACCTCCTTCCCGGTCATGGCTGAGCCACATCCCAGTGCGTGGATCTGGCTATGCATGTCATCCTGCTGTGTGGACATCTTTATCTGTTTGCCCATTGATGGCCATTATGTTGCGCTCACCATTAGGAACACAGCTGCAGTACATCCTCAGATACCTGCCTTCATTTCTCCCGGGTAACCACAGAAAGACAGCATGGCTGGTGTATGTCTCACTTTAAAAGTCACTGCCTGACTTTCCTCTAAAGGGATCAGACAAGCCTCCCCCCCCACCACCACCTCAATGGCTTTCTGCCTTTTTTTTTTTATTTAAAAATATCATTACACTTATTTATTTATTGTATGTGCATGGGTATGTATGAGCATACGTGCTGCACAGCCTGTGTACACGTGTGTAGAGGTCAGAAGACAACCAGAGAGAGTCAGTTTTCTTCCACCACAAGGGGTCCTAGGAGTTGGACTCAGTTTGTCAGGCCCAGCAGTGAGCACCTGTTCCTGGTGAGTCAGCTTCCCGATCCTCTCAGATTTAAGTTTTCCTAAAGCACATTATTTTGTGTGTGAGCCAGTGTACATGACATGTGTCACGTATGGGTAAGTGATTTCTGGCATGTGTGGAGGTCAGGGGACAATGCTGTGGAGTCATGTCTCTTCTTCGAGAGGTTGGACTCAGGCAAGCACCTTTACCTGCTGAGCCAGCTCATTGGCCCGAGTTCTGCCTCTACATAAGCCACTCATGAGCCTTCTAGAAGCGTCCCTCCCACCTTACCTCTTCTGGACATCCAGTCTGCTCCCACATCTAAGGAACTCATCGTCAGTGAGCTTTACACTCAAACTCCAAGCCCAGGCAGCGGCAGGTGTGTGGCAGGGACGGAGAGACTCCTGGGCTGTGGGGGAACCCCAGTGTGCACTCTCCATGCCCGAAGCCCTGGGTTTCTGAGGTACCGATCAGACAAAACAAAGCTTGGGAGACTGGTAGGGAGCTGTGGGTTTCTCTACGAGACGCAAGAGGGTTCCTCTGGTCCCCTCTGCTCCTTTCTTTGCACAGGTAAGGTAGGTTCAGGGACAGACTTCTTCCCTTCCTCCATCTTGAGCCTCTCTTTCATGCAGGACCTCTCTTTTCTCCTCTCCCTCCTTCCCACCAGTCTCCCCCAGCCCATCCAGCCTGTCCCACCTGTACCCTGCTGCCATGGTGATTTCCTGACCACCAGGATGCTGATCTCCTGACTACCGGGATGCTGATCTCCTGACCACCAGAATGCAGCTCCTCCCTCCCTCCACATACTGCCTTCTCTAGGCTTCCTTTCACATAAGGATCAAGCCCAGTCTCGCTGCAAGCTCAGATCTGGCTCAGGCCCAAAAAGGAGGATGGAAGGAACAGATGGAGGGAAGAAAATGGCTTGTGGCCTCACATCCCTTGCCAAAATCCAGCAATCGAATGAGGAGACTCTTCAGGACCAAACTTGTATAATGCACTCTATTTAAAAGGCATTTTGTAATTCAAACGTCTTCATTTATACACGCGGCACCTCGTTGCAGGCTAGGAGCGAAGATTCAGGTAGCAATGGGTCCTTTGAGGCCGAGCTTTAATGAAGAGATGAGAGCGCCTTTTCATTTGGACAGCATTGTTTGCATGGAAACAGAGCCTCTTAGGGGATGGGAAGAGTTCTTTCTTGCAAGTAGGTTAAACACACCCCCTGCAATCTTATGAGCCCAGAGCCTGCCAGGGCTCTGCCGTCCCTCATCCCTGCTGGCAAGAGACCAAGTGTGAGGTCATGAAGTTTTTACAGCTCTTGAAACCACCAGGCTGCCTCCATTGGCTGCTCTGCCTCCCCAGCACCCCCCCCCCCAACTGCCGTGTCTCCCTCAAACACCTGCTCCCTCTTTCAGTTCAGGGTCATGCCCTCTGATGCTGATGCCTGCTCTGCTTGGGCAGAGCACCTTGGTGAGGCAGAGCTAATAAAAATGGCTGTAAAGTCTCGGGCAGCCTTGGCTGCTGTTGGGTATTGGCTAATAAGAGCTGCCTGCCTGCTCCTCGTAAGGAGAAAGGGGTGGAGTGAGGTCCCTGCCCTGCTGCTCACGTTTGTACCCTGTGTAATCTGAAGAGCTCGACTGGGAGATGGGAGTGGTGCAAGGGAGGACCAGTGGTCCAGATGTGCACCTGCTCAGCCAGCCCCAGCTGTTTCCTGTCTTCGGCTGTCCTCCCAGCTTCTTAGCTTCCCCTCAGAGACAACCTCACAGTCCCTCCCAATGTCCCAGGCGTGGAAGGAGAAAGACTGGTGGCTGGTGGGAGCATTGGGCCCCATGGGGAGGTATCTGGGGACGACAGGAAAAAAATGATCACAACTTGGCTGGGGATGGACTCCCCAGTGGAAGACCCCAGGAGGGCTCTGGATGCATGGCTTAACCCTAGGCAAGCACAGGAATCCACCCCCTCTAGGAGATGGCCATCTGAAGATGAGGTGAAGGCTTCTCACAGGCTCTCAGGGGGAAACTGAGGCTGCAGTTGGCCAATGAACACACTTCAAGTCTCCTGTTCTTGGCTCTCTCTATGATCTGGATTTATCCATCTGTTGAAGTTTGCCCACAAAGCAGTCGAGGTGGTTCCTATCTCTGGGCTTCTCCAACCCCCAAACTGGAGCCTAGAGCTTAGAAGTGCTTGGATCACAGCCTGTGCCAATGGACGGGATTAGATGACAGATGTCACAGCCCTGCAGGGGTCCCCTCAACCACAGAAGCTGTCACAAAGCTAATCCCATACACACTACAGCCTCTATCCTCCTATCTAGACCCTCTCTGTTCCTATTCATCTCTCCCTGGTTTTCATGGCCCCCTGGAGGTAGACTTACACTCAAGCCTAGCTCAGAAGAAACGCAGACTCCAGACCCAGGCCAAGGGCAGCCTGTCCTGTCTGACTTGACTAAAGCCACCTGCAGTGATAATACTTGAGTCACCCTCCACCACAGTGTGGATCTGTCTATATCCCCAAGCTGCTTGGCAACAAAGAGAGAAGTTTAACTCACAGAAGACAGGGCAGAACAGTCTAGAATTAGAAATGAGCCCCCCCCCATATACATATACCTCTTGTGACACACCTTGATTTTCTCCTTCAGAAAGCCCTTTGCAAAGAGGTCCACTGGAAAGGGTGGATTCACGAGAGTGAAAGACAGATGGATGAAGAGGCTGTCCCAGGAGTTGGGGAAATGGTTCATCAGGTAAAGTACTTGCCTTGCAAGAGCCTAAATTCTACCCCAAAATCCACATGAAAAACCCTTGCGTGGTGAGGAACATTTGTAATCCCGGCACTAAGAAGGTAGACACAAGCAGATTCCCCAAGGCATGCTGGCCAGGCTAAGCTAATGGATGAACTCCCAGCCAATGAGAGACCCTCTTCACCGAGGAATAACCCACATGGGCATGCACACAGAGCCGGTCCCTTGAGCAAGGCACCTGCCAGACAGGCACAGACTGCACAGCTCTTTGTTCCTTCTCTACCAGATCACCTCATACATGGTCATCAACCAGGGTGACCATCTAGTCTTGGGAGTCTCAGCCTTGCCTGGTTTCAGCAGAAAGTTCCCAGGTCCAGCATGCCAGAATGGCTGGCCACCTAAGGTTTAATAGAGAAGAACATTAAGGAGAGAGGTGTGGCTAGCCCGAGACCAGACACTGGTCAGCAGCAGACAGAGAGAAGACAGGACCGACCACAGGGGCCAGAAGATGAACACTCCCTGGAGGTGTGTGAAGAATGGTGACCTGATGACGTCGTCAGGAAGCCCTCTCACAGGGGTGGATGCACAGTGGCACTCAGGGCCCCCGTGTCAGTGGTTGTCGTGAACGGAAGTCTCCATGAGACAGGTGAACCTGTGTTCTCACCCAGGCTGGCGAGTTTGGGTCCACTTTCTCCCACAGCCCCTTCAGATAGGAAAAACATCCGTTAGAGCTATTGCTTGGGGATGGCAGCCCTCTCTCTCTGGCCATTCCCCTGCAGGAGTGAAGGGAAGGCTCTCCTCCCAACCACTGGAGGTTTTCCCAAACAAAGTAGCAAGGGGAAAAAGAAGATGCTCTGTAACCATGAAACTGGACACAGTCGCCCACCCTGATCGTCCCAGCTGCTCAGGAGGCTGAGGCACGTTCTCTGGGACCCTGGAGCTTGAAGCCTAGGCACTAAAATAAGACCTCCATCTCAAAAAACCAGACAACCAACAAACAGCTGGGACTGGGAAATGGTTCATTTTGTGAAGTGTGAGGTCTTGAGTTTGATCCCCCGCCACCCACATAAACATAGCCAGGGTTGGTGGGGATGCATTTGCAATCCCAGGACTGCAGAGATGGAGGCAGATCTCTGGGGCTGGCTTGCCAGCCAGGCTCACTTAACCACTGGAACCCAGGTTAATGAGAGTCCATGTCAGTACTGGACAACACTGAGGAAGGACGCCTGAGTTTGATCTCCGGCATCATATCATATGCACTCCACCTAAAGGTACATCTACACACCCATGAATACAAACACACACCATCAGAGAGGGAGATAGAACATCACTTGCTGGCTCATGGGGACATCAAGGAAGGTGGATGACCAATCACCCAAAGAGAGTCAGGTGCTGTGTGCCCTTTTCATGGGGGACAGGGGACACAGGCAGTCCTGAAGGCAGTAACTGATTTTTAAGGCAATTGGGTGGGCTTGACAGAGGTCAGTCCTTCACAGATGATGCCTTTTGTTAGTGAGTGGGCCTCGGAGACAGGTGATGACTTGTGTGGAAGTCTTCCTGCCGTAGGAGTTTAGTTAATGCGACCTCAGGGGGCAGGGGGGGGGCGGACAAAGGCGAGTGCTTTCTGCACTGTCGGGTCTGATCTTTGGGCAGACAGGAACAATGGAGCAAAATCTGCTTAAGCAATGGCCACCCCCAGGTCAGACCAGACCTATATCCAGACAGAGCACTAAGGAATACAGGGATTGTGCCCCAGTATGGTGCCAGGCTGGGCACAGGTTGGGTCCTAGCCCCAGGTGCTTGTGGTAGGCTGTCCTGGGGCCTGAGCTGCTCCTGCTGGGTCCTCAGGGCTTTATGATCCAGCTAGGATCAAGTGGGCAGGGGCAGTGCTGGGCAGGTGTTCAGGCTTCATAAAAGCCTGCCCGCATGGGGGCCCTGGTACCATTCCGTCTTCTCTTCCCCCTTTCTCTCTTTTCCTGACAGGGGCTGTGCAAGGGCCTTTTCCAGGGCCTTTAAAACCCATCAGTGCAATTTTCACCCCTTTAAACCTGAAAAGAGTTTCTAGTTGCTCTGTGGGTACCAAACGCCAAAGGCATCTAATCACATACAGGCTGGCTGGGCAGGGGGCGGGAGATGATGGAGAGGGACAGCAGGGCAGAGGCGTCTAGAGAGGATGCCCACCAGGCTCTCCTTCCCCTGCCTTCTCTGGGGACCTTTGGAGGACCTTCAACTGCCACAGCTGGATTAGATAGCAAATCTGTCCTGGAGCAGCGCTAAGCCCTTCTACTAAGAGTTTGAGGCGTCTGATGGCTGTGACTCTGGCCAGTCCCTCACTCTGCATTCTGAGGAGAAGTACCCGGGGGTTGGGGGGTCTCTGTGTTCGTCTACTGACAAAGGATGGTCTGAAGCGGACAGCGGGAAACTGGGTGGAACTCTGCACCAGCCCTCTGAACCATGGCTTCTGCCTCATAAATGGAGTGAGCCCTATGTCCCTGAGTGTGAAGGTGGGGTGTGCCTGGAAGACACCTCCTTCCCATCTGAGGGGTGCTCTAGAGACATGGGCCATGATTTACTATTGGGCAGCCTGGCCAGCACCGGCTTCCCAGAAATTCCCATTTCATTTTGCCCATGAAAAGCCATAGAGAGCCAGCCTGGGGACTCCAAGTCCGGGAGGGAGCCTGGGAGGTGACAGACGGGACCACTTACAGGCCTCTCTTCTCTGGCCTGTTATCTATCTTGGCCCTTCCTGCTTTGTGCAGCTGATACCCCTGGCCTTGCACCTGATCCCTCACCTTCCTCATCCTCTCTCCACCTCTCCTGCAGACCCCACCCTGACTTTCTGTCCACGGCCTCTCCTCCTGCCTCCCCTGTTCAGACCCGCCCCACCCCACTCCCTGCCTCCCCCTCTCCAGGCCTCCCTTCCTGGCCTCTTGCTGCTACCATGGAAACCACTTCCTCCTCCAGGTCCTGATGGATTCATTTAGCCCCTCACGGTCAGGCTGCTCATGCCTGCTGGCTCTGGGCTGTGGGGGGTGGAGGACAGGAGTACGGTGAGGGGAAGGGGTCAGAAGGCACCTGCCCTTTAGTCTGTACCCCGTTGCATCTGGGCCTGGCAGGCAGTGTGGGGCACAGGCTCCACAGGAAACAACCCTGGGGAGAGACACAGACTAGACACAGGGCAGCTGGCCAAAGAGGAATCAAACAGAGGGTGCTGGGCATCAAGGGAGCCGGAAGAGCCAATGGCGTGTGGCCTGCTGGCCACTCCTTCCTTCCTTTCCCTCCTGGCTATTTTATTTCTTTGGAAGTCTCTGTCTCTGTCCCTGAATAAGCCAGTGAGAGCAGGGACTGGGAAGGTCAAGAAGCCTGTTGCCCGGAGTTGGTGGTCGGCAGGCGAGAGGAAGTGTGGGGAACCCTTCATCCTCCCGTCCTCCTTTCTATCCTGGTTATCACTCTGACCTTGCTCTGTGAATACAACTACACACATGCGCGCGCGTGTGTGTGTGTGTGTGTGTGTGTGTGTGTGTGTGTGTGTGTGTGTGTGTGTGTAAGGCCAGAATGAGGTCACACGTCCTCAGCACTCTAGGGGAGACGGCATGCACTGTGCCATGGAGCCCCGGCTCCATGACAGACCCTCTGTGAGGACGTTGATAACTGAACTCTTTCCACCACCTCCACACCCCCTTTCCTGCCCCACCCCCACCCCGAGCTCAGCCACGGAGACAGTCATAGACATAGGAGCTACTCTGGAACCTTCTGTGAGTGGGGAACGCCCAGGCGAATGATGAGCGTCCGGGGGCAGGTTAGTCAGTGTCTGTGCCCCTCTCCCATCTCCGTCTCCACAACAGCCCCACGAGGAAACTATTGACTCAGAGGCAGGGAGCTCAGCTTTGAGGAGTCCTGGTAGAGGCCCCAGAGGTGACACCTGCTGTGGCCCATCGTCCGGTCACTCTTCCCAAGGAGCTCTAAGCCCCAGTGCTAAGTGCTAAGCTGGTTAGCAGGCCAGTGAGGTGCAGTTAGGGTGGGAGTCTTGCCTTCCTAAAAGAGGCCCAGAGGGTTCCTACCAGGGGAGGGTATGGTGCCGGTGGTTGGAGGGACATACCCCTTCAAGCCAGAGAGGGTTGCAAGACAAGCAGAAGGAGCCGAGAGAATGGGGTCAAGCGGCAGAGAATTGTGATTCTAGCGTAGCCTTCTGGCAGCCGTGAGAGCCTGGGGCCTGGTGCGCAGCCTGGCTCTGCCTACGGTCACCGTAGGGACCACGGCTTATTTTTGTTCCTAGAAGCAAACTCTAATAAGACATTATCACACAAACTCCTCTGCTGTGGGACAAAACACCCACAGGACATTCTGCTCAGCGCAGCTGGACAAGGGATCAGAAGACAGGCTCAAAGAGAAGAGGCCTGACCCCTGGCAAAGCGGCGGGATGCCAGAGCTGCACAGTTCAGAGCAGGCTTCTCCGGAGGGCTAGACAGACCTGGCCGGGCCCTACTACATGGCTGTTGATCATCTCAACTGCCTGCAGGGTGACAGGTTCTCATGATACAACCTCAAAGCCTGAGACAATGACACAACCCAGCGGTCAGCCAGCGTCTCGCAGTCAGTACCTGCCCACCCCCAGCCAGATCAGAAGGATGGAACTGGCTGAATGGATTGGGGACAGCAGCCCTGAGAGGCCAGGCAATCTGTCAGAGGTCGCTCAGTTAATGGCAGGAGTGTGGGTCCGGGAAACTCAGAAGTTCACAGCGCCAAAGTTGGGGGTGGGAGGGCCTGGGCTTTGGGGTGAATGTGGTGGTGGGGGTGGCGTCTGTGGGGGACCAATTACTCGGATCAGCAAAGCGAACCTTAACTCTCCCTGCCTGCCCTGCTGCAGCTGGGCCTGGAGCCCCACAGGAGTCTTTTCCCAATGAGGTCAGCTGATGGGTGACCCCAGGCCGAACCCGATTCCTGCTGCTTCATCAAAGCCAAGCTAAAAACAGCCTGGCTTTGGCAGCGGAAAATTGAAACTCCTAGCTTCCTCTTAAGGCTCTTAAACAGGTCATCCCACCAAAAACCCAATCCTTCAATCTGCGTTCTGTTAAAAAGTAGGGCAGGCCAATTACATTTCACAGTCCTGAGCTACACACTGCCAAAGGCAGAGAAGGGCAGGCCGGGGCGCCCGGGGCCGCGGCAGATGGGAGACAGGGGGGCCTCGCTAACCTCTCCCATCAGCCTCTTTGTCAAAACAAAATTAAAATGCCTGGACTCTAGCCGGCACCGAGATCCCATCCGCGGTAATAGGTATTTATCTTAGTGTGCTTGGCGCTGGGCTCCCTGCCATGGGAGCCGGAAGCTGAAAGGTTGTTGGCTTCCTGGTCTGTCTCTGACAAAGAGCGAGCAGGGCGCTGGGTGTTCCAGGAGAAGAGCATCCCGTCATTCATTATTACCCCGCCAGCGTGCTTTTCCTGAGCACCTACTATGTGCCAGTCTGTCTTAGAGCCTGGAAATACATCACGAGTAAGGAAGATTAAAAAATAAATAAATAAATAAACCCGTTCTCCGGCCAGACAAGGTGATGCACACCTGTAATCCCAGCACTGGAGAGGAAGAAGCAGGAGGATTGCCACAAGTTTGAGGCCAGCCTAGTTTGAAGAGTGAATTCCAGGCTGGCTAAGGCTAGACAGTGAGAATCTGTCTCAAAAGCTAAACCCACCCCGACCCAACCCTAACGTCCCCTGTCCAACGGAGCCCCCCAGTCTAGCTGTACATGGCAGACACATGCAAAGTAAGCTCTAGACATATAAAACGGGCTGGGGGAGATAGCTCAATCAGTGCTTGCCTTGCGAACGTGAGGAACTGAGTTCAATCCCCAGGACCCATGTCAGAGAGCCGGGCATGGTGGCGTGTGTTTGTGGCAGCACATGCTTGCGATCCCAGTGCCCGGGAGACAGGAGACATGAGACAGGGTCTGCTAACCAGCCAGTCTGACCAAATTGCCAAGTTTCAAGTAAATGAGAAGCCGTCTCCAAACAAGGATGATGGCTCCTGATCAACACCTGAGGTCGTCCTCGGCCTCCACACACACATGCATCTACATACACACGTAAACAGCATGTCAAACAGCGTGATTGTACGAGTATCTTATAGAAAATACGGTCTGGGCACAAGTAGAGTGCTCTGGGAATAGAGGGGAGGTCTCAATGTTGGTTTTCCCGGTGTTCAGGAAAGTGGACCTAGGAAGAGATGCCTTATTTGAGGGGTGGTCATGCAACATCTGGAGAGCCGCATGGATGGAAGTGGCAGTCTCTGAGTTTATATTAAACTCCACACGCTTTGCTAGCCACTGTTTCTGCCCTCCTGTCCTTGTGAGTTCTTTGGAACAACTTTATGAGGTGAATAATACGATGTAAATTCCCAGGAGTGACAGACACCGAGAGGCAAGGGCAGAGCCGGGTCTCACGCTCCTGAGTCCCCAGCCTGGGTGAGGGAGCGGTGTGACTCAGCATCTCTCCTCTTCCTGGCTACACGGGCGGAGCATCCCAAATGTGAAACTCTGGGATGTGAGAGGTTCTGAAGCCTGGAGCTTGCTGAATACCTGCAGAACACCCCTGTGGAAAATTAGACACCATAGAAGCTTGGCTCCATGAACAAAACTGTTCAAAAAGAAAAATACGGCACATAGCTGCCTTCTCACTGTGTCTGTTAGGAGCGCGGGAAACATGGATTACACGCTGAGACTTGAGGCCCACCCCCAAGACCTCTCATTAATACATATGCAAATATTCCAGAATCCGAAAATTTTCCAAACCCACAGCAGTCATGGTCCCAAGGGTTTCAGAGGGTGGCTCAGCCTACAGTTACTATGGATACAAGCTGGCTGAAGTAAAGACTACATTTCCCAGGCTCCCTTGTAGGAGGGCGGCCTTGCGATTGAGGAGAGTAGTTAGGTACAACTTCCAGAACCACGCACCCACAAGAGGCCAAGGGGCTAAGACTGTCCGGATGGGATAGGGCTAATGGGGGCTGGCAGAGCCTTGAAGAACTGGGGAAGAGGGAAGCGAGATCACCTGGGGTGTGTCCTGAGCAGGGAGACTGGGACCTTGTCCCTCCTCCTCCTGCTCTATTTTTACTTCCTGGTCTTGGTGACCTGAGTAGCTTGCTTCACTACATATACCACCATGTTCAGCCTCACCTTAGGCTCAAGGAATAGAGCCAGCTAACCACAGACTGACAGCTGAAACAAGTCTCCCCTCTGAAGGTGTCCACCTCAGTGTTTGGTAACAGGGGAAGCTGACTGACACACTGGAGGAGTATAGATACAATGGCCGGAGCTAGGGCAACCTTCATGGGCTCTGAGGAGACCTTGAAAGTGGAGATCCCAAGAGGGAAGTGACTGGAATCTCTGACGCACTGGAGCCCTGAGATACATAGGAGAGAGAAGAAATTTGTTTGGGTTAAACTTCCTTTTCTTTCTTTTCTTTTCCTTTCTTTTCTTCTCTCCTTCCTTCCTTCCTTCCTTCCTTCCTTCCTTCCTTCCTTCCTTCCTTCCTTCCTTCCTTCCTTCCTAACTTCTTGCATAACCTCAAACTAATTCTACAATGCAGTGCTGTGGGCCGTGGGAATCAAGGAGGCCGTTCCTGATTTAAAGCTTCTATTTACAGTGTTTGGTGACTATAATTTGGAAATAACCACTAAAGAAAGAGCCACATCTTTAGTCTCCTAACAGAGACCCGACACATACAGATTTTTCACGTGAAATCGCTCGATTTTCCAGAGTTTGTTATTGATTCAATTAAATAGAAATAATCAATGTGAGTCACACAGAACTTGTCAACTGACCTTCAAGTTCCAGCCGGTGAGGGAGGGACTCACAGGAGATCCTGAAAGGGCAAGGGAGGAACAACCAGGGTGGCTGGGTGCTAGCGTGGGCACCCCTCCGCAGAACTGGGAGCGGCCATTTATGCTCCCACTGCGTGCCCTACTGTGTGTACCCACCTGTGCCCCACTGTGTACCCACCGATGCTCCCACTGCGTGCCCCACTGTGTGTACCCACCGATGCTCCCACTGTGTGTACCCACCGATGCTCCCACTGTGTGTACCCACTGAGGCTCCCACTGTGTGCCCCACTGTGTGTATCCACCTGTGGTCCCACTGCGTGCTCCCACTGTGTGTACACACCTGTGGTCCCACTGCGTGCCCCACTGTGTGTACACACCTATGCTCCCACTGTGTGTCCCACCTATGCCCCACTGTGTGTACCCACCTGTGGTCCCACTCTGTGTACCCACTGATGCTCCCACTGCATGCTCCCACTGTGCTCACCCACCTATGTTCCCACTGTGTGTACCCACCGATGCTCCCACTGTATGTACCCACCGATGTTCCCACTGTGTGTACCCACTGGATTCACCCACCTATGCTCCCACTGTGTGTCCCACTGGATTCACCCACCGATGCTCCCACTGTGTGTCCCACCGAGCACATATTGTTAGAGGGAGTCACTTGGATTCTTCCCAAAGCAAAGAGACAGCTTCACTTAACCGAACACACGCTCACATGTGCATGTACAAACATATACACATGTGCACACATGTACACACACACACACACACACACACACACACACACACAAAGACCTGCAGAAGCGAGCAGTGGCCAACAGGATGTGTCACTCAGCCAAAGCCCCCCCCCCCCCCCCCCCCCCCCCCCGTCTGTAGTCTGCTGAGCACCAGGATGGGAGAAGGGCTCTGTGGCAGTGTTGGGAAGTTGAGAACGGGAAGCGTGAGCTTGGGAGGAAGGTCTGGCCATACCCTTCTCTCATCCTCAGGGCAATGCCATTTACATCCCTGCTGGCCCTAGAAAATGCCAGCACGTGGGTGTGGTGCAGCCCACCGTCCTGCAGGGTGGGGAGTCTATTAACACTCTCACTACTAGCTTGAGGCAAGGTTTTTGTTTCCAAGGTTATACCTGCTGGTCCATCTCCAGACCCGAGGGCCAGAGCCGGAGGGAATGCTGTGGAGGCCGAGAGCGCGCATGTCGGCTCAGCAGCCTGGCTTTGAACCTCACTCCTCCACGTTCTGGCTGAGCGACTTGGAGAAAGTTTCTGTATCACCCTGTGCCTTGGTTTCCCCATCTAAAGACTGGTGCCATCATGGTATCTTCCCCAATGCTGCTGAGAGCATTAAGCGAGAGAATGTGTGGACGTGCTATGGAGAACGGATGCCCACGGCCAACACAGGCAAGCTACGTCTTCTCACTTCATGCCTATGCTAGGGTTCACGTTTCTTCCGGTCACTGGCTCTGCCTGGTGGTCCTTGAGAGGCCTGGGGAGGGTGTGGATTCGTGCCCAGAGACCAGGTGGGTAAAGGACTGTGAGGTCCTAGGGACCCGGATGCACAGCATCAGGCAGATGCTGCTCTTGACACGTGCTCTAGACGACTACATATCGGGCAGTTCGGGATGTCTGAGCTCTGGCTCTCTGGTGATTCGGGTTCTGAGAGCTCAGCAGTTCCTAGAACAGGGGTGAAGCTAGTGGCCCTTGTACCTGCCTTGGAATTCAACGGATTGGATGAAAGCTGAGGCCCCACCACTAGGGGGCAGTGTGGCCATTCCTGAGCCCCCACCACTAGGAGGAGCTGCGATCAAGGGCAGTTGGTTCAAACTAATTTGTAAAGTTTGGCTCTTTGCTGCCAGCTGCGCAGGAGAGAGGGGGACCATGTGAGAAAGACTAGAAGGTTCTTTCTCTAGTCATAGACCCTGGAGTAGACCAAGCAATGGTCCTGGAGGGGCAGGTGGGTAATACCAGCCACAGCTTACTTGAGACTGTATGGGGTTCAAGAGCTTGATTTGTGGGATGGTTAACCCTCATCATGACCCTGAGGAACAGGTGCTAGATGCAAGGGAGACCCCAGGGAGTGGTGGAAAGAGATGTCAATCAGCCCTGCACAAGGGGTGGCCCCTCCCCTTTAAGGACAGCCTACAAGCCACTCGACATTTGCCCCACACCTGCAGCTGGGGTGAGCACGTGATATGATGCCACACTTTCTGATAGGTCCTGAGAGAGCTCAGGGAGAGTCAGCAGTTGGGGAAATTGAGGTACAAGTTGCACATTCTATAGAACACTCAAAGAATGATGCCTACCCCCCCCCCCAATATGAAGCAAATGAAATTGGGCTCTTCCCGGCAACCCCGAGAGGGACTGTGGATGAGAAGCAGGGCAGTGGTGATATCAGGGACCTGACTGTAGGGAAAGGTATAGGGGCTGATATGTGATGGGGGCAGCCACCCATGCTGGTGCTGGGAGATAGAAAGGGCCAAGACAGGAGAGTTGGCACAGGAGGAGCCCCCTGTTAGGCTCTGAGCAAGGGCAGAGTGGCTGCAGCTTCTGACAAGCTTAGGGAGACTGCTCCCATCCAAAGGAGACATTCCTTCCCGAGTCTTCAGCTCTGTAGCTCATGCTCTCTGGTCACGGCACTGGCCAGGCCCATGCCAGGAAGAAGAGGCCAGGGGACAGCTCTGCTTTGACAGGGCCAAGGTCCCTAGGGCCTGGCCCTGCTGGTTGGCATCTTGCCTGGCAGAGCCCAGACCCAGTGACTGGCATGGTTGACAACCCCAATTGGCCTCTGTCACGCCTTAGGTTTGGGGTTGGCTTTGGGTCTTGGTTTCCCATCAAGGGCTCTGCCTTCCAGAAAGTGAGCAGGAGAGGAGCCGGAACCCTGAGTTAGAAAATGCCTGGACTCTGCCTCAAACCTCACAAACAGGGAATGACTTTACTCTACCAGTCATGGGATGAGGTTTCTACACAGGGTCTTACATATCTCCAGTGCAACTATCCATTTATCCATCTACCATTCATTCATCCTTCCACCATCCATCCATCCATCTACTAGCCACTGTCCATCCACTCACTAACCACCATCCATCCACCCATTCACTATCTACCATCCATTCACTATCTAACACCCACTATGTTCATCTATCCATCCATCTATCCATCCACTATTCCTCATCCATTCATCCACTACCCACCATCCATACTTCCACTATTCACCATCCATCCATCCATCCATCTATCCATCATCCACTAAATAACATCCATCTGTCCATTATTCATCATCCATTCACTACTCACCATCCATCCATTTACCATCCACCATCCATGCCATTATCTCCCTTCACCCATCCATGCACTTATCCTGCTACCTAATTGTTCATCTACCTACCCACTCATCATTTACTATTCATCTATTCACCTACCATCTATTAGTTGTCTCTCCACTCATCTACCCATTTATCTACCTTATCCACCCACCCATCTACCTCTGTCTAGCTGTTTATCTGTTCATCAACCCATGCATCATCCATCCATCCATCCATCCATCCATCCATCCATCCATCCACCCACCCACCCACACACACACACACACACATACATACATACATACATACATCCACAAGCTGCTACTATCCCTACATCTATCTAACTACCCATCTACACAACTATCGAGCCATCTTTCTGTCTGTCCATCCATCCAGCTTCTTCCCTCCATGTAATAATCCCACTTAGTTTGTGTATGTCACTCCATGGTACCTGGGGTAATGACTGGGACATGGTGACAAGGAAGCCATGCTCCCTGTCCCAGTAGAGTTTGCTTTCTAGTGCTGCAGGCAAGGATAGAAGGAGCCACCTAAACACACGTTAAATCAATGGTGTGATGGTGTGGCAGGCTTGCCCAGAGGAAGCCCTTACCAGCTACACAGTCAGGCAAAGCTTAGGAAGGGCGGGCCCTGGGGACAGAGATCCTAAATTGAGAGAACTCTCAGCTGATAGTTCCAAGGTCTCCACAAGGTCACTGATGACAGCCTGGTAGCAGGTGGGAGAGAAAAATGGATTCCCCCATCATGCTCACCCCACTTCACTGCAGCCAGTGATCCCTGGACACCCTCCTCGGCCTCCACCTCTGCTATGCATTCCACCCAGAAGGCTGTTTTTCTCTTTATCCAGCCACATCCCACTCACTCATACCAACTATGACCCCGGGCTAATACACTCAGCCCTTTTTCCTCCTCTCTCCTCCTCCAGTCAAGGGAAGATGACCACTGCGGGCTCCTAGGATCTAACAGCTCTCTCCATCATGCACCTGCCCCTGAGCGCAGACACAGCCTGCTTGTCCAGCCCTGTGCCCCGTCTCCAAGGCTGTGAACACCTCCTATAAGCTCAAGGAGGGGGTCTCCCAGCAGTCAGGGTCTCCAGGTGTTTGCTAGGCTGGACATGTGTCAGTCATCTACATTGACACGCCAGAGGCAAGGCACACAGCTGTGGAGACTAAAACCAGCCAGGCCCCAACTCTACTGTGTCATGCGCTGCGTGGCCCTACGCAAGTTACTTGGTCCCTCTGATCCACTCTTCTCTCTTGCAAAGTGGGGCTCATCGGAGAAGGACCCATGCAGGGTCTCTATGTCAGAGCCCTAAATGAACGCTCATGGAAGTCACAGCACAGGGCCCCACACAGTTCTAGGGACATGTGCCACCCAAAATTTGTGTCATCTTTATCTGTGTGGACGGCCTACAGGATTCTCAGACAGTGCAACCTGGCCAGGAAGAGACAGCCGCTCTGGGCTGGGGACCAGGCTCCACATTCCAGAGCTTCTTTGCTTTAAAAATCCTGGATGGGCTTCCCTCCCAAGGAAGCGCGTGCATGAGAATGGGTTCATGAGGTGCTTTTCAGTTCTACTGTAGTTAAAAGAAGGAAGTCAACCGAATGTTTGTAGAGTGAGTGATGCCTTATTAGAGGCATGGTGAGCTGGGGAAAGTTGGCCAAGGCGAAATTTGAGAAATTGGCCCCAGCCGTGAAAGCAATTACGGCAATGCTTTAGTGTGCATTCCTGGCCAGTGATATTTCCATTTGTCTAATTTATTAGTTTATTAGCTTTGTGGTGAATGGAGAAAGTTACACCACAACACGGGCCTAATTTGATCAAACTCAAATTTTCACATCATCCCTAGATGGTCATTATGGAGGGGGGAAGAGACCTCTGCTTAGGAACCGCATCCAAGTTTTCCAGTAAGATCCAGGGCAGAGTTCCAGGGCTCTGAGTTACCAGCGCTAAGTGAAGAGGGCTCAGAGCATCACGCCTGAGAGCAAGGGTTTGTTATCCATACCGCTCCTTGCTTTTCAGGGATGTGGCTCCAGGCAGGTTCTCAGCAACTTCAGGCCTTGGTTTTCCCCTCCATGAAATGGAAGCCATAGTAAGCTCTACCCATGTGGTGAAGGGGAGCCCTGGGTAGCTGAATTTGTCCACAGCTGTCTCCCTGGAGCCCAGCTCTGTGCCTGGCCCATGGCCAGCTAGGGTCACTATTCCCCGAAGGCTTGAGGCACATACACTGCTCACCTGGAAATCAGTACTAAACTAGCTTATTTCTCCGTGTGCCGTGGACCAGCCCTGGAGACTGCCTGTCTCATTTCTGCCTGACAAACCCTCTGCAGATAGGTACCACCACTGCCATCTCCACTTTACGGGTGGGGAAACTGAGACCCTGAGAGATATTGACTCGCTCAGGGCTTTACAACAATTAGTGGCAGATCTGGAATGACTCTACCATGTTACTTCTTGTGATAAACATTGATTATGTTTTGGTTATATTACACAGTCATACAGCCGGGGGCTGGGAGGGACCTGTGTGAAGGGCATTGGGGGTAAATCTTGTCATTGTGAGCCCTAATTTGACCTTTCCTGCCCTCCTTCCCTACCTGCCTCCAGCCTCCCTTTCCTTCACCAGGGGAAGCCTCACACTGGCCCCACACAGCGTCTTCCGGGAGGACTCAGCCCCACAGATGCACGGCCTATGGCCCACGCTGGCTCGGTAGGGCACATGGGTAGGTTACTGGGCTCCTGCCCCTGAGGTGCCGTGGGGCTTCTGTGGTACACCAGACTCCATCAGAGGAACTAGGGTTGCAAAGGGAACATGGGAACCCCCCACCCCAGTTCCAATGAGGTCACCGTCCGTGGAGGAGGCAAATGCAGACACTGAGAGCTGGTGCTATAACAGCCATGTGGGGACAGAATAGTGGCCCTCTCAGAGATGCACGTGTCTGAATATGTCACCTCTGATGCTGAGAGGACTTTACAGATATGATCCTCCTGGATTGCCCAGGAGGCTGATGGAATCACAGAGGTCCTTGCTAGGGAGAAGCAGGGGACTCAGAGTTCAACAGTTCAGGGTGAGCCCATGCCTACAAGAGGTCATAGGTCCCAGCCTAGGAACTGACATGGCAGGTGTTGGATTTATAGGTCATGGGGTACTAAGTTCCCTTCACTCTTTTTTTTCCTTCTGAGACAGGGTCTCATGTAGCCCAGGCTGACCTCACATTTGATATATAGCCAAGGATGACCTTGAACTACAAAGCCTCCTGTGTTTACTTCCCATGTGCTGGATTACAGGCATGCACCACCATACCCAGTTTATACAGTGCTGGGTGGGGAGTGCAGGGTCTCATGCATGCCGAGTGAGCATTTCTACCAATGGAGCCAAAAGGCCAACCTCAAAGCTGCTTCGTTCCAAGTGTGCATCAGTGATAGGGTTGCAGACGTCACCAGGAGAGTCTGGGGTAGTGGACACTACAGAGTGCCCAGCCCTGGCTTCACCAGCTTGCTGTCTATCAGCCTCCTTCACACAGCCCTCCAGGGCCCTAGCTGCTGCTCCCTCGTATTAGATTCACCCCACTCACGGCAAACATGCCATTGACAGCCCCAGGCAGCCAACCTTCCAGAAGTTAAGGGTGGATCAGAGAGGACGGTGAATGAAAGAATCCATTTCCAGACAAAGAACGAGCCATTGAGGAAGCTCCTGCCATAACACATACACACACACACACACACACACACACACACACACACACACACACACACACACGCATGCACACACGCACGCATGCACGCAAGCACACACACACAGTGTATGTGGGCCTGAGGTCGATGTTGGGTTAGGCTATATTGGGTGGCCAGAAAGCCCCAGGGATCTATCTGCCTGCCTCTGCCTCCCAGTATAGGGATAACAGACATGAGCTGCTGTGTTCGACTTTTAATATGGGTTCTGGGATCAAATGCAAGTCCTTAAGCATGTACCACAAGCAATTTATTAACTAAGCCATCTCCCCAGCCCAGGATGCTGCTTTAGACAAGGCGGCCAGGGAAGGTCTTCTGCAGAGAGAGGACATCGGAACAGAGACCAGGAGGAAATGCAGGAAGGAGCCATTTGGACATCTGGGCCAGTGCTTATTCAGTGGGGTCTGGAGACCAGCTTGGCCACTGCTCATCCATCCGTAAGAGCCGCATGGTACCAGGATCTGAGACACTCTGGAGTAGCCAGCAGGTAAAGGGTACAGGGAGGGCTGCTGAGCTTTGCCTGGCCAGACACCTGGGGCCCGCTGCAGGCAGAGGTGGGTGACTCTGGCTTTAAAGGACAAAAGTTTTGACAGACACAGTTTGGGTGGAAACCACAGCAGCTGCCTTCAGCAGTGAGCCACCGTATAGCCAGAAGACAGGGCCACGAAGGATGGAGATATCTCAGCTCACGTGCGTGGCTAGCAAGAGCATGGATGAACAGTGGGCATGTACTCTGGTAGACCATGAGGCCACATTGTGGCTTGAGTCCCAAAGAGAAGCTGAATTCCCGATTACTGTACTTGCCAGTGTGACTTCCCTGGAAGCAGGGTCTCTTCAGGGACAATGGTGAGGGTGCACTGGATCAGGGTGCCGTCCTTAGAAGAAAAGAGGATCAGAGACACAGCTCCACCGAGGAAGTGGCCGCAATGGCGGAGACAGGACCTAAGGGAGAGCCACGGGCTGTGCAGCAGCCGGAAGGAAGCAAGGTAAAGTTTCCCCGGAGCGCACAGAGAAGCACAGCCCTGTGACAGCTGTAGGTCGTATTTCCAGCCCAGGGCTGAGATAATGAGCTGTTGTGGTGAAGCCCCGAAGTTTGTGGCATTTTGCTACAGCCACTCTGGGAAACTACGGACAGCTTCCAAAGAACCTGATCGTTTGTCTGGTTGAAAAGTTCGTCTGACTTCCTCTCCCAGGGACATGCTCAAGAAAAACAAAAGCTGCGTCCCATGCAGTTTTGCTTGCTATGGCTCAAAACTGGAAGCCATAATTCCAATGGCACTCTGTGATAGAATGGATAACATACATGCCAATGAATCCATTCAGTGGAGTATTACGCAGCAATTGAAAAAACGAACCCCTGTCCCATATGAACAGAGACAAATCCACCAAACATTATACTGAGTGAAAGAAGCCAGACCTGGGAATTTGAGTCCTTGGCTGTGCATTGCAAAGGCCGAAGAAGGGGGCTAAAGAGACGGCAAGGTCAGAATAGCTTGTTCATCTAGAGGGGAGGAAACTGGTGGTTTGAATGAGAACGTCCCCCATAGGCTCACATGTTTGCATCCTTGGTCTCCAGTTGGTGGAACTGTTTGGGAAGGATTAGGAGGCATGGCCTTGTTGGAGAAGGTGTGTCACTGGGGCCAGGCTTTTGGGTCTCAAAAGATGCAGACCATTCCAAGTGTTTTATCTGCTTCCTATTTGCAAATCAAGGTGTGAGCTCTCCGCTGTTCCTGCCGCCATGCCCTTGCTCCACTACTACGGACTCTAACCCTCTGGAACCATAAACCCAACTAAACACTTTCTTTTATAAACTGCCCTGATCACGGTGTTTTGTCATAGCAACAGGAAAGTGATTAAGACAGAAACCTTGTGTGGGGCGATTCCTTGAGCTGGATTCCTTCTACAGCACATTTTATCGTGTCCATGTCACATCTTAAAGTGACAGGAACCACACAGGGGAGTGGCCTCCTGGGGGCGCCGGTGTGTGGATCCACTGGCCTCTAGAGGTGGGGATGGGAGGCCAGGGGTGGCCTGTGTAACAGGGCCTGAGGTTTTTGCAGCTGTGGGCAGTACTGGAGGTGTTTAGTGACTTCTCGTCCTAAACAGCAACTGGTGGGACTGCTCTGTGTTCCCCAGCCCAGCCAGCTTTAAGGAAGGAGACTCTCCTAGCCAGTTTGTCTGCCAGGCACTAGCCTGCTTCTCATGGGCTCTGGAGCAATCAGGACACCCTATGCTCACCTTCTTGCCTATGTAGAGGCAAAATGAGGGCATATGAGCAGCTGGTGGAACCAAGAGAAAGGACACTGGCCATCGACAAGAGTTTTGCCGTGTGTCTCTGAGAGTGATACAGGCTTAGAGAGGTCAAAGTATCTGCCTGCGGCTTCACAGCCCTGAAAGAGCAGGCGTGTTGTCCCTGGACTGAACTTCGAGGCTGCTGGGGACAGAAAGGGGGTAAGGTATGGTATAGTGAGGAAGGGCACTATTCTGGACTCCGATTACCTGGGTTCAAATCCTGGCTCTGCCTCTTGTCTCACCCAGAACAAGATATTTAACCTCTTGATCACTCAGGTTGCTCATCTGCAAAATGGGCTAACAGCGGCACCTTTCCCATGCAGTCTGCCCCAGGTGAGTGAGTGGGTGCTGCTTTCATGTGTTGGCATTGGCCTCTCTGGAGAGTGAGGCTGCAGAGACAGTGAGGTAGCTCAGCCCAGGCTTGTGCAGCAAAGCCCTTTGGGGGACAAAATGGAACCCCTGAGGTACCTCCTCTTTCTTCCACAATGGCTCTGCTGGGGGCAGGCTGGGCAGGAGTGGGTACAGGGTGAACACTTGTCTCTTCCCTGTGGGGTACTGAAGCACAGACTTTAGCTGTGGCTGCCCCTGGATGAGGCTGCCAGACGTCGTCCGGATACCTCCAGCTTGCCGTTTGTAGAGCCTACCTCAGTCTGAGGCCTGCCCAAACCCTGGGCCTACCCTGCAGGCTTCCTGCATCCAAACATGGCCTTGGGGACTGCTGGCCCATAGACACACCCCTGCCTTCACATCACACCTATGTGAATCAGAGGAAAGGGGCTGTCTGGGTCTTGTCTGGGTCCTCCGTGGAGAGGGTGGGTGGGGACACCAGGGTTGTGGCTGGACACAGGTCCCAGCCCCTCTAATGGAGGAAGCACAGCTCCTCAGTGGCTCCAGAGCTGGGCTAGAGCCTATGAAGAGGAGGGGCCCAGAGCAGGCACACCTGTCACCCAGCTGCATCCTTGGAGAGTCCCTGGCCAGCTGCGGGTGGGAGCAGGTGTATGGGTGCTGCCCTTCGGAGGGCGGGGCACGAGGAGAGTCCGGGACATCCCTCCACACACAAAGCCAGAAGAGCCTCTCCTTCATACTCCTTCCCCCTCCCCACTTCTCCAGTGCTGAGCTCTGCAGGGCCAGGTGGGCACAAGTGTTGTGGGGGATGAGAAGACCCTCGATCAAGACCATGGGCGATGGCCGGGGGCGGCTCACTCTCTGCAGACGCATGCATCTGCCATTCAGCGGCTTCTCCCACTCTTCCTATTATATTTTATGACATGTAATTTGTCCTACACAGAACACAGAACACGGAGGTAGGGCACAAAACACCCTATAAAAGGCAGCTGTGGTTGTCGTCCTCACAGGCCGGCTTGCCCGAGGCCAGGAGGAGCATTTGCAAGATAAGAACTCATCCAATCCCCACAGCAGCATGATGACCCAGACCTTGCCTCTTTTTCCCATTGAAGACATGTCACTTCCCATTTCCCACCCAGCCTCACCACAGACTGCTCTCAGAAGCACTGGACCTCACCTGCCCACCGCCTGTATCACAGCCCAGGGATTTTGGGGTCCTGCACCCCTTGCCCCAGCATTGCTGAGCACTAACAGTGTAGAGGTTGACAGTCTGGGTCCTGCTGGAGGGTTTGACATTCCTCTCAGTCCCATGCTCACTGGGTGACCTCCGGCAAATCGCACAGCCTCTCTGAGCTTCATTTCTGAGCCATGGCAGAAGTCTTAGCAGGGGCTGCTTGGCTATGACGTCATGAGGGTGTGACGTCATACATGTGTGAACATGGCACAACACGTCCCGACATCCTAACCCGTCACTACAGGTCCACTACTTCAGTCTGAGGACTCAGGGCTCAACATGGCTCCCAAGCAGGAAGCCAAAAGAGGCAAAGATGTTATGTTAGAGCTCTCACAAGTTTTAAGTGGGGCTGGGGAGATCAATGGCTGGACTTGGTCCTGTGTTCCCCACAAAATACACAATCACATGGTAGGGAAGAAAAGCAAAGGCGTGCCTGTGTAGGGAGGAAGGAAAGACTGGCGGTAAGCATGCCCAGTAATACCCACAACATCTGCACAAGCCACAGGGAAAGCGTGGGCACCGGCCTCCTACGTATCAGCCTCTGGCTCCAGCAATGGTTCCGTGCAGTAACTAACTATGAGGATCTTGTCTGCTGCCCACTTCTCCCAGATGTGCAGGGACCTGGGGACCTGGGAGTGCCCTCTTCTATTGGTGTGTCAGGTGAATGGAAACTGAGGCTCACACAAGCTGTGTGTTTGGCGGAGTCTGCTCTGCCACTGGCCCAGGTGCCTCGGCTCCATGTTGGGTAGGGGTCTGCTAGCCAGGTCCTGTACAGACTCTCCTGTCTGTGTATGAAGTAGCGCTTAGCCTCTGAGTACGAAAGTGCTACCTGAAATCACACTAGACGTCTTTAGAAGGGAACCAGAGGGAACAAGTTGAGGTCCACAAGGCATGTGCATTGGCAGGGTCAAAAGAAAATATTTTCTGGCAAATCAGAGGGCCTGTCAGAGAGTGGTGAATTCAGAGGAGACTGGCAGCCCCCCTCGTAGGTCAATGGGACCAAGAAACAGCCGCCACTGC